>NC_065598.1:139177287-140554787 GCF_024542745.1 Macaca thibetana thibetana
ATGCCCATGACAGTCTCAGGAGGTCCTGACAATGTATGTTCAAGGTGGTCAGGCTACAGCTTGGTTTTATATATTTTGATGAAACATAAGACGTCAATCAATTCGTAGAAGATATTCATTGGTTCAGTCCAGATAAGTGGGACAACTCAAAGTGGGAGGGCTTACAGGTCACAGGTGGATTAAAAGATTTTCCAATTGGCAACTGGTTGAAAAAGTTTATCTAAATACCTGGAATCCATAGAAGAGAGTGTCTTGGTTAACATAAGGAGGTTTGGAGACCAAGGTACTTATTATGCAGATGAAGCCTCCAGGGAGCTGGCTTCAGAGAGAATAGTTTGTAAACGTTTCTTATCAGACTTAACAAGATTCCAGACTTATTTAATTCTCTCCTGGATCAGGGAAGAGACCTGGAAAAGGAAAGAGATTATCTACTGAAGGTGTATTTTCCCCACAAGAGACAACTTTGCAGGGTCATTTAAAAAATATGTCAAATAAATATATTTGAGGGTAAAATACTTTGATTTCTTTCAGGGTCTGTTATGATGTGATACTATACTAGCACCAGGCTTAAATTTGGTGACATTATTCAAGTCCTTAGCAATATCTGGCAAGTATTCCCAAGAAAGTGACCACAAACACTACAAATAAGGCCAAACTGTGAAGAGTACAAAAAATACCTGACTCTTCCATTCCCAGACATGGACATACATCTACAAGTATCAAGAGAGTCCAGGAAAACATGACCTTACTAAATGAACTAAATAAGGCAGTAGGGACGAATCCTGGAAAAATAGAGACGTGTTACCTTTCCGACAGGTAATTCAAAATAGATGTCCTGAGGAAACGCAAAGAAATTCAGGATAACACACAGAAGGAATTCAGAATTATATCAGATAAATTTAACAAAAAGATTAAATAATTTAAAAGAATCAAGCAGAAATTCTGGAGATGAAAAATGCAGGTGGCATACTGAAGAATGCGTCTGGATCCTTAACAGCAGAATGATCAAGCAGAAGAAAGATTAGTGAGCTTCCAGATAGGTATTTGAAAATCCACGGTCAGAGGAGATAAAAGAAAAAAAGAATAGAAAATAATGAAGCCACATGCAGGATCTAGAAAGTAGCATCAAAAGGGCAAATCTAAGAATACATAATACCTAATACATACATAATACCTATACATAATACATAATACAAAATACATAAAACCAGGCTGTAGCCTGACCACCTTGAACATACATTGTCAGGACCTCCTGAGACTGTCATGGGCATGTCTTTAACCTTGGAAAAATAAACTTCTAAATTGACTAGGACCTGTTTCAGATTTTTGTTTTTTTTTTTTTGTTTTGTTTTTTGGTTTACAATTGTCATCTTTGCTTTAAAATGGTAATCAAATGTCAAAAGCCTGGATTTTGTCATTATGTTTTCTCTTTAAAATATGAACAACCTTCCAGATCCATGTTTCTTATACTTACTATTTCTCCTAAAAATTTGCCTCAAAGAGGTGATAGAGAAAGAGATAGGGGTAGGAAGTTTATTGAAAAAGATAATAGCATAAAATTTCCTAAGCCCAAGGAAATATATTAATATTCAAGTACAAGAAGGTAATAGAACACTAAGCAGAATGAACCCAAGAAGACTACATCAAGTCATTTAATAGTCAAACTCCCAAATATATGGGATAAAAATAGGATACTAAAAGCAGCAAGAGAAAAGAAACAAAGAACATACAATGGAACTTCAATACACCTGGCAGCAGACTTTTCAGGGGAAACCTTACAGTACAGAAGAGAGTGCAATGACGTACTTAAAGTACTGAAGGGAAAAACTTATACCTTAGAACAATATACCTAAGGAAAACATCCTTAAAACGTGAAGGAGAAATAAATATTTTCCCAGAGAAACAAAAGCTGAGAGATTTAATCAACACCAGACCTGTCCTACAAGCAATGCTAAAGGGAGTACTTCAATCAGAAAGACAAGAACTATTAATGAGCAAGGAGTAATTGCCTCAAAGTACAAAAGTCACTGGTTATAATACATACACAGAAAAACACAGAATATTGTAACACTGAAACTGTGATGTTTATACTACTCTTATACTAAGTACCATGACTAAATGGTAAACCAATAAAAAATAGTAACTACAACAACATTTCAAGACATGGACAGTACAATACAATATATATGGAAACAATGAAATGTTAAAAAGTGGGATATGATATTAAGGTGTAGAATTTGTGTTAGTGTTCTTTTTGCTTGTTTATTTTTGCAACAAACAAGCAAAACAAGCTGTTGTTATTAGCTAAAAAAAATAGTTATGATAGCATTTTCAAGCCTCAAGGTCATCTCAAACCAAAGCACAAACAAAGGATACATGAAATAAAAGGCAAGAAAATAAATTACATTGCAAGAAAAATCACGTTTACAAAAAAAAGACAGGAAATAAAAAAGAGAAGACCACAGAACAATCAGACAACAAATAACCAAATGGAAAGAGTATTTACGTATCGATAATAGCATTGAATGTAAATAAATTAGACCCTCCAATCAAAACTCATAGAGTGGCTGAGTCGATCAAAAAGCAAGACCCATTAATCTGTTGCCTACAGAAAACACACCTCAACTATAAAGCTGAGTGAACTCATTTTTGACCAAGGTGCCAAAAACAAACAGTGGGAAAAAGACAGACTCTTCAATAAACAGTGCTGGGAACACTGGATATCTATATGCAGGAGAATGAAACTAGGCCCCTATTTCTAGCCATTACAAAAATCAAACAAAAATAATGTAAAGACTTAAATCTAAGACCTCAAACTATGAAACTACTACAAGAAAGCTAGGGAAGATCCCCACAAGATTAGTCTTTGGAAAATTTTTTTGAGTAATACCCTACAAGCACAGATAACCAAAGCAAAAATGAACGAATGAGATTACATAAAGTTAAAAAGCTTCTGCACAGCAAAGGATACAATCAATAAAGTAAAGGAACAATTTGCAGACCGGGAGAAGATTTCTGCACGCCACCCATTTGACAAGGGATTAATAAAAAGAATATATCTGGAGCTCAAACAACTGTATAGGAAAAAAATCTAATAATCTGATTTTTAAAATGGGCAACAGATTTGAATATACGTTTATCAAAAGAAAACATACCAACGGTAAACAGACACATGAAAAGGTGCTCTACATCAAATATCAATGGAGAATTGCAAATAAAAAATACAATGAGATATCTTCTCACCCCAGTTAAAATAGCATATATCCAGAAGACAGTCAAAATGATTTAAAGACTTAAATCTAAGGCCTTGAACTATGAAACTATTACAAGAAAGCAAATACTGGCAAGGATGTGGAGAAAAGGGAATCCTCATATACTTTTGGTGGGAATGTAAATTAGTACAACTACTACGGAGAACAGTTTGAAGGTTCCTCAAAAAAACGAAAAATAGAGCTATCATAAGATCCAGCAATCCCACTGCTAGGTATGTACTGAAAAGAAAGGAAGTCGGTATATTAAAGAGACAGCTGCACTCCTGTGTTTATTGCAGTACTATTCACAATAGCCAAGATACGGAAGCAACCTGCTGTCAATCAACAGATTAACAGATAAAGAAATTGTGGTACATATGAACAATGTAGTACTCTTCAGACATAAGTAGAACGAGATTTTGTCATTGTCAACAACATCGATAGATGTGGATGCCATTATAATTAAACTAAGCCAGGCACAGAAAGGCAAATATTGCATGTTCTCACTTATTGGTGGAATCCAAAAATCGAAACAGTTGAACTCATGGACATTGAGAGTAGAAGGATGTTTAGCAGAGGCTTGGAAGGGTAGTAGGGTTTCGGGTACAGGTGGGAATGGTGAGTGGGTACAAAAGCACATAGAAAAATTATAAGACCTACTATTTGATAGCACAACAGAGGAACTATAGTCAATAATAATTTAATTGTACATTTTAAAATAACTAAAAGCATATAATTGGATTGTTTATGACACAAATGATAAATTCTTGAGGATTTGGATACCCCATTTTCCATGTTGTCATTATTATGCATTTCATGCCTGTATCAAAACATCTCATGTACCCCATAAATATATAAATGTACTATGTACCCACAGAAATTTAAAATTAATAAAGAGTATCACAAGAGACAAACACAAGATATTTAGAGAAGAGACGTATAATCCCTAATATAAGAATAAAGTCTAAGAAGAGAGAAAAAATTAAATAAACATATGAACATTAGGCACCAGTGTTCAAATAAGATAAGGAAATTGCTGGAAGCAAATAAAAGCCTTAATTGGCAAATTGAAGAACTTCACTGAGTTAAGAATTGATTAAAACACTCAAACAGGGGGCGGAGCAAGATGGCCGAATAGGAACAGCTCCAGTCTCCAACTCCCAGCGCGAGAGACACAGAAGACCGGTGATTTCTGCATTTTCAACTGAGGTACTGGGTTCATCTCACTGGGGAGTGCCGGACGATCGGTGCTGGTCAGCTGCTGCAGCCCGACCAGCGAGAGCTGCAGCAGGGCGAAGCATTGCCTCACCTGGGAAGCGCAAGGGGGAAGGGAATCCCTTTTCCTAGCCAGGGGAACTGAGACACACAACACCTGGAAAATCGGGTAACTCCCACCCCAATACTGCGCTTTAAGCAAACAGGCACACCAGGAGATCATATCCCACACCTGGCCGGGAGGGTCCCACACCCACGGAGCCTCCCTCATTGCTAGCACAGCAGTCTGTGATCTACAGGCAAGGCAGCAGCGAGGCTGGGGGAGGGGCGCCCGCCATTGCTGAGGCTTAAGTAGGTAAACAAAGCTGCTGGGAAGCTCGAACTGGGTGGAGCTCACAGCAGCTCAAGGAAACCTGCCTGTCTCTGTAGACTCCACCTCTGGGGACAGGGCAATAACAAACGCAGCCGAAACCTCTGCAGACGCAAACGACTCTGTCTGACAGCTTTGAAGAGAGCAGTGGATCTCCCAACATGGAGGTTGAGATCTGAGAAGGGACAGACTCCCTGATCAAGTGGGTCCCTGACCCCTGAGTAGCCTAACTGGGAGACATCCCCCACTAGGGGCAGTCTGACACCTCACACCTCACAGGGTGGAGTACACCCCTGAGAGGAAGCTTCCAAAGCAAGAATCAGACAGGTACACTTGCTGTTCAGAAATATTCTATCTTCTGCAGCCTCTGCTGCTGATACCCAGGCAAACAGGGTTTGGAGTGGACCTCAAGCAATCTCCAACAGACCTACAGCTGAGGGTCCTGACTGTTAGAAGGAAAACTATCAAACAGGAAGGACACCTACACCAAAACCCCATCAGTACATCACCATCATCAAAGACCAGAGGCAGATAAAACCACAAAGATGGGGAAAAAGCAGGGCAGAAAAGCTGGAAATTCAAAAAATAAGAGTGCATCTCCCCCGGCAAAGGAGCGCAGCTCATCGCCAGCAACGGATCAAAGCTGGACGGAGAATGACTTTGACGAGATGAGAGAAGAAGGCTTCAGTCCATCAAATTTCTCAGAGCTAAAGGAGGAATTACGTACCCAGTGTAAAGAAACTAAAAATCTTGAAAAAAAAGTGGAAGAATTGATGGCTAGAGTAATTAATGCAGAGAAGGTCATAAAAGAAATGAAAGAGATGAAAACCATGACACGAGAAATACGTGACAAATGCACAAGCTTCAGTAACCGACTCGATCAACTGGAAGAAAGAGTATCTGCGATTGAGGATCAAATGAATGAAATGAAGCGAGAAGAGAAACCAAAAGAAAAAAGAACAAAAAGAAATGAACAAAGCCTGCAAGAAGTATGGGATTATGTAAAAAGACAAAATCTACATCTGATTGGGGTGCCTGAAAGTGAGGGGGAAAATGGAACCAAGTTGGAAAACACTCTTCAGGATATCATCCAGGAGAACTTCCCCAACCTAGTAGGGCAGACCAACATTCAAATCCAGGAAATACAGAGAACGCCACAAAGATACTCCTTGAGAAGAGCAACTCCAAGACACATAATTGCCAGATTCACCAAAGTTGAAATGAAGGAAAAAATCTCAAGGGCAGCCAGAGAGAAAGGTCGGGTTACCCACAAAGGGAAGCCCATCAGACTAACAGCAGATCTCTCAGCAGAAACTCTCCAAGCCAGAAGAGAGTGGGGGCCAATATTCAACATTCTTAAAGAAAAGAATTTTAAACCCAGAATTTCATATCCAGCCAAACTAAGTTTCATA
Organism: Macaca thibetana thibetana; assembly: GCF_024542745.1. Classification (NCBI taxonomy): domain Eukaryota; kingdom Metazoa; phylum Chordata; class Mammalia; order Primates; family Cercopithecidae; genus Macaca; species Macaca thibetana. The sequence goes on from NC_065598.1 coordinate 139,183,536, forward strand.
AGTGAAGGAGAAATAAAATCCTTTACAGATAAGCAAATGCTTAGAGATTTTGTCACCACTAGGCCTGCCTTACAAGAGACCCAGAAGGAAGCACTAAACATGGAAAGGAACAACCGGTACCAGCCATTGCAAAAACATGCCAAAATGTAAAGACCATCGAGGCTAGGAAGAAACTGCATCAACTAACGAGCAAAATAACCAGTTAATATCATAATGGCAGGATCAAGTTCACACATAACAATCTTAACCTTAAATGTAAATGGACTAAATGCTCCAATTAAAAGACACAGACTGGCAAACTGGATAAAGAGTCAAGACCCATCAGTCTGCTGTATTCAGGAGACCCATCTCACATGCAGAGACATACATAGGCTCAAAATAAAGGGATGGAGGAAGATTTACCAAGCAAATGGAGAACACAAAAAAGCGGGGGTTGCAATACTAGTCTCTGATAAAAGAGACTTTAAACCATCAAAGATCAAAAGAGACAAAGAAGGCCATTACATAATGGTAAAGGGATCAATTCAATAGGAAGAGCTAACTATCCTAAATATATATGCACCCAATACAGGAGCACCCAGATTCATCAAGCAAGTCCTTAGAGACTTACAAAGAGACTTAGACTCCCATACAATAATAATGGGAGACTTCAACACTCCACTGTCAACATTAGACAGATCAACGAGACAGAAAGTTAACAAGGATATCCAGGAATTGAACTCATCTCTGCAGCAAGCAGACCTAATAGACATCTATAGAACTCTCCACCCCAAATCAACAGAATATACATTCTTCTCAGCACCACATCGTACTTACTCCAAAATCGACCACGTAATTGGAAGTAAAGCACTCCTCAGCAAATGTACAAGAACAGAAATTATAACAAACTGTCTCTCAGACCACAGTGCAATCAAACTAGAACTCAGGACTAAGAAACTCAATCCAAACCGCTCAACTACATGGAAACTGAACAACCTGCTCCTGAATGACTACTGGGTACATAACGAAATGAAGGCAGAAATAAAGATGTTCTTTGAAACCAATGAGAACAAAGATACAACATACCAGAAGCTCTGAGACACATTTAAAGCAGTGTGTAGAGGGAAATTTATAGCACTAAATGCCCACAAGAGAAAGCAGGAAAGATCTAAAATTGACACTCTAACATCGCAATTAAAAGAACTAGAGAAGCAAGAGCAAACACATTCGAAAGCTAGCAGAAGGCAAAAAATAACTAAGATCAGAGCAGAACTGAAGGAGATAGAAACACAAAAAACTCTCCAAAAAATCAATGAATCCAGGAGTTGGTTTTTTGAAAAGATCAACAAAATTGACAGACCACTAGCAAGACTAATAAAGAAGAAAAGAGAGAAGAATCAAATCGACGCAATTAAAAATGATAAAGGGGATATCACCACCGACCCCACAGAAATACAAACTACCATCAGAGAATACTATAAACACCTCTACGCAAATAAACTAGAAAATCTAGAAGAAATGTATAATTTCCTGGACACTTACACTCTTCCAAGACTAAACCGGGAAGAAGTTGAATCCCTGAATAGACCAATAGCAGGCTCTGAAATTGAGGCAATAATTAATAGCCTACCAACCAAAAAAAGTCCAGGACCAGATAGATTCACAGCTGAATTCTACCAGAGGTACAAGGAGGAGTTGGTACCATTCCTTCTGAAACTATTCTAATCAATAGAAAAAGAGGGAATCCTCCCTAACTCATTTTATGAGGCCAACATCATCCTGATACCAAAGCCTGGCAGAGACACAACAAAAAAAGAGAATTTTAGACCAATATCCCTGATGAACATCGATGCAAAAATCCTCAATAAAATACTAGCAAACCGGATTCAGCAACACATCAAAAAGCTTATCCACCATGATCAAGTGGGCTTCATCCCTGGGATGCAAGGCTGGTTCAACATTCGCAAATTAATAAACATAATCCAGCATATAAACAGAACCAAAGACAAGAACCACATGATTATCTCAAGAGATGCAGAAAAGGCTTTTGACAAAATTCAACAGCCCTTCATGCTAAAAACTCTCAATAAATTCGGTATTGATGGAACGTACCTCAAAATAATAAGAGCTATTTATGACAAACCCACAGCCAATATCATACTGAATGGGCAAAAACTGGAAAAATTCCCTTTGAAAACTGGCACAAGACAGGGATGCCCTCTCTCACCACTCCTATTCAACATAGTGTTGGAAGTTCTGGCTAGGGCAATTAGGCAAGAGAAAGAAATCAAGGGTATTCAGTTAGGAAAAGAAGAAGTCAAATTGTCCCTGTTTGCAGATGACATGATCGTATATTTAGAAAACCCCATTGTTTCAGCCCAAAATCTCCTTAAGCTGATAAGCAACTTCAGCAAAGTCTCAGGATACAAAATTAATGTGCAAAAATCACAAGCATTCTTATACACCAGTAACAGACAAACAGAGAGCCAAATCAGGAATTAACTTCCATTCACAATTGCTTCAAAGAGAATAAAATACCTAGGAATCCAACTTACAAGGGATGTAAAGGACCTCTTCAACGAGAACTACAAACCACTCCTCAGTGAAATAAAAGAGGACACAAACAAATGGAAGAACATACCATGCTCATGGATAGGAAGAATCAATATCGTGAAAATGGCCATACTGCCCAAGGTAATTTATAGATTCAATGCCATCCCCATCAAGCTACCAATGAGTTTCTTCACAGAATTGGAAAAAACTGCTTTAAAGTTCATATGGAACCAAAAAAGAGCCCGCATCTCCAAGACAATCCTAAGTCAAAAGAACAAAGCTGGAGGCATCACGCTACCTGACTTCAAACTATACTACAAGGCTACAGTAACCAAAACAGCATGGTACTGGTACCAAAACAGAGATATAGACCAATGGAACAGAACAGAGTCCTCAGAAATAATACCACACATCTACAGCCATCTGATCTTTGACAAACCTGACAAAAACAAGAAATGGGGAAAGGATTCCCTATTTAATAAATGATGCTGGGAAAATTGGCTAGCCATAAGTAGAAAGCTGAAACTGGATCCTTTACTTACTCCTTATACGAAAATTAATTCAAGATGGATTAGAGACTTAAATGTTAGACCTAATACCATAAAAATCCTAGAGGAAAACCTAGGTAGTACCATTCAGGACATAGGCATGGGCAAAGACTTCATGTCTAAAACACCAAAAGCAAAGGCAGCAAAAGCCAAAATTGACAAATGGGATCTCATTAAACTAAAGAGCTTCTGCACAGCAAAAGAAACTACCATCAGAGTGAACAGGCAACCTACAGAATGGGAGAAACTTTTTGCAATCTACTCATCTGACAAAGGGCTAATATCCAGAACCTACAAAGAACTCAAACAAATTGACAAGAAAAAAACAAACAACCCCATCAAAAAGTGGGCAAAGGATATGAACAGACATTTCTCAAAAGAAGACATTCATACCGCCAACAGACACATGAAAAAATGCTCATCATCACTGGCCATCAGAGAAATGCAAATCAAAACCACAATGAGATACCATCTCACACCAGTTAGAATGGCGATCATTAAAAAGTCAGGAAACAACAGGTGCTGGAGAGGATGTGGAGAAATAGGAACACTTTTACACTGTTGGTGGGATTGTAAACTAGTTCAACCATTATGGAAAATAGTATGGCGATTCCTCAAGGATCTAGAACTAGATGTTCCATATGACCCAGCCATCCCATTACTGGGGATATACCCAAAGGATTATAAATTATGCTGCTATAAAGACACATGCACACGTATGTTTATTGCAGCACTATTCACAATAGCAAAGACTTGGAATCAACCCAAATGTCCATGAGTGACAGAGTGGATTAAGAAAATGTGGCACATATACACCATGGAATACTATGCAGCCATCAAAAAGGATGAGTTTGTGTCCTTTGTAGGGACATGGATGCAGCTGGAAACCATCATTCTTAGCAAACTATCACAAGAACAGAAAACCAAACACCGCATGTTCTCACTCATAGGTGGGAACTGAACAATGAGATCACTTGGACTCAGGAAGGGGAACATCACACACCGGGGCCTATCATGGGGAGGGGGCGAGGGGAGGGATTGCATTGGGAGTTATACCTGATGTAAATGACGAGTTGATGGGTGCAGCACACCAACATGGCACAAGTATACATATGTAACAAACCTGCACGTTATGCACATGTACCCTACAACTTAAAGTATAATAATAATAAATAAATTAAAAAATAATAATAAAAAATAAAACACTCAAACAAATAGACTTTTGAATACTAGAATAGTATGTCTCAATTTCAAGAATAAAGATGAAATCGTACAGCTCTTCAAACGGAGAAAAAAAGAAATCAAACTAGCACCAGACTTGTCATCAGCAACACTGACAGAGGACAGAGTATGCCTAAGAAAACAATTGGAATAAGATGTACACACTGCTAAGAAAAAAACATTGTAACCAAAGAATCTTGTACTCAGCTGAGATTTCCACTCACCAATTGGGGTTATATATAGATATTTATAGTATTTTAATCATTCAGAAATATTTGTAGATCACTTTAGTGATTCAGAGAATATATCACATAAACAAATTTTTCGAGAAAAATACATGAGAAATTACTCTCATCCAAACTGGCCTGTGGGCAGAATTGGGGCCAGCCATCTGCTTTTGTTAATAAACTTTTATTGGAACACAGCCACATCCATTTGTTTCCATATGGCTACTTTCACAATACAAGTGCATAGCTAAACAGTTGCAACAGAGGCCACATGGCCCACAAAATCTGAAATATTTAGTATCTGGCCCTATACAAAATGTTTTCTGACTCCTAGTCTAAACAAATGACAGACAAATTAAAAACAAGAATTATCAGGGTAGAAGAAGATGAAGCAAAGATGAAATTGTGATTGTTAATTATATGAAAATAAGTATATTCCACCCACCAGAACCTTTTAGTTTATACATAATCTAAAATTTACATATATATGTATATATATACACATTTATACACACATTCATATATATACACACACAATGTACATACACATATACATATACATGTGCTTATGCATTTGGTTCTAATTTCATTTCCAGTGTTTATCACTTTTCCCTCCTTTGCTGCAATTTCTATTTTAAGGGTCAATTCCTCCTTCAGTTATCTATACTGTCACATTTATCCTTGAGTAATAAGGAGGTAACACAACCACACACTTTTCTGTCTGTATATGAACAGCTGTCCAGTGAGCGACCACTGACAAACTTGACAGAAGTGACATAATTCACGACTGATTATTATGCACGACTTTGTATTTAAGTAATGATTTGTAGACTGAAGGGTTATTAGTGAAGTTGTATTTTATGCAATTACTTTCAGTTAGTATATCATGGTGACTAATATTTAAACTATGTTTTTGGGGAACTAGAATTATTTAAATAAAACCATGATAACCAAAAATTGTGCATATCAGAACTGTGAAAATTATTAATTTGTGACTAAAATTATTAACCATATAAGCAAAATATAAATGTTGGAAGTAAGAATTGAAAGCATTTTGTAGATCTAAAAGATAGTATGTTCATAGGGTTCTAATGGGTGGAAGAGAACCTTAATTTCATATAATTGAAAAATACGTGTTAGTTTATTCAGTTCAGGAAAGGAAAAATAACAATCACTGAGATGGAAAACCAAGGTTAAATTTTCAAACAATTTCAAACAATAAGATAGAAAGGGAAATAATTGGTTATTATTATTAGGTCAATTGGTGCATTTATTTTATAGCTATCTCTAGCTCACTTTCTTACCTTCTTCAGAGCCTTGCTCAAATGTCACTTTATCAATAAGGACTTCCCTGCAATTATATATAATTGAAACCCTAATGTCTTAGTTCAGGCTGTCATTACAAAATACTATACATTTCGTGGTTTATAAATAACTGAGATTTACTTCTCACAGTTCCAGAAACTGGGAGTTCAAGATCAGGATGCTAGCATGGGCGGGTTCTGATGAGGAGCCCCTTTTAAATTGCTGACTGCCAACTTCTTATAACATCACGTGGCAGGAAAGTGAGAGATCTTTCTGGGGTTCCTTTTCATAAGGGTACTGATCTCAATCACGAGGGCCCCACCCTCGTGACCTAATGATATCCTAAAAAATCACTTCCTGATATCATCACCTCAGGGGTTAGGGTGGCAGCATGAATTTTTGTTGGGAAACAGATATTTAACACATAACACCTAATCCTCAGTATATTCATCTATCAGTTTTGGAAAACTACCACAGAATACTGTCTTCGTGATTAAACGAGCTAATATATACAAAATCTCAGCATAGTATCAGGCATATATTAAATTCCTAATAGAGTCAGTTCCCTCTAGGAATTTCTTTCTCACCCTTTTCTATGTGGCCATCATTTCAACACAGAGTTCACAGAATTCACAATATTTTTTTCTGTGAATGAGAAAAACACGTTAAGATGTCATTAATAAAATCTCTGCCAGGGCAATTTGCACTTTAGAATAGGAAGTTGGGGGAGAGAGCAATGCTTAGCCAAAATAACTGAATCTCTATTAGTGGAAGTCGATGTGTATTCATCTGTGAGTACGTGGAGACATCTTTGATTAAGTGTGCTCAACCCAGCCTCAAGCTTGCTATTCAAGCATCTACTCGTGATCCATGCTGCTTTTCTGTACGCCGTGTGCTGAGGTCCTATATATCAAAATGAGGTTTAGCCACATCAGAAGACAAGGAAATAAATATGTAATATCCTGTGTTGATTTCCACACAGCCAGAAGGAATTATGCATGAGTTCTGCATAGTAATGAAGTATTAGGAAGAGGGAGAACAGGCTGGGTGCGTAGGCTCAGTCCTGTAATCCCAGCAGTTTGGGAGGCTGAGGCGGGCCGATCACTTGAGGTCAGGAGTTCAGGCGCAGCCTGGCCAACATGGTAAAACAATGTCTCTACTAAAAACACAAAATTACCCGGGTGTGGTGGCAGGTGCCTGTAATCCCAGCTACTCAGGAGGCAGAGGCAGGAGAATCGCTTGAAGCCAGGAGGCAGAGGATGCAGTGAGCTGAGATCGTGCCACTGCACTCCAGTCTGGGTGACACAGGGAGACTCTGTCTCAAAAAAAAAAAAAAAAGAGAGGGGGAACAAATAGGAGAAAAAAAAAAGACAAAGAAACACAGAGGCAAGGCAAGACACTGATAAATGTAGCTAATGAGAGAAATAAGTAGCAGTAAAGCCATTGGTCATAAATGTTACAAGGAAATGATTTGTTCATCACTTGAGACATAACTTGTCATATATTTCTTTGAAGAAATATGTGTTTAGTGAAATTCGTTGTAAGCATGCCAACTTATGCAATTTCTGTAATTTATTATGTTCTTTTAGATTTAAATCCCATTATATTTTAAAAATCTACCCCAAGAGCAGGGAAAAACCTCTCAATCACACATGTGTATTTTTAAGGCCAAGGTCTCCAAATCCCCTTTTAATCCCAGGGTCTATATGGAGTGAATTGGGTTCTAATTTTTAATAGTTCTCATTGGAAAGTGGGGTTTCCAAGCCTGCCCTTTGTTCCCAGTGTCGGTCTTTACTTGTAAGTGTCATGGGAATAGCAAAAGTCACATCACCATATGTATCTTGTTATATTTTATCTGATAACCTCACATGAATAGCAATATGTATAGATTCATGTAAATGCATAGAAATTGGGCTAGAAGATGGATTAAAACTTAAATGGTTATTTTACATTTCATTTTGAATGTTTTTGTACTGTTAAAGCTATCTATAATGAGAATAATTACATACACTATTATTCCAATTCTTTTAAAATATAATCAGAATCATTAAATGTTTCAGAACTTATAAGAATATTTCATGAAAAAAGAATAAGGAGGGACCTCAGCAACCAGATATCAAAACTGGTAGGTCAGTGTACTGACAAAGGAAGAAACAAATAATCTATCCATGTTGCAGAACTTAGACCCCAAATTCCATATATATTTAGAAATAAACAACTTAATAAGTCTGATTATACAAATATTTAGGGGTAAACGAGAATATAATAAATAGCATTCAAATAATTTGATATCCATTTAGGGGGGAAAAAAAACTTTGAAGAGTACTAAAAGGAAATATACACACACATGGAAACACAGTGCTGTAGCTTTGTCATTTAAAAGCACACAATCCTGTGGAGAATGTACTATTATACAGGACAATTTCACAAATAAGAAAATGGAGCAACAGAAAAGTTAAATAATTTGCTCAAGGCCATACAGACAAGCAATGGGATACAAAAACTTTGAAACCAAGTCTAACTGAGTCTTCATCTCTGTATTACCTTTCCCATCTAGAAGTATACAATGTGGTATCTGCCTTCAAATGGCTAACAATCTAGTTTGAAGAACCCACAACGATGTGCTAAGTATGAGAGGAGAGACATACACCGAGTATGGAATGATTCCTTTTACTTTAGCAAATCACAGGTGACCAGGCATTTATCAAGCAGACAAGGATTCTACAGGCATGCCAGAAAAAAAAAAAAAAAAAAAAAAAACCCCACGAAAACATTTCTGCATTATGGTTTTCCCTACAGACTGGAGCAAATAGGCAAATGTACCCCAAAATGTCTTAGGTTTTGCCAAGCTTTTCTTGTTGATAATCAAATATTAGTTGAAATGAAGTTCAATGGGAAGAAAACCTGTGAAGTCAAATTTTATGGATTATTTCCTGAGTTCTTTACAAGGCTTTGACTTTGGGGCAGTATGGAAAAAGTTTTCTCTGTTACATTCTATATTCTCTCATGAATGATAGTAAGAGTAATAGAACCAGGTTTCTTGGTGTCTGCCTTACGTTCCATGCTATCTACTGGCTCAATATTCATGTTCAATGGGTGCATTAACGTAAAGTCTTTTCTAGCCTGCTAAGTTGGTGTATAGGATCCAGTAGCCGCATCAGATACAAGCCCACCATTTTTCTGGTAGCCACACCCCTAATCCGAAAAAGATTCATTGATGAAGAACTTTAATATTTCCAAATCTTTTCTATTTCCTTATGAGGATTTGGGTTATAATTATTCTACTGTGTCTTTTTCCTACCTCAGTAAGATAATTTTTCCTCTGAAAACAAAGCACCTTCCAATTCTGGTTATTTGACCATTGATCTCTATTACATTTCTGTGGCTGAACCTAAAGTCTGGTTTTCTATAAACTAAAATAATGATCATGTAAGGAGGTGGTCTCTACAGGTTCAATTTAGAGAGATGAAAAGAGAAAAAACAAATTTATACCAAGAGGAAAATGCCAATAAATATAAGACTAAGTGAGAGGGGAACAATTAAGACCTTACTAGGCTGTGGTGTGGTTGATTGGGGGCCAAATTAATCTAATAGGGGAGAGGATTTTCTTTTATTATTACAAATATTTTATTTTGAATAATTGCAGCTATGTTTCTAAGTGATATAGAACTTATTTTCCTCTTTATTAAGATCTGTCTTTGATTTGTTTATCCAGTTTTATAAAATTAAATTTTTCTATATTTTGAAATTGCATAAGAATGGGGTTACTTTCTTTCTCTGATTATTTGGAAGAAAGCTGTTTTAGAATGTCTGTGTCTGCTGTTTCCTTTATGGGAAGATTCTTAATTACGGATTCTTTTTTTAATTTCTCTTTTTTAAAACTGACATATAATTAACATATCATAAAATTCACCTATTTAAAATGTACAATTTGGTGGTTTTTCATGTACTCAAAAAGTTATGTAACCATCACCATTATCTAATTCCAGAACATTTTCACCACCAAAGGAAACTTCTGTACATATTAGTAGTCACTTTCCATTCCGGCATTTACTCCACCACTGCTCAGTCCCTAGCAACCGCTAATCTGCTTTCTGACTCTGTGGATTTGCCTAGTGTTGACATTTGAAATAAATGGAATTGTGTGATATATGGCCATTTGTGTTCGGTTTCTTTCACTTAGCATAACATTTTCAAAATTCACTCACGCTGTAAAATATACTAATACTTTAGTCTTTTTGACAATTAAACGATATTCCATTGAATGCATACATGTGAGCTTTTTATACTTTATAGCATATGGATAATGCTGCCGTGAATACTTTTGTACAAGGTTTTATATGGGCGTATGCTTTCATTTCTCTTGGGTGTATGCCTAGGAGTGGAATTTCTAGATTATATGGTAGCTTTATGTTTAACTTTTTGAAGAATGGTCACACTGTTTTCTATAGCAGCTGTACCATTTTCCATTTCCACCTGCAATGTATGAGGCTTCTAGTTTTCTCACATGCAAACACTTCTGAAATTATGTTTTTGTTTGTTGTTTTGTTATAACCAGACACGTGGATATGAAGTGGTATCCTAATTGTTGATTTGCTTTTCATGCTCCTAATGACTAATGATGTTAATTATCTTTTCCTTTTGTATATCTACTTGGAGAAATGTCTATTCAAATATTCTGCCTATTTTTATTTGGGTAGTCCTTTTATTATTGATTTCTAAGTGCTTTACATTTTAGATAGTAATAACTTATCACAGATATGATTTGCAAAAATTTCCACCAATTATGTGAGTCATCTTTTCACTCTCTTGACAGTATTATTGGAAGCAAAATGTTTTAAAATTTGATGAAGTCCCATGCAATATGTCTGTAGAACATAATTAATTCAAAGCCTTCATGCCTATGATCTTTGTGATATTCAGTCTGATTAGAATTTTTTTAAAGAAATTAAAAGGTGAGAAATATTTTGAAATATCCCTAATCTGATCTAATAATTTTCTAAGAAGAACTGTACTCTCTGCTAAGAAAAAAAAAAAGAAGAAGAAAAAGAAAAAAGGAAAAAAAAAGCTATTGACTAGAGAACTCTTAAGATACCTACAGACGTTTAAAGGGTAGAGATATGATGCAAAACATTGTCATAAAGAAGAAATATTTAGAGTCACATGATGTGAGTGACACTGAACAAAACAGATTTAGCTAACATAATAACTAGTCAGTTCACAATTTGAATTTAAAAATGCATGTGAGTGGGTTTAATGTGCATGGGTTTCTAATGATTTTCTATATATAAGATAATTTCCCCTGAAATACAGATAGCATTACATTTTTCTTTTCAATCTGGATGCTTCTTTTGCTTGCCTAACTGTCCTGGCTAAAACCACTAGTAAAATGTTGAATAGAAATGGCAAAGGTGGGTACTTGATCTTAGGGTGAAATCTTTCAGTCTTTGAACATGAAGAACGAAGTGAGCTGTGCATTTTGCATGGACGCACTTTGTTCCAACTGACAAAGTATGTTTTTCCATTCATAATAAGTTAATTATTTCACTATAAGATGCTGTTGAATTTTAAAAATGTTTCTGCAGTTAGGAGAATGTGATTTTTTTCTATTAATATATTTTATTATATTGATTCATTTTTATGTGTTGAACCAGCATGCCTTTCTGTGATAAGTCCCATTTGCTCATGATAAATAATCTGTTTTATATGTTTGTTGGATTTCATTTACCAATATTTTCTGACAAATTTTATGTCTATACAGATTAAAGATACTGGCAGAAACAACTGAGTTTCTTTTCTTATGATTTCTTTGGTTTTGGTATCAGGCTAATACTGATCTCATGGCTTCTTCTCCTATTTTTTGGAATAATTGGGAAGGATTAGTGTTAATTCTTAAAGACATTTAATAGAATTCACCAGTGAAACTATCTTTTTATAGTACTCAAAACCATAGCTCTTAAATATCTTCATTCCCTCCATCTTTGTGCTGTTATTGTCATATAACTGATCTTTTAAACTGTATAAACCTTAAAACCGATTTTTAAAATATATCTTTCCTAGATATGGGATTTTTGGTTGACATTTTCTGTTTGCTTTTATTCAAGCACTTTGAATTAGTTATCCCACTGCCTCCTTCTGCTCTTTCTCTCTGCTGAAGAATCAAGTGTTAAAATTATCAAGGTTTCTTTGTACATAAAGAATAATTTTTCTCCAGCTACTTCAAAGATTTTCTCCTCGTTGGATACTGGCACTTTTACTATAATATGTCTGTGTGTGGATCTTTTTATATTCATTCTACTTGGAGTATATTGAGCTTGTTGAGTGTGTAGAATAATGTTTGTCATTCAATCTGGATTCAATCTGGTAAGATTTTGTCATTACTTCCTCAAATATTCTCTCTCTCTCCTCTATCATGTCTTTTTTGAATTCTAATTTTAAATATGTTTGCATGTCTGATGGTATACCAAAACTTTCTGAGGCTCTATTTATTTATCTTCTTTTTTTTTCTTTCTATTATATCTAATATATATAATTGAGTAATCTCAATTAACTATCTTCAAGTTTGTTGATTCCTTCTTTTCAAATTCTTCTATGCTCACTAGGAATATTGTTAGAGAAGAAAATGAACATTCTGTAAACTCCCCCAAGTTGCATGACAGAAAGCTGAAGAATAAAATGACACGGTATGGATAAACTTCAATCTGAAAAGTTCACATATCCCAATTTGACTCAGATATTTTTATTAATAGAATTGCATTTCCACAGTGTTTAACTCTTGATCTGTAGCTATTAGCTTATTTCAAAGACAATAGTATTTTTGAAAGCATTAACATGACAATGTGAATAAATTAGCCTAACACCTAATTTGTTCTGTCCAGGTGGCTCTCATAATTAAGAACAAATTTCATGCCTTCCACCCAACTATATAGCTGTCATTCTGAGCCCTGTAGTAACCATATTAGTAAAGATTCGTACAATAAGCTGGAAATATATATAACTCATAACAAAATAGTCATGCAAAATTTAAAGCTGGAATATATATATATAGTATGTACATATAATTATATATATAGCATATACATATAATTATATACATATATATGTATAGTAATCATATTTGTAAAGATTCCTATAATAAGATGGAAAAATATATAACTCATAAAAAAGTCATACAAAATATAAATCTGGAATATATACATATATATATTCACACATTTTTATTGATGTGCCTTGAATCAAAATCTACTAGGTTAATATACCATGTTGAAATATCTGATCAAGCAAATGTAATAGGCATGTGCCATGTTTATTTGCCTCAAACATTAACTTGAAATTGTGTCGTTTTTTTCCTTCCCTACGAACGCTTCCACTTGGATAGGGAAGAACAAAGAATGTAGGTTTTACATTTCTAGATTGAGAGAACATATCTGATTATGAGAATTAGAAACAGAGATAGAGAGATGTGAACTGAGAAGAGAAAATATATAAACCGAAAAGTAGGAAATACAGTATTTTTAAGATAAACAGAAGAAAAACTGCAATGCCTTTTAGCATTTTTTTTTCCTTGTCCTTCAAAAGAAGTGATGGCTGTAGAGTGAGAAGGAAAGACATGTGGTATTCCGGCGAAGTTTGAGGGATCAGAGGTATATATCCTTGTTGCTAATTTAATTAGTAATTAAATTAACTGTTACTAATTTATCTCACGGCTGTAATGTGTGAAAGAGTAGCCCTAAGAAACTATCTATTACGTTAAGGTATGGGGAAGTCAAGAGAAAGCTGGGGAAGTTATACACTTAATTTTCAGGGAAAAATCCTGCTTCCTCTCCAGTTCCTTAGAGAGCTCATTTTGAAATAATAAGCAGGCAGTAGTCTTTAGCTGGGAGTGTCAGCCCTCAAAACATCATAGAGATGTGAATAGGCCACTTGTTCGGCATTGAGAAGTAGAAAACAGCTGTGTCTTTAAAAGATCATCCATTAAAGGACATCCTCCAAGAGTTCTGTTTACTATCCACATATTACCCAGTGCCACTTAAAATATCCAGCCTACAGTGCTTTTGTGAAGAGAAATGACTGTAAGTGCATCATGACTGTGTAACAGAAACCTCTAGGTCCCAGCATGAATGTTCAATTTCTCTTCCTATCAGGTAAGATGAAGTATACCTGAAAGCGCCAAGACTAAATTTGCTGTTGGTGGTGAATTTGCAGGCAGATAAAGAAATTTAAAGCTAGTTTTATACATAAAGAGATTCCATATATTAACTCCCAAGTTTTTTGGGCTGTTGCAACTGTGAATCATCATATAGGTTACAGGTACACATACATATTTCAATATTTCTTCCAAAATTATTTAGTAGATTTTTTTTTTACTTTTACCACATGAGTTTCTAGGCATATATACTTCTATGCAATTACTTTATTCATTTACAGAGAAATTTGTGGCAGAAAATGTTGTGTACTTGAGGAGAGACACTTTAGTATTATGGAAAGAGTATGCTAGCAGATAAACCTGGCTTGGGATTATGTCTAACCTTGTAATTTATTTGCTTGTAACTTGAGCAGGTATCCAATTCTGGTTACCTCTCTTTTCCTTTTCTTTCTTTTCTTTTTTCTTTCTTAACTGTTGAAAACAATAATAGCAACTTATTGCAAACAATGTCTGTGCTAACCATATATAAGACTGTTTAACTTGTGTCAATTTACTTAATCCCTACAGAAAATCTATAAAATTGGTGTTACTCAATTTTAAGATGAGAAAATAGGCTCAAAAAGTGAAGTAAATTGCCTAAAGTAAATGATTGCATTACACCTTAAGATCAAGTTTGCCTTATCCTGAAGTCCTTACTCTGAAGTACTTGACCTTTCTAAACATCAGTTAACTCACTGATAAAAAGGATATAGTTGCACTCCTCACAAGGCTTTCACACATATTAAATAAAAGAATGTATGAAAATATCAAGCACATAGAGAGTGTCAATAAATGTGTATTTCTTTTTACTATGAGTCTTAATCTATTTGAGCTGCTACAACAGAATACCACAGAGTTGGTGGCTTATAAACAGCACATTTATTTCTCACAAATCTACAGGCTGTGAAATTCACAATTAAAGTGCCTGATGGTTGGGCGCCTGGTGAGAGTGTACTTGCTGATTCATAGATAGCCTCTTCTTGCTGTGTCCTCACACAGTGAAAGGGGAGAGGGAGCTCTCTGAGGTCTCCTTTATGAAGGCACTAATCTCATTCAAGAAGACTCCTCCCTCATGACCTAATCATCTCCAAAAGGCTCCAACTCAAAGGTGAGGAATTTAACATGAGAATTTGGGAGAATCACAAACATTCAGATCATAGTACTATCCCCTTCCTATAGGAAATCAGTTAAATGAACATTTTGATTTGAGGGTTTTTTTTTTATTATTTATACAGGCAAACAAAAATGGAATTTTGAAAATCACAACAAAGTTAGCCAGGCATGGGGGCATATGCCTGTAATCCCAGCTACTAAGGAGGCTGAGGCAGGAGAATGGCTTGAACCCAGGAGGCGGAGGTTGTGGTGAGCCGAGATGGTGCCACTGCACTCCAGCCTGGGCAACAAGAGCAAAACTCCGTCTTAAAAATAAAAAAAGAAAAAAAAAATTGCAGAGGGTGATACAGCTCATAACAAGCATAAGAGCACTTTACTTCCCTAGAAACCCCTTATCTAACAAGTTCAACGCTCTGGAACACAGGAAAGAGCCAAAAGTTAGTAAATAAGCCTTATAAGAGTTACAGAATAATATTAAAATGTGCAGACTTTTTATATGGTCTTCTTCTACATGACATTAGTCAGTATCATTTTATTATATTTCTATTGTTTTACTTCTTTTTTAATTTTGTTGTTAAGTTTCAGGGTTTGAGTGCAGGTTTGTTTTACAGGGGAAAGTCGTGTCATGGGGCTTTGTTGTATAGATTATTTAATCACCAAGTATGAAGCCTAGTAGCCATTGGTTATTTTTCCTGATCACCTCCCTCCTCCCACCCCCATCCTCTGTTAGGCCCCAGTGTCAGTTATTACCTCTATGTGTCCATGTGTTCTCATTATTTAGCTCCAACTTGTAAGTGAGAACATGTGGTACTTGGTTTTCTGTTCCTGTGTTAGTTTGCTAGGGATAATGGCCTGCAGCTCAATCCATGTTCCTGCAAAGGACATGATCTCATTCTTCTTTTCTGGCTACATAGTATTCCATGGTGTATATGTATCACATTTTCTTTATTCAATCTCCCATTGATGGGCATTTAGGTTCTTTTTATGTCTTTGCCATTGCAAATAGTGCTGCAATGAACATATGCATGCATATGTCTGTATAATTGAACAATTTATATTCCTTTGGCTAAATACCCAGTAATGGGATTCCTGGGTCAAAAAGTAGTTCTGTTTTTGGGTTTTGAGGAATTTTTGCCACACTACTTTTCACAATGGTTGTACTAATTTACACTACTAACAGTGTTTAAGTGATTCCTTTTCTCCACAACCATGCTAGCACCTGTCATTGTTTGACTTTTTAGTAATAGTGATTCTGACTGGCTCGAGATGGTATCTCATTGTGGTTTTTCTTTGCATTTCTTTAATGATCAGTGATGTTGAGCTTTTTTTTTTTAATATGTTCGTTGGCCACATATATGTCTTGTTTTGAAAAATATTTGTTTATATCCACTGTCCACTTTTTAAGAGGGTTGTATTAGTTGCTTTTTACACTGCTATAAACCATGACCAGAGACTGGGTAATTTATGAAGAAAAAAGTTTTAATTCCCACACAGTTCCAGAGGGCTTGGGAGGCCTCAGGAAACTTACAATCGGGTGGAAGGCAAAGGGGAAGCAAGGCACATCTAACATGGTGTCAGGAGAGAGAGAGCACTAAGGGGGAAGCGCCACTTTTAAACCATCAGATCTTGTGAGAGCTCACTCACTATCGTGAAAACAGCATGGCAGAAACCAACCTCATTATCCAATCACATCCCACCAGGTCCCTCCCTTGACATGGGGATTATAATTTGAGATGAGATTTGGGTGGGGACACAGAGCCAAATCATATCAGGGGTTGTTTGTCCTTTCTCTTATAAATTTGTTTAAGTTCCTTACAGATGCTGAATATTAGACCATTCTATGGGATGTCTGTTTATTCTTTTGATAGTTTCTTTTGTTGTGCAGAAGCTCTTTAATTAAATCCCATTTGTTAATTTTTGCTTTTGTTGGATTGTTTTTGTTATCTTTGTCATGAAATCTTTGCCTATGTTCAGAATGGTATCACTTAAGTTGTCTTCCGGGTTTTTATAGTTTTGTGTTCTACGTTTAAGTCTTTGATCCAATGTGGGTTGATTTTTGTATATAGTGTAAGGAAGTGGTCCAGTTTCAATCTTCTGCATATGGCTAACCAGTTATCCCAGCACCATTTATTTAATAGAGTATAATTTCCCCATTGCTTGTTTTGTCAGCTTTGTAGAAGATCAGATGGTTGTAGGTATGCAGCCTTATATCTGGGCTCTCTGTTCGGTTTCATTGTTCTTTGTGTCTGTTTTTGTAGCGGTGTCATACTCTTTTGGTTACTGTAGTCCAGGAATATAGTGTGAAGTCAGGTAGTGCACTGTCTCCAGCTTTATTCTTTTTGCTTAGAAATTGCCTTCACTATTTGGACTCTTTTTTGGTTTCATATGAATTTAATTTCTTTTTCTAGTACTGTGGAGAATCTCAATGGTAGTTTAATAAAAATAGCATTGAATCTATAAATTGCTTTGTGAACTATGGCCATTATTACAATATTGATTCCTCCTATCCATGAGCATAGAATGTTTTTTCATGTGTTTGTGAAATCTCTGATTTCTTTGAGCAATGGTTTGTAGTTCTGATTGTAGCGATCTTTCACCTTCCTGATTAGCTGTACTCCTAGGTATTTTATTGTTTTTATGGCAGTTGTGAATGGAATTGTGTTCCTGATTTGGATCTCAGCTTGACTGTTGTTGGTGTATAAGAGTGCTAGTCATTTTTATAGGTTGATTTTCTCTCCTGAGACTTTGCTGAAGTTATCAGCAGAAGGAGCTTTTGGGCCAAGACTATGGGATTTTCTATATATAGAATAATGTTGTCTGAAAAGAGATATAGTTTGACTTAGTAGCTTCCTATTCAGATGCCTTTAATTTTTTTTTCTTTTACCTGATTACTCTGTGCAGGACTTCCAATACTATGTTGAATAGGAGTGGTGATCTTCATTTTTATCCATATTCTGATTTCTATTTCTGTCATTTCAGTCATCTCAGCCTGGTTCAGAACCTTTTTGGAGAAGTGGTGCTATTATTGGGAGTAAAGAAATAATGCTGGCTTTTTGAGTTTTCAGAGTTCTTATGCTGGTTCTCTCTCATCTCTGTAGGTTGATGTTCCTTAAATCCATGAAGTTGCTGTCCTTTGAATATTTTATGTCCATTTTATGACCTTGAGAATTTTGTTGTGATATAAGGTGTATTCAGTTGACTGGCTTCATTTCTGGAAGATTTTAGGCGGCTAAGACTCAGGACATAACCCTGTACTGCATGCTCTGACTCTGGGAAACTTGTATTGGCCTCCAACTTTTTTCTCTGGCTCCTTGAGTTTAGAAACCCACTGTGATGGGGATGCTGAAGAGCCATCAGACTTCTGGTCAAGCACTCCGATGGGTTGTGCTGGGCAAAGAATTTTGTAGGATGGTGGTAGCAGGATTGGTCCTTGTTCACACATGCCAGCAGCAGTGGCAGCATCACTGTGGCAGAGTGCACACTCATTGGCTGCAGCAGGGTGCTAGCAGATGCTGGAGTTCCTGTCTCTGCGCAGGTGTTCACAGCAGCAATGGAGGCAGCACAAATTCAACATGGTCAAACTCCATGTTTTGAAAAAACAATTTATAATAAGACTACTCAGTTTTTTTAATAAGTTACTAATATGGTTTGGATGTACCCCTGCCCAACTGCACCTTAAATTGCAATAATTCTGACATGGCAAGGGGGTGGGGGCAGGTGGAGATAATTGAATCATGGGGGCAGTTTCCCCCATACTGTATTCATGGTAGTAAATAAGTCTCACAAGATCTGATGGTTTTATAAATGGTAGTTCCCCTGCACAAACTCTCTTGCCTGCCTCCATGTAAGACATGACTTTGCTCCTTATGTGCCATCCACCATGATTGTGAGGGCTCCCCAGTCATGTGGAACAGTGGGTCAATTAAAGCTCTTTCCCTTATAAATTATCCAGTCTTGGCTGCATCTTTATCAGCAGTGTGAAAACAGACTAATACAGTAAATTGGTATGGGTAAAGTGGGATGCTGTTGTAAAGATACCCCAAAATGTGGAAGTGACTTTGGAACTGGGTAACAGGCAGAGATTGAAACAGTTTGGAGGGCTCAGAAGAAGGCAGGAAAATTTGGGAAAGTTTGGAACTACCTAAACACTTGTGGAATGGCTTTGGCCAAAATGCTGATAGTGATATGGACAATAAAGTCCAGGCTGAGGTGGTCTCGGATGGAAATGAAGAACTTTCTGGAAACTGGAGCAAAGATGACTCTTGCTATGTTTTAGCAAAGTGACTGGCGGCATTTTGCCCCTGCTCCAGATATTTATGGAAATTTGAACTTGAATGAAATAATTTAGGATATCTGGCAGAAGAAATTTCTAAGCAGAAAAGCATTGAAGACGTGACTTGGGTACTGTTAAAAGCATTCAGTTTTATGTATTCACAAAGATGTGGTTTGGAATTGGAACTTATGTTTAAAAGGGAAGCAGAGCATAAAAGTTTAGAAAATTGGCAACCTGACAATGCAGTAGAAAAGAAAAACCCATTATCTGAAGACAAATTCAAGAGAGCTGCAGAAATTTGCGTAAGTAACTAGGAGCCAAACGTTAATTGCCAAGACAATGGAGAAAATATCTCCAGGGCACTCAGAGGTCTTCAAGGCATCCCTCTAATCACAAGCTAGGAGGTATAGAAGGAAAAAAATGGTTTCATGGGCTGAGCCCATGGCCTTGCTGCGTTGTGCAGTCTCAGGACTTGGCACCCTGTGTCCCAGCCATAACTAAAAGGGGCCAATGTAGAGCTCAGGCTGTTGCTTCAGAGGGTGCAAGGCCCATGTTTTGGCAGCTTACACTTGGTATTGGGCCTGTGGGTACACAGAAGTCAAGAATTGAGGTTTGGGAAGCTCTGCCTAGATTTCAGAGGACATATGGAAATGCCTATATGTCTAGGCAGAATTCTGCTGCAAAGGCAGAGCCCTCATTTAAACATCTCTGTTAGGGCAGTGCAGAAGGGAAATGTGGCAGGCAAGCCTCCACCCAGAGTCCCCACTGGAGCACTACCTAGTGGAGCTGTGACAAGAGGGCCACTGTCCTCGAGACACCAGAATGGTAGATCCACCAAGAGCTTGTACTGTGCACCTGGAAAAGCCACAAAGACTCAATGTCAGCCAGTGAAAGCAGCCAGGAGGGGGGCTGTACCCTGCAAAGCCATAGGGGCATAACTTCCCAACGCTATGGGAACTCACCTCTTGCATCAGCATGACCCAGATGTGAGAATTGGAGTCAAAGCGGATCATTTTGGAGCTTTAGGATTTGACTGCCCTGCTAGGTTTTAGACTTGCATTGGGCCTGTAGTTCCTTAGTTTTGGACAATTTCTCCCATTTGGAACAGGTGCATTCACCAAATGCATATACCCCCATTGTATCTAGGTGGTAACTAACTTGTTTTTGATTTTACAGGATCATAGGCAGAAGGGACATGCCTTGTCTCAGATGAGACTTTGGTACTGTGGACTTTTGAGTTAATCCTGAAATAGGTTAAGACTTTGGAGGACTGTTGGGAAGGCATGATTGGTTTTGAAATGTGAGGTCATGAGGTTTGGGAGGGGTCAGGAGCAGAATAATATGGTTTGACTGTGTCCCTACCCAAATCTCACCTTGAATTGTCATAATCTCCATGTATCAATGGTGGGCTAGGTGGAGATAACTGAATCATGTGGGTGGTTTCCCCCATACTGTTCTTATGGTAGTGAATAAGTCTTGCAAGGTCTGATAGTTTTATAAATGGGAGTTCCCCTGCACAAGCTTTCTTGCCTGCTGCCATATAAGATGTGACTTTGCTCCTCATTCACCTTCGCCATGATTGTGAGGCCTCCCTAGCCATGTGGAACTGCAAGTCAATTAAACCTCTTTCCTTTATCAATTACTCAAGCTCAGACATGTCTTTTTTAGCAGAATGAGGACAGACTAATACAGTTACAAAATTTGAGGTAAGGGTTATCCATAAGATTAGTAGCAGACCCATCAATGACTTCGAGAGTTCTTATGTTTTGACTCATCTATTTAATAAGGCAAGAATAAATATTATAAAATTTATTTCTTAAAATTCTGTGAAGTAGTTAAAACAAATTATTGACACTTAATAGGGCAAGTTTAACTTATCTGCAAAATTTAGCTAATCACAAATACATATTTTCCAGGCATGTGATTCAGGGAATATTTTCAAGCTTCACTATGAAAAATCACTATGCTATTAATCTAACATTGTATTAAATCAACAATTTCTGGGGCTATATTTGACAGATCATTGGCATTGGCCAGGCAGGTATGACGTTAGATAAGTAAAGGAGATTGGAAACAGATTTTGAAAAGTGAATCTCAGACTGTCCTTTCCCTATAGTGTTGACTTTTACAGAGAGTTAGTTGGAAAATAAATGAGCTAATATCTGTCTTCAAACTACAGTCTGATATCAAGTCACTGTCTTCCACATTGCTCCTGCCTGTGTGATCAATGCCATTGTCTTAAATAAGTTCCTGACTTACCCTATCCAGAACTTGGCTAGATTACAAGGAGGGTTGGGCAATTCCATTTAGTTCCATCTGAATGGAGTCTTACGGCAGTGTAAGTTAGCCAGTTATAAACTTCTCTCAGGTTGGCTCTATTGTCAACCCAGTGCTCCAGAGGACAACAGACAAAAACATTAGATGTACCTACATACAGAGTTCTGCCCACTTAACTGGGGACTACAGGACTGGCAGAAATGCTTGTCTCAGTTTATCTATAGGATACCATTATTATCCCTTCAATCTTAATAACTAAATTATTATAACCTTATTTAAAAACATTTTGTCATTGTTACTCAGAGTTTTTCATTTACCTAAAATAGAATGTTTTGTAAATTTAAGGTTATATTTAAAATATCAACATGAAGGAAATTTTCATTTATAGCTTGCCTATAACAAACGCACACACTGTCAATTTAGAAATGTTATACTAACAGATATATCAACATATACAGCAATGAAAGAAAACTAAGAATTGAATTGAATTGAATTCAATTCAAAAGAATTGAAACACTTATCAGCGTTTAACAGATACAAAGAGGTTAGAAATGTTCAAAAGTCTCATTTGTTAAAGATGAATATGCCTAAAAGATTCATGTCAAAAAACCTGAACTTATCCCGGCAGACTACTTTTCTATGTAGCTGCACTGACAGTCTTCAAAGAACTAAATGGATCAAACAGAATATGACTAAAAGGAAATGAAATTCATTATTTTGTTCAAAGGAAATGCAGAGTAAACATTACTAAAGGCAAATGTAAGTGTGTCTGTCTGAAAAGAAAGTATCATCTAATTATGCTAGTCAAGATATGAGGGAGGGGAAAACAGTGATACAATCCACTGCTGATTTTCAGCCACATTCAGTCCGGATAATACAGAGAAACAGTACAGGTGTTTACCAGATTCCTCAGTAATGTGGCCAGCAGCACCTTTTTTATCCCCATACACAAATAAATTCATATACTTCCAGCAAAGTGCACTGAATCAAATAATCAGGTGCTACAGTGGGTGTTACCGAAAGGTAAATGTTCCACTTCAGGCAGCAAAATTTCCTTAGAAGAACCTTTTTAAAAACTGCAAGCCAATCTGTAAATTATTCATGAAAATATACAGTTTTTTACTGGACCAGCTATTTTATATCTTGGTTCCTGAGCTTCAGCCTTTCAGTTTGTAAAATACAGTATACATTCAGGCCATTTGAATTAATATGTCAGTATTACTTCCCCTCTGAATACCATGCAGATTGAATATGTTGTAGTATGAGCTACCAAGAACAAAGTACTTCTCACTGGGCTTAGAACAGATTCTAAATTAAGATGGGGTAGAATAAGACTTAGGCAAAATGTATATACCTGCTTTAATGGCAGTAAACGTTTTGAGCTTTAGTTACAAATAAGAACAGGGATAAACTATACCTCTGAAGGAGCATAAAACAGATAAAACTATTGATTACTTAAGCAGCCAGAAGCCACTATGAAATTTCTATAAGTGCTTTTAATCATGACTGTAGTGTAAGAGAGAAAAGAACATAAACATTTGTTTGGGCCCTGCTGTATATGTTTCAAATACCAAAGTTTCAATGAATGCTTATCACTATCTCATTATTCCTCTGACTATTTCATTCAGTTCTTACAATCACCCTGTAAACAGGTCAGTAGGTATATTTATCAAAATTATTTTGCCATTATCTACAACAATATGTATACAAAGATGTATGTACAAGGATTCATTCACACATTTATTCTGTCATTTACAAAATGATGCCGCAAAATGGCATGTGATCTATGCTACAATTTGAGTGATACAGATAGATTTCATACACATATAAAATTTCCATAAAGATTTTACACATGCACACACACACACACACACACACACATATACACACACACACACCCCCCATAAGATGTCTTGTGATGTCTACTTTCCATTCTCCTAACCACCACCACAGAGGCAAACAGGAAACCACTATTCTTATTTCTATTCCTCCAATCCCTAGATTAGTTTTGCCTAGTCTTCAAATTAATGTAATTTATTTTTTACAGAATGTATCCATTTGTGTCTGGCTTCTTTCTTTCAGGATAAAACTAAGAGTAATTAATATTGTTGTATGTGTCAGTAGCTTATTCCTTAAAATTGATTAATAGTACTCTATTGTATAGATATACCAATGTTTGTTTATCCATTCTCCAATGGGCATTGGGATGTTCCAATTTGGGCTTATTATACATAATGCTGCTATAAACATTCTGATAAAAGCCTTTCTTCAGATATATGTTTTCATATATTTAAGTGTCTAAGAACAGAAGTGCTGGGCTCAAAGAGTAGCTGTATGTTTAGTTTTAAAATAAGCTTCCACACTACATCCTAAAGTAGGTGTACTATTCCACATTCCCACCAGAAAAGTATGATAATTACAGGTGCCTCGCATCCTGGCCAACACTTGTTAAAATAAGTCTTTTAGAATATTTCATCCCAGTCTTTGGCTTACCTCCTTTCCATTTTCTTAATGGTGAATAATAGAACTTTTAAACTTTGTAACGTCCAGCTTATAATCTGTTATTCATCTATAATTATTGTTTGTTGTATTCTGTCTAATAAATATTTTATTAACCAAAGTAGCAAAATGTTATCTTCAAATTTACTTGTAGGAACTTTATAATGTAACTTTTACCTTAATTATGTCTAGAATTAATTTCTAGTTAGTTTTTGTGTGTGGTGTGACGTATGATATATTTTCTTTATGAATATCAGTTCTTCCTAAGCCATTCCTTGAAAATAGTTCCCTCTCCCTATTGAATTGCTTTAGTGCCTTTGTCAGAAATGACTTATCCATATATGTGAGGATCTCTTTTTGGACTTTTCTTTCTCTTTTACTTATCTATTTGTCTGTCCTTGATGTCAGTGCATAGCTACTACTATTTTTATTTATTTTTTTAACTACTATTGCCTTATAGTAAGTGTAATCTTAAAATCAGGTAGCAAAATTCCTCCAAGGTTGTAATTTTCCAAGGTTGTAATCTTCCAAGACTGTGTTTTCTATTCTAGAACTTCTACATTTGCATAACAATTTCAGCATATTCTTGGAAATTTCTATAAAAAATAGATATTGGGGTTTGGATTGCCATTGATTTCAATTTATAGATGAATTTGGGGGAAATTAACATGTTAAAGATGACTCTCTAATGTGTTTATGTAGATTTATTTTATTTTTCTGTTCAGGTTGTTGAAGTTTTTGGGTAGAGGTCTTACACATTTTTGTCATATTTATCCCTAAAATCATTATTTTTGATGCTATTATACATTACATTTTAAAAGATCATTAATATTTATTTTACTGTTAGTAAAAAAGAAATGCATGCTATATTTATATATTGATACTATGTCCTGAAACCTTGCTGAGTTCATGTGACAGGTATCATGTTTTGAATTTTCTATATACACAATCGTATTGTCTGTGAATAGTGACAGGTTTACACTATCTTGCTCAATAATCATGCCTTTTATTTTTATTATTTCCTTGTTATTTAGGCAAGGACCTTCGGTACAATTTTTAATAGATATATGAGAGTATTCATTGACACTGGTATCTGCAGTAAGCTTTCTACTGGATGCTCTTTGGAAAGTTGAGGGAATCCTTTTCTATTCCTATATTACTGAGTGTGTTCTCATAAAAAAGGTATTGGATATAATGAATAAATTTTTGCATCAATTGCTATAATCATATACTATTTCTCATTAATTTTGTTAATGCTATTAATCACATTGTTTAATTTTCATATGTTACATTAACTTTAAATTCTTGGGCTGAGCTCACTAGGTCATAACTCATTATCCTTTTTTATATTGTTATATTTGGTTTACTAATATTTTGTTAAAATTTTTGCAACTATTGTCACAAGAGATATGAGTCTGTAATTTTATTTTCTTGTATTATTACCTTCAGATTTGGTATTAGGGTACACTGCACTCTGTATAACATATTGGATTTTTTTCTTTATGTAATGGAAGCATTTGTGTAAAATGGTATTATTTTTCATATACTTGATAGAATTATGCAGTTGTGCCTTCTGGATCAGGCACTTTATGGTAAAGGTTTGCAATTTTATAGCAACTCATGTGTCAATTTTAATAAGAAGAGAATAATGACAGATATATTCTCTATTTCATTTTATGTGCCTAAGAAAATCTTGAAACCAAAATCTATCAATGGCATTTTAGAAAAGAAAAAGTATAGGCCAATGACATTCATGCTTATAGATCTAAAGATTATTTTAAAATAGCATACCAAATCAGCAATAGAAAAATAAAATATATCATAACTTAGTTAGATTAATTCCAGGAAACAATTTGGTTTAACATTAAATTGTATTCATCATACTAACCAATACAAATGTAAAAATATGATTACCTCAAAAATAGTGATAAATTTAAAATTTTAACCCATTTGTGGTAAGTACAAAAAAATTCTTAATAACCTAATAATGAAAAAGAACTACCTTAATTTAATAAAGGGTATCTATACAAACCTAAAGATAGATATTAAATTCAATGGTAAATGTTGAAGGCTTTCCCTTGGCATCAAGAACAAGACAAGCATGCCCACCACAATTATTTCTATTCAACATTATCTTAGAGTCATTAGCTGTAGTAGTTCATTTTCATGCTGCTGATAAAGACATACCTGAGACTGGACAATTTATATTTAAAGAAAGTTTAATGGACTTACAGTTCCACGTGGTTGCAAAGACCTCATGATTATGGCAGAAGGCAAGGAGGAGCAAGTCACGTTTTAGATGGATGGCAGAAGGCAAAGAGAGACAGAGCTTGTGCAGGGGAACTACTCTTTATAAAATCATCAGATCTCATGAGACTTACTCACTATCACTAGAACAGCACGGGAAACACTTGTCCCCATAAATCAATTACCTCGTACCAGCTCCCTCCCACAACATGTGGGAATTCAAGATGAGATTTGGGTGGGGACAGAACCAAATGATATCATTAGCCAAACAGTAAAGTAAGGAAAAAATAATAAAAGAATTACAATTTTTTTTAAAAGTTAATCACTTGTAAATGACATTTTTGTCTACACAGAAAACCCAAAATACTCTACAACTCTATTTCTACATTTAACAAGTACATATAGCAAGTTTGGTAGACTAGCAATTTACAAAATCAATTGTATTTTTCATATCTGGCACAAACTGTTAACAAATCAGTTTTTAAAAGGTAACTATTAAAAGACATCAAACATATCAAGTGCCTTGGAATAAATCTAGAAAAAGATGTGTAAAACTCTAGGTAACATTAGGAATCTTATTGAATGAAGACTTAAATAAAGGAGAGATCCACTATTTTCTTGAATCGGAAGACTCAAATTTATAAACATTATCTCTCAATTAACCTAAATATTTGATGCAATTTTAATTAAGATTGCAACACATATTAGTGTATTTTCAACTAAAACACCTAACTCTACATCTTTAACACAATGCAAAGCATCTCAGTATAAATTTTCACAAAATTAATGCATTTCTGCACTAGAAAGAACACACAGTTACACTTATAGCAACACATTTTTTAATGCCCCTAATTCGAAAATGACCCACATATCCATAATATGGATAAATTGTTACATATTTGTAATTAAAATATCATATAGAGATGAAAATGAATTAACTACAGCTACAAGTAGTAATATGTTTCAATCTCACAAGCAACATTGAAGGAAAAACAGAAAATTATAATTTCATTGATATAAAATGTAAAACTAGCTAAAACTATATTTTAAGATGTTTGAAAAAAATAGTTAAAAAGTTAGAATAAGCAGGGAACTAATTAAACACTGTGATTTGAGAGACCAAACTAGATGCCCCTTTATTACTTAAGACTTACCCTAATGTTAAGGGAAAAAAACATTACCTAAGATTAAATGGTTCAGGGCTTGGCTGGCATGGCAACTTCCTAAACTCTTACTGCTACAAGAAAACCTACACTCTTGCTAAACTCTCTAACAATTGGTGCTGTCAGGCAAATTTTCAGACCCCTCCTCACTCCAACTTACAACCCAGACTGCTATAACTGTAATTAAACAGGCAACCAGTCTTACATTCGTTTCTGATAAGCAACTGCAAACCTCAAGCCAGTTTCAACCAGCTCATAGAGACTGTGCACAAACTGTGTCCTCTAGTTCACCTTTTGATGTAAAGAGCCAAATTCCACCTCATTTCAATGCTAAAACCCCACCCCAAACTGAATATTGGATATATGTTACATATATGTTTGCCCATTGCACATGCACTTGACCACCCTCATAAATATGTATAGCCTTTCCATAAAACCTGTTGAATATGTATGACTCTATTGCATGATACAGGCCCTGTGAGGCATAGAACCCGACCTGCCATTTACTTCCAAGACAGAATATCTTCGGCACACACCAGAGACTGTTAGTTTCCAGTTTGCAAGCTGATTATCATGAGTATAACTCTCCTTTGTATTAGCCATCCTGGTGGTCTTTTGGACAACATCAGAAAAGTTACGATCACAGTTATTTCTAGGACTGAGGGATTGGATTGTAATGATGGAGAGACATGTAGAGTGTTGTGATATACTACCAATGTTCCCTTTCTTGACCAGAGTAGAGGTTAAATAGATTTGCACTTTATAACTGTATTTTTTTAACTTTTATTTTAAGTTCAGGGGTACATGTGCAGGCTTGTTATATAGGTAAACTTGTGCCACGGCGGTTCGTTGTACAGATTATTTCATCACTGAAATATTAAGCCTAGTACACATTAGTCATTTTTCCCGATCCTCTCCCTCCTCCTATGCTCCACCCTCCAATAAACCCTAGTGTGTATTTTTCCCCCTCTATGTGTCCATGTGTTCTTATCATTTAGCTCCCACTTATATTCACTTTATAACTGCATGTTAATTTGCACATATGTTTTATGTATCTATCTGCTTGTATATTATGTCTAAATTTAATGCAAATTGTTTTAATACTAAATATCTATAGTTACATATATATTATTTACAAGATAAATACATTTATATCATGAAAGAACTAAGCACATTAAAAGATATATATTAATAGAAAGATAGAATGAAATAATATCACAAAGATATATATTTTCCCTAAATTAATCTATAAATTCAATTTAATTCCAACCAACACTCCAAAAACAAATTTCTGGTGCTATGCACTGATTCCCAAGTTCTATAGAAGAGAAACAGTTCAAGAATAGCTGAGACTATTCTAAAAAACAATGGAGAGATTGTTTCTATCAGGTTTGGGATATATAATATACATCGTATAACTATAAATGATTGAGACACAATGGTATTGGTAGGTAAATAGAGAAAAAGAACACACAGTACAACAAAAACATAAGTTAGAAATACATCTAAACATATACGGCATTTTGATAGAAAAATTGTATGGCACAGAGGCTAAATATAAGGATTCTGCAACCAAACTGCTTTGTTTTCAAAATCAACTCTGCCATTTAATAACTATGTAGTTCGAGGCTACTTAGTTTCTCTTCTGTGCTTTAGTTTACTCAACTACATAATGGAAATAATGGTAGCATCTATCTAATGTATTATTGTTAATACACATATAAAGCATTTAAAACAGTGTCAGGTATTTATTAAATGCTTAGTAAATGTTATTTTGTTATTTATTAGGATGGTTGTTTTTTATTATTTCTATTATTAAAAATCAGTGGAGGCAGAATGAATGATTAATGCTTTTACAAAGATAAGCTTTCCATAAATTAGAGTTCTAATCAAGGTGGATTAAAATGTAAACATTAGAAATGAATCTTTTAAAAAATAGCAAATACCAAACTTTATAATATGAAAGGAAATGTTAAATAAAATGCAAAAAGCATCAAAAAAATATATCTATGATAGAGAGTAGAATGGTGCTTCAGGAACGGGGCAGAGAGGGTTGTGGAGTGTTGGGGAGCTGTTGGCCAAAGGACACAAAGCTTCAGTTAGATAAGAAGAATAAGTTCAAGAGATCTACAACATGGTGACTATAGTTAATAACATTGTACTGTATTCTTGAAAATCACTAAGAGAGTAGATTTCAGGTGTTCTCACCACTAAAGTAATTTTGTAAAGTGGTGTATATGTTAATTAAGTAAATTTAGCCATTCTACAATGTATGCATGTGTGTGCATATATATTTCAAAACATCATGTTGTACACAATAATTACATACAATTTTATCTGTCAACTAGAAAGAAAATATTGATGTGTTTTACGTTTAATGTAACTGTATTTATATATGATAATGGACATCGTAGCAAAGTTAAAAGAAAAACAATGGTCTTGGAGAGTGTACTCATATAACCAAGGTAATATCAGCACTCAAACCGTATTAAAATCTTCTACAAATCACATAGAATAAGACAATCAATCCAACAGGCAAATGCCTAAAGAACATGGGCATGAAATTCATACAACACTACAAAAGAAAACACATAGAGCTACTAAACATTTGAAAAAGTCTAGTGTTCACTAATAATCATGGAAATAAAAATTAAGCAAGAGTAATATAATATTCACACATACTACATTAGTTGAAATATGATGGCTCTTTTATAAAGTGATTGAGTGTGTTGCCAAGAATGTAGGAAAATAAAATTATTCATGCCATGCTGGTGTTTTTTACACTTTAGAGAGGAATTTGGTGATAGCTAGTATATTTGGAAATATGCATTATTCCTGTCAACCATCAGTGTCCACGCTAGTACACAAGACATGCAGATCAATATTTATTGCACTATTGTTTATGCTAACAAAAATTACCAAAAACAAATGGCTTTCCGTAGACATTGAATAAACTGTGGTATGCATTTACAGTTAAATACTACATGGTGATTAAAACAATAATCTCTCTGTCTCATATGTATGTGTATATATATGTATCTGTAAATGTGTGTATCAACAGAAATATACCTCAAAAATTATATTGAGTGAGAGAAGCAAGCTTTGGAACATATGGCATAGAAGTGCATACGTAAAATAAATCATACTACTTTATCTTGTCTATAAAGGTACAATATGTTATACAATGATAAAAACATGGATTAGATAGACACATTGCAAAAGTATGGTTACCTCATGGAAAGAAGGAAAATGGGAAAGAAGAGAGAAACAAAGAAGTATTCAATTTTATAATATTAATTTTCTACCTATTTTAAATCATTTCAAAATATATTTTAAAAACTAAGATGTCAACTTTGGGGAATAAAACTGAGAAATAGGGAAGAGATGTATGTCTATGTCAAAAATCTTTTTGAGCTTTTTTGATTTTTTGTTATGTTACTTTGATTAAATAAAAACTTAAGACAAGAGCATCACTGAAATTTTAGAAATAGGAACTTCTGCTTTGGCCATAATGTAGTAACAGGGATCAGCTTTGTCCTCCCACTTTAAACAAGTAAAAAAAAAAACCACACACACACAAGACAAACAAGATTTTAAAAAAGTACATACTGCAATATTAAATTTATGTGTATTTATGGATTTAAATTTATATAAATTCAAGAAAGTAATTTTTAATGACAACAGGTCAGTGATAGCCTTGGGATGGAAGTGGAGGGAGGCATGGAATACAAACAGACTTGAGGAAAATTTTAGTGATGTGGAAATATTGGTCAACTTGATTGTAGTGATAATTTTGTATACATATGTCAAAACCAATCAAATTGTATAAGAAGTTCAAATTATCCAAAAACTGTTAACTATACTGTACTGAGCACTGTGATCTACTTCTTCTCAATCGTGTATGACCTCATAAAATCTTGCTGTTTTACTGCAAATCCACATAACCTCTTGGTACTTTACAACTATAATAACTGCTCATTTAGTAAACTTACCTGATTAAGTATGGTGAAAATTCAATGTAGTAGACTCCATTTATGTTCACCAATATCTAGTGTCTCCCTATCTGGAAAGATTGTACTTTCCTACCCTATTGAACTCAGAAGTGGTCATATCAGTTGATGTGGCCAATGGAATGTGAGTAGAAGCAATGTTTACCACTTTAATGTAGAAGCTTTAAAAATAGTATTAGCTGTGCTATGATAAAGCAAAGTTTGTGTTTTCTTCTGTCATTGATAACAGCAATGCTCAAAATGATGATCGTGCCATTAGCCTGTCCTCTGATTAATAATGACATTGATACAACATAGAGGATCAGAATGCTATATTTAACCCATAAATAAATAATTATGTATTTATTAAACAATATGATTAATATCTGCCACTACCACTAGTCTGTAGAATCTATGATGGCAACAAGCCTGTCTTCTTTTCCTCATTATCTTTTCCCAGTGCTAGTATATTGGCTGGCAAATTTCAGGTATTCAATAAATACTTACCAAAATAATACTAGTGCTAGGTTCTCAAAGATGTATAGGACACAGTCCCTGACCTCAAGAAGCTCATAGTCTTAGAGGTCAAGTTTTACTGAATCCACAATTAGTAGTAAGAAGAGTAAGGTATAAAAGTGACATTAGAATTTGTCAATAAGTTAGACCTTCATGACCTTAAAAAAGAACTGTAATATGACAGATGGATAATTAGATGCCTGAACTGTTAGGTTGAGAGGATGTTACTAGATTGAAATTAAGTCTATGTCTTCACTTGCACAAAGTCAAAAAGGTTTTGATTGGTGATTATAATACCACAACAGTTCAAAGCAGCTGCAGCATTAAGAACAGATAACCACAAGTTTGAAAGATCAGAAGGAACTAGTTTTTGCTCCTGCATTTGTTTTCTTAAGCCTAATCTGTCACGATACTGGCACAATGTTCTCACAAATATAATTGTGAGAACTGTCAAAAAAAAAGAACAAGTAGAAATTAAAAAGTTGCCCTGACTCTCCTAATATACTTCATAGTCAGCATAGACTGTTTGTCTATGAATAGTTGATTTCTCCATAAACATAAGAACACAGTGCATATGAAGCTTTATTTCATCATGTCATCTTGTACGAAATCCTGTCTCTGTAATTGCATTTTACATTTTTTTCTAGCATTGGCTCATTTTCTATTTTTTCAACCTTTCTGGATGTATCTGTCATAATATACTAGGTTATGCTTGAGTAGCAAAAATTCCCACCCCAAAATCTAAATGGCTTACATCAGAAAATGTTTGTTCATCACTCACACAATATTTCTCTAGAGGGTTAAATATAGCATTCTGATCCTCTATGTTGTATCAATGTCATTATTAATCAGAGGACAGGCTAATGGCACGATCATCATTTGGAACACTGCTATTATCAATGACAGAAGAAAACACAAACTTTGCTTTATCATAGCACAGCTAATACTATTTTTAAAGCTTCTACATTAAAGTGGTAAACATTGCTTCTACTCACATTCCATTGGCCACATCAACTGATATGACCACTTCTGAGTTCAATAGGGTAGGAATGTATAATCTTTCCAGACAGGGAGACACTGGATATTGGTGAACATAAATAGAGTTTACTACATTGAATTTTCACCATACTTAATCAGGTAAGTTTACTAAATGAGCAGTTATTATAGTTGTAAAGTACCAAGAGGTTTGTAGAATAAGAACTCAGGCTCTGTAGTATATCTCCCCAGGGTTAAATCCTGCCTCTACCACTTAGAAGATGTTTGATCTTTGGCTAATTGCCCTTTCTGTACATCCAGTCTTCAATTTTGCAAAACAATGATTATAAAAATAACACCTGGCGGGCACAGTGTCTCACACCTGTAATCCCAGCACTTTAGGAGGTGGAGGCGGGTGGATCGCTTGAGGTCAGGAGTTCAAGACCAGCCTGGCCAACGTGGTGAAGCCCTGTCTCTACTAAAACTAAAAAAAAAAAAAAAAAAAAAAAAAAGCTGGAGATGGTGTTGGGCGCCTGTAATTCCAGCTACTTGGGAGACTGAGGCAGAGGAATCACTTGAATCCAGGAGGCAGAGGTTGCAGTGAGCCAAATTAGCACCACTGCACTCCAACCTGGGTGACAGAGTGAGAGTCTGTCTCAAATAAAAATAAAACCCCTGCCTTGCAGGACCATTGTTTTAATTTAGAGAGTAGGTATCGTACACCTAGAAAACATATTTTAGATGTGGTATTTGCTCAATAAATTTTTTTCCTCTTCCTCTTCCTCTTCCTGCTCCTCCTCCTCCTCCTCCTCGTTCTTCTTTTTCTTCCTCTAACTATTCATGTTAGGTTATTCTCATATCGTTATAAAGAAATACCCAAGACTATGTAATTTACAATGAAAATATTTTAATTGCATCACCATTTAGTAGACTGTACAGGAAGCATGATGCTGGTATCTGCTCAGCTTCCAGAGAGGCTCAAGGAAGCTTACAATCATGGGAAAAGATGAAGCACCTGTTGTTTCCTGACTTTTTAATGATCGCCATTCTAACTGGTGTGAGATGGTATCTCATTGTGGTTTTGATTTGCATTTCTCTGATGGCCAGTGATGATGAGCATTTTTTCATGTGTCTGTTGGCTGTATGAATGTCTTCTTTTGAGAAATGTCTGTTCATATCCTTTGCCCACTTTTTGATGGGGTTGTTTGTTTTTTTCTTGTAAATTTGTTGGAGTTCTTTGTAGGTTCTGGATATTAGCCCTTTGTCAGATGAGTAGATTGCAAAAATTTTCTCCCATTCTGTAGGTTGCCTGTTCACTCTGATGGTAGTTTCTTTTGCTGTGCAGAAGCTCTTTAATTTAATGAGATCCCATTTGTCAATTTTGGCTTTTGCTACCATTGCTTTTGGTGTTTTAGACATGAAGTCTTTGCCCATGCCTATGTCCTGAATGGTACTACCTAGGTTTTCCTCTAGGATTTTTATGGTATTAGGTCTAACATTTAAGTCTCTAATCCATCTTGAATTAATTTTCGTATAAGGAGTAAGGAAAGGATCCAGGTGCTGGAGAGGATGTGGAGAAATAGGAACACTTTTACACTGTTGGTGGGATTGTAAACTAGTTCAACCATTATGGAAAACAGTATGGCGATTCCTCAAGGATCTAGAACTAGATGTACCATATGACCCAGCCATCCCATTACTGGGTATATACCCAAAGGATTATAAATCATGCTGCTATAAAGACACATGCACACGTATGTTTATTGCAGCACTATTCACAATAGCAAAGACTTGGAATCAACCCAAATGTCCATGAGTGACAGAGTGGATTAAGAAAATGTGGCACATATACACCATGGAATACTATGCAGCCATCAAAAAGGATGAGTTTGCGTCCTTTGTAGGGACATGGATGCAGCTGGAAACCATCATTCTTAGCAAACTATCACAAGAACAGAAAACCAAACACCGCATGTTCTCACTCATAGGTGGGAACTGAACAATGAGATCACTTGGACTCAGGAAGGGGAACATCACACACAGGGGCCTATCATGGGGAGGGGGGGGAGGGGGGAGGGATTGCATTGGGAGTTATACCTGATGTAAATGATGAGTTGTTGGGTGCAGCACACCAACATGGCACAAGTATACTTATGTAACAAACCTGCACGTTATGCACATGTACCCTACAACTTAAAGTATAATAATAATAAATAAATTAAAAAAAAAAAAAAAAAAAGATGAAGCAAAAGCAGGCATGTCATATGGACAGAGCAGGATCATGAGGGAGATGGGGAAGGTGTCACACACTTTTAAATGACCAGATGTCCTGAGAACTCACTCACTATTATGAAGACAGCACCATGGGAATGGTGCTAAACCATTCATGAGAAACCTGCTCCCATGATTTAATCTCTTCCCACCAGGCCCCACCTTCAACACTGGGGATTATAATTCATCATGAGATTTGGGTATGGACACACATTCATATCAGGTATTGGTATACATATCTCATTTAATTTTCAAGATTCCTAACAATGCTTTGAGAGAGATACTCATCTGCTAATGTGAAAGATGAGATGGCAGAAGTTCAAGGTAATGAAGTAAAATATCTAACGTTACACATTTGGCAAGACTGCAATTTGAATACCGTCCTTCCTGACTACAAGCTCTTTGCTGGTTTCCACAACTTTTATCTATTTGTTGATATTCTGTTGTTCTATAGATTTACTTGAAAGAAAATTCAATTTAATATTGATGATTTCTCCAGCTATCACATAGGTAGTGTTATCATGCTTTGCAAAATTGTTTTTATAGCCAATACTTCTAAGCTCTACATTTTCACAGTTGCCATTTACAGCTTTTGGTTATAAACACACAGGACAGATTTTCTTGCCTCCAAACCTGGAGGGAGCCATGACATTTCAGGGATGGAAACTGGAAGCACCTCTCCACAGCTCCTTGTAATCAGGCACTCAGTACTCTAACGGCTTAAAAGTACACTTAGGTTTTTTTTTTTTTTAATGATTTTATGAATCCCTTAAATCTTTGTTATTGAGATCTCCTTGTTGAATAAGTTAACTTTTACAGACATTTAATTTTTTCACACATATCAACAATATTCATTATGTTGTATAAGGCCATAAATTTATCTATACATGACATATTTATTGAATATTTGTATATAAATATTTATATTTTAAAAACAACTGTAACTCAATGTTGTTTTGATTGTTATCTTGTTACCATACTAGTAAAACATATTAATCCATTTATTCACTCAGCAAATTATAAAGTAGCTACTCTGTATTTACAATGTTACATAATATATATTCCTTGCCCTCAAAGAGTTTATAATCTAGGGCAATCTAGGATTATCAACAACATAGTTATTGGAAGTGCTTGTTAAAATGTAGAACTCTGGGCTTCACCCAGACCTAGAGAATCAGAATCTCTAGGAATGGGTTTCAAGAATCTACATATTAATAATATTCCTCAAGTAATTTTGAGTTAGAATAAAGTGCAAAACCTGTGGGTTAGTGTCTAATTCAAACTACATCAAAACACAAGATCAAACATTAGCACTTATAAGTGAAAAATAATTTAGTGATCTTTTGGTGTATCATAAAACTACATTTTACACATGAGAAAACTGAGATACAGAAATTAGATTGTGCAAATTTGCTTATCCTGTAGACATATCTGTATCTAGAAAGTAGATGTCTTCAAATTTAAGAGAGAAATTCTGTATTATTATTAAATACACTGAGAGGAGGAGGCTGAGCAAGATGGCAGACTAGGAGGCTTCATCGATCATCCCTGTCCCAACAAAGACACCAATTAAAAAACTGTCTACACAATAAAGCACCTTTATGATAAGCAAATATCAGATAAGAACTCACAGGACCTTATTTTAAATTTATATCACTGAAAAGTCACTGAAGAAGTAAAAACAAACAAACAAAAAAACCCAAACAACAACAAAAAACAGCATTGAAGCACCAACGTCATCCCTCACGCAGGACCCTATAGCAGGGGCATGGAGCAGAGAGCGTTTCTGTGTGCTGGGGGAGGGAAAGTACAGCAATCATGAGGCATTAAACTCAATGTTGTCCTGTTATAGGAGAAAGGAAAACCAGACTAAACTCAGCCTATTCCTACCCGTGGAAGGAGCATTTAAACCAGCCCTAGCCAGAGGGAAATCACCAATTCCAGCAGTTGGATTTTGAGTTCCTGCAAGCTTTGCCATCATGGGCTAAAATGCTCTGGGTCTCTAAACAAATATGAAAGATAGTGTAGGTTGCGACTCCAAGGGAGTCTTACTGCTGAACTGGGCCCAGATCCAGAGGACTTCGAGTGGGGAGTGGGGTGTAACCTACTGAGACACCAGCGAGGGTGGCTAAGGAAATGCTTACATCACCTCTCCCCTAACACGAGGCTGAAGA
This sequence comes from Macaca thibetana thibetana, assembly GCF_024542745.1. NCBI lineage: Eukaryota > Metazoa > Chordata > Mammalia > Primates > Cercopithecidae > Macaca > Macaca thibetana. The sequence goes on from NC_065598.1 coordinate 139,221,051, forward strand.
GCCCATGGCTCCGAACGAGACCCAATCCTTCGACTTGAGGAGATGAGAGGAAAGAGTAGGGAGGACTTTGTCTTGCATCCTGGATACCAGCTCAACCACCGCAGGATAGAAAAATGGTCAGAGTCGTGGGAACCCCTCTCAAGGCCCTAGCTCCAGGATGACATTTCTAGATACAGCATAGCCCAGAGGGAAGCTGGTGTATTGAAAGGAAGTACCCATTTCTGGCAGTATTCATCTCTTGCTAACTGAAGATCCTCTGGGCACTGAATAACCAGCAGTGACACCCAGGGACTACATGGAGGGCCATGAAGAGATCCTGAGACTTGTTGGCTTCAGGTGAAACTCAGAACATTCCCATCTCTGTTAACTATGGGGCAAGACTCCATCTGCTTGAGAAAAGCAGAGGAGAAAGTAAAGGAGAATTTGTGGTGCACCTTAAGTACCGGCTTGGTCACAGGGTGGTAGAGGACCAAGTGGGCTCTTTGGGTGCCTGATCTCAGGATTTGGCTCTTGGATAGCACTTCTGGTCCTGCACTAGGCCAGAGGGGAGCCCATTGCCCTGAAGGATGAGTCGCAGACCAGGTAACACTTACCAAAAGTTGAGTGGAGGGCCCATAGGCCTTAGGGGACCATCAGTGGTGGTCTGACAAGACTCCCCATGGGCCTGCGGTGGCAGTGGCCACAGATGAGGCTCCTAAGCCTTTGGAACAGGGAGGGAAGAGTAGGAAAAACTGCGTCTTGTGGTTTGATTTCCAGCTTAGTTGCAGTGCCATATAACACCAAGTAGACTTCTAAGGTTTTTGACATGAGTCCCTGGCTCCTGGACAGCACCTCTGGAACTACCCTGTGCCTGGGGAAACTCACCACCCTGAAGGGAAGGACGTAAGCCTGTCTGACTGTGTCACCTGCTGAACTTAGAGCCTCAGGGCTGTGGGCAAACGTACACAATAGCCAGGTAATAGTTCAAGCAAACAGGCAAGACCCAGTGTTGTGCTCACTTGAGGTCTGACTCAGAACAGCCATAGTGGGGCTGGTCACATAGGTGGTTATGTCACGTCACCCTAAATTCAGGAGGCTCAAAAACAGACAGGGAGAGAGACTCTGTTTGGGAGAAAGTAAAAGAAAAGAAAAAGAGTCCTTGCTTTAGTAGTCCAGAGAATTCTCCCAGATCTTGTCCAAGATTATCAAGGTGATATCTTCAAATGTCTGCAAGAACCACAGCATTACTGGGCTTGAGGTGCCACCTAAAGGAGATACAGCTTTGATCACAACATTCAAGTACTTCTTAATATCTGGAAAGCCTTCCAAAGAAGGAGAAGTACAAACAAGCCCAGACTGTGAAAAATGCAATGAATACCTAAATCTTAACTTCCCAGACACAGATGAACCCCTAAAGGTATCAAAACACCAGTAAAACATGACCTCACCAAATGAACTAAACAAGGCACCAGGGACCATTCCTGGAGAAACAGAGATATATGACCTTTCCAATGAAGAATTCAAAATAGATATCTTGAGGAAACTAATATAAACTCAATATAATACAGAAAAAGAATTCAGAATTCTATCAGATAAATTTAACAAATAGATTGAAATAATTTTAAAAAATCAAGCAGAAATTCCAAAGATGAACATGCAATTGACATACTGAAAAATGCATCAGAGCCTTTTATTAGCAGCATTGATCAAGCAGAATTAGTCATCTTAAAGACAGACTATTTCAAAATATAGTCAGAAAAGATAAAAGAATAAAGAATATAAAACAATAAAGCATGCCTACAGGACCCAAGAAAATAGCTTCAAAATGGCAAATCTAAGAGTTATTGGCCTTAAAGAGGAGGTGGAGAAAGAGATAATGGTAGAAAGCTTATTCAAAAAGATAATAACAGAGAACTTCCCAATCTAAAGGAGATATCAGTATTCTGCACAAGTAGATTATAGAACACCAAGCAGATTTAATCCAAAGAAGAGTATATCAAAGCATTCATGAATAAAATTCCCAGAGATAAAGGATAAAGAAGGAATCTTAAAAGTAGCAAGAGAAAAAAAAACAAATAACATAAAATGGAGCTCAACTATGCTTGGCAACAATAATATATCTAGTAAAAAGATTTCTTGAACATAAAGCTGAAATAAAAACTTTTCCAGAAAAACAAAGGCTGAGGGATTTCATTATCACCAGTCCTATTCTACAAGAAACACTAGAGGAAGTATTTCAATCAGTAATAAAAGGACATTAATGATCAATAAGAAATCATCTGAAGGTACAAAACTCACTGGTAATAATAACTACACAGAAAAACACAGAATATTATAATATGGTAACTGTGGTGTGTAAACTATTCTTAAGTAGAAAGACTAAATGATGAACCAATAAAAAATAACAAATACAACAACTTTCAAGACATAAACAGCAAAATATTATATACAGTAAAAAAGCCAGGAGATGAAGTTAAGACTTCGTTTTTGCTTAGATTTTTAGTTTGATTGGGTTTTTTTTTTTTTTATTCTGACTTCCATGCTTGTTTGTTCATGCAAACAGTGTTAATTTGTAATCATATTGAAATAATGAGTTGGAAGATAGTGTTTGCAACGTCATGGTAACCTGAAACCAAAAAACATACAATGGCTACACAAAAAATAAAAGCTAGGAACTAAATAATATCACCAGAAAAAAATTAATAACTTGAACAGACCAATAACAAGTAGTAAGATCAAAGTCATAACAAAAAGGTTCCCAGTAAAGAAAAGCATGGCATCCGATAACCTCACTGCTGAATTCTACCAAACATTTAAAGAAGAACTAACACCAACCATAGTTAAATTATTCCAAAAAATGAAAGAGGTGAGAATATTTCCAAGCTTATGTATAAGGAGAGTATTACCCTGATATAAACACCAGACAAAGGCACATCAAAAAGAAAATACAAAAGACCAATATCTGTGATGAATATTGATGCAAAAATCCTCAAGAATATACTAACAAACTAAATTCAACAATGCATTAAAATGTTATTTATCATGACAAAGTGAGATTTATCCCTGTGATGCAAGGATTGTTCAACATATGCAAATCAATCAATTTGATACATCATCTCAACACAATGAAGGACAAAAAAATGTATGATTATTTCAAATGGTTTGACATTTATTGATGATGAAACTCTTCAAAATCTGGGTAGAGAAGAAACATAACTCAACCTAACAAAGGCCATGTATAACAAAATGTTGTACATTTTTGCCTCTATTAGTGTCATAATGAATTGGGAAAAACAAAGTCTCTCCTCTAAAATCCGAAACACAACAAGTATACCCACTTTTACCACCGTTGCTGAACATAGTCCTGGAAAGTTCTAGCTAGAGCAATCAGACAAGAGAAATAAAGGGCATACAAATTGCAATCAAAGAAGTCAAATTATCCTTATTTGTGGCTGATACGATCTTATATTTGGAAAAATCTAAAGAGTCCACCAGAAAACTACTAGAACTAACGAACAAATCCAGGAAATTTGCAGGACACAAAATAATTATATAGAAACCTGTAGCATTCTTATAAGCCATTGGTGAACAATCTGAAAAAGAAATAAAAAATGTAATGCCATCTACAATATCTACAAATAAGCAGGAATTGACTTAAGCAAAGATGTGGAAGATCTCCATAATGAAAACTTTAAAATATTGATGAAAAAAATTGAAGAGGTCACAACAAATTAAAAATACATTCTATGTTCATGGATTGGAAGAATCAGTATTGTTAAAATGTCCATACTACCTAAAGCAGTCTATAGATTCAGTGTAATCCCTATCAAAATACAAACAACATTCTTCACAGAAATAGAAAAATGTCATCCTAAAGTTAATATGGAATCACAGGAAAATCCAAAATAGGCATAGCTATCCTAAGCAAAAAGAACAAAACTGGAGGAATCACATTACCTGATTTCAAATGATACTACAGAGCTATAGTAACCAAAACAGCACGGTACTGACATAAAAACAGACGCATGCCAATGGAATGAGATAGCCAGCTCAGAAAGAAACCCACACAGCCATAAATGAACTCATTTTTGACAGAGATGCCAAGAACACACAAGGAAGAAAGCATAGCCTCTTCAATAAATCATCCTGGAAAAACTCTATATTCATACAAAGAACAATGAAACTAGACCTCTATCTCTTTCCATTTACAGAAATCAAATCAAAATGGATTGAAGGCTGAAATCTAAGATCTCGACCTATGAAACTACTACAAGACAACATTGATGAAACTCTCCAGGACATTGATCTGGACAAAAATATCTTGAGTAATACTACACAAGCATAGGCTGCCAAAGCAAAATGAACAAATTAGTTCAGATCAAGTTATAAAGCTCTGCACAGAAAAAAAAAAAAAAAATCAAAAAAGTGAAGAGACATTCCACAGAATAGAAGAAAATATTAGGAAACTACCCACTTGATAAAGGATTAATAACCAGAACATATCAAGAGCTCAAACAACTCTATAGAAAAAAATCAAATACTTTGATCAAAAAAATGAGCAAATTTTTTGAATAGACATTTCTGTAAAGAAGACATACAAATGGCAAAGATCCACATGAAAGGGTCCTCAACATCATTGATCATCAGAGAAATGCAAATCAAAACTACGCTGAGATATCATTTCACCTCAGTTAAAATGTCTTATATCCAGAAGACAGGAAATAACAAATGCTGACAAGGATGTTGTGAAAAGGAACTCCTGTACACTATTGGTGGGAATGTAAATTAGTACAACCTCTAAGGTAAACAGTTTGGAGGTTCCTCAAAAAACTAATAATAGAACTACCATACAATCCAACAATCTCACTGCTATGTACATACACTAAAGAAAGGACATCAATATATCAAAGAGATATCTGCACTTCCATGGTTGTTGCAGCACTGTTCACAACAGCCAAGATTTGAAAGCAACCTAAGTGTCTATCAACAGATGAATGAATAAAGAAAATGTGGGATATATACACAATGGAGTACTATTCAGCTACAGAAAGAATGAGATTCTGTCACTTGCAAAAACATGGATGGAACTGGAGATCATTACAAGTGAAATAAATCAGGCACAGGAAGACAAACATCACATGTTCTTACTTACTTGTGGAATCTAAAACTCAAAACAATTGAATTTATGGACATAAAGAGTAGAAGGATGGTTCCCAGATGCTGCAAAGGTTGTGAGCATTGAAAGGGGAGTAGGAATTATTAATGGATACAAAAATAATTAAAGTATTGAATAAGACCTACTGTTTGTTAGCACAATAGGGTGACTACAGTCAGTAATAATTTAATTGCATGTCTTTAAATAGCTAAAAGCATGTAACTGGATGGTTTCTAACACAAAGGATAAATGTTTGAGGGGATGGATATTCCACTCACCATGATGCGATTAGTATGCATGCATCAAAATATCTCATGTACTCCGTAACTATACACATCTACTATTTACCCACAAGAATAAACATTAAAAAATACACTTAGACAACAAGTATAAAATGGAACCCTTCAGTTTACCTAGTCCTCAGGGAATATTTCATAATCCCATATTCACCATGCAGGGCAACCTAACATGAAATGTTTTCCTTCTTTTATAATTAATTTCTTATTATCATGCATAGCCACTTATATGTTACACCATTGTCCCCTTCTGTCCACTTAATTTTTTTTCTGAGACAGAGTTTCACTCTGTCACCCAGGTTGAAGTGCAGTGGCACAATCTCAGCTCACTGCAGCCTCTGTCTCTCAGGTTCAAGCTATTCTTCTCCTCAGCCTCCTGAGTAGCAGGCATTACAGGTGCCTGTCACCACTCCCAGCTAATTTTTGTATTTTTAGTAGAGACGGGGTTTCACTGTGTTGGCCAGGGTGCTCTTGAACTTCTGACATCAGGTGATCCACCCACCTTGTTCTCTCAAAGTGCTGAGATTACTGGCATGAGCTGCTCTGGCCACTTAATCTTAGTGAAAATGTATTTCCCCTCTTCTAACACAGGAAAGATGTAATCTTTACCTTCTCAGGTTATGTTAGTAATCCATAGTAGAGTACAGGTGTTAAGATTTTAGAATCTGGAGTATTATAGACCCGAGTTTTGATTATGGCTATATCATATACTAGATATCCAACACTGACAAACTCACTTAATCTTTATATGTCTCAGCTTCCTTACCTGAAAAATCAATTTTTGAAGATTAAATGAGCTAAAGTAAGTAAAGCAATCAGTAGGGTGTGTAGCACATAGTAAGCACATATATGCTTTTAATTATATCATCATTAATGAAACTCACCACAGAGATCATTTTTAAACAGTTTTGGACAGGAAATACATGTAGGAAGACTAATTAGATTATCAGACACTTTAGAACAAAGGCCATTGTTTGTATTATCTTTGTGGTTTGGAATTCAAACCAAAGTTTGAATTCTGACTTAGCTACCAATTAGCTGTATGCCTTTGGGCAAATTACTTCGCAACCTGTAAACCTCAGTTTTTCTCAATTGTAAAACATAAAAATGCTAATAACTGCATTATTTTCATGTTGTAATCTTTAAAAGTCATCAACAGAAGTAATTTCAATAGAATCTTGATTAGCAGGCTTTCAACAAATATCAGATCCCATTATTACTGTTACTAAATGTATTATAGATCATTATATAGATTATAGATTTGTTATTTGATTGGTTTTAAAAAGAATAAAATTAACAAAAGCATAAAGTTTAGAACGTTTGATAAATATTTTTATTTAAAACCAAATTTTAGACTGGCTGCCTTGATACCGATATTTCTTTGTTCTGTTGCATTTCCATAAATACAGCTTCTGGCTCTCCCATTCAATTTTTTTGTTATAATATGTGAGATTGGACAAATTCAGAAATTGAATTTTCAGAATTAGTTACTCAAAATAAACAACCAAATGTTCATCCTCAAATAAGCAGTGATTCTTTTTTTCTGTCTTTTGTCTTTTTCTTTTTGGTAAAATTGATCCATAAGGTAAAGTTATTTTTAGAAGTACAAACCAAAACGTGCATTCCTTCAAAAATGGCTAATCCTTTCATTTCACTGGATATCAGAATAACCCACTTGCAATCAATATTTTATCCTCTGAATATTTTAGCAACACTAGTGAGATAATGAGAACTTAACTAGAGATTATAAATTTTGAAACATGCATTTAAAAAACTTTGACTACAGCTCAAGGTCAATGAATAAAATCATTAACAAACTCTCATTACTTAGCAGTGACCTCTAACAGCATTCATTTTAAATTTGCCTTTGGGAGTTTTAATTGTTCTTAGGAGCCTGTGGTTAGTCATTGTTTAAATATCACACGTCACTATAATCATTAAAAATATCATTCAATAGAAGATTTCAAGGGTGACATTATAGTTGAGACCTGACCTTCAAATGCTATGTTGTGCATTTGATAGCTTGGATTGATGCATTTCTCATAATAGAGGGTGTAGGCTATGTGCTTTGGCATGTATGAATGCATGTGTATGTCCAATGCCCTACTGTATGTGAAAGGCATTTTAACCTCAAACATTGAGAAGAAAAACTACATTTGAGTAACTAAATTGATAATGATCAGTTTGGTATATAAAAGTTCTACAGCTTATTCATTCTCAATGATATATGAGCTCAGAGTTGCTTTTCTAAAAATGAGGATGATGTTTCACAAATCCAGTGGCTCTGGCAGGGACCTTATAATAGCAAATATTTTTCCAAGATACCTTGCTCAGAATAGAAGTTGTGTCTCTGCTCTAAATTGAAGTTTTGCCCAGTGCAAAGTTAAAAGCTCCGTATGAAAATTTCATATGTGCTCCCATGAAAGGGAGCGCAGAGGCTTAGAATTTCTAACTACAAACATAATTTTATAAAAGGTGCAGTATAGAAGTGATACATTAGAAATAGAGGGCATTTTTTGAGGTTTCTATAAAATGCAGCTGCCATTTCCATTGTATACCCTTCGGCTATTAATTGGAGTAACGAGAGTATCATTCATTCAAACAATTCTTAAATACCCACTATATGACTATTTCTTTTCTAGGAGCTGAGAATAGAAAGATAAATGGGAGATAATTAACAAGCTTTGAGGGTATTTCTACCACAGTTTAGATTTCAACAGTATAAAATATTGTAAATCTCTTGTAATAAGGAAGCATTGAAAAGTCATATGATTATATGGCAGTTGTACTTTCTCTCCCTTGGGGATAGAATTCCCCTTAAATAAAATTAGGAAAGTTATTCCAAAGAAATAATTCTGTAAACACATGACATTTCTTTTAAAACTTAAGTTTTAGAAATATAGGATGGATTTAAAATTGTGTTTCTTCATCTGGCTCCTCCTTTCTGCCAGTTCATGTTTTGCTCTTAATTGTAATAAATATCTGCTTCTTCTCCCTCCTTCACCAGCACTGCTGTAAGCATGGTCTCCAGACGAACAGCTTCGGCATACTTCACCTGTTCTTGAGAATTCCAACTTGGCCAGTTATTTCCTCAGCCTGTCTTTTGGACTCTGGGTTGAAGTTCAATTCAGAATTCACACTGAGTATGTCACCCAGAAAATGTGATAGCATCCAATTCAAAATAATCAACTGATCATCACGCAAAAGGCAAAACCAAAAAGAGCATGACACAAAATGTAATTGGTAAATTCCCTTCCTCTGTTTCAAAACTTACTTTACTTTTTAATTATAGCCTTTGTACAATAAGAAAAATCTTGCATTTGGGTTAGTGTTTTGTTAGTAAAATCTCAATAAAAAATTACCACTCTGTTAAGTACTTAATACGTTCACATTGTACAGTCATGTAGATCTTTAGATAGTAAAAGCTGTCCTAAGATTGATAATAAATAAATAAATATCAAAAGATATAAAAGTTTTGTACATAAAAATATGAAATATGTCTCCATTATTGAAGCATCTGGTACATATAATTATCTAAACCTCTGAAGAAAATCAAATAAGTTACAATATAGAATTTATTTAGCTGTCAAAAATCCTTTGCTTCTGGGGAAAAAAATGCTGCCTTAGAAGCAGCCACATACATTTCAGGTTTAAGATGATACAGGCACATAACCAAGAAGGTAAAAGACCTGTATACTGAAAACTACAAAACATCGAGGCAAGATACGAAAGACACAAATAAATGGGAAGATATCACATGTTCTTGAATTGGAACAATTAATACCAGAACAATGTTAATTAATTAATATTAATATTGTCCATGTCAATACTACTAAAAAAAAATCTACAGGTTCAATGCAATTCCTGTCAAAATACCAATGCCTTTCTTCACAGATTTTTTTTAAATCCTAAAATTTCTGTGAAACCACGAAAGAGCTTGACTAGCCAAACCAATCTTAAGCAAAAAGGACAAAGCTGGAAGCATCACATTACCTGATTTCAAACTAAACTATCAAGCTTCAATAACATATTTTTACCCACACCTCAAACAAAGCTGGGCTTACTTGGAGCAGAGAAAGTTTACAATGATTATCAACAATGTCATAAAAAGCAAAAGATGGTTTAACCTACCAGTTTGGCAAAGATCAAAGAAATAGACCAAATACAAGATAAGTAAATGTTGCCAAGGGGATGAAAGTTTGTAGAACCTTTCTAGAGGGCAATTTTTAATATTAAAATTATTTAAAATCCACAAACACTTTGACTCTACAACTCACTTCCAGAGTTATAAGTAAAAAAAAAAAAAAAAAAAAAGTCCTTCCAATGAGATTCCCCATATGCCAGGAAAATAATCCTAAAATTTTTCTTTAGAGACTTGCTCCCTTTCTCTGTACCCTGGGAAAGGAGTATGTCTTAAGAGATAAGAGACAGAAGGGTATGCACCTGTTGAAAACTATTGCCTGCTTTGAGGATCCTCAGAAGTCCTTTCCCTAGACAAGAAATTTATTTTGTTGCCAGTGTTGCCAGTGGAACTTTGCACAAAATGAAATAAATTAATCCTGGTTTATTTGATTATAGCTCTAAAAATCATATTGAGTCTGTTGATGGTGACAGTTTAAAGAACATTTAGATCATTCTAGTCTAACCCACTCACTTCATCAATAGGGAAAATCAAGCACAGAGAAGATTTTTTCAATCAAGAATACACAGTAAATTAGTAATCAACCTGAGAACTGAATATATGTTTGTTTCAATTCTAATCAAGTACATTTGCTTCCACTCTGCCACATTACCTGTATTTATTACTAGTTTTAATCATGCACCAGCTTCTATACACCATAATGGCAGACACCTGGTTTTAATCACCTTTACAGAACTACATATTATAGTATAGTATGGATCACAAAGCAGATGTTTGCTAAAATGTTATCTAAACAAAGTAATCACTACCAGAGAGGTGACAACCAAAAGAGATGATACAGAGACAGAGAGATAACCAGAGTTTGAGGTTTGGGTATGTTCCCAGTTGGAAAGTAGTGTGAACAGAAAGAACTAGTGAATAAGTGTTCAAAGAACTAGAAAAAAAAGTTTATCATTGTCTACAGGAAGCCAAGTTAGAAACTTGAAGAACTAGTTTATATAGCCCTGGAGAGCTGGGACCCTATTAACTGTTTTTTTTTTTTTTTTTTTTTTTTTTTTTTTTTTTTTTTTTTTTTGCAATGTTGTCATATTTGACTCATATAACCCTAAGTCTCTGGATCTAGGACATATCCAATTCATATTTTGAAGAATTTTTTCTTAGTACCAGCAAATATTTGACCTATCTAATAATTAACAGAACTGTAAGTTTTAAATATTTTTTTCAATGTAAGCAACTCAGGAAATTTCCTTCATGCTGCCAATGCTATGAATGAGTTTAGTCAGCATTTCTTGATGCTGCTTATAAAAGTTGTCTGGGAATATTGTGCTCTCAAGCAGAGATTACCTGAATGGGCCTTGGGCTTACAATAATCAAGATACCTGCAGCCAGAAAAATAACTGAGGCAGCAGAATCCTCACCAAAGCTCTGAAGTACCACATCAAATAGATTCCTTTCAGGAGGAATTTGGCCTTGGCCTTAATTACTGTGTAGTATACAACATATTAAGTAGTGATACTGATATTGCTGCTGATAACAAACCAAGTAAGACCCCTATGTGAGTATATTATTTCAAGATACAGTAATTAGCCTCCAACTAATAAAGATACTTAGGATGATTATTTCTAGGTTCTGAAATTTTACATTTATCTGTAAAATGAATTTTTTCAAAAAAAAAAAAAAAAACTGAAGTGGTAAAATAAACGTCGTTGATCTTCCCCCAAAAGTACAGTGATATGGTTTGGCTGTGTCCTCACACAAGTCTCATCTCGAATTGTAATCCCCATAATCTCCACGTGTAGAGGGAGGGACCCAGAGAGAGGTAATTGTATTATGGCGGTGGTTTCCCCCATGATGTTCTCATGATAGTAAGTGAGTTCTCACGAGATCTGAGAGTTTTATAAGGGATTCTTCCCTGTTCACTTTTTTTCGCTCTTTCACCTGCCACTATGTAGGATGTGCCTCTTCCCTTTCCACCATGATTATAAGTTGTCGGAGGTCTCTCCAGCCATGCAGAACTGTGAGTCAATTAAATCTCTTTTCTTTATGAATTACCCAGTGTCAGGTAGTATCTTAATAGTAGTGTGAGAACAGATTAATACATAAAAGAAGGAATCTAGGAAATTCTTATCCTGTCTACTTCTCATCCTCTATCGCTGCTAACAAGCTTTACAGGAAAGCAGTTCCCCTGAAGCTAATAAATTGAAGTTAAAGGTAAAGCCTGTAAACTACTATAGTTACAAGCCTAATGTAAGCTGTATGAAATTCAAGAATACTGCGTCAAAGAGTTAACAGTATAAGGAATAGTATTAACCATTCTCTCTTCATCACCCCCTACCCACATATGCACACTCATCCTTTTCAGCATTTCTTATTATTGTACTCTTTATCTCCATAAGATCAACTTTTTTAGCTCCCACATATGAGAGAGAACAAACAGTATTTGTCATTCTATGCCTGACTTATTTGACTTAAAATAATGACCTCCAATTCCATCACATTGCTGCTTTGAGGGTTTTCATCATGGAGGGATGTTGAATTTACCAATTGTTTTTCCTCATCAGTTAAAATTATCATATGGTTTTTATTCTTCATTCTATTAATATAATGTATCTCATTGATTGATTTGCATACGTTGAATCATTTTTGTATCTTGGGGATGATGAACTTCATAATGATGAATGATCCTTCTATTGTATTGCTGAATTAAGTTTTGTAGTATTTCATTGAGAATTTTTGTATCAACACTCACCAAACACATTTGCCTATATTTTTATTTTTTATATGTCTTCGTCTGGTTCCATTATCAGTGTAATATGGGCCTTGTAGAATTAATCTAGAAATATTATCTCTTCCTCTATTTTTAGAAACATTTGAGTAGGATTGGTGTTGGTTATTCTTTAAATATTTGGTAGAATTCAGCAGTGAATCCATTGGGCAACAGAACTTTCTTTACTGGGAGACTTTTTGTTACAGCTTCAATATTGTTACTTATTATTTATTTGTGAATGTTTTGGATTTTTTCATGGTTCAGTCTTTGAAGGTTGTATGTGTCCAGGAATTTAGACATTTGTTTTCCAGACTTTTCCATTTATTCGTATATACTTGCTTATAGTAACCACTAATGTTCCTTTAAATGTCTGCACTATTAGTTGCAGTAGTTCCTTCTTTTCTCTGATTTTATTTATTTGGGTCTTCATTCTTTCTTTCTAAGTCTGGATAAAGGTTTGTCAATGTGGTTTAACTTTTCAGAAGACAAACTTTTTATTTATTTGATCTTTGGTGTTGTTTTCTTTATTTCAATTTTATTTGTTTCTGCTCTGATTATTATTATTTCTTCTCCTAATTTTGGGGTTTGTGTGCTCTTGCTTCTCTAGTTATTTGAGATACATTGTCAGGTTATTTGATGTTTTTCTTATTGTTTTTGATGTAGGCACTTACAGATATAAAATTCCCTCTTAGTGCTGCTTTTGCTGTATCTCAAAAAGTTTACTTTGCTATATTTCCATTATCATTAGTTTAAAAAACTTTTCAATTTTACTTTTAATTTTTTTATTGACCCATTGGTCTTTCAGAATCATATTGTTTAATCTCCATGTATTTGTATAGTTTCCACAATTTCTCTTGTTATTAATTTGTAGTTTTATTGCACTGTATTCATAGAAGATGCTTGATATTATTATTTTTTTGAATGCTATATGACTTGTTTTGTGTCATAACATATGGTCTGTCCTTGTACTGGGGAGAAAAACTGCGAATTCTGGAGCCATTAAAAAATTTTTCTGTAAGTATGTATCAGGTACTTTTGTTCTATACTGCACATTAAGTCCAATGTTTCTTCATTGTTTTCCTGTCCAGGAGATGTGTCCAATGCTGAAAGCTGGGTGTTGAATCTCTAGCTATTTTTGTATTGGTGTTGATCTCTCTCTGTAGCCCTAATTTGCTTTGCATATTTGGGTGCTCCAACGTAGGGTGTATATACATTTACAGTTGTTTTATCCTACTGCTGAATTGATCACTTCTTCATAGTAAAATAGCCTACTATGTCTCTTCTTATATATTTGTCTTGAAATATATTTTGTCTGATGTAAGTATAGCTACTCATGCTTTCTTGGTTTTTGGTTTGCATTCACACGGAATACCTTCTCCATCCCTTTATTTTTACTATATATATATCCTTATAGGTGAAGTGTGTTTCTTGTAGGCAGCAGATCATTGGAGCTTTTCATTTTTTCCCATTCATCCACTCTGTGTCTTTTGATTGGACAGTTTAGTCCATTTATACTCAAGATTATTGATAAGTAGAGACTTACTCCTGCCACATCGTTATTTGTTTTCTGGTTACTTTTTGGTCTTATTTTTCTTGTGTCTTTTATTCCTTTCTTTCTTTAGGGAAAGTGATTTTCTATGGTGGTATGCTTTAATTTCTTGGTTTTTATTTTGTGTGTATCTGTTGCATGTTTTTCATTTTGACATTACCATGGGGCTAGCAAGTGCTATCTTAAAACCTGGTATTTTAAATTGTTTACAACTTAACACTGATTGCATAAAAAACATGCAAAGAGAAAAATGCAAACTCTAAAAGTTCACACTTTTCCCCTAATCCCTCATGCCACTCTCTCTTGGCCTGTTGGTCCCCTGGTCTGTACGTTGTCCACTGAAAAGTCTGCTGCCATATGTGTTGGATTTCCATTGTATTTTTCCTTTATCTTGTTAATTTCAGGATGTTTTCTTCATCCTCGATTTTTGTGTGTTTGATTATTAAATGCCTCGAGGTAGTCTTTTCTGGGTTAAGTCTACTTGGTTTTCTATAACCTTCTTGTACTTTAATGTTGATATCTTTTTCTAGGTTTGGAAAGTTCTCTTATATTATACCCTTGAATAAACTTTCTACTCCTGTCTCTTTCTCTTCCTCCTCTTTAACGCCAATAACTCTTAGATTTGCCTTTTTGAGGCTGTTTCCTAGATTCCGAAGGTGTGTTTCATTGCTTACTATTATTTTATCTTACGTCTCCCCTGACTGTGTATTTTCAAATAGCCTGTCTTTGAGCTCACTAATTCTTTCTTCTGCTTGATCAGTTCTGCTAATATAAGACTCTAGTGCATTCTTCAGAATGTCAATTGCATTTTTCAACTCTCAAATTTCTGTCCTATACTTTTGACTTATTCCAATCTCTTTGTTAAATTTATCTAATAGAATTCTGAATTCCTTCTCTGTATAATCTTAATTTTTTTGAGTTTCCTCAAAACAACTATTTTGAACCCTTTTTCTGAAAGGCCCTATATCTGTGTCTCTTTAGACTGAAGTATGGTGCCTTGTTTAGTTTATTTGATGAGGTCATGTTTTCCTGGATGATGTTGATGCTCGTAGATGTTCTTTGGTGTCTGGGCATTGAAGACATGTATTTATTGTAGTCTTCAAAGTCTGGGATTGTTTGTTCCTGTCCTTCTTGGGAAGAATTTCCAGGTATTAGGAAGGACTTGGGCCCCAAGCCCAATAACACTGTTTTACAGACTTGAAGAGGCAATGCCTTGATGGTCTTGGGTAAGATACAAAAAAAATTATCTGGATTACAAGCCACAGACTCTCGTTCTTGTATCTTACTTTCTCCCAAATAGTCTCTCTCTGTGTCTTGAGCCAGCTGAAACAGCTCGTGGTGATGAAAGCACCCCTGTGACCACTACCACTGGGACTGTGCTGGGTCAGACCTGAAGCTAGCACCACACTGGGCCTTACTCTATGCCCTTCCCTTCAGGGTGTTGAGATTTCCCAGACCCCATGCATGTCAGGAGATGCTTTCTGGTAGCTAGATATTAGATTGAAAAACGTTAGCAGTTCTACTGTGGCTATGCTGACACTGAAACCACAATACACTTCCCACTCTTCTCTCTCCTTACCACAGGAAGAGGAGCCTCTTCCTGTGGCCACTAGCACCACCATTCCACAGGGATTTCTTCTAGGCCACTGCATGTGTTCACTTAAAGCCCAAGGGCTCTTCTATCAGCTTTTGATGAATGCTGCTACACCTGGTGTTCACTTTTCAGGGCAGTTGGCTCCCCTTTGTGCCCTGACAGATCCAGAAATGATTTCCAATATCCTAGGACTGAACTCAGAAACCCCAGGTGCTTGCTTATTGCTCTACTCTACTGTGTCTGAGCTGGTACCTAGTGTACAAGGCAAAGCCCCCTTTACATTTCCCTCTGCTTTTCTCAAACAGAAGGAGTCTTTTACCATAGGGTTCACAGTTGGCAATGTGCTCGATCTCCTCTGAAGCCAGCACATCTCAGAGCCCAAAGATCATAGTATATTCCCGAGTATTGCTGGTGCTTATTTGGGGCCCAAGGGCTCCTTTGTCAGCAGGTGACTAATCCTGCCAGGACTTTGTCCTAACTTTCAAAGTAATTGGTTACTTTTTGGCCCAGGGTGTGTAAAAAGAATGTCATCTGATAGCTAGAGCCTGGAATGGGGGTCTCAGCACTGCCCAGTGCCCTATCCTACTGTTGCTGAGCTGGTACCCAAGATGCAAGGCAAAGTCCTCTTTACTCTTCACTCTCCTCTCCTTATGCAGAGGATGGAGTCACTTTTATTGCTATGAGCTGCACTACCTGGGTTTGAGGAAGGGATGGAACAAGCCCTCCCTTAGCAATGCCAGTTGGTTTCTTTCTACATAATATGCCACCCTAGTCTTTGTTTTGTAGTCTGCTTTTCAAGTTGACCTAGGATCCCAGAGCATTTCAGCCCTCGGTGGTGCGGCTTGCCAAGCAACTCCAGTTCTGCCTACTGGGATGTACAATTCCCCTGTGGCTAAGGCTGGTCCAAATGTGCTCTCTTTATATGGTTGATGACTGAGCAGCTAGCTGTGATAGAGCAGCACTGGGTTCAATATAAATTTCCCCAGTCGCAGTGCTACTCCTTCCCAAAGTGCCCAGATTCTCTCTCTGTGATAGGTGGCTCTTGCTGGTGGATGGGAGCGAAGTGGAATTGGCAATTCAAACTGTTTTTCCTGCCCTGCTTCATGTGTCTTTCCAAATTATGAAATTACTGTGATTAAATATATCACCTTATTTTTGGTCAGGCCCCTAAGAGTGCTCAGGTGTCAGTGGTAGTGGACTGGGCTGCAAAATCTAAAGACCCTCAGACTCCATACTCCGGCATGAGGATGGGGCAAAGCTGGTCCGGGTAGGTTTGTGCTGAGGCCCCCAATGATTTGTGCAGATGCCTGTTATGGTAGGTAGTGTTCAGGAAATCCCTAGGCCCCTGGCAAATGCTCACAGCCCCAGTGCTGAGTGGGATGGAGCTGCCTTCAATTGTGGCAGCCTATGCCAGTGGATGGGGAACACATGCCTTGCTTATGACTCAGCCCTGATGGTGACAGCTTGTGCCTTGCTCCTACGTCAACCATGGTGCCACTGGGGCCCAGGAGAGTTTGCAATCTGTTGTAGGCTGGAGTTTTAAAATGACATCTTGCTGTAGCTTCATAGGTCTTGTGGGAAGTGGAGGACCCAAGACAAGCTCTCTCTCTGGAGCAGTGCCATGCTGCAATCTCCAGGAAGTTCCCTGTGTTTGTTTCAGGGCTTAAGAGTTTGTAATGATTCTCCTATGGCTAGGATTGCAGGAGTCCATTGTGGGACTGTGGTTCCCTGAGAGTCTCTCACTTACCCTTTGCCCACATTGAAGAGATTATCCAAGCCAATAGCTTCACTTTCCCTATTTTTTTTTTTTTTTTTTTTTTTTTTTTTTTTGCTTTAGGTGTTTCCTGCACTTTTTTGTTCAGCTCCACTATTCTGTCTTAGATGACCTATTTGAAGTGTGATTATCTACTCACTATTTTGGTTCTTCTTAGTGGAGGAGATGAGTAAAACATGCCTCTATTCAGCCATCTTGAAACCCCTCTGCAATGAATCTTTTTTTAAAATTCAGTGTGTTTCTATAGCCATTGGATCACAAATGTTCTGTAGTCACCAATTTCTTCCCTTCTTTAGCTTGTAAAGAAGGGAAGTAATCACTGTAATCCTGAAATAATGGCAGAAGGAAAGTATCTCCAAAGAAAAGAAAATATGTTCATAAGTAGTAGAGGGATTATAGTCCAGGCTATATATGTTATATTAATTATAACCATATCCAGGGAGATTGAGGCAAAAGTTTCAAAGAAAAAAGTCAAATTGCATTCAGGTTGTTTTAAAAGTTCATTAGTTACAGGGGATTGTTACATGTGATAATGTGTGTACAAGCCATTGCTAGGAGAGTGTCTTCACAGGAACAACCCTGACTGCAAGGTCGCAGTTTAGTAAGGTTACTTTCAAGGTTGTGGTTAGGACTGGCTTTTACTAGAAATAAGTCCTCATAGAAATAAGTCCTCATCATCTTTAACTGCATGGTTGTGTTTTTGGCAGAGTCCTTTGATGATAGCTCCTGTTGTCAGGCAAATGTGCATGAGGACCCTGACTTCATGGCCTCGTGACTCTATTTTGTTAGGGTTTGACATCCATAACTCCATTGTGATAAATCTCACACACACAGGACTTTGAATTCACAAAAATATTATGTGTAAAAAAATTATTTTATTTCAAGGTTTCTCATTAAATATCATTGCAACCTATATATTTTTTATTTTATCAAAGGTGAAATTAAAGTGTTTTCTTTTTAAGATTAATGCTATTTCCCAATACATCTTAAAAAATATTAATTTATTATAAGTTTGTCTCCCTATATTCTCCTCTCCTTAATTTTCATTCTAACAGACGTTATACTCCACGCTTTATGTTCTTTAGAAATGGACATACATTTGCTAAGAACAGTCATAGACGTTAGAGCTCTTCAAATGAAAGCAAATAGTAATTTTGGAGAAGAATCTGGGACAGAGGGGCTTCCCCAAAGCTAGAAAAAGTGACTGAGTCCTGTGATAGAGGAAAGCAAAAAATCAGCACATCTGATAAGGCAAATTTGTGCTTTCTACGCTTTTGACACCTCAGGAATATAGTAGGGCCTCAGCACAAATGGATGCAGGGTATAGGAAGCTGGACTAGGCCTGGGACTCCAAAAATATGGCAGGGTACAGCAGAGGACCCTCAATGGCATGCAACTTATATGACATTGAATGGAGGGCTGTTAATACTAAACATGTAGTGAGAGATGTCAGTGATCCTTTATCCTATCCATTTTCTCATTATCATAGAAGTCTCCTGGATGCCAGGGAAAAAAGATAGTGTATTAGTCTGTTTTCACATTGCTATTAAAACACGGCCTGAGACTGGGTGTATTAGTCCATTCTCACACTGCTGTAAAGATACACCTGAGACTGGGTAATTTATAAAGGAAAGAGGTATAATTGACTCACAATTCCACATGGCTGTGGAGGCCTCAGGAAACTTACAATCACAGCAGAATTGGAAGCAGGCATGTCTTACAAGGTGGCAGGTGAGAGAGAATCAAAGGGGAAGAGCCCCACACTTATCAATCAATCATATCTTGTGAGAATTCATTCACTATCATGAGAATAGCATGGGGGAACTGCCCCCATGATCCAATCAGCTCCCACCAGGTCTCTCCCTCGACACCTGGGGATTACAATTCAGATTACAATTCAAGATGAGATTTGAGACAAACCGTTATCAGAGAGTGATGTTTCTTGTACACTCAAGTTGGTGGACTGAGATTAACAATCATAAGAAAGTTTTAATTTATGTATTTTCTATTACAAAAATAGCATTTATTTTAAGTTATTCAACATAAAATATTATCAATTATTGAATAAACTTTTGCAAATTATACATGCTACTAAATTCTGGCCCTAAAACTCTGATACCTTTACTCCCCAAATTCTTAATATTTAGTGGCACCAAGAACAGAACCTAGGGCAACAGTGAAATTTAAGGTTGTACACAGAGGGCACATAATTTGCAAAACAGACAGAAAGACAAATTAGCAAGAAAAATAAGCCAGAGAATCAGTAATTAGTGCCTGCTACTGCTTAAGTTTTTTTGAAGGCATGAGACTAATGTCTGTTAAAAGCAAAACTTTAGACAGATTATATTTAAGAGTTTAATTGAGCAAAAAACAATTGGTGTATTAGGCAGTCCCCAAAACCAGAATAGGTTCAGAGGCACTTTGGTGCTTCCACGTGGTCAGCAAGGATTTATGGACAGAAAAAGGTAAGTAACATCAGAAAATGGAACTGAGGTAAAGAAACAGCTGGATTTGTTACAACTTGACGTTTGCCTTATGTGAACACGGATTGAACAGTTGGCCGTTTTTGAATGGCCAAAATCAAGTGATTGGTAGGTTACAGTCTGTCTACATGTCTAGTTAGGTGACAGTTCACTACGCACAGAGAAACCTTTAGACTAAACTTGAAATAGGTAAGGAAGCAGCTTTAGGCTAAACATAATATAAGAAGTTATTGGCATCAGGAAATATAAATGTAGATAGAAATGCGGGGAGAGAACTATACACACAGTTTTTAATGGCTTCTTTTGGAAGGAAAGAGGTCTGCATTTTCCCATGATTCTGAAACAGAGGACACAAGGGTTAGTTGTAGGAAAAAGCTGTCATGCCACCCAGTTAGGCATTTATCGGAATGGTGAGGCATGCAACCAGAAAATGGTATAAGACATATGCATGGTGAAGGTCAGACATCCAGAAGGAGACAGCTGCCTTTCTCATAATACTCCATGCAAGGACCTGGTACAAAGATGAATTCTGCTCTAGAAAACCACATGAATTACCTATGTAGACAACACATTATTTATAGAATTTGCAACCTTCAGGACAAGGTGGATTGAGAATATGGGTGCATCCCTTCTGCTCTGCTTTCATCAGAAGTATATAGCCAACTCCAAACATTAGTTTCCCCAGGGTCTAGTCAGGGGCAAAATGTTGACATTAGCATCAAGAGAAAGATCAAATGCAATAAATGAGAATAGCTGCTCTCCTGACACAAATAGTTTTTAAAAACTGAATCTTACTGCATCTACTGTTTTGTCACCTGCTTCTTCATTATATATTACCAGTGCATGTTAATGCCAATATGTACACTTCTTCCGAATCATTTTTGATAGCTTCATAAAATGTCTTTGACTAGAGGCATTGTATTTTAGGCAATCTTTACGTGGGAGAAAAAAAAAAAAAAAAAAAAAAAAACCTTTCTTTTCCTTTTATTATTTGTGTGTGTGTTTAAATAGTTTTATTCTGTTATAAAGAATACTGCTCACACTTGATTTTTATAATAAATGTTTAGAAGCAAAATAATTGAGTTAAAGATTATGGGCAATTTTAAGACTTGTAAGACACTCTGCTAAGTTGCTTTCCTAATTTGTATTTCTGCCAAGTTGCTTTCCTAATTTGTACTTCTGCCAAAGGAGTAAGATATGGTCAATTTCCTGGTACCTTTACTGCCACTAAATGTATTATTTATTTATTGCTGCATCATAAATTACCACAAACATAACAGCTTAAAACAACACATATCTATTATCTCACAGTTTCTGTTTATCAGTAATCTTGGCTTGGTTAAGCTATATTCTCTACGTCAAGGTTTTACTAAACTGAAATCAAGATGTCAGCTAGACTGTATTCTTTTCTGTAAATACAACTGGAGAAGAATTCACTTCTAAACTCATCCAGATTCTGGGCAGAATTCATTTCCTCATCGCCAAAAGACTGAGAATTTCCTTTATTTTTTCAGCTAGAAGACTCCCTTAACTTCCCGGCCATGTGTAATCCTGCATAAGCAGTCCACAATATGACATCTTACTTTTTTAAGGTCAATAGAAGTACAAGGTAATGCTGGCTAGCAAGAGATTATTATATAACATAATCTAATCATGGGAGTGATATCCCATCACCTTTGCCAGTCTATTAGTTAGCAGTATGTCACATATCCAACCCAAACTCTAGCAGAGGTTTTGTACAAGGGTATGGACATCATGAGGCAGAAGTAATGGCAGGACAATTTAAAAGCTGTCAAGCACACTAGATATTATCTTTTTTTTTTCACTTTTTATAAATCTAATATGTATTACTTGTTTTCATTTACACTTTAATTTGCACTCATATGGCTTTGATAATTAAAATAAGTTTTAAAGGAAAAAGTGGTCAACAATATTAAATGTTACTTACAGAACAAATAAATAACATATACAGTTCACAGCTTTAACTGAAATTAACCACAAATAACCTAGAGCCCCTTCTGTACTGACTTTAAAATTAACCAGGCATCAAAATAATTTCCAGAGAAGTAGTAATTTCATAATGTTTATGAGAGTGCTCTCTGGAGCTGGAATGCCTAAGTTTAAATATTAGCTCTGCTGTTTATAAGCTGTGTGTTGTTGGTCAGCCACTTACTCTCTCAGAATCTCAGTGTTCTTATTTGCAAAATCTGGATGATATTAATAAATGTTTAACCTTAGTGATAACTTTCTTTCTAAGCACATTAGCATTATTTAACCTATGTAAATCTTAGTAACCTTATGAAATAGAAAAGTTTAAATATATTACCCTAGGGTGTGGTGAGGATTCACTTAATTAATTTAGGCAAAGACATTAGAACAATGCCTTGCATGTAATAAGCACAATAAATGTTAGTTATTATCATTATTATGATATATATATAGTATTGTATTCATATTCATGCTCTCAATGATAGAAATATAGTATAATGTTTAAACCCTCCCCCAAATTATTAAGAGAATAACACATACACAGGAGAAAACTGAAATCATAATCACAGATACTTAATTAGGTACCATATGGTCAAGTGACCTATGTAACATTTAAGTTCAGAAACTAACACAAGCACAGAAAACCAAGCACCGCATGTTCTCACTCATAGGTTAGAGTTGAACAATGAGAACATGTGAACACAGGGAAGGGAACATCACACACTGGGGCCTGTCAGGGAGTGGGGGGCTATGGGAGAAATAGCATTGGGAGAAACACCTAGTGTACATGGCGGGTTGATGGGTGCAGCAAGCCACCATGGCACGTGTATACCTATGTAACAAACCTGCACGTTCTGCACATGTACCCCAGAACTTAAAGTATAATAAAAAAAATAAAAAATAAAATAAGTTCAGAAAATCTAGGAATCTCTGTTAAAATAAACAAGCCACAAAGGATTTTTTAAAAAATGTTAGAATTTTGTTCCAGACAAAATTGAGAGATGAAAAATTACAAATTAATGAAACAGTGGGTTCAATAGTAAGAAATGGCATGACCAAAGTTAGTCTCTAACAACCAATTAAACAATATGTATAACACAAACAGGTGCTCAGGCCTGGCAGGAAACTTCACACCAGAATATGGTTGCTCTTGATATACTGCATTAATTTGTGAATATTAATTCATGTACATATCTTTCCTGTTACAACATATTCAGCAAAATGGTGATTTGTCATAATGAACATAGTACCTCAATAAGAACATCAAATTCAATGCTAAATTGTATACTTCTGATCCATATGAGGAAGGAAACAATTGAATGTCCTCCAGCTTTCATTTCCTCTAATTTACCATCAATTCCTCCCTCAAAACCTACTTCATGCACAATACCTCCTCAGACATTTACAAGCTCCTGAAATGTCTGTTATCATTTATCGTACAAAGACATAGCACCTTGCTTGTTTAGGTAAATATCAAGTACATAAATTGTGGTTTTCAGTAAGAGGGCAGGCTCCTGGCTGGGGAGGAACCCTGATTTACAGCAGGAAAAGAGATTATTATTTATTGAGCACCTCATACACTTCTGACATTATGCTAAGTGTGTTCACACATATTTGTGCATTAAACTCTCACCAAGAACATTCACCGGAAGCCTGACTAACAAGAATCCAGTGATCTTACTATACTGATTAGAATGGTTTGTGCTGATGAAATATACATATTCTCTTTTCATTGATTTATCTAAAATATGATGACAAAAATGACAAGAAGTGGGCCTTACAACTTGTAGCTCATTGTACCACACAAGCACAGACAACATCACCCTTAACTCGTTAAATTCTAGTGATTTAAAATGAGATGTGTATTGGATATGGCAGAAATATGCCTCTGAGAGAATGGACACTATATTGAAAGTCAGGAAGTATAAAGCCTCCATCCAGGTTCTAAGCCTTGCCCTGCTACTCATGTAGTCCAGACAATAGCAAAAATAAAATGTATTTAGTGAATATTTCTTATAGCCAAACACTCTTCTAAGTATACCTATGAAGTTCAATCTTCACAACTATATGATGTAAGTACTATTATCAACTATGTTGTATATATGAGAAAACTTATCCTAGTAGATGGCAACTTAAAAGTTTCACTTCAGGGGGTCTCTTTGTTTGTCAATTTTGAAAGGTGATTGGTTTCTTCCTGCCCCCTGCCTTCTGCCCCAGCCCTTCGGTATTTGAGAATCAAATTATAGAGAGAAGAGCTTTGTTTTATCAATAATTTTTGTGTATAATACACTTAGTCATTTTTACTTGTTAACATTTCTTAATAATATGAATAGAAACAAGTTTCAAAACATCCAGAATATTACCTAACTCTGTACTTCAGCCTATAAACCTACAGAATAGCCATGCAATTCTATACATCTTTAATTTACCGGGAAATTATAATGTTATATGGTGGCTACAGAAGTGTTTTAAGAAATTTAAAATGCTCTACATGGGTAAAGATTAACCAAGTAGAATACTTGCTAAACGGAAGAACTTATTTCTGTTTGCTTTTAATTCATCTTCTTAAAAAGTATGTTTAACTCAAAAAACAATTATTTTTCTCTTCCTATTGCCACTACATCAGACAAAAATTTCTCTACCCTTCTTTACCTGGGCCTTCGTGCTTCTCTGGTTCTTGATAATAATTAATTCAAGTAAAAAGAGGTTGCTTTTGGTGTTATTCATGTTCATTAAAATGGGCAGTGACAGAAAGCACGGAAAGGCAAGGGGGGTATGGGAGTTTAAAAAGGAAGAAACTAATGTTCACACTGCAGCATAGCAGTTATGCAGAAGAGAAGCAAAGAGCAGAATTTGAAGAAGTCAGAGGAAAAACTTGAAGAATAAGTCTACCAGGACAGTCCCTCTTGTCAGTAAGATCCCCTGAGAATTCTCAGCAGCAGCAATGAAAAAGAAGCAGATTTGGCCCTACATAGGGTAAAATATTCAAGAAACTCAAGTTTGACAATAGGGAGCATTACTCCCAGAGGGGAATGTGCACTCATGCTGCCGTAACTTCAGAAAGTTGTTTTTAACACAGACAACTACACTTTCTTTGTAATTCTCAAGCTATAATTAGGCATATGTAGACAAAGCAATTGTGTAGAATGTTCAAAAATAACAATTCATCATGCTTTTTTTTTTTTCCCACAAAGGAGAAATGTTGCTTTTTTTCTTTTTGATGGGTCTCTCACATTAAGAAACCAAGTTGTCAGGATTTCAGCTTTCTCTGTAGCTTATCAGTATGTTATGAGAGACATGTTGCTAAAAATAACAGGGAAGTAAACATAGGCCCCTGTATTGGAAATAGCACTGGGCCATTCACCATTGATTTTCCTTTCCCAAAGACAGCTATACCAAGACTTAGATATTTCACTTAGAGACTTTACAATTTGAAAGATATCTTGTTGTATTGCTTCTAAAATACATGCAGAAGATTTATCCCAGGGACTAGGTAGCCTCAGTGGATTGATTCAATGCTTAAGACTCAAATTTTAATAAGATGATGCCCATTTTACAGATATCAAAGCTGAGATTCAGGTTACTTAGAAAAATTCACTATATATATATATATATATGAAATATATAAATATATATAAATATATATGAAATATATAAATATATAAAAATATATAATATATAATATATATTCCATATATAATAAATATAGCTAATGTGAAAGTCAGCACATTGTTTGAAACCTAGGTTCAATTCCAAAGTTTATGTTTATGTTTCTTTTAAAACCTAATGTCTATGTTCTTTTTCTACATAAACAGGTTATGTTTTTAAAATTTTATTTTTATTTTGTTTTTCCATTAGTTATTGGTGTACAGGTGGTATCTGGTCACATGAGTAAGCCCTTTAGTGGTGATTTATGAGATTTTGGTGCACCCATCACGTGGACAGTATACCCTACACCATATTTGTAGTAGTTTATCCCTTGCCTCCCTCCCACTCTTCCCCTCAAATCCCCAAAGTCCATTGTATCATTCTTATGCCTTTGTGTCCTCATAGCTTAGCTCCCACATATGAGTGAGAACATATGATGTTTGGTTTTCTATTCCTGAGTTACATCACTTAGAATAATAGTCTCCAGTCTCATCCAGGTCACTGCAAATGATGTTAATTCATTCCTTTTTATGGCTGCATAGGATTCCATCATATGCACACACACGCACACACACACACACACATACACACACACACATATATGTATATATAAACACACACATATATATGTATATATACACACACATATAGTATATATGTATGCGATATATATCTCATATATATGTATATTTTATATATATATATATATATCACAGTTTATCCACTCGTTGACTGATGAACATTTGGGTTGGTTTCACGATTTTGCAATTGTGAATTGTGCTGCTATAAACATGCATGTGCAAGTATCTTTCTTGAATAATGACATATTTTCCTCTGGGTAGATACCCAGTAGTGGGATCGCTGGATCAAATGGTAGTTCTACTTTTAGTTCTTTAAGGAACCTCCACACTGTTTTCCATAGTAGCTGTACTAGTGTACATTCCCACCAGCAGTGTAGAAGTGCTCCCTGATCACCGCATCCATGCCAACCTCTACCGTTTTTTGACTTTTTGATTATGGCCATTCTTGCAGGAGTAAGGTGGATTATATAGAAAAAGATAAACATGTCCCAAATAGAGCAATAAAAATAACTAAAGGAATGGATAATGGGTTTCATGAGAAATACTTAAAGAACTGTATGGTTTTCTTCACTATGAAAAATTAATATAAAATGTAACCTACACATCTTCATATTACGAGTAACTAAAAAAGAGAATGTTGTTTCAAGTGCAATAAAAAAAAAGAAACACTTTAAAACATCAGAAATGTGTATCTGTTTTTTAAGTGCAGAAATCCTAGAGAAAGGAACCAGTTGAAGTGTCTGTTTCTGAAACACTTGAAGCAAAACATGAACAGACTCCCCTTTAACCTGCCCAAAGAGACATAGCTGGAGAAGATGCTTTCTTTATGACATTTTCCATGTTATTATCCTGTGATTCTATTACCTAATACTTTACAAATCAAAAGTCCATAGTGCTTTATGATCACTCCATTTTTGCCTATCTGTACAGTCAGGACTATGCAGAATTAAAAGATCTTGCCTGTTCCATGAAGTTAATCTTAATACAGTATAATGAGATGAGACATGTTGATCCTTTTTTTAATTTAACAGGTCTAGTAATGAAATGTCCTCAAGCAGCATTAGTGAAACTATTTTTCTCCTAAATGACATGTAGTTAAGGAAGATCCTATTTAGATACACTCATTTATATAAACCTTTTTTCTCTTATGCCTCACAACTTCAATTCATCAGAGATGAATGGCATAATGGCTTAGTGAATAAAGATTTCCTTCAAGCCATAGGTCACAATGTGTGAAAGAAATAAAAACATGTTATTACCCACAAATATCCTCTTCTTCAATAACACCATTTTAATAGTATTTTCCCCTAGTCAACTCATCAGGTTGCATTATTAGTTTGCAGCTGAATGTATTTCTCTCCTTATTCAGTTGAGATGATTTATTTGCTTTTCAAAGTTCAGAGCTTACTCTTCCAATTAGACTGCTCATCTGCTCTAAGTTTCCTCTTTTCTATAAAGCCTGCAAAACGAACACTTTTACAACCCTAGGAGTCAACTCTTGTGTGAAGGCTAAATATATCCTCTATAAAATAATGAAATAATATATCACTGCAAACCCTAATGGAAAGCAAATACATGTTATGTTGCGGCCTCATGCATGGGTGGGACTGCTTGGGAAGAGGATAAGTGAGAAGCTAAAGAGACCTAGAAACATGCTTTGAAGAAATTCAGTATTAATGCTTTATGAAAATAATGCTGCATAAAATAAGGAGTTGGCTCTAACACTGAAGAAGAGGAATAAGAGCATTCTTTGTGAAAAATATTTATCCCGGAAAACAAGATAACATTTTGTTACAATCTAGCACATTATCATTATTATTATTATTATTATTATTATTGGTTTTTTTGAGACAGAGTCTCACTCTGTCACCAGGCTGGAGTGCAGTGGCACAATCTTGGCTCACTGCAACCTCCATCTCCCGGGCTCAAGCACTTCTCCTGCCTCAGCCTCCTGAGTACCTGGGATTACAGGCGCCCGCCACCACGCCCAGCTAATTTTTGTATTTTTAGTACAGACAGGGTTTCACCATGTTAGCCAGGCTGATCCCGAACTCCTGACCTCAGGTAATCCACCCCGCTCTGCCTCCCAAATTGTTGGGATTACAGGCGTGAGCCACCGTGCCCAGAAAATCTAGCACCTTTTTACTATTAATCATAAAATAAATCCATGAATACATACAGTACTACTAAGACATTCTAAGCTTTCTGTGTGCCTTAGAAAATTACAACCTCTAAGCTTTTTCATTGTCCTGAATTTTGTGTTAATTACTCCCTCACTTTTCTTCTGTATCTTTCCCAAATATGTATGCCCTTTTGAAATATCTATTATTTAGTTTTTTTTTTACTTTTATAGAAATGAAATGATAATGAACCTATTACTGTGTGACTTAATTTTCCTCAATATCATTTTTCAAATACACTCATGTTAATACATGAAGATGCAGTTCATTGTTTGCTGTTGTTATCTGTTATTCCATCATACAAATGTAACACATACTTATCCATTCTAAGATTAGCAGACATCTAGCTTGTTTCTAGTTTGAGGTGCCTATGCACAAGTTGTTTGACTATTCTCTCTATATATCTGAGATTATTTGTGTAGGAGTTTCTTTAGGGGCAAATATGTGTGTGTGTGTGTGTGTAAAATTGAAAGCAAAAGGGTTTGCTCATATTCATCTTTAACAGATCATATGAAAGAGTTTTTCAATGTTGTTGTAACAATTTATATTCTCACCAGCCATGTGAGTATTAGGATGCTCCATATTTGCTTCTTTCAGTTACTGGGGCATTAAAGCTCTTCATATATTCTGGAGACATTTCTTTTGTCAGTTTTGTGTCGCACATACTTTCTCAAATTCATGGTTTATCTTTCCATTCCTTTTATTGTGTCTCTTGATGAATAGAAATTCTTAAGTGTAACTAAATTTACCAAAATATTGAGCTGCTTATATCATATTTAAGAGATTTTCTCACTATCCTACAGCAAGTGTCAGCAAACTATAGCCCACTGTCAAATTCTGGAATGTTGTAAGTTTATGGTCTACTAAGATTGTCTTTTTAAATACATATGTGTGTGTGTGTGTGTGTGTGTGTGTGTGTGTGTATATATAATATACATATATAAATTTACAAATAAATACAAATATGCAACATAGATTGTATATAAAGTACAAGCCTAAAATATTCACTTTCAGGTCCTTTTCAGAAAATGTTTGCTGACCCCTGCCTTAGGGCCATAACAACAATCTTCTATACCAACACTGTCCTATAACTTTCTCTGGTGATGAAATTGTTCTACAATCCATGCTATCCAATATGTTAGCCAATGGTCATATGTGTCTATTGAATACTTGTACTTAATGTATTGAAAAAGTGTAATTTTAGTTTTATTTAATTAATTCAAATTTTAATTGCTACATGTAGTTAGTGGTTATTGTATTGAACAGTGCAGTCCTATGTTTTTCCAGAAGACTTGATGTTTTTGCCTTTGCAAATTAAACCTCTAATCCAGCCAGAATAGATTTTTGTACGTGATATCACAGGTGAATTTCATTCTCTCATTAATTTTCCCAATCATTTTCTTATCATTGTTCAAATACAGTAATATACATGTAGCACACTAGGGTAGATGTGTGTGATAGCTGGAGGCTAGAGGCCGGTGGCAGCGTCAGAAAATCATTATCACCGTGATTTTTTAAAAAAAATTATCACTTACATAGTACTTACGATGTGCTAATTTTACTTCCAAGCACTCTACAAAAATTACAGATGCTTTTCAACTTATGATGGGGGCATGTCCTGATAAACTCATTATATATAAAAAATATGAGAAGAAAATGTATTTAACTCTGTGCAGAAGATGGTCCCCAAATTACCATGGTTCAAATTACAATTTTTGACTGTGATTACATGAAAGTGATATGCGTTCAATAGAAAACATAGCCCCATTGTAAGTAAGTTATAGTCCTCCTTGATTTACGATGGGGTTACCTGCAGATGAGCCTATCACAAATTAAAACATCGTAAGTATTCAGTTTATCATTGATGGGCATTTAAGTTGATTCCATGACCTTGCTATTGTGAATAGTGCTGCAATGAACATAGGCATGCATGTATCTTTATGATAGAATGATTTATATTCCTTTAGGTATATACCCAGTAATGGGATTGCTGGGTCAAATGGTATTTCTGCCTCTAGGTCTTTGATGAATTGCCACATTATCTTCCACAACGGTTGAACTAATGTATACTCCCACCAACAGTATAAAAGCGCTCCTTTTTCTCTGCAACCTTGCCAGCATCTGTTGCTTTTTGACTTTTAATAATAGCGCTCCTGACTGGCATGAGATGGTATCTCACTGTGGTTTTGATTTGTATTTCTCTAATCATCAGTGATGTTGAGGTTTTTTTCATGTGTTCTTTGGCCACATGTGTGTCTTCTTAGAGAAAATGTGGTACATATACACCACAAAATACTATGCAGTCATAAAAAGGCATGCGATCATTTCCTTTGCAAGGACATGGATGCAACTGGAAGCCATTTTCTTCAGCAAACTAATGCAGGAACGGAAAAACAAACACCACACGTTCTCTCTTATAATGGAAGCTGAATGATGAAAACACATGGACACATGGGAGGGGGAGAAACACACACTGGCGGGGGGCTGTCTGTTGGGGAAGAAGGGGTGGGGGAGTGAGAGCATCAGGAAGAATTAACTAATGGATGACAGGTTTAATACCTAGGTGATGGGATGATCTGTGCAGCAAAATACCATGGCACATGTTCACCTACGTAACAAGCCTGCACATCTTGCACATGTACCCATGAACTTAAAATAAAGTTGAAGAAAAAAAGGATTTGAATAGAAGCCAAAAAAAAAAAAATTTAATAAGTAAAATCATCATAAGATGAACCACCAAAAGTCAGCAATTGGATGTAAATTACATCTCATACTAGCACTATTATTAGCCATACTTTTCACATGGGGAAACTAAGACACAAAGAGTATATCTAAGAACCCATAGACAGTAAGTTCCAGAAGCAGGATTTGGACCCAGGCAGTTTGGCACCAAAGTTCACTCTCTTAAATCACTACCCTAATGACCGCCCTTCCAATATATTCATTTAATTTATTTAAATTTTTCTTTATTGTCTAATTGCACTGGTTTAGGCCTCTAGTAACTATTTTAATGAGACTCCTTCTTGTCTTATGCCAGATTTTAAACTGAATGTTATTACAGTATGACATTTGTTTTATTTTCATCAATATACTTTATCAAGTAAAGGAGTTCTCTTCTATTTTCTGTTTACTAAAATTTTCATCATGAACTATGAAATTCATGAAGTTGAAACTGAAATTTTTAAGCAAAAGCTTTTTCTGCATCTGTTGAAATTATCATATGGTGCTTCAACTTTAATACTTAATTGATGAATTACATGAATCATTTTACATGAATCATTTTTCTAATATGAATGCAATCTTGCATTCTTGGAATAAATATAATCTTACCATGATGCTACATGCACATAAATATTAATATATGTGATATATATGCAAATATAGGTGGGGAGGAAAGAACTGAGAAAGGGAGGGGCACAGGGGGAATATGAGTGGAGTTGTTTGCAATTTTTAAAGATTTTAGCATTCATGTTTATGACAAATACTAGCATAAAAACTATCTCCTGTTATAATGTCCTTGTCTGGTTTTGTTATCAACATTATATGAGCCTAAATAAATCAGTTGAAGCGTACTATTTTTTATTCTCTGAAAGTGTGTATGATTAAAAGTATTTGTTCATTGAGGGATTTTTATTCCATTTTATTTATTTCTTATCTTTTATTTTAGATGCAGGAGTACACGTGAAAGTTTGTTACACAGGCGAACTCATGTCATGGGGGTTTGTTGTACAGATTATTTCATTACCCAGATATTTAGGCCAGTACCCAATAGTTATCTTTTCTGTTCCTCTCCCTCCTCCCACCCTCCACCCAAAGTAGACCCCAGTGTCTGCTGTTCCCTTCTTTGTTTTCCTGAGTTCTCATCATTTAGCTCTCGCTTATAAGTGAGAACATGCAGTATTGGATTTCTGTTCCTGTATTCGTTTGCTAAGGATAACAGTCTCTAGCTCCATCCCTGTTCCCACAAAAGACATGATCTCATTGTGTTTTATGGCTGCTTAGTATTCCATGGTGTATATGTAGCATATATACTGGGTATATACCCAGAGGTATATACCCAGTAATGGGATTGCTGGGTTGAGTAGCAGTTCTGTTTTTAGCCTTTTGAAGAATTGCCACACTGATTTCTACAATAGTCCAACTAATTTACACTCCCACCAATAGTATATAAGTGTTCCCTATTATCCATAAACCTCACCAGTATCTGTTATTTTTGACTTTTGAATACTAGCCATTCTGACCTGTGTGAGATGTTATCTCATGGTGGTTTTGATTTGCATTTCTCTAATGATGAGTGATATTGAGATATTTTTCATATGCTTTTTGGCCACATGTAAGTCTTCTTTTGAAAAGTGTCTGTTCATGCCCTTTGCCCACTTTTTTATTGACCTTTGAGTGCATTTATCACATATAAATTAACCTCAAAATTGTTTTTAAGAAACTCTAAACAGTCATACAGAATCAAAAATTGTGTACTTCAGTATTGTAGTCTTGAATCTGCAGATTGCTTTGGGAGGTATGGCCATTTTAATGATATGACTCTTTCTATCCATGAGCATGGGATACTTCAGGTTCTGTTTCTTATCTTTACAATTACGGTGCAATCATCATTTATTTGAAATCTGTCATTTAAATGAAAGAATATGTAGTACTACAATGGTTGAAGACACATGAGCTGATACCGTGTATGCTGGGAGACACCCATATAGCAGGGGGTTCTCTGAATTACTTTCTAGCAGGGGGTTCTCTGAATTACTTTCCATGTGGAATAAAATTATTTGTGTTCCTCCCTTAAATTTGCTTGAGTTCCTTATAGATGCTGGATATTAGACCTTTTCAGATGCACAGTTTGCAAAACTTTTCTCCCATTTTTTAAGTTGTCTATTTACTATGTTGATAGTTTATATTGCTGTAAGAAGCATTTAATTAGATGCTATTTGTCAATTTTTGCTTTTGCTGCCATTACTTTTGGTGTCTTTATCATGAAATCTTTGCCCATTCCTATGTTCAGTATGGTATTACCTAGGTTATCTTCCAGGGTTTTTGTAGTTTTGGATTTTACACAAGTCTTTAATTTATCTTGAGTTGATTTTTGTATATAATGTAATGAAGGGGTCCAACTTCTGCGTAAGACTAGCCAGTTATCCCAACACCATTTATTGAACAGGGAGTCTTTTTCCCATTGTTTGTTTTTATCAGCTTTGTAGACGATCAGATGGTCATAGGTGTGCGGCATTATTTCTGGGCTCTTGATTCTGTTCCATTGGTCTATGTGCCTGTTTTTGTACCAGTAACATGCTGTTTTGGTTACTGTAGCCTTGTGGTATAGTTTGAAGTCAGGTAATGTGATGCCTCCAGCTTTGGTCTTTTGCTTAGGATTGCCTGGGCTATTTGGGGTCTTTTTTGATTCCATAT
This sequence comes from Macaca thibetana thibetana, assembly GCF_024542745.1. Taxonomy (NCBI): domain Eukaryota; kingdom Metazoa; phylum Chordata; class Mammalia; order Primates; family Cercopithecidae; genus Macaca; species Macaca thibetana. The sequence goes on from NC_065598.1 coordinate 139,254,602, forward strand.
AAATTTTACAACATTTTTTTCCAGTTCTGTGAAGAATGTCATTGGTAGTTTCATAGGAATAACACTGAATTTGTAGATTGTTTTGGGAGGTACGGCCATTTTAATGCTATGACTCTCTCTATCCATGAGCATGGGATGTTTTTCCACTTGTTTGTTCCATCTCTGATTTCTTTGAGCAGTGTTTTGTAAATCTTATTGTAGAGATCTTTTACCTCCCTGGTTAGCTCATTCAGCTGATAAAAAATTTCAGCAGTTTCAGGATACAAAATCAATGTACAACAATCACTAGCATTCCTATACAAAAACAGCCAAGCTGAGGTCCAAATCAGGAAAGCAATCCCACTCACGACTGACATAAATAGAATAAAATACCTAGGAATACAGCTAACCAGAGATGTGATTAATTTTTGAAAATAAATTATCCTAAGGTTTTGTTTGCATAAAAAGAATAATGAATTCACTCTTACTACTTAAGAGATATTTTCTAAATACGTGATAATTGGTGATTTCCTGGCTCCCATCATTGCAGTTGCCATCTTAACTCTAATTGTTAGCCTTTTTAGATGACCTATAAGATTTACCTGGCTGATTTTAATATTAGTTCTTAGTTTTAGTGTTTTTCAAGATTATCTATATTGTGCTTAGATTTGGACTTAATCTTATTCATCCTGTTTTGGATTTGTTGGGGATTCCTAGTTTGAAGATTTATTTCTTTTGCAATTGTGTAAACCATTTAGCTATTAACTCATTGAAAATTTCTCATTCTCCATTTTTTTCTATTCCATCCCTCTAGTATTTTGATCAGATGCCTTTTAATCATTTTCAGTCTGTCATGCATTATTTTTGACATTCATTCATACTTTCCATCTCTTAGTTTCTGTGTGCTAAATTCTGAGTAATTTCAGATATACCACAAAGTTTACCAATTCTCTTCATTTATGTTCAACATGCTGTTTAATCAACATTAAGCTTTATTTTTAACCTGACACCAAGTTTGAATTTAAGTGACTTATTTTTAATTTCTAGAAAGATATATTTTATGCTTTGTCAAATTTTCCTAGTTAAATATGATGATTTCTTATTTCTTACTCATGCTTAAATACCTTATTTTATTTCTCTAGACATGTTAAATATACTCACTCATTTTATATTATTCTGATAATTCCAGTGTTCATAGTCTTTGCTAGTTTGTTGAATTTGACAATTGTGATGTTTCTGTTGTCATTGTCTCAAAGATTTTAGTTTGCTTGTCTGTATTTTGTATGACTTTGATTATTAACTCAACATTAAGTATGAAAATATACCCATGAAACAATGACTTAAGAACCAAATTAAAGGAATTCACTTCTTTGATAGGTCAAATTACATAAAATATATGATTGCTTTGACAGATATAAAGAGGTATTTTTTAACATTTATCAACCATTCTAGATTTCTTACTTTTAACGAAGTAGTAGGAAAGAATAAAAAAAATTTCTAAATAATGAAATATTGTGCATCTGCAACAAAATATCAGACAGGTAATGATAGAGTGGTGATGTATGCCTTTAAAGCTCCATTGTTTAAAAAAGCATGTGTTTCACAGGTGTAGGAAAACAGGCTTTCCAGGATGTTGAGAAGCTAGAAAGAAGTACTTCTTAAGTACTTTTGGGTACAAACTCCATTTTTCTTCCTAGGTAGGGATGTGACCTCACTGATACTGCATTTTGGCCATCACCAGGGAAAACATATTGTTTGCAAACATCTGCTTAATTGGAAATACTAAGCAAAGAGGCTCTATACATTTTTCTTGAGTAGTTATGTGAGCCATGAATATATGAAACTATGGAACAATTCAAAATCAGGCTTTTTTTCAAGCTGGTAAGACTCTACCTGTTTCAGACAGTATCATCAACAGCTGGGTAACACTCAGTGGAAGACTGGGAACCAAGAGATATTGTACTGTGATAATTTGTGGCTTTTAGGTTTCTGTGTCTTTAGCTCCATTAGTCTGGAAGTTACAGTGAAGTGTGAATGTAGGTGTTAGACTTTTCCAATCAATCAATGATACATCTGAAATCATACAATAGGACACTAATACCAGGTGCTGATTGGTATCAGCTGAGTCAAAAACAGTACTAGAATCAAACAGTTTGGAAAATAATATGTATTAAACACATCATCTTCTTGGAAATTTAGAATTACAATGGATAAGTAGAAGTTCTGTGATTTCTAACAATAAAGCAAATTACTTCGTTTAGAGCAGGGGTTAGCAAATTCTTTTTTTTTTTTTTTTTTTTTTTTTTTTTTAATGTATAAGGGCCAGATAGTAAATATTTTAAACTTTGTAGCCCATACATCTCTGTCACATCGAATCAATTCTGCATTTGTTGTGGGAAGCAACCATAGATAATACTTCAACAGTTATAGTGGTGTTTCAATAAAACTTTATTTACAAAGACAGGCAGAGGGCTGTATATGGCGCATGTACCACATACAAGAGTAACTTTCTACACTAATTTGATCACAGGTATTTTTTTCACCCAAATCCCCATTAATAACCAAATATTTTTAAATAAAAAGAAACTAAAATGATGGATAAATCTTACTAGATAAGAAAAGATAATTAGTTTTAAATGTGATTTTCTATTTTTGGCTTTATATAAGTCTAACAGAAGATTTATTACATATTATGCAAAAATATCAAGATAGTAGAATAGCAAAATAAAATTTCAAACTGTTGCTTTCCATTTTTTTACACATGGACTTTAACAATATCCCATCTTGTGATTATCCTAATGTTATGGAAAATCGGTTGAAAGGCATGGTATCCAGATCTGGGGATAATCAAACAGAAAATATTAAAACTACAATTACAAATTAAACAGATATTGTAAACTTTATGTATTTTGTAATCTTTTCTGTGTTAAACACTTTTTAACTTTTGTCAAAATTTCCAAGTCAAATATGGTAGTTTATTATTTTTTACTCATACTTCAATACCCTATTTTATTTCTGTAAATATGTTAAATATTCTCACTCATTTCTGTGAGTAGATTCTCAAAAAATGTTTGTTTCCATAAGTGAGATTTTTCTTTTTTAATTCTGTGATGAAATAAAGCAGGAAATGGTCAACTATTCTAACTTATGGCACATAGGCTATAAGCAGTTCTCTGCCTGTGTTTTTAAATAAAGTTTTATGGAAACACAGTTATGCCTATTTGTTGAAGTATTTTCTATGGATGCTTCTCACAACAAATGCAGAATTGATTGGATGCATCAGAGAACTACAGGCTGCAAAGTCTAGAATATTTACTATCAGGCTGTGAAAGGAAAATAAATCTCTGGACTCCCAAATCACTAAGCCAAATGGAAAAGTCAAGCTGGGAAATGCTTAGGGCAAACCTGCTTCCCATTCTATTCCAAAAAAAAAAAGAAAACACCTACTAAGATAAAAAAGCTACATATCTCCCTCACTACTTGACCACAAGGAAATATTGTTTCAGTAAGCCAGACTAAAGCGAAAATGACTATTCCAGGAAATTGCCTATTCAGTGAAAGGCTAATCAGAAACTCAAAAGGATGCAACCATTTGTCTCTTATCTATCTATGACCTGGAAGCCCCCTCCCTGCTTTGAGTTGTTTCGCCTTTCTGGACTGAACCAATGAAAATCTTACATGTATTTAGCGATGTTTCCTGTCTCCCTAAAATGTGTAAAATGAAACTGTGTTTCAGCCACCTTGGCTACTTTATGTAAGGACATCCTGAGGCTGTGTCACAGGCATGAGTGTGTCCTTAACCTTGGCAAAATAAACTTTCTTAATTGCCTGAGAACTGTCTCAGATATATAGGGTTCACAGGACCTTTGTAGAAAAATAATAAATTGACATAACATGGGTCCAAGAACTGAAAAGCCAACTCTGTAACTGCCACAAGGAGGTATTTAACTAATATTTGATAAATGTTGACAACATGACTACCAAACCACATATGTGGCATCCTGTAGCCCATACCTCATAATTACCTTTTTGTCATTTGTTAGGAATAATGCTCAAAATCTTAAGGAAATTGAACACTCAAACAAAGGATTCTCAGCAAAGCAATTTTACTTTTGTGCAGAGAGGTGGCTCCTTGGCCAGTCGCCATGAGAGCACACCTGAACAAAGGGTCACGAGAGCCTTTATTCCTGACGCAAGTCCTGCTCCTGTACCCTTTCCCCATTGGCTGGAGTTGGGTCGTACAATCTAAACTAATCCCAGTTGGCTAAACATTTGATTTTTTTAAATAAGGTGGGCATGTGAAAGAAAGCAGAGAGGAAAGGGGAAGGGGTGTCTGTAATGAGCTAGAAAGTTATAGTCCTCTTTCCAAATAATGAAAGGAATGTGAGCTGATACTGATAACGCCTGGTACTGTGGCATGCCTGGGCATATAACAAAAGCAAAAAGAAAAAAAAAGGAGAAAAAGGGGAAAAGGTTGGGGGTTACTATGAATTAAAGAATAAAAGATTGATCGTGTTATTTAAAGAGAAATCTCATCATATCCCATATCATTGTATTTCACACTTTAGTATTATTGAGCAATCTATCAATGAATCCTAAAGAAGGTACTATGAATGAATTACGAATATTTTCTCTTTCTACTGTCTAAATGTAATAAAAGTGTTTTCATTCTTTTGCTTGATTGGTATATCCTAACTGTATGATTTGCCCTTCATTTCTTAATATTATCTCAAAAGGTGGCATTCCTGAATACATTAAGGAAAATATTTATATGGAAGAGAATAAGGTTCGCCTTTGGTTTAATCCCTGTGTGGATGCAAACTAATCACTTTACTTCTCCAACCGTCTGTTTAATCATTGGTAAAATAGAATAATTAAACATTTTTCACAAGGTTATTATGATAATTACATGATATCATTTATGTGGAAATCTGAGTAAAGTTCCTAGCTCTTAGCAGGCATCTGAGAAAGGATAGTTGCATCTGAAGGAGAAATGACTCCCTATTTTATTAATTTTATTCATCATCACTTATTTGTAGTCTAAATGTGTTTGGAAAGCAGATTTCATCCTTTAGAAGGCTCACTTAAGAGAATCAACAGAAAAATAAAAATACCTATTATTCACATTTCAAAACAAGATATGGTAAGAATTCACCACATGGTTTGGAAGTAGTTTCTACCACACAGTAGTGTGGTAATAGAGTTCTAAATAGTGTACTAATTGCAAGATATCATTATTCACTCTCATGACAATTTCAGAGCAACAGCTTGGTAAAGGCCATAGTTGCATTACAAATAGTTCTAAGACTTTGCTCATTTTAAAAGCATTCAATCAGGAAAACATTCCTTTCCACTAATGATTTCCAATCATAAACCTCTCCTAGCAGGCTGTAATGCATTTCTCATTATGTTGCTCTATCCCACCTGGCCTGCTGCTTAGCCACCCCTCACGATTTTACTTCAGATTAGAAATATACTACCTCTATTGTACTGACTTTCAAATAGCAGAAAAGAACCCTAATTCGGCTCTACACAGAATGCCAAATCACTACATAATAATTTATCAAAAGACTATGTGATACCAAAATATTAACTTGAATCAAAGTTATGCTGTCATAATGTTTGTATGGGTCTATTCAAAGTCTTATTCAATTTTTTAAAAAGACAGAAACTCTGAACTACATCACGAGATGATTTTTGGCAATCACTGTATAATATAAGCAAAGCTATTTGAATACGTCCATCGTGGAATCTGGTTTGCTGCCTATACACCTCTATACATAGCAGTTTCAACTGGGGAATCTGCCTTATTCTTTAAATGGCCCCAGATGACATAATCTAATTCTAAACTCCAATTTTAATTAGTGCACCACAGTCTCAAGCATTAACACCTACCTCATTTAATCCCATCCATGTATACTTTTCTAGTCTGACTTTAATAATACCAACTTTAAGATTTTCTTTTTTGCAGTATTATAAATATCATGCCTGGGAGAAGTATATTCTAGGATTTCAGTCAGCAAGCTAGAGGACAAGTTGGCAGAACAATTAGCTATTTCTCCAGCAACTCACAGACATCCAAGCTTTTAGCTTTTGTTTTACTGTTTTGTGTACCTGAATCACCCTTCTTTTCCTTTTTCCCTGAAAAACTGTTTCTTTTTTTCACTTAAGCCACCTCTGTCTTTCCCACAGCAATTGCCTGTGTAAGTTGTTGTATTTTATTCTTCACTAGACCAAAAATTATTCTAAGGTAGAGATCTATCGTTTATTTTTTTTCTTCTACACTTTGCACATTAGGAATGGGGGAGCTGAGGTGCTACACAAGGATTTGCTTAAATTAGAAGAATATATTGTGAATCATAAAGTAAATATTCATACCTCATTAGAATCCCAAGACCTAATACCTTTCACTTTCCTTCCAAGATATCTACAACTGGCCTTTATCCTCCACTTTGGCATGTATTTACTAGCATTGCGCACTTCTATGATCTTTTGTCACCTGTTTCCTAATTCTAGGTTCCATGCTCCCCAAGTCATATTTACATAACTGTTCACTCCACCATTCCCTTGGGAATTATATAGATCTGATGGTTTTTGAGTCATATCTGAGTTCAAAACTCAGTTCTAATCCTCAAAAATCATGTGATCATAGGCAACCCACTAACTAGCTCATTTTCTTCACTGACCCTAAAAATATGTATCTGTGCACACCTGTTTAACACCACAGTTATCACTTCCTCAAAAACATAGGTATGTTTCAGTCTCCCACAGCTAGGATCATGTCTGATACAGGTGTGCTCTGAGGGATGAATTCATTCATTCCTTTCTTCATTCTCTCATCCATTCATTGTATTGTGTTTGAGAATACTTTTATTTTACTTCAATTATAGCATCTTGAAGTGAGCCAGTCCTGGGATTAGTTTCTGGCTTTGTCACTTATTACCTGTGCCTTTTCATATTTAGTTCTTACTTTTTAACATGTCCAACTTTCCCACTTGATTATAGACTCCTTAAGAGCAAGGAATGTATATTATTTATCTTTATGTTGTTTTCCTTCGTTGGTTGTCACGATGTTTCAAAATTTGAGTTTGTTAGTTTTTTGAGATATTTATTTATTTATCTTTTAAGAGCAGATTATTCTAAGGAAAATTCAGGCATGAGGATGAATGATCCGTAGTGAAAAGATTTTACTTTGTAAAATCAGATAGGGATTGGGAAAATCCCACCTCTAGCCTCCACCTACCTGGGGGACTTTAAATTAGATTCTTAAATATTCTGAGCCTCAGATTCCAAATGGCAAACTATAGGGTGACAAATTAATGCTGGTTTATCCCAAAATTTTCTGGGATAGCTGTGAAAAGCCTCACATCCGAGGAAATGCCTGAGTTCCAGGAAATCCAGGATGGTTTGTCACCCCTAGTACACTAAGAGTACTAGATCATGGAGTTAGTTTATTAATATTATTATTATTGAGACAGGGTCTAGTTCTGTCACCCAGGCTGGAGTGCAGTGATGTGATCTTGGCTCACTGCAACCTCTGCCCCCTGGACTCAAGTGATTCTCCAGCCTCAGCCTCCCATGTAGCTGGGACTACAGGTGCGAGCCACCAAAACCTGGTGAATTTTTGTATTTTTTGCAGAGTTGGGTTTCTACATGTTGCCCAGGCTGGTCTAGAACTCCTGAGCTCAAAGTGATCCGCCCGCCTCAGCTTCCCAAAGTGCTGGGATTACAGACGTGAGCCACTGCACCTGGTCAAGTTAGTATATTATTAAGAAATGTTTTCAAAGTGTCCAGCACAGTGCCTAGCATGTGGTATATCCCTACCCTAGACTATTTATTTGAGCTCCAAACATACAAATTAACCTCTACTGTTGATCTTTACTCCTAGATATCTTAAAAACTCCTCAAACTCAGAAGTGGACACCAAACTATATTACACATTGTATCTATCCAAGTCCCAATAGTTACAGATGACTCCTTGGAAAGGGATAAATAGAAAGACTATTTACAAATATTGTGGTCAGTTTTATAGAAACCAACAAGGGATCTTGAACCACCCTAGCACAATAACAGTGAGAAGATGTGTCATAGGAATAAACCCACTAATAGACTGTGGACAAGCAAGAAGTGCAAGAGATATAATACGTCAGTTTCTCTCTCCAACTGCCCAGTGACCTCCGGCAGGAGGTCACTCTCTCATTGGCCAAATACATCGAGATACCAGATAGCAAAGTGGATGAGTCTATACAGTCTATAATGGCAGCATCCCAGGGCAGAAATAGGTAGGAGAAGAGTAAAGAAAAAAATCAAGAAAGGTAAATGGAAGGTATCTACCATATCTACAAAACCTAGACCTCTTCCAATGTACCCTATCTCAAGAATAAATACTATTAGCCATGAAGTTGCCGAAGCTATGTCCCTGGCACTTACCCTCAACAATTGCTTCTTCATCATTCCCCATACGCAATTCAGGAGAAAGTTCTTAATTTTACTTTCAAAATTACTATAGAATCAGTTCACTTTTCTCCATCTCCACCACCACCATTGCCAAGCTATCCTTACATTTTGCCTTGATGATTCTATGAGCCTCTTAACTCATCTTCCTGTTCCTGCTCTGGACTCCTTCCAATATGTTCTCTGAGGAATGAGGAGTGCTGAGATGTAAGGTGAACAAGATAGGTCTTGAGGTGCATTGTACACAAAGGAGAACCTCAGCATTGATCAGAAAAATTGACTGTTTATTAACTGTAACACACTGTGTGTAACACATTCTGTTATTACCTACACACTAGTGTTATTACTAACACATACTTAAAATAAGTAACAGTCTGTGTAACACATTATGTTATTATTTACACATTCTGTAATTGACTGTTTACTTATTGATCTTTACCATTGTGGTTTAAGGCTCTTGAAGACAATTATCATGTCTTGTTCATCATCATATTCTCAGCACTTAGCCTAGTACCTGACATATGGTAGATGTTCAATAAATATTTATTAAATATTCATATTGTTGGCTCAGCTTTCATGGTTTCTGCAGCAACCAAGCTCACAATTTCTGGGAGAACCACTTGCTGTAGCTTCCCAGTAAAGTCTAAACTTACAGTACCTTGCAGTATTCAGGGTATCTGTCTTTTGGGGGCTAGTCTTATTTCCTAGATATTTTGTATACATTCATTTGTGTATGTGTGAGTGTGTGCACAAGAGAAATAGAGAGTGAGGGAGAGAGGTGTGAGTGTGTGCACAAGAGAAATAGAGAGTGAGGGAGAGAGGAGGAAGAAAAAAGGAAGTAGCAATAGTGGGCCCACTTTGATCCTTGAATAACAGTGAGCTGACATCTGCTCTATGTCAGGTGTTTCTCAACCTTGGCTACACCAAAAGATCACCTGAGAAGCTTTACAAATGAAAATGTCTATATTATACACCAGAGCAGTTGATCCTGAAACGCTTTTGAGACAAATATACCTGAGTTTGACCTTGAAAGTTGTTTTACTGTTCTAAACATACTGATAGGGAAACCGAAGTCCAAAGAGGTTAAGTAAATTATTCAAAGCTATCGCTATTATGGAAAACAGGCAATGGGCATCTACCTGTCTGCTTTCACATTTACATTCCATTGCCACATTCTGTTCCAACAGTGCATGGCAGCAGGTCAGTTGTGAAAGGTTTGTTGCCTTGGGTTGGTAAGACTAATCACTAATAAGCCTTTAACCAGTTAGAAGCAACTTGACTCCACATTCATCATTTCCCCCTTATTAGTGGAGGGGAGAAACTTAAAAGGTAGTGGGGAATACTGCTATTAATAAAGATGATTTCATTTCAATAATCCATTTTATCTGTCATGTCAAACATTGCATCACATTATTCTGAGTCAAATTTATTATTCCAAGTTAATAATTTTTTCTTTTCCTTGTTTTTTGAGATGGAGTTTTGCTCTTGTCACCCAGGCTGGAGAGCAGTGGTGCAATCTCAGCTCATTGCAACCTCCCCCTCCCCGGTTCAAGCGATTCTCCTGCCTCAGCCTCTGGAGTAGTGGGGATTACAGGCGCTCACCACCATTCCTGGCTTTTTTTTTCTTTTTCTTTTTTAAATTTTTAGTAGAGACAGGGTTTCGCCATGTTGCCCAGGCTGGTCATGAACTCCCGACCTCAGGTGATCTACCCGCCTCGGCCTCTCAAAGTGCTGGGATTACAGATGTCAGCCACTGTGCCCGGCCCAAATAAATTTTTTTTTTTTTTTTAATGTTGAAACTGAATAAAAGTTCTGAATCTCACTCTGAAAGCTCAGAACAAAAATAATAGCTTTCAGTAGCATTACCTATATCATTTCCCTCTTAAATAGAAATCATTTATTTTTCACACAAAACCAATGGTAGTAGATGACAAAGTTTATTCTGTTTGACATGAGATTATGCACAAGGACTCTGGATCAGTAAATCTGGAAAGAATGTCACAATCATGGAATATTAGTATAAATTGCCATGAATTTAAAACTGCTATTAAAATGAAACACTTAAGGGTTCTATTTAAAAAGCTGAAGTTTGCTTATCAGATTTAAATTCACAGTATGGAGAACCTGACAGTTTGAGACATTCTAAAATCTACAATATTTGCATGTATAATGTCTAGGTGGACAAAATTGATCTTTTAGAAAACCTTATAAATTCTTATGGTCATTCCCATATTCCTCGAATTCCACTTGAAATTTAATATACAGAAGCTGAAAATTATTTTATAATCTCAGATTACATAAAAAACAGAAAAACAGGCCGGGCACGGTGGCTCACGCCTGTAATCCCAGCACTTTGGGAGGCCGAAGTGGGCAGATCAGGAGGTCAGGAGATCGAGACCATCCTGGCTAACACAGTGAAACCCCATCTGTCTCAAAAAACAAACAGAAAAAAAACAAAAAACAAAGAAACAGAAAAATAAGTCTCATGAATAATAGTGTTTTACAAAAATTAGTATCATAAAAATATAACCAACAATGTTAATTATGTTAACATACAAGTATACTCATTGATTTATTTTTCATTCTTAGTGATCTTTAACTGCTTCTTACCATTAAAGAGAAAAAAATGTTTATTAAGTGGAGTTGTTTTATAGTGATTTGCAAACTGTAATCACTCAATATATATTTACCAAATGGGTTCTTTTGATTTACCAATTGATAATTACACCAAGGCAAATATGGTTTAACGGAGAAAAGCAATATGAAAATAAGACTGCTAATTCACAAAATAATAGCAAATGACCTCTGCATATTTTCCAAAGCTGCAAGGAACACATAAAGGACATTGTACACCCTTTACTCGTTCAAAATCCCCCTTACTGCTGCAGCTCCAGCAAATAAGCGGCTATTTGCTTAGCACTTCTGAGTTACTGGCATTTTCAATCATGTGATAAGAGAGAGCAGGGGAACTGGCACATTTCCAGAATCAAACATACCTTTGTGAAGTCAGAAGGCTTTTAAAACCTTGCTCCTGTAATTGGCCAAATCTGTCTTGAGGAAAGGGAAGCAGGTATAAAACTATCAAAAATCCAGGCTACTGGAACATTTCCTTTTTTCTATTCACAATTTTCACATTCTACTTTGTTAGCACCATAAGTAAATATCATATCATTCAACACGAGTGTTTGAAATGCTCGTTCCCCAGTGCGGTAAAGAAATAGCACTTGAACATAAATCTAATTACCTCAGCAAGGCCATTTTTATACTTTCTGCAGAGGCCAGGCACGGTGGCTCACGCCTGTAATCCCAGCACTTTGGGAGGCTGAGGCGGGTGGATCACGAAGTCGGGAGACCAAGACCACGGTGAAACCGGGTCTCTACTAAAAACACAAAAACAACAGCCTGGCGCGGTGGCCGGCGCCTGTAGTCCCAGCTACCCCGGAGGAGGACGCAGGAAAATGGCGGGAACCCGGGAGGCGGAGCTTGCAGTGAGCCGAGATGGCGCCGCCGCACTTCAGCCTGGGCGACAGAGTGATGCTCCGTCTCTGCTCCGTCTCAAAAAACAAAATAGTTACACTTTCTGCAGAAAGGGTACACTTGCCAGCAGTTTTGCCAAGAGAGTACACGGAACAAAGGAGCAGGCTAATTTATAACCTGACACATCCACCCTACTGCTGTGTCCGGTTTCCACTGGCTGGAACAGGACCTCACATTCTGTCTTTGTCCTGACTGGCTAGCAACTTAGAACTTTTTAAAAGAGGCAAAGGCAGAGGAGAACAAAGAAAGGAGGAAGTAACTTGTGGAATGCTGAGAAAGGTAAAAAAAAAAAAACCTTCAAATAAGGAAGAGGCACAGGCTATGACCTAATGCTTGCTTGGACCAGTATGAGCATGCCAGGGCAAATATTTAGGCTACATTGTGGGAGCTAAGAACATAAAGTACATTGATTTCTTTATTACCGCTAGCAGATATTTAAGAAGGTTAGCACAGGTCTTTGAATACATTTTGCTTCTAAGAGAAAGTTACTATTTATTCCTAATTAGACAGGGAGGAAAGCCTTTGAAGAGGAGTCTCTACTTTTTACATGAAGTTACTGAAAATGTAGTGAAATGTATATGTTTGCTACTAAATCCTATTTTCAATACACAGGGCAAGTTAGCTTTGTAAGTTTATACGTGGAAATGCTATTCAAGCTACCCAGAGTGTATGTTACAAGGTGAAAAAAGAATCTTAAGCTGCTATCCCAGAATTATGTTTCTTTTTTTTTTAAATTCATATTTGACTAACAACAATTGAAGATATTTATGGGGTACAATATGATGTTTGATATGCATACATTCCAGAAACAATCAAGTCAATCAACATATTCATCACCTCACTAACCCACCATTTTTCTGTGGTGAGAAAGTTAACAGTCCTCTCTTTTTAGCAATTCTGAATTACTGGAAACAATGATTGGCAATCCTAGCTGTATATTAGAATCACCTGGGGAACTTTGAATCTCAGTGCTCCAGCTCCAAGGCTGAAATGTCACCTGCCTTCTTTCTCCTGTCCCCCAAACTTTCTATGGAGAGTATTATACTAAGAAATGCTTTGTGCATTCTGTTTGCATTTTATGTGTGCACACATGATCATGGGCACGTGTGTGTGTGCGTGTGTATACGGTGTGTGTACCGTATACACACACCGTATAGAACACACGCACGTATACACACACACATACTGTGTGTGTACGGTGTTTGAGGATAGCAAAATATCTGAGTTGCACGTAGGTATAGTTCTACTGCAGAGGTGGCCCAGCACATGTAGGATGGGGAGATAATCTTTGAACAGAATAATTAACTAGACGTTACTGTGATAGCTTGAGGTCCCCCTTGGGGAAAATGAGCAAGACTTCCAGAGGACACTGAATTCTCACAGTATGTATCTCAAATGTTAGGGAGACCCTAAAGGGTATCTGGGTCATATTTACTTTGGAAAATATTTGTGCTGGCTGTGGCTATAAAATATTGTAGTACTTTTCACCTGTTTTGAGTACAACTAAAACCAAAGGAATAAGTGGCTGCAGATTTGAAGCAATCCCTATAAAAAGGTAGCACTCATTTAAGTTATATTATACTTATTATCTTTCTATTGTTTTCTTTTTCCTTCTTTCCTTCTTGCTTTTTCTTTCTTGTTTTTTCTTTTCTTCTTTCTTCCTCCCCTCCTTGCTTCCTTCCTTCCCTCCCTCCCCCTCCCTCATACCTTTCTTCCCTTTTTTCTTTCTTGTTTTTACACTTTTAATCAGTTATATACTAATTTGACTAAAGGAGATAAGTAGTACTTCATCTATCCAACCTAGTGTACTCAACAATAGACCTTGTAACTAAGCAAGAGTGCTACAATTCTGGAACTACGTAAAAAAATACACAGAATTCTATAAGAGCTTTTTGGCCCTGAATATAATCTATGCTGGGAAGTGATGTTTTCACCTGGTTACAAGTACGACTCAAAAATAAAAAACACATTCATGGACCTCCCTCAATGTAAGCTAATTAATTTTCTACATTTTCTATCATTCTAAGTTTACTTTGATGGATTACTCACAAGCTACAGGAATGTAACTCAAAGAAATGATGCTGAGAGAAATAGTGGAACTTTGTGCGCTTGTTTGCTGTTGCATATTTTTTAGAAGATTTGGCTTTTTTGAATCTACAAAGGACATAATTTTAATAATATAACAAGGTCCTATCTGACACATACTATTTCATGGTATCTAATATTTTATTGCCAAGTACTAATTTCTCTTACATTTCACAATTTATGAAAATGCTTTGTGCATTCTGTTTGCATTTTATGTGTGCACACATGATCATGGGCACGTGTGTGTGTGCGTGTGTATACGGTGTGTGTACCGTATACACACACCGTATAGAACACACGCACGTATACACACACACATACTGTGTGTGTACGGTGTTTGAGGATAGCAAAATATCTGAGTTGCACGTAGGTATAGTTCTACTGCACTATACAAATATTTAATATTGTTTATTAAAATATTTATATTCTAGGCCGGGTGCAGTGGCTCACGCCTGTAATCCCAGCACTTTGGGAGGCCAAGGCAGGTGGATCACCTGAGGTCCGTAATTCAAGATCAGCCTGGTCAACGTGATGAAACCTCGTCTCTACTAAACACACACACACACACACACACACACACACACACACAAAATTAGCTGGGCGTGGTGGTGGGCTCATGTGATCCCAGCTACTCAGGAGGCTAAGACAGGAGAATCACTTGAACCCGGGAGGTGGAGATTGCAGTGAGCCGAGATTGCACCACTGCACCACAGCCTGGGCGACAAGATCAAAACTACGTCTCAAAAAAAAAATTACATTCTATATTAGTGTTCCCTCAACCTCAGTAATACCGACATTTTCTGCAAAGAAAATATCCCTTGTGAGTTTCTGTCCTGTGCATTACTACATTGTGTGTAGCAGCACACCTGACCTCAATCCACTAGATGCCAGTTGTACCCCTCCCACGAGCTGTGGCGACCAAAAATGTTTCCATATAGTGCAAATGTCTTTCAAGGTGCAAAATTATCCCCAGTTGAGGACCATGGACATATAACATGCCATAAGGAATTCAAATTAGCTTGTAAAATACAGTAAAATAAAAACAAAGTATAAATAAGAATCAAGTTTCACAAACAAATGTATATGTTGATAGAAATCCAAAATCAGTGGGAGAGGAAGGGAACAGAGGTATGTAAGATCTTAAGGGCTGAAAGATCTGATGTTATTGAGCCTGGCCTGTCAACTTAAGAATTATGAAGTCTACACATTTGGAAAGGAGATTTTATTCTTACAAAGTGTTACAGCCGACAAGGTGGCCATGCTAACAGGCTGGGGAGAATACGCTGTGGCAGAGACCATGGATTAGTTTTTTTTACACACTGCTATAAAAAACTGTCCGATACATTTATAGGGAAGGCATTGAAGAAAGAAGATGAATGTAAAAAGGGGAGAGCAGAGACAAGCTGGAACCCCAGGAACATGAGCTGCAGCCCATGAGGATGGTCAGGAATCAATAAAGATTAACTGGAGTTGTGTCAGTTCTTATTGTCTTCAACCCTGGTTAAGCGGGAGTTTTGCAGGAAAACTTAGTGCCTTTTGTTATGAAGCTTACAACTCATACAAATGAGAGGAGTCAGCGCATAAAAGACTAGATGTATGAACTACAGAAGCACATGCACAGACCTCTTGTAAGTGGGGAAAAAACCACCTTAATCAGTGCTACTTCTCTTTCATCCACCAAATCTTTCTTTTTTTGAGACAGTCTTGCTCTGTTGCCCAGGCTGGAGTGCCATGGTACAATCTCAGCTCACTGCAATCTCTGCCTCCCAGGTTCAAGCGATTCTCCTGCCTCAGCCTCCTAAGTAGCTGGGATTACAGGTGTGTGCCACCACGCCCAGCTAATTTTTGTATTTTTAGTAGAGACGGGGTTTCACCATGTTGATCAGGCTGGTCTCAAACCCCTGACCTCATGATCTGCCCACCTCAGCCTCCCAGCGTGCTGGGAGTACAGGCGTGAGCCACTGCGCCTGGCCCATCCACCAAATCTTATGCAAAAATGTCTCTTATGGCCCAACCTATCAGAAACATACATACAGGAAAGAAGAATTCTGGGGAGAATGCTTTAGTCTAGCCATGTTGGCAAATTGCAGAGCCACCACATCTTCCAAATTGATTGCATTTTGGTATAGAATATAAATGTATCTATTCATTTTGAACCAAATGCAACCAAAACTTAGAAAACTTACATGCTGAAAAAATTAAGTAACATAGGACACTTAGGTTGATTTATCAGTAGTTCTTTAAAGGTTCAAAATTTCTAAAATTAAATTGATCATGGGCAGCAAACATGTCTAAACTATTTGGCTGACTTTTTTTGTTATTATACAATACTAGTTTCTTCACAAAATATTATAACTGAAATATTTTGTCTGTATATAATATTTTTAAAATTTTTGAGAACCATGACTTCCATTTGGATTCACAGAACATTGTTTCTTTTGTAGATGTAATTGTAAATTATGTATGCATTATGACCAATTTAAGGTACATTTCTGCCCTATATCTTTCTTATTTTAGTAGAAATGTTGTTTTACCATAAACTGGGACCTCCCAGTATTTGAATTATGGCCACAGTTTTGAACTGTTAAGGAAAATTTTAAATGGCATTTAAAATCACATCAGATATTTCATTTTGACACAATGATTTTTCAAAAGCTTTGATTTCATAAATTTGACTTCTTAAAAATAAAACAAATTGAACTAAATTCAATTATTGAATTGAAATAATATTGAGAAAATTTCATTTTTATCTGAAGTATCTGATAATACTGACATAAAATCGCCTTTTTTGGCCATCTTCGAATATTATCTTCCGCAAGTATAATCTGCACATTATGAGATATTATTTAACTTTTTCTGCGTGTGCTAGCATATTGAATTTTAAAATGAGGGACATGTATTTAGAACAACAATTTGATCTAAAGGACAAGTCGTACTTCATAGAGTAACATATAAACTCAAATTTTGCAGCTGCATGTGTTAATGGTAAGTCTTCAGTCACAGTCTTCATGCATAACGAGTAACATTTAAAGTAGTTGCCAATGCTTTTTCAGCAGATCTGTGATTTTCTGGTTTCCATATGAACAGGGATAGCACTATGACCCCAATAAGGACAGAGGATGGGGGTAAATATACAAAATGTTTTTCATTGTTAACTTTCTTGAGAGACAAAAATTGGGCACTTCGTTTTTTTCATTAAACATGAACTTTCAGTTTTTGTGATCATAACTACAAAAAAATTACAAAATTCCTTAAATAATAAAGAATTTTAAAAAGTATCCATTTACAACTTGTAAAAATGAGAGACTACATTTGAATTTGAAAAGACATTTGAATTACTCTTTTACTGATTACAGCATGACTGCTCTGCCCAAATTTCCTACATATATTTCTTGGACACAACCTATAATTTTCTCTGTTTCCCAGTGCCCCTGACAGGTGGTAACCTAGAGTTCTATGAAGTTTGCAGTTCCTGGTATAGATCATAGCACAACTGACTTATAGAGAGGCAGCAGAGTCAATTACTTCTCCCATCAAACTCTGAGACTAGAATAAGTAGTGGTCCCTAGCACCTTGCATCAGACACTTCATTTTATCTGCAGACATCTTGCATGCTCTTTGAAAATGAAGGTCAGGGCAAAAGAAATGAGTTATCACTGTTCACTGTACAAGCATATCACACATTACCAAATGAGACCGAGTCAGAAAATGGAAGTATAAATTTCAGATCTGCCAAAGCAACCCTGGTATGCTTTAATGTAACAATTAATATTAATACTCTATTAAAAATGAAATATATAGAAAAATGCAAAATTGGACTGGATTCCAAGAGTACAGGAATAAACAAGGAGTCGTCTAAAGCAAACTGGGACTTACAATTACACTACATTTAGATAACTATGACTCATATAAGTTTCAGAACTTATTTAAAGCTTTTCTCCATCTCCTAACTTGGGCTCTGGGATCTGCCTTTGAGAACAGGGGTGAATAGGTAGTGCCTGGTCTCTTCCTTCACTCTTCTCTGAACTATACTTCTAGCCAACCAGATGGAGCCAGCCTTTAAAATTACCTCAAATAATTCTCATATTCTGGTATTCACAACGTTGTTTATCCTTTCTCACACTGTATAGGGCTGACCTGTATGACCAATAGGAAATTGAAGAAGTAACGGAGACCGATAGGAAACTGTAGAAGTAACGGAGTGCTATTTCTTTCTTGTTTTTTTTTTTTTTGAGACGGAGTCTCGCTCTATAGCCCAGGCTGGAGTGCAGTGGCCGGATATCAGCTCACTGCAAGCTCCGCCTCCCGGGTTCACGCCATTCTCCTGCCTCAGCCTCCCGAGTAGCTGGGACTACAGGCGCCCGCCACCACACCTGGCTAATTTTTTTGTATTTTTAGTAGAGACGTGGTTTCACCGTGTTAGCCAGGATGGTCTCAATCTCCTCACCTCGTGATCCGCCCGCCTCGGCCTCCCAAAGTGCTGGGATTACAGGCTTGAGCCACCGCGCCCGGCCAACGGAATGTTATTTCTGATAGTCATAAAAGATGCTGGGACATCTTCTTTGTTTTCTCTATTAAATCACTTGCTTTTTGGGAAGCTAGCTACCATATTGTGAAGGCATTCAAGGAGCCTTATGAAGCAGTCCATATGAAAATAAACTAAAGCCTTTTTCCAACAGCTAACAAGCAGTTGAGGCTTCCTACTAACAGCTATGCGAGAGAACCATCTTGGAAGTGAATTATTTTGCCTCTGTCAAGCCTTCAGTTGACTACATCTGCAACCAACATATTGATTGCGAACTCATGAAAGATCTCAAGTCAGAGCTACCTAGCTAAGCCACTTCTGAAATTTTACCCACAAAGCCTGTGGAATAATAAATGTTTATTGTATCTAAGACACTTTTGGGGGGAATAATTTGTTACACAGCAATGAATAACTAATAGACTCCCCCACCATTAAGCAGTAGTAGGGTAATTACAGGAGTGGGACAAGTCTTGTATTGGCTGCTGTATTTATAAATTCAGCCTTTAGGGGTTCATTTTATAATATGTGCCCTCTTGCTGGGTGATTTTGAGGGCCTCATTAGTTATTCCTTAGAGTAGTGTTTTGTTTAGTTTTTTATTTCCACAATATATGTATATTTTTTACACAGGCAACACATTCTCTGACTTCTTGCAAGACCCTTTAATCTTCTGCCCTGGGAAGCATACCCATAGTTTATTCTTGTTCTAGTCCTTTCACCCTAGCAGGCTGCTTTCTTGGGGATAGTCTCATCAAGGTTTCAAGATGACTCAAACAGACTACCTTCTGAGGTACCCACTTAGCCAAAAGGAAAATCACTCATTTTAGACACACCGAAAGATAAAAATGCAGGTTGCCCAACTGCCAATCTATCTGCCCTTACACTGCCATCCGGAGCTACTCCGTCCACTCAGTTTTTATGTTCATTTATACCCCTAGACTTCTAAAGACACTGTCCAGTTCTTCCAAAGACTCTTTCTCTATGCTCCATCTGGGCAGCCTTATCAGTTGAGCCTATGAATGTCTGTAGCTTGGGAAGCTTCCTTCCGGATAATGCAATACCTATCTTCTCTTACAGGGATACTGAATTTGTACAAGTGGATGTTACGGAATCTTCACGCAGCTCTGGTTTACTGGGAAAAATTTCAAAAGGCGTTGCAGTTTTTATTACTATGTGTCCCCTTCAACAAAATATCCCTTAAAATATAAGGTATTATCTATGAAGGCTGGACATAGCATACATCACTGGACCAATTTTACTAGCTTTTAGTATGTCCTGACTAGATGTGTCCTGCATTACTCTTCTTAGCTCTGAGATTCTAGCCAAAATAGCTAGACAACTGAAAAAAAGCACAACTTACTATCTTGTCATAATAATCTTCAAATTTATATTCTCCTCACTGGCCGGAACATAGATGAAAGGTACAAAATATGTTTTCTTTTTAAATAAAGATATGAAATAACTGAAATCTTAGTGACACAACTACTTATGTTCTAAAATAATTTTTCCATATAAAGCATCCTATAGCAGTTAGTTTGTAACATAATGGCTAATTTTCAACTGTGTAAAACTGAGTAATGACTTTTAAAAACCAAGGATATAACAAAGCTATTGTTTCTAAAAATAATCAAATTCGTATTCTTCACATACGTCAGGAGGAGAATACCTCTAGTAAATGAGATCAAAACTTAGGAAAGAAGAGAGAGGAAAAATCTTAAACAATAAAATATATGGAAATCACAGTTGCCAAACAATAAATTACAATAGCAAAAATTAATTTCTGACTCACTCTGAAAAAATCCTATGAAGAGATGCTTAGGAACATGTATTCTGAGTTAAAATTTACCATCTGTATGACCTTGTGTAAATTACTTAAATTATATAAGCATTAGTTATTCATTTTTCAAAATAGATGAAAATTAAACCTCACAGGGTGGTTAGAAGAATTAAATTAGATAATGCATGTAGAACACATAACGCATAGTCAATATGTAATAAATGTTAGCTTCTATTACTAAAGATGATGGAATAAAGAAAAGTAAGACAAACTTGGCAAGTTACTTTAGGCCATAAAGGAAATACATTAAAAGATTAAACATTTTATGATAAATACATTCTCAATACGCAAGGCATATTCCAGAGAAGTAACTTACAAATATTTGGTGATCTTGAAAGAGAAAATAATAAAAGAGAAAAAAGTCTATATTCAAAGATGTAATAGTAAACTTTTAGTCTCTGGACAAAGACCTTTTATTTCCTGAAAATTGGAAGTCCTCAAAATGTATTTAGGAAAATGGACAAAATTAATTTTACACCTACACTCATGTTAGTGCATTATTTTTTTCTTGGTGAAATTTTTAGATTGCTGTTATAAAGAAAAAGCTCTGTATATACCCATTAAAAATAGAAATAATACAGTCATAACAAGTAGAGGAAGAAAAGCTATTCCATGAATGACATAGACTTAGGTTGACCCCAGTCTCCTCTGGAACACTAAACCCTGAAAGAGATTGAATCAAGATCTGTGGTAGTTTTACTCAGAAAAAAAAAAAAAAAAAAAAAAAAAACGTTGTTTATATGTGAAGACATTTTTAAACATGCTTTCATTCAAGAATGATACCAACGTGTTGCTCTTCTTTAATAAAGTATTTAAAGTTCTTCCTAAATTAAGTTATTGGAAAAATGTGCTCTAGAAAAAGAGAGAGAAAAAAATTTCAAAGGATACACAATTACAAATGATGCAAATAGCAGGATTTTCTTTTTTTAAAAGCTGAATAATATATGTGTTTGTATGTATATATATATATGCACACATACATATATATAATTTTCCTTATTATTCATTTTTTAATCCCTTTATCTATCTATGGACACTTAAGTTGTTCTTGTATCTTGGTTATTAATAATGTTGAAATGAACGTGGGAGTTCAGATATTTCTTTGGTCATAATTATTTTCTTTGGAATATATACCCAGAATTGGGATGGCTGGATCATATACATGAACCTGGAGGACATTATACTTTGTGAAAGAAGTCAGAAGCAGAAGGACAAATTTTGTATGATCTCACTTTTTGAGGTGGAATTTAAAAAAATCAAATTCATAGAAACACAGAGTAAAAGTGTGGTTACATTAAGTTGAGAGTGGGAAATGGAAAGATGTTCATCAAAGGTTACAAAGTTTCGGTTAAGTAGAATGAATAAGTTCTGGAGATCTACTGTGTATAGTATGGTGACTACAGCTAATATACTGTATTGTATACTTAAAATTTGCCGAGAGTAGACCTTAAATGTTCTCACCACACAGAGATACACAGCACACACACACACACACACACACACACACACACAGGGTATGTTAATTAGCTTGATTGTGGTAATGATTTCACAGTGTGTTTAAATATCAAACATCACATTGTACACTTTAAAAACAGATAATGTTTATTTGTTTATTATCCCTCAATAAAGCCAGGGGTAAAAAAAAGATGAGAACTATAATAAACATATGGAAAAAGTGCTTTAGGAACACTGAAAGAGGGAAAATTGATCCTACTTGTGAAGGTCTAAGAATTAGGGGAAGAGAATTTAGCTTCTTAAGAAGAAAAGTAGAATTTACCAAACAAGGATATTCTAAATAAATAAGTGTATAGTGAAGGCATTAAGTCAAATACGTGCTTACCATTTTCATGATTTAAGTGTAGGGCAGTTCATTGTCACTATCTCTGGGTATTCAAGAAGTATATTCTTCCATTGAAACCAACTTTCAAGACAATAAAACTGCATAGCAATTAAAATTCTAGGCAATTTTGGAAAAACTGGAACTAACAAGCTGATATACAAATATATACTTTAAATAATTTGCTTCAGTGCCACTAAAAAGTTATTTTTATATTTAACTAGAAATAAGAGAATGGTATTGTAAAAACCAAACAAAATAAATGTAAATTTAGGAAACAAATTTTACAACCCCAGATTTTATTTGCAAAAACTTAGAAAGAAAACCTACGTTTTCTGCTGACTTGCTGACAACTTTGTAATGACTAAGAATTAAAACTTATAATTCATAAACTATCATTTATTATTTATTTACATTAATCTCCTTGCCTTTATTTCAGGAAAATCACAAATCATGCTGTAATATATTTATCACATAATTTAGGTTCTTTTGATAGGGTTATCAGATTAGACAACCATCTTTAGGAATTTCAGTTTTTATGTTGTTTTTTTATCAATATGAGTTTGGAGAAACTTCATGCTATTAAGGCAGTATTACTTGGAATTCTCAATAGCATTATGTAAGTAATACTTAGATTTGAAGATAAAAGTATAATTGTTACCTATGATGCCTAAATATTTTAATGGTGTAGCATATGATAAATAATCATTCTCACAGAAAAGCATAAATATTTAAATTTAATCATATATCACTATCACTCATAATATAAATTTCATCAACTTTTAAAGCAATGTCTAGATCCAATTACTATTTCTAAAGTTATTTAACATTCTACAATGGTGGTACATTTTTTGAGAAACAAAAGAGCAGTACATTTGAAATTAGTTTGGATCTCTCATCAAGTCAAATTATTTTTGATCTATAATAAGCAGGAAATATTTCTATATTTAAACATATGTATACAATATTTAGAAAATAATATTTTAATATTTAGAAATTAGTTTGGGAATTATTTTTATCTGAAGCTTCTTCATAGAATTGAAAATGTTTTTTTCTCTTTCTAATTATGTTTTATTGAAAGGCAAATTTTGTTGTATATTTCACAAGCAGTTTTTTTCAATTAATACCTTTCTTCCAAAGTTTTATACTATTTTAAATTCTATAATAATATTTTTGCAATTTTTTGGTAACATTATTGATAGTAGGGAATCTTACATACAAAATAACTGAATGTTACAATTCAAAATAATTGTATTTTCTATCAAAGATACAATTTGTTCTTATTTAGAGGATATGTTATACGTTCAAATGTATCTTACACCATATCTAAATTAAGTTTAATTGCTCTAACGGTATTTAGTCAGCATTTGCATTGTACATTTGAACAATATTAAGAAAAAATCTGATATGTGTGTTTTTAAAGATATTCCACTTGGGGACGGATCCATAAATATGATATGTAACTTTTTAATTGTTCCAAAGAATGTCATCACTATCAACACTGTTAAGGCCATTTCTTTGAAGAACAAAATCAAACTATGGCACAAAAATGGCTTCTATATTTTTGACAAAAATTCTGGTTTGCACACCTTTATCTTTGCCATATTTATTAGAACCATTTACATAGACTTCTCCTCAACAATATCTTAAATTATTTCAATACAGATTATTCATATTTTTTGAAAATGTTTTCTAAAATATTCTTACACAAATATTTTAATTATATTAATCAGTCCATTTCTGTCTTTTTTCCAATATACATGAAACAGTATCATGTTATACATACTTTACATCTAGACATGCATCACTATACAATTTTTATTATTTGAAAAGTAATACTTTATTGAAAAAAAAGTCCCTCATCTACCATGTGTAAATGTTGCAAATGCCATACTACTTTGTGAGTACCAGCTTGTAAATACAAGGAAAAGCAAGAGAATGAATGCTTGTCACTACTGAAAAATGATATTTCCTAATGAAAGGATTACTACAATCATGCTATTTGAGAGGAGGGACATAAGAAGTTAATTAATTTCCTTTGTTTTTTTTTTTGTTTGTTTGTTTGTTTGTTTTGTTTTTTTACTAAGTACTTTCACAAATCCTCCCTGAACTCTGCAGGAAAGTCTGTCTCCAATATTGTCAGAGGCATAATCTATGAAATTTGCTGGCATTGATACATAGTTACCTTTTCTTTGAAGAGCAAGACCTTTGAAGAAATGTATCCCTGAAGGCTGAACAGTGTTGATGATATTCAAGGTGCTCATGTGTGCATGATTAAGGTATTATGTCTACTACTACTGGTTGCCAACCAAGAAGAGTGGCAAAATAGTGATGAAATTTGTGACAATGTACCTAATATTTATTTAAACCATGTTTAGGAATGCCATAAGTAATTGAGTTTTATTATTGTAAAATATATAAATCACTTTTGTGAAAAATAATACAATATTCGCTATGATTGAATTAAATTCAAATAGAATTTAAGAGCTGAATACATCATTAGAAACCACTTAGTTCATTCTTTTCATTTTTCCTATTAGAAAGCTCCTTGTAGCAACATGGATGGATTTTGAGGCCATTATCCTAAGTGAACTAATTCAGAAACAGAAAATTAAATACTACATGTTTTCACTTAAAAGTGGGAGCTAAGCAATGGCCACACATGGACATAAAGATGAAAATATTAGACACTGGAGACTCCAAAAGGGGAGAGGGTGGGAGGCTGGGCGAGTGTTGAAAAATTACTTAATGGGTACAATGTTCACTATTTTTGTAGTGAATACACTAGAAGCTCAATCCCCACCGGTATGTCATACAACCATGTAACAAATGTACAAATGTACCAAGTGAATCTAAAATAAAATTAAATTTGAAAAAGTTTGTAAGACGAAAAAAGGAAACTACAGTTTAGAGAAAGAAAATAAGTTGCCCAAAGCATCAGAACTTAAAATCAACAAAACAGGACTCTACTGTTAGTCCTTTGACTTCTACAGTCATTATCAATGTTGATCACTGATACATTAGGCTGGGGAAAGCAAATGGAACCTGTAGGAAAATGCAAGGATTTCTATCAAGTGATAAGAATTAGTACTTGAAGCAAAAGAGATTTCCACAATTTAACTGTTTTATTTTCTCAGTTTTTCTTCATCTAAATGTGTCCTTAATATAATCTGAGGAAGCAATATACCACAGGGATGCATTTTACTAAAATTTCTTAATAAATAAATGACAGCAGACTCTAATGAAACACAAAATAAAGTGAAATCATAAAATAACTCCAAATGCTAAAACATGCTTAGATAAAAAAGGAAACTTAGAGCTGAAATTCTGTATAGAATTTCAATTAAGTTTGACAGCTGTTTTATTACCAGATTTGATACATTGCATTAGAAAATGATAATCCTTTTATCAGCATAAGTTTCCTATAACTTAGGTAGTAAGATCCTCATATAAAAGCTAGAAGTTTTAACAATGTCTTCAATTTTGCAGTGACTTTCAAATAAAATGTTAAGAAGAAATATGTTACTAAAACATGGGAAGAATAAGACAACTTAAAATTGATGAATAACCAAATTACATAATAACTGTGGTGGGAGAAGTGTAACTTCTATGTACTCTCATTCTAATTTGAACTCATGTACGGCATCACAAAGGTTTTCCAAGGTAAAAGGTAATTCGTCTGAATAGTTCTAAAAATTCCATTTAACCTCAGTTTCAAGAGAATGCTTAATGAAATAATATCAGCAGCCTAAACTAATGGTTGGATGCAAGTTATTAGCCTACATACACAAGAATTTATAGTTCAGAGAGCAAAACATTGCACCACAATCATAGAGGATTAGAAACAAAAAGATCATTTGCGAGCATAATTTTAAAGAAACAGAATGGGAAAGTCATTTATCCAAGGGCAAAAATAAAAACAGCAATAACACTAAGATTATTAAATTATCAAATGGGGAAAGAAGAGAACTTTAAAAAAAAACAACAACGTAGGGAAGTAGATATTCACACAGCCTCAAAGTAACACCACATATAGTATTTATTACAAAGGAATAAAGTAATATTACAATAGAGAAATACGGCAGACACTATTTTAATCAAGTGACCACACTTAACATTACCAATAATGGGACAAACTGACATGTGGCTTTTGATGGAGTGCAATGGGAAGAACACAGCTTCATTTATGTGGTTTTCTTGCCAAAAATATTTGACCTGGATCTAATAAAATTAAATTCACCAGAAACATTTCTATTTTGGGATGTCCGACATTGACTAACAGAGACTCTAATAATGACAATGTTTGAAATAAAACAAAAGGTATTTGTGTGTGAAGGGAATGTTCTAGACCAAAGGAGATAAAAAAATATGACAATCAAATGCAACGTTTGATCTCAGATTAGATTGGGAATTGGAAAAACAAACAAGGAGATGTAAACAATATTATTGGTACATTGGGAAAACTTGACTATATAACATATATTGAATGATAATTCTACCAATTTCAAATTCCTTGGGTATCATAATGGCATTATAGTAATATGCAAAAGTACCATGATACCTGATGATGTGTATAGAGTTGAAGTGAGAGAGAGAGAGAGAAAAAAAACCACTTAAATGTGATAAGATGTTAATTAATTAATCTATGTGAAGATTATACAGATGCTCAATGTACTATATTTTCTTACATTTTGTTGATAATTCAGGTATGATACCACAATTGTCAAGTGCACCAAAATCAAATAGGTACTTTATGATATTACCTGAATTATCAACAAAATGTAAGAAAATAAATGAATTACAGGATATCTAGAGATGGCTTTGTAAACCAAAAATAAGATCCTAAGTGCCCAGCTGACTGAATGGATCCCCTCTTGGCTAAGGGGGCACCAGAGAAACCTGAAAACTGAGTTTCTGGCCATGACAGTGTGGGAGGTCAGACACGCCTTGTTATATCCCCTCCATTTTGCAGTTTAGACAAAACTGGCTGGCACTAATGTTAAAATAGAGATACTAAGACTGATAGAACAGACTTTTTTTTTGGCAATAAAATACCAAATTATAAACAGGACCTAAAGCCAGGCCAGGCAAGGGTTAAGTCAGGAACTTCGACACTTAAAGAATAAACTAATGGCCAGAAGGCTTTTGTTTTTCCCTAGCAGCTAAACAACCACTGTCCTTAAAACAAGCAATATTAAAACAGTTAGAAATTATTTAGATCACAGGTTGACCCCCTGTTCCCCCAGTCATGACTACAGCTCCTGACAAGAATATCATTGACCATTGAATGGTTCTGGCTGGTTTACAGAGATTGCGCACTTACGGGCTTTCATGTCCTGCAAATACAGTTTAACTCATGGGGCCTAATTATAACACATTCAAATATTAAGTCTTCACTATAAGATGAACATGAATTGTATGTTACATGCATGTTTGTTCAATATGCATTGGTCAGGAACAACTTCATGAATACTCATAGTTCCTCCTGTAATCTGTTGAATATTTATGTTTAACAAACTTGTTAGCATAAAGCACCTACCCCAACTCTTCTTCCTTGAATGCGCTTGTCTCTGTTCTTGGCTGGAAGCGTGCTTCCCAGACTGTGGGAAGTCTACCTTGCACCTTTATAAGAAATAAAGTCTCATTTCTCCTCTTGTTTTCTAAATTTATATATTATATTTAAGTTAACATTGTTAAAGACTCAGCAATATTCTGTAATTCACTTTTGAACATACAATATTTTACATAAAATCTTAATTCTAATATGTTGTTAAAATTGCTTCTAATTGAGTAGTGTATACTAGGTCTTATACAAGTTTACATATCTTCTTCAGATTTCTCTGGTAACCCATGGTAGTTCTAGTTTTTGCCTGCACACTACACTAGGATCCAAAAACTCCAAGAGAAGGATATTTTACATATTGCACCATGAGGATGACGAAAACAACCACCATAACTATGACCCTCAAAACAAAAAAGCCCTGTTCCTGACATTATGCGTTGAAATCATCAAAATATGTCTACACTCCTAGTTCAGACTTTCATATGTCAGTTAATGAATTCACATTTAAAACCAGAGCATGGTGGTGTCACCATTCAGCCAGCAATTCAACTTGTTATGTAACCATCTCTGCCTACGCTTCAATGTTTTTGGAATTAAAAAAATAGTCAAGTATATTCTTATTCCATTAAAAAAGCAAAAATGTAAAAATAAAGAAAGTTTACTACTACTAAGAAACCTACAAAAATACATTTAGATAGAAGGAATAAGTTTTAGTGTTCAATAGCACAATAAGGTAACAGCGGTTAATAATAATTTATTACATATTTCAAAATACCTAGAAGAGAAATTTTGGAATGTTTCCAACACAAAAGAAATGATACATATTTGAGGTGATGGATATCCTAATTACCATGAGTTAATAATCACACATTGTATGAATGTAACAACATATCACATTTACCCATCAATATCTATAATTTAATGTATCAGTAAAAAGTAAACTAAGAAAATTTGTTCAATGCATGTCAAATAAACACCTGAAAACCTACAACAAAAATAATCCAAATTTATTATTTAATAAAATTGATGTAATAAGATAATCAGATCTGCTGAAATATATGATTCTGCAGTTATACTTGCTTATTATATTAATCTGAGAAAAAATAAATGCTTTTATGAAAATTAAAAGAACTAAAAGTATATATCATATATAAATATGAAATTCAAAACTATAAAGATGCTAGACAAAAACATGGGAGAAACTCTGTGTGATACTGGGTTGGGTGAGAAATGTTTAGGTACAAACCAAAAGCATGATTTATGAAAGAAAAGTTAGGTGAGTTGGATTTTATTAACATGTAAAAAATTATCTGTGTAAAAGATACTATTAAGAAAATTAAAAGACAAGTCAACAAACTGGAAGGAAATATTTGCAAAACATATATTTTATAATAAACTTATATCTAAAATCTATTTTAAAAACCTCTTAAGATACAGGGGAATAATGCAACCAAGATGGCAGACTAGGAGATACCAGCTTTCATCTTTCCACAAATGCAAACAAACAAACAAACAACAACAAAAAAAACACAAATATAGACAGCTATCCTAAAACCAAATAGTGCTGGAAAGATTCAAGGATTCATTTACGAATCCATAGAAACAAAGTATATCAAATAAAAGCAAACTGGAGAAACATAAACACAGAAAGGATAGCTAGTGAGATCAGCAAACCTGAGATGTCAGGAAAAGGCTAGGAACAATAAAGAAAGGCAGAGGCTACTGGTGTAAGCCACGTGGTGGAGAACCACTATGGTCTTCAGTAGTCTGCTCCACAGAGAACACCAGCATCTTTTGCCACTGATGTAACCTACAACTTGTCCCTCTGGGGAATGCTAGAGAGGGAGATGTGACTGCACACCCTACCACAAGAAGAAGTTGCAGTTGTACTGCTTCAGAACCAAAACTACTACCTCTCCTAAACCCATGCATGCTTCTAATACCCAAGCCACAGCTTCCCTGCAACTGTCTACACTCTAGACAATGGATCTGTGATTGTACTGCACCTGCTCACACTTCAGACATTAAAGCCATTGCCATAGTAAGCTAGCTCTCACTCTAGGCCCAGTAGACAAGGACTCTCTGCACATGTGTGCACTCTGGGCACCAGCTCAGCCACCATCGAGAGCTACACCCTGCCCCAACCCCAGAGACATGATGAAGCTCTGAGCATGCCTGTGCTTCATCTTTTGGTCTCAGGCTGCTTCCTAAGCACTCACGTGTGGCACACTATTAGTAATGCAGTAGAAGGTGTACATGTGTCCTAGGCTCTTATGCCATTATAACCCTGCACCCCACAGCCATAATCGCTCCACATGGGCTTATGCTTCAAGCTTTTACTCCATGCCCACCTCATGGATGCCACTTATCGGCCATCTGTGCCACCACCACTGTTAGCAGGACAGTAAGCCGGAATCAATGCCAAGAGTAAAAGAGGAATCTCCACATCCACAACTTCCCGGGTGAAAAAAGAAAAAGATCAGGAGGCACATAGCAGTCATCACTAACAAAGACCCTAACAGCCCTCATTGCCACTGTAGACATCCACAGTGTTTGTTGCTGAGGATCCCTGTAACCATCAACACTGACCTCAATTGACACATCTGCATGGAGACTACATAGCTGTTTCCTTACTAGTGCCAGAACTATTCCACACCACCCAGCCAGCACTCTCACACCTCCTAATAGGTAAAGTTATTTCCCATGAAACCGGACTGTAAGGTACGAAAGAGGTGATTGCTCCACCAAATATGCAGACATAAGACAACAAAAAACACAGACACACACAAAGCAAGAAAAATATTGACACTAGAAAAGCAACATAATTTTCCAGTAACAGACCCAAAAGGAAAGGAGATAGAGAGTATTTGACCAAATTCAGAATAATTGTTTTAAGGAGGCTCGGAAAACTTCAAGAAAATATGGATAGATAATTCAGTTAAATCAGGAAAACTACAAACAGACAAAATGTAAAATTTAGCAGGATTGAAATACATACACGCACACACACACCCCCCCACCCAGAAATGTGGAGCTGAAAGCTACATGAATTAAAAATGCAATGGAAACTATCAACAGCAGACATGATCAGGCAGAAAAAATAATCTGTGAACTAAATGACAAGTTATTTAAAATAGAGTGTCAAAGGAGAAAAAATGGAAAAGAATGAAAAGGATTGGACAAAAACTATGGAATTTATTGGATGTCATTAACAGCTAATATTTGTATTATAGGGGTTCAAAGGTAGAAGAAAAAGAGGAAACAAGCTTATTTAAAAATATAATAGCTAAAAATTTCCCAAATCTGGACAAAGTATAAACATTCTTGTACAGGAAGGTAAAGACTTTCAATCAGATTAAATGTAAAGAAGACTACACCAAGAGGTATTATAATCAAGCTGCCCAAAATAAAAGATAGAAGATTCTTACAGAAGCAAGAGAAAAGAAACAGATTACATATAACGGAATTATAATAAGGCTATCAGTGAATTTCTCAGAAAAAAAAAAAAAGATTATAGGACAGCAGAAAGTAGGCTAATATCTTCAAAGTGCTGAAGTAAAAAAAGAACTACAAAAATACAAAAATAAACCTGCCAACAAAATGTAATTTACAGGCAAATGGTCCTTCAGAAATTAAACAGAGAAAAACGTTCATGGACAAATAAAAGGTGAAGGAGGTCATCACCACTAGACGTGCCTTACAAGAAATGATAAGGGAGTTCAACAAGCTGGAACAAAAAAATGCTAATTAATAATGCAAAGACATATGAAAGCATAAAACTCACTGGTACATAGTAAAATGCAGAACAGAATACACTAATACTATAATATTGGTGTATAAATAACATATATTTTAAAGAAGGTTAAAAGGCAAAGCTATCAAAATAGTAAACATAAAAATTATTTTATTCATTTTTATTTTTTATGTTTTTTATTTTTAATTTTTGTGGGCATATAGTAGGTGTATACACTTATGGGGTACATAAAATGTTTTGATAAGGGCATGCAATGGATATGATCACATCATGAAAAATGGGGTATCCATCACCTAAGCATTTAATGTTTCCAGGTGTTAAAAATAAAAATATGCTTTTAACTATTTCAGAATGTACACATATTATTGACTATTGTCACCATGTTGTGCTATCAAAAAGTAGTTATTTATTCTAACAGTGATTTTTGGAACCATTAACCATCCCCACCTCCTTTCTCAGCCACTCACTACCCCTGCCCAGTGTGTAGTAACCATCCTTCAACTTTCTATGTCCATTAGTTCAATTGTTTTGATTTTTAGATCCCACAAATAAGTGAGAACATGCAATGTTTTTCTTCCTGTTCCTGGCTTATTTCACTTTAACGTAATGATCTCCAGTTCAATCTACGTTGCTAAAAATGATAGAATCACATTCTTTTCATGGTGGAATAGCACTCCGTTGTGTACAAATACCATATTTTCTTTATTCATTCAGCTGTTGATGGACACTTAGGTTGCTTCCAAATCTTGGCTATTGTGAAGAGTGCTGCAACAAATATGGGAGTGCAGATATCTACTCAATGTAATATTTTCCTTTATTTTGGGGATATACACAGCAATGGGATTGCTGGGTCAGAGGGTAGCTCTGTTTTTCATTTTTTGAGGAACCTCCAAACTGTTCTCCAAGTGGATGTACTAATTTACATTCCCATCAACAGATTACAAGGGTTCTCTTTTCTCCACATCCTCAATAGCATTTGTTATTGCCTGATGAAATTAAGCCACTTTGACTGGAGTGAGATGATATCTCATTGTAGTTTTGATTTGCATTTCACTGATGATCAATGATATTAAGCACCTATTTATATGCCTGTTTACCATGTGTATGTCTTCTTTGGAGAAATGTCTATTCACATTATTTGTCCAGTTTTTGATCAGATTATTAGATGATTTCCTATATATTTTTTCCTTATATATTCTGGTAATTAATACATTGTCAGATGGGTAGTGAGATCGTTTGGCTGTGTCCCCACCCAAATCTCATCTTGAATTTTAGCTCCCATAATCCCCATGTATCATGGGAGGGACCTGGTGGGAGGTAATAGAATCATGGGGGTGTGTTTTTTTCCCACGCTGTTCTCATGGTAGTGAATAAGTCTCAAAAGATCTGATGGTTTTATAAAGGCTAGTTTCCATGCACACTCTCTCTTGCCTGCCACCATGTAAGACATGCCTTTGCTCTTCCTTCGCCTTCTGCCATGATTGTGATGCCTCCCCAACGATGTGAAACTGTGGGTGCATTAAACCTTGTTTTTTAAATTTTTTTAATAAATCACCCAGGCTTGGATATTCTTTTCATAGCAGTATGAAAATGGACTAATACATGTAGCTTGCTAATTTTCTCCCATTCTGTGGGTTGTTCCTTGCTCCTCAGCTTGTAGAAGGCCCATTGTGGGACTTCAACTTGTGATCGTGTGAGTCAACACTCCTTAATAAATTCCGCTTCATATATACATCTATCTTATTAGTTCTGTCCCTCTAGAGAATGCTAATACAGTCCCTGATGCCTTCTTTAGTTAATTTGGTAAGCTCATGTTTTCCTGAAATGTCTTGATAGTTGTAGATGTTCATCTGTGTCCGGACATAGAAGAGTTAGGTATTTATTGTAGTTGTTACTCTCAGGGCTTGTTTGTACTTGTCCTTCTTGGGAAGGCTTTCCATATCTTTGAAAGGACATGGGTGATGTGCTGTAAGCTGTATTCACCTTAGGGGAACCCAAAGCCCAGTATCACTGTGGTTCTTGAAGTTTGTACAGTTAACATCTTGTTGGCCCTTTGAGGACTGTGGGTTCCCCTGTGGCCCAAAGCAGGTCCATAAATGCCAACAAAGTGCCAAATTCTGGAATCAGGTACTCCAAGAGCCTGCTTAATGTTCTATCCCTACATTGCCGAGCTGGTAAATGAAGTCAGCAAGCCTAAGAGGCCCACCCAAGGCCCTCTTTATATTATACACGTATTGCTGCTTGTTATGCAGGGCCTGAGGGCTCTTCACTTAGCAGGTGATAAATCCTGCAACATCTGTTTTTGTTTTTCTATCAAAGAAGCAAGTTCATTTCTGACCCGGGATGTGTCAAAAAATGTCCTCCAGGGACTAGGTCTTGGAAAGTGTGTCTTTGGCTTTAACTGGTGCCCTATCCTCCTTTACCTGAGCTGATATCCGAAATGCAAGACCACGATGTAGCCACTCTTCCCTCTCCTCCCTTCACGCAGAAGGAAGGGGTTTCTTTTGGAACTACGAGCTTTGTAGCCTTGGGTTGGGGTAGGGGTAATGTCAGCACCCCTTTAGCCACCCTGGCTAGTGTCTCAGTAGGTTGTGTTTCCCTTAAGTCTCTGGGCCCTATTCAGCACTAGTTCTCCTGTAAACATTGCAGTTCTTGTGACCTAGACTGCATTTCATATTTTTAGGACCTCAGGGTACTTTAGCCCTTGGTAGTGAGTCTTGCATGAACTCAAGTTCTGGCCACTGGGATCGATACTTTCCCTCTGGTTAGGATTGACTTAAACTCTCCCTCTTTGGGCTGATGTCTGCTAAGTTTGGTCTGGTTTTCCTTTGCTGTAACAGGACAGCATTGAGTTCAGTGCCTCAAAATTGCTGCACTCTCACTCTGCCAGCACACAGTAATGCTCTTCGCAGCATGCTGCACTGCTGAGGCTGAAGGAAGAGTGGTGTGGTGTCAGTGATTCAAGACTGTTGTGCCTACCTCTTCAGTACCACTTCTTTCAGCAATATAAAGTGAAAACCAGATATTTTAAGTGCTCACCTGATTTTGAGTTCTTATGAAGGTGCTTATTTCTTGTGCAGACAGTTGTTAAATTGGGTTCCTTGCAGGACGAATGATCAGTGGAATCATCTATTCCACCATCTTACAAAAACTCCTCTGCTTAAAATAATAACTACAATCATGTTAAGGAATACTCATAATATAGAATGATATAAGTTATGACATTTCAAAGAATATATGTGTAGGGGTGGACATAGAATGATATAATTTATTTAGAAAATGGAAATTAAGTTGTTATTAGCTTAAAATGCCTATTACAACTCCAAAATGTTTTATGGAATTCTCATGTTGACCAGAAAGCAAAAAAAAAAAAAAAAAAAAAAAAGGAGATCTACAGAAGAATAAAATTAGGAATCAAAGCATACTACTAAAGAAAATCACTTAACTACAAAGAAAGACAGCAAGAGAGGAAGAAAGGAACAAATGATCTACATAACAACTATAAAAATGTTAACAGAATAACAGAAGTAAGTCTATACCTATCAATGATTATCTTTAATATGAATGAATTAATTATCCAAACAAATATGTAGTGTTTAAATTAATAAAACACTACTTAATTGTATGCTACTCATGAGAGACTCACTTCACGGTGAAGACACATACACATTTAAAAAAATGTGAATGTGAAAAATACATTTCATGCAAATGGAAATCGAAAGAGAACAGAGTTAGCTATACTTATGTAAGACAAAATGGACATTAAGTCAAAAGCTATACAAAGTGAAAAAGAAGGAAATTAAATAATCATGAAGGAACCAATTAATCAAGAAGATAAACTGATTGTAAATATATATGCACCCAATATCAGAGCACTTAAATATGTAAACCAAATATTAGTATATCTGAAGGGAGAGATAGACTGCAATATAATAATAATAGAATCTATTGATACTCAACTTTCAACAATGGCCAGATCATCAAGGCAGAAAATCAATAAGAAAGCATTGAACTTGAACTATAGAGTAAATAAACATAACAGACATATAGAACAGCCCTTTCCACAGCACTAGAATACACACTCTTCTCAAGAAAACATGAAACATTCTCCGGGATAGATCATATGTTAGGCCACACAACATGTCTTAACAAATTTAATAAGACTAAAGTCATATGAAATATTTTTTTCTGACCACAATGGTACAAAGCTAGAAATCAATAACTGAAGGAATTTTGGAAAATTAAAAAATATGTGGCAATTAATACACTCCTGTACAATAAATGAGTCAAAGATGAAATTAAAATAACATATTGAGAAAAATGAAAAGGGAAAAAGAACATATCAAAATTTAAGGTATGCAGGAAAACCATTCCTGAGAGGGATGCTTATAGCAATAAATGCCTATGTCAGAAAAGAAGAAAGATCTCAAAAATACTAATGTTACATCTCAAGGAACTAGAGAAGGTAAAACCAACTAAGCAAAAGTTAGTAGAAGGAAGAAAACAGTAAAGGTCAATGCAGAAATAAAGAAAATAGAGACCAGAAAAACAATAGAAAAGATCAATGGAACAGAGTTCTTTTTTTGAAAAGATACACGTAACTGACAAATCTTTAGCTAGACTAAGAAAGAAGAAGATGCAAGTAAATAAAATCAGAACTGAAAGAGAAAACATTACAATTGATACTACATAAATACAAAATATAATTACTATGAATGATTATACACCAAAAAATTGAGTAACCAAGATGAAATGGACAAATTCCTGGACACATACAACCTACCCAGAGTCACTTACGATGAAATAGAAAATGTGAATAAACCAATAATAAGCAAAGAGATTGAATCAGTAATAAAATGTCTCTCATCAAAGAAAAGCCCAGGACCTGATAGTTTCACTGCTTAATTCTACAAAAGCTTTAAAAAAGAATGAATATTAATCGTTCTCAAACACTTCCAGAAAATTGAAGAGGAGTAAACAGTTCCAAATTCATGTTACAAGGCCCGAAATACCCCAAGACCAAAGCCAGAAAATAATACTACAAAAAAAAAAAAAAAGAAAATTATAGGCCAATTTTTGTGATGTTAATAGATCCAAAAATTCTCAACAAAACACCTAGCTACCAAATTCAACAGTACATTAAAAAGCTCATTACTATGATTGAGTGAGATTTATCAAAGGGATGCAAGGATGGTTGAACATACATAAATCAATAAATATAACACAGCAATGTAACAAAATGAAGTATGATCTGCATCTCAATAAATGCAGAAAGAATGTGTTCTAAAATTTAATATTCATTCATGGTTAAAAAAGAACTCTCAACAAATTATGCATAGGATAAATATACCTCACAGCCTCAGCACAACAGAGGAACTAATTAACAGAGTGAAGAGACAACATATGGATTGGGAAAAATATCTGCAAACAATACATCTGATAAAAGGTTAATATAGAAACTACAAAGGTAACTAAAATTAGTAGCAAGAAAATTAATAGCCTGATTAAAATATGAACAAAGGAACCAAATGGCGTGGTGGTTCACACCTGTAATCCCAGCACTTTGGGAGGCCCGGGCAGATGGATCACCTGAGGTCCAGACCAGCCTGGCCAACAGGGCAAAACCCCCTCTCTACTAAAAATTCAAAAAAAAAAGTAGCCAGGCACGGTGGGCACCTGTAGTCCCAGCTACTCTGGAGGCAGGAGAATCACTTGAATCAGGGAGATGGAGGTTGCAGTGAGCCCAGATCATTCATGCCACTGCACTCCAGCCTGGGCGACAGAGTGAAACTCGGTCTCAAAAAAAAAAAAAAAAACAAGACATACGAATGGCCACTAAGTATATGAAAAACTGCAAATTAAAACCACAATGAGATCATTACATCATGCCTATTAAAATTGTTTTTATAATAAAAGATGAAAGTTAACAAGTTTTGGTGGTGAGGATGTGGAGAAAAGGTAACACTTATACACTGTTATTATAAATATACATTAATACAAATATTAGGAAAAACAGCATGGAGATCTCTTTAAAAACCAAAAACAGAGCCACCACGTGACCCAGCAAACTTATTTCTGTGTATATATTCAAAGGATTTGAAGTTAATGTGTAGAAGAGACATATGTACTTCCAGGTTCATTGTAGCATTATTTACAATACTCAAGACAGAGAATTAACCTTAGTGCCTGTGAAAGGAAATTAAATCTCGGGACCCCAAACTCATTAAGCCAAAGGGAAAAGTCAAGCTGGGAACTGGGACACACAAACCTGCCTTCCCCTTTTGGTTTTTAAATAAGATGGCTACAAGATGAAAAGCTACATGTCACCCCTATTTTTGCCCATAAGGACATTCCTAGTGAGCTGCAAGATCTTTTAAGGTGCTTCTGTTAAAATTTCACCATGGCAATGTAAATTGATAACTTACCTTTATAGGTGCAGTCACCCATGTCCCACCAGACACAATGCATATCTGATTTTTCCCCTGCCCCATTTTGTCTGTGTTATCTTATGTAAAATGTGGATTCCCTGCATTTTTCCTCTGCCACATTTGTCTATGTCATCTCGTGTAAAAAAAAAAATACAGATTCACTGAACCAAAGGCATTAATGACTATTTTTCCCTACCCGCCTCTTACATGAAAATTGTGTACTTCTCAATATCTCACCCTTTCCCCTTTAAATTTGGAGCCCTCAAAATCATCTTTGTAGAAAGGCATAGACCTGTCTCTCGGACACAAGTCCTTAAGTTTGGCAAAGAAATCTCCATCAATGACTGAATAACAGTGAAAATGTCACATATAATATATATATATATATATGTATATATATAAAAACAAAAATTGGTATTATTCAGCCTTTATCAAGAAATAAATCCTTTCATTTATGACAACATGAATGAATCTGGAAGTCATTGTGCTAAGTGAAATAAGTAAGGCAAAAAAAATACAAATATTGCATAATTTTATTTATATGTGGCATCCAAAAAAAGACAAACTCACAAAATCATAGAGTCACTTAGTGGTTACCAGACTCTGGAGCTGGGGTAGGGAGGATTGGAATATGTTGGTCAAAGGGTACAAAGTTTCAGTTAGGCAGAAGGAATAAGTTCTTAAGGTCTATTTCACAGTAAGGTGATAATAGTTAATAATAATGTGTTGTATATGATTTCAAAATTGCTGAGAGTAAATTTCAAATGTTTTTACCACAAAAAATGATAAATATGTGAAATGACAGATATGTTAATTAGCTTGATTTAATCATTCCAAATATATACTTAAAGCATTACATTGTACTTCATGCTTATGTACAATTATTATTTGTCATTTAAACATAAAATTAAAACATCATACAGTAAATAAAAAAGAGGAAAAAAATTCTTAAAACTCTGCAATAAGATACCTAATTTTTAAAAGGACAAAAAAATCTTAACGGAGACCTCACCAAAGAAGATACATAGATAGCAAATAAGCATCTACAAAGATGCTCAACATCATTTTTCATTAAAGAAATGCAAATTAAAACAACATGAAATACCATTACGCACCTAAGAGAATGACTAAACTTTGTAAAATAATAAAAATGGTAATAGCAATTCCTGTAGAGCGTGGGGAGCAGCAACAGCTCCCGTTTACTGATTAGGAAAATTCAAACTGGCACAGGTACTTTGGAAGACAACTTGACACATTTTTAAAAGCTAAATGTAGCCTTATCATACAATACATCATTTGCACTCCTTAATATTTACCCAAATGAATTAAAAATTTATGTCCACAGAAAAACCTGCACTCAATGTTTATAGTAGCTTTATTTATAATCAGTATAACTGAAATCAACAAAGGTGTTCTTCAATAGGTGTATGGATAAACAGACTGTAGTATAACCATACAATTAAATAGTGTTCAGCAAGAAATGAATGACCTATCAAGTCAGGAAAACAAATGGATGAATATTGTATCCACTTTTCTGTGTGAAATAGGCCAGTCTAGAAAAGCTACATACTGTATGATTCCATCTATGTAACATTGTAAAAAAGTTAAGAATACTGACAGGGTAAACAGATCATGGTTGTCAAGGGTACACGGTGAGGAGCTTGAGTAGGTGAAGCACAAGGAATTATCTTTAATAGAAGTAAAATTATTTTTGTGTCATGCAGTAATGATGGTTACAAAATACTGCATTTGTAAAAATTCTGAAAACTTAACAGCACATAGTGAACCATAATGTATGCAAATTTTCAAAAATTATTTAAGAGATTAGAGGATCCCACACAGACTCTGACAAGAGAAGCTAACTGTATTATAAATGTCTGAAACATGCTCAAAATGAGGGTGAGAGGAAAAGGTGAAATTTGAAAATAGAGGCAACTACACTTGCAACTACATTCACTGACTAAGCAACTTCGAAAAAGAATGGAGTCCATAAGACAAAAAGAACTGGAGGGAAACTATAGAAACACTGTATTTTACCAACAAAATTGTTTCCTAACAGGTTATGAGTTAACAATTCTTATAACACTATGTATGCATTAAACAATTTATTAAATGCATAGTGGATGATTGGAAGCCAGGTTTCTAACTGTTGGAATTAGAGTTTAAAGATAAGGAAGAGAAGCAGGCTATAGTAATCTATGTGTAAATGAACTAGAATTAGAGACATCACTATGAACTCATGTTTAGCTTATTATAGATACAAATAGCTACAAATGGAAGGATTTATAGATATGTATATACACAGGAAGCAATATACACACTTACATTTCCTTGTACTGTTAGCTGACAGTGTCTAGAAGCAACAGCCCAGAGGCAATGTGCCCATCACGTTTCTAAATCTAATGTCCCTGTCCAATAAAAGGAACCAGGACCTTTTGTAGAAATGGCTAATTCTAACACTGAAGCAGGAAATATATAAGATGAACCAAGAGTATCTATAGTGCCAGAAAGAAGTTACTTAAAAAAGAAAGTTCACGACAGAAGTATGTCAATAGAAAAAGATGGGAGTCAATTGAAATTTCCAGTGCCCCAAACTGAACAACTGGAGCAAAAAAAAAATAAAGCAATACTAAATCATAACCCAAAGTATAAAATAAATATCCATAATATCATAGTTACATAAATAAATGATTGAATCAATAAATTAAGGAGTAGAGAGACATGTGCTTGTAATGAATTCCAAATAATTTATGTAGATATTCAGTCTTCAAAGAGGGAAGCATAACTACCCACTCCTTAAGTACAGGCTATCCACAGTGACTTTATTCCAAAAAGTAGAGTATGGAAAAGGGTAATAAAAGAATAACTGTATGGTGGAGAAACCTAACACCATCTCAGCTTGACTACCAAGCTTAACATCAACAGTCGTAAGTCTTGTTGATAGCCTGGGCCCTTGATATGATGAGAATTGCACTCTATTTCTATGGCCTTCCTGTCTAGATCTCACAGCCCCAGTCTATGAGAAAGATATCTGGCAAATCTCAACAGACAGACATCTTGCAAAATACGTAACCGGTATTCCTTATTTTCAGTTAAGGTCATCAAAAACATGGAAAGTCTGAGAAACTTTCATAATCAAGAGTGGCCTAAGGAGACATGTCAACTAAATGCAATGTGGTATCTATCCTGGTTGGGATCCTGGAACAGAAAAAGGATATGACTTAAAAAAAGTGACTACATCTGAATAAATCATGGACATTAATTAATTATAATTATTGATTATAAATTATATTGAGTTCATGAGTTGTGACAATTGTACCATATTAATATAATGGGTTAATAATAGAGGAACTGTGTATGTGCTTTTTTATATTTTTCCCTAAATAAAGAAAAAAAAGCTTATTTAGGGAAAAATACATATATTGTTGAAATATGCATATAGTTTCAGTTTCTGACAAGGCTGTTAACTTCCTGTCAAAAACTCAACCCTCAGATTGCCTCAGAGCTAAAAGTGCGTTAGAGGGACTGAAAAACTGTCTAAAAATAGTGAGAAAAACCTGGAAAGTCAGAGGGAATTGGATTCCAGAGTGGGAGGAAATAGAAACACAGAGTAGGTAAGAGCCAGGTGCTCCAGACTGGAATGTCACTGGATAACATTTACAAATAAATTAATAAATTACGTCATTTCCTACTTCTCCACACTGCCACAGGGGAATCATTCCCTGCCCTATTGTCACTGAGAATCAGAGTAACAAGAATATCAGCACTCTTTACCAGGTTATGACCAGGGCAGCATTTAAATCTGGCTTCGATTCTAAGAAATCAGTCATTCTATTTCTTCAGGGTCTAGTACGTGCCAGACACTGCTAGACACTGGATACAAAGTAGTAAAACAAAGATAATATAAATTGCTTTAATAGAAAGTACATTCCGGAACACAAAGCCACCTAATATACTGTATACATAAGTTAAAGTTATAGCATGTCACGTGACAAATAGTCCTAATGAGAAAAATAAAATGAGAAAAATAAAAAATTACAGGTGAGTCGGGATATTGATTTTAGTTAAAACAGCTAAGGGATATCACAACAATGTGACAGGTGAGTAAGAATCTGAAAGAAGTGAGGTACTGACCTTCCCAGACAAGGAAAATTTCATTCCATATAGAGGGAAGGGAAAGTGCAAAGACTCTGAAGCATATTTTATAGTTGTGGAAATAACAAGAATGACAATGTGACTGGATCAAAGTGACTAAGAGTTAAAATAGCAGGAGGTAAAGTCATAGCGATCACAGCCAAGGGGACAGATTATATAAAGCTCTGTAGGCTGTGGTAAAGACTCTGGGTCATATGAAAAGCCATTGTAGGGTTCTAGGCAAAGAACAGAGATGAACTGACTTATATTTTGACATAACCATTCTAGCTTCTGAGTGAAAATATACTGAAAAGAAAAAATGATAGAATTAGGAAGACTTTATATTAGGCTATTTTAACAATCTGGTAAAAAACAATGAAAGTAGCTTTGACTAGAGTGATAGCTATGTGGATAGTGGGAAGTGGATATATCCTGGAAATAATTTGAAAATAGAGGCAACTATATGGGCTGACTAATTGAATCTGAGATATGAGTAAGAGATATCAAAGTTTTTTGCCTGAGGGTCTGGAACCATGGAGATGTGATTTCTTCAGTTGGGGAATAGCGTAGAAAGAGGAGCTTATGGAGAGCAAGTTCCAATAGAGATTCATAAGTTTACAATATCTATTGCGAATTCAAACAAAGTTGTTGAATAGACAGTTAATACAAGAATTTGGAGTTCAACAGAGAGATCATAGCT
Source organism: Macaca thibetana thibetana (assembly GCF_024542745.1). Taxonomy (NCBI): domain Eukaryota; kingdom Metazoa; phylum Chordata; class Mammalia; order Primates; family Cercopithecidae; genus Macaca; species Macaca thibetana. The sequence continues at coordinate 139,297,433 of NC_065598.1, forward strand.
GGCAATATAAACTGAGGAATCAGTATATTGAAGAATTACCAGCCAAGAAAATGAATGAAACAACCAAGGGAGCGTGGAGATTGAAAACAGGAAAAGCTGGATGTAAGGGTTCTGAAGAGTTAGCATTAGAGATCTTTAATATAAGAAGTCAGAGATATAAAAAGAAACCAGCACAGGAGACCGAGAAGTAGCAGCCAGGACAGTAGTCAGAAAGCCAAGAGAGTGTGACATACCAATAACCAAATGACGAAAGTGGAAACTAATAACTGTATCAAAAATTGTTTATGTATAAAGTAAGAATAGGTATGAGAATTAAATATTGGCTTAAACACTGTGTAAGGCACATGATGATCTTGACAAAAACAGTTTTGGTGTAACACTGGAATCAAAACATGGCTTACTTGTGTTTGATAGAACATAGATAAATGAAATTGGAGATATAGTATGTAGGAGTTTTACTATAAAGGAATGGAGAAAAAAGAAATGGCATGTGTTTTAGTCCATTCTTACACTGCTATGAAGAAATATCCAAGACTGTTTAATTTATTTTTAAAAGAGTTTTAATTGACTTACAGTTCAGCATGGCTGGGGAGGCCTCAGGAAACTTACAATCATGGAAAAAAGGGAAACAAACACTTCCTTTTTCAGATGCTGGCAGGAGAGAGAAGAATGAGAGCAAGGCAAAGGGAGAAGCCTCTTATAAAACCATTAGATCTTGTGAGAACTTACTCACTTCTATGAGAACAGCATGGCAGAAACCATGATTCAATTACCTCCACCTGGTCCCTCCCATGACATATGGAGATAATGGGAGCTACAATTTCATTATGGTCTTGATCTATTATGAAGATGGGATTTGGGTGGGGACATGGCTAAACCATATCATTCTGCCCCTGGCCCCTCCAAAATCTCATGTCCTTACAATTCAAAACACAATAATGCCCTTCCAACAGACCCCCAACATCTTAACTCATTTTAGCATTAACTCAAAAGTCCAAGTCCAAAGTCTCATCTGAGACAAGGCAAGTCCCTTCTACCTAGAAGCCTGTAAAATCTAAAGCAAGTTAGCTACTCCCCAGATACAATGGCGATGCAGGCATTGGGTAAACACACCATTCCCAAACGGGAGAAATTAGCCAAAATAAAGGGCCTATAGGCCCCGTGCAAATCCTAAATCCAACAGGGCAGTCATTAAACCTTAAAGTTCTAAAATGATCTCCTTTGACTCCATGTCTCACATCCAGCTTGTACTGATGCAGGAGTTGGGATCCCATGACTTTGGGCAGCTCCACCCCTGTGGCATTGCAGGGTACAATTCCCCCCTGGCTGCTTTCACAACTGGCATTGAGTGTCTGCAGCTTTTCTAGGTGCACTGTGCAAGCTGTTGGTGGATCTACCATTCTGGGGTCTGGAGGATGGTGGCTCTCTTCTCACAGCTCCACTAGGCAGTGCCCCAGTAGGTACTCTGTGTGGGGGCTTGAATCCCACACTTCCCGTCCACACTGCCCTAGCAGAGGTTCTCCATGAGGCCTCTGCCTCTGCAGAAGACTTCTGCCTAGACATCAATGTGTTTCCACACATCCTCTGAAATCTAGGTGGAGATTCCCAAACCTCAATTATTGACTTCTGTGCACCCACAGGCCCAACACCACCTGGAACATGCCAAGGCTTGGGGCTTGCACTCTCTGAAGTCATGTCCTGAGCTGTACCTTGGCTTTTTTTAGTCATGGCTGGAGCAGCTGGGATGCAGGGCACCAAATCCCTAGGCCATGCACATCAGGGGATCCCTCAGCCCAGCCCACAAAACCATTTTTCCTCCTAGGACTCTAGGCCTGTGATGGGAGGGGTTGCTGTAAATGTCTCTGACATGCCCTGGAGACATTTTCCCCATTGTCTTGATGGTTAACATTTGGCTCCTCATTACTCATGCAAATTTCTGCAGCCTGTTTGAATTTCTCTCCAGAAAACTGATTTTTCTTTGCCATTGCATCATCGTCTGCAAATTTTCCAAACGTTTATGTTCTGCTTCCTCTTGAATGCTTTGCTGCTTAGAAATTTCTTTTACCAGATACCCTAAATTATCTATCTCATGTTTAAAGTTCCACAGATCTCTAGGGAAAGGGCAAAATGCCACCAGTCTCTTTGCTAATATATAGTAAGAGTCACCTTTATTCCAGTTCCCAACAAGTTCCTCATCTCCATCTGAGACCACCTCAGCCTGTACCTCATTGTCCATATCACTATAAGCATTTTGGTTACAACCTTTCACAAGTCTCTAGGAAATTCCAAACTTTCCCACATGTTTCTGTCCTCTGAGCCCTCCAAGTCTCTAGAAAATTTCAAACTATCCCACATTTTTCTATCTTTTTCTGACCCCTCCAAACTGTTCCAACCTCTGCCTGTTACCCGGTTCCAAAGTTGCTTCCACATTTTCAGGTATCTTTATAGCAGCATCCCACTACCTGGTGCCAATTTACTGTATTAGTCCGATCTCATGCTGCTGTGAAGAAATACCTGAGACTGGGTAATTTATAAAGAAAATAGATTTAATTGACTCACAGTTCAGCATTGTTAGGGAGGCCTCAGGAAACGTGCAATCATGGTGGAAGGGGAAGCAAACATGTACTTCTTCACATAGTGGCAGGAGAGAGAAGAATGATAGCCAAGTGAAAGGGGAAGATCTTTATAAAACTATCAGATCTTATGAGAACTTACTCACTATCACAAGAATGCAATGGTGGAAACTGCCTCCATGATTCAATTATTTCCACCTGATCTCCCACAACATGTGGGTATTATGGGAACTGCAATTCAAGATGAGATTTGGGGTGGGGACACAGCTAAGCCATATCAGCATGTCATTAAGTTGTTGATATAAATTATATGATCAAAAATAGAATATCGATGATGCAGGTTATAAGGAGAATAATTGTTGGAAATTATGGCTGGAAGTAGACAAGAAAAATGAAATTTTCTTTCCAAGTGCAAATGTTGGCCTTAGCAATAAGCACAGATTGTTCATCCACAGTTAATGAAGGAGAAGATTATGTGTATACAGATACCAGCTTCTAACAATGAAGATATTTCTTTGGAGAGATCTCTTGCCCTACTGAGAGTACCTATACTCACCTTGGGAGAAATATATTATTTTCCTCACCTCAAGCCTGAAGAGAGTTGGTAAGCTTGCTTTGTTTGTCCTATAGCTGAGGTCCACCACGAACAGGGATACAATTACTGTTCTTGGCAATCTAGAGGGCTATGGATGAGCTAACTTCTTTGGTGGTAGAGCCAGAAAAATGTTGCCTAAGTAGAATCAGCTGGCTCGACTAGGCTGGAGTAAAAGTTGCACAGCATTTCCCATAGTTATGATTTGGGCCCCATTTGAGAAGAAACCAGAGTGGAATGAAATACTTATATTGAATAGTTATCACTAATGTTAAAATGTCTGGGATATGGATAAAGTGGTAGTCAGAGAAAACTTTAGAGATGTAAATGTATTTATATTTTAACTAAGAAGCAAGTGAGTGAAATTTAAGTAAGTAAAGTACTTCAGTTATGTAAATCCAAAGATAAATAATAAAGTGAATCTATAACATTAAATAATATTATTCCAATAAAAGCTGGGGTGTTTGGAGACATTAGTAAGATAGAAAAATCACTGATAAGTATAATCAGGAAAGATACAAGACATACATATATAAATGGCAGAAGGAATAGAAAAAGAAAAATAAGTATAAATACCTACAAACAAAACCAAGATTTTTAAAAATTCTAAGATAATAAGAGTATTATGAACAACTTTATGTCAATACATTTGTAAACCAAAAGAAAAAAGTGAATTTCTGAAAAGATATAAAATCATAAAAGTGGCAGAAGAAGCAATTTTTTAAATTATGATTGTACAAGTAACCATTAAAAATTTAAATGGTGATAAAAGATGCTCCATTTAAAAAAACAACTTTAAGTTAAATTTTCACTACCAGCCATGACAGAATAAGTGCTGCTAAAATTGCTATTTTGCCAAAACAGTTTTAAAAGTGACAAAATAAATGAGGTAGTAGTTTTCAAGCACTGCATATCAGGCAGTACTATAATTATCAAGAGAAGGAAAAAATACAAAATAGTCCAACCCCACCCCTTTACATCTCTGGATTTCTTTCTGGGAGAACTTTCTTTCTACAACACCAGGAGGTAGATCCAAAGTGAAGTAATGGAAGAAATGACCTTAGGAGGCTGCTGTGGTCTGAATGTTTGTATCTCCCCACAATTCAGATATTGAAACTAACCCCTAATTTGACGGTATTAGGAGGAGTGGCTTTGGGGAGGTGATCTGTTCATGAGGGTGGGGCCCTTAGGAATGTAATTAGTGTCCTTATAAAAGAGACATCAGAGAGCTCCTTCACCCTTTATACCATGTGAAGACACAGCAAGAAGGTACTGTCTATAAACCAGCAAGTAGACCCTCTGAATATCCCATCAATGTGGACTTCCCAGCCTCCAGAACTGTGAGAAGTAAGTTGTTGTTGTTTATAACTACCCAGTTTATGATATTTTGTTATAGTAGCTCAAATGTACCAAGAGACAGAGATAAGAGTTCTGGTCTGCAGAAGGACCTGGAATTCTTGAGGCAAAGTACTAGAAAACAGTAAGATATTCAGAAAGTGGATTCCTTATGTCTGAGTGGGAATTTGTCATGAGTCCTTGACTAAGATACGGACTAGACCTGTACTAGATGAGAACTCCACAAAGCCTAGGAAATATTGTCTGCTGTGGGCCTACCGGCTGAAACAGATGTTTGGCAAGGCTGGGAGATGTAGTTCTGACCCAAGTAGAGGTGTAAGACCTCATTGAATACCTCTGGAATTCAGTTGAGACCATTAAAAGACTACTATTTTGGAATAATAAACCAAAGTACGGTCCGTGATGTAGGACTAAGTTGAAAACAGAAATAGAAGGGAAATCACCAATGTGACAGGACCAAAGGCTCTGAAAGTAATATAACTGCCTGTCAGATTAAATATCAACACTTTTTAAAGAAAGTGCCAGGATCTAGATGTCCTACAACACACAAGTAAAATAAAAGACAGCCTTGCATAATACTTTGTCTTGAATTGAGGAGTGCTATTTAAGCAACTCTCTGCGTATCAAGAAAATTATAATTAGTGCTGTTGCATATACCTTTTTTCTTTGTTAAAAAAGCTTTCTGATGGAAATGTGAGGTGTGGCAAAACATCAACCACAATATACAGTTTATGATAAAAATTACTAGATATATGAAGTAGGAAATTTGACACTTAATAAGCAGCCAAAATAAATAGATATCGATATGCTACACATGATAAAATTGGCCTATATTTATATGGATGTGTGTTTGTGTTTTAAGTAGCAGTTATAAACAAGTTTTAGTGATATTAAAGAAGACATAGCAATGAGTTAATAGATTATAAATCATGGCAGAGAAATGAAAAATCTAAAAAAGTATCCAAATAAAACAAAAATGGAAAAGTTTACTATCTGAAAGGAGAAGATAATAATATCAAGTTACCTAGATCATGAATAGATCAAAGAAGCTCATTACCCTCAAAGCAGGAAAAACGCACTGAAAAGCACATGAAGACACATTATGGTGAAACTTCTAAAAAGCAAAGACAAAAAGCAAACCTTTAATACTACCAGAATAAAAAGACACATGGATAAGAAGAATGATAAAAATGAAGACTAATCAACAATGCATAAGGAAATGATGGTCTTTTCAATAAATGGTGCTGGTCAAACTGCATAACTGCACGCAGAAAATATGAAATGAAATTGAATCCTTATCATAAACAATACACATAAATCAACCCAAAATATATTAAAGAGTTAAATGTAAAAATTGAAAGTATAATATCCCTGGAAAGAAATATAAGGGAAAGGCCTATGACATTGGTCTTGGCAATGATTTTTTTATATGAAGCCAAAAGCATAGGCAACAAAAGCAACAATAAACAAGTGGAACTTAAACAACCTGAAAAACTTTTGCAAGGCAAAGGAAACAATTAGTAAAATAAAAAGACAATCTATGGAATGAGAAAAAAATACTTGCAAGCCACGTATCCACTAAGGGGTTAAATACAGAAATATTTAAGTAATTCATTAACTCCATGGCAAAAAAAGCAAACAACTCACTTTAAAATGAACAAAGGACCTGGATCAACATTTCTCAAAAAAGACATAAAAGTTGCCAATCTGTATATGAAAAGGTATTCAATATTACTAAGCCTCAGGGAAATGCAAAACCACAATAACATTTCACATTTGTTAGAATGGCTACAATCAAAAAGACAAACGATAACAAGTGTTGGTGAGGGTGTGGAGAAAAGACAATCCTTGTGCTCTGTTGATGGGAATGTACATTAGTACAGGCATTATAGAAAACTGTGTAAAAGTTCCAGAAAATAAAACTAGGACTACCATATAAACCAGTCATGTCACTTCTGGGTATATATTCAAATAATTGAATTCAGTTCCTCAAGACTAATGTGCACTCCCATGTCATTACAACATTATTCACAACAGATAAGATATGGAAACAAGCTAAGTGTCTATCAAGGAATGGATGGAGAAAATGTGGAGTGTGCATGTGTGTATGTGCATACACACAATGGAATATTATCCAGATTTCAAAAACAAAAAATCTTGTATTTGTAAGAACATGCATATACCTGGAGGCTGTTACGCTAAGTGAAATAAGCCAGGCACAGAAAGACAAACACTGCATGCCTGATCCCAGTGATATGTGGAATTTTAAAAACTCAAATACGTAGATACAGAGAGTAGAACCCTAGATACCAGGAGTTGGTTGGTGACAAATAAGGAGATATTGGTCAAAGGACACAAATTTTCAGCTATAAGTAAAAAAAGTTCTGGAGACCTAATGCATAGGATGGTGACTATAGTGACTATAGTTAATAATAATGTATGCGTGAAATTTGCAAAGAAAATAGATCTTAAGTATTCTCGTTGCACACACACAAGTGTAACTGTGTGAGATGACAGATACGTTAATTAGCTATATTGTTATAATTGTTTCGCGGTATATGTATGTCAAAATATCACATCATACACCTTAAATATATATGGCTTTTATTTGACGATTATGCCTCAGCAAAGCTGGAAAACAAACCCCAAAACATCCGCAATACAATATTATTTATATAGCACTTAAAACATATAAACGAAGACTTAATCGGAAATGAGTATTTATCAGAAAAAAAGAAACGAGTGTGGGAATCAGAGACAAAGAAAAAAAATAAAATAGAGTAAGAGAAGGGTTTTGCATGATCCTGTGTCTTGAAATGAGGAGTATGATTAAATCAACTCTGTGTATATCAATCAAGTTATAATTAGCAGTCTTGTGTAAATATATACACATATATCTATATATACACACATATGTATACACATATATGTTTTGTCTGATTGTCTTGTTTCTGGTTTTTAATTTTTTTAATGTTTAAATTATGTGGGTACAGAGCAGGTGTATATGTTTATGGGATACGTGAGATATTTTCATACAGGAATGCAATGTGAAATAAGCACATGGTGGAGAATGGGGTATACATACCCTCAAGCATTTATTCTTTGACAAACAATCTATTTACTTTATTTGAGTTATTTAAAAATAAACAAGTTATTATTGACTATAATCACCCTGTTATTTTATCAAACAGTAGGTCTTATTCATTCTTTCTATTTTTTAGTACCCATTAACAATCTCCACCTCCTCTGGAGCCACTCCCCCACTACCATATGAGGCCTCTGATAACCATCCTTCTACTCTCTACGTCCATGAGTTCAACTGTTTTGATTTTTATATCCTACAAATAAGTCAGAAACATGTGTTATTTGTCTTTCTGTGCCTGGCTTATTTCCCTTAACATAACAATCTGCAGTTCCATCCCTGTTGCTACAAATGACTGGATCTCATTTTTCTTTTTAAGAAACTTTCTGAGAATACACACAGACATTATAACATTGCCTGTCGTTTATTTTCTCACACATGCAAATGTTTCAGGTATTATTTCTGCATAGAAGCAGAAACCTCACCCAAGTCATTTAAACATTATGATACTCCTCTGACACATAAGCCTTTCTAAACTCCTTCTAATGATTACAAAACCCTGGAACTCAGAGATGTTAAATAATTGGCCAAGATCTCTCAGAGAGTAAGTGGTGGAGCCAAGGCATTAATGCACAGTCCGTGTACTTATCCATTAAACAACATATTTTCTCTCAGCACAAAATACCTGATATTATTTACGTATTTATTGGTGTTATATTCAGTTCTGTATGTTTATGTTTTTCCACATGTCTTATAATATGCTGTATTCTCACATTTACAAACTAAATTCAAGCAGTTGCTTTCATAACTACTTGGAGAAATGAACAAAGTTGATCTTTTAAATTTCTATTTTACTGTTGAAGAAGTAAATGCTTAGTGTTGGAGGAATGAAGTAGTCTTAATCCCTAGTTCTTTGACAAAGAAAGTCAGTGTGAAGCGATGTTTGTAAATGAGAAATATATATGCAGAAGAGTCCCACAGTTGATGTGCATATGGTACATAAGATGTTCAAGTTAATTAATTTGCTTTGTATATTTGTTAAATTTGATAAATATGGTGCTTCTTATCATGTAGAAATTTTGTTACCAGAAAGTGACAAACAGTGAGCATTTAATTAGTACTAAGTCCACACCTATAATTTGTCTATTGTTCAGATCCGCAGCTTCCAATCAAGTTTAATTGTGAAATACAATTCATGTGATATTTTCGGGTTCATTTCACTAAAAATAAATTTCAGTAAGTGTTTTCTGGTGAGACTAATTGTCCTTTACAGAATCACTCTCTTGATAGACACCATTACACATGCAATTTCATCAGTAACTACAAACATTTGGGCAGCTGACATTTTTCTCTGCTTAAATTTGTATAGTATTCAAAATTTTATTACCTACAGTCAGCCAAAAGAAAGATAAATGAACATGTTGGCTATTTACAATTCTAGAACACATTCTCAACTGCTTGCCATTTATTCTAGAAAAGCCTAGTAGAACAAAATATTAATCTCACTCAGCCTTTCTGAAAACTTGAAAAATATAAAGATAATAAGGCGACCAGAAAGTAATGTCAAGAATTGTCCAATCAAGTTATACCAAATAAAGTACAGTCTGTGGGAAGTCTTGTGAAGGAAATTGTATTACTAATTAGGCCCTCACGTCTGATGCTATTTGCACTTACCATTATAAAGGTTGTAATTTATTTATTTTTATGTATTTGTTCCCTACTATGTTCCCAAGATAATTAAGGAAAACTGAGACAAACTTAACTGTAAAGGAAAGCAAGTCGAAGCCCAGAGACAGAACTTAAGAAATCCATAAACTAGGTGGGTCTAAGATTCACAGCAGCCAATGTGAAGAGGGGATGTTATTATGCACAATATTCCCAGTATTCGAAACTTACAAATTAGTTTATCAGAAGAATATACAGACCATTGATCCTCAAAGATAAGACATTGTATTGTTAACCATTATGCTTTTCCAAATACAAATCTTAATAATTAACTTTTTAAAAGCAGTAAGCAATCTGAATATATAATAATAAATGGGCAATCAACTATATCTATTCACTAATATTTTCAGCCAATTAAAAATGGCACTATAAAACTATTTATGATATTTGAAAATGTTCATAAATGTTCTCAATATAAGTGAAAAGGTAAAATATAAGAGTATGTATACTATAATCCCAATTTTGTTTTTAAATTATATACATGCATACTTATGGATAAACAAAATATAAAAAGTTAAACCAAAAAATTGTATAATGTGTAATGTTCATTGTATAATTGTATAATGGTTATCTCTGGGCTATAAGAAAACAGATAATTTTTATTTACATCTTTGGAATGTTCTGTCTTCCAGAAATTATTGCAATCAACCTCTAATATTTCTAGAATTAAAAGTAACTTAAAAAAATAGTTCTTTGTATGTAGACAGCAGTACTTTGACTCATTTAGGTAAATAGGAGTGCAATTGCTGGATGGTATGGAAAAACAATATTCAGCTTGGTAAGAATTTGCAAAAGTCTTCCAAAGTCATTATATTGTTTTGCATTCATGTGAGCAATGAATGAGAGATGTTAATGCTGCAAAAACGCTACAGCAATTTACATTGTTGGTTTTTTAAAGTTTAGCCATTCTAATAATTCTATAGAGGTATCTTGTTTTAATTTACATTTTCAATGGAAATTATGTTGAGCATATTTTCATATACTTGTTTTCTGTCTATCATCTTTGATGAGGTGTCTGTTCAGATCTTTTACCCTATTTTAAGTTGAGTTGCTTGCTTTCTTCTTGTAGACTTTTATGAATTCTTTGTATATTTTGTGACAAGTCCATTATCAGATATGCGTTTTGTAAATGTTCAATGTTCTCTGACATTTTTCCATTATCTTAACTGTTTTTTATACAGAAGTTTTTTGTTTTAATAAAATTCAACTTATCTATCTCTTCTTTCACTTTCATTAATCAGTCTTTTGGTGTTACATCTAAAAACTCATAGTCCAATCCAGGATTAGGTAGATTTTTCCACATTATTTTTTCTAGAAATGTTATAGTTTTGCATTTCACATATAAATCTATGACTCATTTTGTGTTAATTTATATGTAACATATTGATTTTCTCCATGTTATGAATTTTTTTCCCTCAGTTAACTCCGTAAGCATCTAACTAAAACTAAAGAATCACAGTCTTCAGCAGACCTGATGATTTTCTTTGATTAATTTTATTAAATAATGAGATCTAGGCTTCTTATTACTTATCAATAGTTTCATTTTTATTTATATATTTAATAAAGTAAGACAACATGAATATTTTATTAAATAATTACACAAATCATGCAGATCAAAGATGGTGACACTAATCAAGCTGAATTGTTGGCTGGATGGTGACCCACAATGTCATGGCTTTAAATGTTAATGTGTTAGCTGAGGTGGAAAAGTCTGAAGTAAGAGTTGTGATTTTTTTGGTTTTAAATTTTAATGAAGTCCAACTTAACATTTTTTTCTTTCATGAGTGGTGCTTTTGGTGTTCTATCAAATAAATTGTTCCCAAACCTAAAGTCACCTATAATTTCTCCTATGTAAACTTTTAGAAGTTATTTGTTGTTGTTGTTGTTGTTGTTTGTTTTTCGTGGAGTTTTTTGTTTGTTTGTTTGTTTGTTTTTGAGATGGAGTTTTGCTCTTGTCGCCCAGGCTGGAGTGCAATGGTGCGATCTTGGCTCACTGCAACCTAAGTCTCCCGGGTTCAGGTGATTCTCCTGCCTCAGCCTCCCGAGTAGGAGTAGCTGGGATTATAGGTGCCTGCCACCACACCTGGCTAATTTTATATTTTTAGTAGAGATGGGGTTTTGCCATGTTGGCCAGGTGGGTCACGAACTCCTGACCTCAGGTGATCCACCCACCTCGGCCTGCCAGCGTGCTGGGATTACAGGCATGAGCCACCGCACCTGGTCTAACTTCTAGAAGTTTTATAGTATGACATTTTGTATTTCGGTTTATGATCTATTTTGAGTTAATTTTGTAAATAATTCATGTCAGTGTCTAGATTAATTTTTGTGTGTAGATATCCAGTTTTTATGGTACTATTTTATGAAGACTATCCTGTCTATTAATAGTAATTATATATATATCTAATTTAATATTTAAATAGAAAATATGATTTATTTTTAAGGTCTGCATCAAATAACTGAGTATTACAACCATCTTCGTATCCTGGAAATCACACTACTGAAGTTGCCAGTTTCTCTTCTTTCACATTAAACTCTGAGATAAATAGGAATCCAGCATTTCCAGAGTGATAAACCCAGCACCTAGCACAGTACCTGGGGCATAGCAGGAGCTCAATACGTACTTTAAAAATGCATGAATGTTACATCCAGATCCATGTAAATTTAATATCAGCTTAAAAGTTAAGTGATTTAATAAAAATTATTCAACATTTAGGTATTTCTAAAAATTCATGTGGGATTGTGAGTTGTGATGTAGTCAACAGGTGGTACGTAGTTCAATCTCTTTACCCATCCTACCTGAAAATACTAAATTCAAGATAAAAAACGAAAATCCGCAAAGTTAAAACAGCTTTGGAAAGTAAGGATACCAATAAGTAATACGTTAATCCTCCAGAAAGAAGTACCCTTAGAACAGATGGTCCCAATTGAAATAATTGGAAGCAAACCCATACCTAACTTTCAAAAACATGACTGCACAGGGAAGAGGGAAAGAACCTTCCACCCACATCTCATATACAGTGATCAGAGAGTTGGAAGCCTGAACTAAAGGTCCTAAGTGTGAGACTCCTGTATTCCTTGTTCTTGGAATCCACTTTACAAGCCACTCAGAATCTTTCTTGTACACTCCATGCCTGCTCCTAATGCAGTGGAAATTAAAAATAAGATAGCAAGCAAAATTTTACCAAGCTAACATATGCCAAAGGCAGGGCTAACAACATTATTTGCAAGAATATTCCAAGACAAAATGTACTAAATGTGTCAAAGACTGTTATTTTATAGGAATTGCTATGACTTTTCGTGGCAAATATATAAAATCAAGATCTATTTTATAACAGGTAGAAATTGAAAAAAATATAATAACTAGAGCTTTTAAAACATATTCCTACTGTCACAAATAAATAATCAAACAAAAGTAGAACTGGAGACATTGAACTTTTTTGGGAAAGGGGGCAATAGTAAATATTTTAGGCTTTACAGTTTGCTATGCAACTCCACTGTTATAGTATGAAACAATTCATAAGATAATGTGTAAATGGATGGGCATGGCTGAATCCCTATAAATACTTACAACACAGGTGGCTACCCAGATTTTTCTTGTATGTCATAATTTGCAAACCACTGATAAAGAAGATCTGGATAATATAATTAACATGGAGGAATAGAGTTCAAACATTTTTTACCTATTTTTTAGAATATAAATTATATAAATATTTATTTGTATAAATATAAATATGCTTTTTTATGAAAGCATTTATGACACAATAAGATGCTAAATCACTTAGTAGGTCTCCAACAAAATAACTCAGTAAATTTAAAAATTGTAAAAATGGGTAGGCCAAATTCTATGACCATAACACAATAAAAATAAAAATAGCACATTTAAAACAGAAGTTACTTACCATGTTTGGGAAATACAAAACTCTCTAGTGAATACATATTTAGATAAAGAGAAAATCAAAATTACACTTTAAAAATATTTAAAATATAGCAGAATATGAGTATTTGTGCTCCAACAATTATGCCAGCTATTGGGTATATCAGTCCGTGATGGTAAATATTAAGCATTAACTTGATTGGATTGAAGAATGCAAAGTATTGTTCCTGGGTGTGTCGGTGAGTGTGTTGCCAAAGGAGATTAACATTTGAGTCAGCAGACTGGGAAAGGCAGACCCACCTTCAATTTGGGCAGGTACAATCTAATCAGCTGCCAGCAGGGCCAGAATTAAAGCAAGCAAAAGAACACGGAAAGACTAAACTGGCTTAGCCTCCCAGCCTACGTCTTTCTCCCGTGCTGAATGCTTCCTCCCCTCCAACACTGGACTCCAATTTCTTTAGCTTTGGGACTCTTGGACCTTCGACCACAGACTGATGGCTGCACTGTCAGCTTCCCTACTTTTGAGGTTTTAGGACTTGGACGGGCTTCCTTTCTCCTTAGCTTGCAGGTGGTCTATTGTGGGACCTCACCTTGTGATCATGTGAGTCAAAACTCCTTAATAAACTCCCCTTTATATATACATCTATCCCATGTCTTCCCCTTTATATATATACATCTTTCCTATATCTTTGTCACTATAGGTAAGACACTGTGCTTATAGTTTTAACTTACATTACTTTATTCATGAGGATGAACATCTTTTCTACGTTTATTAAGCGTGGATATTAGGAAAACATGTATAAAATAACATTTTCTTATCAGATTTTGGCATATTTAATGGTGAAAAATTAAAACAGGATGAAGAAAAGCACTGCTTTGAAAATATAGGCAAGGCATTAATATATAAAATGCTTAAAATAAATATAATTATTGCAAAAGAGGATACATTTTTATTTACAGAATTTATTATCATAATCAGAAATTAATTGAAAAACTATTAAAAAAGATTGGTTTCTATGGGTTCCATATATTTCTTACTCAGATAGTTACAACAACAACTAGGGATTTATCTAAAGAGTTATTAAAATATGGTTTTTGGTAAAAAATTTGAAAACCTCATTTAAAAGAACAGATGATCCTGAAACAGATTGAACTGCTCATTCATGTATCTGCTCTTCTTCAGTCATATTGAACTTCTTTCCTTCTTTCTGTCCCTCTAAGAACACATAAGCCCATTCCAATCTTCACACCTTTTTACTTTTTTCTCCTCTACCAAAACCTCTCCTTCCTCTTTGTTATTATCTGGCTTTTCCCTCATCTTTTCATGTCTCATCTCCTCATTATACTTCCTTGATCCTTTTCTTTAAATAGTCACCCCATTACTATCAGTCCCCTATTCCAGTGATTCTTAAAATAATTCATGGACCCATAGCATGGGGAACATCTGGTCACTTGTTAGAATTGCAAAGTATTAGGCCTCATCCTAAATTTACTGAATTAGAAATTATGGCGGAGGCAGAGCAAGTTGGCAGAATAGAAGGCTCTGCCAAATGTCCTCTCTGCAAGGACACACATTTATCAATTATCTACAGAGAAAAAAAACACCTTAATAAGAACCAAAAAATCAGTGAGCCCTGTTAGTACCTGGTTTTAACTACATATCACTGAAAGAGGCACTGAAAAGCTGGAAAAACTTGAATCACCAGTGCTACTCTTTCCCCACCCCTCAGCACTGGCGACTTGGTGTAGAGAGCATCTCTGGGTGCTGAGGGAGGAACACAGCAATTGTAACGCATTGAACTTGGTACTGTTCTGTTAAGAGCACAAAGGAAAACCAGAGAAAACTCAGCTGATGCTCACCCATGGAGGGAGCAGTGAAACCAGCCCTAGTCAGAGTGGAATTGCCAATCTCTATGGTCCAAACTTGTGTTCTAGCAAACCTCACCACCAAGGGCCAAAGTGTTCTGGGTCTCTAAGTAAACTTGACAAGCAGTCTAGGCCATAAGGATGTTAAAATTGGGTTAGTTCTAGTGCTGAACCGGACCAGGAGGCAGTGGCCTGGGGCGGGGCGGGGCGGGGGCGCACATAATCCACTAAGACACCAACTGGTGTGGCTAAGGGAGTGATGCCATCACACCTCCCCTGACCCCAAAATGCACAGTTTGTGGCTCCAAGAGAGATCCCTTCCTTCCACTTGAGGAGAAGAGAGGGAAGAGTTGGGGAGACTTTGTCGTGCATCTTGGATACCAGCTCAGTCACAGCAGTATAGGATGCTGGTCAGAGTCATGTGGCACCTATTCCAGGCCCTAGCTCCCAAAAGACATTTCTAGACAAAACCCTGAGCCAGAAGGGAACCCCATGCCTTGAAGGGAAGGACCCAGACCTGGAAGCATTCATCAGCTGCTAACTGAAGAGCTTTTGGGTTCTGATAAAACAGCAGCAATACCTAGGTACTATGTGGAGTGCAGTGGGTGAGCCTCTGAGAGCTGCTGGCTTCATGTAAGATTCAGGAAATTACCAGCTGTCGTGACTAAGGGCTGAAACTTCTTATGCTTGAGAAAAGCAGAGGAAAAATGTAAGGGGACTTTGTGTTGCACCATAGGTATCAGCTGGGCCAACGTGTGTAGTGAACCCAGTGGACACCTGGGGTCCTTGAGTCAGGATTTGATTCATGGGCAAGATCTTTGGATCTTCTCTGAGCTAGACTAGAGCCCATTTCCCTGAAGGATAAATCCTAGGCCAGGCAGAATTCACCACAAACTTACTGAAGAGCCCTTGGACATTAAAGGAACTTCAGTGGTAGTCTGGAATAACTCCTCATGGCCTGTGGTGGTGGTGGTGGTGGCCATAGGGTGAGCCTCCTCTGCCTTTGGAAAGAGTAGGAAAGCGCAGGAAAGACTATATGCTGAGTGCCACCTTAGCTGCAGTACAATAGAATACTAGGTAGACTTCTAAGGTTTTTGATTCTATGTCCTGGAGTCCCAACAGCAGCTCCAAACCCACCTGGGGCCTGCAGGAACTCATGGCCCTGAAGGGAAGGACACAGGCCTTGCTGACTGTGCCACCTGCTGATTGTAGAGCCCCAGGAAATTGAACAAACATAGGCAGCAGTGAAGAAGTGGTTACAGCAGGCCTTGGGTAAAACCCAGTGCTATGCTGGTTTAGGTTTGACTCAGCACAGTCACACTGGTGGTGGCCACAGGGGTGCTACTGTCACTCTACCCTCAGTTTTAGGTGGTTGAGAAAAGAGAGAGATTCCGTTTCTTTGGGAGAAAGTAAGGGAAGGGAACAAGTCTCTGCTTGGTAATCCAGAGAATTCTTCTATATTTTACCCAAAACCATCAAAACACTACCTCTAAAAGTTTGCAAGAGCCACGTTGTTACTGGGATTGCGGTGCCTCTTAATGCAAATATGGCTTAGGTCATAATACCAAAGTCTCTTTGAATACCTGGAAAGCAGTCCCAAGAAAGATAGGTACAAACAAGCCCAGATAGCGAAGACCACAATAAATACATAATTCCTCAATGCTGTGACAAAGACAAAGATCCACAAGCTTCTAGACCATCTGGGGAAATGTGACCTCACAAAATGAACTAAATAAAGCAATAGGGACAAATCCTGGATAAACAAAGGTATGTAACCTTTCAGAGAGATAATTTAAAAAAGCTGTTTTGAGGAAACTCAAAGAAATTCAGGATAACAGAGATGGAATTCACGATACTATAGAATCAATTTTACAGAGTTGAATTAATTTAAAAAACAATCAAGCAGAAAATCTGGAACTGAAAAATGAAATTGGTGTACCAAAAAATGCATCAGTCTTTTAATAGCAAAATAGATCAAGCAGAAACAAGAATTAGTGAGACTGAAGAAAACCGAATTGAAAATACACATTCTGAGGGGACAAAAGAAGAAGGAAGAAAAATACCAAAACATTCCTACAGGATTTTGAAAACAAGCCTTGAAGGTGCAAATTTAAGACTTATTGTCCTTAAATAGGAGGTATAGAGATAGGAGTGTAAATTTTATTAAAAGGAATAATAACAGAAAACTTCCGAAACGTGCAGAAAGAAAGCAATATTTAAATATAAGAAGGTTATAGAACTCCATGCATATTTAACCTAAAGACGACTACCTCAAGGCATTCAATAAGGAAACTCCCAAAGAACAAGGATAAATAAAAGATCCTAAAATCAGGAAGAGAAAATAAACAAATAACATATAATGGAGTTCCAATATGTCTGGCAGCAGGCTTTTCATTGGAAACCTTATAGGCCAGAAGAGAGTTGCATGACATTTAAAACACTGAAGGAAAAAAATAAGTTACCCTAGAATAGTTTATCTGGAAAAAATATCCTTCAAATGTGAAGAAGAAATAAACACTTTCCAAACAATCAAAAGCTGAGAGCTTTCATGAACACTAGATCTGTCTTACAAGAAATGGTAAAGGGAGTACTTCGATCAGGAAAAAAATGTTAATGAGCAATACATAAGGACCTGAAGGTACAAAACTCACTGGTACTAGTAAGTAGACAGAAAAACAGAGATTATTATAAGACTGAAACTAGTGTGTAAACTATGCTTATCCTAATTAGAAAGACTAAACAGTAAACCAAAAAATAATAACTACCAAGAACTTTTTAAGACATAGATAGTACAATAAGATATAAATAGAAAAAACCAAAACATTAAAAAGCAGAAGCACAAAGTTAAGGTATACAATTTTTATTAGTTTGGTTTTTGTTGTCTGTCTATTTATGAAAATAGTGTTAAATTTTTATAAGTGTAAAATAATATTTTCATGAATAAGACTTTACGAAAATCATGTTAAATTCTTTTTTTTTTTTTCTTTTTTGAGATGGAGTCTTGCTCTGTCATCCAGGCTGGAGTGCAGTGGTGTGATCTCGACTCACTGCAACCTCCGCCTCCTGGGTTCAAGCAATTATCCTGCCGCAGTCTCCTGAGTAGCTGGGATTACAGGCATGCACCACCACGCCCAGCTAATTTTTGTATCCTTAGTAGAGACGGGGTTTCATCATGTTGGCCAGACTGGTCTTGAACCCTTGACATAGTGACTCACCTGCCTCGGCCTCCCAAAGTGCTGGGATTACAGATGTAAGCCACTGTAGCTGGCCCTAAATTCTTAAAGGGTAGAAGATAGTATTTGCAAGCTTCACAGGAACCTCAAACCAAAATCATACATGAATACACAAAAAAAGAAAATCAAGAAAATAAATTATGTCAACAGAGAAAATCACCTTCACTGATGGAAGAAAGGAAGAAGAGACCACCACAAAACAAGCCTAAAACAAATAACAAAATGGCAGGAGGAAGTCCTTACTTATCAAAAATAGCATTGAATGTAAATCCACTAAACTTTTCAATTAAAAGATAAAGACTGCCTGAATGAATGAAACAAGATCCATTGAACTACTGCCTACAAGAAATACACTTCACCTCTAAAGACACACACAGACTAAAAATAAAGGAATGGGAAAAGATATTTCATACCAGTGGAAACCCAAATGAGCAGGAACAGCTCTATTTATATCACACAAAACAGATTTCAATACAAAAACTATAAGACACAAAGAGATTCACTAAATGATAATAAAGTGGCCAATCTAGCAAAAGGATTTAACAATTGTAAACATATATGCACCCATCACTGGAGCATCCAGATATATAAAGCAAATATTATTACAGCTAAAGAAAGAGGCCCCAACACAAAAATAGTGGGAGACTTCAACACTCCATTTCAAAATTGGGCAAACATTCCAGATAAAAAAATCACCAAAAAAATCAGAACTCATCTGCACTGTCATCCAAATTGATCTAACAGATATTAACAGAACATTTCACCCAACAGCTGCAGAGTACAACTTCTTTTCCTCAGCACATGAATTCTTCACAAGTGTAGACCATATGTTAGGTCACAAAATAGTCTTGAAACATTCAGAAAATTGAAATAATATCAAGCATTTTCTCTGACCACAAAGGAATAAAACTAGAAATTAATAATGAGGGGATTTTTGGAAACTATGCAAATACATAGAAATGAAACAGTATGTTCCTGAATGACTACTGGGTCAATAAATAATTTAAGAAGGGACTTGAAAAATTCCTTGAAACAAAGGATAATGGAAACATTATTGGAAAATATGGAAAATCATGGAAAAGCAAGAGCAAACCAAACTTAAAATTAGTAGAAGAAAAAAATAATAAAGATCAGAAATAAATGACGTTGAAAAAAAAAAAAAAACAGAAATATTCAAATGTGACAAACGTTTAGCCAGACTAAGAAAAAAAGATTCAAATAAATAAAATCATAAATTAAAAAAAGAGATATTACAACTGATACTGTAGAAATTCAAGGGAATATTTTTTGGCTACTATGAGCAAGTACATGCCCATAAATTGGAAAGTCTAGAAGAAATGGATAAATTTATAGACACATACAACCTAGCAAAATTGAAAATGGAAGAAATCCAAACTTGAACAGACCAATAAAAAATATTGAGGCTGAAGCTATAATAAAATGTCTCTGGCCGGGTGTACCGGCTCATGCCAGTAATCTCAGCACATTGGGAGGCTGAGGCAGGAGGATCTTCTGAGGTCAAGACAAGCCAGGAGTTCAAGACAAGCCTGGCCAACATGGCAAAACCTCATCTCTACTAAAAATACAAAAATTAGCCAGGCGTGGTGGCACATGAGTGTAATCCCAGCTACTCAGGAGGCTGAGGCAGGAGAATTGGTTGAACTTGGGAGGTAGAGGTTGCAGTGAGATCGTGGCACTGCACTCTAGCATGGGTGACAGAGTGAGACTCTGTTGAAAGAAAAAAAAAGAAAGAAGGAAGGAAGGAAGGAAGGGAGGGAAGGAAGGGTCTCCAAGTAAAGAAAAGTCTGGCACCCAGTGGCTCCAATGCTAAATTCTACCAATCATTTAAAGAAGAACTAATACCAATCCTACTCAAACTATTCTGAATAATAGATGAGGAGATAATACTTCTAAATTCATTGTATGAGGCCAATATTAACCTGATATCAAAACCGGAAGAAGACATATAAAAAAAAGAAAACTACAGGCCATTATTGTTGATGAATATTAATGCCAAAATCCTCAACAAAATACTAGCAAACAGAATTCAACAATATATTAGAAAGATCACTCATCATGACCAAGTGAGATTTATCCTTGGAATGCAAGAAAGTTTCAACATATGCAAATCAAGTAATGTGATATATCAACAGAATGAAGGATAAAAACAATATGATCATTTCAATTGATGCTGAAAAGTATGTGATAAGATTCAACATCTCTTCATGATAAAAATCCTCAAAAAAACTAGGTATAGAAGAAACATACCTCAACATAATAAAAGCTGTATATGACAAACACACAGCTAGTATCATACTGAATGAGGAAAAACTGAGTCTTTCCTCTAAGATCTGAAACATGACATGAATGCCCACTTTCAACACTGTTATTCAACATAGTACTGGAAGTCCTAGTTAGAGCAATCAGACAAGATAAAGAAATAAAGGGCATCCAAATTGGAAAGGAAGAAATCAAATTATCTTTGTTTGCATATGATAGAATTTTATATTTAGATAAACCTAAAGAATCCACAAGAAAACGATTAGAACTGATAAACAACTTTAGTAAAGTTTTCAGAATACAAAATCAGCATACAGAAATCAGTAGCATTTCTATATGCTAACAGTGAATAATATGAAAAAGAAATAAAAAGTGATCTCATTTAAAGAGTCACATAAAAAATTAAATACAAAAGAATTAACTTAATCAAATAAGTGAATGATCCCTATAATGAAAACCATAAAACACTGAGGGAAAAAATTGAAGAGGACACAAATAATGGAAAATTACCCCAATTCATGGAGTGGCAGAATCAATATTGTTAAAATGTGCATACAACCCAAAGCAATCTACAGATTCAATGCAATCCCTATCAAAATACAAATGACATTCCTTATAGAAATAGAAAATCTAACACTAAAACTTATATGGAACCAGAAAAGATTGATCTATTCTAAGCAAAAAACAAACAAACAAACAAACAACAACAACAAAAAAACTTGAAGAATCACATTACCTTACTTCAAATTATACTACAGAGCTCTAGTAACCAAAACAGCATGATACTGGCATAAAACAGACACATTGACCAATGGAATGGAACTGAGAACCCAGAAACAAATCCACACACCTACAGTGAACTCATTTTCAGCAAAGGTGACAAGAATATACAGTAGGGAAAAGACAGTCTCTTCAATAAATGATGCTGTAAAATTGGGTATCGGTATGCAGAAGAATGAAACTAGACCCTTGTCTCTTGTCATATACAAAAATCAAATAAAAATGTATTAAAAACATTTACATGGGGAAATTTTCTAGGACATTGGTCTGGGCAAAAATTTCTTGAGCAGTGATATGATTTGGCTCTGTGTTCTAGATCAAATCTCATCTGGAATTGTAATACCTACATGTCAGGGGAAGGGCCTGCTGGGAGGTGATTGGATCATGGAGGTAGATTTTCCCCTTGTTCTTCTTTGATAGTGAGTGAGTTCTCAGAAGATCTGGTGGTTTAAAAGTGTGTGTCACCTCCCCCACTGTCTGTCTCTCCGGTTGCATTGTAAGACATGACTGGCATCCACTTTGCCATCGCCACGATTGCAGGTTTTCTGAGGCCTCCCCAGCCATGTGGAACTGTGAGTAAATTTAACCTCTTCTCTTTATAAGTTACCCAGTCTCTAACTGGTGTGAGATGGTATCTCATTGTGGTTTTGATTTGAATTTCTCTGATGGCCAGTGATGATGACTATTTTTTCATGTGTCTGTTGGCTGTATGCATGTCTTCTTTTGAGAAATGTCTGTTCAAATCCTTTGCCCACTTTTTGATGGGGTTGTTTGTTTTTTTCTTGTCAATTTGTTTGAGTTCTTTGTAGGTTCTGGATATTAGCCCTTTTTCAGATGAGTAGATTGCAAAAATTTTCTCCCATTCTGTAGGTTGCCTGTTCACTCTGATGGTAGTTTCTTTTGCTGTGCAGAAGCTCTTGAGTTTAATTAGATCTCATTTGTCAATTTTGGCTTTTGTTGCCATTGCTATTGGTGTTTTAGACATGAAGTCCTAACCCATGCCTATGTCCTGAATGGTATTACCTAGGTTTTCTTCTAGGGTTTTTATTAGGTCTAACATTTAAGTCTCTAATCCATCTTGAATTAATTTTCATATAAGGAGTAAGGAAAGGATCCAGTTTCAGCTTTCTGCTTATGGCTAGCCAATTTTCCCAGCACCATTTACTAAATAGGGAATCCTTTCCCCATTTCTTGTTTTTCTCAGGTTTGTCAAAGATCAGATAGCTGTAGATGTGTGGTATTATTTCTGAGGGCTCTGTTCTGTTCCATTGGTCTATATCTCTGTTTTGGTACCAGTACCATACTGTTTTGGTTACTGTAGCCTTGTAGTATAGTTTGAAGTCAGGTAGCGTGATGCCTCCAGCTTTGTTCTTTTGACTTAGGATTGTCTTGGCAATGCAGGTTCTTTTTTGGTTCCATATGAACTTTAAAGCAGTTTTTTCCGATTCTGTGAAGAAACTCATTGGTAGCTTGATGGGGATAGCATTGAATCTATAAATTACCTTGGGCAATATGGCCATTTTCACGATATTGATTCTTCCTATCCATGTGCATGGAATGTTCTTCCATTTGTTTGTGTCCTCTTTTATTTCACTGAGCAGTGGTTTGTAGTTCTCCTTGAAGAGGTCCTTTACATCCCTTGTAAGTTGGATTCCTAGGTATTTTATTCTCTTTGAAGTAATTGTGAATGGAAGTTCATTCATGATTTGGCTCTCTGATTGTCTGTCACTGGTGTATAAGAATGCTTGTGATTTTTGCACATTAATTTTGTATCCTGAGACTTTGCTGAAGTTGCTTATCAGCTTAAGGAGATTTTGGACTGAGATGATGTGGTTTTCTAAATATACAATCATGTCATCTGCAAACAGGGACAATTTGACTTCTTATTTTCCTAACTGAAAGTCAGGAAACAACAGGTGCTGGAGAGGATGTGGAGAAATAGGAACACTTTTACACTGTTGGTGGGATTGTAAACTAGTTCAACCATTGTGGAAAACAGTATGGCGATTCCTCAAGGATCTAGAACTAGAAATACCATATGACCCAGCCATCGCATTACTGGGTATATACCCAAAGGATTATAAATCATGCTGCTATAAAGACACATGCACACGTATGTTTATTGTGACACTATTCACAATAGCAAAGACTTGGAATCAACCCAAATGTCCATCAGTGACAGACTGGATTGAGAAAATGTGGCACATATACACCATGGAATACTATGCAGCCATAAAAAGGGATGAGTTCGTGTCCTTTGTATGGACATGGGTGCAGCTGGAAACCATCATTCTCAGCAAACTTTCACAAGAATAGAAAACCAAACACCTCATGTTCTGACTCATAGGCGGGAATTGAACGATGTGATCACTTGGACATGGGAAAGGAAAAATCACACCCCAGGGCCTATTACGGGGAGGGGGGAGGGGGGAGGGATTGCATTGGGAGTTATAACTGATGTAAATGACGAGTTGATGGGTGCTGACAAGTTGATGGTTGCAGCACACCAACATGGCACATGTATATATATGTAACAAACCTGCATGTTGTGCACATGTACCCTAGAACTTAAAGTATAATAAATAAATAAATAAATAAATAAATAAATAAATAAATAAGTTACCCAGTCTGAGGTGGTTCTATTTTTTTTCTTTCCTTTTTTTTTTTAAGTTCTGGGATACATGTGCTAAATGTGCAGGTTTGTTACATAGGTATACATGTGCCATGGTGGTTTGCTGCACCTATCAACACATCATCTAGGTTTTAAGCCCTGCATGCATTAGGTATTTGTCCTAATGCTCTCCCTCCCCTTGCTCCCACTCCCTGAAAGGCCCCGCTGTGTGTTGTTCCCCTCCCTGTGTCCATGTGTTCTCATTGTTCAGCTCCCACTTATGAGTGAGAATATGCGGTGTTTGATTTTCTGTTCCTGTGTTAGTTTTCTGAGAATGATAGTTTCAGCTTCATCCATATCCCTGCAAAGGAAATGATCTTATTCTTTTTTATGGCTGTATTTTATTCCATGGTGTATATGTGCCACATTTTCTTTATCTAGTCTACCATTGATGGACATTGAGTTGGTTCTAAGTCTTTGCTGCTGTGAATATTGCTACAATAAACATATGTGTGCATGTGTCTTTTAGTAGAATAATTTATAATCCTTTGGGTCTATTCCCAGTAATGGGATTGCTGGGTCAAATGGTATTTCTGGGTCTAGATCCTTGAGGAATTGCCACACTTTCTTCCATAATGATTGAACTAATGTATACTCCCACCAATAGTGTAAAAGCATTCCTATTTTTCCACAGCCTCTCCAGCATCTATTGTTTCCTGACTTTTTAATAATCACCATTATCACTGGTGTGAGATAGTATCTCAGTGTGGTTTTGATTTGCATTTCTCTAATGATCAATGATGATGAGCTTTTTTTTCATATGTTTGTTAGCTGCATAAATGTCTTCTTTGAGAAGTGTCTGTTCATATTCTTTGCCCACATTTTGATGGCGTTGTTTTTTCCCTGTAAATTTGTTTAAGTTCCTTGTGGATTCTGGATATTAGACCTTTGTCAGATGGGTAGATTGCAAAAATTTTCTCCCATTCTGTAGGTTGCCTGTTTACTCTGATGCTAGTTTCTTTTGCTGTGCATTAGCTCTTTAGTTTAATTACATCCCATTTGCCAATTTTGGCTTTTGTATAAAAGGACTAATATAGTACTATGTCACAAGCACAGATAATCAAAGCAAACATAGACAAACGGAATCACATCGAGTATAAAAGCTTTTGGAGAGCAAAGGAAACAGTCAACAAAGTGAAAAGACATCCCACAGAATGGGTGAAAACATTTGCAAATTACCAGTTTGACAAGGAATTAATAACGAGTATATGTCAGGAGCTGAAACTGCTCTATAGCAAAATAATATAATAATCTGATTTTTAAAGTGAGCAAAAGACTTGTAGAGACATTTTTCAGTAGAGGACATACAAATGATGAACAGGCACATGAAAAGATGCTCAACATCCTTGATCATCAGAGACATGCAAATCAAAAACACAATGAGGTATCATCTCATCCCAGTTAAATTGGCTTGTTTCTAAAAATAAGCCAATATGCAGGTAATAACAAATGCTGGCAAGGAGATGGTTAATAGGGAACCCCTTGTACAATGTTGGTAGGAATGTAAATTTGTACAATTATGGAGATCAATTTGGAGGTTCTTCAAATAACTAAAAGTAGAGCTATCATATGACTCAGCATTCCCACTCCTGGGTATATACCCAAAAGAAAGGAAATCCATATATTGAAGAGATATCTCCATTCCTATGTTTATTGCAGCACTGTTCACAATAGCTAAGGTTTGAAAGCAGCCCGTGTTCATAAAGAGATGCATGAATAAAGAAAGTGTGGTACATATACACCATGGAGTACTATTAAGCCATAAAAAATGAAATTCTGGCTGGGTGAAGTGTCTCATGCATGTCATCCCAGCACTTTGGGAGGCCGAGGCAGGTGGATTACTTGACATCAGGAGTTCAAGACCAGCCTAGCCAACATGGTGCAACCCCACCTCTACTAAAAATACAAAAATTATCTGGATGTGGTGGCACATGCCTGTAATCCCAGCTACTTGGGAGGCTGAGGCAGGAGAATTGCTTGAACCCAGGAGGTGGAGGTGGCAGTGAGCTGAGATTGTGCCACTGTACTTCAACCTGGGTGACAGAGTGAAGACTCTGTCTCAAAAAAAAAAAAAAAAAGAAAGAAAAGAAAAGAAAAAAAAGAAATTCTGTCATTTGCAACAACATGGATAGAACTGGAGATCATTATGTTAAGTGAAATAAGCCAGGAATAGAAAGACAAACATCAGATTTTCTCACTTATTTGTGGCATCTAAAACTCAGAGATATTAGAGGAGGTAGATATTAGAGGAGGGATGGCTACCAGAGGTTGGCAAGGGTAGTGCAAGGCTGGAAGGGAGGTGGGAATGGTTAATGGTTACAAAATAATAGTTAGAAAAAATGAATAAGACCTACTATTTGATCACAAAATACAGTGACTATAGTCAATAATAACTTTATTATATATTTTTAAATAACTACAAGTATGTAACTGAATTGTTTGTAACACAAATGATAAATGCTTGAGAGGATGGTTACACCATATTCTCTGATGTGATTATTTCACATTGGATGCCTGTATCAAACCATCTCATGTACCCCTCAAGTATATATCCCTGTTGTATACCTACAAAAATTAAAAATAAAAAAACAAGAATTAAAAAAACAAGTATAATAATTTTATTATGTTAGTTGACAGTAATATTTTTTAACATGCCTTCCAAGTGATTTTAAGGTGTTACTGCTCTACTCTGTTGCCCTGTTTTATTTTATTCAAAACTCTTGAAATAATCTGATTTTCTCCAATCTTTTTGTCTGTCTCCTATCACCTAAATGTAAGGATTTTTTTGTTGTTGTTCATTGCTGTATGCCCATTTACTAGAACACTACCTGCCTAATTCATGAGCGGTACTAAAATGTATTTGTTGAAACGTACACTAAAATATTACTGATGGTTGCTACTGCATGAGGAGATTCTGCATATATTTTATTTTCTTCACAATTTGTAAGCATATTTTTAATTTTTAAAATGATTTTAAACTGGCATATAATAATTGTACATAATTGTTGAAAACAGTGATGTCTTAAAACATACAATTCATGGTGATCAATTTAGGGTAATAAACATATCCATCACTTCAAACATTTATCATTTCTTGTATTGGACACATGAAAAATCCTCTCTTCTAGCTATTTGAAAATATAAATTAAATTACTTTTTTTTTTTGAGAAAGAGTCTTGCTCAGTCGCCCAGACGGGAGTACAGTGGTGCAATCTTGGCTCACTACAAGCTCCGCCTCCAGGGTTCACACCATTCTCCTGCCTCAGCCTCCCGAGTAGCTGGGACTACAGGTGCCCATCACCACACCTGGCTATTTTTTTTTTTTTTTTTGTATTTTTAGTAGAGACAGGGTTTCACCATGTTAGCCAGGATGGTCTCAATCTCCTGACCTCGTGATCCATGCGCCTCAGCCTCCCAAAGTGCTGGGATTTTACAGGCGTGAGACACTGTGCCTGGCCTAAATTATTTTTAATTATAACTATTATATAGTGCTATAGGACACTAAAACTTATTCCTCCTATTTAACTGTAATTTTGTATCATCTAACCAACCTCTCCATATTCCACTCCCACTGCCTTTTCCAGTCTCTAGCAACAGTTATTCTACTCTCTGCTACTATAAGATAAACTTCTTCTAGCTTGTGAATATGAGTGAAAACACATATCCGAAAACAAATTTAAAAAATCCCTCCAACTCCATACTGCTTTCCATAATGGATGTCTTAATTTACATTCACACCACCAGTGTATAAGAGCTTTCTTTTCTCTACGTCCTTGCCAACGTTTGTGATCTTTCACTTTTTGGTAATAGTCATTCTAACAGCAGTGAGGTGATATCTCATTGTGGTTTTGATTTGCATTTCCCTGAAGAAGAGTAATGTTGAGCATTTTATTTTCTTTTATTGACTTATAAACAATAGATATTTAGTTCTCACAATTCTGGAGGCTGGAAGTCTGAGATCAGGGTGTCAGTATGATCAAGTTATCGGGAAGGATCTCTTCCGAGTTGCATACTGTTGACTTCTTGTTGTATCCTCATTTAGTGGAAAGTGGGTGAGAGAGCTCTCAGGGATCCCTTTTAATTGGGCACTAATCCCATTCATGAGGGCTCCACCCTCATGACCTATTCACCACCCCCCAAAGGCCCCACTTCCTAATACTAACCCTTTGGGAATTAGATTTCTTTTTGTATATTCTTATTTTATATTTAGGGGTATATTTGCAGTTTTGTCATATAGGTAAACTTCTCTCATGGGGGTTTGTCATATAGATTATTTCATCACCCAGGTATTAAACCTAGTACCTATTAGTTATTTTTTCTGGTTCTCTTCCTCCTACCACCCTCTACCCTCTGATAAGCCCCAGTGTATGTCATGCCTCTCTATGTGTCCATGTGTTCTCATCATTTAGCTCCTACTTATAAGTGAGAACATGTGGAATTTGGTTTTCTGTTCCTGCATTAATTTGATAAAGATAATGGCTCCTAGCTCCATCCATATTCCTGCAAAGGACATAATCTTGTTCTTTCTTTTTTTTGCCTTCATATTATTCCATGGTGTATATGTACCATATTTTCTTTATTTAGTCTACCATGAATGGGCATTTAGGTTGATTCCATGTCTTTGCTATTGTGGTAGTGCTGCAATGAACATATGTGTGCATGTGTCTTTATGACAGCTAGATTTCTATTTCTTTGCGTATATAAGCAGTAATTGGATTTCTGGGTTGAATGGTAGTTCTGTAGTTAGGTCTTTGAGGAATCACCACACTGCTTTCTACAATGGTGGAACTAAGAGTACACCAAGAGTGTACAAGCATTGCATGTTCTCTGCAACCTTGCCAACATCTGTTATTTTTTGACTTTTAAATAATCATTCTGACTGTCATGAGATAGAATCTCATTGTGGTTGAAAAGACTTCCTATTCAATAAACGGTGCTGGGGTAATTGGCTAGCCATAAGTGGAATATTGAAACTGGAAAACTCCCTTAAACCACACACAAAAATCAACTCAAGCTGGATAAAAGACTTTAATGTAAAATCCAGTGCTATGAGAAACAAGGAAGACAATCTAGGCAATACCATACTGGACAGAGGAGTGGACAAAGATTTCATGATGTAGATGCCACAAGCAATTGCAACAAAAGCACAAATTGACAAATAGGATGTATTTAAACTAAAGAGCTTCTGCAAAACAAAAGAAACTATTAACAGAATAAACAGAAAATCTACATAATGGGAGAAAATTTTTGCTGACTAGGCATCTGACAAAAATCTAATATCCTGCATCTATGAGAAATTTAAACAATTCTACGAGACAAAAAATTAAAAATAAGCAGAGGACATTGACAGACACTTTTCAAAAGAAGACATACATGCCATCAATAGGCATGTGAAATAAAGCTCAATATCACTCATCATTAGAGAAATGCAAATCAAAACAGCAATGACATTTTTTTTTCAAATTTTTTGGTCATTTGTATGTCTCCTTTTGAATGTCAATTCCAATTATTTGTCAATCAGATTATTTGTTTTTGTACTGTTCAGTTGTTTTAGTTTCTTGTTTATTCTGGTTGTTAATCCCCTGTCAAAACAATGACCATGCTACTAAAACAATATACAGATTGAATGCAATCTCTATCAAAATACTCATGACAGTCTTCACAGAAATATATATATATATTTGTATATATATGTGTGTGTGTGTGTATATATACACATACAGTATATATATAACCACAAAATATTTTGGCTAGCCAGAGGAATCCTGAGGAAAATAATAATAATAATAATAATAATAATAATAATAATAAATAAAGCTGTAGGTGTCATACTACCAAATATCAAAATATACCACAAAGTTATAGTAACCAAAACAGCATGGTACTGGCATGAAAAGCAGTCATGTAGACCAATAGAACTGAATAGAGAGGCAATAAATAAATCCAGATATTTATAGTCAATTGATTTTTCCCCATTGTACAAAGAATAATCATTTGGGAAAGGACAGTTTATTCAATAGATGGTGCTGGGAAAACTGAAGATCTATATGCAGCAGCTTGAAACTAGACCCCTATCTCACCATATACAAAAATCACCTCAAAATGGATTAAATAAATGTGACATCCTAATCTATAAAGCTACTAGAAGAAAACATAAGAAAAATTGTTCAAAATTAATCTGGCAAAATATTTTACAAATAAGACCTTAAAGCCCAGGCAACAAAAGCAAAAATAGATAAACGGGATTATATCAAAGTAAAAAGGTTCTGCACAACAAAGGAAACAACAAAGTAGAAAGACAACCTACAAAATGGTAGAAAATATTTGCATTTACTAAATTTTAAACCATCTGTGTATATCATTTCCAAATTATAAAAAAATTGCATCATGTAATATTATATACATGTCTGCATTTCCCATATCAATAACACCATTTAGCCTCTGTTGGAGTCCCATTATCTCCCTAACACCCAAAGCTGCAAGCTACCTCAATATTGAATTTAGCATTATTATGATTAGCTTCTGAACAGTATCTTCAGGGGTAATTTAAAATTCAAGCCCATACTTTTGGTAGCACTTGACTATTTTACAAGCAAGTGACTTTTCAAATGGCATGAACATGTTCTCATTCTTTCATCTATAACCTTCCAAATTTTTATTTATATATTACTTTAAGTATATCACCAACTCCAATCTAGTTTTCTTAATAATCTTGAGACCCTCTGTAGCAATAGCATACATAAAGTGATAATATTTAGAACAACCAACAGAAATAATTACATTGGTTTATACAGATTCTTTCCCTATTGTCATAATAGTTTATTTTAAAATGATAACCCAAGAAAATTGCTTAATTGAAGTGAAATGTAAACACCTTTAAAAAGATGGCTCTGGAATAGTGAAACATCTGCTTTATTCTCATGACCATATATTACTGCCCTGACAACTCTAATTATTTCTACACAGGCTATCTTTAAAATAGTATTGAGATGGTAATTCCACAATTAACTTCCAGTGTGACCTTGGCCTGTGACCTTGGGCAAGCCACTTGTCTCCTCTGGACCTTTTTTCCCTCATTGGTAAGAAAAAAAAATATTAAATGAGTTCTTATGCCCTTTCTAGCTCTAAATGTTACCATATCCATGTCAATTTTTCACATGGGGATTTCATAATGGTGGGTATCATTTGCTCATATTTTAGTTAGCCAGTGCCAATTTGAGGGAAACTAACATTTAAAAAGTAATAAAACAGTATTAGTGACCTTTGCTAAAACTGACATTATGTTCCTTTAATATTCACAATTCATGTAAGTAGAGGTAAGGGAAAAAAAAGACTAAATTGGAAATAAAAGCAAATATGCACTAAGCGATAAATATGCACCTGTGCTAGGCACTCTTTTTTTGTGTTTTACATCTATTAAGCTATTTAACCTTCTGAACAATTTTGTAAACTAGGTTTTAGTATTACTCTTATTTTACTCATAAGGAAGCTGAGGGAAAAGGGAAAAAATGGTAAGATCACGAAACTGGTAACAGTCAAAACTAGGGTTCAAACCAAGACAAACAGAATCCTGAGTCCATGCTCATATTTGCCACATTCTGTTACCGCTAAACAGTCCAGCTTATAAGTGCTTCTTTAAGATACCCACACAAGTCTTTGAAGGAGCTCAATGACGATGCTCTACTTTTTCAGGGCAGAACCCCAAGAGGTCACATTAGCTCTAGCCTTGCCTGCTGGTGTAGTCCTTTTTCTGTTGCTATAAGAGAATACCACAGACGGGGTATTTATAATAACTTTATTTGGCTCATGGTTCTCGAGGCTGAAAAGTCTAAGACTTTGTCATCTGGCAAAGGTCTTCATGCTGCCTTATCCCATGAGGGAAGGCAGAGGGGCAAGAAAGAGCAAGAACAAGTGAAAGCTAAACTTGCTTTTATGACAACCCAGTGTCAAGATGATGACATTAATCCACTCATGAGAGCAGAGCCCTCACAGCCTAATCACCACTTAATGGTCCTGCTTCTTAGTACTGTCACAATGGCAATTAAATGTCAACATGAGTTTTGGAGGGGTCATTCAAACCATAGCACCTATGCTTAGAAGCAGCAACACCATGGCTTTCAGAACTGACTCTACTCACCAATTCTCCCTTGAACACTGAGCCATTTCAATGAGCCTTGGTCTGTCTCATCCCAAGGCAGAAGAACCAACACAAATACACGCAGTTACGGCAAAAACAGAAACACTGACATCCTCTTTAGGTCTTTTCATGAATTCAGTGACAGAGCTAGTATTTCTCTCTTTATTTTTTCCCAAGTGTTTATATTTAGTCTGATTAAATAATAAGTTACTTTTGGCAGAGATATTATATATTGAATAATTTGTAGCCCTCAGAGTAGTGAATGTTTACTGAGCATCTAGTCAATGCCAGACATAGCTTTAGATCCTGAGGTTGTAGAAATGAATAAAATAAAGTCTTTGTTTTTGAAGAGCTCATAGATTTGCAGGGAGACAGACATATATGGAGCCCAAACAGGTAAGTGACATAAAAATGTATTAATTAAATGGCCGTACATGCACGGAGAAAAGAATCATTCACTTTGCTGAGAGAAGATAAAGTAGTGTATACGACTATGAGCTTTGGAGTCAGACACAATTTGGTTTGAATTTTGGTGCCTCAATTTTCAAGCTATGTGACCTTAAAGAAGAAATTTAACTTCTCTGATTCTCAAGTCTTTTTTCTGTGGACTGGGATTAGTAATGAGGTTTAAATAAGAAAATTCACCCAGCAAATGCCTGGCATAGAATAGGTTTTAAATATGTAGCAGCTACGGTTAATATTAGGGAAATTCTTATGGAGAAGAAATCAGTTGATGTAGCCCTTGAAGAAGGTATATGAAAAGATAATGGGACAATACTTCAGTTAAAGAAAATAGCATGAGATATTGCATGGAGGAAAGAAAAGGCATGTTTGCTAAAGGAAAGGAAAGTAATTTTGTATGACTGCTGAGAATTTTAGAGGTTTGGGGTCAGAATGAAAAGAGCGCTTGAAAAACAAGCTACAATTAGACTGATAAGGGCCTTAAAAATCATGGTCAAGGGATCTTAAACCTCAGCCTATAGGAAAAGCAGAATAATAGAAGGAGCTTAAATATGGAGTGGGATGGAAAGATGACATATTATCTCATTTATATTTCTAATGCCTCAGGAATAGAGTGTGATCATCTTTCAGATTATATTGTTATCCCTGAGTAAATCTTTTTCAGGATGAATTTAATTCCAAGGCAAAAAGCTGATGAGACAGCTGCCTACCAGCAGCCATTAATTCAGTCTACATTCTTTAATTACTATTCTCAAAATTGTCCACTAATACATTTTCTAGAATAATAATAGTCCAACAGGGAAAACAGTTTGCAGGTTCTGCATTTTTTATTCAGCAATAAGGAAAAAAAGCCTTCACTATTTAGCTTGACTCAAGATTGCAAATTTGATTGGATTTGTATCACCTTAAAGAGTCCATATTTTTCATTACTGTAACCATACATAAATTTTCTAAAAGATTCCCAAAGGCCATACAACCCAACTATAGACAATGGAGAAAGTTTATCTTGAAAGCTTATCTCATTTTTCCATTTGCCTCTGCCATCTTTGACCCAGGAATCCCAACAGCTGACACTGAATTCATAGAGCTCATTTCCAGGCCTTTTGACATTGTTTCTCCTCCCAGAATCCATCAGCCCCAGTTCAAAAAAAATTAATTATCTTTTCACAAAATGTATTCTTTTCAAGATGAAGTTTGAATTTTACCTCTGGCCATTCTTTAACAGGGTTGAGAAATATGACCACAATTACGGATGACTCAGGGAACAACACAACTAATTCACAGGGTGACATGAAATCAGTCTCTCTTTGTCTCAAGCCCCATTTCCACTTCTGTAAAGGAGAGTTTTAGGCTGCAGTCTGAGAGGGACCGTTTAATGCTGACATTCTCAACTTCATTTAAGCATTTGAGTTTTCCTATTAGTTTGGGAACAAAGTGTTTAATGACCTGGGAAGAAATTATAGCAGAGAAGTATTATATACCAAAATTATGGACAGCTACTAGGCAATATTTACTGTGCATTTACTGTGTCTCAGACTCTCTTGGATGTGTTTTTAATAATCTCATATTAATCATAGGGCACTATATCTATAAGGTGGAATGTGGTAGAGTTTAATTCCTTTGGGACAAGTTCCCAAGGAAACTCCTAGAAGAGAAAAATCTTTAAATTTCTCCACTGATTAAAGTCCTAAAGTCTGTTTTACAGCAGCAGTTTCTATTTCCACAGTTGCCCGACTTTGCCACCTCCCCGCAACTCTCTTGAGTATGACCAAAAATATAGTTACTATATACCCCCGTCATTACTGTAATGATGGCTGGCAGATTAAAAATACCCCAAACAGAGCAAAGCTCCATGTGTGAAACACCAACATAAAGGCACTTATAAAGAACCATCAGGTCCCTAAAACTTGATCCCTAAAATCATGCATGATATCTCTTGAGGCAATTTTAACTGAGGTTGATGATACCCAGGAAGGTTAACTTCTTACTGCTTTTCAGTTATACACTCAACTAATGGTCTTACTGTTGTGATAAATTAGAATATTTCAGCTGAAAATCTGAAGATATGGGTTCTAGTGTTCACTAGTAAGAGTAATTAGTTGTGTTAAATGTGAACAAGACACAAAGTGTCTGGGTCTCAGTTTCTTCATATATGAAAGGAGAAAACTAAACTGGATGATCTTCAATATTTCAGCTGGTCTAACATTTTGTGGTTATCAGGAAATTTGTTTTCTGTTCCCCATGTGTCGCATATACTTCTGTGACTCTCAGGGACTATCTCCTTCTATTTATAAACAGATTTTAATATTCATTTGGAAAATATAGACTTTTTAATTAATCAAAATGTTCAATGTAGTATTTTATCATTTACAAAAATGGACGTGCTTTTTAAAAATTAATTTTATTTTTTTTAAGTTTCAAGGTACATGTGCAGGATGTGCAGGTTTGTTACATAGGTGGTTTCCTGCACCTAACAGCCCATCACCTGGTATTAAGCCCAGCATGCATTAGCTCTTTTCCCTAATGTTATGTTTGACTATTCTATAAAGTATTCCAAAGCGCATAGCCATGTGAGAATTGAAAGATACAGGCTTGCATTAATGAGCAACATATCAAGGAGTTTGGAGACTCTTCAAGTAGTCTGTTTTCCAGACAATTCTCTGAGGTTTCATCCTATTTAAAACCCTGCCATCTTTTTAGCTGACCAGGTATAATAACTTTCTCACACTTCATTAATAAGTCACACAAGCATTCCACCTTGGCCAAAGAAAATAATTCATATAATTTAAATAAACCTTCCACATAGGTGTCTACTGAGTGATCAAGCTTGACCTCATCTTATGATGGAGTCAAGTGAATATATGACTTTATTATGCCTATATATCAAATAGCTTAGCAAAAATATAGGCAATTTTAAACATCTCCATAGGAAGCTTCCTGTAACAGTCTGACAAGATATACAGCCAAGCATCTGCTGAACTCTCCCTACGAGGATAAGACAAAACCACAGCCCAGATTTTATGGTATGGTCTCAATATGAAACATCTTTTCCCACTGTTCCCATAAAGGATCAGAATATCCTGAATATTCCAATATTCCTGTATTCAAACTACTTCTACAAGCATGCATCTTGCTTCAAAAATGAAACCTAGAGCTTTTTTTTGTCACCACTCTGTTAGGTTCCACGACACCTGGAAGAATATTCAAATGTGGTCTATTACTAGAGAAAGAACAACCTAACTGTTAGAAGACTATAACCACACTCATTTTCTAAAAGATGACACAAAATTTTTCTTTTGTTTCCCCATCACTCAAAATAGAAACACCTTCATTGGGCAAAGGAAGTCTTCTTTCCTTCCTGATTTCCCTCTATTTTCTCTTTTTTACTCATCCTCCTCTTCCCTGGATCCTACCTTAGTGTAATGCGAGGCAGGGAATCTTCATTCTCAGCTTCCTCATGGAGGATTTGACTCCCTACCATGAAGACGTGTGTATCCCACTCATGAGGTTAGCTTAGGACCTTCAGAGAAAAACAGTTAATTGCAACTAACACTCAGTATATGCAGGGCAGTGTCTGAGCACTTTGCGTAAGCATCTGTTTCTCTCAGAAAATCTACGAGTTAAGTGCATTTATTAACTCTTCCATTTTACAGATTAAGATATAACCTAGGCATAGAGAGATTAAATAACATGCCTCATCTCTAAACCAAGGCAGTCTGTGTTTGAAGTCCATGTTATAGCCACTGAACCACCTTTTAATACATTACAAATACTCTTAAATATGGGAAGAATTGGATGGAGGAAAAAGAATTTGTTCACATTACAAGTTGGAAGTTTCAGATCAGAAATCAGTGATGAAAAAATGATAAAATCACGGTATAAATTGTCTTCTTTTATTGTATAGCCTCTCGTTTTAAGCATATGTATCCCAAAATGAAAACATAACATACTTGAAGCTTTAGAATAAAAGAATCTGCACATATTTGGATTTCTGCCTCTTTCCTCTCTGAATCTGAACAAACAAAACATTGTTTCTGCTGGTTCTCAGTATTAGGCAGTAAAAGATTTAATAATGCAGTAAGCAGGGCTTTATTTTTTATCTTTAAATGACCTTTTAAATCAGGTTTTACTGAGAGCTTAATTTTTTCTCCAAGAATCTTTAATACACAGAATAAGAAAAAAGAAGAATTAGTAAAACCATAACCATATTTTTTATTAAGAAAAAAGATTACTTTGGGGATACAAAAATACAGGGAAAATAAATGCATACTTAATGCATACGTCTGATTTGATCATTTAAACAAAGAATGTGTTTCTCTTACAAAAATAACCTGGTATAAAAAAAAATCTCTTTGAGGACCAAAACCCCCAAGTATGTATTTGCTAGGCACACGCATCTATAGCTAGTTTGTATCACACTTGCACAAGCAAAGATGTTCTAACCACTCGGTTTACTGTACCTAAGTATGATAAAAGCTGTCTATTAACCTTGTCTACTACAAGCCACTTTTGTGTGTTGATTTCAAATAGGCGCTCTGGTGCCCCTCTAAATGAGAGAAATTCTTAAAGACACCAGGCCCTGTTTACTCAATGCGTTTGACAGATCAACAAAAAGAAAATTGTGCAAAGTGTGCCAGGATACTCTATTCTTCAAACCTTCTAAGACAGAAACTGTGCTCAAAATAGGGCCAGCACTTTCTCAGATGATTTCTGAATGGTGGAGAACAAATTTGTTTCTACAGAGTCTACTGACATCTGCTCAGTCTGGAAGCTTAGAATCAAATCACCCCTTTGCCACAGGGATGACTAGAGGATCAGCCATATGGTGGCTCCATCTTATGTGGTAGAGGCTGCAAAGGCCCACCCCATAGGCCTGCTGCTCAATGGTCAAGTGTGGTCCATTGCATTTATGCCTCAGTTTCACAATCCCTTCATGCCACCCACTCACATACTCCCTTTCCCTTCCCTTAGTATAAACATGCCTACTCTAGACAGGGTCGCTGACTTTGCTTAGGAAAGCCTAAAAAATAATAATGCACAGCACTTGCTCTCCAAGTGTTTACAGTCTAACTGGGGGAGGTGAGACATTTAGATAAGTAAATAATTCTAATACAAGGCAAAAATGTAAAGCTTTCTTATAGTCTTTGCATTGTTAAAGAGAAAGAAAAAATTATCTGAGCTAAGAGGAGTTAGGGAAATTTTGTCGAGGTGGAAGCACCAGAGAATTTTCCTTTTGCATATGCTCTTCCTGGATTTATTTTCAGAGTATACATTCCTGTCTTCTGGATACCACTCAATTATTTCACCATTTTACCTTGCATATATTCCTCTCATATTTTAATGCATATTCTAATTATATCTTGATATGTGTACCTCTCATATAATGTTTTTTGTACCCCATAAGAGCAGAGGTCACACCTTAGTGACTGCTGGATCCCCATCCTGCTCATCGTCTGATGCATAATAAATCTTCAGTAAAAAATGAATTAAATAATAATAGCAAATATGTACTGTTGAGAGCTCTTCCAGGTGGGTTACATAAATGCTTTAC
The DNA here is from genome assembly GCF_024542745.1 of Macaca thibetana thibetana. Classification (NCBI taxonomy): domain Eukaryota; kingdom Metazoa; phylum Chordata; class Mammalia; order Primates; family Cercopithecidae; genus Macaca; species Macaca thibetana. Next base: position 139,335,615 of record NC_065598.1, read on the forward strand.
ATTTAATCCTCCCAACAACAAAATAAGGTCAGTATCCTTCTTATGTCTATTTTATAGATGAGGAAACTGAACCACAGAGGAGTTAAGTAACTTCCCCAAGTTCACACAGTTCTAAAGTATTGTGAGCCAGGACTCGAACCTAGACAGTCTTCCGTCAAAGTTTGAACTCTAGTCCATTGTTCTGCCTCTGTAAACACATAATATGTGAGTTTGATCTAAGTGATATGATTTGAATTTTAATATTGACAGAAGGAGATTCCAAGTGGAGATTTTAGGATTAGTAAATATGTATCAAAGAGAAAATGTAGGAGTGCATAAGAGGCAAAAAAGAGTTTAATTTTACTGGAATATGGAATGCATATGTTAAAAGTGGTGATACAAAAAAAGGTATAAGGTTGGAAAGGAGCTGGCAGATAGGGACTAGGTAGTCTTGGGGCCATCATCTCCCCATCGTTCTTGACTAAAAACTAAGCCCTCCGTGGTTCTTTTCATGCTTTGCTCACCACATGTAATCTGGTTGAGGTCCTTTGACTTCTCTTCTGTATTTTTTTTTTTTTCTTGAATTTATCTTCTCTCCAGTTCGCCTACCTCTACAGCAGGGACTAAATAAGTACCTGCTCAGATTACTGAGAATGTCACACAACTAAGATCTTTGTTGACCTGCCCATCCAGGAGCAGAAATACTCTTGAAATACACTGTGATTGCCACACTACTACTCAAAAAGCCCCAATGACACCCCTTGCCTGAAGAACAAAAGCATGATATGATGAGTTATTCTCTACTCAGTTCTGTATCTATGTGCTTCTGTGGTTGTTTGTGCTGAGCCCAGACTAATAGGATTTTCATGAGCTAATTGGTCAGATTCTGGGCAATGGTAGAGATTCTGGACAGAACCTGATAGAACTTTTCAGGGAGACTCAATGATACAGTGCAAGAGCAGAGCTATTTTATCATTTAAGTGTCAAAAAGAGGCCCACAATTGGAGCCCTCAGAGGTTTTTCACTAGCAAAGACATGGAACCCTAAAGACTTGAAGATTTAGAGCAACAAGAAATAGGGCATTTGGTACGATGATTAGAGTTCTTATGATAGACAGCGATGAAAGTGAAGTATAACGTAGAGGACTCCTCAAAATAACAAGAGGATTAACTTTACTAGAGTTAATTCATGACAATTAATCTTGTGGCGATTCATGGTGTCCAAATTTGGATTTTAAATAATGTAACTCTTAGACACTCTTGGAATTTGTCACCAGAAACTGTTAGGCAAGTCTTGACCTAGAGCAAGAGAGAGAGAAGTTCTCTCTGCTTTCTCCTAGCTTCTCCACATAAAGATGAGTTGTTAACTGAATTGGGTCAAAGTTTGGGACAGTGATAAGGTGTCCCAAGGATGTTTAATAATGTCCCGGGTCATTGTGTCACAAAGTCATACACATGGATGTAGTCCTCTTTCCTCCCCCACCCTAATCCATACCATCAGACTGACAAGTTGAACTGGGTTGGCATTCTAAGGCAACCAATGGCCACGTTACCCTCTCTTTCTTCTCTTTACTCCATCCCTTTATAGAGTAAGCTGAGCTAGAAAGCAATGCCAGTGAATTAAGCCAAGAGATCTTGATATCATTTGTTTCTTCTTATGTATAAGCTGTAAGGAATCCACTTTGTGACCCTCTGCAGTCCACTGGTGATAAAAGCTATATTTAAATGGCTGAGACAGCCATTTCTGTCCAGAGTTATTAACGTAACACAAATACATGTTAGTCATTCTTAATTACAAAGGTCACAATTTATTCCAAAATACATAGCTGGAGTATTGGCAATCAGAAAAGTATTTCAAGCCTAATAGCAGTAAAATACTGTTACTCCCAAGCTGCTCACCTCTCTTCTGAAGTAAGGCTTTCTCAAAATCTGTTTGATGAAGTCTCAAGCTATCCATCAGAGATATGTGAGATGCTTGTCAAAACAAAATGAAACTAAACCAGTATCCCACTGCTGGGAATGAAACAGAGACTTCCTTAGCTGCAAAGTTCTGGGTTTTCCACAGTTTATTTTCTATTATTTCTCAGTTTCTCCATGGGCGAACTTGGTTACCCCATTTCAGCATTCCAGCCAATCAGCCTAGCAACTCTGATTCAGTGGTTTAGAAAATCAAGATCATTCCACTTTAGTATGTTATGTAATCCCATTTTGACATGTGTGAAAAGAAGCTGGACCTCAGTAGTCCTTTTTTAGAGCAATGTTTCAGTTAATAGAGATATATCTCAAACAGAAATTTTAATATTTATGTATATATCCCTCTCTCAAATACTTGACAGAGTTCAAGTGCTTATTTCATAACATCTATTATAAAAATCCTGTTGCCTTTTCTGTCCTTCAGACACCTCTCTCCTCCAACATTTTACAACTCTTCACAACTAGTTTCTGATTTGTTTCATCCCTCAACATACACAACACTTGGTGGTGGCTGGGGTGGGGAGTAGAAAGCGGAGAATATTCCTTTGGTACTCTACATACTTTCTCAAGAAAATCTAACTATTCCCATCCCTCCTTGGGAAATGGAAAATGCAAATTAGCTCATTCATTTGATGTCTACTCATTGAGCACTGGCTGTGTGCAAGACACTCTTCCAGGCACCAAGGACAGACCTATGAGCAAAGCAACAAAGGGGAACCTCTACCTTCATGAAACTTATATTCCAAATGGTAAGAAAACAAATATAATTTAAAAACCAAGAATGTTTATCCCTTTACAATGGTAAAATCTTTACCTATGCTTCATTAGTCACTCAGAGAGGCAATATTACATATTAAGTGAGCTTCAGGATACAATCCCTGTGATTTCCTCCCCCCTGCAGGCCACCCTTGAGGGACCAGAACCAATTCTAATTGGTATACCAGAGAGGCTGTCTCTCAGATCATGAACATAAGCCTTTTCCCATATCCCAGTTTACCAGAGAGAATATAAATTAGAAAATTTATCCAGCACCAGTTCATACAATCATAACCTGAAACTTTGGTTTTCTGTTTGTCATTTCCCTTTGTGTGCCTTCTTTCTCAAAAATTTCACAAGAAGGAGTTCTAAGTTAATCTTGCTATGGAACATTACTGGATCCTTGACCTGCTACCACTTAGTCACTCTGAAATCTCATCATCGTTTATGACAGTTCTTAGTGTATAGTCACAATCTGGCAAAACCTGGAATAGTTGACTTATATACTATTTTGCAAATTTTTATTTGATAGGTTTTTGATTTAAGTGTGGCCATGTTTATATGGCCATCGTTTTCAGATATGCTATTCCTAGTTGCTTTTCCGTTTCTTCTTGAAAAGTGCTCTCCTTTCCCAGCAAATTTTTCCATGGTCAGTGATATGGTTTGGCTGTGTCCCTACTCAAATCTCATCTTGAATTCCCACATGTTGTGGGAGGGATCTGGTGGGAGGTAATGGAATCATGGAGCAGGATTTTCCAGTGCAGTTCTCATGAAAGTGAATAAGTCTCATGAGATCTGAGGGTTTTATAATGGGGAGTTTCCCTTCACAAGTTTTTTTTTTTTTTTTTTTTTTTTTTTTTTTTGCCTACCGCCATCCATGTAAGATGTTACTTGCTCCTCCTTGCCTTCTGCCATGATTGTGAGGCCTCCCCTGGCATGTGGAACTTTAAGTCCATTAAAATTCCTTCTTCTTCTCAATCTTGGGTATGACTGTATCAGCAGTGTGAAAATGGACTAATACAGTAAATTGGTACCAGTAGAGTAGGGCATTGCTGAAAAGATACCTGAAAATGTGGAAGCAACTTTGGAACTGGGTAACAGGCGGAGGTTGGAACAGTTTGGAGGCTCAGAAGAGGAAAGGCAAATGTGGGAAATTCTGAAACTTCCTAGAGACTTGTTGAATGGCTTTCCCCAAAATGCTGATAGCAATATGGACAATAAAGTCCAGGCTGAGGTGGTCTCAAATGGAAATGAGGAATTCTTTGGGAAATGGAGCAAAAGTGACTCTTGTTATGTCTTAGCAGGGAGACTAGCGGCATTTTGCCCCTGCCCTAGAAATTTGTGGAACTTTGAACTTCAGAGAGATGACTTAGGGTATCTGACAGAGGAAATTTCTAAGCAGCAAAGCGTTCGAGAGGTTACTTGGGTACTGTTAATGGCATTCAGTTTTGTAAAGGAAGCAGAGCATAAAAGTTTGGAAAATTTTCAGCCTGACGATGTAAGAGAAAATAAAAATCTCATTTTCGGAGGAGAAATTCAAGCTGGCTGCAAAAATTTGCATAAGTAATGAGAAGCTGATGTTATCTCCCAAGAAAATGGGGAAAATGTCTTTGGGGCATGTCAGGGTTCTTCATGGCAATCCCTCCCATCACAGGCTCCAGAGTTTAGGAGGGAAAAAAATGGTTTCATGGGCTGGGCCCAGGGTCCCTCTGCTGTATGCAGTCCAGGGACTTGGTGTCCTGTATCCCAGATGCTCTAGCTGTAACTAAAAGGGGCCAAGTTGCGGCTTGGGCTGTTGCTTCAGAGGGTGCAAGCACCAAGCCTTGACAGCTTCCACGTGGTGTTGAGCCTGCACAGAAGTCAAGATTGAGTTTTGGGAACCTCTGTCTAGATTTCAGAAGATGTATGGAAACACCTGGATGCCCAGGCCAAAGTTTGCTGCAGGGGCATGGCTCTCATTGAGAAACTCTGCTAGGACAGTATGGAAGGGAAATGCGGGGTCAGAGCCCCCCCACAGAATCCCTAATGGGGCACCACCTAGTGAAGCTGTGAGAAGAAGGCCACCATCATCCCGACCCCAGAATGATAGATCCACTGACATCTTGCACCGTGTGCCTGGAAAATCTGCAGACAATGCCAACCCAGGAAAGCAGCCAGAAGATGGGCTACGCCCTGCAAAACCACAGGAGTCGAGCTGCCCAAGGCCATGGGAACCCACCTTTTGCATCACTGTTACCTGGATGTGAGACATGGAGTAAAAGGAGATCATTTTGGAGCTTTAAGTTTTGACTGCTCTGCTGGATTTTGGAATTGCATGGGGCATGTAGCCCCTTTGTTTTGGCCAATTTCTCCCATCTAAAACAGGTGTATTTACCCAATGCCTGTACCCCCATTGTATATAAGAAGTAACTAACTTGTTTTTGATTTTAGAGGCTCATAGGCAAAAGGGACTTGCCTTGTTTTGGATGAGACCAGACTGTGGACTTTCGATTTAATGCTGAAATGAGTTAAGAATTTGGGGGACTGTTGGGAAGGTATGATTGGTTTTAAAATATGAGTACATGAGATTTGGGAGGGACTGGGACAGAATGATATGGTTTGGCTGTGTCCCCATCCAAATCTCATCTTGAATTCCCACGTGTTGTGGGAGTGACCTGGTGGGAGGTAATTGAATCATGGGGGCAAGTCTTTCCAGTGCTGTTATCATGGTAGTGAATAAGTCTCATGAGATCTGCTGGTTTTATAAGGCGGAGTTTTCCTGCACAAGCTCTCTTTTTGCCTACCACCAACCAACTAAGATGTGACTTGCTCCTCCTTGCCTTCTGCCATGACTGAGGCCTCCCCAGCCATGTAGAACTGTGAGTCGGTTAAAATCCCCTTTTCTTCCCAGTCTCAGGTACGTCTTTATTGGCAGTGTGAAAATAGACTAATACAGGCAGCTGTATTTGGAAGCTGCTATCCCATAGCCACGTCCTACCACTAGTTACTGACCTCTGCCATTTTCAATGCCAAATAGCATTTATTCATTTATTTACTCAAATACTATTTACTGAGAGGCTACTATAAACTAGGTACTGTTCTAGGTACCAGTGATACAGCACTGAATTTCAGGAAACATGCCTCTTCCACTGGAGCTTATTCTAGTGAGGAGAGACAAAAGATAAACAAATAAACAATGTATCAAATGGTGATAAGTGCCATGCAGGTAAAGCGAGTGAAGCTAGTAGAGAGTGATGGAGGGAACATTTGGGACAGTACTCACTGTCAAGTGACATTGATCTTTCTTACTCTCTATCCTCAACAGCTAAGCTGTTTGAAGCTACAGAGATGGGGAAATGTTCTAAACTGGCTAAAAATACAGGGATGGTGGCACCAGAGACCATTAAGTCTTCTGTCAGATGACATTTTTCTGCTCTATTTTCTGATATTAATGTAGATATTTCACAGCCTTCTTTCTCCCTTTTACACAAAGGGCACACCAAGTGTTCCCAGTACCCCATGCTTCACTTCCACAATGTTCTATATTGCCCTTGTTGACCTGCCTTTTACATATATTTTGTTTTGGTAACTCTCCAGTTTCTTGCAAAGGTCATTTCCAGCCTTGATCATTGAAAACACAACACTAAAAGCGTATTCAGTTCATCTTCAAAGTTTGTATCAATCAGAAGTACAACCCCTAGACTTTCGAGCCCCCAGTCACTAATGGATGCACGTCAAGTCTTATTTATTGGACTATAATTGGGTATAATTTTCCTGAATGATTAACTTTCATGGCTGTGACTGTCTCTGTGGTGATAAATATCAGTTGTGTATCCCTAGTCCACTTCTATATCCTAATCTCTAGAGTTTTATACCGATCCTCCTGCTAGATATTGACCTTGCAATTAGGCTCATGCAACTTTAATTTACTGTGTCAAACAATAACTGGAAAATCTTCCTCTCATTGCCCCTGCAACTTGTTGCATTTTCCATGTCTCCTCATTGCAATCAGAAGCCTGCCCCTCATCCTAAGCTTTGTCCTCTCCTGCTTACCCTTCCTAGTTTTCCATCACTGAATCCTGACAATTCTACTTCTTAAGTAATTTTCAAGACATTGCCTTCCCCACTGCCACTAGCTTAGAATAGGACACTATCATTTCTTGCCTGAATTAAAGCATCTGTTGCACCTAACTCATTATTTTATCAGATTTAATAATAAAAGAAATACTTGTCCCTTGTTACATGTTAAGCAATACATAGGTGAATACGAAAATTAATAGCCCCCTCCTTTGTCTCTTTTATTTCCATTCTCTGAAGTAAAATGTGTTAATAGGCAACAGTCTGTTAACTAGTCTTTCTAAATTCAAAATTGCCACACAATATCTATTCTAGACCCCAAAGCCTAAAATGATCCCTTTTGTGATGCAAGTAAGTTGCCTGCTTATCTACAGAATAAATGTAAAAATCCTGTAGCAGGCTTGCTTTACTTCCCCAGTAATCTACTATAGATCTCAACACAATGATTGTTGATAATTATTAAATTTTTCATATGGGTATGTTAAAAAGGTTGGTATCTTGTCAATATAGACAACTGGTGATACATATGGACACAATCCCCATTTGTCTTCTTGAAAAGGCAAAGGGAGAGAGAGAACAATTAACATTTACTATGTGCCAGACTATATACTAAATGTTTTCCATGATTTTTTTTTTCTTCACAAAATTCCCGGGTGGTAAGGAGTATTGTTACTTTCACTTTCAAAATGAGTATCACATAGAGATAGATGAATTCATCCAAAGTCATCAACTTAATACGAGGAAACACCACGATTTGAATCTAGTTCTGCCAGGACAAAGAGGCTATATACCTGAGCATACTATATTCACACTGAAAACAATTCTGTAATTCTATAAAATTAGTTCTTACTGTAGAGGAATAAGGTAGAACCTATGTCTGTTTCAAGCCAAGGCCAAGGCCAAAGTCTGTGTTTTATCAACAATGGCAGCCGCACTGTAGATCTTAAAATGTAGCATGTGAGAATGTTTCTCCTGAGTCATTCAACCAACGAACAAAAATAACATCTGTTTCTCTTTTTGGATCACTTATCCCCTACTATTGATGGCCTTCATTTTTTTTTAAGCATTTGGAATTCTAATCATGTCTCAGTCTTTTCCTGGCACATCTGGTTGAGCTAATGCCAACACCAAGATAATTACACCACTTTCACTCTTTCTTTGTTATAGCTACTATCTTCTTACTATTCTGTCATACACATTCACTTCTGAAGTTATAATATTTAATCAAATATTCAAATATAGTGGTAAGTGACAAGCTCTTACTATTTTTTTGAAGTAAGGGAACTTTCTAAAGCAAACATGTGCACATGACATTGTTATATCTAAGAACCAGATATTTAAAGATTCAAACTGAATATGTGTCCAAAAATACAAGCTCCAAAGCAAGCATGTTTTAAAATTATGCTATAATTATACAATAATAAACTATGAAAGCCTAAACGCACACATATATAATTTTCTTAGATGCTACATGTATGGAAATGTGTTGATTTCAATAAACACTTAACTGAGTTCATGCAATGTTCAAGGTGCTATGGAAGATTCAAAAAGGAATAAGACACAGAGGAATCTAACATAAAACAGAGCAAAATAGAAAAGGGAGGAAAATGTGACATAAGTCAAAATTCAAATGAGGGAGCCACTACTTCTAGTTATTGATATCAGAAAAAGTTTCATGTGTAAGTATCTGAATCTGTCCCAAAAGGATGCATAAACTCTTAATAGAGAGAAATATGGAAAAAATCATTTTAAGCAGAATTGCCTGATTAAATATCAAGAGGTGGGAACGTGAGAGGCACCTTCAAGGAGTGATAAGTAAGAAGTTTGGTTTGAGCACAAAATATATGTAGGAAAAAAGGGAGAAGTACCCTAGGCAATATTAAACTCCATGCCCAGAAGTTTGCACTGCAAGTTTCATGTGTTAGAAAACATAGGATAGAGAAGTGTAAGTAAAGCTTTATCAGGAAAATAAATCTGGAGCAGAAAGTGAATTAGGATGACATAGAGATAGATGGCAATTACAGAATTGCAGACAAAAAACAATTGATGGATACAATAATAAATCTTACTTGGTTTTCTACAAGTGCACCTAACTGATACTCAATACAGCAGCAAGACAGAGATTTTTAACATACGCATCTAATCCCCTCATTTTCATTCTTCCCTTGCATGAAAATGTATGACGACCTCTGAGGTCCAGCATTGTCTGCCTGGCTCTGGCCTAGCTCTCCCACCACATTTCATGTCACTAAGTTTAGCTTCACTGATCTTTTGGTTTCTCAAATACACCAAGCACTTCCTGCCTTAGAACCTTAGCATGAACTATTTCCTTTGTCTCCCCTTTGTCCATTTATCACATGACTTGCTATTTCTTTTCTTCATGCTTCTGTGACCTCCCACCTTAAGTAGAAACTTCTCTGTTATTCTCTGTGTCATCCTCTTTCAGGTTTAAATCTACACCACCTAATACAGCTTAACTTTGGGTTGTTTCCAAACCAGATGCTCTTCATCTGTTGCTCCCTACTAGGTCTTAAGTGCCATGAGAACAGTGCTATGTCTTTCTTATTAATTCCTACAGTCCCTGAGCCTTGCATAAAGTAGGTATTCAGTAAACACTTATTAAATAATGTTAAATGTTCTGAAACTGTATGGCAGCCACTGTAAGAGTTACTGAGGAGATAGCTTGGAATAAGATAGTATTCTTATTGTCAAGTAGCTAATGGTCTAGAAAAGAGTCAAATATAAAAGCATATCGTTAAAACAATACGGGAATTGGCCGGGCACGGTGGCTCAAGCCTGTAATCCCAGCACTTTGGGAGGCCGAGACGGGCGGATCACTAGGTCAGGAGATCGAGACCATCCTGGCTAACACGGTGAAACCACGTCTCTACTAAAAATACAAAAAACTAGCCGGGCGAGGTGGCGGGCGCCTGTAGTCCCAGCTACTCGGGAGGCTGAGGCAGGAGAATGGCGCAAACCCGGGAGGCGGAGCTTGCAGTGAGCTGAGATCCGGCCACTGCACTCCAGCCCGGGCTACAGAGCAAGACTCCGTCTCAAAAAAAAAAAAAAAAAACAATACGGGAACAAGAGTAGAGTTAAGCAGAAAAGTCAGCAGAATCTTCTAATCGTTAGGAAAGAAATTATGAGAGATGATTAAGCAAAGCTATAGCACTTTCAGGGATGAGAAAAAGAATGGAGTCTAGGATGTCACTCTAACTTTTGGATGAAAAGAGAGGGGTAACGGTGGAAAGGAAAGAAAGGAGTCATTGAGAAACATTTGAGAAGCAGAACTATAAAACCTGACAACTGATTGGACATAAGGTTTTGAGGAAGACAGGATCCAATCATGACTTATTTTTTAAGTATGAGTGATTGCAAGAGTGATATTGTTATTACCCAAAGTAAAGATTCTAGGAAAAGAAAGGAGGAATATTAATAAAAATGAAAGATTTACTCTTTTTTTATTTATTTATTCAGCCATTTGTTCGTCCATTTATTTTTATTTTTTAGAAGCAGCAGCTGGGAGTGGGGTGGAGAGCAAGGAAGTTTTACTATACTGCACAGGCTGGTCTTGAACTCCTGAACTTAATGGATTCTCCCATCTCAGCCTCCCCAGTAGCCAGGTTTACAGGAGCATACAAATAAACCTAGGTGAGATATTCATTCTTAATTTTCACAACCATCTCCTCAAACTTAAAGTTCGTTTTTATAAGAACAGTTTTGAGTTTATTTGAAATAGAAAATTTTGAAGTTTTGACTTGAGAACAACAAGCAGTTGTTCTCAAACAAGTTGTTTTCAAACAAACAGTTTCATCAGCAGTGTCATAAGGCTGAAGAGAACTAGAAATAATAAATACTGAATTAGAGGCAGCAGCTTAGGCTCACCATTTTTTATATGGCTTCATCACCAGTTACATCTTAGTCCACCATACCAAGAGATTGGTAAATATCTTTAAAGAGGAGAGATGCTATGTAGGGAGAAATGTACTTTAAAAATAAGATTAAAATAGGTAATTATGACTATTAAAGAAAGTTAATAATTTTAGCAAACTTTGGGAATAGGGAGCACTCACTAATGTTCCAAATAATGAATTTATAGGAAAGGTATGGTTAAAAGTAATAAGGTAGCTTTCCAGACACAAAATGAGAATTTCAAGTATTATTTTAGAAGAAATGGAAACCAATGTGATGGTTAAGTTGGCTTGAAGTTTCTACAAACATCACTTAGAGCCAGTATTCTACCTTCTGAACCTTCCCATTGACAATGATTTACGCACATGAATAGTGCTCGTGTACACACTTCCAATTTTCTGCGGCCACTTGGAAAAAAAAATGGCCTCAGAATATGGCATACTTACTGGCTGCCCAGAATTTAATTAACATTCCCAACTGACTAAACTGACTTCAAATGGTATCATAACTGAACTTACTAAAGTTTCTCTGGAAAGAAATATGGCATTAATTCCAAGCCCTACCACTAGTAATCTTATTTGAACACACCAAGCTTCATAATTCGTACTGAAGCTGTCTGTACACTTGCATTTTCGAAGCAAAATTTATGTTTGGACAAATGAGCAACTTATTTAAAACAGTCTTGAGAGATCAAAATACATTTGCATTGATAGAAAATGATTTGCCAAAAAATTGTGGAGACAAAACAAAGACCTTTGTTGAGTAAACTTGGCATGTTCAAACATACATCCAAAGTTTTAAAAAAATAATTTCCATTTACTTAGTCGCCAATAAGATTTTACCATGTGAATAATAATATTGCTGGGGATATTACTTAACAGTATAACAACAAAATAGGAATGCAATATATCTTCTTAGTAGAAAAAAATATGAACTTTTAGAGCAGATAGATCTAGATTAAAATATATGTTCTGCCACTTATTTATTGTGCAACTTTGGACAAAAAAATGTAAGTTCTTTGTACCTCAGATTCCTGTGTTTTCAAAAGAGATTATGTCACTGATATCATATCAGTGTCACAAGAATCAAATGAGATAATGAATCAAATTCAACTAGAACAATTACTATATATTAATTTTAAAAAACCTAGGATAGTGCCTGATATAAGGTACACAGTAGAGAGATTTTTAGTAGTTTTTTTTATTTATTTTGCATGAAAAAAATGGCCACGTGGCTATTGAAAAAAGGACTATTTTTCTTGTAATTTTGCATTTGCTGCTGTACTGATGGAACTCTGGGTCAAAGCTCTAGGAAACACTGTGAAGCCTTCATTTATCATCATTCTTTTTCCTTCTGTTCATATTTAATTTATACTTCCATCTTTAAATTCACTTTATTGATGCTGCTTGTATATTCCAAAGTAGATTTAAGTCTGTTTCCTCACAAATGCCTTCCCAACATCACAAGAAACCACTTACTGATTCATGTCATCGCATTGCTATATTAATGTCATCTATCCCCCACAGATGCTCAAGGTTTTGAGGATGGAGCCAGTGTTTAACTTGTTCCCCAAGTGCACTATGTTGATATAAGTGCTGATAAGAGATGGCACAAAATTGATGCATTGGGATTGTAGTGGAGGGCTAAGTTGTGTGGGCTAATAAAGAGAGTCCTGAATTGCTAGTTGTATGCCACTTAATTTGTTTTATGACAATTGATAAATCACTTAATCTTGAAGAATTTTATTTCCTATAACAATGGGCTAAAATATCCATTCTGCGTGGATTGATTTAGAGATTATATGAACCATACATTCTATAAAATAGCTGAGGGGTCCAATTTTCCAGTGGGAAAATCTACAGGCACCATATTTTAATTTTTTCAAATTGACATAAAATTCTATATATGTATTATGTACACCATGTTTTGAAGTATATCTATACATTGTTGAATGGCGAAATCTAGCTAATTAACAACTGCATTATCTCCCATAGTTACAATTTTTGTGGTGAGAACACTTAATATTCTCTCTTTTGGCATATTTCGATAATACATGATATCATCAACTATAGCCATTGTGCTGTACAATGGAGCACTTGCAATTATTTTTCCTGTCTAACTAATTATGTATCCTTTGATGAATACCTTCTCAACTCCTCCTTCCTTCTAACCACCTCAGCTTCTGGTAACCACCATTCTACTCTCTACTTCTATGAGATTAACTATTTTAGATTCCACATATGAGTGAGAACATGTGGTATTTGACCTTCTGAGCTTGTCTTATTTTACTGAACATAATGTTCTCCGTGTTCATCTATGTTGTTGCAAATTACAGAATTTCCTACTATTTTAATGGCTGGATAGTAATTCATTGTGTATATACACCATTTTATTTTTTCCACTCTTTTAAAAATATTTTATTTTAATAAATTTAGCAGTATAAGTGGTTTTTGGTCACATGAATGAATTGTATAGTGGTGAAGTCTAGGATTTTAGTGAACCTGTCACCTGAGAATTGTACGTTCTACCCAATAGTTAGTTTTTCAACCCTCACTCAATCTACAACCTTTCCCACTTCTGAGTCTCAAATTTATCATCAATACTACTCTGTATTTCTTTTCATATTCGTAGCTTAGCTCCCACTTATAAGTGAAAAGATGCAGCATTTTGTTTTCAATTTTTGAGTTTCTTCACTTAGAATAATGCCCCTCATTTACATCTAAGTTGCTGGAAAAGACATTATTCCATTCGTTTTTTTATGGCTGCGTAGTGTTCCATAGTGTATATATACCACATTTTCTTTACCCACTTATTGATTGATTGGCACTTAGGTTGAATGCAATCTGCAATTGTGAGTTTTGCTGTGATAAACACACACTTGCAGATGTCTTTTTGATATAGTAACTTATTTTCCTTTAATTGAATATCCAGTACTGGGAATGCTGGATTGAATGGTAGATCCAATTTTAGTTCTTTGAGAAATTTCTCCATTAATTTCCATAGAGGTTGTACTAATTTGCATTCTCATCAGAAGTGGAAAAGTGTTCCTTTTTCACTGAATCCACGCCAATGTCTATTGTTTCTTGACTTTTTAGTAATGGCCATTCTGGCTGGTGTAAGGTGGCATCTCATTGTAGTTTTAATTTGCAATTCCCTGATGATAATGGATTTTGAGCATTTTAAAAATATGTTTGTTGGCCATTTGTATATCTCCTTTTGAGAAATGTCTATTCTACTCATGTCTTCTTCCACTTTTTAATAGAAGTATTTTGGTTTTCTTCTTACTGATTTCCTTATAGATTATGGATTTTAGTCATTTGTCAGATGCATAATTTGCAAATATTTCTCCAATTCTCTAAGTTGTCTGTTTACTCTGATGATTATACCTTTTGCAGTGCAGAAGCTTTTTAGTTTAATTAGGTCCCATTTTTAAATTTTTGCTGCATTTGCTTTTGGGGGTCTTAGTCATAAATTATTTGCCTAGTTCAATGTCCAGAAGAGTTATCCCTCTGTTTTTCTCCAGAATTTTATGGTTTTGGGTGTTAGATTTAAATCTTTATCTTGAATTAATTTTTGCACATGGTGAGAGATAGGGATCCAGTTCCATTCTTCCACTTGTGGCTATTCAGTTTCCCAGCACCATTTGTTGAATAGGATGCCTTTTCTCCAGTTTATGTTTTTATATGTCTTGTCAATGATCCATTAATTGTAAGTATTTGGCTTTATTCCTTGTTTCTCTATTCAGTTTCATTGGTCTGTGTATCTACTTTTATACCAGTACCATGTTGTTTTGGTTACAATAGCCTTGTACTATAATTTGAAGTCAGGTGATGCAATGCCTCCAGATTTATTCCTTTTGCTTAGAATTGCTTTAGCTATTTGGGCTCATTTTTAGTTTAATATGAATTTTAGGATTGTTTTTTCTAATTTTGTGAAAAATGACATTTATATTTTGATAGGAATTGCAGTGAATCTGTAGTTTGCTTTGGGCACTGTGGTATTTTTTTATTTTATTCTTCCAATCCATGAACATGGGATGTATTTCCATTTGTTTGAGTCATCTATGATTCCTTTCAGCAAAATTTTGTAGTTCTCCTTGTAGAGATCTGTCACCTTATGGTTAAATATATTTTGGTTAAATATATTCCTAGGGCTTTTTTGTAACAATAGTAAAAGGGATTGGGTTTTTAATTTGATTATCACATTGGTTATTGTTGGTGTATAGCACTGCTGATTTATGTACATTGACTTTGTAACCTGAGACTTTACTAAAATCCTTTATCAGATCTAGGAGTATTCTGGAGGAGACGTTGGGGTTTTTCTGGGTAGAATTTTACATCATTGGCAAACAGATAGTTTGAAGTCATTTTTTCAATTTTGATATCCTTTCTTTCTTTCCTTTGGCCTGCTTTCTCTGGCTAGAATTTCCAGTACTATGATGAAAAGCAAGTGGCAAAAGTGAGCATACTTGTCTTGTTCCAGTTACCGGGGGAAATGCTTTCAAATTTTCCCTGTTCAGTATGATGTTTGCTGTGGGTTTGTCATATATGGTTTTTATTATTTTGCAGTGTGTCGTGTCTATGATTATTTTGTTGAGGGTTTTTATTATAATGGGATGCAGGATTTCATTGAACGATTTTTCTGCATCTATGAGATGATCATACGGTTTTTGTTTTCAATTCTGTTTATGTGATAAATCACATTCATTAACTTGTGTATATCAAATAATCCCTGCATCCCTGGAATGAAACCTACTTGATCATGTGTTGTTGAATTTGAATTGCTAGCATTTTGTTGAGAATTTGTTTCATCTATATTCATCAGGGATATTAATCTGCAGTTTCCTTTTTTTATTATGTCCTTTCCTGGCTTTGGTATCAGGGTAATATTAGCTTCATAGGGAGGATGTCCTTATTCTCAATCTTTTAGAATAGTTTCAGCAGAATTGGTACTTACTCTTCTTTGAATATCTGGTCTAATTTGGCTGTGATTCCATCTGGCCCTGAGCTTTGTTTGTTGGCACTTTTATTATAATTATTCTTATTGATTAAATCCCACTGCTTGTTACTTGTCTATTCAGAATTTATATTTCTTCCTGATTCTTTCTAGCAGGGTTGAGTGTTTACAGGGAAGTATCAATTTCCTCTAGATTTTCTAATTTTTGTGCATACAAGATGTTCACAGTAGTATCAGATGATCTTTAGTATTTCTGTAGTGTCAGTTATAATGTCTACTGTTTTATTTCTATTTGAGTTTATTGGAATCTTATCTCCTTTTCTTGCCTAATTAAGCTAGTGGTCTATCAATTCTGCTTGTCTTTTCAAATAACCTACTTTTTATTTCATTGATCTTTTGTATTGCTTTATTTGTTTCTATTTCTTTTAGCTTTGCTCTGACCTTTGTTATTTCCTTTCTTCTGCTAGCTTTCAGTTTGGCTTGTTCTTGTGTCTATAGTTCCTTGGGGTGTGATATTAGGTTGTCAATTTGTGATCTTTCAGACATTTCGATGTAGGCATTTAGCACTATAAACATTCCTCTTAGCACTGCTTTTGTTGTAACCCAGAAAATTTGATAACTTTTGTCACTGTTGTCATTCATTTTGAAAATGTTTATTTCTTCATTTTAACTTTCTTGTTGGCCCAAAAATCATTCAGCAGCAGATTGCTTAATTTCCATGAATTTGTGTAGTTTTAGGAATTCCTTGTGGAATTAACTTCTAGTATTATTTCGCTATGATCTGAAGATATTTCATATGATTTTGATTTTTTAAAATTCATTGAGGCTTGTTTGCTGACATACTATATGGTCTATCTTGGAGAATGTTCCAAGTGCTGATGAGAAGAATGTGTATTCTGAAGTTCTTGGGTAGAATCTTCTGTAAATTTCTGTTAGGTCCATTTGTTCTAGAGTGCAGTTTCAGTCCAATGTTTTTTGTTTGTTTCTACCTTAATGATCTGTTTAGTGCTGTCAATGGAGTGTTGAAGTTTCCCACTATCATTGTAAATAAAAAAACAATGGAAATGAAAGACACATTTAGGGAACTAAAAATTCCAGTGAAATATTGTAACGATAGACTAGACCAAGTAGAAGAAAGAATTTCAGAGCTTGAAAACAAGGATTTTAAATTATCCCTATCAGACAAAAATTTTTAAAAAGACTTAAATAACAAAGTCTCCAAGATATATGGGATTATGTAAAATGGCCAAACCTAAGAAAGATAGGTGTTCCTAAAGAAGTAGAAAAAAAACAATTGAAAAATCTATTCGAGGGACAAATTGAAGAAAACTCTCCAACCTTGCTGGAGGTTTATACGTCCAAATACAAGAAGCTTAAAGAACTGGAGACTCGTTGTAAAGAGAACATCACCAACGCATATGTTCATCAGGCTATATAAAGTCAACATGAAGGAAGGAAGGAATTCTAAGAGCATCTATTTTAAAAACATTAATATATTTAAAATATATTTTATTAAAATATGAATATCTTCTAAAAGTTAAAAAACTTTTCATTTGTATCCTGATTTTATTTCTTTATGTTGATTTTTCACCCTTCTCTTGTATGTCCTTGGGTAGCTTCGTAATCAACCCTTGGAATACTTTATGTGTTATTTCAGTGATTTTATCTGGGTTTGGATCACTGCTGGAGATTTAGTGTGATCTTTTGTATAATAGGACCCAGTTTTGGCTGGGCGCAGTGGCTCATGCCTATAATCTCAGCATTTTGGGAGACCAAGGCAGGTAGATCACCTGAGGTCAGGAGTTTGAGACCACCTTGGCCAACATGGTGAAACCTTGTCTCTAATAAAAATAAAAAAAAAATTATCTGGACATGGTGGTGCATGCCTGTAATCCCAGCTACTCAGGAGGCTGAGGCAGGAGAATCACTTGAACCCAGGAGGCGGAGGTTGCAGTGAACCGAAACCATACCATTGCACTCCAGCCTGGGCAACAAGAAGCAAACTCCATCTCAAAACAAAAACAAAAACAAACAAACAAACAAAAACAAACAAAAAAAGGACCAATTTTTTCATATAGACATAATGATTTTTCTAGTTCCTCCTCATTTGTGTAGACTGTTTCTTCTAATTACTTTTGTATTTTTTGATTCAATTGTTTTTGCTCATATTTTTTTCTCACCTTGAGGATGTGACTTTAATGTTTATAGTTTATTGTCACCTAGTTTTGGCTCTGGATGCTTTTAGTGGTGAAAATTTGTATAACTCCCTTGCTTATAGAGAATCTTTGAACAATGGTTTTCTTAGATGCTGGTTGTAGTAGTGATGTGATGAGTGTTTGAGTAGATTATCTGTCTCCTGTGGGGCTGGAATGGCAGAAGTCTCATGAACTTTAATTTCATTCTCACTTAAAAAAAAAAATTCTCCATTATTTATTCACTGGGTGGAACACTTCAGGCTTCAGACCATTAGAAGGTGCCCACAGGTAAAAATCCTTCTGTGGCCAAACGCAATACCCAAATGATAGGCAGAGCTCCCAGGCTTGACAGAGACAGCTGGGGAAGCTCCCAGTGAAATGTACTGAGTGAAGTCTTTTCAGAGAGAAAAGAGGGAGCCAACACAGTTCTCCTTCTAGGCCAGCTGGAAAGCAATCTGCCTCCCAGTCACACTCCTGACCCAGTATTCTGGCTATTCAGATCAGACAGGAGCCTGTTTCCATCTGGACGAATGCTGTCATTCCATATGGAGAGTGATTGTCACTCTACCTCTTCTGCAAGCCTGAACCTGGAGGGCACTCCCCACCTGAAAGTATTCAAGAAAGGCTGTCTACAAATGCAACCATGCTAAGCTCCTGTGGGAGCAGGCCCAGTTGTATCTGCAGTGCTGGATGAGAAGTTTACTTCTCCAAGACCCTCCATGAGCACCAGGGGTGCCTGACTGTTGGGGCAGTGCTGGTGACTTTCCTCACTGAGCCCAGTAATGCACCTGCACCTCTGCTGAATGAAACTTCCCACAAGTAGAGACTTCAGGGACCTGCAGTCTGTTTTTGTTTTTTGTTCCCCCGCCCCCACCACAGGTTTACCAATTAATGTGATATGCTCTGCCTTCCCCTAGGAGTAGCAGTATCTGAAGGACAGATCACTGTGAATCCTGCTGCTCCTCCATGTCTAGTGGCCCGGTGGGTCTGCCACACTCCAGGCTGTTGCTAGGGCAATGGTAATAGCTGACGTTGCACAAAAGTTTTTTTCTTTTTTTTTTTTTTTCCTTCCTGAGTGCTGTGTTATTGTGTCTGCAGATGTTGTAATAGGCTTTTCCAGTTGGCCTCCAGCCAGAAGGTGATGCTTGTAAAAGCGCATGAAATGTGGTGGTAGCAGTGAAATTCGTGCTTGCCTGAAGTTACCCAAGGGAGGCATTCTTATGCCTCAGGCACTGGACAGGGCCATGGAACACCCATATGATCCTGTCTCTGTCCATTCTGTTACGCCACCAGTGCAGGTTGAAGTGCAAAGCTGATGGGGGCTTGGTCAGGTAAGTCTACACTCTGGTTCCCCATGTGCAGGTGCAAGCAGCAGCCACACTGGGGGATAAAGGGCAGTTCCCTGACCACCAGGGTAATGTTCCAAGGAACAGCACAGCTGTCTTTGCTGCACAAAAGAATCCACACAGGAAGCACGGGGTAATAGGCATTTACACACATTTTCTTTATCCATTCATCAGTTGATGGACTTTTAGATTGATTCCATCTCTATCCTGGCTATTTTGAATAGTGCTGCAATAAATATGGAAGTAAGAAGCATATTTTATATTGTATGTCAAAAGATATTTGCCTACAATCTACACAACTGGATATATTTAGATATTGGCAGATACTTAAATAATTACGGGGTTTTCGATAAATGTATTTTTCAGACTTTGAAAATTTCAAATAGGCAATAATCGTTTCATTTTTATAAGATAGCTGTCCAGATCTCCTTCAAAAGAAAATTAAAAGTGTGTCATACTAATATTACACCTGAGCTACTAACCTCATTGCAGAACAAACTTGTTCTACCTTATTGCTCCAATGATATTTTTCTTCTTTTCTTAATATATTCAACTGCTTATTGAAAAGTTGAACTGAATGTTTAGTCAATTCAAACAACCATTAAAACTTTTTAGATTTTTCTCTACCTGAACCAGTTGACAGTGTTCTGTGTTTGTTAATTCACTCTTTCTGTTGGTTTATGTTAGTTCCAATATAAGTCTTCAATTTGAATATTTCAATTCACTTTACCACTACAAAATATGCAAAGTAGTTGAATGCAACCATAAAGGAAACCAGTACACAAAGAATTTTTTGTTTACTTTTTTACACATCCTTAACATTTTATTTTGATTTTCAAATTGAAATTTGATGATTTGGTCTGCTTGTTTAGTGTTCCAGTGTCACTACCTTTCATTCTCCTTGATTCCTCATTTTTTTGGGCATATCACTAAATCAATACTACAGATTTTAAAAGCACATAAAGGTCTTCCAAAATATAACCACACTACAACTTTTTGTTGGATTTTTATATTGTGAAAATTAACAACTGAACTGAAGGACTCTCCAGTTTCCCAAAACAAAAAACTGTATCGAATTCCACACTTAAACATATGAGATAATGTAGCCTATCAGGATTTTCACAACAATGATATAATTGGAACATCAAATCTGCATGAGATACAGAGGGTGAGAATTAATCATTCACTATCCCTATGAGGAAACAAATTTTATAAAGTGAAATGACTTGCTCAAGGTCATATATATTTACAGAGCCCAAATTAGAAGTTCAAATTTTATAACTGCTACTGCCAGTGCATCAAATAACTTCTAGTTTTAATGATTATGATTAATTAATTTCTTAGGGAAAATAAATTACCTATATATTCATAACATCATCAAATTACCAATGAAACACCCCCTTTAAAATTTACTGATTTCCAATATGGATTTTTACACATCAAATGAAATCCTTGAAAAATAATTTCTTCAACATATATCAAGTACCTGCCATGTTCCAGAAATTGTTCTTGGCACAAGTAAACAGTTATGAAAAAGACAGAAATCTGCTGCTTTCATGGAAGTTTTATTATAGTGGTCTGGTAGACAACAACCCACTGAGAAAATGCATACTAGAATATTTGCCATATATTTTTGCTTCTTTTTCTGAAAAAAGTATATGAATATGGTTCAAAAATGACATATCACCCCAAAATGAACAATTCATCCATAACCTCTAAAGAAAATAAAGCAAAATTTAAAAAGGGAGTAACAGGAGGTACTAAAAAAGGAAGCCTGGTTGAGAGCTAAAATTTGACAAAGAAAGACTGTATAAAATTTGGGTACGTGAGGAAGAGTATTCTACACTAAGGAAGTTGAAAGTACAAAGTCCCCAAGGTGGCAATGCACTTTATTTGTCCAAGGAATAGCATCGAGGCCAATGTGACTGCAGCAAAGTGAACAAGGAAAAGACATATAGGAGAGGAGATCAGACAGTTTGAGATAAGCTTGATCATGTATGGTTACATTTTATTCTAATTGCAATGGAAAGCCAGTTAATGCATTGCAAAATCTAACTTCTATTCTACAAGGACCATTCAGGAAATTAACATTAAGAGTGTGGAAGAAAAAAAGTCTAGTTAGAAGGCTGTTGCAAAACTCTAAGAAAGAGATAATGATGGTTTGGAGTGGGCTGGTAGAGGTGGCTGTGAGAGAAGTGAAAATACCTGAGATAGAATCAACACAGTGCAGAAATTGTGTTTCGTTAATCTTCTTATCCTCAGTGCATAGTACAATGCCTGACACACAAGTAGTGCCTGATAACTGTAATTTGAAGAAATAGTCTGCTAGATTTCCTACAGCAAAAGTCATCCATAACACTTGAAATGTGTTCTGTGATTGTGCTTTAACAAAACTGAAGCATAGATGTATTAATATTGTTTGCTACTATCAGGAAAGAACGTGGATATTCATTTTACAGGAACCAAAACTCTAGATGTCGGGTAAGTCTCAGAAATGATCTGGGAGGCCAAATTGCACTTCCTCTTCATTGATGCGTATTAATGGCATGCATCATTATGCTCTAGAGACATTCCTACCTAGGACTTCTTTGGAAATACTGAATAATGATGAATTACTGCAAGTGATGCTCATCGACTGCAGGAATAAGATGCTAACCCCAAGGAATAAGTCATAAAGTGTAAACTCATGAAGGAAAATGCCTGTGTCTTATCTCCATACACAGAAGGGTGCCTTATGCATATTAGCCACTGGCTTCATGTTTGTTGAGCTGAATGGCAGAAATGCTGCTAGGCAATTTTCATATATCTAGATTAGTAGAAGAATAAGTATGTGTAGGAAGGAGGTAAATTTAACTATGATAAACTGTAAATCATATAGGAAACTCATCTATAAAGAATTTGAGAGTAAACTAGGGTGTCTTCTAGTGCCATCTACTGCCAAATTTTTGAGATACAAAATAAGCCTAATGGATAATATTTCACCTTTTTAATGATATGAATACTTAAGATTAAGATGCAGCTACCTTTTCCAGTACTGCCATTAATTTTGCACCCACTCAGGACAGTAAAATCCCTCATATATCTATGTATAGAACAGGATTCCTTAAAGCACCATTGACATTGTGGATCAGATAATTTTCTGTTGTAGGGAGCACTACTGTGCTTTGCAGAATGTTTGGCAGCATCCTCGGCTTCTACACATAAATGCCAGTAGCAACTCCACCCACCCCAGTTGTGACATCCAAAAAAGTCTCTGGACTTTGCAAACTGTTCCCCGTGGGCACAATCTTCCCAGTTTAGAAACATTAGTATAGGAAAAGAAAATTAACATCCATGCATTTGTTAATCCATTCTATAAATTGTTTTAATACCTGCTGTGTACTAAGGATAAAGCTAGCTTCTAGGAATACATTGGTGAATGAAAAAGATGTGGCCCCTGCCTCAATGGACCTCCCAGTAGAAAAGATAAGCCACCAAAGTACAGAAATACATGCATAAGTTTAAATTGCAATAATTTCTATGAAAGAAAATACAATGACCTAGATAAAGTGGTCAGGGAAAGTTGCTCAGAAGACATTACATTTAAACTGAGGCACGAAGCATGAGAAAAAGACAACTGAGGGAAGAGTGAGAAAAAAAGCGTCTCAGTCAGAGAGAACATCAAGAGCAAAGGACTTGCTATGAGCCAGGCAGGGTGCTACTTCCTTTCCAAGAATTATTTTACGTATGTAGAGTAACCACATGTCCTTGCTGCTCACAGTATTCCCATTTATACCTGCGGTCCTGCCATGGTTATGTGGATGATAAACTTTATCACCGCCCTACATTTAAATGTTACAACATTTGAGATGGGTTTGGTTACTATCTCTGTGTTACATAGAAAACTGAGCCCCAGCTAGGTTAAGTAATGTATTCAAGTTCAGAAAGCTAGCAAGTGACAAAACTGGATTGTAAGACATGTTCTATTTGACTCCAAAGGCAATGCTTTTGACAATTTTGCTTTGATGCTTCCCATGGGAAGAGTACGGATGCAGTAAGATAAAAATACTAAGTAGACATGAGGTAGCAATCATAAAAGTGATGATGTACAACACAGTAAATATTTGAAGAAATGATAAGCTATGCAAAGAGATCAAAGTTGGAGTTGGGATGATTTGAGCCTGGGGGCATTAGTGAACTATCAGGACCTGATCAAGTATCCACGATAGATGAGAAGCAACTTCCTCACAAGTCAAAATGGGTTCTGGGGGCCTTATTCATCAGGCAACTGGTTGATGCTGGCAGCAGCATACAATGAATAAAATGTCCCTGAGGAGTAGTCCAAAATGGAAGTTCAGTTTCTGGCTATGACATATATTAGACATTGGACTTAAATGAGTTGCAACCACTGAGGTTAATTTCCCATCTACACAACAGAGATAAGGGCACAAGTTCTACCTAAATCAAGGTTTGTCCAGAGGCTCAAATAAGATAATTCCTGTGAGTGCGCCGTGTAAACTAGGAAGTATAATTTGCCATCCTATTAAAAGCAGCCTTTTTGAGCAGTTAGCATTTCTGCTGCTATAATCAGTCATCTTCTGTCTTTTCATTCCTTGAATTCTTCAAAAGAGCTAAAGAAATGTGATTTCTTCTGAGGAGAAAGATGGATATCACACTTTTGAACTGTCTGATCTGATACACTAGTCTGGGTCTCCAGGAGCTTGATGAAACTGGATGTCATTACGTCAGCATTTCTCATTTTATTTTGGCCTTCACAAGCTCAACCACAACACAAATTACTAAATGGCTCTCATAGTTCTTTGTAGTAGGGGAAAGGACTAAACAAAAGAAAAATAAAATGACATAAAATAAAATAAATAACTCTATTGTAGAGACAAATTTTCAGATATTGAGGTGGCATTGCAAGGGCACTTTTTACATCCATCTGTGCCTGTCTGCTTATACAATCAACACTTATTGTTTGAGATTTCAAGTATTTCAAAAATATTTCTAAAAATACTGTGTTTCTTTGACCTTTAATAAACCATTCAAAAGCCACTTGCAATGACAGAAAACTAATAAAAAAATGCTTATTCTTTACCTCCTTTTCACAATAAGTCATATTGTGAAAAGGCTCTATTTTTTAAAGAGTAGAACAAAAATAAGATGGGACTTATTTGGAAGGTGGTTTCAAGTTATGGTCTAATTTCCATGCTGCATTTTTTAATCATAGCAGCTTTACTTCTTTTAAAGTTTTGTGGGTACATAGTTGGTGTATATATGTATGGGTACATGAGATGTTTTGATACACGCATGCAATGCATACTAATCACATCATGGGAGATGGGGTATTCATCCCCTCAAGCATTTATTCTTGGTGTTTAAAACAATCCAATTATACCCTGTTAGAGTAAAATATACAATCAAAATATTATTGAAAATAGTCACCTTGTTGTGATATAAAATAGTAAGTCTTATTCATTATTTCTAACTATGATTTTTGTAACAATTAACCATTCCACCTTCCCCTCAAACCCATACTACTCTTTCCAGCCGCTGGTAACCATCCTTCTACTGTCTAACTCCATTGGTTTAATTGTTTTAATTTTTATATCACACAAATAAATGAGAACATGGAATGTCTGTCTTCTTGTGCCTGGCTTATTTCATGTAACATAATGATCTCCAGTTCCAACCACGTGGTTGCAAATGACAGGATCACACTGTTTTTTATGGCTAAATAGTACTCCACGGTGTATAAATACAGCATTGTCTCCATCCATTCCACTGTTGATGGACAATTAGGTTGCTTCCAAATCTTGACTATTGTGAACAGTGCTGCAACAAACATGAGAGTGCAGATATATCTTTGGGATACTGATTTCCTTTCTTTTTACTATATACCCAGCAGTGGGATTGTTGGATCATATGGTAGCTGTACTTTTAGTTTTCTGAGGAACCTCTAAACTGTTCCCTATAGTGGTCATATTAATTTGCATTCCCACCAATAGTGTACAAGTGTTCCCTTTTCACCGTGTCTTTGCCACTATTTATTATTGCCTGACTTTTGGAGAAAAGCCATTTTAACTGGGGTGAAATAATATCTCATTTTAGTTTTTATTTGCATTTCTCTGATAAACAATGATGTTGAGCACCTTTGTGTATGCTTGTTTACCACTGGAAAGTATTCTCTTGATAAATGTCTATTCAAATTATTTGCCCAGTTTTTGATAGTATTAGTATATTTTTATTCCATCGAGTTGTTTTTGTTGCTTACAAGTTCTAGTTATTAACCCCTTGTCAGATGGGTAGTTGACAAATATTTTCTCCCATTCTGTGAGTTCTCTCATCACTTTGTTCATTGTTTCCTTTGCTGCTCAGAAGCTTTTTAACTTGATGTGATCCCATTTGTCTATTTTGCTTTAGTTGCCTGTGCTTGTGGGGTATTACTCTTGTAATTTTACCCAGATCAAAGTCCAGGAAAGATTCCCCAAAGTTTTGCTATATAGTTTCATAGTTTGAGGTATTACATTTAATTCTTTAATCCACTGTTATTAAATTTTTTATATATGGCAAGAAATAGGGGTCTAGGTTCAGTCTTCTGCATGTGAATGTCCAGTTTTGTAAGCATCATATATTGAAGGGACTGTGTTTTCCCCAGTGAATGTTCTTGGCACTTTTATCAAAAAAATGAGTTCACTTTTGTTTCTGCATGCTCTATTCTGTTCCATTGGCATATGTATCTGTTTTTATGTCAGTACCATGCTGTTTTGGTTACTATGGCTCTGTAGTTTAATTTGAAATCAGGTAATGATTCCTCCACTTCTGTTCTTTTTGCTCAGGATAGCTTTGGCTATTCTGGATCTTTTGTGGTTGCATATAATTGTTTGATTTTCTTCTCTACTTTTGTGAAAAATGTCATTGATATTTTGATAGGGATTTTCAGTCCACATGTGTTTTTAGAGGTGAAGTGTTACAAACAATGACTTGTTTGCAACAGGTCATTGGGTTTTGTTTTGTATGCATTCAGTCAATCTATGTTTTTTGATTAGAGAGTTTAGTCTATTTACATTAAATGCTATTATTGATAAATAAGGACTTACTCCTGTCAATTTATTTTTTGATTCGGATTGTTTTGTGGTCTTCTCTTCTTTCTTTCTTTCCATCCAGCCTTCCTTTTACTGAACATGATTTCAAGTAGTGATATGATTTACTTTCTTGCTTTTTAATTTTTGTGAATCCATTACATGGTGTTTAGTTTGAGGTTCCCATGAGACTTGCAAACACTATCTTAACACACATTATTTTAACCTGATAACAACCTAACACTACTTGCATAAACAAACAAGCAAGTCAAAAAAAGTAATTAAAACTCTATGCATTAACTTTATTTTTCCACTTAACTTGTTGTTTCTGTTTATACCTTATTATAGTATGTCTTGAAAAAGTTGTCATAGATATTGTTTTTGATTCATTCTTTGTTTTCTTTGGGTTTTTTTTTTCTTTTTTTTTTTTTTTTTTTACTTAGGATAATGGTATGTTACACACTACAGTTACAGTATTATAATATTTTATTTTTCCCATGTACTGTTACCAGTGAGTTTTGTATCTTCAGGTGATCTCTGATTGTTCATTAATGTTATTTTCTTTCTGATCAAAATACTTCCTTTAGCATTTCTTGTAGAAAAGGTCTGGTGTTGATGAAATCCCTTTTTTAAATCTGGTAATATATTTACTTCTCCTTCATTTTTGAAGGATATTTTTCACCAGATATACTATTCTAAGGTAAAAGGTTTTTTTGTTGTTGTTTTGTTTTCTTCAGCACTTAAATATGTCATGCCACTCTCACCTGGCCTGTAAGATTTTCACTGAAAATCCTGCTGCCAGACATATTGGAGCTCCACTGTATGTTAGTTGCTTATTTTCTCTTTCTGCTTTTAGGATCCATTCTTTATGCTTGACCTTTGGGAGTTTGATTATGAAATGCCTTAAAGCGGTCTTCTTTGGGTTAAATCTTCCTGGTGTTTTATAGCCTTCTTGAACTTGGATATTGCTATCTTTCTCCAGGTTCAAAATGTTCTCTATTATTATTCCTTTGAAAAAACTTTCTACCACTATCTCTTTCTCTACTTATTTTTTAAGGTAAAAACTCCTGGATATTTCCTCTTCATCGATTTTTCTAGATTCTGTATCCATGCTTCATTTATTTTTTTTCTTTTTTCTTTTTTTCTCCTTGGTGTATTTTCAAGCTCACTAATTCTTCTGCTTGATGCATTTTGCTAGTAAAACACTCTGATGCATTCTTCATTATGTCTGTTGAATTTTCAGCTCCAAAATTTCTTCTCGATTCTTTGTAAATTATTTCAATTTATTTATTAAACTTATCTGACAGGATTCTGAATTCCTTCTCTGTGTTTTTTGAGTTTTATCAAATCAGCTATTTCAAATTCTCCATCTGAAAAGTCACATATCTCTGTTTCTCAAGGACTGGTCCCTGGTGACTTAGTTTATTTGGTGATGTCATGTTTTCCTGGATGGCCTTGATTCTTGTAGATGTTAGTCTGTGTCTGGGTATTGAAGAGTTAAGTA
Source organism: Macaca thibetana thibetana (assembly GCF_024542745.1). NCBI lineage: Eukaryota > Metazoa > Chordata > Mammalia > Primates > Cercopithecidae > Macaca > Macaca thibetana. Next base: position 139,363,356 of record NC_065598.1, read on the forward strand.
TTTATTGTAGTCATCAATGTCTGGGTTTGTCTGCACCAATCCTTCTTAGGAAGGCTTTCCAGATATTTGAAAGGACTAGCATGTTGTGATCTAAGCTGTATCTGCTTTAGGGGGCATTCCAGGCCCATTAATACAGTGGTTCTTACAGACTCATAGAAGTACAACCTTGATTGTCTTGGATAAGATCTGAAGTATTCTCTGGCTTACGAGACCAAGACTCTGGTTTTCTTTCTTTATTTCCTTTTAAACAAGCAGAGTCCCTCTCTCCATTCTGAACAACCTGAGGCTGGAGGTGGAGTAACACAAGTACCCTTCTGGCCACTAGTACTAGGACTGCACTGTGTCAGTACAGCACTGGTTCTCACCCTAGGTCCATTGTAACCACTCCCCGGCTACATTCTATGATCCCTCAAGGACCTAGTGCTCTACAATCATCAGGTGGCAAAGTCCACCAGGCCTGTGTCTTTTCCCATAGGGAAGCATATCCTCCCAGTCCCCAGGTGGATTCAAAGTTGCTGTCTGGGAGCTAGGAACTAGAGTAAAAAATCGTAGGCATCTACCTGGTGTTCTACTGTAGTATGAGTAAGCTGCAATTCAAACTAAAAGACACTTCCCCCTTCCCAAGGGAGAAGAGCCTCACCTTGTGGCTACTGCCACCAGAGGCCAATGGAGAGTACTACCAGAGTACCAGCAATGTGCCCTTCAGGCCCAAGTGCTCTTAAGTCAGCTTGTGGTGAATCCTGACTGGCCTGGGACTCACCCTTCAGGGTCATGGGCTCTCTTTTCGCCCAGGGAAGGTCCAGAAATATCATCCGAGAGCCAATTCTTGGAATCAGAAACCCCAAGTGTTTTTTTTTTTTTTTTTTTTTTTTTTTTTGCTCTACCACCCTGTGGCCGAGCTGGTACATAAGGTCCAAGACAAAGTCCCCTTTCCTTTTCCTCTGCAATTGTCAAGCAGAAGGAGCCGCGCCCTGTAGCCACAACAGCTGAGAATGTGCTGAGACTCACCTAAAACCGACAAGTCTCCGAGTCTCACCTAAGGCCCTCACCAGAGTGCCTGGAAATCACTGCTGTTCATTCAGGTCTAAGGGCTCTTTAGACAGCAGGTGATGAATGCTGCCAGGACTGGGTCCTTCCCTTTAAGGCAGCAGGTTCCTTTCTGACCCAGGGTGTGTCTAGAAATGTTGGCCAAGAGCTAGGGTCTTGCATGGGAACCTCACGACTCTGACAGTACTATATCCTGCTTTGGCTAAGCTGGTATCCAAGATGCAATATAATGTCCTCCCCACTCTTCCGTCTCCTCTCCTCAAGTGAAAGGAAGGTGTCTCTTTTGGAGCTGGGAGCTGTGCAACCTGGAATTAGGGGAGGGGTTACACCTGCACTCCCTTAGATACCCTGACTGCTATCCCAGTAGGTCATGTGATCCCCAGTCTAACGTCTCTGGACCCAGTTCAGTACTAATGCTCATGTAAAATTTGCAGCCTTGTAGCCTAGCCTGCATTTCATATTTTTAGGGCCCCAGAGCACTTTAGCTCCTGGTAGTGAGGCTCACATAAACTCACGTCTGGCTGCTGGAATTGGCAATTCCCCTCTGCCTAGCACTGGTTTCAGTGCTCCCTCTGTGGGTGGCTGCCAGCTGAGTTTGGTCTGGTTGTCCTTTCTGCTCTAACAGTACTGCACTGAGTTTCATGCCTCACAATTGCTGCAGTCTTTCTTGCCCCGTGCACCAAAACTCTCTCTTCATTCTGCTGCTGCAGGGGAATAGGTGATGAGGGACATTGGCTATTCAATGCTGTTTTTCCTACCTCTTTAGTGCCTCTTCCAGCAATATGACGTTATAACCGGATACTGTGATTACTTACCAGATTTCTGGTTCTTATGAAGGTGTTATTTTTGTACAGATAGTTGTTATAGTGGCATCTTTGTGGAGGGGGGCAATCATTGGAGGCTTCTATTTTGCCATTTTACTCTGCCCTCTCTCTAATAGTAGCTTATTCAAACATAGTTTACACACCATAAAATTTACTCTATTAAAGCTTACAGTTTAATATATTCACTGAGTTGTGATATCTTCATGAGTAAAATGTTGAATCATTTTCATCACCCCATAATGTAACCTCAAATTCATCAGCAGTCACTGTTTATTCCCATTCCACCCTCCTTCCTCCACCATAGGCAACCACTATTTTACTCTTCCTCAGTAAGTCTGCTTTTTCTGAACATTTAACACAAATAGGTTCATACAATATGTGGCCTTCTGTGTCTGACTACTTTCACTTAGCATAATGTTTCCAAGGTTCATCGACATTGTGGTACATATCAGTATTTCATTTATTTTTATGGGTAATAGTCCACTGTGCACATATAACATTTGTATCCATTCTTTATTCGATGAATGTTTGGGGTCAACTTTTGTTTATTATGATTCATGCATCTATAAACGTTCCTGTACAAGTTTCTGTGTGGATATTTATTTTCATTTCTCTTAGCTAAATACCTACAAGTCGAATGCTGAGTTTCCATGCTATCTTTACACAACAGTTTTAACAGGAACGATTTGAAACAATTGTTACAGACCTTGATTATTATAAAATAATTATAATTCTTATAAAACTACTGTAATTGGGCAATAATATTAGAATATTAATTTAAATGTTAAGATTGAAAAATTATTTGTCAGATTTAATAGCATTCAATGAAGCTACTATTAATCATAACAATTCAAAAACTGTTTTTTATTGTAACTGGTCATTATAACTTAGAAATTCTTTTTCTGTGTGTTTTAGCCCTGCTATTTCTGTTTATGAACTTCATGACTGCCAAACTGTAAATTATACAATGAGGGATTAATATGTCAGACTGTAACTCTTAAGCAGTTTATATATTTAATTTTCGAGGTTTAAAATAGCTGTATTGCTATATTTGTGAATATCAAATGAGCTAGAACTGTGAAAGAATATATAAAAACAGATGAATATAATGTGTAACTGCAATTTTATTCATTCACTAGGAATAAGGCATACAGTTTTGTTCTAAAAGTCACAATTTACTTTCCTGGCTTTAGTTTGGAAATGCAAGCACTAGTTTTAAGAGGATCTTCTTAAATCAAATGCATCAAACACATTTAATTGAGGTGATTTATGGTGTAAAATAACTGCACTTGCCTAGGGTAGAAAGAATAATCCACCTTGCCTAGGGTAGAAGGAATAATCAGGAGAAATTGAAATTCTAGGACCAAAAGCAGTGTTGTGGGGGTGTTACTTCTCCTCTCCAGCCCACTTCCATCATCAATCTTCTCACAATGTATCCAGTATGTTCTTAGGAGCTCATTAAGCCTCCAGCTACATTCTTTAAAATCTAGACTCTTCTTAGTCAATTGTAAGCATGTGGAATTTCAGAACAGACCATGGGATGAAATATTTGGGAAAACTTTATGTTATAATTAGATTATGGATTCAGTTACTTCTGCATTAGCATATCTAGAGATCCTGTTGTTTCCTATCTCCAACCTGCTTCTTCCCCAGACCCACATCTCAGTGAATGGTACCACTGTTAACCCAGTTGCTCAACCTTAAAACCTAAGAACTTACTTTGATTCATCTATTTTTCTCAATTAACAAACTGACAGGCTTTATTTTCAAAATACATTCAGAATTTCTATCTTCTTACTTCCTACACTACTCTTATCCTAGACGAAGCTGCCACCATCTCTTACCTGGATGACCAACGCTGCTTTTACTCTAGCCCCACAGTCTATTGATACTTCAACCAGACTGATCTTTTTAACACTTAAATGAGATTATATCATTTACACATTTTCAAACTACTAGTTGGATACTCACTACACTTAAAATAAACTTCAAACTTACCAAGAAAAAACTGACCCATTAGCTCAAAGGATAAAGGGGAATTAGGATGAAATTTTTAAAGGTCCTTTTATTTTAATGTAATTGGTGTCAGTTCTACCAAAAGGTAAATTATAATTTCGTGTGTGCATGATGTGATCATCCCTAAACACTCTTCAGACAGACATAAAAACGCAAAACATTTGACCATTGCATTTGATTGAGTAAAGTTTGTGACAAGAAAAAAACCTGAAAATATTAGCAAACAACATAAAAGTAATTAAATTAGACTTACCTATTGAAAGATACTTTCACATCAGTGTACAGTTGCTTAAGGAGACCAATTATAGATGAAACAACACATGATTTGAAGATAAAACAAAAACACGAAAATAAAATATCCATGAACACAGCTGTGAAAATATAAATAACAATACAAATAATTTATGTAAAGAATATTCATAGAAACAGACTCCCAGCATAATGATAAAAACAATTCACCAAGAAATGTTAAAATCATGAATTTTTACATCCCTAACAGAACAGACTCAAATTATATAAAATGAAATGTGACAGAACAATAAGGGACTATCAAAGTCACAATAATATGGTTGATTTTAATACACATTTATTAGAAACAAAATGACAGAAAAAATTTGTGAGTATAGAAAATTCCACTGTTTGGTCGGCAGTGCCTCATGCCTGTAATCCCAGCACTTTGGGAGGCTGAGGCAGGCAGAACACGAGGTTAAGAGATCGAGACAATCCTGGCCAACATGGCGAGACCCTATCTCTGCTAAAAATACAAGAATTAGCTGGGTGTGGTGGTGCACACCTGTATTCCTAGCTACTCGGGAGGCTGAGGCAGGAGAATCACTTGAACCCAGGAAACAGAGGTTACGGCGAGCCGAGATCACGACACTGCACTCCAGCCTGGCGACAGAGCGAGACTCTGTCTCAAAAAATCAAAGAAAATTCAAAGATCATGGCTAACAAGTTGTATCTGTTAAATATGTGCAATCCTGTATCTATCAAATAGAGAAATGGGCAGATCATTGTTTGTTTATACACAGACCCAATTATTATTCATATCAGAAAAACTACACTTCCCAGACATCCTTGCCAGTTGATTTAGCCAATGAACACCATGGAAAGGCAAGAGAAACCATAGTCTTCCTGGCCTTCGCATACTAATACAGGCAGTATTTTCCAACAGCAGTTGCCTTTCCTTTGTAGTTTCCAGTTCTCTACTGAAGACCTTCTCATTTTATGGTCCCATTACATCTAGTCTGCCATCACATTGGTTTTAGTTTCCTCAAGACAGAACTAGTTTCTGGTTTCTGATAAACACCACCTACTTCCTGTATCTCTCCAAACCTAGAGACAATAGCAGCTTTCTGCTGTTTCTAATCTCTCAATTGTCTCACTTTTCTGTCACTGCATAAACATCATTTGTTAGCCAATTATCAGTATTACATTTCCTCTCTGTAAAACATACCCAGTGATTTCCAGTTGGACAACAACTAATATAAGAACACATATAACATTATGTTTGAGCAAAAACTAGAACAAATATAAATTATGTCATGTCACATCTCAAAAAAATTGCTGGATATTTTCTATTTATTTCCTTTTACCATTAGTTCTCTGCTCTTCTTGCTTCCTTGTTCTATACCCTAAGTGGTTACCCACTGTGAACTATATAACCTGGATTCTTTGCTTTCTGGCTTCCAGATCGTTATGGCTAATGGGAGGCACCAGTAGGAGATTGAAGAGCATAAAAATGAAGAGATCAGGGCAAATTTTCCTTACTTCTTCTCTGCCTTTATGCCATGGTTATGGTAGTGCCCTTCTACAACTTCAATTTTGTGTAGAGTACCTATCTGCTTTCCATGACTCTACATCTCACTGGGCTCCAGTAACACTGTTTCATCCCTTTATCTCTCAACATTTAGCAGTGGTAATAGTGTCTTATTGTTGATAATCCCCAGGTGCCCAGACTTTCTTGACATATTGATAAATATATCTTCATCAAAATCCCAGTTGAATGTGTCTTTTGTTATCTAGGTCATGAGTGTTTTTGAAGCATAACTAATAAAGAAAGGAAGCTTTAACAAGTTTCAAGGAATTGGTATGACACAGATGAAAAATATCTGACCAGGTATTTAGATTAGAAATCAATGATAATGCAATGTTAAAATGTAGACATATATACATATTTGCATGTATATGGATAGCAATGCAAAAACACACTCCTAAATACCAATTGAGGTGGAAACATCACAATGCAACTTATAACTAAATGGTAATAAAGTTACTACATATCAAACATTTTATAACAATATTTGATGGTATTTTATATAGATACCTTTTATTTAGTTTTATCTATTTCTCTAACAATTTATGTTTTTTACCATTCTTTTTTGTATCTCAGGCTTTCCTCCTGAAATCCTTCTTTCTTGTGCCTGGATAATTTTTTTTTTAGAAAACTCTTCAATGAAAATTATTCGTTAATATATTCTCGCAGTTTTGTTTATTTATAATATAGTTATTTTCCCCCATGTTCTTATAAGATAGTTTGTCTGCATATACACAATTCTATGTTGATGGTTATAATATTTTATCTTAAATAAAAATTATTTTTACATTTTTTGAATAATTTATTTTCAGATCTTTTTATTTGTCTTTGACTTTCTGTAGTTTCACAAAAATACTCGGTTGTCCTTTTATATATTTTATTGTGGATAAATGATATCTCCTGTATTCATTAGTTCATAATTTTTATCAATTATAAAAAATGTTTAGATTTCAATAATTCCTTGAATTCCTCAATATTTCTCAATATTATTCCTTTTATATAATCACTATTCTATTTTTCTTTGTCTATGATCTCACACACATTAAAATATTTCATTCATATAAAATATAATACCTTAAATCTGCATGATTTGTAAGTAGGCATTTCAGTATATTTGAACTTTGATAATAAAAAAAAGAAAGTGACATTTTTTTATTTACCACAGTTCAGGAACCTGTACAGGGACTGTGTGGACAAGGTATGAGACCAGCTTTCCCAAGGGGCTTTTATTGGCTCTAAAAGTCAACTTTGATTTCTTAAAATAATCTGAAAGCATGTCATTTCAGTCAAAACTTTGTTAAAATAACCAGTGTCTCCACAAGTGTCCTATTACAAAGTAAACAGATTCCTATTGCACTCATGCAAATAATTATATTGCCATCAGTTAAAAATACTCACAACTGGTTTCCAAATTTTTGATAAATCAGGTGGAAAGAAATATGCACCAAATTTTGTTTATAAGAGCATACATTACTCAATAATTAAAAGCTATAAATAGCTCTAAAGAAAAGATTTTTTAGCTCTGAAAAAACAAAGGATCAACAATGTTTTAAGCAAAAGAATCATAAAATGATTTATCTAAGTCTTCTATTAGTTCAGTCTGTGCAAGTAACTCCTGTTTGGCTTGATATTCATGAACATTTCAGTTCTCCATGGGAGTCCTAAAAGTTTTTCTTCTATTCTAGTGTCACAATTTCCAGAAACCTCCCCATTCAAGAGCACCTGTCAGAGTCTGATATGGTTAGAGTTTGTGTCCCAACCCAAAGCTCATCTTGAATTGTAGTCCCTGGGTGTTTATGAAGAGACCTGGAGAGAAGTGATTGGATTATTGGGGTGGTTTTTCCCACGTTGTTCTCATGAAAGGGAGTGAACTATCATGAGATCTGATGGTTTTTTAAATGGTAGTTTTTCTTGCACAGACACACACTATCTCTCTTGCCTGCTGCCAAGTAAGAAGTACCTGCTTCCCTTTCCACTATGATTGTGAGTTTCCTGAGGCCCCTTCAGCCAAGCAAAACTGTGAGTTAATTAAACCTCATTGCTTTATAAATTACCCAGTCTTGGGAAGTTTGTTACAGTAGTGTGAAAATGGATGAATACAGAGTCCTATGCTGATTACAAAACCACCTTTTGGAAAGGATAAAAGTGAAACAACTGTAGATGACAAAAGTCCTAAAACAGTTATAAAGACACAATTGACAAAGAAATTTGGTTACTTCTGTGGCATACAACAGTTTTACATAATAACCATAATTACTACTAATAACATGCACTAAGACATAACAGAATCACAGGAATGTCACAGAATTCTGGAACACATACTAATAACACATTTATATAAATATAACTCAAAGAAGGTTAAACACTGTTTCATATTTGACAATATTTCCCATATGATTTTATTATATCAAATAAGCAAATCATGTTTCTTTTCAACTTTAGATGACTAATATCAAAAAATTGAGAACCAAGTAAGAATTTGATTTTGGAAAATTTGTTAAATATAAAAAGTTTAAAAAACTTGATATCACAAAATAGGATCAGAGGTCATTGTAAAATAAGTCTTCATTCAGCCAAAGTAATGACAAAGATTTCAAGGAAAAAAAGGTGAAAACCTTTATTCCTTGAGAGAGGAGACTTAATTTCCCAAACAATAAGCCCTAACAAAAACAACATGAGGACAATTAAATTTCTTTTTAAAATTGTATAAACAATCTATACCATTTTAATTATTTTGACCATAATACATAATTTCCATAAGCCTTTTTATAACCTTTATAACCTTTTATTAAGAAGTTGTTAATGCTCCAAGAAAATCTTGTTAATCTGGCACAGGGGCCCATATGCTGGCCTTGCATCAGTGTGCCTTTGACATTCATGATTAATTTATAGAGAAAATGTGCCTTTGACATTCATGATTAATTTATTTTATCACTCGAAATTGGCCCCTACAATCGCACGCGCCCACCTCTTCTGTAATGGTCCCTGGGCCTCGAGTTGAATAGTTTTAATTTCTAGCCCTGTGTCTCATGAATGTAGTTTGTTTTGATTGACACTTTCTACCAAGTCTGAGGTTGAGGTTTTACCTGCTGTCAATGTTTAAGATTTAGATCCAGGAGTCACTGCCCCATAACTTAACGGCACAAGGCCTTCAAAAGCACCTACAGAAAGTTGCATGAATGTAATACTCTTAATTAAGAAAACAGTTTTTAATCTTAGTTTTTTTCTAATCAAACTAAAACTTAGTAGTAATAACATACAAATTATTTCAATAAAGCTTAAAGTCTGCTTATTAGGCCAGTTGCCCAAAGGCAAAAGACTTTCTGCAGTGTGACTGCTGTTTCCTGTGTAGATTCCTATGTAGAGTCCTTGTAGATTTAGAAAATCTACAAGTCAAAACTAATGAAAAGGGTATTTTAAATAGTTAGACATAGAAAGAGTGTTTCCTGGGTTATAAGTGCAAATTTTTGAATTCGTAGAACAATTTAATGCCAAGGGCATACAATAGTGTGTTAGAAATAAACATTTCCTTTAGACCTTTAAGATAAAACGTTTTTAGCATTAGGAACAGGTAGGACAACAACAACAAAAAATACCTACAGAAGCTGAAAATAAGTTGAAGGCTATAATTATTATTTCAGGCATTTTAAAAGTAGCACTATAACAGAAAACAGTGAAATGCAGTAAGTTTAACTTTGTGTGATAAAATATATGTAACATCTTGTAATTTTATTAAAGCAAATACCCTAAGAAAATTTTATTTTTCTAACCAATTATTTAGTGTATAAGTGATTCCTTTTTTAATGTCAAAACACGACCTCTAGAAAGACCATTACAATTTCCCTTTACTTATAGACAACTTGATCATGTAAAAGGTTTTTTTTCCATAAAACTTCTTATTCTAACTTACACAGATCATTCATGACATGCTTGCACTTTCTAGTTTGTCTTGAACATTCCTCTTTCTTAAACAATCAGTCATTTTATTCTAGGACAAAAATGTACCATACAAGATCCTTTCTAATGTAAAATTATTTTTCTTTAAGCTTTCTTACCAAAAATATCTCTTAATTCCTATAACATTCTTTACATGTCTTTTATTTCCTAGTTCCTTTTTCCTTGTTTTATACATAATCTTTAAATACGTTGAATTAGACAAAACTTATTTGGCTTATTAGTACACTCATTTTTAGAATGTTTTCCTACAATAAGTATTTTTTAATTGGAAAATACTCATTAAATGGAATATCTATTATTTAACTTTAGATTCTAAATTATGACAAGTTTTTCTATCAGTATTTATCCCATTACATTTACCTAATTATTTTATTTTTATTCTTACTTTTTATTAAAGTTAAAAATAACTTTAGTAACTTTAGACAATGACTATTATAGTTTTTTAAACTGAGATTAATAAGAAATGAGAAAAAATTACTTTAATCTTGGTTAAAAAAAGAAAAAAAACTATGATAGTCATTACCTGAGGTTATTTTCTAGTCAACTATTTTACAGCCCATGAATTTGAGGTTTTTACCTAAGAAAGAACCTTAAGATGAAATATACGGTTATTTTACCAAATAATTTAAGATTTAGCTGTTTTCATTATACCAATATTAATGTCCTATTTATTAAAAATTTTACAAACAAAGATCATTCTGTTTTGGCTGGGTTTACAGTTTAATAATATTTCTGCCAAATTTTGACACCTTGTAGTATTTGGCAGAGATAAGTATGAAATCATTTAATCAATAAATGCAAACAAAAATTTATGCTGACAATTCTGAAGACATTTTTAATATTACTTAACCAATAATTGTAATGCTAACTTATCAAAGATTTTACTTAAGTCCATGAACTTGAAAAGCATTTGGGCTTATTATTTAATTTATGGGTACTCTTTAAGCCAAATTTGCTACCTTGTGGCCAAAAGCACATAATAAAAAATGTGTATGTATACACAAACACACACAAACACACTCCTACAAAGATCCTATAGCTTTTATTTTCAGAACTCTATCCATGAGATATTAATACAAACTCATTGGCTTGCAAAAACAATAACAAAAAAATGGTTTGATAACAAAAAAATAATGGTTGGATAAAACTGGATTTTATCTCAGTAGGAAAGTAAGCACAGACTTAAAGCAGGCAGAAAAGAAAGCAGATAGATAGAGAACTTAGGAACTTTGTAGTTGCAGCTCGATCTTTGAGCTCTGGATTTTCCTTGATGTCATTTGCCCATCAGTTTAAAACATGCACAAAAGCAGAACTAATGTGTAGCTGGAGTATTAGAAAATGTGGCATGCCCTTCCATTTACAGAACCACTTGCAAGTAGTGGCTCCATAAAGCCAAACGAGGTACCCAAGAGGGGCCGTTCTCCTTGTCTTTCCTTACTCATAGATGATTTGTTCCCCGCATTCTTTTAATAAAGGAGAAACTGCGCTGTGACCTAGGTTTAGTGTGGTGGATTGAAGTGTGCTGGTTGTGGGTAGGACTCCACCGTGTGTCACTACTGACTCATTTTTGCCCTTTTACATGTCTCATTTTCTCTTTCCAGAGGTCTAGCACCTCTAGGAGGGCTCAAAGTGCAGAGTGACCAACTCTTACATGCACTTCTTGGTTGAGCCTTTTTAACCTAATTATTTTGGGGGTTCCCTGTAGGACCACTGCAGGTTGCAGATTGTCAACACCCAAAACAGTCCCACTTGGCTCCCAGTCAGCCAGTTGTGCCTTTCAGCTGGGAGGAGCAAAATGCCCTTTCTCTTAGGAACTGAAGAAACTCAGCCTCTCAGTCTATAAAAACAGTTCAGTTCCTCACGCAAATATGCAGACAAGCCAATCAAGATTAATTTAGGCAGGAAAGGCAATGGAGAAGACTCTTTAGAATGCACCTCCAAATTAGAATTAGGATCCTAAGCAACAGCTTCCTGGTGGGGGGGCGGGGGGAAACAGCTAAGATGACTTCCTATAAACTGTCTTCAACCACCTTTAACTTTGTAGCTCTTCTTTGCCACTACACACACCAAGGTCAAATCCTCTCACCATACAAGGTTATCTCTGGTACCCCCAAAAGCCAAAGAAGTCAGATAATGCAAATCCAGGAAAGCAGAGCTTTGAACCTAAGAAGAATCTGCTCATGATCCTTGAAACTCCACAAAGAAAACAGGACACTCCCCAAAGGGGTGAGTTATTGGTTCTGAGTTCTTTAACAAAAAGGCCTATGAGACAGGTCTCAATGAATTTAGAAAGTTTATTTTGCCAAGGTTTAGGACCTTCACAAAGACTCAGGAAGGCATGACGACATGTGTTCAAGGTAGTCGGTACATAATTTGGTTTTATACATTTTAGGGAGACACGAGATAGGAATCCATATATGCAAGCTGTACATTGGTCCCATCCTGAAAGGTGGAACAACTTGAAGTGGGAGGGGTCTTCCAGGTCACAGGTAGATAAGAAACAAATGATTGCATTCTTTTGAGATTTTGATAAGCACAATTTACAAGAAAGGTCACTATGCCTTAGTCTGGCTTAGTCTAGCACAGGAAACAATCAGGTATGCATTTGTCTCATGTAATCGGAGGGATGACTTTGCATTCTACCTGTCCTTTTCCCACAAGAAACTTCCTTGTGGACAAAATTGTGAGGGAGGTATGTAGTTTAAAAAAAAATATTCATAGCTATCTTATTTAGGCATAGAATGGGAGACAGGTTTGCCTGACATAGTTCCCAGCTTTACTTTTCCCTTTGGCTTAGTGATTGTAGGGATATTTATTTTCCTTTCACAATGTTAATTTAGCATTAAAATTCTGATACAGAAAACAGTGTTTCACTGTGAGGTCTATCGGACAGGATGACCACACACCCAGTTTAATACCTGCTACACCAGCATAATTATGAAGAGCACCAGCTTTCAGTCTCAGTAAAATCCCACTTTGGTAGGTAAATTATACAATCATATCGTTATTAACCCTAGTATACTCCTTAAAGTTTACTTACAACAGAATCTGGCAAAATGCAGTCTCTGGATTTTATCTTACCCTGCTGATTCCATCATACAGTCAACCACATATTACTTTATGCACATCTGATTCAAATGGGCAAACGACAAACTCCATGTTCATATTTTTAAAGCCATTACTCAATCCTAATTTGAAAAGATAGAACACAGGAGAAATCATTTCCACAGGAAAATAGCAAGAAACTACGTGCCACACATCCTTGGACAATTGTAGCAGAAATGAGAAATGAAAAGTGTGCTAGTCACGAAACAGGAACATCCCAGATCCAGTATTTTGGCTCCTGCTATCTACAAGAGGATTGAAACAACCATTTGTTTTTAGTAAATAAATATTTCAAAAAGCATACATGAAAATTATTATTTTTATCAGCTAAAAAGAGCTCCACAGAAAAGTCTATTAGCAAAGTAAGTGACAAGTGACAGTGTTTGACAACTTTCAAATAATCTACACTTACATAGTTTTAAATGATAAGTGTATTAGCTTGGCCATTATTTGGATAACAGAATAAAGAATGACATAATGACATTACTGAGGAACAATGTTTCATAATGAAAAGAGCATAACTCTTAAAGTCAGACAAATCTGGATTCAAATTTCAGTTCAATCACTTAATAGCAGCGTAGCCTCTGAGCCTCAGTTTCCTCAACTATAATATGGGAAAATAGCACCTACCAAAATAAGTTGTTGAGAATAATAAATGAGATTTTATTTGTGAAGTGTCTAGCATACAGAAAGTATGCAATGAATAGTTATTAATATATTTTATTTATTTACTTATTTATTATTATACTTTAAGTTCTAGGGTACATGTGCACAACGTGCAGGTTTGTTACATATGTAACCATGTGCCATGTTGGTGTGCTGCACCCATTAACTCGTCATTTACATTACGTATATCTCCTAATAAAAAGAATGAAGCTAGCTATTAATATTTTAAGAAACACTTTAAAATATCTTACAGATATACATCTACAAAGTTATACCACAGTCTAAAAAATCTTATCAATTGAGTTTAATATAGAAACTCAAGGTATCTTCAATAGCCACCTAGGGATTCAATGACATAGTGATGAAGGAATCCTATTTTTTCCTTCCAAGTTCATTATCATTTTTAGTTCCATTACACAAGAGCATAACCACCCAGTAAAACAGTTACTTGAAACAATGGATATACTGATTGGATATTAACCTTCAGGATGATAAGGACCTAGGTATGCTTTCTCTTTCTCTTCCCGTTGAATTCATTTAATCAATCTAGGTTTTTTTTTTTTGGCAAATTGTGGCAACAACTTATATTTGTTATGTAAAAATATCTATATTTGGCAATCTTTCATTAAACCATCACAAATTGACTATTTTTTGGCTGAAGAAAATAGATTTTATGAAATGCTGTTGATTCCACAAGCATCAAATACTTGGACAAAAGAAGTATTACACTGATTGTAGGATAATATTCATGATATATGTATCACTAAATTCATCTAAAAAGTAAAAGAGAATTATAATATAAATGTTGATGATTTGGGCATAAACATTAGATTCTTGAGTACCAAACTGTTCCCTGTTTATTCAAACACTAAATATATGTTAAATACAAGAAGTGAGGCTAAGAACTGTAAAGTAGCCTTTTTTTTTTTTTTTGACAGCAAGGAATGTTATGTTATTCTTTTTTGCATCCGCAACATCTAACACAGTGCCTGGTACTTCATTCTGACAAGTCAGCATATATCAACTGTGTAATTATGTAAGAGAAGTAAAAACAAAATACCGCAAGAGTTTATAGTGGGGAATATTGCCTTAGAGTTTTCCAGCTTGAGTGTGCATGTCAGCCTACATACAGTACTCTGATGGTTAGTTTTATATGTCAACCTGACTAGGCTACAGGTATTTAATCAAACACTAATCTAGGTGTTGCTGTGGAGGTAGAATGATTATTAACATCTCTAATCAGCAGACATTAAATAAAATAGATTATATTTGATAATATAGGTAGGCCTCATCCAATCGGTTGAAATACCTTAAGAGCAAAACTAAGGTTTCACTGAAAAGGAAATTCTACTTCCTCACTCCTGTCTGAGAGTTCCAGACTTCAGACTTTCAAGCCCCAACCACTGCATTAGCCCATGTCTTGAAAGAAATTGTGCGTGTGTGTGTGTGTGTGTGTGTGTGTGTGTGTGTGTGTGTGTGTGTGTGTTTCAATAATCCTTTTTTTCTGGAAAGCCTTCAGTGAAAAAATAAATTATCAGCAAAATAGTGCCAGTATTTCACCTAAACAACCACTAGGCAAGTTCCTGAATGCACTGACTCAATAATATTTAAGTTTAATAGATGGTATTACACCCTAATAATGAACATACAAAGTAATTTTGGAGCTTGAAAAAAATTAGTTTTGAAAAGACTAGAGTACAGAGGAGAGGGTATCAGGCCGTGGACTTCAATAAACCTCAGTAGAGATTCCAGTCTTGCCATTTACTGGTTTAATGACCTTGGGCAAGATCTTAAATCCCTGATATACCTTATTTTCTTCAATTTAAATTGGAATGATATAATGAAGCCAAACACAGAGCTTTGTTAGGAGGGTTAAACTTAACAATTTATACTTCAAAATAGAAGATTTAGCAAGTATGTGGCATATATAGGAGTTCAATGAATGGTAACTATACTACTAAAATAATGATTTGAGTTTATAGCTTATAATTGTCATTTGATGTTAAAATAAAACAGATACCTCCACAACATGTGAATATGTGTTCACATACATAAATATGTATATTCTAAAATGCAATTTAATACATGAATTTACCTACGTAGAAAAACCTGCACATGTACCCCTGCACCTAAAAGCTTTTTTTCTTTTTTTCAAAAAAAGAAAAGAAATATAGACATCATTTAACCCAATCATTTGAAACCCTGGCTGGACATCAGAATCACTGAAATGGATTTTAAATAATGTGTGATTACAAGGTGCCCCAGCTGTCCTTTCTCTCACCCTCTCTCCTCCTCCCACTTACAATTCTGACTCCCACATGATTCTAATGTGCAGCCAATGCTGCGAAGCAATCATCTGATGCATATGGGGAAAGTGAGGTTGGGAATTAATTGGTTCAGTGAAGGTTATGTCTTATTTAGGAGCATTACAACTCTAGCATCCTCCTGTTGGCAATAGAGGACAACATTCTTCTGAGGCTACAGTGAAGAGCCTAGTTTACACTGATGGGGATAACTACTATGTTGACTCGCTTTTGACCCATCCACTTTAAAAATTAACATGCCTCCTTATGAGTTTGCTTTGCTCAATTTATAGACTGGCTCGCCTTGAGCAGTTCTACCACTTCTTTAAGCGCCTGTGGAGTGTAGAGTCAAAGAAATTATCTTGCTACTTTCATATAGCTGGGCTGTCAGAATACCGGAATAACAGAGCATATTTTTCCTGTCATCAGTGCTCCACTCAGCCTCTTAACTGCTTATAATCTAGGGATGCAGCAGTGGAAAGACTGTCTATTGAAAGCAGATAAAGTGTCCCACAGAATAATGTTAAATGTTAGTCTAATTGGCACTGGCCAAAAGTATGCCGCTACCGCTGTGCGAATAGTGATGGCATTTCCTGGTGTACTTAGCACAGGCCACCATATTGGCATTCTTTTGCCACAGCAGCACCTTGACCTAGAAGAACACATACAAGTTTTAAAATGTTGGTTTGTTAATTTAAAACAGGGACTACAAGTGGATTTAGAAAATATAAAATACCTAATGTCATCTCTATAATCTAGCCATATGAATGTCTTTTCTATTTATCCACATGGCGTCTATACATGTATGTTCAGTGTGCATACAAAATAAATTTTACAGTTATAATTACCGTATATGCAATTTTGAGTTTTACTTTCCCTTCATAAGTATTTTCTAAGTGAAGGATCTGCAAACTCTTTCTATAAAAGGCCATATAATAGATATTGTATGCTTCACAATTATGTACTCTGTCATAACTACTCACCTCTACCTTGGTCACACAGAAGCAGCCATACAAGATACATAAAGGAATGGCATTTGTGTGTTCCCATAAAACTATATTTACAAAAACAGGTCACGGGATTGATTTGGCTCATGTTGGCCATTGTTTGTTGACCCTGTAGTAACATGGTCCTCATATTCACCATCTTTAATGGCCATATAATATTATATTTGAGAAATTAATTTTTTTAGCATTGTTTTATTGCTGAGCATTTAGTTTATTCTTTTTCTTTTCTGTGTATGGATGTTAAAATAAATAATGGGGAATTATAAAAAAATGTTTTCATGAGAAATAAATATTATTTTCTCAGTGTGTACTAGCTTTCTTAACACAAATTTAAATTTGACAGATTCAATGACTAGAAAAAAAGGTGCAGATATTTATATTATTTCAAATTGCTCTAATTGAACTGAATTTCACACCATCAGTAATATATACCTGTTTCTGCACAGCTTTGTCAACATCAGATTTTAGTTTAACTGAAGCAAATTATTATTTGAGATGACTCCAAAATCCACCTCTTACAGGTGAGTTATCTATGGCAACAGGATACTGAGTTACTTACAGTAAAGGGGAAGGCAAAGATTGGGACTAGGTTTTTTGATCACCATTCCCCACTTCAGCGTGCTTCCTCATAAGAGCCACTGCTCTCCATAAACTAGCAGAAGAAATTACAGATTATTTTTCCTTCTTTGTTTTAAAACTGTGTCATATTAGTCATACTGATTTGATGTGGCTCACGAAGAAATATCACACACCCTGAGATGTATAAGAATGAGGTGGGGACTTGGATTAGTCAAATATTTTAGTAAGGTCACTTTTATACCCAATGTTCATAGGTAAAATAGGACTCGACCAGTGTAAGATAAGATATGATAAGCTTTATTTCTGGAATTCAAAGGAAGTCACTGAAGCAAAACTGACTGTGAGATGTAAAAGCCATTGCCAAGGATAGTGAAGTACAAATGTTACTTTTTATTTATTTATTTAAGCTCAATAGATGCAAATGAGTAGTGCCTGATAAATAAGAAAGAAAGGTCAACTTTTGATAAGGGGAATATCTCAAGTGAGTCGCTTTTAAGACATTCAACCTTTACTTCTGTTAGCCTTAGTGGATATGGTCCTCTACATCCTTCCTGCCACCTTGCATATTGGCTCTTGTTAAAAAAAAAAAAAAAAAAACCACCACATTCCACTGATATACCATTAAGTCAAAGAACAGTAGATATAACTGCTTCCGTGTGAGCCAAACTCAGAGAGCTGGGAAAGTAGTTGAACTTTTTTAGGGGTCAGAAGGGTACCACTAATTTGATCCAGAAGATACTAGGTACTGGGGGAAAGGAGGCCCTTCACTCCTCGAAAATACAGCACTCAGAGGGAAGAACTGGCAACAGGAACTTGGTCACAGGGAAATCCAGGAAGTGGTAAGGGGAGTTTTCTGGAGGATAGATGGAGCACAATTTAAAAACAAAAAATAGAACCAAAAACCAATAGGTAATGTACAACCAAAAAGAGAGCCCAGAGAGCCATCTAGATGCAGGAATTTGGCATGAAGGTCAGGGTTGGGGTTAGGATTCAGGGACCGGGGTCCAGACCTCTGTGTGTGTTTGTGTGTGTGGGGGGGGGGGGGGGGGGCGGGTGGTGGGAACATGCAAAGATTGAGTGAACAAAATCTTTTCTAGGTGACAGGAATTAACCAGCTCACCAAGGCTGGAAACGGTCAGCATAAGAGCAGAGATCAATGGTAAAAGGCATCCTGATTGTGGAAGTACTAAGTACTAGAGCCACACTACCTGAGTTCAAATCCCAGCTCCAACACTTACCAGTTGTATGATCTCAGGGAAGTTACATATACTCTCGGTGCCTCAGTTTCCTCATCTGTAAGAGGAAGAATCAAAGTATTCCTATCATAGAATTTTAGTGAGGATCAAATTAGTTTATATATCTTTAAATGTTATACATATTTGTAAAAGTTCCTGGCATAGATGCTCTATGTGGATTTATTACTATATGCAGCTTCCCAAAATACCTGAGCAAAGACAGACTAAGACAGAATCTGCAAATACGGGTCAGAAGAATCCAGGGTTCCTTCCTCCACCAAACCAGTCTCCTGCCTTTCAGTTTCCTGAACAAGTTTTCCATGATCAATGTCAGTTGTCTGTGATATAGTTTGATTATTTGTCCCTTCCAAATCTCGTGTTGAAATGTAACTCCCAATGTTGGAAATGGGGCCAAGCGGGATGTGTTTGAGTCATGGGGGTGGATCCCTCAAGAATCGCTTGATACTCTCCCTATATGAATGTGTTCACAAGAGACTTGGTTGTTAAAAAGAGCCTATCACCTCCCTCCTCTTTCTTTCTCCTTCTCTTGCCAAGTGACATGCAGGCTCCCCTTGTCTTCTGCCACGAATAAAAGCTTCCTGAGGCCTCGCCAAAAGCAGACGCGGTTGCCATGTTTCTTGTACAGCCTGCATAACTATGAGCCAAAAAACCTTTTTTAAACAATAAATTACTCAGCATCAGGTATTCCTTAAAGCAATGCAAAGCAAACTAATTAAGTCTGCATGTTACTCCATTATGTCTTCTATCATGGTATGTCCTTTTTCGAACAATGCATTATTGAGTAGACCTGTTTGGTACCTCCTGATGGGGCATGTGCTCAAGTTATAGGAACTAGAAGGTGCATGGTGCTCTTTATTAACCAGGAGCTTGGTGAACAGAATGTTTATAATGGTCCAAAAATGACATTAACACAGTTGTCCTGCTTCTCTGGGTTTCCCTAAAGCCAGTGTCAAGTAAAGTTATGTCTTGGAAATTAACCTCTAGAATGTATGAGGAAGAGACAAGGCAGTGAGGTCAAGCAGCCCCCAAATACAAACAGGCCACAGGTGAGTTACAATGAAAATAATCCAACCAAAACTGAATCCAGTATAGTTTTGAAGAATTTACCTAAATGGTGAGAACAGTCTCTCTCTTTTCAAACTTTTTTTGACTTGTTTGAAGCAAGTCTCAAAATGCAAACAGGGAGCTCAGGAATGATTACTGGAGGGCTCTGACAGCATCAGCGAGCCAGAGGTAGACATTTCAGGGTCTGCTGTGTTGGTTGACTCTTTTGCTACCAGATGTTAATAGAGAGGTAAAACATTAAAAAAAAAACATGTATGACCCCTTGTCACATCAATTTTATATATGTGTGTGATAAATCACCATTGTGTTGCCAGGTGAAAGACAGTATATACTAAGTATGCAAATGCAATTTATATTAGAAAAGAATAAGCTGTGCTTGATTAAATAAATCTAATGATCAGTACTATACTTTATTTGTAAACTTACCAGTAATACATATTTTTGTTTATAAGGCTATGTCCTTTATACAATTTTATGAATACCAGAATGTATTATTGAACTATTTTATTGAGCAGTTACTATATTCAGGATAGCATATACATATATATTTTTTAAAATCAATACAGAAATAACTGCCAGCAATCTGGAAGTATTATCACAGGCCTTGTCTTGTGGGACACTACAAAAGTTAGCCATTTCCGCCTATCAAACAACAATTTAGCAAAATTGCATTCATATTGTAAGACACTGAAATATCAATGAGCTCTAAATACCACTAAACTTACATCAAGATAGATAAACACTACCATCCTGCCAATTTTACTTATTTTCTTCATCCTCAAGAAGCTGTCATCGAGGCCATGTTCATGTGTTTTGAAATAACCACAGTTGAAGAGAGACTTATTTATTGTTCTAGGTGCATTCTTAGGGCCAATTCCTGTGAATTAGTACTCAGTGCCAAAGCAGAATGAGTAATGAAATACCTATCCCAATAGGTAGCGAGCAATCTAAGAGTAAGAGCCGTGTCTTATCTGTTTTGACTGGCTTAGAGTCTAGCAGTTACTTAGAGTAAGAGACAGTGAATGTATATTAAGACCAAGGCACTTGTTATGGCTGAATTGTGGCCCCCTCAACCCAAAGTTTATTATTTATGTTGAAGTCCTAACCCCTAGTATTTCAGAATGTGACCATATATGGAGACAGAAGCTTTACAGATACAATTAAGTTAAACTTAGGTCATTAGTGTGGACCCTAATACAATAAGACTGATGTCCTTATAAGACTAGATTAGGACATAGACACACACAGAGGGAATATCATGTGAAGACACATGGAGAAGGTGACCATCTACTGGCCAAAGAGAGAGGTTCTCAAATGAACCAACCCCACTGACACCTTGATTTCAGACTTCTAGCCTCCAGAAATGTGAGGAAAATAATTTCCGTTATTTAAGTCACCTAGTCTGTGGTACTTTGTTATAGCAGCCTCAGCAAACTAATACAGCACTTCCTGCGGCTGGTGGTGTGTTCCATTTTCTCAGTTTCAGTGAGCTTTCTCTAAACTTTCTTTTTTCATCTAATATAGGCATTGCCTTGCCTTTTCTCTCATGGAAACCCACTAGTTGCTGTTTGCACTAACTTAGGAAATCTCACCTTAATTTTTCCCTGTGGTATTTATCCACCCTCTTGTCCCACTTCCAGTAAAATTCTTTATTTGGCTCTTGATCCACCATTTTCCAAAACTTTCTGTTCTTAAAATACCTAGCTTGAAAGCCCTAAGCCTTCAGGCTTATTCCCATCCTTTGGAAGGAGAAAGGTAACTGGTATTTGTGGAGTATACTTCCTATAGCAAAGCATTCTTCTAGGCCTCCCATACTCCTCTCACCTCATACTCCTCTAAAGTCAGTGTGATACCCTCAGCCATTCTGGGTTTTCTTGTAATCTTCTCATGTTCAGCTCTCTGCTCTTGACATTACTGCTTTGCTAGAAAGAGGGATCCTAGGGGTCACCACAGTGCTTTTTATTCAGGTTTTTAAATATAGAATGTTAAATAAACCTGTAATAATTGAGCGGAAGGGACTTGATGCTATTTAGAAACTGATTTGGTTAATTCAATCTTCTAAGTAAGTATGCACAAGTAAGATATTGTAAAACTGTCCTGAATGGTATTGCCTAGGTTTTCTTCTATGGTTTGTATGGTTTTAGGTCTTACGTTTAAGTCTTTAATCCATCTTGAGTTAATTTTTGTATAAGGTATAAGGCAGGGGTCCAGTTTCAGTTTTCTGCATATGGCTAGCCAGTTTTCCCAACACCATTTATTAAATAGGGAATCCTTTCCCTGTTGCTTGTTTTTGACAGATTTGTCAAAGATCAGATGGTTGTAGATGTGTGGTTTTATTTCTGAGGCCTCTGTTCTGTTTCATTGGTTTATATATCTGTTTTGGCACCAGTAGCAAGTTGTTTTGGTTACTGTAGCCTTGTAGTATCGTTTGAAGTCAAGTAGCGTGATGCCTCCAGCTTTGTTCTTTTTGCTTAGGGTTGTCTTGGCTATATGGGCTCTTTTTTGGTTCCATATGAAATTTAAAGTAGTTTTTTTCTAATTCTGTGAAGAAAGGCAATGGTAGCTTGATGGGGATAGCATTGAATCTATAAATTACCTTGGGCAGTATGGCCATTTTCATGATATTGATTCTTCCTATTCATGAGCATGGAATGTTTTTCCATTTGTTTGTGTCCTCTCTTATTTCCTTGAGCAGTGGCTTGTAGTTCTCCTTGAAGAGGTCCTTCACATCCCTTGGAAGTTGGATTCCTAGGTATTTTATTCTCTTTGTAGCAATTGTGAATGGGAGTTCACTTATGATTTGGCTCTCTGTTTGTCTGTTATTGGTGTATAGGAATGCTTGTGATTTTTGCACATTGATTTTGTATCCTGAGACTTTGCTGAAGTTGCTTATCAGCTTAAGGAGGTTTTGGGCTGAGACGATGGGGTTTTCTAAATATACAATCATGTCACCTGTAGACAGAGACAATTTGACCTCCTCTCTTCCTATTTGAATACCATTTATTTCTTTCTCTTGCCTGGTTGCCCTGGCCAGAACTTCCAATACTATGTTGAATAGGAGTGGTGACAGAGAGCATCCTTGCATTGTGCCGGTTTTCAAAGGGAATGCTTCCAACTTTTGCCCATTCAGTATGATATTGGCTGTGGGTTTGTCAGAAATAGCTCTTATTATTTTGATATACATTCCATCAATACTTAGTTTATTGAGAGTTTTTTGGCATGAAGGGCTGTTGAATTTTATCGAAGGCCTTTTCTGCATCTATTGAGATAATCATGTGGTTTTTGTCCTTGGTTCTGTTTATGTGATGAATTACGTTTATTGATTTGCATATGCTGAACCAGCCTTTCATCCCAGGGATTAAGCTGACTTGATCATGGTGGATAAGCTTTTTGATGTGCTGCTGGATTCAGTTTGCCAGTATTTTGTTGAGGTTATTCACATCAATGTTCATCAGGCATATTGGCCTGAAATTTTCTTTTTTTTGTTGTGTCCCTGGCAGGTTTTGGTATCAGCATGATGCCGGCCTCATAAAATGAGTTAGGGAGGAGTCCCTCTTTTTCTATTGTTTGGAATAGTTTCAGAAGGAATGGTACCAGCTCCTGTTTGTACCTCTGGCAGAATTCAGCTGTGAATCTGTCTGGTCCTGGGCTTTTTTTGGTTGGTAGGCTGCTAATTACAACCTCAACTGCTTGGTAGGCTATTAATTACTTGTTGGTCTATTCAGGGATTTGACTTCTTCCTGGTTTAGTTCTTCCCGGTTTATTCTCTGATGGTAGTTTGTATTTCTGTGGGATCAGTGGTGATATTCCCTTTATCAATTTTTATTGGGTCTACTTGATTCTTCTCTCTTTTCTTCATTTGCCTGGCTAGTGGTCTATTTTGTTAATCTTTACAAAGAACCAGCTCCTGGGCCAGGCGTGGTGGCTCATGCCTGTAATTCCAGCACTTTGGGAGGCCGAGGCAGGCAGATCACCTGAGGTCGAGAGTTCGAGACCAGCCTGACCAACATGGAGTAACCCCGTCTCTACTAAAAATACAAAATTAGCCAGGTGTAGCGGTGCGTGCCTGTAATCCTAGCTACTCAGGAGACTGAGGCAGGAGAATTGCTTGAACCCGGGAGGTGGAGGTTGTAGTGGCCGAGATTGCACCATTGTACTCCAGCCTGGGCAACAAGAGCGAAACTCTGTCTCAAAAAAAAAAAAAAAAAAACCAGCTTCTGGATTCATTAACTTTTTGAAGGGTTTTTTGTGTCTCTATTCCTTCAGTTCTTAATTATCTTCGTTATTTCTTGACTTCTTAGTTATTTCTTGACTTTTGCTAGCTTTTGAATTTGTTTGCTCTTGCTTCTCTAGTTCTGTTAATTGTGATGTTAGGGTGTTGATTTTAGATCTTTCCCACTTTCTCCTGTGGGTATTTAGTGCTATAAATTTCCCTGTAAACACTGCTTTAGCTGTGCCCCAGAGATTCTGGTATGTTGTGTCTTTGTTCTCATTGGTTTCAAAGAACTTCTTTATTTCTGCCTTAATTTTGTTTTTTACCCAGTAGTCATTCAGGAGCAGGTTGGTCAGTTTCCATGTAGTGGTGCAGTTTTGAGTGAGTTTCTTAATCCTGAGTTGTAATTTGATTGCACTGTGTTCTGAGAAACTGCTATGATTTGCATTCTTTTGCATATGCTGAGGAGTGTTTTACTTCCAATTATGTGGTCAATTTTAGAATAAGCGTGATGTGGTGCTGAGAAAATATATATTCTGTTGATTTGGGGTGGAGAGTTATGTAGATGTCTATTAGGGCCACTTGGTTCAGAGCTGAGTTCAAGTCCTGAATATCCTTGTTAATTTTCTGGCTTTTTGATTTGTCTAATATTGACAGTGGGGTGTTAAAGTCTCCCACTGTTATTGTGTGGGAGTCTAAGTCTCTTTCTGGGTTCCTAAGAACTTGCTTTATGAATCTTAGGTCCCTAAGAACTTGCTGGGTGCTACTGTATTGGGTGCATATATATTTAGGATATTTAGCTCTTCTTGTTGCATTAATCCCTTTACCATTATATAATGCCTTTCTTTGTCTTTTTTTTATCTTTGTTGGTTTAAAGTCTTTTATCAGAGACTAGGATTGCAACCCCTGCTTTTTTTTCCTTTTTTATTTGCTTGGTAAATATTCCTCCATCCCCTTATTTTGAGCCTATGTGTGCCTTTGCACATGAGATTGGTCTCCTGAATATAGCATACTGATGGGTCTTGATTCTTTATTCAATTTGCCAGTCTGTGTCTTTTAATTGGTGCATTTTGGTGTACCTGAAAGTGACAGGGAGAATGGAACGAAGTTGGAAAACACTCTTAAGGATATTATACATGAGAACTTCCCCAACCTAGCAAGACAGGCCAACATTCAAATTCAGGAAATACAGAGAATGCCACAAAGATAATCCTCGAGAAGAGCAACCCCAAGACACATAATTGCCCGATTCACCAAGGTTGAAATGAAGGAAGAAATATTAAGGGCAGCCAGAGAGAAAGGTTGGGTTACCCACAAATGGAAGCCCATCAAACTAACAGCGGATCTCTCTGCAGAAACCCTATAAGCCAGAAGAGAGTGGGGGCCAATATTCAACATTCTTAAAGAATTTTCAACCCAGAATTTCATATCCAGCCAAACTAAGCTTCAAAAGCAAAGGAGAAATAAAATCCTTTACAGACAAGCAAATGCTGAGAGATTTTGTCACCACCAGGCCTACCTTACAGGAGCTCCTGAAGGAAGCACTAAATATGGAAAGGAAAAACTGGTACCAGCTACTGCAAAAACATACCAAATTGTAAAGACCATCGACACTATGTAGAAACTGCATCAACTGACGGGCAAAATCACCAGCTAGCATCATAATGACAGGATCAAATACACATATAACAATATTAACCTTAAATGGGAGACTTGACTTTTTAAAAATTCTACAATTATTCCATTTTACTACACTGGCTGCTCAGACAGGAATATTTTTATCACTTAGCATTTGCTGAATATCTTCCTATGTGTGAATTACTGGGCAACATGCCAAACGAAAGATAAGTCGATAAGTTACACCTGGGTTGACAGCAGGTAGAGAATACAGAGGAGAAAAGCTGTTCAGTTGTTCAATGTGTGAGTGCACTTCTAGTTGTATAGGCAAAATATATAAATGTCTGTAGTCACAGCCAGCCTAAGCAGGGTGACTCCAAAAGAGGTTATTGCACTGTCATTTAAAATTAAAATTTAATAAGTTATATTCAACATTAGTTGAAAACATTCATAAATCTAATGAATCATCTAATTAAATATTGTATATGCAAGAGCATGGAGCAGATTGAGAGAAAACTTTAAGAAAGTTATTTTTATGTTTAAATGTAATTAGTAAGTAATGTTTTAAAAACAAAACCCTCTTGAATTTTATGAAGCCTTTTTTCTAAACCAGAAAATGTTCTTTCATAAACCATCCCTCATTTTCAGGAATTACATGTTTATTTTTGCTTTTGATTGTAAGTAGTCAGCTAAATTACAATTTACACCAGTCTCTTTTTTGTCAGTCTAAGCAAGCCCAATTTCATGCAGAATGATTATACATCTATATTGTCAATTACTCTGTTGTGCTATGATGCCAAAATTATTCTAGGTTAGAAGACACTATCATGAGAAAAAAACTGCGTCTTTGTTATCAGGAAGTGACATCTGGTTTCATTTATAATTTCTCTTAATATGCTTTTTGGTATTGTGTGGTAAACTTACCTTTTACCCCTTTGGGGGATCTCATAATGAGATATATAAGTTGATATGTCAGCTAGCTATCAGCTCAATATTTAACATGAAGTAGAAAACTCAATTTGAAATTTGACAGGTAATTTGCTGTACAAGTTCATGAAGTACAAGTTTGGAAGTACATAATCTATATCAACCTGGATTTGAAACACAGCTCCTTACCCTCCACTCAACGAGCCTCTAGTTAATTTGTAATTTTGGTAACCACAGAACATCAAACACCATCTTTCCAAGTAGCAGGCAAACTGTGGCACAAACAATCAAATAGCCCCAAGTGCTTGAGAGAGTTAATTTAGTTCAAATGAAAGAGCTTCAGATTTCCAAAGGCAGAAATTAAGGGTTTAGCTGTATAGTAACATTTTTTTATTTATTCGGCCAGGTGGTGATGTGTACACAAGTCATTGCTGAATTATTCTGTTCATCAGTTTCATATTCTTTAACTAACAAATCCGTCTCCTTGAGGTTAATGAATATAATAATTTCTTGTAAAAATAATAAGTTAAATTCAGTAACATAACAAATCCAGGCAATGAAAACATATTACCCAAATGCTTTCATCCAGGATTTGTCGTTATCCCCCACATTCTCAAAGAGTGAAGTATTTATTTAGGTCCACAGAATTTTGCTTGTAAAACAAGGTTAGCTCACTTTCCTCCCTGTACTAGCCTGAGGCTACAACTCTATTTCACTCATTTTCTTACATTGCTTAACATATATCAGCTGGTCAAGGGTAAACTTTAGTTGTCTTCTAATTCAGCTATTCCTCAGTTCCTTCTAAATTCCGCCAGCAGCTGTGTTATTCCTAAGGGGAAAAATCATGTTAAAGATGAAAAATTACTTTGGAAGATGCGAATAATGGCCTGAAATATAGCATAGAACATTCTTGTACCCATTCTAAGTCTGATGAAGAAAATCACTGGACTTTTCTTTCCCTTTCCAGAGCAAAATGTGGCTCTGAAAAACTAAAGGAATGAAACAGAGGGAAATAATTCATCCAGCTCTGTGTAACCAGAAATGGGAAAAGAACCATAGAAGAAAATCTGATTAATAAGAACTCTCAATAAAGAATTTCAAGGTTGCACAAAACTGGAGATGCTGCTCTTAGTCAAATACATGTCAGCTTTTGTATGTAATAATGTATAGTAAACTAAAATGTATTTATCCATATAGATGGTTCATTTGATTACAACTCCAAACAGAAAAATACCCTATTGCTTCAGAATAATGCCTATACAGAAATAAAAATACTGAAGCATTATTTGCTGGTAGATGTACAGAGGTTAGAATATGGGAATATATAAAGTAGTTAACTTGCGGCCGGGCACGGTGGCTCACCCCTGTAATCCCAACACTTTGGAGGCCGAGGGGGGTGGATCACCTGAGGTCGGGAGTTCGAGAGCAGCCTGACCAACATGGAAAAACCCCGTCTCTACTAAAAATACAAAAAATCAGCCAGGCCTGGTGGCATATGACTGTAATCCCAGCTACTCGGGAGGCTGAGGCAGGAGAATCGCTTGATCCCAGGAGGTGGAGGTTGCGGTGAGCTGAGATCGCACCATTGCCCTCCAGCCTGGGCAACATGAGCGAAACTCTGTCTCAAAAAAGAGTGAAACTCCATCTCAAAAAAGAAAAAAAAAAAAAAAAAAAAGAAAGAAAAAAATAAAAAAGAAAGTAGTTAACTTGCACTAATTAGGCTCACACATGAATATCTATTCGACTTTCAGAAACTTGGAGGTTCAGAGGACAAAGGCATAAGTGTCGATTAATGTGAAATGTGATAACATATTTCAAAGAACTTTATAAATGTAAATTGCTATAGAAATGCAATTTGTTACTATTGATTTGTATTTAGCATGTGGTAAATCAATTTATGAAACATCAAATAAGCATACATTTATATTCATATATATGTATACGTGCACATACACACATACATAAATACATGTATTTTTTTCTGAGATACAAAATACGCTGTTAATATTTGAGAAAAATGCTCATGTAAAAATCTGTGTGCCCTAAAAATGCAGCATAATTTGTAAGGGCAGAGAAGAATATGGGATAGGGGAGGGCATAGCAAAGGCTTTTATTATATGGTAATATTTATTTCTTCAGCTAGGTGATGTGTACACAGATAATTACTGTATTATTTCTTTGTCCAGTTTGTCATTTTTTTAACTAATAGATACAATTATTTTAAAGATAAAGAGTAATCCATTCTAAATGTTTATAGATATTTGTGAGAGAGAAAAAAAACTATAAAAGAAAACATTTATCTGCTGCTCAACTACAGAACAAAATATGCACACATACTTTTGCATATGCATGCACACACACACACACGCACATACACACACACACACACACACACCCCGCAGCATGGTCTAATGAGATCAGAAACTTTGAAATTCTGTTTATGGCTCTACCACATCTGAGACACTTGATCTGATACAAATCACCTAATTTCGCTGAAGTCCAGTCACTTGCCTGAAGGTGACATTTTTAATACCTAGAGAAGCCACTGTGAGTATAGTACAAAGTAGGCAAAAGCAATTTATAGATTGAAGACCACTATACCGTAGTCAAATGTTATGAATTAGTAGTAAGGGCAATATGTGTTGAGGTGAGGATGAAAATCTTTCTTGCCTATTCAGTCTTTATGTTGAATACCTTTGTAGCCTAAAATCGAATTAGAAGTTGCATACATACACACATAAGGAAAATAAAAGATATTTCTTGTTTGAAATGGTCTTATCTTTCAAGGTGATGCCTTCTATGCGTGTGGGTAGAAGAGTGGACAGAACAGTGATTACCTGTGTTTAAGAATGGCGTATGAGGGCATATGCTATCTAAATCAGATGCCAAAGTCATACTAGAGGGAGGCAGGACTCAACCTGTAGATCACATATTTTACTAAATTTGATTAAATTCTCAACTTATATTTTCTCATATTTTATGCACATTTCCAATCTTTAAAGTATGCGAGTGTCTTACATTGTGCATTTTGGAGATGCAGAGATGAGTTCAGAAAAAAACAAGTATAATGTCAAGATGAGGAACATCTACAACCTCCTCAATTTCGGCCACCACCACTTCTCGCACAGCATAGTGCAATAGCCTTCCAACCTCTCTCCCTGCTTTTGTCTTTTTCCTACTATTTTCTACACAGTGGCCAGACAGATTATCAAATGTAGTGTTTCCTAAAGTATGTTCCTCACCCATCAACATCAAAGTCACCTGACATACCTTATTAAATAGTGCAGATTATCAAACCCCACCTCAGATCATCTGTTTTCATTGGTCTGAGGTTGAATCTAAGTGTTTCAGTGATACCCTAGGTGACTTCGATATCACTGACATTTAAAACAACTAAGGTAGGAGGTATATCACAATGCCACTCCTCTGCTCAAAACCTTCCAACTGGCTTCCACTCTCGCTCTTGAAAGGCCAAAAGAGACATCATGGTTTACAAGGCTCTTCTTGACTTATCTGACGCCATCTTTTACCAAACGACTCCACCTTGCTTACCGCCTCAACCATTGTGGCCTTCTTGCTCTTCTTAAACTGCTCTTGCCATGGTGCCTTTGTACTTACTTTTTGCTATGTTGGGAATGTTGCTTTTCTTCTATGTTCTGAAGCTCATCCCTTCGTTCTTTTCAGATCCTGGATCAAAGATCACTTCATCTCAGAGAGGCCTTCCTTGACTATCCAATGTTGACTAGAATCCCCTTCCCTGTCTTTATTTTTATTCATATAAAGTACCATAACATGACATATACTTGTTTGTCTTCTCTCGCTTCAATTCAGGCTGTGTGACAGAACGAATATGTCCTGTTTGTTATCCACATTGCCTAGCGCAGTGTTTAGTGCCTAGCAGGCCACTAATAAACATTTGTGAAGGTAATTAAAAAACCTGAAGCTTTACTCTTTCAGCTGTTTCCTGCTCCTTGCATGCTTTCTCCCTGCTTTACCTTTCTTTCTTGTAATCTCCTTCTTCCTGTTCTCTCTCACTATCCTGTATTCTTCCTTCCTCCTGCATTCTCCTTCCTTTCTTTAGATACCCTGCCCTTCTATTTTCTCTGGTATGTACTCTTCCTCAATTCCAAACCTTTCTCTACCATGCACTCTCCTTCTTTCCCCTCCTCTTGTATTACTCATCTATCATGCAATCTCTCTCTTCTCTTTCATTCTGGCAATCTCCCTCCTTTCATGCTCTGTCTGAATTTTTTAATTTCCTCCTTCCTCCCTCCCTCCCACCAGTATTCTCTCTCCATCGTAGTTGATCTCAGCCTAGGTGTTTCTGTCTCCCACCCCGGTCTGGAGACATTTCTGATTTTCACAACTAGGAAGAGTACTGTTACTTACATCAATTGGATCAAAACTAGAGATTCTGCTCTATATCATACAATGTGTTAAGTCACTCCCCCACAGCAAAGAAAAATCTGGAGCAAAATGTGAGGAGTGCTGAATTTAAGACACTCTGATTTTCAGATTACCACACCACACTTAACTTTTCTGACTCCACACGTTTATATACATTTATAGTGAATATATATATATTTAGTGAATATATATTTAGTGAATA
This sequence comes from Macaca thibetana thibetana, assembly GCF_024542745.1. NCBI lineage: Eukaryota > Metazoa > Chordata > Mammalia > Primates > Cercopithecidae > Macaca > Macaca thibetana. The sequence goes on from NC_065598.1 coordinate 139,394,363, forward strand.
TATATATATACACACACACACATATATATTCACTAAAAGCTATTTTTTAAGCTCTGAAAATTGTGAGAAGTTTGAGTATATTAACCCTTGTAGATTTCCAAAGTCAGGTCAATTTGCAAGCAGTATCAAAATGAGCATCATAAAGCCTATCATCTTAAAACGTAAAAAAATAAGAAAAATACTTTTAACATATCAATTTGATTTTTATCCCAAACCAATCAGCATTGTCAAAATCCTAAAGTCAGACCAAAAATTGGATCTGTATAGATTTTGTAGGTTATGATATACTTAAGAATTGTTAAAACTCTAGATGCTGTGAAAAATTTGAGCATATTGACTTCAAAGTTTTCAAGCTGGGCCCAATTTGCAATTTTACTATCAAGTATTCTCACGATTAGACATGAACTCACTAAAGAAATACATTACGGATACATCTAATCACAGGTCACAAATAAACTTTTAGGTGAAAAAGCAATGTTTTTCGCTGAAGGCATTTTAAAAGTGTGTTATCTCTTATCTTTTTGATTTTAATATCTTTAAGAGCCTCAGAAAAATTTTTGAATTCCTTCTTTATGAAGAAGCTGAGGTTTTCAGGATAGTAAGAAATCCTCACCGTTTTATATAAAATAAATGTCAAGTTGGATACGGACACATCTTGTTGGTTTTTACCACTTATCCTAATCAATTTAATATCACTTCCAGCGTGTCACAGCACTGAATAAACAATATGATAATTGGAATTCCTCTGCTCCTTGAATTAGTAAGCAAATTACAGTGCATATCAATCATGCATAATGAGTCTGAAGCATGGTTTGATTACATTTCATTTGCATAAGAATTTTCTATAATTTTAAAAAACTGATCATTTTTAATTCAGAATAGATTTAAATGCCACACAACTGCTGCTCTCCTCTTGAAATGCAAAGCAACCTTCTTACATAATACAAAAATGCTAATCAAATTTTTAAAGCAGAACCTGGCTTGTTAATGAGTTTTCACCTTTCTACATCCTGTCAAATCTCATTACATTGTCACCTTTTTGGGTTCACAATTGGAATACACATTGATGTGGCTCAATTCTAATTGTAACATCATGTTGCTGCACTTACAAGGGAAACATCTTTTAAATAATTCTTGTATTGTTCAATTTGAAGGGTAACTTCCTCTTTTTGCATCCCGTAGTTTGTAAAACCCCTACTATTTACATAAATATTGATGCAAATATAGTCCCTGATAAGTCAAAAGTCTAAAGCATAAAAATGAAACAAACAGGAAACAGCAGACAAATAAATATAGATTTTGGAGTTAAATTATAATGATGTAGAATGCAGTAATAAAAACAGCTTATTAAATAAAACTATTTAGAAATATAACTCATTAGGGAGATATCACATTAAAATAACTACTCATAAAATATTTCAGAGGAAAGCCAATTTTTGGATTTTCATATGTGTATTTCCTACAGGAGTCAACAATTTTAAAGATGAAAAAAACTTTAAAGATTTTAAAGCATGTGAAAGATACTTACATCTTTTAAAAGAACATTTCTAAGAGTAGACCTTAGAACCCAAGAAAAGGTGTAGGACAAGTGACTTATTTTTAAAACATACCATGTACTATGTAAAATTTTTCAATGTTTAGTAGGATACAAAGAATCAGTTATATGAGAGAAGCCAGCAACAAGAGAAAAAAAAAAGTGAATTTAGTAATTTAGTTGCACAATAAACTCTTAGAGAAACCACCTACCAGTACATTGGCTAGAAACAACAGTTCCTAATAGATCTTATTACTACATATTAAATTTTCTATTCTATGCAAGGAAAAAATATATATTGTCAATTATGATAACTTGTTCTTAAATTTTAATTTCTATCTTTTATGAGTAAATAGTGTACATATTTATAGGTTACATGAGATATTTTGATACAGGTGTGCAATGTGCAATACGTGATAATCACATCAAGGTAAATGAAGTATCTTGCATTTATCCTATGTGTTACTAACAATCCAATTCTACTCTTTTAGTTATTTCAAAAGGTACTATTAAGTTATTTTTGACTATAGTCACCCTGTTGTGCCAGCAAATACTAGGTCTTATTCACGGTAACTTTTATTCCTCTAGAGGAACTGAAAAATTTCCATGGAGAAAAATCAGCATGGTAAAAGAGTTTATTGAATCATTGTGAGGCATGCGTCCATCAGTAAACTCCTGGTTTAGAAGCTATCATGGAGGGAGGTGGAGCAAGATGGCAGAATGGAAAGTTCCACCAATCACCCCACCCCCTTAAAAATCACGAAGTTAACAACTACCTACATAGGAAAAAACACTTCCATGAGAACCGAAAATCAGGTGAGCACCCACAGTACCTGGTTTTAACTTCATATGGCTAAAAGAGGCACTGAAGAGATAGAAAAAAACAGTCCTGAATCACCAATACTGCCCCTCCTCCACACCCAGCAGCCACAGCATGGTGCTGAGAGCATCTCTAGGCACTGCCGGCAGAAAGAACCAGCAATTGTGAGGTTAAAAACTCAGTGTTGTTCTGTTAGAGCAGAAAGGAAAACCAGAACAAACAGCTGAGGCCCACCCACAGATGGAGCATTTAAAGAGGTTTCAGCCACAGGAGTTTACCCATCCCCAGGGCCCCAACTAGGGTGACAGCAAACATCGCCACCAAGGGCCCAAGTGTTCTTGGTCTCTAAGTAAACTCGAAAGGCAGCCTAGGCAATAAGAACTGGAACTAGTAGGTGAGTCCTAGGGCTGAACTAGATCCAGTAGGCTGGGATAGGGGTTGCAGCAAGTTACATACTGACAAACCAGCTGGTGCAGCCAAGAGAATGCTGGCATCACTCCTCCCCCAACCCCATACTGCACAGTTCATGGCTCCAAAAGCCATGACTGTCATGTCATCTGTCTGAGAAGTAAAGAGGGAAGAGCAGGAAGGCTTTTTTTTTTTTTTTTTTTTTTTTTTTTTTTTGACAACAGCCAACCACAGCAGAATAGGGAACTGGTCAGATAAAAGAGGACCCTGTTCCAGGCCCTAGCTCCCAGACATCATTCCTAGACACACCCTGGGCCAAGAAAAGACCCACTTCCTTGAAGAAAAGAACCTAGTGCTGGAAGTATTCATCACCTGCGAACTGAAGAGCCTGTGGTACTGAATAATGACAAGGATACCCAGGTACTATGAGATTTGCTGGCTTCAGGTAAGACTCGGCACAATACCAGCTGTGGTGTCTGTGGGACAAAACTTGTGCTTGAGCAAAGGAGAAGGAAAAGTAAAGAAGACTTTTTCTTGCACCTGAGGTGCCAACACTGCTAGAGGGGTTATAGTACTAAGCAGGCTCTTGGGGTCCCCGATTCCAGGACTTAACTATGGATGGTATTCTGGGCCTACATTTGGCAAGAAGAGAGCCCACTGTCCTAAAGGGTGAGTCCCAGACCAAGTAGCATTCACCACAAGCTGACTTAAGAGACTTTAGGCCTTAAAGGAGCATTGGTGTAGTCTGGTAGTACTCCTCATGGTCAAGGGTGGCAGTGGCTATGGGGTAAAACTCCTGTGCCCTTGAAAAGGGGGAGAATGAATGGGAAAAACTGCATCTTGTGATGAGCGCCAGTTCAACTGCAAAACCAGAGAATACCAAGTAGACTTCTAAGGTTTTTTACTCTACTCTCTGTCTCCCAGATGTAACTTCCGGACCCACCCAAGGCCTGGGAGACTTCATCACCCTGATGGGAGGAACACACGTCTGGCTGGATTTGCTACCCACTGACTATACAGCCCCAGGGCCTCGAGCAAACATATGGAGCAGTGAGGGAGTGATTAGAGCACAACTTGGGTTAGACTCAGTTCTGTGCTGGTTTCAGATCTTACCCAGCACAGTCGTAGTGGTGGGTGGCAACTGGGGTACTTGATTACTCCACCCTCAGCCTAAGGTGGCTCAGAACAGAGAAAAAGACTATATTTGTGAGAAAGTAATAAAAGAGAATAAGAAATTGTTCCTGGTAATCCAGAGAATTCTCTCAGATTTTGTCCAAGACCATCAAAGTGGTACCTTTATGAGTCTGCAAGAACCACAGCAGAAGCAGCTTAGATGACAACACCTAAGTCCTTTCAAATAACTGGAAACCTTCCAAAGAAGGTTTTTTGTAGCTATCTGCTACAAAAAAGGCCAGAGAGTGAAGACAACAATAATGACCTAACTCTTCAATGCCCAGACAGTGAACAACATTTAATAGCATCTACACCATCCAGGAAAACATGATCTTAACAAATGAACTAAATAAGGCACCAGGGACCAATCCTGGAGAAACAGAGGTGTGTGATCTTTCAGACAAAGAATTCAAAATAACTGTCCTGAGAAAACTCAACAATATTCAAGATAACACATAAAAGAAATTCAAGATTGTATTAGATTAATTCATGAAAGAGATTAAAATAATGCAAAAGAATCAAGCATAAATTCTGCAAAAAAGCAACTGGCATACTGAAGAATGTATTAGAGCTCTTTAACAGCAGAATGAATCCAGCAAAAGAGAGAATCATTGAGCTTGAGGACAGGCTACTTGAAAATACACAGTCAGAGACAAAAGAAAAAAAAAAAACAATAAAAAACAATGAAGCATGCCTCCAGGATTTAGAAAATAGCCTCAAAGGGCAATTCTAATAGTTATTGGCCTTATAAAGGAGGCAGAGAAAGAGATAGAGGTAGAAAGTTTACTCAAATAAATAATAGCAAAGAACTTTCCAATCCTAGAGAAATACATCAATATCAAAGAAGAAAGTTATAGAACATCAAGCAGATTTAACCTAAAGAAGACTAACTCAAGGCATTTTATGATCAAACCCAAAGGTCAAGGCAAAGTAAGGATCCTAAAACCAGCAAGAGAAAAGAAACAATAACATACAATTAAGCTCCAATACATCTAGCAGAAGAATTTTAAGTAGAAACCTTACAGGCCAAGAGAAAGTGACACAACAAATTTGAAGTGCTGAAGAAAAAAACTAATTACCTTGGAATAGTATATCTGCTGAAAATATCCCTCAAACATGAAGGAGAAATACTTTCCCAGGTAAACAAAAGGTGAGGGATTTCATTAATACCAGAACCATCCTAAAAGAAATGCTAAAGATAGTATATCAAACAGAAAGAAAAGGACATTAATGAGCAATAAAAAATCACCTGAGGGTACAAAACTTAATGGTAATAGTGAGTACACAGAAAAACAGAATATTTTATCACTGTAACTGTGATGTGTAAACTACTCTTACACTAAATAAAAAGATTAAACGACGAACTAATCAAATATAATAACTACAAAAACATTTCAAAACACAGTAAATTTACTTATAAATAGGAATGACAAAAGGTAAAATAGCAGGGGGATGAAGTTAACATGAGGCTTATTAGTTTTCCTTTTGCGTGCTTTTTGTTTACACAAAAGGCATTAAGTTGTTATCAGGTTAAAATAATGGGTTATAAGTTAATATTTGCACACCTCATAGGAACTTCAAATCAAAAAACAGACAATGGATACACATTAAATAAAAAGCAAGAAACTAAATTGCATCACCAGATAAAATTGTTTTCACAAGAGGAAGACAGAAATGAGACTGAAAATAACAGGGTGGAGAAATATATTCCATGCCAATGGTAAACAAAAAACAGCAGGAGTCATTATACTTATAACAGACACAACAGATTCGAACACAAAAACTATATGAAGAGACAAAGTCACTATATAATGACAAAAGTGTCAATTCAGCAGAGGAAATAAAAATTTAATTATATATGCACTCAATACCAGAGCATCCAGATATATAAAGGAGATATTATCAGAACTAAAGAGGGAGATAGGCCCCAATACAATAATATATGAAGACTTCAACAGCTAAGTTTCAACATCGGACATATTTCCAGACAGAAAAACAGAAAAAAATCAGCCTTAATCTGCACTGTATATCAAATGGATTTAGTAGATATTTAGAGAACATTTTATCCAAGAGTTACAGAATACACATTCATTTTCTTAGTCCAAAGACTATTCTCAAGAATAGACCATGTTAAGTCACAAAACAAATCTTAAAACATAGAAAAAAGTTAAAATAATATCAAGTATCTTCTCTGACCACAATGGAATAAAACTTGAAATTAATAACAGGAAGAATTTTAGAAGCTATACAAACACATGAAAATTAAACAACATGTTCCTGAATGACTAGTGGGTAAATGAAGAAATTGAGAAGAAAATTGAAAAATTTTTTGAAACAAAGGATAATGAAAATACAACATATCATAACCTATGGGATACAGCAAAAACAGTACTCAGAGAGAAACTTATAGCTATAAGTTCCTACATCAAAAAAGGGCAAAAACTTCAAATAATCTAACAATGTACCTTAAAGAAACAGAAAAGCAAGAACAAATCAAACCCAATATTAGTAGACAAAAAATATAAATATCAGACCACAGATAAATAAAACAGAAACAAGAAAACATGAAAGATCCAAAAACCAAAAAGTTGCCTTTTTGACAGGAAAGAACAAAATTGACAAACCTTTAACCAGACTAAGAAAAAAAGAGATCGGAATAACTAAAATCAGAAATGAAAAATGAGACAATACAGCTGATATGCAGAAAATATAAGAATTATTAGTGACTACTGTGAGTATATGTGAATACATTGGAAAATCTAGAATAAATGGACAAATTCCTAGGTATAGACAACCTGCCATGACAGAACCAGAAAGAAATGCAAAATGTGAACAGACCAATGACAAGTAACAAGATCAAAGCCATAAGTAAACATCATACAGTAAAGAAAAACCTGGGACCTAATGGCTTCACTACCGAATTTTACCAAACATTTAAAGAAGAACTAATACCAATCCTACTGAAGCAATTCCAAAAAAATAGATGAGGAGGAAATACTTCCAAACTCATTCTACATGGCCAGTATTACCCTGACACTGAAACCAGACAAAGACACATCAAAAATAGAAATCTAAAGGCCAATATATCTGATGAATATTGATGCCAAAATCCTAAACCAAATACTAGCAAACCAAATTCAACAATACTTTAGTAACTTTATTCATCAAGACAAAGAGGAATTTATCCCTGAGATGCAAGGATGGTTTAATATATGCAAATAGATCAATGCAATATATCATATCAATTGATGCTGAAAAAGTATCCGATAAAATTTAACATCCATTTATGATATAAATCATCAAAAACCTGGGTATAGAAGGAACATATGCAACATAATCAAAACCCTACATGACAGACTCACAGCTAGTATCATAGTGATTGGAATAAAAAACTAGAAGTCTTTTCTCTAAGGTCTGGAAGATGACAAGAATGCCCATTGTCACCACTGTTTTTCAACATAGTACTGGAAGTGCTAGCTAGAGTATTCAGACAAGAGAATGATATAAAAGTGTATTAGTCTGTTTTCACATTGCTATAAAGATCTACCTGAGACTGGGTAATTTATAAAGAAAAGCAGCTTAATTGCCTCACAGTTCCACAGCCTGGACAAGAAGCATGGCAGAGGAGGCCTCTGGAAATTTACAACCATGGCTGAAGATGAAGGGAAAGCTGGTACATCCTACATGGCTGAAGCAGGAGGTAGACAGAGTGAGGGGATGTTGCTACACACATTTAAACAACCAGATCTCATGAGAATTCATTGCAGATGATATGATATTATATTTGGAAAAACCTAAAACTCCACAAGGAAACTCTTAAAACTTATAAACAAATCGAGTTAAGTTGTGGGATACTAAACATACATAAATCACCAGTATTTCTATACACCAACAGTGAACAATGTGAAAAAGAAGTAAAAGGAGTAATCCAATTTATAATAGCCATACCGGTTTTCCGGACCTGGCCGAGCAGGAGGCGCCATCATGGGAGTTGACATCCGCCACAACAAGGATCCAAAGGTTCCAGGCAAGGAGCCCAACAGCCAGGATATCTACCTGAGGCTGTTGGTCAAGTTGTACAGGTTTCTGGCCAGAAGAACCAATTCCACATTCAACCAGGTTGTGCTGAAGAGGTTGTTTATGAGTGGCACCAACCGGCCGCCTCTGTCCCTTTCCCGGATGATCCGGAACATGAAGCTTCCTGGCCGGGAAAACAAAATGGCCGTGGTTGTGGGGACCATAACAGATGACGTGCGGGTTCAGGAGGTGCTCAAACTGAAGGTATGTTTGCGCGTAACCAGCCGGCCCGCAGCCGCATCCTCAGGGCAGGGGGCAAGATCCTCACTTTCGACCAGCTGGCCCTGGACTCCCCCAAGGGCTGCGGCACTGTCCTGCTCTCCGGTCCTCGCAAGGGCCGAGAGGTGTACCGGCATTTGGGCAAGGCCCCAGGAACCGTGCACAGCCACACCAAACCCTAAGTCCGCTCCAAGGGCTGGAAGTTCGAGCGTGCCAGAGGCCGACGGGCCAGCCGAGGCTACAAGAACTAACCTTGGATCCTACCCTCTTATTAAAAAGATTTTGAATGCTGAAAAAAAAAAAAAAAAATAGCCATACAGAAAATTAAATACCTAGAAATTAACCAAAGATGTGAAATATCTCTCTGATGGAAACAAAGAAAATTAAAGAGGACACAAAAAAGTGGAAAAAATTCTATGCTAATGGATTGGAAGAATCAATAATGTTAAAAAGGTCCATATTACCCAAAGGAATCTACACATTCAATGCATGAAATCTCCATCAAAATACCATTACCATTCTTCAAAGAAATAGAAAAAACAATTCTAAAATGAATGTGAAACCACAGAAGACTCAGAATAGTCAAAGCTATCCAAGGCAAAAAGAACAAAACTGGAGGAATCACATTACCTGACTTCAAATTATATTACAGAGACATAGTAACCAAAACAGTCTGGTACTGCCCTAAAAATGGATGTGTAGATATATGGTACAGAATAGAGAACCTAGAAACAAATTCACACACGTACAGTGAAGTCATTTATTACAAAGACGCCAAGAACATATACTGGGAAAAAGACAGTCTCTTCAGTAAATGGAGGTGCTGGGAGAACTGAGTATTTATATGCAAAACAATGAAACTCGACCCCTATCTCTTACCATGTACAAAAATTAAATTAAATTAAAATGGATTAAAAAGTAGCTGGGCCTGGTGGTACGTGCCTGTAGTCTCAGTTACTCAGAAGACTGAGGTGGGAGAATCACTAGAATCCGGGAGGTGGAGGCTGCAGTGAGCTGAGACCACCCCCATTGCACTCCAGCCTGGGCAACAGTATGAGATCCTGTCTCAAATTAAAAAAAAAAAAAAAGACTAAATACTTAAATCTAATACCACATACTGAAACTACTGCAAGAAAACTTTGGGGAAAATCACCAGGATATTGGCCTGGGTAAACATGTCTTGGGCAACACCCCACAAGCACAGGCAATCAAGCAAACATAGACAAATGTAATCTCATCAAGTTGAACAACTAATCTCATCAAGCTTCTGCACAACTAAGGGTGCAATCAACAAAGTGAAGAGACAATCCACAGAATAGGAGAAAACATTTGCGAGCTACACCTCTGACAAGAAATTAATACACAGAATATATAACAAGCTCAAACAACTCTATAGGAAAATAAATCTAATAATTCAATCAAAAATGGACAAAACATTTGAATAGACCTTTCTCAAAACAAGACACACAAATGGAAAACAGGTATGTAAAAATGCTTAACATCACTGATCATTGGAGAAATGAAAATCAAAACTACAATGAGATATTATCTCACCCTAATTGAAGTGGCTTATATCCAAAAGACAGGCAATAACAAATACTGGTGAGGAAGCAGAGAAGAGGCAACACTTGTACACTGTTGGTGGGAATGTAAGTTAGTTCAACCTCTATGGAGAACAGTTTGGAGTGTGGGGAAAAGAAAGAGATCAGCCTGTTACTGTGTCTATATAGAAAGAAGTAGACATAAGAGACTCCATTTTGTTCTGTATTTGAGATGCTGTTAGTCTGTGACCCTACCCCCAACCTTGTCCTTGCAAGAGACATGTGCTGTGGTAACTCAAGGTTTAATGGATTTTGGGCGTGCAGGGTGTGACTTTGTTCCTAGATAAGCTAGGTATTGTCTAAGGTTTCTCCCCATGTGATAGACTGAAACTATGCTGCCAAAAGGTTTATGGAGATGTTTGCATATGCATCTCAAGGCACAGCATTGTCCTTTGAACTTATTCATGTCACAGAGGTTTTTGTTCATATGTCTTACTGCCGATTTCCTCTTTTTTTGGTTTAACCCTATTGTCCTGCCACTCCCCTGTCTTTAAGATGGTAAAGATAATTATCAATAAATACTAAGGGAACTCAGAGACCGGGGCCGGCGTGGGTCCTCTGTAAGCTGAGCGCCGGTCCCCTGGGCCCCCGCTTTTCTTTCTCTATACTTTGTCTCTGTGTCTTATTTCTTTTTCTCAAGTCTCTCGTTCCACCTAACGAGAAACACCCACAGGTGTGGAGGGGCAGGCCACCCCTTCATTGGAGGTTCCTCAAGAATCTAAAAATTGAGCTACCATATGATCCAGCAGTCTTACTGATGGATATATAGCCAAAAGAAAGGAAACTAGTATATCAAAGAGATATCTGTACTCCAATGTTTGTTGCAGCACTGTTTACAATAGCTAAGATTTTGAAGCAACCTAAGGATCCATTAATAAGTGAATGGATTATGAAAATATGGTACACATACATCATGATGTTCTATTCAGCCATAAAACTGAATGAGATACAGTCATTTGCAACAACACGGATGTAAGTGGAGATCATTATGTTAAGTGAAGTAAGCCAGGAACAGAGAGACACATATCACATGTTCTCACTTATTTGTGGGATTTAAAAATCAAAACAATTGAACTCCTGGTAATAGAGAGTAAAAGAATGATTACCAGAAGCTTTTATTGTTAGTGGGGTTTTGTCGGGGAGGTAGGGATAGTTACTGGCTATAAAAACATAGAAAAATGAATAGGACGTACTATTTGATAGCACAATAGGGTGACTATAGTAAATAATAACTTGATCGTGTATTTTAAAGTAACTTAAATAATGTAATTGGACTATTCGTAACTCAAAGAATAAATGCTTGAGTTGATGAATAGACACTCCATTCTTTATGATGTGTTCATGTATTCATAAATAAATGTATGCACCTGCTATATACCCACAAAAATTTTAAGATAATAAAAATATTTAAAAAGTAAAAAGTAGAAAAATATAAAGAATTGTTTACTGTTTTTTTTCCATGAAAATCTCATGTATGCCTTGTTGATATAATCAACTGTATGCAAGGCCTATGAGCCACTTCTTTTATTCTCTTATCCCCTACAGTTTTCATTGTTCTTTCCTCTTCTCAAGCACAACAGGCACACTTCTACCCCAGGATGTTTGTAATTGTGATCTCCTTTTCCTAGAATCCCTTTGTTTCAGACATCTGCATAGGTCATGATTTTACTTCTTGCAGGTTTGTGTTCAAAAGTCACTGTATGAGTGCGGCCTTCACTGACCACCCAGTTCAAAATATTTTTTCTTTCTTTTTTTTTTTTTTTTTTTTGAGACGGAGTCTCGCTCTGTCACCCAGGCTGGAGTGCAGTGGCCAGATCTCAGCTCACTGCAAGCTCCACCTCCCGGGTTTAGGCCATTCTCCTGCCTCAGCCTCCCGAGTAGCTGGGACTACAGGCGCCCGCCACCTCGCCCGGCTAGTTTTTGTATTTTCTGGTAGAGACGGGGTTTCACTGTGTTAGCCAGGATGGTCTCGATCTCCTGACCTCGTGATCCGCCCATCTCGGCCTCCCAAAGTGCTGGGATTACAGGCTTGAGCCACCACACTCGGCTCAAAATATTTTTATTCCAGAATTTTCTATCTCCCTGTCTTGCATTTTATTTTTATGGTTCTCATCAGTCATCATTGTCTATTCAAAATACATGTTTTGCCCCATAATTATTAAGTTTGTATAATAGATACAAATATATCTAGGAGTGGTCTGCATTGATTTGGGGATGAAACCATTGCTAACAGTAAGTAGAGACAGAGAATGAAATAAATACAGTCCACAATTCAAATGGCTTCCAAATCACTACTACCCAAAAGAATGAATGCTACATTTTTTTCACTCTCATTTAACTAAACTAGCAGATACTTAGAGAACAGAGAGTCTAAAATACAAATTTCTACTATTGCAAGTTAGATTGTGTTTTATGGCTGAACCAAGTTCATAAGCAATCATTAATGTCTGCCCAGGACATGTCCACCACTAAGCTTATTGTCCTCAGTCAGCTAGTAAGGAATAGGTTAATATTAGTTGAGGATGTTACTACATTTTTATACAAATATATGTTCATTTAGTGGTTGCTTGAAAACTTTAAGGTAAAGTTTATTTATATATACATTTTTATTTATATACATTTATATAAAACGTATATATATATTTATCTATATATTCACTGGTATAATATCTATTTGCAATATTAATCACTGAGATGTGAAAGAATTTCCTTATCATAACTGGCAGCCCAAGAAAAAATGATCTAATGCAGAAAAATCTCTACCAGATTTAGAAAGTGTGAATTCTTTCAGTATCATCTGATCAATATTAAAGTCAAAAAAGATTCTTCTGAGAAGATTCATCTTTGCTCATATTAAGCAGTATTTATTATACAAACACAGATCAGGAAAAATGTTCAGGTCTTGAATCTTGCCAAATGAAGACAGAAGCACAATTGCAACGGAGGACAATAAAGAACAATGATAACACTGACCACCTCTTGCTGAATGCCTGCTGTGTGCCAAGTACGGTGTCAGAAACTAAGAAACAATCTCTCATGCAATCTTCAAACAACTCTGGAAAGTAGGTCCATTTTTCACCATATTATTTAGTAACTTGAAACTCAGAAAGATGAAGTGGTATATCTAAAATCACAGGCATGTGACAGTAAAAAGAGTAGCTGGGAGTATTAATTCATCCTCACACTATGAATAAAGACATACCCAAGACTGGGTAATTTATAAAGGAGAGAGGTTTAATTGACTCACAGTTCAGCACGGCTGGGGAGGCCTCAGGAAACTTAAAATCACGGCGGAAGGGGAAGCAAACACATCCTTCATCACATGATGACAGGAAGGAGAAGTGCCAAGCAAAAAGGGAAAAGCCTCTTACAAAACCATCAGATCTCGTGAGAATTCACTCACTATCATGAGAACAGCAGCATGGGGGTAACCACACCCATGATTCACTTACCTCCTACTGGGTCCTTCCCATGACATGTGGGGATTAGTGGAAATACAATTCAAGATGAGATTTGGGTTGGGACACAGCCAAACCATATCACTGGGATTCCAACCCAGAGGTCTGGATTCAAAAACTAAACGTTTTATTCTACATTATCTTCTAGGACACACTAAGGGGTCAGGAAACTGAGACTATTTGGAACTATAAAATAGAAATGACAGCATCCTAGTTGCATAACCACATTCTTTCCTGTAGGCCTTACTATCTAATAAGTCCATTGAGAGGTATGTGGAGAAGGTAGCTAGAAAAGTTGAATAATTTTTTATGTCTATAGATTCCTAGAGTTTATAAAACATTATTTAACACATTAGCTTGTTGGCTTCTTATTATAATGGCAGGTGTCAATTCCATTTTCCAATTAAGTGAAGTGAGGCTCAGAGAGATTAAGGTATTTGTCTGGAGCCATTTAGAAGCAAGAACTCAAACCCAAACCCTCTGTTTCTAAAAGACTTTTATTATTATTATTATTTTTCCTGTCTAGTGCTCAGTTGTTCAGCTTCCTCAAAAATACATAAGATGCTATCTATTTAGAAATATACTTTAAACCTTTAAATTATTAAGATGGTTAAATAGTTTTAAATGCTTATTTTGTGTACATAAAATTAATTTCTATGCCTTTCAAATAAAACCATGTATATAAATGTATGTTTACATATATGTATGTATATTAGTGTTTGTCAGATTCTTGAATCAAAGGGAATGTTTAGAGTTTTCTGTTTTAACGCTGTTAAGTTTTAGCAGTGATAGTAGGAGAATGAAATAGAATGAGAATAAAATGTAGCCATCTGCTTTGCAAATTTGAAACACATCTCTTTATTTTTAAAATGCAGTTATAAAATGCATTAATTTAAATCTGCAATATGTGGCATGCATTAGGAATAATATGTTTGATCATTAAAATGGTATATTTTATTATTCCATTTTGATTTCTATTTTATTATTTATTGCCTGTAGTTAGCAAAATGTCATTATGTTATCTCTAGGCAATTGTTCTTGCTTTAAAGAGAAGGTGAGGTTGCTTTTTGATACAGTTATATATCTTTAACATAGCTGCCTTATATTCACTCAATCTTGACATCTGGCTCACAGTACATATAATGTAGTGTAATATCATTAGGAGGTCTATAAATAAATGGTTGCTAAGGTTATGAAAATTTTAAAAAAAAAAGATAGACAAGAGACCATAGTAGTGGCAGATTTCAGTGACACACTACATTTATTATATATTTTCCTATATTTCATGTTATAGAAAAATGTGTTATAATTTGTTGAATTCTGTTGTTCATTTCAATAGGCATAAGAAACAATATGTTTAATTACAGTCAATGTCTCATTTTATGTTTCATTATTTTTCTGCCTAATTTATCATTTTGTCTTGCTCATTACTGCTTTCTGTTCACTTTAGATAACACATGTGGAAACTCTGAGTTCTGCAGTGTCCTCTGAAAAATATTAGTATAAAAAAATTCCTCTGAGCAGGTCTACCTTAGGTTATACTGAATAGTATTTATTATGTAGAACCATTCTGTCCAATTGATAGTTAACAGCAAACTATTTTCTGATCGTGTTCTATTAGGACTAATTTAAAACAAAAGCATAACTCTGATCTTAGGATAATTCAATGTTCTCCTGCTATTTCCATGGATTTATGGCCATTTTCTCTAGTGAAATTTTCTGTATTGAAAAAAGCATCACTTTTTTTTTTCTAGTGGGTATATATGCCACAAGGTGAGAGATTGGCATTTTCAAACAATATTGAAATAAAATGTATAAACAATGATAAAAGAAATATAAATATAGAATCATGCACAAATACATCATTTAAGGAAAAGGGTATTCGTTCTCAATGATCTTGATAGTTTTATAGAAGTATAATCAAATGTGTATTCTGGTTCTGCTTTTAGTTAGTTGGGTGACTGTGGGTGAGTCACTTCACTGTTTCTAGACCTTTTTTTTGTTATCTGAAACATAAGGAATTTGGCCTTCATATAAACTAATGCTCTTACCATTTGTGCATTTTATTTGGTCACTTAATCTCAATTTCTATAGACGGATTAGAGCAGAAAAACAAAGAAGACACAGCTTTCCATGTAGAACAGGTTCAAAAAATATTTGTTGGCCGGGCGCGGTGGCTCACGCCTGTAATCCCAGCACTTTGGGAGGCCGAGGCGGGCAGATCATGAGGTCAGGAGATCGAGACCATCCTGGCTAACACGGTGAAACCCCGTCTCTACTAAAAATGCAAAAATTAGCCAGGTGTGGTGGCGGGCGCCTGTAGTCCCAGCTACTTGGGAGGCTGAGGCAGGAGAATGGCGTGAACCCGGGAGGCGGAGCTTGCAGTGAGCCGAGATTGCACCACTGCACTCCAGCCTGGGCAACAGAGTAAGACTCTGTCTCAAAAAAATAAATAAATAAATAAAAATTGTTGAATGAAACAACAATCTGTGTTGAAAGTGGAGTGGTCAGCCCAAGTACCCTGCTCAGAATAGATTTACCATTGGATCTCTCTGGGTACAGCATACACATTAGTGTTTACATAAGTTACTGGTTACCAAGTGCTCATAACTTCTCGTTACTTATCATATGACATGGCTTGACCTAACCATAGTTAGGCCTGTCTTCTCCCCTTATGCCACCTCACATGTAAGCAAGCTCCAAGGTGGATAATGTCTTACGAGAGAGAGATTTCTTGTCGAAGCACTCTGATTTTGCCAAACTGCCCACCCCCAGCACTGGCTCCCTGTTATAAAGTTTTTATGAGACCTATTACCACTCCCTACAAAAGAAATGCCTTTCTCTGTTTAATTTTGAGATACTTGCAGATCCTGACATTGGAGTTTCCTCTCAATTGCAATAGTCATTTGTAATATAGTCTCTATTTACATCCAGTTTTGATGTGATGCGATACTAGGCAAGTAAGCTGATCTTTACAGCTATATCATCTTGCCTCTGTAATAATTTAGATTTGTTTATTGTGGCCTTTATCTCTTGACCTCGCTGAAAGTCTGTTTTGAATATTTTGTCTTCCTCATGGACAAATATGTAAACTGAGTCTATACCATAAGGTCTTTTCAGTATCTCTAAAATGTGAACATTTCTGAAGCATTCTTCTCACGTGATTCTTTAACTTTTTTTTTCCAGAAACTGTTTGCTCATTCTTTTCTCATTTGGTTTCTGTAATTTGAATATATGCATCTAGGACTTTCTTTTAAATTTTTCTTTTTTTAACCATTCCACTTTTTCCTCCAGTCACTTCCATGGCTTAAGTATACTTGTAAATATATATTTCCCATCCCAAAACAATATATGTATTTCTATTTTCCCATCTGTCAGGATTTTATATGTACACATATTGGAAAGTTGTTGGGCCTCTTTGTGGCCCAGTTGCAGGCTATGGGACAATGAGAAGCCACAGAAGAATTAGTTGATCCTGTGAGAAAACAATGTGCCTAAAATAGGATTAGTTGAGACCTCTAATTGAGAATCACCCTCTCCTTAGTGTTCCCATAAATTTATTGAACTGAGTGCTGTGATTGTTGGTGGCTAATCAACAAAGGAAGGCTCTTCATAGCCCAAATTCCATTATAAAACATAGTTATTATCATTTGGTTTATCTGCTTTCATTTTCATTTTATCTGAGCTTGCATATCCTTACTGTCACAATTTACCTTGTCAGTCACTAACCAGTGTGTTCCTCCAACAAATATGTGGCCACTAGGTAAACCTTTTCTAATTTAATTCTATTTAATGTAATGATGATGTTTTAAATAAAAGAAAGAAATATTTTAAAGAAACTATAAAAGCATATGTGAGAGAAATATAACAGAAAATCAATATAATACTAAATAATATAGGAGAGACTGTGAGTAAATATAGAAGGATTGTGAGTGAAAAGAGTGATAGAATGTGAGTTAATAAAGAAACATAATGCAAGGAATGAGAAAATCAAAAATAAGAATGAAGCATAATCTTCAATACTATAAGAAAGTAAAAATGAGTAAAAGCAATGAGCCTGAGAAAATAAATACATAAACATGAGAAATAGAAAAAGTTAATACGTAAAAATAAAATAATATGAAATAAAGTTTAATGTGGAAGGGGTGAGACACTAAAATAAAATTTGATAATGAAAAACAATGAAAGAATAAGAGAAATGTAGAGAATATGCTGACAATGTGAGATTAAAAATGAAAATAACACAAAGTATCAGAACATTTATACCGAAAAAGTAAGAAAATAAGTAGAGTATGAAATAAACTAAGGGGCCATGGAAAAAAGAAAATAAGAGTGTGAGATAATATCAGAATGGGGACAAGGATGAGAAAATAGCATGGGTGAGAAATGAGACAAAAATAAAAGAATGAGAAACATGAGGAAGTAAGAGATTAAAGAAGAGAATGAGAACACAGACAAATGAGAACACTTTCTTGAGTTCTCTCATATTTGAAGTGAGAAGGGGAGGACTAATTCAGGTGGCTTTGGAAACAAATTCAGGGGCACCAACCAAGAGGGGGCGGGACAGGTGCGGTGAGGGTCAAGAGCTGAGCTGCTGCTGGGCCAGTTCCCAGGCATCCTGGAACCAGGTAGAACAGGCATCTGGGCAGGGTGCTATAGAGGCTCCAGAATACCAGGAAGGAAGAGAGTGGGCAGAGTGAGGCAGAGCAGAGAAAACTTTGCCACTGCTCTGGAGTCTGGAATTTTAGCTTAGCAAAGGTGAGTGAGAGTGGGGGGTGGGGCCATGAGGTGGTATAATGATTTATTTTCTTGACTGTAAGGTTTACATTTGCTATAATTTGCTAACCTCTAGAGTCTGGCAATTTGAGCAGTAGAGATCTATTACAATTTATTTACCTTTACCATGCAGTTAAAATGTTTGTTATAGTTTAGCTAACTGATCAGCAAAAAGGCTCTCTACTTTGTAAACTCCTATCTAGCCTCATCACTTCCTACAATGAACTGAGAAGCACTGTTGTAACATAGACAGGGTTGTTTTAGACACTCTGGGACTGCTGTCACCAGGCAGAACACTTACCTTCAGTGCAAACAGGTTTGATAAACTCAAGATTTATTAAGGGTATCCAAATTGGAAAGGAAAAAGTCAAACTATATTTAGAGAAACCTGAAGACTGTACCAGAAAAAAAAAAAAAAAAAAAAAAACCTGGTAGAACTAATAAACAAAGGCAGTAAAATTGCAAAATACAAAGTCAACATACAAAAATCCATAAAAAGCAAACAATCTGAAAAAGAAATCAGGAATGCAATTTCATTTAAAACAGCTACAAAAATATTTAGAAATTAAATTAAAGAGATAAAATATATCTGCAATGGGAACCATAAAACACTGATGAAAATAACTGAAGAGGACACATACACAAAAATATATCTCATGCTCATAGATTTGAAGAAGTAATATTGTGAAAATGTCCACAGAACCCACAGTGATCTACAGATTCAATGAAATCCCCATCAAAATACCAATATCTTTATTCTAAGGTATAGAAAACAGCATTCCTAAAATGCATATGGAATCATGAAAAATCCAAAATAACCAAAGTAGTCTTGACCAAAAAGATTAAAGCTGCAGGCATCATACCGCCAGATTTTAAAATGTAACAAAAAGCCACAGTAACCAAACAGCATGGTACTGGTATAAAAACAGATATATAAACTAATGGGAAAGAATGGAGAACCCAGAAACAAATTCATGTTTTCACAGCCAACTGATTTTTGACAAAGGCACCAAAAACACTCTTTGGGAAAAAAAAAGTTTAGTAAATGGTGCTAGAAAACTGGATATCTATATGCAGAAGAATGAAACTAGACCCTTTTTTTTTTTTTTGACCTTATGCAAGAATCAATTCAAAATGGATTAAACACTTGAAATTATGGAACTACCAGGCTTGAAGCTTGAACTACTACAAGACTTGAAACTATGGAACTAGCAGAAAAAAACATTTGGGAAATGTTTCGGGACATTGATCAGGGCAAAGAGTTTTTGGGTAAAACCTCAAAAGAACAGGCAACAAAAGTAAAAACAGACAAATGGGTTTATATCAAGATAAAATGCTTATGGGCAGCAAAAGAACTATCAACAGAGTGAACAGACAGCCTACAGAATGAGAAAAAGTATTTGCAAACTGTAGATCTAATGAGGATTAACATTCAGAATATACAAGACACTCAACTCAACCACAAAAAAATACAAAACCCATTGAAAAAATGTCCAAATGATCTGAATAAACATATCTCCAAAGAAGACACACAAAAGACCAACAAGTATAATAAAAACAATGCTCAACATCACTAATCATCAGAAAAATGCAAACTAAAACCACCCTAGTTAAATGGTTATCTCACCCTAGTTAAAATGGTTATTTTCAAGAACATGAAAAATAGCAGAGGCTGGTGAGGATGTGGAGAAAGGAGACCGTTTATAAACTGCTGGTGGGAATGCAAAATTAGTACAGTCACTGTGTAAAATAGTACACAATTCTTCAAGAAAACTAAAAATAGAACTATTACATGATCCAACAATTCCACTGTTGGGTACATATTTAAAAAAATCAGTATCTCTAAAAGTTATCCACACACTCATGTTTATGGCAGCACTATCCATGATAAATATTCATATTTATATATAAATACATTTTATATATTTATATTATATATTGTATATTTTATATATAATAATATACAATATATAAATTTATATATTATATATTGTATAATTATAATATATAATATAAATATGTTTAAAATATGCATATTTATATATTTAAATATATTATTATTTATATAGATAAAACATATATTACATATAGATATATATATATTTAGTTTATTCTTGAAAATGGTCCATGGACTAAGAAAATAAATGTGTATTCTGCAACTCTCGGATAAAATGTTCTCTAAGTAACTATTAGACCTATTTCATATACAGTGCAGATTAAGTCTGATTTTTGTTGTTTTTTTGTCTGGAAGATATGCCTGATGTTCAAACTTGGCTGTTGAAGTCTTCATATATTATTGTATTGGGGCCTATCTCTCTCTTTAGCTCTAATAATATTTTCTTTATGTATGTTGGTTCTCTTGTCTTTGATGCTGATATGGTTTGGCTGTGTCTCCACCCAAAGCTCATCTTGAATTGTAGCTCCCATAATTCCCATGTGTTTTGAGAGAAACCCAGAGATAACTGAATCATGGCAGTGGTTTTCCCCATACTGTGTTCGTGGTAGTAAATACGTCTCATGAGATCTGATGATTTTATAAAGGAAACACTTTAGGCTTCATTCTCATTCTCTCTTGTCTGGCACCATGTAAGATGTGCCATTCACTTTCCACCATGACATTGAGGCCTCCCCAGTTACATGGAACTGTAATTCCATTAAACTTCTTTTTCTTTATAAATTACCCAGTCATGGGTATGTCTATGTCACCTTCAGTTGATTATCTATTGGTGGTCCCCTATTCTGCTGTGGCTGAGCTAGTATCCAAGAGTCAAATCAAAGTTCTCACCACTCTTCCCTGTCCTCTCCTCAAGTGTAAGGCAAGGGGTCTCTTGGAGCTATGAGCTCTGTAGCCTGGGTTTAGGAAATGGGTTATGCCAGTACTCCCTTGTCTTCCCCAGCGGGAGTCTCAGTATGTTGCCTAGCCCCCAGTCAACTGTCTCTGGGCCTGGTTCAGCCCTACAACTCACAAACTTGTTGCAGTCCTTGTGGCCTAAAGCACCTTTCAATTTATCTTAGACACCGAGAGCCCTTTGGCTCTAAGTGGTGAGGTTTGCAGGTACTCACGTTTGGAGCACTATAATCAGTGACACCCTTCCAGGTAAGGCAGTTTTAAATGCTCCCTACCTTGATATTTAGATTCAATGCAATACCAATCAAAATTTCTACAGGCATGTACAAGAACTGATAAGTCCATTCAAATTTTACATAGAAAATGGTGCCAGGAAAACTGGATATTCATATGCAGAAGAATGAAACTAAATATCTATCTATCACCATGTACAAAAATTTGTTTAAAGTGTATTGAAGACATAAACATAAGACCTCAAACTATGAAACTACTACAAGAAAACTTCAGGGAAAAGGTCTGGGACATTGATCTAGGCAAAAATTATCTTGAGTAATAGCATACAATCACAGCCAACCAAAGCAAAAATGGACAAAACATATCACATGAAGTTGAAAAGCTTCTGAACAGCAAAGGAAACACTCGACAAAGTAAATTGACAACACATGGAAAGGGGGAAAATATTTGCAGACTGCCTATCTGACAAGAAATTAATAACCAGAATATATAAAAAACTCAAATATGTTTATAGGCAAAAATCTCATAATCCAATTAAAAAATGGGTAAAATATTTGAATAGACATTTTTTTAAAAAAAGACATTCAAATGGCAGACATGTGAAAAGATGCTTAACATCACTAATCATTAGATAAATGTAAATTAAAACTACAATGTGATGTCATCTCACCACAATGAAAATGGATTTATCCAAAACACAGACAATAACAAATGTTGGCAATGATGTGGCGAAAAGGGAACCATCGTACACTATTGGAAGTGGAAATTAGTACAACCATTATGGGGAACAGTTTGGTGGTTCCTCAAGAAAAGAAAAATTGAGCTAACATATGGTCCAGAAATCCCACTGATGGGTATATACCCACAAGAATCGAAATCAGTATAGCAAAGAGATGTTGACACTTTCATGTTTGTTGTAGCACTGCTCACAACAGCCAAGATCTGGGAGCAACCTAGTGTCCATCAATAGATGATTGGATAAAGAACACGTGGTACATATACACCATGGAGTACCATGCAGCCATAAAAAAGAATTAGATCCAGTCATTTGCAACAACATGAATGGAACTGGAGGTCATTATGTTAAGTGAAATAAGTCAGGCACAGAAATATAGTCTTCCCATGTTCTAACTTATTTGTTGTAGCTAAAAATTAAAACAGCTAGACCTATGGACATACGGAGTAGAATGATGGTTACCAGAGGGTGGGAAGCATAGTAGGATCATGTGGGTGAACATAGAGATTGTCAATGGGTATAAAATAAAAATAGAATGGATGAATAAGATCTAGTGTTTGCTAGTAGAACAGTGTGACTATAATCAATAACAATTTAATTGTACATTTTACATTAACTAAAAAAATATAATTGGATTGTTTGTAACACAAAGGATAAATGCTTGAAGAAATGAATACTCCATTTTACATGATGTGATTATGATGCATTGCATGCCTCTAACAGTAGATGTCTCATGTACTCCATTAATATATATACCTGCTAGATACCCACAAAAATTAAAAATAAAAAAATGTACATAGGGACACATTGACTCCAAGATAGTAAAGTTGCCAAGATACTCCCTTAGAAGAAAAAGCTGGGTAGATCTAATCTTCAAAATATGAAGAGTTCTCATAAAGCTTTAGTAATTAAAAATGTGTGGTATAATAATTGTTCTTGCTCCACTGTAACTTTTGTGACCTTTTTCTCCCCTTTGCTCACTCCACTCCCAGCTATTCTGGCCTTCTTGCATTCTCATCCCTAATGAACTTTCTTGCTTGCTGTTCCATCTGCCTGGAATGTTGTTTCTTCAGAAATCTGTATGGCTCACCCTCAAATCTCCTTCAGGTCTCCACTAAGAGAAGTATTTCCTTTTCAATCTTATTTCAATATCAACCCTGAATCAACCTTGAACTCCCTATCCTCCTTCTCTGCTTAATGTTTTTCATAGCATTTGTCACCATTTGATATTTTACATATTTAAATTATAGATTGCCCCTGACTTATGATGGTTTCACTTAGAATTTTTTGTCTTCACAATGGTGCAAAATTGTCAAGCATTCAGTAGGAAGTATACTTCAAGTACCCATACAATCACTTTCTTTTCCATTTTAGTACAGTATTCAATAAACTACATGAAATATTCAACATTCTAATACAAAATAGGCTGTGTGTTGAATGATTTTGACAAGTATAGGCTAATTTAAGGGTTCTGAAAAGGTTGAAGGCAGGCCACGCTAAATTATACCATTTCATATATGTATTAAATGTATTTTCACTTACAACATTTTCAATTTATGATGTGTTTGTAAGGATGCAACCTCGCTGTGAGTTTAGGAATATCTGTATAACTTTACTGATGCTTTTCCCCACTAGAATATAAACTACAGAAGGACAGGTATTTTTGTCTCTTTTGTTCATTAGTGGGTTCTAATCGTCTAAAAAGTGTCTGGCACATAGGGGTTACTGAGTATTTGCTGAAGGAGTGAGTGAGTGACTGGACGATATTGGAGCAGAGATTAAGCGAAATGAAAATGACAAAATCCAAACACAAACCCCAAAATATATAAAATTTTGATAGATGACAAAGGTAACAATGAAGATCATTAGGGGAAAAATCAAAATTAAATATGATCAATTTTGCCACAACAACTGATTATCCATATGAAATAAATATAAATGGCTCCAAACCACACAGAAAAACCCACTTAAGATATATGAAATACCTAAGTATGAAATGCAAAACTTTAAATATCACTGAATAAAATATAAAATTCTTTTTATAACTTAGGTAGAAAAATTGTTCTAATGCCAGACCACTAAAAAGAAACAGTATTTTTAAAGGAAAAATTCACTATATTAAATTGCATTAAAATTAAGAATTGATATTGACTCAAAAAAGAACTATGAGACAACTAAAAAATCTAATCACAAACTGAAGTAATATATTTGTCACAAAATAAACAAAGAGTTAGTTTCAATAATATATTTAAATAACCTGAGAATTAATTTAAAAACATATCCCAGTTGAAAATAAATGAAAGTATGATAACTATTTATGCTTAACATAATTAGAAATTATGGACATGCAAATCTAAAACCACAGCAAGACACCATTTTACGTTCTCTAGATTAACAAAAGCCAAGAAGCCTGACAGTTCTGAGTCCTGGGGAAGACCGGTAATCACTTCTCATACACTGCTGGTGCAAGAAGAAATTGCTATAATCACATTGAAAGCCAACCTGGTCTTATCTTTTAAATTAAATAGGCTCATACTCAACAATCTGGTAATAAGATATATTGTACAGAAAGCATTACACCTATGAAATAAGATATGTATTCATAAAAACATTGTACATTATATCCTATTCCCCCAACGACAATAACAAAAAGTAAACGTTAAAAGCTACACAAATATCCACTGCCAGAATACACAAATAGTAGCACCTTTTCTGAATGAAATAATATAGAACAGTGAAAATGAATGAACTGCGGATCACACATCAACAGGGATGAATGATGTTGAATAAAAAAACAATGTTATAAGAGTACACACAGATTGATACCACTTGATTTAAAACTTAAAAAAAGGAAAATTAGCACTATATTATTTACAGATTCATATAAAACATCGTTAGTATTGAACTATTCAAAGGAATAAAAAATTTTCCGAATAGTAGTTGCCTCTGGTAGGGCATTACTGTGGGCTAGAACTGTGTCAGAGACAGATACATCAAACACTATTGGTAATTTCTTATTCTGAGATTGGGTAGTGAATTAATGGGTGTTAGTTTTATTATCATGTTTCATAATTTAAGCATAACAAATTCTTCTGTGTGTTTTGAATATTTTGAAGTGATACCGTTGTTTGATAAAAATGTCTCAAAAACAAGGATTTCTGTTCAGCAAAATATATACACAAAGTTATCATATATTGACAGATTGGGAGAAAATATCTTCAATGCCAAAGTCTTATAAGGGACTCAAATATAGACTACACAAGATACTCCTCAAGTTAACAGTAAAAACAAAATGAGGAAAACTAATACAACAATAGGGAAAATACAAATAATGAAGTAACAGAAATGAAAAACTAAATACATTATATGAGTAATTAAAGAAAAGCAAATGAAAATGAGCTAACACTTCTGTACTATTGTCAAAATTTTAAAGTCTGATAATACCGAATATTGATGGGTACCATATACCCATGTGTACATGGAAGTACAGCAATTTGGATAGCAGTCTGGGAGTACTTAGTGAAATTAAGTACACACATACTTTATGACCTGGCAATTTCCACTCCTGGAATACTACTTCAAAGAAACGCAGAAGCAGAACCATAGGAGGATATGTATAAGGTTATTCATCACAGAGTTGTTTGTGATACTAGAATTTGGAGGAAACCCAACTGTTCATTATCTAGGAAGTAGATAAACAAAATATGGATACATACTATGGAATACTCTACAGCAGTAGAATCAATAAAATAGATGTCCCGTGGCCACTTGGGTAGATCTTTGAAACATTACACTAAGTGAAAACTATGGTATCTGTAGCAAAATACCATTTATATAAATTTTTAAAGTACAAAAATAATGTATTCTTGTGAAAAACACAAGATTTAAAAAAAAACAATGAATTATCTCATGTTCTTTCTCTTACTCAACAATCCTTATTCTTGTGAATTTTGATTTCAGAACAGAATTGTTTGCTTTAAACCAAATGATAACTTACCTATGAAATCTACCTCTTCACAAGAAACGGACTAGTCAATAATATTGTCTGAATTATTAAAGGATGGTGTATAAGCTTCTCTACAGTTGGTACGTGGTGTAGGAATAAGAGAGAAAAAACAGGATGATGCAGGGTTACATTAGAGATCACTGTCCTCAGAAGAGTAAAAGAACAGACTGACTTAGTTAAAACAAAACGACGTGAAGAATCTTGGAGGTTTCAAAGACACAGTTCATAAAACTTATTATGGAACAGGTCAATGCAAATTATGCATTGTGTTTTATACAATGTATTTTCATGTGAAACCCTCCCAATGAATTCTATGAGACAGCAAAGGCAGGAGTGCACACCTGTGTGGCTCTTTTTGGATTTAGTAAGGCTTAAATCATCAGACGCTCTCTATGAAAGTGATCTGCTAACTTCACTAATTGGCCAATATATTAATAATAATTGTATTGTAAAGTCAAAGCTACATTGCACCTTATCTAACAGTTTTGCAAATTACTTTTACCTGTATTGATTATGAAATCTTAAAAAAAAACACACACACACACACAAACTTCTAGGTTAGGCAGCCTATTGTCACCCCCAGTTTATAGAATTAAACACCATATCCCAGAAAAGTTAGCATTTATCTAGTAAATGACAAAAACATCAATTTTCTGACTGGACAGGGAGAAATCTTGGAAGTACTCATTCAGAAAGCAGGTGTCTGTTCAGTTGTACAAGCATTTTTAAGACAAAAGGAAGTAGCCAAAATTGAATACATATGGAAAACTGAGCAAAGCATCCCCCAAATGCTCAATTCTAACTTTGCTACAACATATTAGAGAATTCGGTAGACTGTTGAGTACTTAGAAACTCAGTGAAGTTACCAACTAGTAAAGATAATTGGCAATACATTGTCTCCTGTTTTAATATTACCATCACATATCCTGAGTAGGTTCTAAAATATTAAATTAAGAATGATGCTACTCTTCAAGAAGATATGCAAAAACGCTAAAAAAAAAAAAAAGTTCTCTTGTGTGTGTAAAATTTCCGCTTGGTTCATGTTTTATTAAAATTAGCTAACTATGGCACTCATATATTTCTAAAAATATAACTCTGGAAAACCCTGACAAAGAAATGCTGCCGGCCGGGCGCGGTGGCTCAAGCCTGTAATCCCAGCACTTTGGGAGGCCGAGACGGGCGGATCACGAGGTCAGGAGATCGAGACCATCCTGGCTAACACGGTGAAACCCCGTCTCTACTAAAAAATACAAAAAACTAGCCGGGCGAGGTGGCGGGCGCCTGTAGCCCCAGCTACTCGGGAGGCTGAGGCAGGAGAATGGTCTAAACCCGGGAGGCGGAGCTTGCAGTGAGCTGAGATCCGGCCACTGCACCCCAGCCTGGGCGACAGAGCAAGACTCTGTCTCAAAAAAAAAAAAAAAAAAAAAAAAAAAAAGAAATGCTGCCCATACTCAGTAAGTGACTATTTATCATAGATGAATAGATAGTGCTTATATTTTCTTTAGTAATTCTAATATAATTAGCTACTCAAAGGGGTTATATGTTTTTCAGAACCATTCCAATATGTAATTCAAATGTCCTTGTTTTAAAGTTTTTTCCTCACAAATATTTTGAAATATTTATTTAATGGTCTAAATTTACAAATAAATTGCCAATTTTTTTTTCAAGTTTAGTGACACACAAGTCTAAGCAGATACACACTTTCTCAGAGGATGCCACAACAAAAGATGTTTCTTTGAACTGGAGCACATTTCTATGCTGTGTTATAATTGATACATAAACTGAATAACTCCATAAACACTGTGCAACAAATGTCTATTTTTATTTATTTATTTTTTATTTTTACTTAGCAAAAAGTAGCCTGTCTTTTGATGTCATAGTATTGCTATCATAGTCGGTGAGAAGATCTATTTCTGTTCCACTACATGTAGGCTGTTTAACTTCTGAGTAAGAGTGACTTGATTCTTGAAATGTATTCTAGATTCATTTGAATTTCATTAATTTACAATTCCAAGGGTGTTGTCATTTTAATTATTTGGTTATAGTATATATTAGAAGGAAGACTACACAGTGCTCATAGCTAGGGAATTGCATTCAGTGATATTTCCCAATGCTAGTTGATGGTGTCTTTAATATGAATGAATCAAGATAGTTAAAAAGAAGTGTTAACTTGGCCGGGCACGGTGGCTCATGCCTGTAATCCCAGAACTTTGGGAGGCTGAGGTGGGCTGATCACCTGAGGTCAGGAGTTCGAGACCAGCCTGGCCAACATGGAGAAACCTCGTCTCTTCTAAAAATACAAAAATTAGCCGAGCATGGTGGCATGTGCCTGTAGTCCCAGCTACTTGGGAGGCTGAGACAGGAGAATCGCTTGAACCCGGGAGGCAGAGGTTGCAGTGAGTCGAGATCGCGCCATTGCACTCCAGCCTGGACAACAAGAGCAAAACTCCATCTAAAAACAAACAAACAAAACAAAACAAAAACAAAAACAAACAAAAAACTGTCCTCTTGATTTACTTGGGCGGAGCAGGAGGACAACACATAGCTTCTAAAATCACGATGAATGGCTTTCTCTATTTGTCCTCATGTAAGGCCCTGAAGAAAAAGGACCATCTAGCCTAATAGTCATTTATTGACATATTAAAACTTGGGAAGTTTGGATTTCATTCAAGCTATAACTTTTACAATGTCAGTTCAAATGTTTATTACATAGTTTTAAATATGCTTTGTCTAAGATATTCCTCTTTGGAGGAGATGCCTAGATTCTACATAAAATATTCATGATTATAGTGGATGTCAAAACGAAAGTAGGGTCTAAGTGGCAACAAAGGAGTCGAAAAAAATTCAAATTATCGAATGAGAATGGGCTACCTCTGGGGCTGCATGAGTCGAAGGGATGTCATTCACACAGATTATCATGTCTCAACAGATTGTTGCGACCAGCTGAATTGCATTCACGAAACCAGCCCAAATTTCTTATCTTCTCATCCCTACCCACTTGCTCCAGGAGAATGTCAGGCTCTGTTTCAAATTCAAGCATTTCTGGGAATTCCCAGAGAATGTCTCACATTTTCTCATGAACAAGGCCGGGCAGTTACATACAGCACCATCACTTGCTCTTACTATTGCCATGCTCACTGAGCATTGCTCCGCCGACAGTCCCTACACTGTTTTTTTATTTTTTTGTTTTTTTGTTTTTTGTTTTTTGTTTTTAACCAGGGCTCTCAGTCCTGTGGCAGGCACTAGACTCCCAAAAATGGTCCCACTATCTCCTGCTGGTCTCTCCCACTGGTGACCTGAAGCCCTTAAATGACCAAAATTGTCTGGGGAAAATGGAAGAGAATATTCAACTTCCTTTTTTATTACATTGTGTTACAGAGGACACAAATCTGATTATTGGAACCAACTTTTGCATTTATATCTATAGGCCACTCTTTATTTAGGATTCTGACATCAAGACAAAGGGGATTGGACTCCAAAAAACACTGATTAACAGCTACCAAATTCTCCTTAAAACTATCCCTCTCTTGCAACAACTAAGGCTAAGTACGTCAAGCTTGTTATAACTGTTTCCTCTTCTACTGCCATGTGTTCTCACTCAGAAGGTCCCTCAGCTACCCAGGAAAACAGTCTTCTACTAGGCCATTGTACAGTATTTCATACATGTTTAGATAATTAATTCAATTATGGACACTGATTTAGGCTACACAGGCTGGGAGTCCCATAACAAGTTTATATCATACTTTAGAGGTTGCAAAATGTTTTCACACATTCTATCATTTAATCCTCACAACAACCTGTGAAGTAGACCAGGTTTTGCTATGAAGGAAATCAAAATTCAGAATGAAAAAGCTACTTGTTCAAAGTCATGTGAACAGCTTGATAACATTAGGTAACAAGAATCATTCCTCTACGAGACTCAGTCTTTTGTGGATTCTGTCTTGTTAGGCGGGCTTTTTTCATTTCATTTGAGAAACTGTCTGCTGAGTTAAGGCACCAAAGAGGCACCCAAATAATGTGCTCTTTAGATTATATCTACATACTTGTTTTATTATCTACATGGAAAAGTCATAGGAGCAGTAATGATCATATCACCTGATGAGATAGACTATGCTTAATTAAGGCAGCTAACCACCCAGGTTTATTTAGCAAGTCAACCTCACAGATGGTAATTTTAGTAGACTGTTGGGGAGGAAAATCATTTTTGCAAACATTTGAATAGAAAAAAGGCAGGGTGAACAGACAGAAAAGGACTAGATTATTCTGAGAAGCTTGAGCTATTTATTTCAAGAAGCTTAGATTATTTGAAGAAAGGACATAGGTGAATGTGCATAGAGGGCAAGAAGTCTTTCCTGCTTAGAAGAGGAAATGTTTGACCATGTTTGTTGGCACAAGCAGCAGCTAGTGGAGAGAAAATGAACATATAAAAGATCAAAAAAAAGCGTACAGTACTTAATGGAGCAAAGGCCCAAACAAGGCAGAAGAGAATGGATCCAATGCACATTGTCATGGGGTCAGCCTGGAAGCAAAGGTATCACAGAAGAGAAAGAAAAAAAAAATGCAAAAAAATTCAACTCTAAGAGTTGATAGAGTATCAATGGTCAACTAAACCTCAGTTTTTACTTTAATAATTCAATGAATATTTATAAATAAAATGTATTTTTTATATTTTCTTGAGCATCATTATGGAAATGTGCAAAGAGCTACAAGTGTGAATTTGGAGTCCAAAGTCCAAATATTTTCATCTTTAAAGTCTTTCATTGTAAAATATACACAAATAGAAAAGTAGGTAAAACATAAATGTATAGCTCAATGAATCATCACAACTTGACTACCTGCAAAATAAATATTTAGGTTAAAAAGATATATTATTGCCAACTGGCACCTCAGAAATCCCTTGACACCCCTTCTCAGTCACCTATTCTTCAACACATTTTTTTAATGAATTACTCTTGCCTAAATTTTTGTGTACTTTTCCCAACATCTCCCCAAGCCTCCCCTAACCCCCGGTCTCTCTGGTAACCACCGTTATACTCTGTTTTATACTTTCATCTTTTTGTAGATTTCACATATATTAGTGAGGTCATGTGGCATTTGTTTTTCTCTGTCTTATTTATTTCACTTGGCATAATATCCTCCAAGTTCATCTATGTTGTAACAAATAGAAGGATATTTTAAGACTGAATACTTTCTCTCTCTCTCTCTCTCTCTCTCTCTCTCTCTCTGTGTGTGTGTGTGTGTGTGTGTGTGTGTGTTTCATAATTTCTTCATCCATTCATGCACTGATGGGCACATTTGTTGTTTTCATATTTTGGCTAATGTGAATAATGCTGCAGGGAACGTCTGAGGTTAGATATCTCTATGAAGTGCTGATTTCATTTTTGGGGGTATATACATAGCAAAGGATCATATGAAAATTATATTTCTATTTTTTGAGGAACCTCTATACTCTCTTCTATAATGGCTACACCAAACTATATTCCCACCAACAGTGTACAGAGTAATATTTTCTCCACACCCTTGCCAATACTTATCTATTGTCTTTTTGATAATAGCCACCCTAAATATGTGTGAGGTGATCTCACTGTGGTTCAGAATTTCATTTCCCCAATAATTACTGATATTGAACACATTTTCATATACCTGTTGGTCATTTTTCTGTTTTCTTTGGAAAAATGTTGATTCACAACGTTTGCTCATTTTTAAAATTTTTCTCTTTTATCCCCAATTTGCACTCCTACTTTTCTCTCACCAAAAGTAATCATCATAATGAGTTCAACTTGTGATATGGTTTGACTGTGTCTCCACCCAAATCTCATCTTGAATTCCCAAGTGTTGTTGGAGGGACCTGGTGGGAGATAAATGAATCATGGGGACAGTTTCCCCCATACCGTTCTTGTGGTAGTAAATAAGTCTCACAAGATCTGATGGTTTTATAAAGGGTTCCCTCTTTCACCTGGCTCTCATTCTCTTACCTGCCACCATGTAAGATGTGCCTTTCGCCTTCTGCCATGATTGTGAGTACTCCACAGCCATGTGGAACTATGAATCCATTAAACCTCTTTTTCTTGATAAATTACCTGGTCTTGGGTGTGTCTTTATCAATAGCATGAAAACTGACTAATACAACATACATCTAATTTTTCATATGTGTTCGTATAAACGGTTTATTTTTTGTATATGCATATTTTTAATTCATGTTAATGATGTTGGGTTAGAGAGCTCATTCTGTTTCTCACTTTTCTTATTGAACATTTTCCTATATGTGAAATTAGTTCATTATATATAACTGCCACACTCACCATATTTTATCTAACCTCTCTTAGTAATGGACAATGGGATTGCATCCAGTTCTTTCCCATAGCAAATAATAAAATAAAACAGCAATAAAAATGTTTGTTTATGTCCTTGTATGGATCTGTGTGTAATTCTTTTTGGGATATTCAGCTAAACTACCATCCAAGGATAGGAGTATCTCTATTGTACTTGGACTAATTGCTACCCATTTGCTTTCTAAGAAAGACTACACCTGCCTACATACTCATCAGCAGAGCATTGAGGATTCTCTTTTCCTCACAATCTCACAGATACCTGACAAAATCAAGCTTGAGAAATTTTGTCAGTCTAACAGATGAAACATATCTACTTTTTAAAATCTGTATTTCTTCGATTACCGATTAGATTATATCTTCACCAACTCTTTAGCCTTTTGGATTTCCACTTCAAAATGGCATTTTGTGTTATTAGCAAATTTCTCAGTTGGGGTTATTGGCTTTTGTCTTGTTGACTTGAAAGAGTTCCTTGAATAATCTATATGTTGATCTTTGTTTTAGACATTGCAAGTATCCTCTCTCACTCTGTCACTTTTCTGTTGATATTATCCATGGTATATTATGTTAAGGAGAAATCTTAATTTTTGTTTAAATACATTTATCATGTGTTTTACTTGCATTTGGTGCCTTTGGAGTTTTGTTCAGGAACTCGTTCTCCAAACCTAGATGATAAAAATAATTTTCCATATATTCTTCTACTAACTTTATAGTGTTACATTCATTTCATATTCAGGTAATAAATTCATGTGGAGTTCCAGTTTATATATGGTGATGAATAGGAAACCAGCTTATTCTTCATATAAGGAGCTAATTTTCCTACTGTAATTTTCTAAACAATCCTCCTTTACCTATGATTCACGATTCTCACTTCATTATGTATTGAGCTCCTGTATAAATGGTATGTATATTGTATCAGATTCCCTTTGAAGGTATAACAGTTTTATTGTTAACATTGAGAATATATGAAGAATTACATTTCACCAATGTGAAAACTCATAATGATAAATTTAAAGTATCAAAACACATAAGAGGATATATCATATTTCAAAATTTTGTAGTGGATATGAGAGGAAAAAAAACAGTTTGTCATCTGTGGTTCAAATACATCCTTCTCTTCCCTTCCATGGTTTCACCAGAGTGCATTTTGTAGGAGTGAGCCAATAGCCTTGCTAATGCCTCATCTTCTAAGGTTTCCTAGATTTCATAAGTGCATCTTCACTCTCCTGGTAACTAATTTCCAAGCAAACTGAGCGCAAAGTTATTAGTAGTATGCTTCAGTAGCCCTCACTAACAAACTAACACATGAAAGAATGTTAGAAAGAAAAAAAAAAAAATAGAAAGAGAGTCACATGCTTCTACATATTCAGTGCCTGGAAGAGAAAGATTGCTGCATGGATCTTTTGTGCTCTAATCCACATTTTAAGAATCTTCCCAAGGGGAACTATACAAAAGCATTTTACTGCCATTGTTTACATCTTTCTATCATGGTTTCTATGAAGGAGAACATTTTAAAGTGTTCATGAAGAATAATTTTATGTGATAATATCAATGATTTTTTATAACTTTAGGCTATACTTATACAAGTCACTAATAATTACTTCCCTCATTTACTATGGTTTCAATTGAAAATATAGTCGGTGTTTGAAGAATATGCCCTGAGTAAAAATCAAGTTTCAAATAAAAGATATTTTCTCATTAGTCTGTAGGAGGCATGATCAAGTTTTCATTTCTTATACTAAGTCAAAGCCACTGGGAACAGTTCCCTAGATTATTATATTGAGAAATATTCTGAGTTGGCAGGTACGTTCAGCAAGAAATAATATAATTTATAATTAGTAATAACTATAATAGGCAAAAGAGAGAAGGATGGCAAGAAAATGCCACACACCAAGCTAAATGCTAGAAACCTAGTAGCCTCATATACCTTCATTTTTCCGCATGACTCAAGTCCTTCTTTCTTATAGAATTAAGGAGATTTTCTTAAATATCTCTGTATATCTAATCTCTGCTGCACAACTTCTTTTTGTTAACTTGTATTTTAAGTTCCAGGTTACATGTACAGGTTTGTTATATAAGTAAACTCATGTCATGGGGCCTTGTTGTACAGATTATTTTGTCATCCAGGTGTTAAGCCTAGTACCCATTAGTTACTTTTTCTGATCCTCTCCCTCCTTACACCCTTCACACACAAGTAGGCCCCAGTTGCTTTTCTCTTTGTGTTCATGTGTTCTCATGACTTAGCTCCCATTTATAAGTAAGAAGATGCGGTATTTAGTTTTCTGTTCCTGTGTAAAGTGTGCTAAGGATAATGGCCTCCAGCTCCATTTATGTTCCTGCAAAACCAATTACATGATTTTGTTCTTTGTTATGGCTGCATAGCATTCCATGGTACATGAACCACATTTTCTTTACTCAGTCTACCACTGAGGAGCATTTAGGTTGATTCCATGTCTTTTCTATTGTGGATAGTGCTGCAATGAACATTCACATGCATATGTCTTTATGATAAAATGATTTTATATTCCTCTAGATATAAAGTCAGTAATGAGATCGCTGGGTTGAATGGTAGTTCCATTTTTAGGTCTTTGCAGAATCACCACACTGATTTCCACAATGGTTGAACTAATTTTCATTCCCACCAACAGTGTATAAGGATTATTTTTCACCACCACCTCTCCAGCACCTATTTTTTGACTGTTTTATAGTAGCCACTCTGACTAGTGTGAGATGGTATTTCATTGTGATTTTGATATACATCTCTCTAATGATCAGTGCTATTGAGCTCTCTTTTTATGTTGGTTGGTCGCATGTATGTTTTCTTTTGAAAAGTGTTCATGTCCTTTGCCCACTTTTTAATGGTATTGTTTTTGTTCTCATATATTAAGTTCCTTATAGATCCTGGATATTCAATCTTTGTCAGATGCATAGTTGTGAAAATTTTCTCCCATTATGTAGGTTCCATGTTTATTCTGTTGACAGTTTGTTTTGCTACACAGAAGCTCTTTAGTTTAATTAGATATAATTTGTCAATTTTTGCTTTTATTGAAATTGTTTTTTGCATCTTTGTCATGAAGTCTTTGACTGTTCCTATGTCTAGGATAGTATTTTCTAGGTTGTCTTCCAGTGTTTCTATAGTTTTGGGTTTTACATTTAAGTCTTTGATCCATCTTGAGTTGATTTTTGTACATGGCATAGAGAAGGGGTTCAGATTCAATCTTCTGCATATGGTTAGCCAGTTATTCCAACACTATTTATTGAATATTCCCCATTTCTTTTTTTGGTCAGCTTTGTCAAAGGTCAGATGGCTGTGGGTGTGTGGCCTTATTTCTGGGCTCTTTGTTCTATTCCTTTGGTCTATGTGTCTGTTTTTGTATCAGTACCATGCTGTTTTGGTTACTATAGCCTTGTAGTATAGTTTGAAGTTGGGTAGCTTGATGCCTCCAGCTTTGTTCTTTTTGCTTAGGATTGCCTTGACTATTCGGGCTTTTTTTTTTTTTTTTTTTTTTTTGGTTCCATATGAATTTTTAAAAAGTGTTTCCTAGTTCTATGAAAAATGTCATTGGTAGTTTGATAGGAATAGCATTGAATGCATAAACTGTTTGGGGCAGTATGTCTGTTTTAACAATATTGATTCTTCCTATCCATGAGCATGGAATGATTTTTCCATTTGTTTCTATCATTTCTGATTTTTCTGAGCAGTGTTTTGTAGTTATCCTAACAGAGATCATTCACCCACTTAGTTTGTTGTATTTCTAGGTATTTTATTCTTGCTGTGGCAATTGTGAATGGGATTGCATTCCTCATTTGGCTCTCAGCTTGGCTGTCATTGGGTTGGTGTATACAAATGCTCGTCATTTTTGTACATTGACTTTGTATTCTGAGGCTTCACTGAAATTGTTTATCTGCTTAAGGAGCTTTAGGGTCAAAACTATGGCGTTTTCTAGATAGAGAATTACATCATCTGCAGACAAGGATAGTCTCACTTCTTCTCTTCCTATTGCGATGCACTTTATTTATTTCTCTTGCCTGATTGCTCTGGCCAGGGCTTCCCATACTATGCTGAATAGAAGTAGTGAGAGAGGACATTCTGGTCTTGCACCAGTTTTCAAAGGGAAAGCGTCTAGCTTTTACCCATTTAGTATGATGTTGGTTCTGGGTTTGTCATTGATGGCTCTTATTATTTTGAGGTAAGTTGCAGTGCCTACTTTGTTTAGAATTGTAAACATGAAGGGATGTTGAACTTTACTGAGAGTTTTTTCTGCATCTATTGAGATAATCATGTGTTTTATGTCTTTAACGATGTTTATGTGATGAGTTGCATTTACTGATTTGTGTATCAATAAATGACACACAGATTTGTGTATCAATAAATGATATTTGTGATCCTGATGGATAAGCTTTTTGATGTGCTAATAGATTCATTTTGTCAGTATTTTGTTAACGATTTTTGCATTAATATTTATCAAGGATATTGGCCTAAAATTTACTTGTTTCGGTGTGTCTCTGCCAGGTTTTGGTATCGGAATGATGTTGGCCTCATTGAGTGTGTTTGGAAAGAGTCCCTCCTTCTCAATTTTTTTCAATAGTTTCAGTAGGAATGATACCAGCTCTTCTTTGTACATCTGGTAGAATTTGTCTATGAATCTACCAGGTCTTGGCTTTTTTGTTTTGTAGCCTATTTATTACTGATTCAATTTTGGAGCTTGTTATTTGTCTGTTCAGAGATTCAATTTCCTCCGTGTTCAGTTTTGGGTGGGTGTATGTATCAAAAAATTTATTTATTTCTTCTAGATTTTCTAAACTGTGTGCATAGAGGTGCTCATAATATTATCTGATAGTTATGTGTATTTTAATAAGGTTAGTGGTAATTTCCCCCTTGTCATTTCTGATACTGTTTATTTAGGTCTTCTTTCTTTCCTTCTTTATTAGTTTAGGTAGCATTCTATTTTATTATGTTTTTAAAAAACTAAGTCCTGGGTTTGTTGATCTTTTGAATCATTTTCATGTTTCTCCTTCCGTTCAGCTCTGATTTTGGTTATTTCTTGTCTTCTGCTAACTTTGGAGTTGGTCTAC
This sequence comes from Macaca thibetana thibetana, assembly GCF_024542745.1. Taxonomy (NCBI): domain Eukaryota; kingdom Metazoa; phylum Chordata; class Mammalia; order Primates; family Cercopithecidae; genus Macaca; species Macaca thibetana. Next base: position 139,431,658 of record NC_065598.1, read on the forward strand.
TCTTGCTTGGTTCTCTAGTTCTTGTAGCTGTGATGTTAGGTTGTTAAATAGAGATATTTCTAACTTTTTGATATGGGCATTTAGTGCTATAAATTTTCCTCTTAACACTACCTTAGCTATGTCCCAGAGATTCTGGTATGTTGTATCTTTGTTCTCCTTAATTTCAAAGAACTTGTTGATTCCTGCCTTAATTTAACTATTTATTCAAAAGTCATTTAGGAGCAGCTTATTTAATTTCCCTGGAATTTTATAGTTTTGAGCAAATTTCTTACTGTTGATTTCTATTTGCTTTCACTATGGTCCTAGAGAGTGCTCGTTATGATTTCAGTTATTCTACATTTACTGAAGAGTATTTTGTGTCTGATTATGTGGTCAATTTTAGAGTATATCTACTTAACAACTTCGAATGACTGTCTTAGAGAATATCGATCACCAAATTAGAAAACTCATTTGAGTATTAAATGCATTGCACTCTATTTTGGGCATTTCCTGTAGCTTATATGGATGATAGAAAACATATTTTTGTTAGTTCACTTCTGCTTATGTACTTTCTGACCATGAAGTCACATGATGTTTGATGTGTGAAGCATTTGGTCATAGCTCCTCGTTATTATAGTATCCAATATTGCATCCATAAACCAAAAGTCAGGGGTTGAATATATGTATTGAGGAGTATTTCTTATTCCAAAAGAATGTAACTCCTTAAGAATTGTGTACAACCAGGACTTCAAATCCTATGTAAATATTGTTAAATAGATTATTTTTCATTCATCCTAACCATCTAAAAATTCTCCATAAACACCAGAGATATTCTACAAGACCTCTTCCAAAGGCATTGAGTTTTTATACAATGAAGTCTTCACTAGGATGTATTCAGTCTAGAAGACATTGGATTCTGGAACAATATCTGATCTGATTCCAGCTCCTTTACCAATATACTAGTGCTCCTTAGTAAACCAGATAGAAAAATAATGAGAATAAAATTCAAAAACCTGGGATTTGTTTACTGAAATGTCTTTATAAGTTCCCCAAAGCCTAATTCAAAACTGATCTGCTTCATCTTACTCTGTTTTACCTTTCCAATCTCCACATTTTACTCTAAAACGAAAATAACCCTAACTGTTAGAAGATATATTTACACATTAAAGAAGGAACAGAAAAATGGCTACTAATAAAGACTTTAAAAGTGACTTTAAAGCATGGAAAAAAAGAAAATATCTCAGGGAAATCTTGTCCAATATAACCCATGGTATACATTACTTAGTTGAATATCACATGAGGGCATTTATTGTTTTTAGCAGAGAAGAAGACACATAAAATGGACTCCCCAAAAGCCATTGGATGAGTATGAACAACTGTACATTTGCATTCATATGCTTTTTTCATTAAATAAACCCACATGTTACACATAAGTGTAGCTAAGGAGAGGAATAATGGGTTATAATATCGGTGTTACCTTTGTAGTACCTGTTTCTCTGTAAAATGAAAGCATTGCATAGTATGATTTCTAAAAGCCCACACGATCTCTCTGGTTCTCCATCTTTTGCTGACATTTATGCTGTATATCAAGATATAAATTTCAAGTTAGGCTTAAAGTTTCAAAAAGGCAAACTGCAGTCTTTAACTGATTCAAACAAAAAGGGTACTTGAAAAGTAAACATTAGCTGCCATGACATTTCCCAGCATTATTAGAGTTAGGTTATAGGCTCTGTATGAAAAATCATAGGACACTGATGATTAATATGCTGGAGTGAAGACCTATGTGAGATTTTGTACTGTGTAAACTATTATTCGATTTTTAAAAGGACTGTGGAAATCAACCTGCAACTTTGGACAGATATCCTTGGATCTATGTGCTTAATATTAATTTTCATTCCTAAGCAGCTTGCTACAGTGCTGTAGAGCAGTGGCCACTGAAAAGGACCACCATCGTGTGCCACAGTCTTTAAAAATTAAAAATGTTCCTTACCTAATACCATTGGATACATGTGAATCAAGAAAACAAAAAGTGTGGATGGATAATAAGTTGATTATAAATAATCTCTTAAGCAAAACAAGTATCATATAGGCTATTATACCAAAGTAGTCATTATTTATTTCCCTTTAGCCAGTCTTCTTCGTCCATAAGAATTATAAAACATCTCCCAAATATACTAGTCCCCTAGCTCTCACTAAATTCCAAACACTCTCTAGATTTCACAAACAAAGCAATCTGCTAATATGGACTGTTTGAGTATCTCAGTAAAGTTAATATGGCACCCAGAGGCCCATGACAACACACAGTTTATCAAGAGCTACTCATCAATGAACATATACATTGAATACATAAATCTTAAAAATCATTTGGAAATGCCATCAGGCCTGGTGGGTGAGTTAGACTAGTTTCGAAGGTTCAGGGCTGAGGCAGGCAAAAGGAGTGTAAGCCTTCGTATGCATAGGTTATAAGATAAGAAAGACCAGGGGTGGAGGGAGGGGCATGAGCCACTCACTCAAATGCAAAATTAAAGTGAATGGGTGGTACCACAATAATCAATTATCAAGATAAAAATTATTTTAATACATTAAAAAATAAAAATACATTCCAAAACATGCTGACCAAAACATAAAACTTGTAAATACAGACATGGCTTAACCCTACACCATCTTAAATATTGCACCCCAGGTGAGTACTTAACTTTCCTCCCCCAGCTTCTAACCTTTAAATCAAGTGTGATAGCTCTCAGATTCCTTCCATGCCAGAAAAGTGAGTCTCTCATGCTACTGAAGTTTCAAAGAACTTCTCGATTCCTGTCTTCATTTACCTATTTATTCAAAAGCCATTTAGGAGCAGGTTATTTAATTTCCCTGGAATTTTATAGTTTTGAGCACATTTCTTAGTGTTGATTTCAATTTGCTTTCACTATGGTCCTAGAGAGTGGTCGTTATGATTTCAGTTATTCTATATTTACTGAAGAGTATTTTATGTTCTTGTATAAAGGCAAGTGTTGAAGCCTTTTATTCTATTCTAACATTATTCTGTGTAAATATGGTACCTATATAATATACTCATTAAAATGCCTCTTGATAAGATATGTGTGTGTGTGTGTGTGTGTGTGTGTATGTATATATTTGCTATGAGAACTAGTTCAGAGCTAATTTCAAATTTCTAGGGTCATTTTTTTTTCAAATACCACTTGTAGAGATTCTGAGAAATAACCTACTTTGAAAGAACTACTAAATTTTCCTAACAAACAGTATTTTGAACAATTGCGTGAAAATTAATTTGAAATACTCTCTATATATGTGAAACCTTTATGTTTCTGAGAATAATTATGAGACTGAGGAGCACTGATAAGAGAAAAATGGTGATCAACTCTACCAATGCTTAATCCTGGATATGGAAGCTTCTACATGCCTAAACAAAAGAAAGAGATGTGAAATAACCATCAAATAGACAAGGTTTAATGACCCTGGATAATGGCATCATTCATGATTTGATTATACTTTAACAAAAGATATCAACTCTGATATCTGCATATCTCGAAAGAGTCCATGCTTTCAGACTTCCTACCATTGTTTCTTATTATCAGAATTTTACTTGAGGGGAAGAAAAAAAAAAGAGTAACATTGACATGAACTGACCTCTGGTATTTAACACTTAAATTTTAGCAGTCATATGAAATGAACGAAAGTCTGTAGGGTCACCAAAGGTGGGTGATAAATTTTCCCATGATGGGAAAAAGGATGTCAGGAAAAACATGGGAGACACAATAAATGAACTAAGTTTTCAAAGGTGTAGAAGATGTCTATAGATGAAAGAGTGGAAAAAGCATTTCATGCAGGAAAACTAATGAAAAATAGAGCTTACAGTGATGAATAAGATATCATTCTCACTCTCGGTGAGTTTGGCTGAGAGAACATAACAAGCAACACGAGGTAAAATATGCAAAGAATTATATGGCAGGTATTGAGACAATACCATAAAGAGGGAAGAAGGAGGAACAAAGGCTTCCAGAGTGAGGATCAGAAAAAGGATAATGGAGGAGCAAACATCTGAGCTGGGTCCTAAGTGATGATAGCAGGCAAAGGTGCAGAGATGGCAAGGACACTATGGACCACCATGGTAAGAAGCATGCAGGATGTCAAGAGAAGGAAAGAGTTATTTAGTTTAGATTAATTAAATGGTGTATTAAAAGAAAATAATAAGAGAAAATGTGAGAACTTTGAGTTGGAACCAGAGAGCTGATGGCAGAAAATCTGGATTTGTATTTTTAGGCAGTGGCTAAACGGGGACATGAATCAATGGTGGTTTTTAACAAGGGCATGAGCACAACTGTGCTTTGGAAGATACATCAGGTTACAGTGTGTAAAACTGAATTGAGGGAAGAAAGACTGAAAGCAAGGCTAAAAGAAGAGAGATATTAAAAAGTTCTACTGGGAAATTTTACCTTAATTCAGAACATGATTCTTTAAGACAAATAGAATCTATATTCAGGCAACTCAGAATTGCAAGAACTACTGGCACAAATATTGTGCCACAGGGGATTCTGGCTCTTGAAACTACCCTCAACTCACTGCTTTGAGTTGTAGCCATTGTTCTAATACTTAGTTCATTCAGTTGTTTACTGTTTGCATTAATTTCTTTTATTGATTATACTGATTCTTCAGTAAACTTTGTAAAATGCCTAACATTGTTGACATATGGAAGCCAAAATGCTTTCTTTCTCTGTGTGTAACCCTCTAGCTATCTTTCCACCTGTCTCAAATGTGAGAACAACTTTCAAATATTCTCCGTTGGCCTGAGAGGGTCACTATCAAGCTTCTTGGCTAGAGATACAAAAACTCTGTGATCTGGCCCTTGATGGACTCCCTCATTTCAGTTTTCACCACTTTCTGTCTCATGGTTTATGTAATAGCAACACCAAAGCAGATGTTCTCTCTCACAAGAAGCTCTTTCTCACCTGGCCCACTGGTCTAATTGTTGTCTTGGCCTGATGGATTCCACCGCACAACACCCCACTCTTCCTGCACCTGGCTAACTTGGATTCATCTTGGAGCACTTCCTCTTGTAAAATCTTGCCATCAGATTTCATATATTGATATGAACCAGAGTTCAGTTCAGATTTCAGATTTCGTGTGTTGATAAATACCAGAGTTCAGTTCATACAAAAGAGTAGCATTTGTGTGAACTGAACTCTGGTATTTAACACTTACATTTTAGCAGTTATCTGTAGTCTGGGAGAAGACTGTTCATAATGCCATGGATTAAGCAGACTATGAGCTTGGTTCTGCCTTAGATTAGTAGGAAAGATAAACTGAGTAACAACCACTGAATTTTTATCTGTTGCCTTCTCCTCTGAGCCAATGAGTCAATCCTGCCAATAATCTGTAGTTCTCTCAAGAGCAAAGCTTACTTCATGTCACCTGATACCTTAGAGGACAGTCTTAACCTTCTTATTAAGGTTTCAGCAAGAAATCAGAGTAGTATTATTTGTGTATCGTGTGTGTGTGCGCGCGTGTGTGTGTGTTTTAGGCAATTGGGTTGATTAACCATTCCAACCTCTGTACTTACACTTTATCACCGTGACACATATTTTTCACCTATTGCTAAACGTTTTTGTTCTCATTTGTCTTTCCAAACCTTGGCTCCCAATTTGGTGTCTGCAATCACTCACTAAATATGGGTCAGGAGTCTATGTCAGTTTAACATAAACAATTTAAGAGTAGAAAATTTGGCAAACACAATATTATACAATAAATGTCTGTATGCCTACTGAGTACTGAGTATTTCATAGGTATGCAAATATTTGCATGGAATTACATTTATACACATCCATTCTTATATCAAAACATTTTATATTTTACTTACAATTTTATGAACATTTATCTCAGTCTTATAAATACTTGCAACTAACCAGCCCACATATATTGGTTTACCATTTCACTCCCCAAGTGTCATCAAAACATTGACTGAAGAAAATCCAGAATGGCAGAAGACCCTTAGAAATTTAGTCCAAACATTAAATTTTATATAGAGAGAAATTTAGGTGCAGATAAATGACTTGCCAAAAGTCACACAGCTAGTTAGTGTCAGGTACCAAGTGCAGTGTATCAAAACACACATCTCTCGACTCCCAGTCAAGCAGCCTCTCCACTGTGCTCTACCCATTGCTGCCACAAATCAAGCACTGTGCTACCCAAATGGGTCTGAAACCCTTTTCCACGAAATTAGGCAGCAAGTCTTGTTACTGGTAAGAAATAATCCTCCAGTGTCACCTCCTCTGGGAAGAATTCCCCAGCCCTCACTGTGGAAGTCAGTCACTGATAACAATGTTGTCTAATTTTCTTTCTTTATGCCTCACTCTACTTTTCTAGTCTAGGAACCCTTCATTGCCAGAGATCATGACTCATGCATTTTATTATAAAGAGTATTACATTCCCCTAGATACTGTAACAAATTATCACAAACCCGGTGGCTCAAGAGGACAGAATTTTATTATAACATCACTCTGGAGGCCAGAAGCCCATTTCACTGAGACAAAGTCGAGATGTTGGCCAGGCCCTGCTCCCTCCAGAGGCTCTAATGGAGAAGCTCTTCTTTACCTCTTTCAGTGTCTGGTGGCTGCAAGCATTACTTGGATTGTAGCTGAATCACTGCAATCTCTGCCTCTATGGTCATATTATATTATCCTTTTCTGTCTGTGTCTGGTTTCCCTCCACCTCTCACTCACAAGGAAACCTGTGATTGCATTTAGGATCCCATCTCAAGAGATTCAGTCACATGTATAATTTTTTTTTTTCATATAAGAGGAGTTCCAGGGATTATGATATGGATATCTTTGGATGGGGGTCATTATGTAGTTGACCACAACTCTTATTTCATAGAAGAGAATATGGATTATAGCATGAAGAGTCTGCATTAATATAATTATTTGACTAGTTAGCATATTTTTCAATCAAAGTTTGCAGGATCAAACTTATCCATTAGGCCTTGCTAGTCTCAGAAACTATGTGTGCTCAAGATGAGAAGCAGTCAAAGATTCAGGTATCAACCACCTAAATGATGAATTGATTTTGTAGCTCAGATACAATTAACGTTGGTTATGATAACTGTTTGGAATAATGAACACTTATTTTCTGCTGATTAAAAAAATATCACTTGCATATTGTAGAATATTAAGGGGGAAAGAGAAGAGAAAATATAAACCAAAAATATTGTCTAGAATTCTTTCACCCATAGATAATCGCTGTTAACATTATGTTTATTTCTAGTACATTTTATATGTATACATACATATGCATACTTAGATATATTTTGCATTTTATATGTGTTCCTATTATAAGTTATATTTTATATACATTAATATACATACATTTCATTTTTCTTTGATGATTTAAATATTATAGGGAACATTGTTGTAACCTATATTTTCACTAGGCATTATATCATTAGCATTTCCCATGTCATTAAAAACTCTTTGTAAACATCATATGGGTGTATCATCATTTACTTTACCAGTCCCTTGATTTTATGTAGTTGGGCTGATTGTGAATGACTTTTCACAGTACTGAATACAATAAATACAATGAAAGACACCTATCAAAGTTAATTCAATATTGATGGAATGTGATAAATTTATTTTCAAAGACTGGGAAATAAGTGCTTTCATAGAGCCACATTTAACAGAGAGTATTTAAATATTGGTGTTTGTACTATGTGTTCAGGTGGCTTTGCCCTCCTATCTCATCGTTCACTTACCTATGATCTGTGTTCTGGAACACATTTGTCAAGAGCCAGAGAACATGGGATGGGAAAAGATACATGGCAAGTGAGGAATCACTTAGAGAAAGGCAACCTGAAACACTTAACTGGAGGATAAAGCCCAATCTAGTGCCTGGTATGAGCTACACAGGTCATGAGAAACCCAGAAGGTAAGTATGAGTTGCCACTGAGTGGCTGTTATCTCAATCAGGCCCAAGAAAATACAGAAATCTTGAAAGCTGGAGTGACAGTAGGAAGAATAATTGAGGTTAAGGTTTTTATACTTAAAGTGTCAGAATAATTCTGTCAGGCAGGGAGATACGGTTTGTGTTTTCTTTTATCCATCTTGACTTATTTTCCCCTGTGCCCCCTCCCAGGTCTCAAAGGAATTGGCCATTACTCCTCATAACTCAATGTTTAAGGGCCTATTATGTGATAGATCACATACAATTGATTTCATATATATATCATCTCTCTTCATCCTTACATCAACCTTGACATAGTATTATTATCCCTATATTACAGATAAAAACTCAGAAAGGTTAAGCACGCTCCCAAGATCACACAGTCAAAATTTAAATTAAATCCAAGTGTCCTGACTCCCAAAGTGATGTGGTTAATTTCCATCCTCTACTTTTTCGCTTGCCTAGGTTACAGGTTTTCTCTCAAGTTATTATAGTTCTGTGATTTTAGTTGGTACCTAAACCAAACACCTCGTAAAGGTGTGTCATCAGGTACAAAGAGCGGGTACTTAAACAATACATGATCTGCCCACTGGAAAGACAACTCAAAGCTCATGACTCCTGTAAAGCAGTTTTGTCATGGGCCCTCAGGGTTCATTTGTTTCCAATCTCCTCAGCACCTACTTAGGATCTTTAAATACAGAGGACTAACAGAGTGAATGTTTTTGCTAGCAGTACTTGGTGGTTATTTGAAAGGAAAATGAAATTTAATAAATAAAATTGGAAATAAATATATCTTTAAAGAGCATAAATCAATACTTGAAATATTGGATAGGAATTCTGAATTTCAGGGCATTAACAAACACACAAGCTCATATTAAGCCAGGAAAGATAATTTTCTCTAAATTTTAAACCATCTTGTTGTTCTTCACAACCATTAACCACCAACACATAACATCATATTTAATACCAAATATGATGACACTGATTTTTTATTTTATTGAATTATGTACGATCAAGAGGAATTTGAATTAATTTCCTTTGGCCATGAACCAGTTTTGCCCAGAAATCCCAAAACTTTGCTAAGTTTTTACATTTTCTCTATACTTAAGCTTTTTTCCCCACAACATTTATTTTATACAGATGTAATTTTAGTTGTTTTCTGTATGATATTCCATTATAGTTTAACAAAGACTTTTTAAATATTTCCTAAATTTGTAGTCATTAAAATCTATGGTCAAGTTGACACTGCTTATAGTACCTTTATGATCCATTTATGTTATTTGAACAGATTATAGTGTTGGGATTGTAAAATGTCAGATTTTTTAAAGCTCATCAGTATTCCTTCAATGCATATAGCCTTTTGCTTTTAGGAACCTTCTTCTAACTGTACCAAAAATATGGTTGATATTGTCTTGAACATGTTCATTGACAGGGAACTCATTAAAACTTGAGGTGGTCTAAATTCCATCTTTGGACACTTGTAATAGAGAAGATCTTCTTTTCTTTATTTTGACCAAAATTCATCCCCCCAAGGCTACCTTTCATTGGTCCTAGTTTTATCACATGGGGCTACAGAGAAAAGTCAAATTCCTCTTTCAACGCTTTTAACATACTGTAATTGTAACATTACAACACTGTGGTACTAATAGAGTAATTGATAATGATTACTTATCATTAGGTAGTGCCTATTATATACCAGGAACTATTCTAAGTGTTTTACATATATTAACATAGCAATACTCACAACAAACCCATATGGTAGATTCTATTTTTGCCCTCATTGTATAGAGAAGAAACTGACATACAGAGAAAATAAGTTACATGCCAAAGGTCAAACAATTAGTGAGCAGTGAAGCCAGCATTTAAACTCAGGCTGTTGGGCTGATGCCAATGGACCATATATATGGAAACTGACTTATGCTATACTGAGTTGTGTTATGTGTGGTGTGTTGTACTACATTGTCATGTATTGTTAATAAAGACATTAGACTCAAAATACAACATTAATAAACAAAAGAAAATATAGGTAAGTATATATTTCTGATCTACCTCCACCAGCACAATTCTTAGAATCTTGATTAGATCCTGGGAGGAGAGATTAAAATGTCCATCTCTACATAAATGACTTACAGGTAGTGGCATGTGGACAGCTACCACACTAAAGTCCACCAGTCAATACTCAGTGTATTGCTCTGCATTTCCACATGTACATTTACTGTCTCATCCTTAAATATGCAGATAGCAAAGAGACAACAGACATTTGAGAAATTCTCCAACAGAAAGATGGAGATTAAATAAACATAAGAAAATAAAGAAATAAGAAACACAACTTATTAATGATCTCATTAGATTCTCAGGTAAAGAAGATAAAATATTAATTTCCTAAAGTAGAACAGTATGCTACTAAAAAAGAGCATTCTAGAATTATGAAAGTAGTGTTAGAAAATAAAATGACTGAAAATATTTTTAAAATCTCGGTAGAAACTTTCATCTTGTGGTACCTTTCTTCCTTCCCTCAATCCTACAGCCACATTGACTTTTAATTATTTGCTTGAATACTTCAAGTGAATTCCTGCCCTTCGACTTTTGTAATCTTTATTTGCTGCCCTGGAATAACTTTTCTCTGATCTTGAAATAGTTGGTTTCTTTTTGTAATTTAACCCCCAGGGCAAAAACCATGTCCTTAGGTTTCTCTAGTCTGTTTGTTTATAATTGTATCTTTGCATCCTCATCACTCTGTTTAAAAAAAAAAAAAAAAAATCAGCCTGTATTTTAGATACAGGGTTACATACGTAGGTTTGTTACATGGGAATATTGCATGATGCCAACATTTGGGGTATGGATATTGTCACCTAGGTAATAAGGATAATGCCTGATAGGTAATTTTTCACCCCCCCACTCTAGTGGTCTGCAAGATCTAATTATTCCCGTATTTATGTTCATGTGGGATAGTGTTTAGCTCCCACTTATAAGTTAGAACATGCAGTATTAGGTTTCCTGTTTCTGCATTAATTTGCTTAGGCTTATGGCCTCCAATTCTATTCATGCTGCTACAAAGAATATGACTTCATTCTTTTTTATGACTGCATGCTATTCCATGGTGTATATGATCCACATTTTCTTTATGCAATCTTCCATTGATGGGTACCTGAGTTGATTCCATGTCTTTGTCATTGAGAATAAGACAACGATGAACACATGTGTGTGTATATTTTTGGTAGAATGATTTATTTGCCTTTTGGCATATACCCAGTAAAGGGATTGCTGGGTCAAATGATAATGTGAAATGAAAATAAATCTTGGGACCTCAAAATCACTAAGCTAAAGGGAAAAGTGAACCTGGGAACTGCTTAGGGCAAACCTACCTCCCATTCTACTAAAAGTCACCCCTCTGCTCACTGAGATCAATGCATATCTGATTGCCTCTTTTGGAAAGGGTAATCAGAATCTCAAAAGAATGTAACCCTTTGTCTCTCATGTACCTATGACCTGGAAACCCCCTCCCCACTTCGAATTGCCCTGCCTTTCCAGACCAAACCAATGTTCATCTTACACATATTGATTGATGTCTCATGTCTTCCTAAAATGTATAAAACGAAGCTGTGCCTTAGCCACCTGGGGCACATGTCATCAGGACTTCCTGATGCTGTGTCACAGGCACGTTCTTAATCTTGGCAAAAAAAAAAACTTTCTAAATTGACTGGGACTTGTCTCAGATATCTGGGGTTCACATTTTGGTAACCACAAAGAGACTTTGCATGGAGGTGCCCCTGACCTTTGACAAATCGCCTATTAGTGCCTGGTACCAGCTTGAGCTATCTTTATGGTTCATACCAATAGGACAATTTGCTGAGGCTTGGAAGCGCTCACTCCAGAGAATCCCTGATCTCCCCAAATCTGGTAGAGATCTAAAGTTTATTTTGCTGTACAACTCCTTTTTTGGAGTTTAACTTGCTTCCAAGAAGGAAGACAAGTTTTCCTCCTTCTATGATGATGAAAGGCAGATAACTCGTTTCTGGAGACTGAGCTAGCTTCCAACCAGAAAGACAAATTTGAGTTTTTTCCTGCTTCTAAAATGGTAGAGAGCAGTCTTAAGCTTGAGACCTATTCTTAGGTAAGTAGCTGAATTGGGGTTTTGTCTTAGCTAAAGTGAAGATTAACTACCAGCTGGTCTTAATTTCTCCTTACCATTAGAGCACTCAGTGATGATATCACATTGCTGGGGTTTTTGTTTGTTTGTTCCAGTCTTTCTCCAGTCAGATTTGACCAACTCTACCTGACCCTACCTGACGTGGTCAAATCCAAATGAGCATTCCAAAGTATGGGTAATAAGGCCTCTCTGCATTGGCTAAAATTTATTGCAGCTGAAAAAGTGGTGGGTGAAACATGTGCTTGGTCTCTGTGGTTGCTTCCTGTCTTAAAAAAACAATTGTTCTTTCATGTACTTTTCTTCCATCCTATACCTCCTTCCCCCTTTGCCATCTTCAGTACTAAGAAAAATTTAGAGAAGGCTTCCAATGACTCTAAGCCCTTAAGGAACTCAGAACAAAGGCACTGCTCACTCCTTTTGGGATGTTGTGTTTTCTCTGTGAAGTTTCAAGAGTCATTGCACATTCTTCATAGGTCTAAAGCTATGCTTTCTTGTATTACCTGACCTGACCTCTTTGGCTTTGGGGATATCAGAGATTACCTTGTACTGTGAGAGAATTTGACCTTGGCATGTGTAATGGTAGATGATCTTCAAAGTTAGGGGTGGCTGAGGACAGTTTACAGGAAGTGGTCTTGGGTCTTGGCTGCTTTTTTTTCTCTCTCTCTCTTAGGAACTTGTTGCTTAAGGATCCTACTTCTAGTCCCAAGGTGCTTCCGAAGGGGTCTTCTCCCTTGCTTTTTCTCCCAAAATTAATCTCAGTTTGGCTTGTCTGTGCACATTTGTGTGAGGAACTGAACTGTTGTTTTCATAGATAAATGAGAGACTGAGCTTCCTCAGCTCCAAAGAGAAAGGGAATTTTGCTCCTTCCAGTTGAGTGGCACCCCATGTGACCAGGGGTCTCATGGGAGTGTCTGGGAGGTTGACACCCTGTGATGTGTAGCAGCCCTACAGGGAACCCCCAACAAAATTAGTTTTAAAAAGGTTTGTCCAGGAAGAACACATGGGAGCTGGTCACTCTGTGCTTTGAGCCCTCCTAGAGGTGCTTAGACATCTGGAGAAGGAAACTGAGAGAGGTAAGAGGGTGCTCAGTGGTGACACTGTGAAGTCCCAACCACAACCAGCACACATTTCTATGTACTCCACAAAAACCCTAGGCCACAGCTCAGTTCCTCCTTTTCGGTAAAAAAAAAAAAAAAAGGGGGGGGGGAAGTGGGAAACAAATAATCTAAGAATGAGGAGAAAACATGGAGAATCACCCCTTTTTGGGAACTTTGTTGGTTTTATGGTGTTTCTACTTGCTAGAGTTTGTTTAAAATAAAAATATTATGGTCTTCGTGCACATTTACATCAAAGAAAAAGTCCCATGGTTGGCCTGCAAACTATAGAGTTCCTAAGTTCTCTTTTTCTCTATTTTCTTTTATGCCTGCTTTAAAGCTGCTGTTACTTGTTACTTTTCTACTGAGATAAAAACCACTGTTTGGATTGGACCATTATTTTGTTTTGTTTTGCTTTTTGTTTCTGCAAGCCAGTAAATTTTCATTAATATCTCAGGGCTAGAGTTCTGAAGTAAAAGTTATAGAACCTTGTGTGTGTGTGTGTGTGTGTGTGTGTGCGCGTGTGCGCGTGTGTGCAAATATATATATATATATATATATGGGCCTTTACGATAGATTTCTGTAATTTTATGTATAACTGGCAATTAAATCAGTTTTAATTTTCCTCTAGCACACCAGACATTTTCTCTCTGTACTTTGAGATGTAAATTTTGCTATATAACTTTTTACCTAAGAGTTGTTTCCTTCAATGTGCAAATTTAGGTCTATTTTGCTGATAATTGCCTAGGGTAATAAAACAGGATATTAAGAATTTGAAAGTCTAAAATTAAAAAAGAGGTCTTGTGAATCAATAAGATTTACTTCTATCAGCATACCTAATATATCTATGCAGGTATATGTTGTGTACACAATGTTTCACTACTAAAATTATATAAAAGAGGTCTAATTAATTGGCTTAAGAAAAATAAAAGTGGTTAAATCAAATAGTTTGTCAGAAAAAAAAGAGTAGTCAAATGCTTTAAGTTTATGTGACTTATGTAAAATCTTTAATAAATAAGCTAACTTTAAAATTATTGGTGAAGTAATATCAGAAATGTCTTAAGAATTTCCAGCATATGTTTTGTTTGCATTTATTGATCAAGCAATTTTATACTTTTCCCTTAAATATTATAAGGTGTCACAGTTTGTCATAAGGGTTACAAAACTATAAACCTAACCCAAAATAGAATAAGCTTTGCTTGTGTAATTTTTGATAAATGAGACATTAATTATGGTTTAATGAAAATAGCTAAATCTGGAATTATTTAGTAAAAGAATCATATATTTAAACTTGAGGTACTTACTTAGGTAAACACCTGAAATTGATAGACTATAAAATGGTTGACAGGGAAATAGCTGTAATCACCCAACAGGTTCACCTCACCTGCTATCTAGACAGAGCTTATGTATCAAGACAGGGGAGTTGCAATAGAGAAAGAGCTAGCTGTGCAGAAGACCTGAGTTTTATTACTACTCAAACCAATCTCCCTGAAAATTTGGGGATCAGAGTTTTTAAGGATAATTTGGTGGGTAGGGAGCCAATGAGTAGGAAGTTCTGATTGGTTGGGTCAGAGATAAAATCATAGGAAGTCGAAGCTGTCCTCTTGTGTTGAGTCAGTTCCTGGGTGGGGGCTACAAGACTAGATGAGATGTTTATCCATTGGAGCTGCCAGCTAACTCATCAAGTGCAGAGTCTGCAAAATATCTCAAGCACTGATCTTACATTTTACAGTAGTGATGTTATCCCCAGGAGCAATTCGGGGAGATTTAGAATCTTGCAGCCTCCAGTTGCATGACTCCTAAACCATAATTTCTAATATTGTGGTTTTAGGCAGTCTGGTCCCCAGGCATGAAGAAGGTTTGTTATGGGAAAGGATTGTTTTCATCTTTGTTTCAAAGTAAAACTGTGAACTGAGGTTCTCCCAAAGTTAGTTCAGCCCATGCCCAGGAATGAACAAGGATAGCTTGGAGATTAGAAATAAGATGGAGTCAGTTAGGTCAGATTTCTTCCACTGTCTCAGTTATAATTTTACAATGGCAGTTTTATAACTTTAAATGATGACTATAAGTGTTTTCATAAATAATCTAGGTAAACTATTAAAGTAAAATCAGTAAATATAATGGGTTAAATATTTGTAGACAAATTTGTTATAATTTAATCGAAAGTTATATTAAATAATGGATATTTTGTTTATTATATATTTTCAACAAAATATTGTAAGAAAGTCTTTTTTAAAAAGTGTCTCTTTCTTAAAACATGAATAATTTTTGTGTAATTCAAAGCTTATTTATAATTTATGTATGAAACAAGGTAAAATGAACCAGGAAATAAGAGAGATTTAAAGAAAGTTACAGAAATAAAAAGGTATTTCTTGGTAAGAAAGCTTAAAGAAAAAAATATATATGAGAAAGAATCTCGTATGGTAAATTTGGTTCTAGGATAAAATGACTGGTTGTTTAAGGGATAGCATTAGGAAAAATACCTAACGTAAATGACGAGTTGATGGCTGCAGCAAACCAACATGGCACATGTATACCTATGTAGGGAACCTGCATGTTGTGCACATGTACCCTAGAACTTCAAGTATAATAAAAAATATAAATAAACAAATAAATAACTAAATAAAAGAAAGAAACAGGGATGTTCAGGACAAACCAGAAATTCCAAGCACACCATGAGTGGTCTAAGTCATAGTAAGAAAATTTATGAAAGGAAAAAAAACCTTTTATATGATCAAGTTGTCTATAATTAAAGGGAAATTATAATGGTCCTTCTAGAAATTGGGTTTTGATTTAAAAAACACTAAAGAATTTGTTCAAAATATTTCAAAATATGAGATTTTCTTAAGGTATTGCTTTACTCTTAATAAATTACAAAACCTTTATAATTGTTTCTTATGTGAATTTCAATTGTTATTGCCTCTCATGGTTTTCAGCTTTCTTTCCTCTTTTAAAAGTCCTGAAATAATAACTCTATCCTTCAACTCATTCTCATTTTCAGCCACTGTAAGTCTTATTTTTTTTCCTTCAGGTTCTAATGGTTGTGGCTTGATTTAAAAAAAAAAAAAAAAAAAAAAAAGTTAGATCTTAAAGATCTAAAAGGAAATGTTTTCTTGCAACATAATATTCCCCACAGAGGACAGCAGTCACACTGCAGAAGGCCTTTTCTTTTGCCCTTGAGTAGCTGGCCTAACAAACAGACCTTACGCTCTATTGAAATAATTTCTACGACATTATTACTAAGTTCGGTTTGCTTAGAGAAATCTGACATAGTTTTCTTAATTAAGATTATTAAATCCGTGTAACTTAATGTATGTGCTTTTAAAGTCCTTGTGTCTTAAGTTACAAGGCTTTAACTCCTGAGTCAAAAAAGGACACCACGTTCCTGCTAAATCTTAACACTGACAGCAGTTACAGCCTCATCTTTGGATGTAGTAGAAGATGCCAATCAAAATAAACAGGGTTCATGAGACACAGGGCCAGAAATTAAAACTAGTCAACTCCTCAAGGCCCAGGGTCTATCATTGGAAGAGATGGGTTTGTCAGATGGTCAGGGCTGATTTTGGGAGATAAAATAAGTTTAGTTTCTCTATAAATTTATCATCAATGTCAGAGGCACACTGATGCAAGGCCAGCATATGGGCCCGTGTGTCAGATTAACAAGGTTTTCTTGAAGCATTACCCCAATCCTTAATAAGGGTTATAAAGGTTATAAGAAGGCTTATGGAAATTATATCTTACGGTCAAGATGATTACAATTATATAGTTTATAAAATTTTAAAAAACAAGATTAATTGGCCTCATGCTGTTATTATTAGGGCTTATTATTTGGAAAATGAAGTCTCCTGTCTCAAAGAAGGAAGATTTGTACCTTCTTTTTGGAGTCTTTCAGTTATCACTTTGACTAAATGAACTACTTATTTTACAGTGACCTGTGATTTCATTTTGTGATATCAAGTGTTTTAAAATTTGTATATTTGACAAACTCCAAAGTCAAATTCTAACTTCGATCTTCATTAACTTTTTGATATTAGTTCCCTGATGTCCAAAAGAGACATATTTGGCTTATTTGATAAAATAAAATCATACAGAAAGTATTGTCAAATGTGAAAGTGTTTAACCTTCTTTGGATTATATTTATATAAATGTGTTATTAGTATGTGTTCCAGAATTGCATGATGTTCCTGTAATTCTGATGTTTTAGCATATGTTATCAGTAGTAATTAAGATTATTATGTAAAATTTCTGTATATCAGATAAGTAACCAAGTTTCTGTGTCAATTGTGTTTTTAGCTATGACCGTTCTAAGACTTTTGTTATCCACAGTTGTTTTACTTTTCTCCTTTTCAAAAGGTGGTTTTATAATCAGCATAGGACTCTTACAGGTGCTCTGGAATGGAGGTTTTGAAGACTGTGACACTAGAATAGAGAAAAAATTTCCAAGACTCCCTTGCAGAGCTGCAATGTTCATGAATATCAAGCAGAACAGGAGTTAGTTCATTGACCAAACTAACAGAAGACTGAAATCATCGTTTTATAACTATTTTGCTTAAAATGTTACTGATCCTTTTTCTTCAGAGCCAAGAAAACTCAATTTGAGCTACTTACAGGTTTTAACAGTTGAGTAAAGTATACTCCTATAAACAATATTTGGAGCATATTTCTATCTGATTTCTTCAAAATTTAGAAAAAAAGTTGTGAGTATTCTTAACTTATGGCAAAATAGTTATTTCTATAAGTGCAACAATTTTTTTTTTTTTTTTTTTTTTTTTTTTTTTTTTTTTTTTTTTTGGTAAGAGGACACATTTGGAAACACTTTTTTGTGTGTGTGTTTTTGTTTTTGTTTTTGTTTTACCAAGGTTTTGACTGGAATGGCATGCTATCAGACCCAGACTCCTTTAAAGAATCAAAATTGACTTATAGAGTCAATAAAAGCCCCTTGGGAAAGCTGACCTCATATCTTGTCTACACAGTCCCTGTAGAGGTTCCTGACCTGTGGTAGGTAAAGAATGTAACTGTCCAACAGGTCCAGGAGCCCCATGTTTTCTTAGGACCTAGAGGTGAGGAATTCATCCAATTAATATGAGTATTTGCAGGAACAGTCTGGACTTAAGGCATTAAAGTCAAATCCGAGATTTTTTATGGAATAAAGTTAGAAGAAAACAATTTAAAAGAGGAGACTATATGGCAAAAAATTATTATTTGTGACTTTGTGCAAATACTCTGGCCAAGTATAATAAAACTAAAACTTTGCAAATGAATTTCTCCTATGATTTGTCTTTAATAAAATGGGACTAAAGAGAGAGAATTTAGGTTTTTTTTTTTTTTTTTTTTTTTTTGAGACGGAGTCTCGCTCTGTCGCCCAGGCTGGAGTGCAGTGGCCGGATCTCAGCTCATTGCAAGCTCCGCCTCCCGGGTTTAGGCCATTCTCCTGCCTCAGCCTCCCGAGTAGCTGTGTTTTTTTTTGGTAGAGACGGGGTTTCACCATGTTAGCCAGGATGGTCTCTATCTCCTGACCTCGTGATCCGCCGGTCTCGGCCTCCCAAAGTGCTGGGATTACAGGCTTGAGCCACCACGCCCGGCCAAGAATTTAGGTTTCTAACTAAACTACAGTACACCTGTTGTTAGACTTTAGTCTTGCCAAATGTTTTTCAATATTTATTATTTTCTATAGTTTGGACAGAATTCTAAAATTTTTTTTGACTACCAGTCTCCAAAATAATGTTTCTTTCCTTTTCTTCTTTTCCTTTTTTTCTCCATTTTTCCTGATTTAAAATCACTAAAATTTAAGCTGGGCTTTTCTTAAAGCCCTGTGAACCAAAGCTAGACAACTTAAATTTCAGAAGAAAATAATACTAACCTATTCATATACATAAGCTACTTTCATACCTGCTTACTGATGTATGAACTTCAGAGTAATATGGCCTATGTAGATTTTCCAGGAGTGTGCTTTTGTTTGTTATTTTTCTCCCTTGCTTCCCCTATTTTCTCTTTGTAAGACATCTGATTTCCCAATTAGCTCATTTATTTAAAATGAACTTTCCTAATAATGTGGGACCTACCTATCTAGGAATAAACCATCCTAGCTGTGAGAGATCAGAGAAAACCTGAGACCAGAGACTCAGTTTTTTCTAAAATACTTTCTCTAAAACATTTTAAAAAGAAAAGGGGAAAATGTGAAAGGAAAATAAGTCTTGGGACCCCAAAATCACTAAGCTAAAGGGAAAAGTCAAGCTTGGGAACTGCTTAGGGCAAACCTGCCTCCCATTCTACTTAAAGTCATTTTTCTGCTCACCGAGATAAATGCACATCTGATTGCCTCCTTTGGAAAGGCTAATCAGAAACTCAAAAGAGTGAAACCCTTTGTCTCCCATGTACCTATGACCTGGAAACCCTCTCCCCACTTTCAGTTTCCCCACATTTCCGAACCAAACCAATGACATCTTACGTATATTGATTGATGTCTCATGTCTCCCTAAAATGAATAAAACCAAGCTGTGCCCCACCTGGGACACATGTCATCAGGACCTCCTGAGTCTGTCACAGGCACATCCTTAATCTTGGCAAAATAAACTTTCTAAATTGACTGGGGCCTGTCTCAGATATTTGGGGTTCACAATAGCTCTGTTGTAATTTTTTGAGAAATCACCAGACTGCATTCTATAGTGGCCGGACTAATTTACACACCCAACAATGTATAAGTGTACCCTTTTCTTTGCAGCCTCACCAGCATCTGTTGTTTTTGACTTTTTAATAATAGTCATTCTGACTTGTGTGAAATGGTATCTCATTGTGGTTTTGATTTGCATTTCACTGGTGATTAGTGATGACGAACTTTTTTTAATGTTTGTTGGCCACTTGGATGTCTTCTTTTGAGAGGTGTGTGTTCATATCCATTGTCTATTTTGTTAATGGAGTTTTTTGCTTGTTGATTTAAGTGTCCTATAGATTCTAAATATTAGGCCTTTTTTCAGATGCATAGTTTGCAAATTTCTTCACCTCTTCTGTAGGTTGTCTATTTACTTTGTTGATAGCTTTTTTTGCTATGCAGAATCTCTTGTTTAATTAGGTTCCACTTATCTATTTTTGTTTTACTTGCAATCGCTTTTGGGGACATAGCCCAGAATTCTTTGCCAAGAGCTTTGTTGAGAAGAGTATTTCATAGACTGTGTTCCAGGATTTTAATAATTTGAGGGCTTACATTTAAATCTTTGATCCATTTTTAGTTCATTTTTGTATAGGGTGCAATGTGGAGATCGAGATTCAATCTTCTGCATATGGCTAGCCAGTTATCCCAGAACTATTTATCGAATAGAGAGTACTTCTCCCATTGTTTGTTTTAGTCAGGGTTTAGCATATACTTACTGATATGGAGTAGGGCCTCAATAAAGATATTTCGCAGAAGGTCTTAAAACATAACTGTTTCCTTATTAATTTTCAATCGTCCTTCTCTGTTATTTTCTAAGGAAAAAAAAGGGGAAAAAAAACACCATTTGAGTTTTCAAGCATAAATCACAAGCACTTGACTTGCATATGCACCAATATGTGCAAAGTAATATAAAAGAGATTATTTTAATTTGCAATTTGACAGTCCTTTATATCCATCTCAATTAAAGCAGCATAGCTGCTCTGCAAGTCAGTGCTACAACCTGATGAGATACTTCTTCCTGATAATCAAGGACTCCTACCTGTAATCAATAGAAAGGACCATACACAGCATGCTGCTCTTTTGCCCTCTTTACCTATGGTTCTGTGTAAGGGACAGTGCAGCAAGAGACAAAGCAGCAGGAAATTAGGATTATATCTATATCTATGTTTAGCTATTTATATATACATAGACATATATAAATTTATAGCATGTACTCTATGTATTTTGATATTGCATATCTATATAAATGTATATATTGTACATATAGATATATGTATATTTCATATCTATATTATGAATTATAGATAGATATAGACATAATCATAAAATAAAATATGTTTTTTCTCTGGCCATAGGTAGAAAGGAAAAGGCAGACTCTGATTTTGGTGAATCTAGTAAACACGCAGCCAATGTAGGATCTGCTGTAGTTGAAAGCCTAGCTTTCTGGAGCCTATCTCTAGTCAGAGAAGGCTAGAGAAATTTGTTGTCCAACAGAAGGCTCTGCAATGTCAGAAATATTCTATATCTGTACTGTACAATAATTAGGGCATCTCCTAGGCACATGTGGCTATTGATTACTTGAAATGTGTCTAGTTTGACTACACAGCTGAATTTTTAATGTTAATTCAATATAGCTTCAGAAAAAGAAAGAAAAATCACCTCCATATTTGCAGAGGGTGATAGGGAGACTTTTATCTTAAGGCTAAATGTGGTCTGAGAGTCAGCTGGATGATGAAAAAAGGCAGTCTCTTAAGAGAAATGGTGGTGAGACTAAGAAAAGAACCCTAGACGCAGAGTCAACAGACCTGGATCTCGGTCTCAGTCCTGTGAATAGCAAAACTGCATCAGCTGGGGGAATCTCTTTTTCCTTTTGGACACTGTTTCTGCTCAAGCAAATTGAGTGGAATTGAATTTTTTTTTAATGGTGAATTCAGAAGAACCCTAGACACAGAGTCAATAGACCTGGATCTCGGTCTCAGTCCTGTGAATAGCAAAACTGCATTAGTTGGGGGAATCTCTTTTTTCTTTAGACATTGTTTCCGCCCAAGCAAATTGAGTGGAACTGAATTTATTTTTAATGGTGAATTCAGAAGGGATCTGATGTAATCACTATTGTACGAACAGCATAGAAATCCATTTTTTGGCCTGTAGTAAAAAAAAAAAAAAATCCAGTAGATAAATAAAGCTTAAATGTAGGTAGAAAAAGATACTGCAGCAGAAACATTCATGGAAAAATCAAGTGATGTTGCAAATAATGGTCACTTTGTTTATAGTTACTCAAAGAAAGCATACTGTGGCTCAAATCTTGCACTCCAAGCTGAATATAATTTGTTCTGTTTTAATTCTTACAACTACTCTATGACCTGGAGTATCATCATTGTACCCATTTTACAAAAAAGAAAG
This sequence comes from Macaca thibetana thibetana, assembly GCF_024542745.1. NCBI lineage: Eukaryota > Metazoa > Chordata > Mammalia > Primates > Cercopithecidae > Macaca > Macaca thibetana. The sequence goes on from NC_065598.1 coordinate 139,453,880, forward strand.
CTGAGGCTCTGATATATTAGGCAAGTTGACTAAGGTCATACAATTAAGAAGCAGTGAAACTAGTATATGATCTCAAGATTGTATTTCTACTATGATCTTTTGTACTTAATATCTGCTATTTATAATGCTTACTATATAACAGGTATAATAGTAGCCAATTTCTGTATAATTATCTTAATTACAAGAGCCCTGCCAACACTTTTGTAGAAACTAGCCCAAGAACTCCCCAACTCCATGCCTTGAGAGCTCCCGACCTGTAGGAGGGATGCTTGCTAAGATTGCTTGGGATCAGAGAACACAGGTCTTGGAAGGATCTTCATATTATGGGCCTTATGGGTCTTTCTCTGCACCTGTCAAATGTTCTATTTTTCTTTAATCTCACTCAATTCCACTTACATGAATGTACCCTTCAATATCATCTTGATAAAAGTCTTGACTTGCAGTGATTCAGATCATTTCCCACTGTATAAAAAAGCAATTTTCAAGTGCCATAAAATATTCTTCAGGAGCAATGGATTTTAATATTGAAAATCATCTGAGATTCTGAATAGCAGAGAAAAAGTGGACAGACGGTACAACTGTCACTTATCTGAAGCAAAATGATTATATCTACAATTTAGATGGCATAACATGCCCCATCTGAGAAAGAGTGACAATACCACCTCCATACTATTTTGCGCCTTCATAGCTGATCTGAAACAGAAGACCAGTTAAAGCAATTGGACACATCAACTTGATTTTCCTGAAATCACCCTGGGAGAGGACACACTTAATCCTGATTTCAAAGAAGAAATGCCAGGGCAAAGTCAAAACTCTGAATTCTATGGCAAAAGTGGTGAGAATTTTACAATAGAAATGGTAATTATTTTTTTAAAAGTCAAACTGGTTCAAGAATCTTAAGACATGGTGGCAAAAGGTACACTGAAACTGCCTATCACGCACGCCATGGGTATGACATTCAGTCAATTGATTGCAATCATTTTGGGAACAGATAACTTCAAAATATTATTGTAACTCTCGTTTTTCTCTCTGCCTCTTCTCATCAAAGTAGAATCTGTACATTACCCTGAGATAGGCCAAACTTCCCCTTCCCACCAACACTACTACCAAATGCCCCTATGCTGGAAGCTTTTCAACCAGCTCTGCTAATCCTATGGTTGAGGCACACATAATTGACAAACTTGCCTGATCAAGAGAGTTGATATTAAATTCATTATAGACTTTATAATGCTCTATTGGCTTGTTTCCATAAATATGATTTACTGAAGAGTTTCAGGTTTACTTTTAAAGTCACACTATATACGTTACATTAATCAGCTTCATGTTTACATCACACAGACATGTGTTGAGTACCTATCAATAGAGCATGGCCTTTCTGGATTTGAGTGATATTAAGCGGAAAAGTCCTACATTCTTCTCTAAAATAAAACAGAGTTCATGAAAATGACAGGAATCATCATGGTGACCTCTGAAAGTATGAACAGCCCCCTTTATGTTTACCCACCACCACTGAAACCACAGCCACCAGTATTTCCAAATCTGTATCAATTACAGTGGAAGGTGGGTTTGGGACTGGAAATAAAGCTGCACATCAGAAAAAGACAAAGCAAAGGAGCACGCCCAAATAGAGAAAAGAATTGGATATCCCCCACCCCTGCCCCTGCTCCCTGGAGACATCAGTACTATGAAGTATGGATACCATAAGGTTCATCAACAGGTCATGCTGTCGTATTTATTTCAAAGGAGACATTTCATGACATTAATGACTAAGGTACTATGTGCATTTTAGCTTAAATTTAAACATTACATTATTATAAAAGATGACTTTCTGAGAATTTTTTCATTTTACTTTGATTTCTGGCATACATGTGCTGAACGTGGTTTGTTACATAGGTATACATGAGACATGGTGGTTTGCTGCACCCATCAACCTGTCATCTAGGTTTTAAGCTCCACATGCATTAGGTGTTTGTCCTAATGCTCTCCCTCCCCTTTCTCTCCACCCCCCGACAGGCCCCAGTGTGTGATGTTTCCTTCCCTGTGTCCATGTGTTATTGTTCAGCTCCCACTTATGAGTGAGAACATGCAGTGTTTGGTTTTCTGTTCCTGTGTTAGCTTGCTGAGGGTGATGGTTTCTAGCTTCATCCATGTACCTACAAAGGACATGAACTCATTTTTTATGGCTGCATAGTATTCCATGGTGTATATGCGACACATTTGGATGTGCCTTTATAGTAGCCATTTTTTATGGCTGCATAATATTCCATGGTGTATATGCACCACATGTGGATGTGCCTTTATAGTAGAATGATTTATATAGTCCCTTGGGTATATACCCAGTAATGGAATTGCTGGGTCAAATGGTATTTCTGGTTTTAGGTCCTTGAGGAATCTCTACACTGTCTTCCACAATGGTTGCATTAATTTACCCTGAAATAGGCCAAATCTCTATTGGCTTGTTTCCATAAATATGATTTACTGAAGAGTTTCAGGTTTACTTTTAAAGTCACACTATATACATTACATTAATCAGCTTCATGTTTACATCCCACAGACATGTGTTGAGTATACCTATCAACAGAGCATGGCCTTTCTGGATTTGATGAATCCAGATGAATTAAAGACTTAAATGTAAGACCTAAAATCATAAAAAACCCTAGAAGAAAACCTGGGCAATACCATTCAGGACATAGGCATGGGCAAAGACTTCATGACTAAAACACCAAAAGATATCTCATTGTGGTTTTTGCCTGTTTCTCATTGCATTTTTGATTTGCATTTCTCTAATGACCAGTGATGATGAGCTTTTTTTCATATGTTTGTTGACCATATAAATGTCTTCTTTTGAGAAGTGTCTGTTTATATCCTTTGCCCACTTTTGATGGGGTTGTTTGATTTTTCTTGTAAATTTGTTTAAGTTCCTCCTTGTAGATTCTGGATGCTAGCCCTTTGTCAGATGGATAGATTCCAAAAATTTTCTCCCATTCTGTAGGTTGCCTGTTCACTTTGATGATAGTTCCTTTTTCTCTGCAGAAGCTCTTTAGTTTAATTTGCTCCCATTTGTTAATTTTGGCTTTTGCTGTCATTGCTTTTGGTGTTTTAGTCCTGAAGTCTTTGCCCATGCCTATGTCCTGAATGGTATTGCCTAGGTTTTCTTCTAGGGTTTTTATGGTTTTAGGTCTTGCATTTAAGTCTTTAATTCATCTTGAGTTAATTTTTGTTTAAGATATAAGGAAGGGGTCCAGCTTCAGTTTTCTGCATATGGCTAGCCAGTTTTTCCAACACCATTTATTAAATTGGGAATCCTTTCCCCATTGCTTATTTTTTTCATGTTTGTCAAAGATCAGATGCTTGTAGATGTGTAGTGTTATTTCTGAGGCCTCTGTCCTGTTCCACTGGTCTATATATCTGCTTTGGTAGCAGTATCATGCTGTTTTGGTTACTGTAACCTTGTAGTGTACTTTGAAGTCACGTAGTGTGATGCCTCCAGCTTTGTTCTTTTTGCTTAGGATTCTCTTGGCTACACAGGCTCTTTTTTGGTTCCATATGAAATTTAAAGTAGCTCTTTCTAGTTCTGTGAAGAAAGTCAATGGTAGCTTGACGGGAACAGCATTTAATCTGTAAATTACTTTGAGCAGTATGGCCATTTTCACAATATTGATTCTTCCTATCCATGAGCATGGAATGTTTTTCCATTTGTTTGTGTTCTCTCTTATTTCCTTGAGCAGTGGTTTGTAATTCTCCTTGAAGAGGTCCTTCACATCCTTTGTACATTGTATCCCTAGGTATTTTATTCTCTTTGAAGCAAATGTGAATGGGAGTTCTTTCACTCATGATTTGACTCTCTGCTTGTCTATTATTGGTGTATAAGAATGCTTGTGATTTTTGCACATTGATTTTGTATCCTGAGACTTTGCTGAAGTCATTTATCAGCTTAAGGAGTTTTTCGGCTGAGACCATGGGGTTTTCTAAATATACAATTGTGTCGTCGGCAAACAGACAGTTTGACTTCCACTCTTACTATTTGAATACCCTTTATTTCCTTCTCTTGCCTGATTTCTCTGGCTAGAATTTCCAGTACTATGTTGAGTGGGAGTGGTGAAAGAGGACATCCTTGTCTTGTGCCGGGTTTCAAAGGGAATGCTTCCAACTTTTGGCCATTCAGTATGATATTGGCTATGGGTTTGTCACAATAAATAGCTCTTATTATTTTGAGATATGTTCCTTTCATACCTAGTTTATTATTTTTATCATGAAGAGGTGTTGAATTTTATCAAAGGTCTTTTCTGCATCTATCGAGATAATAGTGTGGTTTTTGTCATTGGTTCTGTTTATATGATGGATTACATTTATTGATTTGTGTATGTTGAACCAGTCTTGCATCCCAGAGATGAAGCCCACTTGTTTGTGGAGGATAAATTTTTGGTGTGCTGCTGGATTTGGTTTGTCACTGTCCATTTATATAATGGGGCCTTCAAATAAGAGGACTAGTAGTCATGAAGGAGAGGGGATAAATTTGGTCTAAATGTCAGAGACAAAATGGCAATTCAATAAGCAACTAGGTAAGGGGTGAGTGGTTGTAGGGAAGAAACAGGCAAACATAGCTTCTATAGTGTCATTTTCCTTGCTTGAAAGCTCTCAACTGTTTTTGTCCAGCTTGTAGTAGGAGTTTATAACGTTAAGCCTGGAATTTGACATCTGTAAAGATAGAGCCTCAACCTACCTGTCTTACCTTCTTTCTGATTTAAAATGTCACTGGCCATGAGTTCTTGCCATCCACCAAATATTCTCTGTCTCCTTTCATCTCCTGACTTTTTATATGTCATTTCATATGCCTAGAATTCTTCCACATATCTATTTTGCCTGACTTCAAAACTAATTCATATGTGGTCTCTTCCTCCGGAAAAACTCCCAAGTCATCCATAGCACTAAGCTCTTGTTTCTTTGAATGTCCTTGGCACTTCATCTGCACGTCTTTTGTATCGTGTATCTGTCCTCTTCTCAAGAGGGGAGCCAGTTTTCCTAATATCTCAAAAGTCAGACCGTGCTGCTCCATCGCTCAAAACCCTGCCATGGCTGGCATCTCATTCAGGCAAATGCCAAAGTCCCTAGAAAGCTCTATTTCTGTGTTTCTCAATCAACCTCAGACATTACATCCATGCCAGAAACTGTTACAAAAAACCTTTGCCCAGGACTTACGCTAGACCAAGTGAATCAATTCTCTGGGGGCACCTATTTTTTAGACATTTCCAGGTGACTACTCCAAAACTAAGACAGAATTAATTGAAAACTGGAAGCCTATTCTGAGCTGAAGCTGCAAGAGGAGTTGATTAACTGCTTCCTATTCACTTTGTGGACTAGAGGCCCACTTTTACTATTTATATATTTCCTTAGTATGTCTGTGCATGCCTTGAGTTCTAGCTTCTGTAAATAAGTAGGTCAACACACAAGAGCTTACTTAGAACACAGCACCTCTCAGAAGCTGCCAGTTTCTGTGATTTAAAAATATATTTATTCCTCTGTAGAAAATGATGAAATTTGCTTTCTCTGCAGAATAATAAAACATTTAAAATAAATATTTAATTCATGTTTATGAAAGTAGCAGTTAACACAAAGCCAAAGCTGTGAGGGTCACCAAGTATACTGGAGAAGAGAACATTAGAATCCAAGAAGCATTTGATAACACGAGGCAATGAAGTGAATCTAGTGAAATGAACTATAATTGGACAAACATAAGCCAAATACATAAGTACTGGGTTTAAGAGATATGGTGTAGAAGCAGCATGCATAAGAGATATTTAAGGGATTGACTATCAGTCAAGCATAGAGTGGTTCTCAAATATTTGCATGTATCAGAATCAATAGAAGGGTTTATTAAAACACAGTTTGTTAGGCTCCACTCTTCGAGTTTCTGATTCAATAGATCTGAAATCAGGTCCGAGAATTTGCATTTTTAGCAATTCCTAGGTTATACTGATGCTGATGCTGTTGATACAGGGACAACTATTTAAGAACTACTAGTGTATTATGACTGTTAAAAAAATAAAGTGGCTGTAAACTTAGGCTGAAGAAGTAAAATTTGTGCAATAAAATAGGAAATAATAAAATAGCAGAAGTATTCTCAATTAATTCTAATAGCCATCTATGAGATACTATATTCTGTTTTAAGTGCCACAACCAGGAGCATGACCAGAGTGGAGAATCAGTGATGGTGAAGAGACATTCAACTGTGCCATATAAGGAGCTTATAAAGAAATAGGGCCATGTGGTTCGGAGAACATACAACTTAGATAGAACAAAATGGCACTGCTCTCTTCAAATCTCTAAACGGTTATTATTTGGAAAATAGAGAAGATTTACTTTGAGTAGCATCATGGAATAGAGCCAGAATCCATGGTTAGACATCCAAAGAGACAGACTTCAGTCCGTAAAGCAGATACTTCAGAAGTAAGATATCACAAGCAACCAGAGCTGTCCTGCATTATGATGAACTGTTTCCCAAGGTGTTGAGCTATTATCAGTTGAGATATTCAAGCACAGATTGAAGGAAATCCAACCATCATATGTGGAATTAGAAATAAATGGCCTCTGAGGCACCTTCAGTACTGAGAAATTCCATGAGCATATGAATATTGTTGTACTTAATTATATAGTCTATTCAATATAAAAATACTGCATTTTGGGGGAAAAAAAGACAAACCAGAGGATGATGTAGCATCCGAAGCCTGGTATCTCTAAATCATGGTTGAAAATATGAGGCTAGAGTAATTTAAGAAAAGGCTAGAATTGGTGAAATTTTAAGCTGAATGGAGGAAATGGTGGATTTAATAAGAAGTAGTGAGAAAAAAAACTCAGACTGCAGGGTGAGAAGAAAAGCTTCAGATAAAATTAATATTAAAAAGTACACATAGATGTTGGACCAAATGCTGGCAAGAAAGCAAAATAGGGAAAAATTCACGCTTTCCATGGAAATCTACAATCCACACAAAATGTTTTATTTCTATTCTGACATCTAATATTAATTGCAGTTATGTGTGAGCCCAAATTTGATGTGAATGACCTGGGAATTGATTACAGTTAAGGAAACGCATGAGGATTTTAGGTCAGATAAATGTGTGTGTCATAAGTGCTGAAGTAGTAAAACAGCCTGAGGGTGGAATAAAGAATAAAAAGCTTGAAAAAGAAGGTGGTTACTGTAGAAATACTACTTTACTAATCAGGGGAATCAGGTCAGAGAGGATGACAAAGGTCGGGGGATATGCAGTCCATAATGATGTCTTGGGCAAATGGTGATGTTTGATATCAGAGCCTTTTCCCATTTAATGATAAGCTCACTGGCCTCTTCCCATTCTTGGCCTTTTAATCCACTGTGTCCTTCAGCTCTCCCAACTCTCCATGCTGAGCAAAAATTGTAATATCGCACACGTTCATTTTGAATGAGGGAGTGTGAATCTGTTATAATACATTATACGCTTATTTCACTTACAAGCTTTCTACTCCCTGTTAACAAATTTTCATGTATCATGGGAAATGTGGAAACAATTTAGGGTGGACAGGGGTCTTACTCAGAGCCACTAAAATAACAGCCTACTCTCCACTTCTAAGAGCAACAGGGATCACACCAAGCTTTGGAAGAATCTAATTGGAGCCGACTCCAACATACATCACTTTAATTTGGAAAACAGCACATAGAGTGTGCTGGTCCTTCTGGAATCAATGTTCAAAGCACAACATAGTTGCCATTTCTCAATGGCAAATTCTGTTATTGCGATCATTAAATTAAGTGTCTAGAATCAGTTGGCTAGCTAGCTCGGCTGTGGAGAAGGTCACTGTGGTAAGATCAATATAGTGGGTTCAATTCCTATTTGTAGCAATACAAGCCACAAACTGTTAGAGCTGGAAGGACTATTAGAGACCAGCCAGGCCAGAGCTTTGTTCTCTAGATGTTTAAAATATAGGCCTCATGGTAGAAGGGAATTGCTAAATTCAAAGAATGAGTGAATAGAAAAGCTGGAATATGACCATCGCATTGTACTAACCTTGTCACATTTTTCATCCTCAATCAAAACATACACCTCTGACCAGAGAGTGACCAATCAGCCTGGTTTGTACTCAACTTTCTCAGTTTGAGCATTAAAAGTACCATGTTTTAGGAAAAGTGTCAGTTCCAAGGAAAATGGAATTGTTGGTCGTTCGACCTGATTAGCTATTCCAAAAACATAGGTCTATTGACCAAAGATGGTTGGCCTGGAATAGACAGTCACATGGGACATATGTCACAAAATTCATTACGGGCACCAACTTCTACTAGATTAGGGATTCATAACATCCTCCTTCTAGTCTTCTTCCTCCCACTCTTCTTCTTCCTACTTAAAATTCATACATTTAACAATTAAAATAATAATATAGGCCAGACACAGTGGTTCATCCCTGCAATCTCAACACTTCGGGAGGCCAAGATAGGAGGAAGGCCTGAGCTCAGTAGTTCAAGATAAGCCAAGGCAACATAGTGAGACCCCATCTCTACGAAAAATTTTAAAAACTGCCAGGCATGGTGGTGCACACCTGTAGTCCCAGCTACTTAGGAGGCTGAGGCAGGAGGATCACTTGGATTAAGTGAACCCAGGAGATAGAAGCTGCAGTGAGTCATGATCACACCATAGCACTCCAGCTTGGGTAACAGAGATTCTGTCTCACGATAATAATAACAATAATAATAATACTAAACAAATAAAGAGCTTATAGTATGTGCCTGGCATTGTTCAATACGTTGTGTGTTCAGAGGTGAACATGACAGAAGAAATTCCTGATATCATGAAGCTTACATTCTTGTTAAAGAGGCAGGCAAATAAAAATTAAAATTAAAACTAAAAAATTAAAAAGCCTCCAAAGTGAAACAAATAACTAAGTGAGATAGATAATCTGTCAGATGGCAATGAGTGAGAACTATAAAAATCAATCTAGAAAGTCGAGGAGAAAGTGATATTTGTGGGGATATTGACACTTTAGATAGGGTTGTCAGGTAAAGTCTCTCTGATAAGATGTGGCTTTATAATTTAACAAGTCCTTTTCAACATTATTGCAATTATACCAGCATTTTTAAAAGAGCAGTACAATTAAATTACACCTAAGTTTATATCCCCATTTATTTTAGTAGAGTCCTTTATTGCAAAGTATAGTATTTTAATTTCTCCCCTGAGTTCCTATAACTGCTATGTTAGTAGTGGCATTTGGTCTGTGGGGTCATTCAATAAAGGATATCTGGGAGCTCTTAAGACTCCCAAAAGCCATGGCAGTTGCAATACAAACATTATCCAAAAAGGCCCTTTAAAAACATAAATGCAAATTGTTTATGCTTCTAGGTGTTGCAGAAAAGTAAAAATTAAGCTCTACTGAAAGATAGTGCCTGGCAAAGTACCTGAGGAACCAGTATATATTCAATACATATTTGCTGAATGAATGGATTTGTAGAAAATCAAAATCAAAGCCTTCTGTGTTTATTCAAATGTCACGTTCGCAGTAAGACCTGCATTACCTTTATATTTAGAATTGTAACTCCTCCCCAACATGACTTATCCTCCTTTGCTACATTGTACTCCATATCACTTATGCCATTTTAACTCTTTTAAATGTCATTTATTTTATTGTCTTTGTCCTCTCATTAAAATGTAAGTTTCACGAAAGTATACATTTTTATGTTTTATTTACTGGCATATCAAGTCCCCCAGATTATGCCTATAAAATACACTTGATATTTAAGAGTCCATGGTTTTCTCTCAAATTCATGCCCTCTTCTCCAAATCAACTGCCAATGCTTTAGCACTGTTACCTCGCCATCTTTTATATGGACTATTACAAGGCTCTCCTAATAGATTCCTCTCCCACTTCTCCAAAGGAATTTCTACATAGCAGTCAAAATAACTCTTCTGAAATTAAAGATTTATTACGCTCTTCCATGACTTATAATTCTTAGGGAAAATCCAAAATCCTTCTCTTAATCTAGAAGACCTGACTACAGATAGTTTCTACCTCTCTCTTGAGCCACACCCCCTTTCCTTTACATATACAAATCTTAAACTTCACTATTCTTATGACCTAAACCACCACCCTTAAGCATAATGTGTACAGGCCTTCCTCTCGGTAAATGACAACTCCATTCTTCCATGTTCTCTGGCCGTCAACCTTGGAAGCATCCTTTTGAACACTCCATATCAAATCTATCAACAAATCATGTTGCCTTACCTTCATAATATACCTCAAATCTAACCTCATCTCAAAGCCTCCACCATGACCACTCTAGATGATGTCACCACCATCATCTCTTGATTTAGTTACTATAATTGCTTTCTAACTGGCCTTCCGGCTTCCATTCTTGCCCTTCTAAAGTCTATTATTCACAAGAAGTCAAGGTAACCTTTCACGATACAACTTAGACCTGCTCACCTCTTGCTCTCCACTCTAACAGCAGCTACTTCACTTACGATAAAACCCAACATCTTCATCATGACCTATAGTCCCCTCCATAGTGTGGTCCATGTCTAGATATCCAACATCACTGAATACTACTCTTTCTCTTTCTAACCAGGCTGCACTCACAGTGCACTGCATATTTCATATAACTTAGTGCTATTCCTGTCTCAGGACCACGAACTTGCTATTCTGTCCACATTACTTCCTCTCTTCCTTCACTTAAGTCTCAGCTGAAATGGCACCACATCAGGAACTCCTTTTCCAAAGCCCCTCCATATTCTCTATCCTTTTGTCTTGCTTGATTTTTCTTCATGGTACTTCTCATCATTTGACATTATAAGTTTATTCACTTAACTGTCTATTGTTCAGATTTCTCACTAAAATGCAAGCTGCATCGGGGTAGGGACTTTGCATTGGTCACTGCTCTATATCAAGAACCCGAAATAGTGTCTGGAACATAACAAGTAACCAATAAATATGTGTCCAGTGAACGAATGCTTTCGAATTTGCATATACTATTTTCTCACATTAAAATGCCTTTTATCACCTTTTGTGAAATATGCAAAGAATTTTTCAAGGCCCACCTCAATGTTACTTCTATACAGTACTCTTTCTCCATCCCATCCCACCTCTTGAAAAATCAATCTATTCTTTCCCTAACTTGCCCTAATCTTTCATTCATATCTTTACAGCACTAAATCCTCTGCATTGTACCATATTTTTTCTTCCTAAAACTGAGACAGTTACTCCCATCCCAGTCAGGTAGCCCCTTTAGGGCAGAAGCCATGTAGATGTTTAAATAGTCCTCTACTTGCTATGCAGGACTGGTTGTGAAATTTGCAAGGTCTAGCATAATATGAAAATGTAAAAATGTGAAGTGCCTTAGGAGTCTCCAGATGGCAACAGCAGAACCTTGAACCAAGCATGGTCCCTTCTAAGCGTGAGGTCCTGTGCAGTTGCACACCCCCAGGAAGCTGGCCCTGCTCCTCTGATAATCAGATATCTACCTTTCCCTCAATGTGCTATTCACAGTCCAATGCCTCTCTGAAGCCTTCCCTGTCCCCCACTCTGCCACAGGCAGAGGTATCTGAGTCTTTCTCAACATATTTACAACCTCCAATTCTTTTATGAATATTTATCATATTACATTGCAATTTTCTGTCCATTAATTGCTGAATTCTACCAGACAGCAACTTTGACTGATTTATCATAGAGCCTGCACTTAGTAGCTGCTAAATAAATGCTTTTTCATTAAGCAAGTCTCTACTGGAAAACCAAGCCTTTAATTGTTATCCATATGAAAATAAGTTTTGCAGAATTATATGCAAATAACTCAAAACAACTCCCCTAATATTGTTGAACCCAGGGTGCTTCATGGAAAGGACTATACTTTCAAAATAAAAATTTTTCTTGATTTCCTTATCCCTGCATTTTAAAGATTATAATACCAAGCCTTTGAACTTTGTGGATTCCAGATGAACTGGATCTGTGCCATATGTACGTACTCTGATAAATGTTAAAATGGCACCAGCTAAAATATTGACCTGTATCATTTGGGATGGGAATTGAAAAGTAATTTATAAAGAAAGCAAGACAAGTCTATTGCCCACTGATGTTTAATTCTGTTTTGACTCCATTTGACACCCCTAGCACATTAACTTTTATCTTCTTTCCTATTCCTTTTAGTGTGTGTTCTGATTCTTGTTTTCTGTGAATCACAGAATGAATCTTCTAGTCCCCTGTAGTCTCATTGTCTGGTTAAATAACTTCTATGAACATAATTGCATTATCTTCTTAAAGGAGAACAGATATTAAGATTCAGAATTTAATTTGATAACTACAATTTCAAGGAGGCGTAACAGTAATATCTTGTGTATAAACTGTCTTTAAAATGATGCTCCTCTATCTTACTGTTCAAGGCATTTAGTTCTAAGCAGAACTACTACTATGAGTTGTTAGTTTACACCAAAATGTAGTGAAAGGCCTGGTCTTCAGAGGACATTATTCATTTAAAATGCATTGTCACATTTAAATGCTACACAGGGCCTTGCTGAAACACGGGATATAATGAGAACCTTCTGCTGCTTCTGCTAACTAAACCTCCTTGTACAGGTCTAAGACTTCTGTTGCCCTGGTGTTAGTTTGAACATCCAGGGTCTAATGAACTATTACAGTAGCTAGATTAATAATTCAAAAGTTATCTAAACAGTTCACTATGGCTCAAAAGAAAAAAACAAAAAACAAAAAACGCTGGATAACACACTCTTAAACTTGGACTGATCCATTCTATTTTAACTGTTCCCCAAGAGAAGGGATCCCTCAAATAGCATTTATGCAGTTAAAAAGAAACTTATTTAACATCAAAAATGGTTATCTAGTAAATATCAATGCCAAAAGTAATTGTTAACGATGTAACATCTGAAGCATTCTTCTTATAATCTGAAAGGAGACAAAGATTTTGACCATATCCGCTTTTATTCAACTTGTACTATAGGATCTAGTGAGTACAGTTAAACCAAGAAAAAAATAATGATCAATAATGAGTTTGGTGAACAGAGTATATATAAAATGACTATGTAATATTAACAACAAGAAGTGTAAGCGTTTATATAGTGTTTCTTCTGATTCAAGTGTTATCATAAGCACTTTAGTTACATTAACTACCTTCAATATGCATAACAGTCCAACAAGACATTATTACTATTTTACATCCTGTGAGGAAACTGAGGCAGAGAGAAGTTTAATAATGTTTTTAAAGTTTATACAATAAAAGTTGCAGAGCCAGGACTGAAATGTAGACAGGCTAATTTTAGAGACAAAGCTCACAACCATGAATCTATATTCAATGACACTGCTATATACTTGAAGCATAATTAGAAAAAAATACTTATAAAAGATGTATTTTATAATACCAATAGAAGATAGAAATTTTTCTCAGATTAAATCAACAGATAAAATTTGTATACACAGAATTGTAAAATTGTACTGAAATACATTAATAAGAGCTAGAGTCACATATCATGAACATGGAAAAGATGATTGAATATCATAAGCATATACTCCCCAAATTGTCCTGTAAATTCTGTTAAATAACAATTGAAATACCAACAGAGCGTTTTTTGTTTTGTTTTGTTTTGTTTTGTTTGAGATTTTTGAGATGGAGTCTCACTCTGTTGCTGAGGCTAGAGTGCAGTGGCGCAATCTCGGCTCGCTGCAACCTCCACTTGCTACAACCTCTGCCCTCCCGGGTTCCAGTGATTCTCCTGCCTCAGCCTCCTCAGTAGCTGGAATTACAGACGCCCGCCACCATGCCCGGCTAATTTTTGTATTTTTAGTAGAGGCGGGGTTTCACCATGTTGGTCAGGCTGGTCTCGAACTCCTGACCTTGTGATCTGCCCACCTTGGCCTCCCAAAGTGCTGGGATTACAGACGTGAGTCACCGTGCCTGGACACAGAGCTTTTTAAAGAAAATTGGCCATCTAATTCTAAAACTTACATGAAAGAGAAAGTACAAGGAATACTTAAAACCCTATGGAAGAAGAAACATAAAGTGAACGTATGCATTTTACTATCACATTATGGCTAGTAAGACAGTGTGGTACTGGCACAGAGACAGTGACAGTGACCCATAGAACAAAAAGTAAAAGTCCAGAAGGGGACCCACGATATATGGAAATTGGAAACATTTGCCAGAGGCAATGTTACAAACAAATAAGAAAAAAGAGACCATCAACAAATTATGATAGATAACTGGTCAGCATTTTATAAAAATGATGTTATATCTGTATTTCATATCATACACAAAAATAATTTCAAAACAGATTATAAGCTTTAATAACAAATTTATGAGGTAGATACTATTAGCAAACCCATTTTAAATGCTGGGGCATGGAGAGGTTATGTACCTTGCCCAAAATGACAGAGCTATTAAGTAGCAAAAGAACTGAGACTACCCTGGAGTAGTACCCTGGACCAGTAGGAGAGGCAAGTACCCTGGGTAGTCTGGCCCTACAGTATGTGATTTATCCACAATGCTATACCACCTCGTTGAGCCTGCTCCTTTTTCCTCACTTACAACACCCCAGTCGGCCTCCTTGCAGTTTGAATACACAATGCAAGCTTCCACCTCATCTCAGGACTTTCGCACCTGCTTTTCCCTCTGCCTGGAAGGCTGTCTTCAGGGATGGGATGTGCTGCTTCGTTTAAATCATTAGGGCCTACTCCTGAGGTCGGGGGTAAGATTTATCCTACTCAAACTCTATGGCTGACAAATTAATCTCTCGTCTCCTTCAGGTCTTCACTCACATGTCACTTTCCCAGTGAGGCCTCTGCGGCTGCCGTATGATTTCACCTTTTCTCATTCATTTCTTCTTCCCGTTTTCTGCTTGATTTTGCCAACAGCATTTATCCAAATATGCTATACTATATATTTTATTAATTTATTTTATTTGCTTTTATCCTCCAAAATAATGTGAGCTTCATAAAGGTAAGGATCTGCATCTCTCTTGTTCACAGCTATATCTTAAGTGCTTAGAACAGTGCTTGGCAAAGAGTAGCAAATATTTGCTGAGGTAACGGGTGAATTATTGAATTAATTTCCTAATTAGTTACGAAGCTTTCTGTCTGCCTTAACCTCCTGTCCCCTGCCAATCCTGCTCTCAGTTATGATACTGACATTTCGTCAAAGCAACTGTGCCTGGATAACCTATTAAGATATTGCTTTGTTTCGATATTATTGCTAAACAACTTTTGAAAGGGTGAAGTAAACACTTTTATTCCCAATCCCAAGAAGGCAATCAAACTCTGTGTTTGGGGTGTTCGATTCTTTGGTTAAGAGTCTGACAGTCTTGTTTCTACGTCCACTATGTTTAAAATCCAAAGTGGTAGAGTTACCTGAAAGAGTTACTCCCACATTTACAAGTTTTCCTTTAGGAGTTTAGGCCCCACTGAGAGGCTGGTGTTAAGAAGATCAAAGCACCTTGTCATGGGAGAGACTGGATACTCCGAATTTTTCAGAGAAAGAGACAAGAACATCATGCTTTCCATTTCCTTCTATAGAACCTACCCCACGATACACCATACCGGATATTACATAAGGTACGACCTGCACACAGACATGGACATACGAAATCCACCACAGGTAAAATGATTCTTTTTGGAGACTTTAGAATTCTATTTCCAAAGAGATTTTGGACTATGTGAGCTTATGATTTTCTCTATAATTTTCTTTAGTATTAATCAATGAAACACAATTTGATATTATAACCATAATAAAAAACAAGAGTAAAAAATCACCCTGAGTTCACTTTGAAACAGTAACTTCAATAAAAAACAAAGCAGACAAGGATTCTATACAAATTGAAAAAATAGCAAAACTCCATAAAACATAACCGATATCGGATTTATGTTATCCTGCAAAGGGGAGGGGATGCACCAAGGCAGATTTAATTTGATGTCAGTTGAAGTTAAATTTGTTCACCGTTTCTTGCAACAAGAGTTATAGAGTACATTTACCCTTGCTTCACAAGCCTGGCCAGATTACTCCTCCGATCAAAGCATTCTAATGATCCCCAGTACCCTCAATATAAAGCTCCAACTCCTTAGGGTGGCAAGCACTGCTCTTCATGACCAGGTGCCTGAAAGTCTTTGCCCTTACAATGCCACCCATACTCAGTTTCCAGTCACACCTGTGGTTTCCCACACAAGCCATCTCCTCTCCCACTTCATGCTTTTTGTCCATGTTGTTCCAGGATTTTAAAATTGAACACCCACTTCCTTGTTCTTTACCAAAAGAACTGACTCATCCCTTAAGTCTCTGCTTCAGTGTTTGCCTTTTCTTTCCCTCCTACTTCTATGCAGGGCCCTGCTAACACCCATTCTCTGCACTTACACAGTCCCTCTGCCTAGAGACCACAATATTCATTAGATGATTGTAATTGTTTGCATGTATATCACCCTCATCAGGCTGTGAACTTCAGAAGGGCGAGATTGTCTATCTCACCTTTTTAATCTACAATGCTTGGTATATAGTAGATGTTTAATAAATATTTGTTGAACGTATGGAGGAAGTAGAAATCACTTCTAACAGGGGCTGTTAAACAATGGAGTGAAATAGTTCAGAAGGCAGTGGCTTCTTTATTACTGGGGGTTTCCAAACAGATAATAATCTCCTATCCGTCTGAGAGGCTGTGAGGGTTAAGTAATTTCTGAGGTCTCCTCCTACTCAGATCTGAAGGAAAGTAAATTTCTGCAAAGCCAAAAAGAAGTAATTCCTTCACTTCAATGAAAACATCATGATGGAATTCCAAGTGATGTACAACTCTCATCTGACATGAATCTCCTGCTTTTGTCTAAATAACTTCACATACATTATCTCATTTTGTCCACAGTGTTATGTGAGACCTATGTTGTCTCTGTTCTACAGATAAGGAAACTGAAGCCCAGCAAGGTAGTAGTAACAGAGCCAAGATTCAGATTTCGCTCTGTCAGACTCAGAGTTCAGGGATCTCTCCATCACATCCTATTTAAATTATCCTTTATAGTGCCAAGATTCCAGAGAAAGTTGCATGAACCTAATATATTAGTAGAAGATCGGAGACACTTGGAAAGAAAGACTGCCTAAGGGAAAATTTGCTGAGTGAGTCTCAATGTTTGTTACCTTCCCCTTGTCCTGCTTTCCAGTAGCCCCTTTATGCTTTGCTCTTGCCCTAAGAATGATGCTGGACATTTTAAATAAGTGAAATGAAGTCATCCACTAAAAAACACAGATGATATTATTACTTTCACTATTGATTTGTGCCAACATTTAAATAATTTATTAAGTCTGCTTTGGAATTTGAGAGATTGTTTCAGGAATCACTGAAAAATAAAACATTTAAAGGTCTGAATGGAAAATAGTAGTCTCGTTGGATGAATCTGACTATATTTTGGGTTCTCTTCATGGAGTTTTGGAGAGACTTCTTTAGGCAAAAGTATATCACAAATTATGTATGTTCACATCAGAAATTAATGATGAGAACTATGAATACTGCAATGTTGAGAATTTCAACTCTCCAAGCAATATTTCATCTCACTCCCAAATATATGCAGAAATCAAGTTGATATTAAATTTTTCTTTTTTATCTGATGACATCGAAACACTACTCTGCTAATATTATTTTTAGAGGAAAGAGTTTTAATTATTATTTAACTTTTGCTTCAACATCACCCATGAAAATAAATGATGAGGAGAATATAATAATACCCGTTGTTGATCCCTTTTCCTGTTTCACCTCTGTTTCCCTTTGGACAGAAAATGAAAGATAAAGCAATAATGAAGAAAACAGAACTGTGCTCATCTAGGGCACCTGGCTTTTTACACGAGATGCATCACATTCATCAAAAATGATAATACTGAACGACTTACTTGAAACATGTATCCCAAACTTTAAACTTTATAACAGTAATTCTTATATCCCTCACTAATAGCTATAACATGATTATTGATTTCTACGGAAAGAGAATAATGTATATAAAGAGCATCTCACTCAATGGTGTATTGAATGACACAAACGTTACTTTAATGTTGAAACTTCTTTTTTTTTGCTTTTGCCTTTCCAAATTACACAAAACTATGCTGGATGAAGGCGGTCTCGCTGCCACATTCATAGGGAAATCAAAATTAGAATATTTGTCTAGCTGAAATTGAGCAGCAAAGACTTCATGTTGGCATTTTACTTCCTAGGGAGTAGAAAAGGCACGGGGTATGATAGAATTTCAGCTCCTTTGGCTAGAGGGAGTAGAGGAAGGAGTTTTAAGCCAGGACTATGTAGGACATGGCAGTAGGAGAGGTGTTAAAGTAGAATCTGTTTCTATTGATCTGAGCTGGCCAAAAAACAATAGCTGAAATGCTAGATGACCTTGCTCAAAGTCATTCAACTTCAAGTAGCCTCAGTTTTTCATGTATAAAATGGGATTATAATAATGCCTACCTTAAATTGTTATGAGATTTAATAAGATGATATTATAAGCATTTAGCATAATGCCACAGCATATCATGAATGTTTAGCAAATGCCACTTGGATGATTAAATGAAGACATGTGTAAGGACTAGGTACTGTGGAGCAGACTGAGAGAGCTGAGATGTGACAATCTAGTTTGGGAGACAGAAGGGCATATGCTGAAAACAAAGCCAACCATATTATGTATTCCTTACCAAGTGCTTAAAGATGGGAAAAGCTGCAGGATGATCAAGGACCAACCAAAATAGATGGTACAACATGATAACCTAGGAAGACATTTGTCCTTATAAATATTAATAACAGCAGAGTGGAATGAGGACGAAGCAGTACAGGCAAATTAAAGAACTCTTCTAGACTAGAGATTTACTGGAAAATATGAAGGATTTCTTAGGTTTAGAATGCCCTAAAGACTAACTCTGGATTATAAATATATCCTGTACAAAGCAGTTTTGGTATATTTTACTATCCAAACATTCTACTTTTGACCCTAATTCTTGGGTTTCAAGTTAAGTCTGGGGAGTGGTTAACAAACATAGTTAAAACTTTTCCTGCAACCTTTTTGTTCATTTAAGCTCAACCATGATAAGAGCAGTAATTATCCATGTGCCCGAGCTTTTTAAAATTTCAAGTTCTTTCTCGGATTATCTGTACATTTTCACCACAGCACCCTATGTTTAAAACATATCCCCCATTTTAGACATGCAGGAAAAGAGAGAAGAAAAGTGACTTGCCCCAAGTCTCATATCCAGAAATCAGCAGATATGGAATCCAAATCTCTCTGCCACCAAAAATGAGTTAGGAATCATATGTCTCTTATACCATATCACCTTGTGACAATCCCTGGGTTTTTCTGTTTTCTCTACTATATTAGAACTTCCTAAAATGGAAGAGCTTGTCTGATTCATTTCTGTATATACAGTGAGTTTGGGTGTACCTGGCACAGAAATGATGCTCAAGAAATGTTTAATGAATGCAATAAATGTTTAATAAATTAATGAAAATTGAACAAATGAAGGATTAAACAGACTAACTTGGGTTTTTCAACATTGTAGATTATCTATATCTTAATAAATGAAAGCCAAACATAACATATAAAATTTACAACTTTTCTCTACACTCCTCCCTTATTCTTCCTTTCTCTTTCTTTTGGTCTCTGTTTTTCTGTCTCTCTCTCTCTCTCTCTCTCACACACACACACACGTACACACACACACACACAAACACATCACACCCCACTTTTTAAAGAACTTAAGAAAAAAAGGACTGGTGATATGGAAACTTTCATATAGGACATTGAAGTTTTATTGCCTGAATATACTTTAAAAGGAGTATTAAAAGTGAAAAGTATCAGACTCTACTAGCTATAAAAAACAGAGATCAGATTCTGCGATAAATTTGTATTCTCAGAAGCTATATTTTGCAGACATACTCTAAAGTTTACTTCTTAAAAGTCACTCATAAACTAATAACCTTCATAGTAGCAAAACACATGTATTCCACTCCAGGAAATGAGGCATGTCACTTGCGTGGAAATTGTAGGTATCGGATGCAATTAGCAAAGCATCTTTTTCTTCAAACTCTAATTGCACGTTTGGAGGTGCTTTGGGCGATAGATAGAACTTCTGTGCAATAAACAAGAAGCAAGTGTGATTAACTTTGTGTGCCGACCTGCAGACCAGAGAGAGTTTTACTAACCATTGCCAGTTTAGGAAGGGGTCCATTTCCTTTAGAATTTAAGTATAATGACTGTGAAATATCAAATAATTGAGATTCAGGTATTAGATTCCTGCAATTATTAATGCAAATGAATAGGAAAAGCAGGTAAATATTAATAAAAACAAAATGCAACAAAAATAGAAAGACAAGTTCAGCTTACTTTTAGAAGCCAAAGGGGGCATGACAGCACCCACATTTGTGACCTCACCTTACTTTTCAAAAAGTGCTAAGCAGTTTACATTTTTTTACCCAAAATTACACTGATTCAATATTTCTTAAAATCTACAATTTCATCATGAAAAGATCCTGGGGTATTACAAAACAAGCAGTAGGATTCACAGTAAAATCCACATTTTTAACCAGGCAGAAACTACATTACATGTTTTATCCATTCAACCTTAGAAATAGTCACAAGAAATCCACTAAATTGAAGTCAATTCACCACATGTTCCTTGAGTATCACCTCTGTCTTAGGCATGGTATCATCTATCTGTGTTGTGTTACTTTTTCATGAATATGACACTAAAATCTGTTTAGAGAGTTTTTGCTCCTTTGCTCTCTCCTTGACCTCCATATCGAGACAGGAACAAAGATATTCAAGATTGCCACGGTTAAAAAAAACAGAATGAAATCATAATCTGAGTAAGTCACTTGCAACAGAACAGTGAAATTCAAACCCAGCTCACTCCCAGATAGCCGTAAAAACAATTTTTTTAAATAGGTTCCCTGCATCTGCACTTCTTATAAATGAAAACAGCTCCTTCAGGTATTTTGCATGTGAAATTTCATGTATTATTATTGAGGTAATAATAAATAAAAGGATAAGACCAATTAAAGGGTAAATGACACCTACAATAAAACATCTTCCAATTTTTTAAATAATCTGTACTACTAATTTATACGAGTACTCACACTTGTAATCGAGAACCCAATGTAGTAACCTTTTGCATTTTAGCCACTCTCCTTCCTTCGTAGTAGTCTTGATTTACAGAACACCAGCCTTTTTTGTTTTTGCTACTTCTCTGTTCATTTCGAATTTTGTTATTTTGCTACTTTCTCAGCATTTGATCCTGAAATTATGGCATACCTCAGGACTTTCTCCTCCACCCTGTTTTCATTATACCAGAGTAAGCTCATTACCTTCCATAACTCTAACAGAAAACTCCCATTTATTTTTATCACAGATCAGTCACCCAAACTCCCGTCTTACATTTGCAACCGCCTATTGGACTTCTACACATAGGCATCCCATAGTCCTTAAACAAGATGTGACCCAATTAAATCACAGTATCATACCCCATCTTAATTTTCCCTTTTAAAACACCCTCTGTGTGATGGGCATGGCCATCTGACAAGGCGGTCATTCTTCACTTGTTTCTCTCACCTCTCAAATCCAATCAGCTACCACGGTTGACCTTGAACAACACTGGTTCGAATTGCATGGGTCAACTTGTATATGGATTTTCTTTCACCTCTGCCACCTGTGAGATCACAAGACCCCCTTTTCCCCTTCTCCTCTTCAGCCTACTCAATATGAGGACAATGAGTATGAAGATGATCCACTTTGACTAAATGAATAGTAAATATATTTTCTCTTCCGTATGGTTTTTTAAAAAAAACATTTTATTTTCTCTAGTTTACTTTATTGTAAACATAAAGTATATAATTTAATAGATATCACATAAAAATATGTGTTAATCAACTGTTTATGTTATCAGAAAGGCTTCCTGTCAACAGTAGGCTATGAGTAGCTGGGGATGCAATAGTTATACATGGATTTCCCACAGCATGAGAGGGTTGGTCTCCTTAACTTTCACGTCGTTCAAGAGCCAGCTACATAGATAACGTAGGAAAGTTACAATAGAACAGTTTCATTTCTCCTTCCTTTCCTTTAATACATTGTTGGTATCGTTTTACTTCAGCTTATATTATTAACATCCAATAAATTATTAATTTCCCCTTACATACACCATTACCTTTAAAACAAATTT
The DNA here is from genome assembly GCF_024542745.1 of Macaca thibetana thibetana. Lineage (NCBI taxonomy): Eukaryota > Metazoa > Chordata > Mammalia > Primates > Cercopithecidae > Macaca > Macaca thibetana. The sequence goes on from NC_065598.1 coordinate 139,476,057, forward strand.
TAAAAATAGAAGAAAGCCTTTTATATTTACCACGTATGTACCATTTCTGGAGATCATCATTCATCTGAATATGTCGAAGTTTCAGTTTGTTATCATGTTTATTCAGCCAGAGGGCTTCCTTTAACATTTCTTGCAGTGTACTTCAGTAAGCAATGACTTCTCCTGTTTTTCAGTTTCTTGGAAGTCTTTATTTTCCTTCATTTAGAAAGATATTTTTGCTGAATGTAAAATTTCAGATTCAGAGTTTCTTTCACTTTCAAATACATTATTTTGTTTTCTTTGTATTTACATAGTTTGTAAAAAGTGTTATCTTTGTTCCTCGGTATGTGGTGTATCTTCTATTTCTGGCTGTTTAAAAATATTATCTAGATTAAGAGGTTTCACCAATTAATTATGATATGCTTTGGAGTGGTTTTCTTTGCATTTATCATGTTTGTAGTTAATCAAAGTATTTGAATTTGTGGGTTTCATATCATGTCTTACCTTTGGGAAAAAAAAATAGATGGCTATAGTTTTTGCTGTTCAATCCCACCCTCCTTATTTGGAGGGAACTTTACACTTATGTCAGAGCGTTTGATGTTGTCTCACAGGTTGGTAATGCTTTGTCAATTTTTTCATTAATTTGTCTCTCTATATTTCAGTTATTTTAGTTTTTATTCCTATGTCTTCAGTTTCGTTTTTTTTTTTTTTTTTTTTGAGACGGAGTCTTGCTGTGGCATCAGGCTGGAGTGCAGTGGCCCGATCTCAGCTCACCACAACTGCCGCCTCCCGGGTTCAAGTAATTCCCCTGCCTCAGCCTCCCAAGTAGCTGGGACTACAGGCACGCACCACCACACCTGGCTAATTTTTTGTATTTTAGTAGAGACGGGGTTTCACCATGTTGGCCAAGATGATCTCGATCTCCTGACCTCATGATCTGCCCGCCTCGGCTTCCCAAAGTGCTGGGATTATAGGCATGAGCCACCGCACCTGGCCCAGTTTACCAGTCTTTAATTTTGCATTGGCTAATTCACTATGAATCCTGTGATGCACTCTTCTGATTTCAGGTACTGTATTTTTCACTCCTTGGTTTAATGTATTTACTTCATTTTCTCACTGTTCTCATGTGTTCTACTCGCTTTGCTTATTTTCCTTCAAATCCTTGAGCATATTGAGCATATTTATCATGGCTGTTCCAAAAGTCCTTACCTGTTAATTCCATGACCTGGGTTACTTCAGAGACTATTTTTATTTACTGATTTTTTTCATATTTATAAGTTACACTTTTCTGCTTCTTCAGTAGTCTAGTGATGTTTGGTGGTAAAATTGAAAATTTCGAGTTTTACTTTTGAGTGCTGGGAGGTTTTGTATTATTTTAGAGTTTAGGAAGCAAATTTGTTCTTGAAGGCAGTTAACTTACTCGTGGAGCATCTTTATATCATTCAAGGCTAGTTTTTAACCTTTACTCCATGATTAGGATAGTACCTCTACTGAGGTTTACCTCCTCTGGGAGCTCTACTGAATGCCCAAGTGGTCATTGAGGATCCTTTCCCTCCAGCTTTTCTGAAATCAAGAGTCCTAGGCGTGTGTTCACTTTAGGAACTCTTGCGTTCAGCCCCCTAATTGTTTTTTATTTTACCTCGTGATATTTTATCCTGCACGCGCACGGTTTCTTGCATGGCAACAAAATCAAGGGAAATTCTCTAAAGATTTCTACAGATTCTTCTCCCTGTAGCTCCCTCCTTTGTGGTATTCTGCTCTCCAAAATTCCAGCTCCTTCAGCTTTTTCAATATCCAGCCTTTGTCTCCCCAACTCAATGACAGTGTGTGTCTGAAATGCCCCTTTCAGCACTGTGGCCTGGAAGGATTTCCAGTTGCCAGACTCTCAGTAATCACCCATGTATTTACTGTTGGCCAATATATGAAAACGGTTGCTTCATATACGTTTATTTAGTTTTCTTTGTGTTTACGTAGAAGGGTAAGTCTGTGCCTTTTTACTACATCATGAGCAGGTCTGGAAGTTTCGTTGTGCACTTAAGAAAGAACTTTACATATTTCATTTCTCATTTCATTTGGAAAAAAATTCAGAGAGAGTAGATCAAAGAATGGAACAATGATCTCCCATATACCACCATAGATACTGAACAATTAAAAACATTTTGCCATATTTAATCTAGATATACATATATATGAATACATTTTAGTGTGTGTATATACATATGTTTTCTTGAATAATTTGCAGTAAGTTTCAGGAATCATGAATCTTCATCTCTGAAACTTCAGCAAGAGTCTGCTAAAATTTAAAACATTCTTCTGTAAAGCCACAAAATAATTATCATCCTTACACTATTAACAATTTCAGAATACTTTCTAATATAGTTATTTTCTTGAATTTCATCTTTTCCAAACAAGAATCTAATCAACTTTTACTCATGGCATTTGGTTGTTATGTACCTTTAATCTCATTTAATCTATAATACTGACTTTTTCACGGCACTGACATTTAAAGAGATTAAACCACATATTTTGTATAATATCCCACATTGCGGATGTGTCTAATTATTTCCTCAGGATCTCGTATAAATTGCTTCTCTACTCTAAACTGAAAGGTAAGTCTATTTACTTAGTAAGATTCAAATAAAATGTTTTGAAAACATAAATCATAGGTGGTGTTGTGTACTTCATATTGGTCAATGTTACCTTTCTCTCATTTCTGTCAAAGTTTGTCCAGATTATTGCTAGGTGGCTTAGTCTAAATAGAAGCCAGAAAATACATTACCCATTACTGTCCTTGCAATTTTTCTCTAATCTTGGTAGATGTGCTTCAGATCAAACTTTGCTTGCACTGCAGTGTTCAACTCCTACTAGGCTATTTTCCTAAAATCTTCTTAGTAAAGCCCTATCTTCCTGCCATTCTGCTTTAATCTTCAGCCTAAGTTTCTCTCTCTAGCACCCACACAAGACCTCACTAAAAGCCACAAGAAGAAGACAACACATGTCAATACCCTGCATTTTTCCTAACATTTGCCTTATCAATATAGCCTTATGGGGTATGATTTCTATATCTTTTTTTCTTCATTTTATATTAAACTTTCTAGTGTCACTTTGTTTTAGATGCATCTCTTGTACAGGGCATGCAACTCATTTTTATTTAATCTTTGCATTTCTCCTTACATCTCGTGAAGGATGTTTCAGGCTCCACATGACAAGTGAATTGTACCTGCAAAAAAGAAAGAGGGCGGGCCCGGTGGCTCACGCCTGTTGGGAGGCCGAGGCAGGCAGATCACGAGGTCAAGAGATTGAGACCATCCTGGCCAACATGGTGAAACCTTGTCTCTACTAAAAATAAAAAAAATTAGATGGGCATGGTGGTGCATGTCTATAGTCCCAGCTACTCGGGAGGCTGAGGCAGGAGAATTGCTTGAACCTGGGAGGCGGAGGTTGTCGTGAGCCAAGAGTGAGCAGAGATAACACCACTGCACTCCAGCCTGGTGGCAGAGCAAGACTCTATTTCAAAAAAAAAAAAAAAAGAAAGAAAAAAAGAAAAAAAGTAAAAAGAAAAAGAAAGAACATGAAAATTGGGTAGGTCAACAACAATGTCCAAAATGAAATTTTAAAGCATTTATCTTTGTTGTCATAAAAAATATATTTGGTGTTAGTTTGCTCATTTATTTTATTTTATGTTCATTGTTATTTTGTTTTCTCTGTCTACTCTGTTTCTGGATAAGTCCTTGGCCTTTGTTTGCTTTCATCTTTCTTGGTGTTTTGGAAAATATTCCTCCCATTTTTAACTCTGCAAGTAGTTAACCATCTTTAGCATGCACATCTCTATTTATCAGAAAGTGAAGTAAAATTTTGTTTTTGATTGTCTCCTATGAAATACAAATAAATCAACACTTTTATCTCTCCCTCTTTATCCTTTGCAGTTTTGTTGTTATAATCTGAGAATTAAAATACAAATTATTGCTATAAAATTACTATTGTTTCCATTGTCTAGTATTGTTTTTTGACTTTTGCAGTGAATTTTGTAATCATATTTATAACATTAAATACACCACTGTGTATTTAAGTGGACTCATTGCTTACTCCTAGTTCTTGATATCTATTTTCTCACACATACATTTAATTCTGTTTTGTCTCTCAGTAATCCTGAGTATAATGCAATCATTTTCCTAAGATAAAAATTTCCTAAAAATTAGGAAAAAAATTTAAATCACATATATATATATTTATATTTAACTCTGCAACGTTCACTTATTTATATATAGCTATGCAGTAAGAGAGAGAGAGGGAGAATGTGTGTCGCTCTGTAGCCCAGGCTGGAGTGCAGTGGCACGATGTCAGTTCACTGCAATCTCTGCCTCCTGGGCTCAAGTGATCCTTCCACCTCAGCCTCATGAGTAGCTGGAACCACAGGCATGCATCGCCATGCCCGGCTAATATGTGTAATTTTTTTTTTCTTGTAGAAATGGGGTTTGGCCATGTTATCCACGCTGTTCCTTCATATTTGAACATCATTTTTACTAGATTTAAGGTACTTGGACCTCAGTCCCTTTTCTCCAAAAATTGTGTAGAATATTGGTTTTCAATGTTTCTATCAATAGAAGCCCCACTTTAAAAAATGTATTTAGCATCCTAATATTTAAAATAGATAAATTTGGATAATAATAGTTTACATTTATTTAGATTACTTGAGTACTCTTTTTACTATTCAATTCTGATTGCTTCACTCATCCCCAGGAATGTATGAGAACTTTACGCTCAAACTTCCACATGCTCACGTTACAGAATAGTCATTTATATTTTTACTGCCCCAGGGCCCTTCTTCCTTAATATGGTAAGAAGCTTCTAAATATTTACTTTTTCCCAAAAGACCAACACTGTTTCTCATTTAACTCTGCAAGCCATATCAAGATGCACCTTGAAGGCTAGCAGACTCCATAACTGTTACTGTTTTCTCAGTGCCTTAAAATATGTATATATTTAACACTTATTTGCCTATACTAAGGAGTACACACGAAAAGTCTGAGGACAGTCTGACATTTGTATACAACATGATTTTATTTTAAATAGATGTATATATATTTTATCTTTATAATTTAATTTTTATCAAGATGTGTCTTAATGCAGGTATTTTCAAAAATTTACTTTGTCTAACTGATTGGTCTGTTCCGTTAGTACCATAGGTCTTGTAGGGAGTGGAATTTCCTCTTAGATTCTGGTACCAAGAATCAGCCTTCATTCTCACTGTTTGTTTGTTCTGAGGTTTCTTCATTCTCACTGTTCGTTTGTTCTGAGGTTTCTTCATTCTCACTGTTCGTTTGTTCTGAGGTTTCTTCATTCTCACTGTTCGTTTGTTCTGAGGTTTCTTCATTCTCACTGTTCGTTTGTTCTGAGGTTTCTTCATTCTCACTGTTCGTTTGTTCTGAGGTTTCTTCATTCTCACTGTTCGTTTGTTCTGAGGTTTCTTCATTCTCACTGTTCGTTTGTTCTGAGGTTTCTTCATTCTCACTGTTCGTTTGTTCTGAGGTTTCTTCATTCTCACTGTTCGTTTGTTCTGAGGTGTTTACTTTTTCCTATACCTGCATGTGTTTATTAAGGGAAACACATTTAACTCTGCATGATTCCCTTCTTTATATATGTAGTCATGTAACCACGTGTTAAATAACACAGCCATAACTTCATATAATACTTCAAATGCTAAGAAAATGAAACAGCTCTTTGATAATCTGTATTTTGGAGTGTGTTAATACATAGAATTCTTAATGACTAAATACACACACACACACACACACACACACACACACACACACACACACTCTCTACATTTAGAATTTAAAAATCAACATATCGGGCTGGGCGCGGTGGCTCAAGCCTGTAATCCCAGCACTTTGGGAGGCCAAGATGGGCGGATCATGAGGTCAGGAGATCGAGACCATCCTGGCTAACACGGTGAAACCCCGTCTCTGCTAAAAAATACAAAAAACTAGCTGGGTGAGGTGGCGGGTGCCTGTAGTCCCAGATACTCGAGAGGCTGAGGCAGGAGAATGGCGTAAACCCGGGAGGCGGAGCTTGCAGTGAGCTGAGATCCGGCCACTGCACTCCAGCCTGGGCTATAGAGTGAGACTCTGTCTCAAAAAAAAAAAAAAAAATTATGTGAACAAATGATAAAGAATTGCAAAAATACAGTACTCTAGGTATAGATCTCTCATTCTATACTTTTGCAAAAAATATTTTGTTCATTATGTCAAGTCAAAACTATGAATATTACCTATGTATTCCTGACCATTGTCATGAGTTTCTGAAAATGTCACTCAGTTAAAATTCATTGGTCCAAAATTTAAATGTCTTAGGCCTTTTTGGTCTTTTGCCACATGGGGAGGTTGAAAGTAGTATCAATCATTCTACCTAGATTTGTTTGTAACAGACAAAGACCTAAATTAATCAGTCATTTTTCACCATTCAGAAAATAGAAAGGCAAGTTACAGACTGGGAAAAACATTGACAATACATATATTTAGCAAAGACTATTATCCAGAATACATAAACAATACCTACAACTAGATAATAAAAACATAAACAACCCAGTTAAAACCAAAACAGACACCAGTGCATTCACACTAGAATTGTTAAAGCTAACAAGAATGATAAAAGCAAGTATTGGTGAGACTGTAGAAAACCTTGGAATTCTCACATATTGCTGGTGAGGTAGAAAAATAATATATATATTTTAAAACAATTTGGCAGTTTGTTTTTAAAAAGGTAAAAGTATACATACACCTATCATATGACCCAATAATTCTACTGAAAACATGTCCACACAAATACCTGTGCATGAATGTTCATAGCAGCATTATTCACAATAGCCAAAATCTGGAAACATCTCAAATGTCCTTCACTGGTGAATGGATAAACAAACAAGGATCTATTCACATGATGGAATACTACTCAGTAATAAAAACAAAATAAACTGTCAGTTCACACAACCACATAGATAAATCTCAAAGTCATTAAGGTGAACAAAGGACACCAAGCACAAGTAGCCTATAGTCTGATTTCATTTTCATGTAAATGACATTCTGGGAAACTTAATCTCATTCTTGGTGACCAAAAGCAGACCTGTAGGTCTTGAACACTGTGGGGTAGGAATAACTGACTGCAAAGGTAAAGAATATAATTTTGAAGTTCATGGAAAATTTTCTAAATCTTGGTAGTGATGTTGGCTACATAACTGTATATATTTTGTCAAAACATCAAACTGCATCCTTGAAATGGGTACATTAAATGTATAATTTTATTACATATAAATTATACCTCAAAAAAGGTGATATGCAAATTATAATAGAAGAGTGTCAACTTTAAAATTAAAATATCCCTGTAGACTCAGCTACTCGGGAAGCTGAGGCAAGATAATCTCTTGAGCCCATGAGTTTGAGGCCAGGCTGAGTACCAAAGGGAGACCTCATCTCTAAAAAAAAAAATAAATAAAATAAAAATAAGAAAGGATGAAATATTATAACCTTGGTTAGTCTGAGATATATTCTACCAGTGGCAAAGAGAAAGTCAACAAATCTTCATCTGTGGAAACGAATGAACATGTATATATATTATAGGAGCTGAATCAGAGGTTCAGCCACTGGCAAATCTTTCTGTCTGTACCATCATATCAATCTGTACCTCCAGGTCATGTTCCTGTATTGCCCTAATGAGCCATCTCACACGCTCAATTCAGCATGAGGTCAGTGTCTAGAACTCCTTGTTCCTTTGTCAGATCACCAGCTTGGCACACAGACACACAGCACATTCATCAAACGTTTTCTCTCCAGGGATTCTCACTTCCCTGCGACTGGCTTAGTCACTGCACATAGAAAGGACAATAATAACCTTCACCAATTTACTTGAAGAGAATTCCTGAAGAATCATGATATATGCTGTGTTGACTTTCAGATTCTAGAAAATGAAGCGTTAGGTAAAAAACCAATTTTAGCTCAAGAGAAGTTGCAGATACGTGTTTAACAACCCAATTAATAAATGCAATAGAAGAAAATAGAACTGAGGAAATAACTAAATATTGTAATGGTTTTCAACTTTGTTTGCTTTGTTTCCCACTTTTACTAATTTCTATTTTGACACCACATGCTGTGTACTTTTTATATAAAATAGAATCTATAAAAAGTACTTCCTGAATGTTCCAAGATTCTTCTCACTGCATTTTTTATAGTGCAGCAAAAGCATAAATTGGAGGCTGCTTCTTATACATTAGGCAAAGATTATTTTCAGAAAATTTCTTGAAGCGGCAGTAAAGTTTGACCTTCATTGCAATGTGAGGTAGAAGTCTAGAGCCATGGAATATTTTTTATTTGTTTTCCTTAGAGAATAATGGGGAAGTTCAGGGGTTGAAAATGTCCTTAAGCTACTTTGGAAAACGAGTTTATTCTAACTGCTAGAAAAAGACACCTACATTTTCTAATCAGCAGTTCTGCCCTTAAAGGTTGTCTTTTGTTCAATAATCCAGTGAGTCTCTAAACAGCATTGATTCATGTCAGAGCCCCATCTCAACCTGATTTGTTGGTTGTTAGCAATTTAGCTACCACAGGTAAGTTTCAAGAACTAGAAGCAAACTTGGGCAAGTCTTTCTGTGCATAGCGTAGAAGATTTCCTTATGAAAGAGAAATACAAGAAATACACATACACAACAGCAACTGCAACTACAACAGCAACCACCACCATTAACAACCTAATGACTTCTGAAGTTTTGAAACATGAAACCTACATTCTCAGGCTTAAAAGTCCAGACTCTTATACTCTACTATCCTGTCTCTGCAAAATTTATTTCTTTACTTGAGATACTTTAACATTTTCTGTGTTATGAAAATGTGGCAAAAACAGTATAAGCATATAAAATGTATTAGTATTGCGTTGATTTTTCACAATGGGAAAAAATGCTTTGTGTTATAATTGGATCTATTTGTGACCTTCCTTTAAATAGTAAATCTCCCCCTGGGTGTTTATAAAGTACCATTTGATCTTCAAAACTTAGATGGTCATGAGCTTTTCAGGGACACATTATCAAAATCATTGTAGTTGATACTTATTGCTGATGTAACAAATTATCAAAAACATATCACCTTAAAACACAAAATTTCTTATCTTACCATTCTGGAGGACAGACGTTAGAAGTGGGTCTCACTGGGCTAATCAAATTGTCTACAGGGCTGAGTTCCTTCTGGAGGCTCCATAGGAGAATCCAGTTCCTTACCTTATCCAGTTTATAAAAACCACATACAGGCCAGGTGCAGTGGCTCACGCCTGTAATTCCAGCACTTTGGGAGGCCAAGGCAGGAGGATCACAAGGTCAGGAGTTCGGGACCAGCCTGGCCAATATGGTAAAACCCCATCTCTACTAAAAATACAAAAATTAGCCAGGTGTGGTAGCGGGCACCTGTAGTCCCAGTTACTTGGGAGGCTGAGGCAGGAGAATCTCTTGAACCCGGGAGGCAGAGGGTGCAATAAGTCGAGATCGCACCAGTGCACTCCAGCCTGGGTGACAGAGTGAGGCTCCATCTCAAAAAACAAAACAAAATAAAAATATACATTCCATATCTTATGGCCTCTTCTTCTATCTTCAAAGCCAGAAGCAGTGTAGTACTGAGACGGCCAAGAATAAAGGGGTCCTCAGAGAATCTCCAACTGGGCTGCACACTAGGAGAACAAGGTGGAGCTACGGAAGTTCACACCCTTTGCAGGGGCAGGAGCCTGGCCCCTCCTGTTCCAGTGTAGTAACCTGGGATTTACTAGGTGAGGTGGAAAGCCTGCTAGCAGGATTTCATCTCATTTTGCTGCGTTGTTTTTCCTTTTTCCTTTTTGCCCAATACATTTCCTTCCCTCTCACCCTTCAAAGTGTCTGTGAGCCTAATCTTTCCTTGTCGTGTGACAAGAACCCCGTTTTTTTCTAAAACATGTTTGGTGCCTAGAACATGGGGCTTGAGGAAGGGTGAGTGAGTATCATGCAAATCAAAAAGCTTATTTTTTTCCTTTTGCTTCTAAGCTTTTTTCTTCTTGGACCTCTTCTGAGGGTAGGGAAAACTGCACACCACCTTGCCCCAAGGGCTGCGGGCCCGCACAGCTTCCCTGCTCCCTTCCTGGCCAGGACTGGGGTTCATGGCCCAAGGGTGCCCAGTGGCAGGCTGGCTGGCATCCCCTATCATGTGGCCCCAGAGTCTCCACCTCCCCTGGCCAGGGAGTCCAGCTCCATCCTCCAGCAATTACGCTTCTCTCCAGGGTGGAGGAACTGTTTGCCTAAGAGTAACGGGTTCTTCCCCAGGCATCGTTTTTTCTTCTCCACCCTGTCAGCAGTTAACTTTTAAGTGAGGTAATTTTTGTTTGTTTGTTTTTTATGGAAGATGCTTTGCTGGGCCAGGAATGATGGAGATCACTGTTTATATTTTCTGTAGAGTTTTCATTGTCAGAAAGGACTTGTGAGGCTGATCTTAAGCTGTGCCAATCTAGTGCGCTTTGCATGTCTTTCTGTATGGTTCATAGCAAACTTTGGGGCAGGCCTCCATCTTGTTTTAGCTCCTTGGGGGTGTGGCCTGTAAACCCATAGCAAGGCTTTGTTTGGCAACTGCGTTTTCTTCTATCTCCCTTTCTCCTTATGGCCCAGATTCCCCCTGGCTTAGGGAATGAGTCCTTTCTGGTTTGATATCTGCATGACCTTCTGCCATCCGTTGATTCCCATCCCCTCGACGAACTACCTTGGATTTTTCCTTTCTCTGAGCCTTTAGTAAAGTTTGAAAGCCAGAAATACTGGCTGCTTGGTGTGGCTAAAGTCAGATAAGAAGGGAGTTAAAAGGATTTTCTTAAGGAGTGCTTGGCTTAATTAAAAGTGGATATCCAAGTTATATTTATAAGGCCTTTATGTTATCCTATTTTGGGACCTTGTTTTGCTGGAAAAAGGTGGGGTTTTTTTTGTTGTGGTTTTTTTGGTTTTTTTTCAGTCGACGGAACTATTTTACTTGATTTTGTCTTGCCACTTTTCATGGACACATGACAGGGGACAGCCCGCTGGCTTCCTCATGAAACCCGGGGAAATAAAAGCAGATAAATCCCTCCACCCGTGATGGAAGATCTTACAGCAACTGTGTTTTCTTCTGCCTGTCTGTGTGGTTATATGTGTGTTGTGTGTATGATGTCTATAAAAAGAGCTCTAATTAATTGGCCTAAAGGAAGATAAGCACTTGGATCAAATATTTTTTAAAGTGAAGAGAAAAGCTGTGGTACCTTTCAGTTCATGTGACTTAAACCGTTGAGAAAAAATAAAAACAGCCTTAAAGATTATTGGCAAAAAGCAGATGTCATCAAAATGTAAATAGGTGAACTAAATTATGCAGATGAGATGCAAAGTTTGCTAAGTGTTTTCAGGTACTGCTTATTGGTTTTTGAGAACTGTTCAACTCCGTAAGGCCTGGGGACATATGGAGTTAACCACACCCTTAATTATGCTGGAAGGAGTCAAACCTTGGCTGCACCTAGCACGTAATCAAAACAACTTACCAAGCTTTACATTACAGTTAAAAATTGCTAAACGCTACCATTATGACATGTAATTGGGACTACTGGAAATAGATTTACATGTGAGGTGTGTAAGAATGGTAAAATGTGTTTTCAGTAAAAGGTTATAAGAAGGCATAAAAATGTAAATTCTGGCCTAGGGTTAGTGGATTGTTTTAAATTAGGTAAGACAAAGCTAAAAGTTTAAAGAAGTGGTGGAGGGATTGTAAACATTAACCTTACAAAAATTCTACGTTTTAACATATTGCCTGACTTCAAAAAGGTATTATAATTATATGGTTTTTCTGTAAATTGAACATTGAAATGAAAGCAGAACAAGGTGCTCCTCAGGCACTAATCTGATCTTTAGCATAATTGATAAAGGGTTATAAAAGGTTTTAGTTTTTTAAGTTTCTGAGTCATCATTGTGGTAAAATAATTTATGATAACCTGGAATTCTGTTTCATAACATTAAATGTTTCATATGTTTAATATATTTAACAGGCTTCCCCAAATCAAACTTCAGGTTCAAAATTATCTTTCCTGACACCTGGCTTTTCAGATACTTCAGAAGGTCCCCTGGAGTACCAGAAAAGAGAGGTGAACAGGATTATTTGACATGTTTAGGTACATGGGGTTACCAAAATGGTGTTCAATATTCCTTAGTTTATATTTTGATGAATAATACCAATATATGTTCCAACACTGTATACGATTTCTACAATTCTAATGTCTAAAGTCTATGCTGTCAATCATAATTAAGGTTGTTAAGTTATTGTAAACCACAGAGATAACCAAACTTCTTTGTCAATTGTGTTTCTAACTGTAACTACCCTGGACATTTTGTTACTCACAGACAATTGTTGTCTTGTTTTAATCCTTTTCAAAATGATTTTTAATAAGCTATAGAATTCTGACAGGTGCTTTCAAATACAGGTTTCTGATAACTTTGGAGATTGTGACTTTAAAATAAAGGAGAACTATAAAGGACTCATGAAGAGCTAAAATGTTGATGACTATTAAGTAGAACAAGAGTTAACAAAATGGACTAAACTCGGAAAGCTGAAGCAATCTTTTTGACTTTTGCTTGGAATAATGCTGATCCTTGCTGTTTTTCAGAGTCAAGGAACTTATTTACTTATTTTGAACCATTTACGGCCTTTAATAATTGAGTAAGGTATATTCCTGTGAACAAAATTTGGATCATGTTTGTTTCTCTCTGCCTAGTTCCTCTAGAATTGGGAAACTATGTGTGAATATTCTTAAACTTGTGGCAATAGAGTTCTTTGCATCAGTGCAAGAAGGATGCAATTGGAGAAACTAGTTGTTTTACCAAGGCTTTGACTAGAAGGGTATGCTTCCCTCTAATGAGTCAAGCCTGACAGGCAGATAGGATAAAAGTCCCTTGGGGGAACTGGACTCATAGCCTTTTCTACACAGTCCCTGTACAGAATTCTTGACCTGTAGTCAGTAAAGAATGTCAATTTGTAATAGGCCCAGGAGCTCCAAGTTTATCTTGGGACCTTAAGAGGAGAAGATCACCCAATTCCCAGGTGTTCGAGGATACAAGCCCATGGGTGGACTTGGCTTTAAAAGGTCTTATCTGAGATTCCTTGTGGAACCGAGTTTTATCAAAGCCCATTTAAAAAGCTCATGTAGAAATAGCTATTCTTGCTGCACTTTATGCAAATAATCAGGCCAAGTAGAAGACTAAAGTCTATTTTGCAAATAACTCAGTCCTAGTATGATTTCTTTTTAACAAAAATGAAGACTGGAGAGAGAGAAATTATGTCTCAAAACTTATTATATATTTGTCATTAAATTCTAAACCCATTCGTTGTTTTTAAGTTTTTGCCTACAGTTTAGACTAACCCTGCTCGTTCCTGTGAATCCACCAGCAGTCTCCAGCTGCAGCTCAGAAGGAAGAAAAGGGATGGCTAATGTAGAAATCGGGATCAAAATTATAGTTCTGAGCAGTTAGCCTGCAAATCCTGCCAGGTGATGAGAATAAATAGAATGCTCATCACCTGGAGGTTTCCTTTTTGGGAAAGTAAGACCAATAGAGCTAATCAAAACCAAGCACCAGACACCCAAATCTTAGCAAGCAAAAGTATAGCGACCAGTTATCTGGGCATGTCACAACGCATCCTTTTCTCTCCCTTGTTGGAGGAGATGACTCAATTCTGCAGCTTCATCTTAGCATTTAGTTTACGATAAGGAGTCCATGGAACCCCACTGAGACACTGAGAACCTCCAAACTCCATGTTAAGCTTCAGGTCAAAGTCCTAGGAAAGAAAACGGGATCTAAAGGATCCAGAGGCAGACAATAACAGAGATTAAAAGGCACAGCACAGGTGAGCATGGCTAATTCCTGCCAATTAAGCCAAGCTTCCCGTTTCATGGATAAAGGTCATGCTAGTATCCATGACCTAAGTGAGGTCTAGGGAACTCCGAAGCTACTGACAGTAGGGGAGACAGAGGCATAGGTGAGAGCAGATGATTCCTATTCTCTAGGCCCTCTCTGGTTCATGGGGGCAGGCTATTTAGGCACCCATGAGGAGCACCCTGTCATGGTCACTGGGACTCAGGGATACAAGAACAGAGGGAAGAAAGAGGACTGCTTCACTTTCCCTCCCTCACATACCCTGCGTATTCGCAAGGAAGAGAAGTGAACCAGGGATTCCCACTCCCCTTTTTCTAGATGAGTAGCCATCCATCTTCAGTCTGTACCCCTTTTGAATGCATCCTGAACCCCTGGGACCCCTTTTAAAAATGCCTCCTTTTGTTCTTTCTCCTTCTCTGTCCTCTCTTTACTGATAGGTAATTGTGTCTCCATATTATGGGACACTCCCCTTGAATGTAGCCTCCAAAATGGGAAAAGTTAATTTCCCAAACCTTAAACTGGTTGGCTCAGGGGAAGGGAACCAGAAGCCTGACATGCTGGCAAAGGGGTAAAAGTTTTTTATTAACCAATCGGGCTTTTGGCCTCCCTCTCCTCATGCAAACTGGTAAAAGGCATCAGGATTTTTGGGCTATCCTTACTGTCCCTTGTTTCATTTCGATACACGTTTTCAGATAACCCAGTTTATCTCTTCTTTTCAGGCCATCAAACTCCAAATGGTCATGTAACCGGAGCCTTGGATGATGGCCCCCTCTGCCAGGGATCCTTAAATAGACCTCTAAGGGAGATCTGACCGCCGTTTTCTCAAAACAGCGCCCCCTGTCAGCACGAAGCAGTTAAGACTGGTCTTCATCCTTATTCTAATCCTTATAATGGCAGTTAGATGTACTTCTTTAGAGCGGGGAATGAGACAGCCAAGTATAAAGGGGTCCCTGGATAATTTCTAAATATCCTTTGCACTGAGAGAATAGGGTGGAGTGATGAAAGTTCATGCTATTTGTAGGGGCTGGGGGAGCCTGGCCCCTGCTCTTCTTGTGAGGTAACCTGGGATTCAATCAGTGAAATGCACAGCCCATTAGCAGGACTTCATCTCACTTTTCTGTGTTGTATTTTTCCTTTTTCTTTTTTGCCCAATAAATTATACACCCCCCCCCCACCCTACAAATTGTCTGTAAGCCTAATCATTCCTGTAATGTGACAAGAACCTGGTTTTTCCTACAACAGTACTTTCAATTTTCTGTCCTCTGGATTATGCTTCTATCCTCAGATCTCCTTCTGTGATGCTCTTGCCTTCCTTTTATAATGACTTTTGTGTATATTCTGCCTACCCAAATAACTCAGGACAATCTTTTCATGTCAGGATCTTTAACTTAATGACATCTTCAAGTCTCTTATGCCACAGAAGGTAACATATTAATAGGTTCCAGGGATTAGGATGTGGGCATCTCTCTAGGGCCATTATTCTGTTTGCTACCACATGATGACATGTTGTTTTCTGCCTTAGTCAAAAAAAAAACATACTAATAAATCAATTCATACAGTTCTCTGTCCTTGCACATAGAGCTGCAGTGTTAGAACAACTTATAATATTTGTATATGAGCTAGGTTTCGAATAATGCCATTGTCAGAGGATAAAATGCTGAAAATATTAAGTTTCATTGAACTAATCTTGAATGTGCTAAATTCAATTAAAATTTGTGACAGAAGCAATACCTATTCTAAATAATTGTTTACCTATTTTGTCAAGTTTATATATGGTATTTAGCACCCATTTCATCTATGAGATATTGAACAGATGATGAACATGTTGATAATTCTCTCTTACATGTTTGATTTGCCCAAGTAAATCCCCCTATTGAGTGAATGGATGTATTATTTATTCTTTGAGACCAGAGAATCTAAACAAATCTTTCAGCTATTTGAAGGTCACTTAGGCTTTAAGAAGATGTTCTGTCATTATAGAGTCATAAAACTTAACGGCCCATGAACACTGCTGGAGTTCAACACCAAAGGCTAAATAGGATAAAACAATGCATTAATTATAGCCCATTATGATAAGCAGTTGGTAAGGGGAAATGTGGTTACATGGAAACTGTAAAATACATTAACAAATAAAACACTTTCATAACAGTGACAACAGAAACTTTTAAAATACACACACACACACACTATATATATATATACACACACACACTCTTAACAACGTATCTATGTTTACTATTCCTGACTCTCTTTCAGTTCCCATGCATATACATACCTTGTTTAGACATATGTTGCATCTTAATATAGATGAAAATTTGCATTCAGCTTTGTAAATTCTACCTGATGTATTATGTTTTTCAGGTAACTATGCAATGTTCATCACATTTTATCATTTTAATGGTTATAGTATATTCCACAGAGAGTGTCTAACATGATTTCTTGATTCTGTGAACTTTTATGTTGGTTGCCTTTTTTACCATTATAAACACGGCTGCAGTGAACATTTTTGTGTATTTTTTCTTCTTTGAGAATGGGAAGACTATTTTCTTGGTACAATTTTTACAAGATGTAATTTTTTAATTAATGGAATTAATAAATTTTTTTTTTTTTTTTTTTTTTTTGAGACGGAGTCTCGCTCTGTCGCCCAGGCTGGAGTGCAGTGGCGCGATCTCGGCTCACTGCAAGCTCCGCCTCCCGGGTTCACGCCATTCTCCTGCCTCAGCCTCCCGAGTAGTTGGGACTACAGGCGCCCACAACCGCGCCCGGCTAATTTTTTGTATTTTTAGTAGAGGCGGGGTTTCACCGTGGTCTCGATCTCCTGACCTTGTGATCCGCCCGCCTCGGCCTCCCAAAGTGCTGGGATTACAGGCGTGAGCCACCGCGCCCGAAAATTTTATTCCATGTTCATCCATAGAGAAAGCCTCCTACTCCAGAAATAGCAAAAGTACAAAAAATATGCCGATGTCATTTTTCTGCCAACATTCATACCATGCCTAAAATCATTTTCCTGAAGACAGAGATAAAACTGTAGAACGTTCTGAACGACTGGAAAGTTTTACTGAACACATATTAGTCTTTGTTATACACAGAAATGTTTCCTATATACTGGAGATTTGGGTAAATGCGAAAGGCACAGTGATTAAAAAGACTACTGCTACGTGCCAATGGAAGAAATTATGAAACTGCACACATAACTCACATCTATCATTAATATTAAGACACATGTTAAATGTTTAATTTACTATTCCTTTTTCCTCTCATCAGCATTTATTATAAAAAAAAAGGGTATTAAAGTTCTATTTCTAAAAGCTGTATAAGTTGCAATATTTGGGGGTGAAGAGAGACATGTTAGAATTTTCAGAGTATATATATTTTAATGTCAATAATAAAGTGTAATAAGTAGATTTGCTTCTTTCAGGTGATGGAATGATGCCAGTTTCTAATTCATCATGCTGCTGGTCATTCTATGCTTAAATATACAAGGAAGAAAGTCATTTCATTAAAACTAGCAGAAAAATACTTAACAAAGTGAGCCATGTATTAAAGGTACCAAGATGTGGGGGAAACTACAATAAAATGAGACGTTTTCAAGCTTTAATTGATTTACATTATGTAGCTATACACTATTTACCTAAGGAATTACCAAGCATATATAATTTGACATTTAAGTAGAAAATATGACTAATATACACCAAGCATTAAAAGTTACATGTGTCTGCTCAATAATGCAACAGAGGTCAGAATTCACATTAAAGAGGAAGGTGATTGGCTATCTTTATAAAAAGAGAATATTGCTTTGTTGGTTTTGTTTTGTTTTGTTTTTCCAAAATGGCGGTTTGGAGGCAAGGTTAACACATTTCTCCCACTTGGAAGGACAAACTAGTGTGTGGAGACTTATGTGAATTGTTTTTCAAAAAGCAAGGAAGGAAGTTAACAGGAAAACTGAAAGAAACAACAGACCCTTTGTAAGAAGTGGCAGGCAGCAGTCTTCATTAAGAGCCTGGGGTAAGACTGTAAGTCCCCAGACTGCCAGAGGGGGAAAGACTGCCTCCAGGATGTACATGTCAACCATGGAACCTGGCAATCTAGGCTTGGAGGAAAGGCTTAATCATATGCAGTGCTGAAACTGACTTAGGAAGAGCTGGGAAATATAACAATAGGAGCAGCAGCAGGAAGAGTTTTGTGAGCATTCCCAGTCTCCAGTGTGCACTGAAGGAAGCCATTTCTGATCCTAACTCTCAGGGACCTCGTAGAAATCTGACCACTAACTCAGACAGTGGTTGCAGGGTGAGAGAATCTCCCAATTGAATTTTTTATAATATAATCTTAAGTGAAGACAGACTTCTTTGGCCAGAGCTGGAGGGCAAGTGGAAAGGGTGCTGTAGCCATAAGCACAGGAGCTAGGCACCCTGATTTGGTGGGTAGACTGGGAGGAGTGTGGCCTAAAAGTCACTTTTGCTATCTCTTCAGGGAAAGCTTATGGCCTAGGGCAGTTTTGAGTTCTGAGTATAGATGACTGGGAACTTAGCTAGCTGCTGCTACGGAAACACTGCAGATGTGGGACCTTCCTTGCCAACTGCATTGGAGCTGCACCAATGCCACCTGCTACTTCACACTCCTTGTGCAAACTGTTCTGCGCAGCAGAAGCAACTATGCTTCACCCTGTAACTTTACCCAGTGGCCACAGAATGGCCTCTCAACTCCCACAGGGGATGCTGCTTGACATCCACTTGGAGAGCCAGAGGACAGACCTGCCTAACCCAGCCCCCTCCTGACTTTGCCTCTTCATTTACCCGGGTAGCTTAACACAAATGATAGAAACTTTTGGATGCCTTACGGCACTACCCATTGCCTGAGAAACCAGAATACCTCCCCTGGGTAACGTAAGGCAAGCACGGATCCCACCATTACTACCACAGATTGCATTCTTTTACAAATGCCACCTCCTGGCTGGAGGTCAACTGACACAGATCATTACAGCATCTCCAGGTAGAATGTGTCCAGGAAAAAGAAAATGTGTATGACCTCAGCTATTACTATTGCCTGCAACACCCCAGCTAACCAGGACGTCCTTAGTTTGTCCACATGACCAGTTTATTATTACTAAAACCAGCATTTGGAAAGCCAACACACTAAGGTTTTCTAAAACCAAGCAATTACATAAAGTCTACTTCACTGCCCTCCCACCTCTATTAGAGCTGGTGCTGATACCCACTGTTGAGAGACTTCAGGAGAGGTCACATTACTGGATCCCTTGCAGTCATTCCCCAACACTAGCTTGGAGTGTGGCAGCCCCATTGGGCAGCTAGACCCAGAGGATCAGTAGCATTCATAGTAGTCTGATTCTCAGGGACTCCTACTTCTAGGTGAAGGGAGAGTGTACCACATCAAGGGAACACTCCATAAGACAAAATAATCTGGAAGGCAGACCATGAGTCCCAGAACTTTCTGCTGGTGGGAAGTTTCTTCTAGCAGTGGCATAAGTTCAGTGCTGGCCTCTGTGGGAAATTCTTCAACTCTACCCCAAGAATTAGGCAGCCCTGCTGCTCAGGAAGGGTCATGAAAAAGGGAACCTTTTGTCCCCTCTGTCCATAAGTGCAGGCTCAGCTAGGGCTTATTGCATGATACCTCAGCATGGGTACTCATACAGACAGCCTTTCGGGAACACTTCAGGGTGACTATATCCCAACAGGAGGAGTGCCCTGCAAGCTTCAGGCTGGCATGAGGTGTAGAGTCACAATTCCTCTCCACTGGAACATCAACATTCTTGCAGATGAAAAGAGATGCCCCTCTCATGTAAATAGCTGAAAGACTGGGTCAGGAGTGAGTCTGGAAGGTGGATCACTTTCCTGCAGGCCTTGCAGCAGCAAAGCTGAAGTTGCTCCCACCCTTCCCACTGATAAGACCTCAGTACATTTCACTGAGAACTCCCTCAGTCATCTCTCTCAAGACTGGGACATAGGCCCATCATTGTGTGTTGCAGTTATTCATATCTTTTAGCCACAACCAGTTTCTACTTTGGACACCACCACTACTGGCCTGAACAATTTAATTCATTAAATAAAATACTGGGGGAAATAAATAAGAAATTGCACACCACAGAAGAATGAGATAAGCTTCAGAGACCTCTGCCATTCCAACCCCATAGTAGACAGTGAACTTGCTCACACACCCTGTCACATTGCTACTACAACAGGCATCTGCAAAAGCCATCATACAAAGACTCTCTATAACCAAGGAACCTATACAGAGTATTTTTCTCTGAAAGCACCAAGAGATAAATTAGGCTATGATAAACTCAAAATGTTAAACTCACATCCTTAGTAGGGGAAATAGATTTTTAAAAACCCAAAGAAATTAAAACTAAACTCAAGAACAATTAAAAGAAATAGTCTACCCAATTGAGAAGGAAGCAGAAAAATAATTCTAGTAATATGACAAAAGAGGGTACTGCAGTACCCCCAAAATATTACACCAGATCTCCAGCAATGAATTCAAACTAAGATTAAATCTTTGAAATAGCAGATAAATAATTCAAAGGGTTGATTATTAAGCTACACAAGGAGATACCAGAGAAAGTGAAAACCAATATAAATAAGAGAACAATGCAGGATATAAATGAAAAAAATTATAAAGAGATTAACAGAATAATGTCTGTTCATATCCTTTGCCCACTTTTTGATGGGGTTGTTTGTTTTTTTCTTGTAAATTTATTTGAGTTCTTTGTAGGTTCTGGATATTAGCCCTTTGTCAGATGAGTAGATTGCAAAAATTTTCTCCCATTCTGTGGTTGCCTGTTCACTCTGATGGTAATTTCTTTTGCTGTGCAGAAGCTCTTTAGTTTAATGAGATCCCATTTGTCAATTTTGGACATTCATACAGCCAACAGACACATGAAAAAATGCTCATCATCACTGGCCATCAGAGAAATGCAAATCAAAAGCACAATGAGATACCATCTCACACCAGTTAGAATGGCAATCATTAAAAAGTCAGGAAACAACAGGTGCTGGAGAGGATATGGAGAAATAGGAACACTTTTACACTGTTGGTGGGATTGTAAACTAGTTCAACCATTATGGAAAACAGTATGGCGATTCCTCAAGGATCTAGAACTAGATGTACCATATGACCCAGCCATCCCATTACTGGGTATATACCCAAAGGATTATAAATCATGCTGCTATAAAGACACATGCACACGTATGTTTATTGCAGCACTATTCACAATAGCAAAGACTTGGAATCAACCCAAATGTCCATCAGTGACAGATTGGATTAAGAAAATGTGGCACATATACACCATGGAATAGTATGCAGCCATCAAAAAGGATGAGTTTGTGTCCTTTGTAGGGACATGGATGCAGCTGGAAACCATCATTCTTAGCAAACTATCACAAGAACAGAAAACCAAACACTGCATGTTCTCACTCATAGGTGGGAACTGAACAATGAGATCACTTGGACTCAGGAAGGGGAACATCACACACCGGGGCCTATCATGGGGAGGGGGGAGGGGGGAGGGATTGCATTGGGAGTTATACCTGATGTAAATGACGAGTTGATGGGTGCAGCACACCAACATGGCACAAGTATACATATGTAACAAACCTGCACGTTATGCACATGTACCCTACAACTTAAAGTATAATAATAATAAATAAATTTAAAAAAAAATAAAAATAAAAATAAAAATAAAGAGATTAACAGAATAATAAAAACATCTGGAAATTAAAAAAGAAACACATTTAGGGAATTACAAACATAATTCTGAAAGAAAGAATTTCAGAGCTCAACCACAAAGCTTTTAAATTAACCCAATCAGAAAAAAATAAAGAAAACAGAATAAAACATAATGAACAAAGTTTCTGACTAATATAAAATCATGTATAATGGCCAAATTTAAGAATAATTGGTGTTAGGAAGAAGAAAAAGCAAAATTTTGGAATACTTATTTAAGGGAATAATTGAGGGAAATGTTCCTGGGCTTGCTAAAGACTTAGATATCCAAATACAAGAAGCTCAAAGAATTCCTGGGACACTCATTGCACGAAGGACATCACCAAGCCTTATAGTCACCAGGCTTTCTAGAGTCAACAAGAAGGAAACAATTCTAAGAGCAGTGATACAAAAACATCAGGCAACCTATAATGGAAATCCCATTAGAATAAAAGCAGATTTCTCTGAATAAACCTTATAAGCCAGAGGAGACTGGGGTTCTATCTTTGCCTCCTTAAACAGAATGACTGTCAGTCAAGATTTTTGTATCCAGTAAAACTAAGTTTAATAAATGAAGAAATAAAGTCATTTTCAGACACCCAAATGCTGGATGAATTTGTCACTACCAGACCAGCTCTAGAAGAAATAATAAAAGATCAACAAAATTGATAGACCACTAGCAAGACTAATAAAGAAGAAAAGAGAGAAAAATCAAATAGACATAATAAAAAATGATAAAGGGGATATCACCACCGATCCCACAGAAATACAAACTACCATCAGAGAATACTATAAACACCTCTACACAAACTAGAAAATCTAGAAGAAATGGATACATTCCTGGATACATACACCATCCCAAGACTAAACCAGGAAGGAGCTGAATCCCTGAATAGACCAATAACAGGCTCTGAAATTGAGGCAATAATTAATAGCCTACCAACCAAAAAGAGCCCAGGACCAGAAGGATTCACAGCCGAATTCTACCGGAGGTACAAGGAGGAGCTGGTACCATTCCTTCTGAAACTATTCCAATCAATAGAAAAAGAGGGAATCCTCCCTAACTCATTTTATGAGGCCAGCATCATCCTGATACCAAAGCCTGGCAGAGACACAACAAAAAAAGAGAATTTTAGACCAATATCCCTGATGAACATCGATGCAAAAATCCTCAGTAAAATACTGGCAAACCGAATCCAGCAGCACATCAAAAAGCTTATCCACTACGATCAAATGGGTTTCATCCCTGGGATGCAAGGCTGGTTCAACATACACAAATCGATAAATGTAATCCAGCATGTAAACAGAACCAAAGACAAAAACCACATGATTATCTCAATAGGTACAGAAAAGGCCTTTGACAAAATTCAACAGCCCTTCATGCTAAAAACTCTCAATAAATTCGGTATTGATGGAATGTATCTCAAAATAATAAGAGCTATTTATGACAAACCCACAGCCAATATCATACTGAATGGGCAAAAACTGGAAGCATTCCCTTTGAAAACCAGGACAAGACAGGGATGCCCTCTCTCACCACTCCTATTCAACATAGCATTGGAAGTTCTGGCCAGGGCAGTCAGGCAGGAGAAAGAAATAAAGGATATTCAATTAGGAAAAGAGGAAGTCAAATTGTCCCTGTTTGCAGATGACATGATTGTATATCTAGAAAACCCCATCATCTCAGCCCGAAATCTCCTTAAGCTGACAAGCAACTTCAGCAAAGTCTCAGGATACAAAATCAATGTGCAAAATCACAAGCATTCTTATACACCAATAACAGATAAACAGAGAGCCAAATTATGAGTGAACTCCCATTCACAATTGCTTCAAAGAGAATAAAATACCTAGGAATCCAACTTACAAGGGATGTGAAGGACCTCTTCAAGGAGAACTACAAACCACTGCTCAAGGAAATAAGAGAGGATACAAACAAATGGAAAAACATTCCATGCTCATGGATAGGAAGAACCAATATCATGAAAATGACCAGACTGCCCAAGGTAATTTATAGATTCAATGCCATCCCCATCAGGCTGCCAGTGAAATTTCTTCACAGAATTGGAAAAAACTACTTTAAAGTTCATATGGAACCAAAAAAGAGCCCGCATTGCCAAGACAATCCTAAGCCAAAAGAACAAAGCTGGAGGCATCACGCTACCTGACTTCAAACTATACTACAAGGCTACAGTAACCAAAACAGCACGGTACTGGTACCAAAACAGAGATATAGACCAATGGAACAGAACAGAGCCCTAAATCTTGAAATAAAAGCTCAGTATACACAAAAATAGAAACTCTTGAAAGCATAAAACTCACAGGGCCTATAAAATACTAACACAACAATAAAAGCTATGGATCTACGTAAGAATTAACGAAAACACTGAAAAAAATATCTGACACCTCAATATCAATGTTGAACATAAGTGGTCTAAATGCTCCACTTAAAAGCTACAGATTGGCAGAATAAACAAAAATATCAAAAACACAGACCAAGTCGGGTGTGGTGGCTCATGCCTGTATTCCCAGCACTTTGGGAGGCCCAGGTGAGTCGATCGCTTGAGGTCAGGAATTCAAGACCAGCCTGGCCAATATGGTGAAACCCCATCTCTACTAAAGATGCAAAAATTAGCTGGGCATGGTTGTGGATGCCCGTAATCCCAGCTACTCGGGAGACAGAGGCAGGAGAATCACTTGAACCTGGGAGACAGAAGTTGCAGTGAGCTGCGATCATGGCACACACACCAGTGTGAACAACAGAGTGAGACTCTGTCCCCCCAGAAAAATTTGTTGTCTTCAGGTGACTCAACTAACATATAAGGATTTATAAGGATTTATATAAACTCAACGTAAAGGAGTAAAAAAATAAAAATCCCATGCAAATGGAAACCAAAAGCAAGCAGGAGTAGTGACTTTTTATTACATAAAACAGATTTAAAATAGCAGCAGTAAAAAAAAGACAAAGAAGGTCATTATAGAATGATAAAAGTATTAACTCAACAAGAAGATATTATAATTTAAAATTTATATTCACCTAACTCTGGAGCTCCCATATTCAAAAAAAGAAAAAAAATACTACTAGACCTAGGAAATAAGATGAACAACAACACAATAGTAGTGAGGGACATGAGTACTCCACTGACAGTACTAGATTGATCATTGAGACAGAAATTCAACAAAAAAATGGACTTCAACTACACTCTAGAACAAATGGACCTAATACTTATTTACAGAGCATTCTACCCAAGACCGGCAGAATATACATTCTTCTCACCAGCACATGGAACAGTCTATAAGGCAGACCATATGATAAGTCACAAGACAAGTCTCAATAAATTTTAAAAAATCGTATCAAATATCTGCTTAGACAACAGTGGAATAAAACAATCAACTCCAAAAGGAACCTGAAAAACTACACAAATACATGGAAACAAACAATCCGCTCCTAAATGATTTGGGGGTTAACAAGAAAATCAATATGAAAACTTAAAAAAATTGAAATGACTGATAATGATGATGCTAGTTATCAAAACCTCTGGGATACAGCAAAAATGCTGCTAAGAGGAAAGTTTATAATACTAAATGCCTACATCAAAAGTCTGAAAGATCACAAATTGACAACCTACTATTATATCTAAAGTAACCAGAGAAACAAGAACAAACCAAACTAAAACTGAGCAGAAGAAAAGAAATAACAAAGATCAGAAAAGTAAATTAAATTGAAACAAAAAATACAAAAAAAGGCACAAAAAGTAGTTCCTGGGAAAAGATAAACAAAATTGATAGACCACTAGCTTGATTAACCAAGAAGAAAGAAATTCAAATAATCTTGATTAGAAATGAAAATGGAGGCATTACAACCAATACCACAATAATACAAAAGATTATTTGAAACTACTATGAATACCTCTATGTACAAATCTAGAAAATCTAGAAGAAATGGATAAAGTCCCTAAAACATACAAGCTTCCTAGATTAAATCAAGATAAAATAGAGACCCTAAGCAGATCTATAACAAGCAGTAGTATTGAGTCAGTAATTTAAAAATTGGCAAAAAAAAACAAAACAAACAAAAACAAACAAAAAAAAAAAACCCAAAAAAAAAAAAAAAAAAACAGCCCAGGGCTGGATGGATTCACAGCTGAATTCCACCAGCATTCAAGGAAAAATTGGTACCAATTCAACTGAAACTATTTCAAAAGATTGAGAAACAGGAAATCCTCCCTAACTCATTCAGTGAAGCCAGTATCGAAAGCATACAAAAACATAAATTAAGGAAAGAACACCATATTTAATAAATGATGATGGGAAAACTAGCTAGCTACACATTAGAGAATGAAACTGGATTTTTATTTCTCATCTGAAATGAAAACAGACTCCAGATGAATCAGACTTAAAAACCTCAGATTTGAAACCATAAAAATTCTAGAACATGACCTGAAAAACTTCTCTGGACATTGGCCTAGGCAAAAACTGCATGAATAAAACCCCAGAAGCAAACACAGCTACAATAAATGGGACCCAATTAAACTGAAAAACAAACAAAAAAAAAACTCTGTGTAGCAAAAGAAAAAATTATCAGAGTAAACAGACAGCCCACAAAATGGGAGAACATATTTGCACACTATGTGTATTTGTCTGTTCTCACACTGCTACAAAAAACTACCTGAGACTGGGTAATTTATTTTAAAAAGAGGTTTAATTGACTCACAGTTCTGCATGGTTAAGGAGGTCTCAGGGAATTTACAATCACGGTGGATGGCAAGGAGGAAGCAAAGCATGTCTTACATAGCATCAGGAGAGACAGAGAGTGAGTTGAGAAGTGCCACACTTTTAAACCATCGGATCTCGTGAGAACTCATTCACTATTATGAGAACAACATGGGAAAACTCCACCACCATGATGCAATTACCTCCCATCAGGTTCCTCCTCTGACACATGAAGATTATAATTTGACATGAAATTTGGATGGGGACACAAAGCCTAACCATATTGTTCCACCCTTGGCCCCTCCCAAATCTCATGTCCTTCTCACATTTCAAAACACCATCATGCCTTAACAATCCCCAAAAGTCTTAACTAATTTCAGCATTAACACAAAAGTTCAAGTCCAAAGTCTCAGCTGAGACAAGGCCAGTTCCTTCTGCCTATGAACCTGTAAAATCAAAAACAAGTTAGTTACTTTCAAGATAAAATGGGGGTACAGGCACTGCATAAATGTCTTCATTCTAAATGGGAAAAATTGGCCAAAACAAAGGGGCTATAGGCCCCATGCAAGTCCGAAACCCAGCAGGGCAGTCATTAAATCTTAAAGCTCCAAATAAGAACCTTTGACTCCATGTCTCACATGAAGGGCATGCTGATGCAGGGATTGGGCTCCTAAATCTGTGGGCAGCTCTGCCTTGTGATTCTGAAGGTTACAGCCACAGCTGATGCTTTCATGGGCTGAAACAGTTCCTGCAGCTTTTCCAGCCACAGGGTGCAAGCTGTTGGTGAATCTACAATTCTGGGGTCTGGGGCATGGTGGTCCTCTTCTCACAGCTTCACTAGGCAATGCCTCAGGGGCAACTATGTGTGGGAGCTCTAAGTCCACATTTTTCCTCTGCACTGCCCTAGTGGAGGTTCTCCATAAGGGCTCTGCCCTTGCAGCAGACTTTACCTGGATATCCATTTGCTTTCATACATCCTCTGAAATCTAGGCAGAGATTCCCAAAGCTCAGTTTGTACCTTCTGCACAGCCACAGGCCCAACACCACGTGTAAGCTACCAAGGCTTGAGGCTTGAACCCTCTAAAGCCTAAACCCAAGTTGTACCTTGGCCCCTTTTAGTCATGGCTCCAGCTGAAGTGGCTGGGATGCAGAGTGCCATATCCTGAGACTGCACAGAGAAGAAGGGCACTGAGCCTGGCCCACAAAACCCTTTTTTTCTTCTAGGCTTCTGGGCCTGTGATAGGAGGGGCTGCCACAATGTCTATGACATGCCCTGAAGACATTTTCCCCATTGTCTTGGGCTATTAACAGCTTCTCTTTAATTATGCAAATTTCTGTAGCTAGCTTGAATATCTGCTCAGAAAATGGACTTTTATTTTCTACCACATGGTAATGCTGCAAACATTCCAAATTTTTATGCTCTGCTTCCCTTTTAAACATAACTTTCAATTTCAGATTATCTCTTTGTGAATGCATATGAGATTATGCTGTTAGAAGCAGCCAGGTTATTTTTTGAATGCTTTGCTGCTTAGAAATTTCTTCTGCCAGATATCCTAAATCATCTCTCTCAAGTTCAAAGTTTCACAGATCTCTAGGGCAGGGACAAAATACCAACAGTCCTTTTACTAAAGCATAGAAAGAGTGACTGTATTAGTTTGTTCTCACACTGCTATGAAAAGATACCCAAGACTCAGTAATTTATAAAAAATTTTAATTGACTCACAGTTCCACATAGCTGGGGAGGCCTGGGGAAACTTACCATCATAACAGAAGGCAAAGGAGAAGCAGGCACCTCCTTCACAAGGTGGTAGGACGCAGTGAGTGCAAGCAGAGGAAATGCCAGATGCTTATCAAACCATCAGATATCACAAGACTCACTCATTATCACAAAAACAGCATGGAGGAAACTGACCTCAAGATCTAGCTTCCACCTGGCCCCACCCTTTACACATGGGAATTATGGCAATTACAATTCAGGGAGAGATTTCAGTGCAGACACAGAGCCAAACCATATTATTCCACTCCTGACCAGTTTCAAATCTCAAATCTCATGTCGTTACGTTTCAAAACATAATCATTCTCTTCCAACAATTTCCCAAATTATTAACTCATTTCAGCATTAACCCAAAAGTCGAAGTTCAAAGTCTCATCTGAGACAAGGCATGACCCATCCGCCTATGAACACATAAAATCAAAAGCCATTTAGTTACTTCCTAGATATAATGAGTATACAGGCATTGGATAAATACACCTATTGCAAATGGGAGATATTTGCCCAAACAAACGGGCTACAGGCCCTATGCAAGTCTGAAATCCAATGGGACAGAAATTAAACCTCAAAGTTCCAAAATAACCTTATTTAACTCCATGTCACACATACAGGTCACACTGGTGCAAGGGGTGGGCCCCCATAGCCTTGGGTAGCTCCGCCACTGGGGCTGGCTTTCCAGGGTACAGCCCCACTCTCAGCTGCTTTCACAGACTGGTGTTGAGCATCTGTGGTTTTTCCAGGTGAATGGTGTAAGCTGTCAGTGGATCTACCATTCTGTGCTCTGGAGGATGGTGGCCCTATTCTCACAACTCCACTAGACAGTGCCCCAGGGAGAGCTCTGTGGGGGGCCTCCAACCCCACATTTTATTTCCACTCTGCTCTAGCAGAGGTTCTCCATGAGGGCATTATCCCTGCAGCAAACTTCTGCCTGAATATTCAGGTGTTTCCATACATCTTCTGAAATCTAGGCAGAGGTTCTCAAGCTTCAATTCTTGACTTCTGCTCACCTGCAGGCAAAACACCACATGTAAGCCACCAAGGCTTGGGGCTTGTACCCTCAGAAGCAATGGCCTGAGCTGTATATTGGCCCCTTTTAGCCTTTGCTGTGATGCAGGGTTCCAAGTCTCAAGGCTGCAGAGAGCACCAGCAGGGCTCTGGGCCTGGTCCCTGAAACCATTTTTTCCTCCTAGGCCTGTGAGCCTGTGATGGGAAGGGCTGCCATGAAGACCTCTAACCTGCCCTGGAGGCATTTTCCCCATTTACTTGGTAATTAGCAATAAGCTCCTTGTTACTTATGCAAATTTTTGCATCTGGCTGGAATTTCTCCTCAGAAAATGGGTTTTTCTTACATGGTCAGACTGCAAATTTTCCAAACTTTTATGCTATGCTTCCCTTTTAAACGTAAGTTTCAATTTCAGGTCATTGCTCTCAAGTTAAAAGTTCCACAGATCTCTAGGGCATGAGCAAAATGCCACCAGTCTCTGCTAAATCATAGCAAGAGTCACCTTTATTCCAGTTCTAAACAAGTTCCTCATCTTCATCTGAGACCACCTCATCCTGGACTTCAACTTCATTTTTGGTAACACCATCAGCATTTCAGTCAGTGATCTAACAAGTCTCTAGGAAGTTCCAAACTTTCCCAGATCTTCGTGTCTATTTCAGAACCCTCCAAACTCTTCCAACCTCTGACTGTCACCCAAATCCAAAGTTGCTGCCACATTTTCAGGTATCTTTATAAACAGCACCTCACTACCTCAGTACCAATTTAGTGTATTAGTCAGTTCTCATGCTGCTATAAGGAACGGCTGGAGACTGGATAATTTATAAAAGAATGAGGTTTAATTGACTCACAGTCCTATATTGCTGGGGAGGCCTCAGGAAACTTACAAATATGGCAGAAGGCAAAAAAGAAGCAGGCATTTTGCCGGGCATGGTGTCTCATGCTTGTAATCCCATCACTTTGGGAGGCAAAGGCTGGCAGATCACCTGAGGTTAGGAGTTTGAGACCAGCCTGACAAACATGGAGAAACCCCATCTCTACTAAAAAATACAAAATTAGCTGGGTGTGGTGGCGCATGCCTGTAATCCCAGCTAATTGGGAGGCTGAGGCAGGAGAATCACTTTTACCTGAGAGGCAGAGGTTGTGGTGAGTCAAGATCACACCATTGCACTCCAGCCTGGTCAACAAGAGTGAAACTCTGTCAAAAAAAAAAAAAAAAAAAAAAAAAAAAGAAGAAGAAGCAGGCATCTTCTTCACATGGTGGCAAGACAAAGTGAGTGCAAAACAGGGGAAATAATATAAAACCATCAGAACTCTTTAGACTCTGTTATTATCACAAGAACAACATGGGAAAAGCCACACCTATTATCCAATTATCTTCACCTGGTCCTGCCCTTGACACGTGGGGATTATGGGGATTACAATTCATGGTAAGTTTTGGGTGGGGACACAGAGCCAAACCGTATCAGTGACCTTAATTCCAGTTCCCAATAAGTTCCTCATCTCCATTGAGACCACTTCAGCCTGGATTTCATTGTCCATATCACTATCAGCATTTTGTTCAAAACCATCAACAAGTCTCTATGAAGTTCCAAACATTCTCACATCTTCCTGTCTTCTTATGAGCCCTCCAAACTGCTTCAGCCTCTTCCCATTACCCAGTTCTAAAGTCGCTTCTACATTTTCAGGTATCTTTATAAGAGCACCCTACTCCCAGTACCAACTTTCTATATTAGGTCATTTTCACATCACTATAAAGAACTATCTGAGATGGGGTAACTAATAAAGATAATTTGTTTAATTGAGTCACAGTTCTGCATGACTAGGGAGGCCTCAGGAAATTTATAATCATGGTGGAAGGTAAAGGGAAAGCAAGGCACATTTTACATGGCAGTAGGAGACAGAGAGCAAGGGGTGAAGTGTCACACTTTTATAGCATCAGTTCTCATGAGAACTCACTATTATGAGAACATCATGGAGGAAATCCACCCCCATGATCCAATCACCTCCCATCAAGACCCTCCCCTGACATGTGAGGATTACAATTTGACATGAGATTTGGGTGGGGACATAGAGACAAACCATACCACTATGCCTGTGACAGTGAACTAATATTCAGAATCTAGGAGGAACTCAAATCAGGAAGAAAAACATTCCTATGAAAAAGTGGGTGAATTACACAAATAGATATTTCTCAAAAGAAGATATTATAAATGGACAACAACCAAATGAAAAAAAAAAAAAGGTCAACATCAGTAATCATCATAGAAATGCAAATTAAAACTACAGTAAGATACCACCTAACTCCCTGCAAGAATGGCCATTATTAAAAGGTCAATAAAACAATAGATGTTGATATGGATGTGGTAAAATGGAATGTTTATACACTGCTAGTAGAAATATAAAGTAGTACAACCTCTATGGAAAACAATATTGAGATTTCTTAATGTATAAAAATTTAATCTACCATTCAATCCAACAATCTCACTACTGGGTATGTACCAAAAGGAAACAAAGTTATCATATTACAAAGACACCTGCACATGGATGATTACTGCAGCACAATTCACAGTTGCAAAGATATGGAACTAACCTAAGTGCCCATTGACCAATGAGCGAATAAAGAAAATATGGTATATATACACCACTACTTACTTACTACTTACTTGAATACTACTTACCCATAAAAAATGTGAAACAATGTCTTTTGCAGCAACTTGGATGGAGCTGGAGGCCATTATTCTAAATGAAGTATTATAATAATTCAGGAATGGAAAACCAAATATTTTATGTTCTCACTTATAAATGGGAACTAAGCTATGGGTATGCAAAGGCATACAGAGTGAAATAGTAAACATTGAAGACTGAGAAGCGAGAGGTTTGTAGTGGGCTGAAGGATAAAAAACTACATATTGGGTACAATGTACAATACTCTGGTGACACTAAAACCTCAGAATTCACCACTATACAATTCAACTATGTAATTAAAAAAAAAAAAAAAAAAAAAAAAAACACTTGTGGCTGGGTACAGTGACTCATGCCTGTACTCCCAGCACTTTAGGAGGCCAAGGAGGGTGGATGACGAGGTCAGGAGATCAAGACCATCCTGGCTAACATAGTGAAACCCCATCTCTGCTAAAAATACAAAAAAATTAGCCGGGTGTGATGGTGGGCGCCTGTAGTCCCAGCTCCTCAGGAGGCTGAGGCAGGAGAATGGTGTGAACCCAGGAGGCGGAGCTTGCAGTGAGCCAAGATCTCACCACTGCACTCCAGCCTGGGCGACAGAGAGAGACTCCATCTCAAATAATAATAATAATAAAAACACTTGTACCCCAAAAGCTATTGGACTAAAAAATGTTTAAGGAAATTTCAACCTGAAAAAAAGAGAATATCTTTCAGTGGACTAACTGTTCCTGATTACAATGTTTTGATTCTCCAGAGAATTACCGATGCTCCAACATTTGCTTACTATAAGAGAATACTGATACATTCAAAATGTAAATTTCATGACTGAAGATTCAATTACATATTATTGAGAATAAAAGAATCAAACCTGAATCTCCACTAGAAGCTGTTGAAATTATAATAATGATCAATTTTCTGAAAGGATAATCTTTAGGACATGAAGAGCTATTATTAGTTTGTAAACAACAAAGAACTTACACTATGTGGCATGATTAGTTTCTGTGAACAATGCTGAAATTTGCATTTGGCCTCTTTTCAAGATTATTATTAAGGTGAGTGTTCATTTCTGACTGAATTTCTATTTTATTTATATTTTAGAACATGTAACTTTTCATTCATTAAGTCATTCTGAGCTCCTATTAAGGGTCAGTTACTGTGAGTTTATCAGTTAACAGGACAGACAAAAATTGATGCTCTCTGTATAGATATCTTTTTATGGCACATATATTTTTTTCTTTTACAAAACATCAAAAGAGCCCATTATTATTGGTAAAACATAAAAAAACAACATCATAGTGGCATTCTTGTCAAATGCAAGGCCTTATTTTGGAATTACACTGAAGAGTATAACAAGCAGAAATATATTTTTCTGAATACCAGATAAGAAATAAATAACACAAGCCTGCAGAAGTGTGAGAATTTACACCAAGTTTGTTTTTTTAAAAAAAATATTTAAGAGAGGTCTGATCTGTAACTCACCCTTATGTTGTAGGTAGGCTCAACAAGAAGCAAAAAGTTTTGCATGCCTCTCTTTGCTACCAGGTTTTCTCTAACCAGTCTCTCTCAACAATAGCACTGGTTGACACAAAGAGAAAGGGAGTAGCCAATAGGTTATTCACATCTGCTTTATTTTCATACTCTCTAGGTCCCCAAGCTATCCCTAGCTATGATGCTTGAAGGAGAAATGAAAAAACACAAGGTTAGACTACTAGTTGTATTTTGTATCATGTTTCTTCGGAGAAAGAAAAAACATTGGGTAATCCTGGGCTTGCGGAAATGTATAAATGACCTCCAACTAAATGAGAAGTTGACAGCAGGAAGAAAATTCCCTTCAGAGACTGAAACTTGTAGCCAGCCAAAAGGGGCTGCTTTTTTAGTTACTAATCCACTACAGCAGAGGCAGGTGGTCTCATTTTCAGGGACTTTTAAAAGCAATGAATGTTTTGCATATAGGCCACAAAGGAAGTGAATCACTTTTCCTATATTTTCAATGCACTTTTATAGTCAACAAATTCTAAGTATTTTAGCTATCCATTCTTGCCCATGCTTCAAAGAATAAATGCAACCCTTGTTATTATTGCATCATCTTTAAAGCAATATTTTGTTAGCATTTAACTAATTTATGGCAGTATACAATTAAATAATTATTCAAAATATTATAGTGAAGTCTAAAAAGACTATTAGAAATCTACCCAAATACCATCCAGAAAACATTTAAAAATATACAGTCAGTGGCAATAACAGCCTCCGGGGGTTTTCCAGTATCACCTTGGACACCTTCGCAGCATGCTAGAAAATGATTACATAGCTTATCAATAGTCAAGTCAAATTTCATTTGCCTTTGGTATTTGAAGCTTGAAATTCACTCTCTACATGGTTCTTTGATATTCTACTGAGGACTAAGCTCTGATATTTTATCTTGCCCAAATTCCTAGCCAAGGGGTCTAGAGAGTCATGCCCTACAAACCATCAACTTTCATCACACGGATTTTATTTGACCCCATATATTGTGACTTACTTTTCAATCTAACTCTGGCATAACATTAGGAAACAAGGAAAACATATTTAACCCCAAAATATATTTCTTTGTCATATCTTGAAATTGTCCTGCAAAGTCTCTTGTGGGAAAAATCCACATTCTATATAGACTGTCCTTCCCCCTTGGTTTTCCTTCCTTTCTTTCCAAATCCAGGAGACAACCAATGAAGAGCCAAGCACCCTTTTAGGTTTGATAAGAAACATTTTACAATCTGCTGTCCCTCTGAAGTCCGCTATCTGAGGGATTCCTCTGCACAATAAAACTTGGTCCCCATAATCTTTTATTTTAACCTGAACATTCCTTTCCATTAATCCCAGGTCTTCAGATAAACTCAACCAGTTGTCCACAAGAAAATGTTGAAATTTACCTATAGCCTGTAAGCCCCACTTTGAGTTGTCCCGCCTTTCTGAACCAAACCAATGTATTTCTTTAATGTATCTGATTGATGTCTCATGCCTTCGTAGTATATATAAAACCAAGCTGTACCCCAGCCACCTGGAGTACGTGTTCTCAGGACCTCCTGAGGGCTGTGTCATGCGCCATTGTAATTCATATTTGTCTCAGAATAAATCTCTTCAAATATTTTACAGAGTTTGACTCTTTTTGTTGACAATAATCTGGCACCCAAATATGTGGAGCCTCAGAGAAGACTCAGGACCCCTAAGAAGTTGCCCGAAACTGGAGCTAAGGTACCAGCAGGGGCCCACTGCAGCCTCACCGAGTCTGAGCTTCTCCTCTAGTGGAACTGGTAAGTCCTCCTGAGCCCTGGACCATCCATTTTGGTTGATGGTACTTGATTTATTCTGAGCTGGTTTTTATTTCCTCTCTTTTCTCCTAGGAATTTGGTTAAAATCTTAATTTTAGTTTCAGAGGTGTATTCAGAAGGGTCTTTCCCTATTTCTTTTTCTATCAAAATTAATCTCAATTGGGTAGTCTGTGTGCATTTTGCCTGAGGAACTGAACTGTTATTTTTCATAGGTAAATGAGAGACTGAGTTCCTCACCTCCAAAGAGAAGGGGCATTTCACCTTCCAGCTGAAAGGTGCCCTTGGATGACTGGGGGCCTCGTGGAGTCTCTAGGGGGTTGAGCTCCCGTGACATGTAGCGGCCCTATGGGAAACACACCAACAAATATTGATTTAAAAAGGCTCATCCAGGAAACACATATAAGGGCTGATCACCCAGTGTTTTGAGCCCTCTCAGAGGTAATAGAGCTCTAAAGAGAGAAACTGAGACACGTAAGAGGGTAGAAACCACTCAGTGGTGACCCACTGTGTAGTCCTGCCCACAAGCAGCACGTATTGATCCACAACACAAAAACCCTAGGCCACAGGTCAGTTCCCCTCCCCCTATTCCCCCCAAAAAAGACAGAGAGAGAAGATGGGAAATAAACCCTCCAAAAAAGAGGAAAGGCAAGGGGAACAGCCCACTACAGGCACCCAAGCTGGGTTTATGTTTAATAGTTGTGGTGCCTTTACTTGCAAGTATTTATGTAAATGGGAAGATGTTACTAAAGATGACCTAATTCTAAGGTTTCTAAAATGGGAAACTTTTGATACCCCTAAACTGGTTTTCTCGCATGCTAGATGGGAAAAATTAGGCTCCCAAATCGAAGAAAATGAATGGGAGTCCCACTTCAGCTGGCACCTAGAATCATCAAAAAGAGGGGACAATAAGCTTGCCTTCCTCCAGGAAGTTAATTTTTAAAATGTTTTAAACTCTCTCAGATTTCAAGAAATTAGTAGAAGCCACTTCTGAAATCAGGAAGGCTCCAGAAACTGCCTCCCCTCTGCTTCTCCTGACCCTCTGCTCTCTGAACTTCCTTGTCCAGACAATTTCATTCTTCCTCCCCCTTCCCCTACCCCATCAAGCCACACGGGGACCAGAAATAGCTGGAGAAAATAATATCGTAGTTGCTCTTTTTAGAGAAAAACCCACAGACAGAGAGTATTCTAACATAATACATACGCCCTGGACCAAATCAGAGTTAAAGGCCCTGGTATCTGGATTCCCCAATCCAACTGAAGATCTCTTTGGGTTTTCTAAGGAGTTCCAATTAATGCTTAAGACTTATTATGCAGGGTTCTCTGACCTATATCAGCAGATTGAGTTACTGGTCCCCAAAAACAAAGCTGAAGAATGGTTTAGGGTAGCAGATTGGAAACAGTCTTCAGAAGATTTTGACAGAATAGATGCAACTGGAAGAGACAAATGCAGAGAGCTTTGCAATCGCCTCTGTGAGACTATACCACGGATATTCCCCAAGGTTATAGATTGGGCAAAGGTGCAACAATGTAAAATACACCCAAATGAAACCATACCTGACTTTTATATCAGGTTTGAAAAGACATTCAAACAGTTTTCAGGAATACCTCTTGAAAACTTAGAGCGTGTTAGAAGAGACACCTTACTAAATTCTGAGTTTATTCAAGGTTTAGATAAGGAGTTAGCAACCCTAATAAAGAGGAATAATGTGGCTTGGGGTTCCTTGCCCACTAGCCACCTAGCCACCCTAGCTGACCAGTTGTCACAATCATTAAGAAAGAAAAGGACAAAGTATCTAAAATTGTGAGTTTACAACTAAAACAACTTAGTAACCAAGCTGGGAGTTTGCAAGGGCCCCATGTTTCCCAGAGATCTAAGCAACCCCAAGAGGAAGCAACTTGCCACTATTGCAAAAAGAAAGGACACTTTAAAAAATAATGCGAAAATCTTAAATGGGTGATTGCACCAATTGGGCAAAGGGCCCCAGAGGAAGGCACTAGAACGACTCAAAAATCAGAATAGGGATGCTCTGAGGGCATAGAGAGGGTTTCCCCTCCACTTCTAACTAATGATTTTTTTTTTTTTTTTGAGACGGAGTCTCGCTCTGTCGCCCAGGCTGGAGTGCAGTGGCCGGATCTCAGCTCACTGCAAGCTCCGCCTCCCGGGTTCACGCCATTCTCCGGCCTCAGCCTCCCGAGTAGCTGGGACTACAGGCGCCCGCCACCTCGCCCGGCTAGTTTTTTGTATTTCTTAATAGAGACGGGGTTTCACCGTGTTAGCCAGGATGGTTTCGATCTCCTGACCTCGTGATCCACCCGTCTCGGCCTCCCAAAGTGCTGGGATTACAGGCTTGAGCCACCGCGCCCGGCCCTAACTAATGATTTAAGAGAAGCAGATATATACACAAATGGAGAAAATACCAAAGTCCTTGTCAACACTGGTGCTACCCTGTAAGCCCTCAACCCTACCTTGATTAAGAACACTTTCCCTCGGAGTAAAGAAAACGTCCAAATGGTGGGGGTTTCAAACTCTCCTATGATAGGCTTTCAATCAAATCCCCTTCAATTTCCATTAGGAGAACTAGTGGGGCATCACTTTTTAATAGTAGATAGTGTCCCCATACACCTGCTGGGACGGAATTTCCTAAAGGCCCATAATGCTCACATCTCATTTTCACAGAAGGGAGAAATGAATCTCAACTTGGGAGACACAGAAGACTTACAAAAGCCCACATGTAATATTATGCTTGTGAAAGTTAATCAAGATTCTGGACAGGAAAAATTAAAGCCTTTCTTATCTAAGGTACCAGACTCCTTATGGGCAGGCTCTTCCACAGATACTGAAAGAATTAAGTCAGCAATCCCTATCGAGATAACCATAAATAAATCCAAACCCCTGCCAAGTGTAAGGCAATATCCCCTTAGACCTGAAGCCTTACTAGAAATCAAACCAATCATTCAGGACTATTTAGACAAAGGATTCATAATACCCCACACCAGTCCTTGCAATACACCGATCCTCCCAGTTAAAAGCCAAATGGGAAAGCCTGGAGATTTGTTTAAGACCTAAGAGCTATACATAAAATAGTAATTCCTAGACACCCTGTTGTTCCTAACTCCCACACCTTACTGTCCAATATTCCTATCACTGCCAGCCACTTCTCTGTTATTTATTTATGTAGTGCATTTTTCAGCATACCTATGGAGCAAAACAGCCAGTACCTTCTTGCTTTCACTTGGGAAAATCACCAATACACATGGACAGTCTTACCCCAGGGCTACTCTGAAAGTCCTACTTATTTTTCTCAAATACTAAAGGCAGATTTAAATGACATTGAATTTCCAAATGAATCTACTCTAACTCAGTATATAGATGATTTATTGTTGTGTTCATCCTCCCTGGGAAAAATACAGAGAAAATACTGTCCACTTATTACAACAGCTTGCTTTTAAGGGACACAACGTATCAAATGAAAAATTACAATTTTGCCTGCCCCAAGTTAAATATTTGGAACATATGATTTTCCCAGGGGGGCTACTAATAAACCCTGAGAGAATCTCTGCTGTTATGACCTTTCCCCTGCCCCAAACTAAAAGGCAATTAAAAAGATTCTTAGGGTTAACAGGTTATTGCAGGAATTGGATTCAAAACTATTCCTTAATGGTGCAACCCCTATATAAAAAACTAAAACAGACCCAGCCAACCCCAATCCACTGGGAGGAGGGAGAAAAATAACACATAGAAGGTCTAAAACAGGCTCTCACACAAGCACCTGCTCTAGGCCACCCCAACTATAGTCTTCCCTTTTCCCTCTCTGTACATGAAATAAACATGAATGCTGTAGGAGTATTAACTCAAAAACATGGTGACAATCACAGACCAATTAGTTATTTCAGTCAACAGTTAGATCCAGCAAGGGGGCACCCTCCTTGTATGAGGGCTGTATCAGCTTCAGCCACCTTATGCAAAAACGTTGAAGAATTTGTCCTAGGGTACCCCTGACCATCTATGTCCCCCACTCTGTGAAATCTCTTCTAAGCTCTCACCACACTCAACACTATTCTGTTAGGCACCTCGCCTCTTATGATGTACCCCTACTTTCTGCTCCCAACATCACTTTGAAGCACTGTAACGCTCTTAACCCTGCTACCCTGCTCCCCCTTCCAGATGAACAACAAGAGGAAGAGGAACATAACTTCAATCTACTAACTAATATCTGACTCTCACCTAGGGAAGATTTACAGAAAACTCCCTTTAAGAATGCTGAATTAATTTGGTTCACAGACGGTTCTTATTTAAGGGACAACCAGGGGCATTACCGGGCCGAATATGCCATCACTTCTGTAACAGACATAATCGAAGCACCCAACTCCAAGGAGTCCAATCATCCCGGATGGCAGAGGTAATAGCATTAACTAGAGTTTGTAAATTAGCCAAAGGAAAAGTGGCAAATATATATACTGATAGCCAATATGCTTTCAGAGTAGCCCATGATTTTGGCATGCTATGGAAACAGACAGGATTTCTTACCACATCCGGACAGGCCATACAAAATTGGCACCAAGTCTAGGAGTTACTAGACGCAATTCAGATGCCAAAGCAACTTGTAATCATAAAAATTCCTGGCCACTCAAAAGATAACACTGAAAAAGCAAAAGGAAATAATCTAGCTGATGCTGCAGCAAAGAATGCTGCCCTAGGAAAGATGGCCTGTCCTGCATGGGAATGTACCTTTCATCCTACAAATACCCTCACTAACATTCTTTTACAGTATCAACAAGCATGTACCCCTCAAGAGAAACAAACTGGCAGCAGAAGGGAGCAATGTTTCACCCAAGCAAGGAGTTATAGCTAGGGCCTAACAACAACAGCAACAAAAACCCCATAGTTCTCATAGGTGCACAATTGCCTTTCCTTCAGTTTATTCATGAAAACACTCATTGGGCTCCTGAAAACAATGGTATCATGGGGAAAACAATACTTTTGGAAACTATCCCTCATGGTAGTCCCAAAGGTATACACTCTCAATACACTATACGCCCAGAACATAACCCCGGTAAGCCCTTACATGGCTCCCAAGGTCATTTTCTTTTGCCAATAGGACCTTTTGAAGTATGGCAGTTGGGTTTTATCCAGATGCCTCCATCTCACATTTTCAAATATGTGCTGGTCTTAGTTTGTATGTTTTCTCATTGAGTAGAAGCATTTCCTTGTCAGAGGGCTACCGCCTTAACAGTAGGGAAAATTTTGTTAGAGAGAATTGTTCCAGTTTGGGGAATTCCTTCTGAACTGCACAGTGATCATGGGACTAATTTTACTGGACAAGTTGTTCAATTCATTTACAAAATCTGGCCCATAATACAACATTTTCATTGTGCCTACCATTCACAATCCTCCATGTTGGTGGAACAGACAAATGGCACACAAAAAACTCAATTAGCTAAGTTGACAGAGGCTTTTAACCTCCCTTGGCCAAAAGCCCTCCCACTGGTTTGCTTAATCTTAGATCCACTCCTTTTTAAAAACATTGTTTATTGCCCTGTGAAATCATAATAGGGAGACCTAGGAGGCTGGGTGAGGGCTTATACAAACCGGCCTTACTCAAAGGGCAAAGATGGCACTATTGTCAAGGGCTCCTCAAAACCTTAAGAAATAATACAAAGCTGGTAACAGGATCTTTCCACAGTTAGCTCCTAGTGGGGCTGATGACCCCAAAGACCACGGATGATAGCCAGGTGACTTTGTATGTTGCAAAAGACATCAACTGGAGGACTCCCTGCAACCCTGCTGCAAAGGACCTTATCAGGTGCTTTGAACCAATTCTTGTGCTGCAAAGTTAAAGGGAGTCGCTTCTTGGATTCATATTTCACACTGAAAATGAGCGCCCAGCCACATTCCTGACCACCCAAGGACTTCTGAACCAGTCTCTGACACGCGCCTGTGAATGAAGAGAACACTGGAGGCTAAGTCGGTCTCTAGGGATACAACGAAAGCTGGCATACTTCCAGAGACACTAGATCAGGCCAATTCTCATGACCCCTAAAATGACTCTCATTCTTCCTTTCCTTGCTATAGAATATTGCTAAACCCTTGAATGTTTTAACCCTAAGAAGCTGTTTGGAATCTATGCAATCTTCCTTGGTATAACTTTCTAAATGGGTGCGGCCATATATTCCCTTGCTAAAGCCGGGAAAATGTTTTACTTGTTCATTCTCATTCCAGGAAAATGTTTTACTTGTTCATTCTTATTCCCACAATCTCCTCTGTCTGCCTACTGCACACTCCTTCTCCTTTCAAACCTGAAGATTTCTCCTGGTCCCCTGTACACCTCAGCAATCTTCCTGCAGGCCGAGCCCACATCATTTGGTATGATATAGACCAGGAAAAAATGAAGACTCTTATATGGAACAGCAACATTCTAAACATTCCCCGAGGTCCCCTCTTTTTAGGGTACCTCTATTATAGGGTTGCAACCAAATATGACTCCCTGCAGGAATACCTGCCTAACAATGCCTCAGGATGATGGCTGAGAGGGTCTAACCAGGTAGAACATTGTATAACAATAGATATTGGGGATAATCAATTGAGACAATTGCTTGGTTACAATGGGAAAGATGTAGCTGCCTCCTGTGTAAACTGCCATAGCATGGCCTGCCCGAATAACCACCAGCCCTGTGCTTGTGGCTGGATCCCCCTATCCAGTACCAACCACACTGACACTGCCCTTAAATAAATATTGATGGGAGTCAATTGGTGGACAGAGGTCCCTGAGAGCACAAATTCCACCCTAAGACCAGGGTGCCTCTGGGAAGCCTTATGGAATACCCAGACAAGAGTATACTTAGGTGTAACCTCCACTCACCTAACAACTGTTTGGGATACCCAGCAGTTCTGGATTGACTCCGTTTTTCCAAATTGTATAAATGCCATCAGTATACAATGGCGACAGCATTCCTGGTGGATACACCAAAACTGGCCATCCAAAAAACTAAAGCACAGCCTCCCTGCAGGAATTGGAGCTGGGCTAGGCATACTGGGGCAAGCTGAGTTCATGACTAATGAAGAGAGACATTCTTTAGAAAAAAATTCGCTGTCAAAAATAGGCCACATAGAAGGAACGCTATTCCAGGAAGAAGAAAAAGGATGGGAAGCTGCTTTCAAAGATAACGCAGCACTCATCGAATGGATAGAATAAACCAGAAAAACCATGAAAACATACTCCCAAACCCAAAGATGGGAATGAGCATGTACTCTTACCCAACAGGGGCTCACGCCTATTTTATTACAAAAGGAATCTGAGGTGGCTATGAAGCAATGGCCTACAATCCTCAGTACTGAAGCACAATCCAAACACCTGTGGAAAATATACGGTTCCCCAAACTTATGAAGATTTTTGGATGGTAAATGTGACCTTAAACATTGTATTCTCAGAGCTCAGGCACCGAAGTTAAATGAGGCTCATTTGTACTCTGTTGTTCAACTGGCAGGCATTGTAAACAATGCAAGAACACTTCCCCTGGGAAATAGGTGGGCTATATTAGCTGATAATAACACAAGGCATCCCCTATCCCTTACAGATTGTGAAAATAGAAAATGAGAATTGCTATGCCCTCAAACCACTTGGAACCCTGATTTTTCCCAAATTTGGCCTCTACTATCCACTCCCATGGGACATAGCATCTGGTATATGGGGAAGGTCCATTTCTGTTGGGAGGGACAACAAAATGACACAGTAGAATTTTATAACTTCTATGACAAAACCTTTTCTCTTCCAAATACCAGTATACAGTGCAATACAAAAGTGATGGAGAAAATACAATTGTATACTGCTAACAAGTCCTATGACACTTTAGACATTGAGGAACAGGTGTTCTTTGCATTTGATTTATACCCTCCTCAGGATGTTACACTTATGGAGATAAAATTGGCCTAAAGAGAAATTAAATTTAGTTTATTCTGATTTAGTATTGGTCCTACAATTCTCAAATAAGATTTATCATAAGTTTCAAATGACCCTTGATAAGGGGGGTAAACACATTGTGAGTTTGATCAAAGTGTATGATGATGCATGCAGTGGTTTTTTTCGTTTCTTTTTTTTTTTTTTTTTTTTTTTTTTGACTGGTTAGGTTGTTTACTGCCCTCTGCCCTCTGACTCTACCTATTATCTTTTGGACATCTAATTTTTGCTATCTTCATGGTATTTGTTACCATATTATCATTATATATCTCTTAAGTGTTATTCCAGATATAGCAAAAAAAAAAAAAAAAAAAAAAAAAGAAAAGATCATTTGTGGTGTATTAACAATTTTTTATTATGAAACCCAAAGCAGAAAATAGAGTTTGTGGTCATTTCACCATTGTTACAACATGTGGGGTCTATATTGGGTTTCTTAGTTTGTAGTCAGTATCTCTAATTGTTAGAATAAAATTTCTACTTGAATATTTCTCTTCTCGGTTCAGATCAAGTGTGTTTGAACTTACACTCTCAATCTTCCCAGGAACTCATTCCTTCTTTATAATCTTCCTGTATCAGTCAGGAAAACTTTCAATCTTTCATTATTACGTACCAAATCTTAAAGCCCTTTCTATTTTACCCTCAGCCTCTGCACCCCTATGGTTTCTTGACAATCCTTCTATTGTATGCCATTTATATTTTTCCACTGCTACCACTCTAGCCTGAATACTTACCACCTCATACCTGGAAAATTAACAACAGATGCCTCCTAGCTA
Source organism: Macaca thibetana thibetana (assembly GCF_024542745.1). NCBI lineage: Eukaryota > Metazoa > Chordata > Mammalia > Primates > Cercopithecidae > Macaca > Macaca thibetana. The sequence goes on from NC_065598.1 coordinate 139,519,887, forward strand.
CAGAAACTCTCGAGTTCTTTTTGCTCCAATTCATCTTAGGTTTTGTCGCCAGAGCAACTATCCTACAAAAATTGATAAATCACCTTTTATTCAAATCATCCAGTGGTTTTCAATGACCTAGTAAGTGTAGCTCAAATGCTGTGACATCTGGAATAAGTTCAAACTCCTTAAGCTGATGTTCAAAGTCTTGTATATTCCGACCTAAATTTGCCTATGCAAATTAATCCCCAAATGGTACCATGACAGTGACCCAGGTCTCCAGGAAAGGTACCTTTTTACTTTCTACTGAACACCATAATCACATTCCTAGCACTGAACTATTCTTCATGCTTTATCTCTCTGTGTCGCCTATCAGGCAGTGTTTCTCAAAGTGTTATCTAAAGGTCAGAAATAACAGAATTATCTGAGATCCTTGTAAAACTTGCAGATTCAAAAGCCCACACCCCAGACCTACTGTAAGGAGCACTTAGAATCCGTATTTTTACAAGTCTCCCAGGTGATTCTGGTACAGGTTAAATTGTAAGCTTCTAGATTTCAGGGACGTGTGGAATTCCACTCTTAATCTCTCTTGTCTGTGGCACAGTGCCTCATACAAATTAGGAGGTAACTATTTTTTAAAAGGGCAAAATTTGTTTTGGTATAGAATATCTTAAATAGGAAAGTCTCTTCAAATTTCAGATTTCAGGCATGAGGATGAAATAGTCTCTTTTGGCTAAAATCAGGTGTATTCCCTTCAGTCTTGTTTTCAACTACACAATGGAAAAATTTATGGCAGCTAACAGATAGACTTAGCTGTAAGTAGCGTATCTGTTTAGTATGGGAGAAGGGCATACCACCTGCTACAAGCTCTTTCAATGTCTTCATTGAGATAAAAGTTAGGAAGTGAAGGCTGGTGGCAGGCTTACAACTAAGTAAATATGTTCTGACTGACAACAAAATGAATCCCAGAAAATTGTCAAATACTCTACCAGAGATAATGGGAAACATGACAGGCTGATGAAAAAGCATGGCAAATGGGGTATCTGGGCATAAGGAGTAAACAACTACCACTGAACAAAATGAAGCAACTTCCTCCAACCATTGCTCACTCAATAATAGAATGAACAAAATAAAGCATCTTCCTCCAACAGTTGCTCACTCAATAATGGAAGTGCTGTGGTTAATTTCAAAACCTGGAGGAAGCACCATTGAAAATAAAAATAAAACATAAGAAAAAGAAAGAAAATATTTTTGTGGAGATTCCCTTGAGAAGAAACACTGGAGTCTTGGATAATTTTTGAAAAATTCACTATTTTGTGTATATATATATATACACACACCCACATATACACACACACACAACTTATATATGTGTTATATATTATATATAACTTATATACAATATACACTACTTTAAATATATATAGAAAGCTTATACATATTTATCATCTATATATATAATAAAAGTAAATCAAACCATGCATAAGTTTATATAAAGTAATTATTTATCCATGCCACTTCCCTTTTGCATGAAGGCTCAGATTCTTAAATAACTGACTTATACATTTATTATTGCATATCTTTACCCTTTACTACTACTAATAATTTATATCTATTGAGTTCTTATTTACCAGAAAGAATATTATCTAACTTAATTCTCACAGCAATCCCATTTTTTTTACAGCAAATGTTTGAGATTCAGACATCAGCAACTTCTCAACGTTTATTTTCTAACCACATGACACACTTAGAAATTAATAATATTTGTACAGCAGCACACGGGAGTAACCAAATATGGTTTGACTGTGTCCCTACCCAAATCTCATCTCGAATTGTGGCTCTCATAATTTCTGCATGTCATGGGAGAAACCTAGTGGGAGGTAATTGAATCATAGGGACGGGTATTCCCATGCTGTTCTCATGATAGTGAATAAGTCTCATGAGATCTGATGGTTTTATAAAGGGCAGTTCCCCAGCCCATGCTGTCTTGCCTGCTGTCATGTAAGACGTGCCTTTGCTTCTCCTTTGCTGTCCACCATGATTGTGAGGCCTCCCCAGCCATGTGGAACTGTGAGTCCATTAAACCTCTTTTTTCTTTATAAATTATCCAGTCTCAGGTATTTCTCCATAGCAGTATGAAAATGGACTAATAAACAAAAGAAGACTGCTTTTGGCCACAGTACACAGGATAGGAGGTTCTGGCTGCCTTAAGACTAAGAGTATCTTGGCCCTCTAGTAACCATTTCACAGAGCACCTGTGTGCTCTGAAAATACCAGTTGAGAAGCTCCGCAACCTGTCCAAAAGATTATAGCTAATAAATAGTGGAGTGTGAGTCTGGAACCAGGTTTTTCTGACATCAAATCTCTTAATGATTCAATTCTGACTTTCATCCTCAAACATTTTGTTGCAGAATCTGTGTTTAGCACTGGGGGATTATTTTAAATGCATGGAAACAATGAAACAAAGTCCAAATATGCAGTCAGCTATCACTTCATTTTAGTTAAGATACAATGCTATGTGCAATCATTTATATCTCTCTGTGCCACTAAGCATTATAATATGGATTTTGTTACCTGTCTACTGAACTCATATACTCCAAGAAAGAAGAAATGCCATACAATTAAATTTACACAAGTAAGTTCTAATAATCTCAAGAAAGATTTGAGGTAGAAGTTATTTTCTTGAGTCTTAAAACTTGCTGAATATACAATATAGCAAATTTATTTCTATTTTTATTTTAAGATCCAGGGTACATGTGCAAGATATGTAGGTTTGTTACATAGGTAAACATGTGTCATGGTGGTTTGCTGCTCCAATCAACCAATCACCTAGGTATTAAGCCCAGCATGCATTGGCTATTGTTTCTAATGCTCTTCCTCTCCCCACCTCACCCTTCCCAACAGGCTTCAGTGTGTGTTGTTTGCCTTCCTGTGTCCATGTGTTATCATTGTGCGGCTCCCACTTATGAGAACACGCAGTGTTTGGTTTCCTGTTCCTGTGTTAATTTGCTGATGATAATGACTTCAAGCTCTATCCATGTTCCTGCAAAGGACATGATCTCATTCTTTTTTAAGGCTTCATAGTATTCCTTGGTGTATATGCACCACATTTTCTTTATCTAGTCTATCATTGGTGGGCATTTGGGTGGATTCCATGTTTTTGCTATTGTGAATAGTGCCTCAGTGAACATACGCATGTGTGTATATTTGTTATAGAATGATTTATATTCATCTGGGTATATGCTCAGTAATGAGACTGCCGAGTCAAATAGTATTTCTGGTTTTAGATGTTTGAGAAATTGCCACAAAGTCTTCCACAATGGTTCAACCACAATGGTTGAACTAATGTACATTCCCACCAACAGCGTAAAAGCGTTTCTATTTCTCTGCAACCTCACCAGCATCTTTGGTTTATTGACTTTTTAATAATCACCATTCTGACTGGTGTGAGATGGTATTTCATTGTGGTTTTGATTTGAATTTTTCTACTAACTAGTGATGTTGAGCTTTCTTTCATATGTTTGTTGACCACACAAATTTCTTCCTTTGAGAAGTCTCAGTTCATGGCATTTGCCTGCTTTTTAATTTAAACTACCTAATAATCCAGAGAATTCTCCCGGATCTCGTGCAAGACTATCAAGATGGTGCCTCTATGAGTCTGCAAGAAGCACAGTGCTACTGGTCTTGAGGTGTCCTGTAATGTAGATACAGGTTAGATCACAACATCCAATTCCTTTTAAATATGGGGAAAGCTTTTCCAAGATGGACAAATACAAGCAAGCCCAGAAAGCAAAGACGAAAATAAGAATCTAACTCTGTAATACTCAGACACCAAAGCATATCTGTGAACATCAGCATCATCTAGAAAAACATGACCACAGCAAATAAGCTATATAAGGCACCAGAGATCAATCTGAGAGAAACAGGTATATGTAAACTTTCAGAAAGAGAATTCAAAATAGCTATGTTGAGGAAACTCAGAGAAAGTCAAGATAACTCAGAGATCGAGTTCGGAATTCTATCAGATAATTTTAACAGAGATTGAAATAATTAAAAAGTATTGAGCAGAAACACAGCAGTGGAAAAATGTAATTGGTATACTGAAGAATGTATTAGAATCCTTTAATAACAGAACTGATCGAGCAAAACAAAGAATTAGTTAGCTTGAAGGCTAGCTATTTGAAAATGGACAGTCAGAGGAAAAAACAGGAAAAAAATGAAGCACGCCTATGGAATCTATAAAGTATCCTCAAAAGGGCAAATATAAGAGTTATTGGCCTTAAAGAAGAGGTAGGGGTAGAAAATTTATTCAAAGAGATAGAGGTCGAAAGTTAATTCAAAGAGATAATAACAGAGAACTTCCCAAACCTAGAGAAACATATCACTATTCAAGTACAAGAAGGTTACAGAACACTAAGCAGATTTAACCTAAAGAAGACTACTTCAGGGCACTTAATAATCAAACTTCCAAATATCAAGGACTTTAAAAAGATCATAAAAGCAGCACTAGAAAAAAAAAACACACACACAATGAATTTTCAGTATGTCTGGCAGCAGACTTTCTAAAGCTCCTGAATGACTGGTGGGTCAATGAAGAAATTAAGAAAAAAACTGAAAATTTTCTAGAAACAAATTAAATGCAAACACAACATACCAAAATCTATGGGATACAGCAAAAACAGTACTCAGAGGGAAATTTATAGGTATAAATACCTACAGCAAAAAATATAGCAAAAATCAAATAAACAATCTAACAAGGCATCCTAAAGAACTACAAAGGCAAGAGTAAACCAAACCCAAAATTAGTAGAAGAAAATAAATAATAAATATCAGAGCAGAAACAAAGGAACTTGAAATGAAAAAAACACAAAGACCAATGAAACAAAAAGTTGATGTTTTGAAAAGGTAAACAAAATTAACAAATGTTTAGCTAGACTAAGAAAAGAGAGAAAAGATTCAAATAAATCAGAGATGAAATAATAGATATTATGACCTGATACTGCAGAAATGTAACATATCATTAGTGGCTATTATGAGAAACTATATGCCAATGAACTGGAAAATCTAGAAGAAATGGACAAATTCCTGGATACATACAACCTACCATGGTTGAATCAGGAAGAAATCTGAAACCTGCACAGACCAATAACAAGGAATGAGATTGAAGTAATACATTTCTATTACTATAAACCACAAAGTTTACTTGTTACAGCAGCCCTGGAAAACTAATACAAGAACATAACATATATTTTCTCATTTAATATTTATAAAGTCACTGCCAGGCAGAAATTTTTACTTACATTTTACAGATAAAGATGTGAATAAGAAATAAAACTTCATTCAGTCCTCTGACATGTATGCAGTGCCTACTCTGTGCTGGTCTCTGTTGATCTATTGAGAAGTACAAATATACATAACTTGTTCAAGTAAGCACAAATTATAAGTGACAAAGACAGCATATGAATCCATGTCTACCTGGCTCCAAAGACAGTATATACCTCATCACATTCGTAAGCAATGATTGTATCACTGGCTTCAATAATTTGATATTGATTCCCTCCCAATGCAGGTCACCGAGTCTTCATACACAGAAATTATTCTTTCCTCATAGCCTCATTTGCGTCTCAGTGCATTTATTTCCCAAGAAGACCAAGCAGAGCAATAGGCTACACATAGGCTACACACTTTTCTTTCTGCAAACAAAATGTTAAGAGTGAAATCTTTCTCTTTCAATAAGGGCTCAAGTAATACTCTCTCCTTTGAAAGTGAAAATGTTTTTGCAGATGCTCCCCTACTCTTCTTCAAAAAGAGATTTGTACCATCTGCTCATCACATCTGGATCAAGGGTAGTATGTCTAAAGATTTTTTTTTTTTCATTTCATTAAAAACAGGAAGGAAATTCTTTTTGGTTCCCAATTGTGAAATTATATAATTTCAACCTTCACTTAGGAGTACTCAGTTACAACTATCAGTAGTATCTAACTTTGTCCTATTCTTACAATAAAATAAGGATCTTCTTGTTCCAGATACAAAGAGGCAATATGTAGAGTAAACTGTGCTGGGCTTGAGGTAAGACGAAACTGACTGGAGTCATGGCCTGACTGCCTTACCATGAGAAAGCTGTAGAATCATCACGTGAGAGGTTAGAAAGTAACTTATTTTCACTTCTCTTGTCTGCAAATGAGAAAATTGAAACCAATAATGGGTAAGGGAATCGGCCAAGGATTTACAAGAAAAGCTAGAAGGTAGCATCAGAAATGGAAAGCAGGATTTCTTTCTTTTAGGTCAATGCCTTTTATACAAATCGTGCTCTTTCTTTGAGCTTCAAAATCCTTGTATGCAAATTAAGGTTAAAAATATCCTCTCTACCAAACTAATAGGGTTATTGTTAGCATCAAATGAAAGAATCTTTGTGAAAGACCTTGGGTCACTTCCTCTCTCTGAGCCTCAAGTTCAACTACTTTCAAATAAGTAGATTGTACTATACAATATCTCAGTTATAAGATTTATTGTTTGTATGTGTTTTTTAAGTATAAAGTGGTATACAAATATATTTTATTTCTATATCTCCGTAATTCCTAAACTAAGTGGTCTATCTCTTCTTGATTCCATTTATTTTAACAACAGTGAACAAAATTATTTGAGGTCATATAGAAACAAAGCTCTAGTATCTCTATGCCAAGGGCACATTTATATTACACATTCCATTAAAGAATATAATTAAATCAGCATATGCAAAAGAGTTCCACTAAATGGCCAAAAGCCAGGCTTGGCTACATTCATGAAGTAGTGCTTCTTTCAATCATGGTTTTGTGCCATTTTCCCACACTACTAATCTTGGTTGAGAAATACTTTATCTTGTTTTCATTTCCACTATTTTTTAAAGAAATTCTACTATGAAAAAACATTCACTTGCTCTCTAAATGAAGTAATTAAACATTCTGTGAGGATTAAAAAGTACAATAAAAATAGAGATTCACATAACTGCAATTAGTACCTACCCAGGTGCACAGTTTTGCTCTGGAGAAGTATGGAGAGAGAAAGATGGAAGAAGTTTTTTTTTTTTTTTTTTTTCTAATGTATATGTATTGTGTCTATTTTCCAATATTAAAAATAGAATGGGGGGGTATTATTGACAGTCAGGATAAGTGAATGTTCAGAACTGTAAATAAGACACCTGATGAGGCCAGGTGTGGCGGCTCAAGTCTGTAATCCTGACACTTTGGGAGGCTGAGGGGGGTGGATCATGAGGTCAGGAGTTCACAGAGCAGCCTGGCCAACCTGGTGAAACCTGTCTCTACAAAAAATACAAACATTAGCCGGGAGTGGTGGCACACGCCTGCGATCCCAGCTACTTGGAAGGCTGAGGCAGAATTGCTTAACCCCAGCGGGGCAGAGGTTGCAGTGAGCCGGGATTATGCCACTGCATTTCGGCCTGGGTGAGACAGCAAGACTCCATCTCTGTGGGGTGGGGGCGGGGAGGGAGGAGACACCTGATGAGGACTTTTAATGGTTATTAGAAAGGCAGTAAAAACGCACATATACAAAGTTCTATTGGCCATGTCCTGAAAAACAACATTATGGTATATATAATACTAATCATCCATTTAACAATCCATCCATCTACTCAATCATCCATTCATTCAAGAAATAGTCTTGAGTATATACCCAGAATCATTTTAGGCTACAGAAATAGAGTAGTAAACAAACAGACAAAAGTTCTTACTCTTTTGGAGTTGATATTTTGTGTGTGTGAGAGAGGTAGTCAGAGAATAAATAAATAAGAAAAGTATACAATATATCAGCTGGTAAAAATGCTATGGAAAATAATGAAGTCAGGAATAATAAAATAATAAAGTAAGGATAAGTGTATTAGTCCATTCTCACACTGCTATAAAGAACTGCCCCAAACTGGGTAATTTATAAAGGAAAATGGTTTAATTGGCTCCCAGGTTCACATTGCTAGGGAGGCCTCACCTCTGCACAGGGTGGCATGAGAGAAAATGATGCCAGCAGGGGAAATGGCAAATTCTTACGAAACCATCAGATCTCATGAGTCTCATTCATTATGATGAGAACAGCCAGGGGGAAACTGCACTCCATGATTCAATTACCTCCACCTGGTCCTGCCATTGACATGTGGGGATTATTACAATTCAAGGTTTGATTTTGTTGGGGACACAGAGCAAACCATATCAATAAGCAAGACTGGTGAAAGGGGTAAGAGTTTCAATTTCAATAAAAATTAGCAGAGATGAAGGATTTAGCCATGAAGATATTTGAGGGAAGAGCTCCCGGGTAGAAAGATTGGCAATTGCAAAGGCCCTGAAGCAGGGACATGCATGGGGTGTTCAAGGAAGCCAGAATTACTGGAGTGAGATAGATGAAGAGCAGTAGGGAACAAAATCAGAGAGATAAGGGGGTGTGAGGATCCCTTGAAGGTGCACATTTCCAGATGAATTTTGACTTTTACCGAGAGTGAGTTGAGAAGCCTTCAAAGGATACTGAGGAGTGAAGAATATGATCTGACATATACCTTAATAGGATCAATATGGCTGTTCTTCTGAGAACAATTTGAAGAGGAACAAGAGTGAAAGCAGTGAGACTAGTTAGCAGGCTGTAGAAGTCATCTAGGTCAGAAGTGACAGTGATTTGATGAAGGTTGTAGGGTGGTAGCAGTGAAGACTGGGATAAGTTGTCAGATTTTGGCTGTATTTGAAGAAGAAATAAACAAAAATTGGGCAGTATTATTTTAGGCATAACATTTGAAACACTGACATTATAAACACTCGTCATGCTCAAGCTCAAGGAATTGCAAATTTTAAAGTGCCATCTTATGTTCTCCAGGTGGTGGTGGAAAGGGGAATAGAAATAGCAAATCTGATTGCCTGGCTTTTTCTCTTTTTTTTTTTTTTTTTTTTTTTTTTCTGAGACAGAGTCTCACTCTGTCGTCCAGGCTGGAGTGCAGTGGCGCAGTCTCGGCTCACTGAAAGCTCCGCCTCCCGGGTTCACGCCATTCTCCTGCCTCAGCCTCCCCAGCAACTGGGACTACAGGCGCCCGCCACCACTCCCGACTAATTTTTTTGTATGTTTAGTAGAGAAGGGGTTTTGCTGTGTTAGCTAGGATGGTCTCGATCTCCTGACCTCGTGATCCGCCCGCCTCGACCTCCCAAAGTGCTGGGATTACAGGCGCGAGTCACTGCGCCCAGCTTTGCCTGGCTTTTATACAAAGGAACCTACTCACTTTTAACTCTCAGAAAAGGCATGTAGGGGAAAAAAATCAATTCTACATATATCCTAACATACCTAATATTTTCTAAGAGGAGTTATGCTCCTGGTAATTAATTTTTTTCTTTTATACCATTAGTTCAAGTTTATATTTTCGTTGGCCACATACTGAAATATTTGCCCTGGGAAACTGAAGGGAAACTGAAAAGGGATTTTAAGAAGTAAGGATTGCAAGAATATAATGCAAATAAGAAAAAAAATGTGCAGTAACATCAATCTACAATTATTTTTCCAGCTACAATCAGATGCACTGCCAAAAAGTCACAGGTGTGCAGGCCATGTAATAATAAGAGACAACAAAGTGAAAAGATTTACATCCAATGCACTTTCATTCAATGGAGAGGTTGGGAACCACTTAAATATAGTTTTGAAAATACTGGAGGATTTAAGAAAGTGAATATCAATAACCCCAAAATCACATAATGAAATAGGGAAAGAATGGATTTACAAGTGACATGAAACACTGAAATTTTCTTCTAAGCAGGCTTTATTTGTTCCTTTATGATATTTGAACATATTTTCATGTGACTGGGTTAACATTGTATACTGAGCCGGCTTCCAATAAAAACTGTATAAAAATAGCCTTCAAATTATCAATATCATTGTTAACATGAGCGCCAAATTTATATATGCAAATAAATAATTCCCCTTTTCCCATGTTTTTGTTGATTTTACAATGCACAGAGGCTCCTGGCCCACCCAGGGTATAATGGGTGGCTGAATTCTTCCTTCATTTCATTCCAAGTCCTTACTCTGATAACAGAAAAGAAGGGCGCCTATTTATAATTCTTACAAGTAGAGAAGGCCTTTTTGTACTTTTTATAAAAGTGCATTATGTGCTGGCTGTGGTTCCTCACTCCAATCTGTTTGTAAATAATCACCTTTTTGGGGTAGTTATAGATCAACCTTCTCAAACTTCAGTGAACTGGGGCACTCGCTAATAATTCAGATTTCCGGGCCCCATCACCAACCTCTTAAACCTGTATCTCTATTGGTTCGGGCCCAGAATTTACAGTTTAGACAACTATTCCTGCAGATCCTGATGCTGCTGAACATCAGAACAACAGTTGGAAAAACACTATTATAATTGCATTCCAGCAATGAGAAAATATCTCAAATATCTCAAAATATTGAAGAGTAGTCCTAGTTTTTCTACTTATTAAATGCATCAGGTTAATTCAATTTGTACAATGAGGATATAATATTGGGTCTGCCTAATTCACAGGGTTATTATAAAATTAGGCAAGAATGGTTTCTAAGTCAGACTTTGCACCAAAATCACCTAGAGCTTATTATAATAAAAATAGAGCTGTCTGGATTTCACGCCCAGCTCACAATACCAAAATCCTTGAGGTTGGGTCTTGGCAGTCTTCACTTCTCTCTTGAGTTGAAACCTCTGTTTTCTGGATATCATGTCTCCCATTTTCTTGTTTAACACCCTTGTTTTAGAGGGATACATAATTCAGTGACTTTCTGAGAAATGGTACATGAGAAGAATATTTTGGATTTTTTGTTTGCTTTTTTACAATCTGAACATGAGATTAACTCATAATCCATTTTTGGTTTGGCTAAATATATAATTTTATCCAGAAAATTATCTTCCTTTAGAATTTTTAAGGCATGATTGTAATATTTCTTATTTTTTGTATGTGATAAGGGCTTTTTTTCTATATTTCTCTTTTCAAGGAAGTGTTTTATTTACCCATTAATTTACTGTTTTTGGTGGTGTACATTTCTACCTATAGATCTGAGCTTCCATCAGGCATCAACAATGATTGTCTAAAACAATCAGTTAGCATTTATTTAACTGCAGGTCTTCTGGTAACAGACGATCTCAGCTTTCATTTATGTGAAGTCTATTTTACTTTTTTGTGAAGAATATCATCATCTAATACAGAATTCTGGGTTGCCTATTTTTCCATTAACTCTTTAAATATAACATTCAGTTGTCTTATGGCCTTAATTGTGTCGGATAGGAATCAGCTAATTCATATTATCATTCTCCTTGACTTAATGTGTCTTTTTATTAAACTGACTACTCTAAAGTTTCTTCTGTATTTGGTATTTAGGAATTTGACTAGATATAACTAGGAATGCATGCACATTCATGCACCCCTGTGTTCATTTATCCTGCCTGGGGTTCACTGGGCTTTTCTAATCTGTAAACTGATAACTTTTCATTAAATTTGGGAACTTTTCAGGCACTAATACATCAAATATTATGATACCCATTTTCATTCTCTTCTCCTTCTGGGACACCAAATAAATGTATATTAGATTATTTAACATTGTGGCACAAGACTCAAAACTCTGTTCATTTTTTTTCAATCTCTTAGTATCTTGATTCTTCAGATGGTTCTTGGATGGTTACTTTTGTTTTATATTCGTGTTCACTGGCTCTTTCTTCTGCCATCTCTAATCTACTTGCCAAGGCTATCCAACGGATTTTGTAATTTCGTATTGTACTATTCAGATCTAGTCTTTCCTTTCGATCCCTTTAATAGATTTCCATTTTTTTCTTTAGAGATCCCCATTTATGCCATTTTCCTTCTATTATTTTTCATTTTTTTTTGTTTAAAACTCTTCAAATATTTAAAGTAGCTACTTTAAAGACTGCTAAATCCAACACCTGGGTCATTTGGCATTGATTTTTATTAATTTTTTTAAATAAACATTGGTTACACTTTCCTATTTCTTTTCATATATAGTGTTACATTAAATCAATTCCAAAGTGTAAAATTAAATGACTTGATAGATACATGCACCCATGTAGCCACCATTACAATCAAGATATATTATATTGGTGCAAAATTAATTGCATTTTTTGCCATTGCTTATAATGGCACCAGCCTAATAGAACATTTCTATCACCCAAAAAGTACTCTTATGCCTCTCTTCCTGGTTAGTCTCCACACTCTTCCTGTCCCCAGGCAACTACTAATCTAAATTAAATTCCTACAGAGTAGATTTGTCTTTCCTACAGTTTTACATAAATAAAACTATACAGTATGTTTCCTTTTATGTCTGGATTATTTTGTGCAACATAATATTTTTAAGATTAATGCACATTGTTGTGCATATCCATATTCATTTTTGTCACTGAGTATGGATATGCCAAATTTTCACCTGTTGACAGAAATTTTGATTATATCTAGTTTTTGGCTATCATGACAAGAGCATACTATAAATATTCCTGTATGAGTCTTTGACTAGACAAGAATTTTTATTTCTCTTAATACCTAGAGATATGTGTACTCAGTCATTTTGTAAGTGTATACTTAATTTTATAAGAAAAAAAAAACTACTAAAGGGCTTACCAGAGGTATTGAATGCTTTTACATTTTTACCTGCAATTATTGAGAGGGTTCCAGATGTTCTACCTCCTCAGAAGCCCTTGACATTGTCTGACTTTGTAATATTCGCCATTTTAGAGTGTTATGAAAGTGAGACTCTGGTCTTTGTGTTCTGGCTGGACTGGAACTCTTATATGACCTAGCAATAATGAACTTTTAGTTTCTGTGTGCTGGTTTTAACACCATAGAAGCTTCTTTTTAGTAAACCTTTAATATGTGGAATCCAAATCTCAGCTATTCACTCATGGAGGGACTCACTAAGAGACTTCTGAACCTATTCTCTGCATAGCTTTCTCCTCTCTGGTGTCTACTGTCATGGGTTCCAGTTATTTCAGCCACTATGAAATCTGACCTCTGCCTCATCAGCTCAGTGGAACTGTCTTGGCCTCCAGGATGCTGCACTGTAGTTGGCAAAGAGTTGCACAGGCAGAGAGCTACAGTAATCATGGGGTTCACCTCATAAATTTTGACACCTATAGGGATTGCAGTCTATGTTTCTTGTTGTCAAATACCTGAAAAGAGTTGCTTCATATAATTTTCACACTTTTATTATTGTTATAGTGAAAGAGCTGTTTTCATACTTCTTACTTCATCATAGACAAAAGTAGCTCTGTAATGTTTTCATTTTTCCTTTTATCTCTGATATTAAACATTTCATAACATGAGATTATGCTGGAGCCTATCAATCTGGAAAGTCATACTCTCACTTGTATGAATGTATTTACTTCAGAAATTTTCTCTCTTTTTTCTTTATTCTTTCTTTTTGGAACTCCTGTCATTCTGAGGTTAGGCATGCTGAAATAATCCCCTACTTAAATATTTTTCTAAGAAAACCAATTCTATCTCATGTATCTTCTCTGGTGTTTTTTTCATTTTAATTTCTGAGAGATTTCTTCAATGTTATCTTCTAAATTAAGAATTGATTTCTTTAAATTTCTGCTCTCATATATTTAATTTCTAAGATCTATTTATTATTCTGTTCCATTTTTAGTGAAAACTTTTATTTAGTTATGGATAGTATGTCTTCTCTTATCTCTGAAAACACTAAGGGCAATTTCACATTAAGTGAGTATTTTCTAGTGTAAAATTGTATTCCTTAAATGATGTTTTCACATTATGCCTGATAATTTTTTTTTAGTGATTGCTCTAGGCCTTACTCTGTATATTTTAACTCATCAGAATGCACTTCAAATGTATGCTAATTTAATTTCACTGATATGTAGAACTGTTTTTCCTATATAACTGTGTTTTTCCCTTTTTGTCCTATAAATAATATAACTATGAGACATAGGGGAAATTTTAAACTGATAATAACTTAATGCTGATTACATAAACAGAAAAACTTAAAAAGTAAATCCAAATAAAGACATTACCCTTCAAGCTCATCCCCTTGGTTATTAACTTTTTGTTGTTTCTATACTATCTATATCTTAAAAAGTTGTTGTAGTTATTGCTTTTAATAGGTTCACCTTTTAGGGTTTCTACTCATGATAGTAGTAGTATATATACCACAATTACAATGCTATAATATTCGGTGGTTTTTCTGTGTATTTATTGTTACCAGTGACCTTTGTCCCTACTGATGATTTGTTATTGATCATTAAATTTCTTTTTTTTCTTTGTTAACAGACTGAAGCACTCTCTCTAGAATTTCTTGTAGGACAGATCTGATGTTGATAAAATCTCTCAGCAAATTATGTTTTGGGGGGGCCTGTCTTTATTTCTCTTTCATGTTTAAAGGATATTTTCCCTCAACATATTGTTCTAGGATAAAACTTTTTCTCCTTCAGTACTTTAACTATGTTATGCCACTTTCTCCTGGCTCATTGGGTCTCCACTGAAGTCTGCTGCCACGTGTATTGGAGCTCCATTGTATGTACAGATCTTGTATACATGCTTCATTCTTTTTGTTCTTTTGTGTCCTCTGACTGTGTATTTTCAAATAGCCTGTCTTCAAGTTCACTAATTCTTTCTTCTGTTTCATCATTTCTACTATTAAGGGACTCTGATGCATTATTCAACTGTAGAATTCTGCCTAACGCTTTTTAATTATTGTAATCTCTTTGTTAAATTTTTCTGATAGGATTCTGAATTCCTTCTGTGCTCATCTTGAATTTTGTTGAGTTTCCTCAAGGCAGCTCTTTTGAATTCTCTGAAAGTTTACGTATCTCTGTCTCTCTTGAATTGGTCCCTGGTTCCTTATTTAGTTCAATTGATGTCTCATTTATGAAGATAGTTTGAATATAAAATACTTGATTGAATGTTTCTTTCTTATAACACTTTAAATACGTCATCTCACTGCCTCCTGGTCTACATTGGTTCCCGTGAGAAGTTAGCAAAAAATCTTATTATGATTCTCCTATATGCACATGTTGTATTTTTCTTTTGCTGCTTCAAGGATTTGCTCTTTGTATCTGGTATTCAATATTTTTCCATAAAGTTTCTGTGTCTGGATCTTGTGAAAGTAAAATGAATTTGGGAGCCCCAAATCACTAAGCTAATGGGAAAAGTCAACCTGGCAACTACTTAGGGCCAACCTGTCTCCCATTCCATTCAAAGAAACCCCTCTGCTCACTGAGATAAATGCATATCTGATTGCCTCCTTTGGAGAGGCTAATCAGAAACTGAAAAGAGTGCAACCCTTTGTCTATTTATGTATGACCTGGAAGCCTCCTCCCTGTTTGAGTCTTTCTGCCTTTGCATCAAGTTGTCCCACCTTTTCATCGTACTTATATTGATTGATGTCTTATGTCTCCCTAGAATGTATAAAACCAAACTATGCTCTGACCCCCTTGGTGAGATGTCATCAGGACATCCTGAGGCTTTGTCACAGGCATGCATGCTCAACCCTGGCAAAATAAACTTTTGAAATTAACTGAAACCTTTCTCAGATTTATGGGTTCACAATCTGCATTTATCCTCTTGGAGTTTTCTGAGTTTCCTTCATTTGTAGATTAATGACTTTTTTAACTAATTTTTTTAGCTATTATTTTTGGCATAATTTTTTCAACTTCTTTTTCTCTCCCCTTCTTTGTATTATTCTCATTACACAGATGATGGTGTACTTAATGGTGTCCTACATTTTCCTGAGTCTTTCATAATTTCTCTTCATTCTATTTTCTCCCCTCTGTTGTTTGGATTGCATAATCTCTATTGATTGATCTTCAAGTTCACTAATTTTTTATTCTTCCAATTCAATTTTTCTATTAAGCCCCATCTAGTAAATTTTTAATTGCAGTTATTATACTTCTCAACTCTTAAATTTGTTTTTCTGTTTATAATTTCTCTGTCCATAATTGTCGTTATGCCTTCCATTCCTTATTTAAAAATGGTTTTCTTTGGTTCTGGGAACATGTTTATAATGGTTGCTAGAAGTATTTATTTGTTAAAAACAACATGTATGCCATTTCACAGGCTGTTTCTGTTGTCTATTTTTTCCCCTGTGTCTACATCACACTCTCCTACTTATTGGCATATCTCAGAATTTTTTGTTGAAATTTGGATATTTTTCATAAAACATTATAGTCAGTTTTGACACTTATCCACACTTCCACCTGCTTGTACTTTCTGTTGTTTCTTGCTTATGTATTTATTTAGTGACTTATCTGGGCTATTTTAGTGAAGTCCATTTTCTTTTCAGTGTGAAGCCTCTGATGTTGCTCCTCAGAATGGGAACTTTGGCCATGCATAATTTTACCCTGGGATGAGAGTGTTATTATCAGGGCTGTCTTGGCCTGTGTCTTTCCTCTATCTCTGTTAAGCTGTCTGTTTAGGCATCACACTCAGCTGTTAAACAATACAAATTGTCACTGATTGCTCTTTTGTTTTCAACAATGCTCTGAAGCATAAACTGCTACTCAGTGTAATACAGTTAAATTCAGGACACTTTGCAGTGGTAGTCTTTGAAAACAGTGTTGAAATTTTGTTCTGACCTATGGAGGGCTCTTCTTAGTTGCCTCTTTCCTGAGACCTCTCTGATAAACTAACTGGTCTACAGTTTGGCTTGCTGTTTTCATGAAGATGCCATTATGCTTCTTAATAGTTTACCACCAGAATTCCCATTGTTTTCAAGCCCTTTTAGCCTTGAACTTCCTCCCATGTTGTTTCCAACAAAATCTCTTACCTTGAAAAGAGCTTCAGAGATCTTTGTTTTCATGATTTGCCTCTCTCCGGGGCAATATCTCTGTGCCACTAGTCCAAATCTGGGGATGGGGACAATGGCCTTCTTGTCTCACAGTGACATGCCTGTTTTTGATCAATGAACTAAGTAGAGGTGGTAGCTTCTAGTTTCCCCTGTTACTGTGCAACATCTGTCCTACAAGTGAGCTTAGGATTGTATCATCTTAAAAAAAGATGCCCACGTCTTTTTTTCTTTTTAAAAAAACTACATAGTATTCTGTTGTGTATACACCCCACTTTCTGCATCCATTCATCTGTTGATGGGACTTAGGTTGACTGCTTATCTTGGCTATTGTGAATAATGCTTCAATGAACATGAGAGTGCAGATGTCCCCTTAACAAGTTGATACCAGTTTCTTTGGATATATACCCAGAAGTGGGATTACTGGATTATATGGTAGTTTTATTTTTATTTTTTTGAGAAACTTTCATACTATTTCCCATACCAGCCCTATTAATTCACTTTACCACCAACAGTGAGCAAGGGTTCTCTTTTTTCCAAATTCTCACCAAGGCTTGTTATTATTTTTTTTTGATAGAGCCATACTAACAGGTATGGAGTAATATCTCATTGTGGGCTTAATTTGCATTTTTCTGATAATTAGTATGAACCCCAAATATCTGCAGGTCTCAATTTACGAAGTTTATTTTGCCAAGGTTAAGAACACACGTGTGACACAGACCCAGACATGTGCTCAAGGTGGTTGGGGGTACAGTTTGCTTTTATACATTTTAGAGAGACATGAGAGATCAATCCATACGTGTAACATGTGCATTGGTTCCATCCAGTAAGGCAGGACAACTTAAAGTGAGGGCTTCCAGGTTAGAAGCAGATAACAGACAAAAGGGTTGCATTCTTTTGAGTCTTTGATCAGCCTTCCACAGATTACACAATTTAGCCTGGCTCAGTGAATCTGCATTTGTATATAAACAATAGGAGAGAGGAAGCAATCAGATATGGGTTTGTCTCAGGTGAGCCTCAGAGGGATGACTTTGAATAGAATGAGAGGCAGGTTTGCCCTAAGCAGTTCTCAGCTTGACTTTTCCCTTTAGCTTAGTGATTTTGGGCTCCCAAAATTTATTTTCCTTTCACATTAGTGATGTTGAGCATTTTGTCATATACCTATTGGCTACATGTATGTCTTCTTTTGAGACATGCCTATTTAAATTAAAGAGATATATTTTTTAAAACCAAGCAAAAAACAAAGTACCTTTCCTGCTCTCACTACCTAAGCAATACAACACTTCAGACATCAAATGTGTGGTTTTTTCCCCTACATTAAGCAAACAGTTCTCCAAAGACACCAGATAGGTGTCTTTTAATTCAATCCAATTATTATACTATCTTCCTGGAGATAGTAACAGATTCCACAGATTAAAGGCTCAGTTCCACAAGACTGCTCCTCCCTCCACTTCAAATGCTAATCACAAGTAGTAGGTTGTCATCCACATTTTTGATTGTCTATAAATCAGAATTACCATAACCCATTCTTGGGTTCAATTAATTTGCCAGAGGTTCTTACAGAACTCAGGGAAATGTGTGACTTACATTTAGTCATTTATTATAAAATACATTACAAAAGATACAAATGAAGACGTAGATAGAAGAGATGCCTAGCACAAGGTATGAGAGAAGGCACATGGAGCTTTCATACCCTCTCCCACATGCCACTCTCCAGGAATAGTCACATGTTCAGTTATCTGGAAGCTCATTCTATCCTTGTCCTTTTGAGTTTTTATGGAGGCTTCATTATGTAGGCATGATTGATTACATTATTAGCCATTGATAATCAAATCAACTTTCTGCCCTCCCTAGAGGTCAGAGAGTGGGGCTGAAAGTTCTAATCCTCTAATTACAGAAATGGTTTCCCTGGCAACCAATCCCCATCTTAAGGCTACCCAGGAACTCACCAAAAGTCATCTAATTAGAACAAAAAATGCTCTAATCACCTAGGAAATCTCAAAGCTTTTAGCAGCTCTGTGTCAGAAACTGGAAGTCAAAGATCGAATGTTACAACAAAAGATTTGCCTAGCACCCCAATCTACAAAGGAATATTACAATTTCTGTCTCAGGAACTGGGGCAGAGGCCAAATACTAGACTAAAAGATACTCTTAGAATCCCATCACTCAGTAAATTACAAGGCATTTAAGAGCTCTGTTCCAGGGACTGGGAGAATAGACTAACATTTATATTTATTATTATTTCATAGAGGTCTTTTGCCCATTCTTTAACCAGGTTATTTGCTTTCTTGATATTGAGTTGAGTTGCTGTATATTTTGGATATTAACTTTATGTTAGATATATGGTTTGAAAATATTTTCTGCCATTCAAAAGTTGTCTTTTCACTGATGAAAAGGCAACTTTTGTATCCTTTGCTGTGCAGAAACTTGTAGTTTCTCTTATCTACTTTTCCTTTTGTTGCATGTGCTTTAGGTGTCATATTCAATCAATTAAGGCCAACACCAATGCCATTAAGGTCTTCACCTATGTTTTGTTCTAAGAGATTTACAGTTTCATGTCTCGCTTTTAAGTCTTAAATTTATTTTGAGTTGAATTTTGTGTATGTTTTAAGATATGGGTCCAATTTTATTTTTTTGCATCTGGAAATCAGGTTTTCCCAACACCATGTGAATATGCACTTTTCCCAAAACCATCTGTTGAAGAGACTGTGCTTTTACTTTTTGAACACAGAATGTTTTTCCATTTATTTGTGTCTCCTTTCTTTTTTGTGATGTTTCACCGTTTCCAGGATATAATATTTTTGCTTCCATAATTAAGATTACTATTTTATTATTTTGGTGCCATTGTAAATTGGGTTGGTTCTTTTTTGTTTGAATTATAAATAATTCAATTATAAATATGTATAATATAGATTATATATATCTTATATGTTATATATAGTTATACAGATTATATATCATATCTTGTATGTTATATATAATATACATGTGTTATATGACTCTATATGTATTTATATATCATTATATATACTACATATAGACATTTATAACATATATGTTTTGTTTGGATAGAAATTTATTTTCTACAAATGGAAACAAAAAGATAAAATTGTTACTACAAATCCAAAGCAGTCCCTCTAAACAGTGAATAAAAAATGGTGAAGAAACAACTGATGCTGGAGCACTCTTTTTGTGTTAGTAGAAATGCCGAATTAAAAATACTGGGTGAACATATATTTATGGAAGGCATTTTTTTTTGCTTTTGCAAAAGCACATTAGACAAAAGTTTTTACTTATACTGATCTTTAAGAAAGCACACAGGCAATACTCTTCAACACCTTCATAGATAATTTTCAGTTTGAAATTAAAATCACTGTCTCCAAGTTTTATATGCTGTGCAGCATATTTTAAACAACATTTTCATTCCCTCTAAAGAAAATCTCTATAGATGATTTTCTGCATTTTAATTTTACAGTGCATGTACAACAAACAAAATTTGACTGGCTTGACAAAGACATAAAGTGTCTCTTACCCATTAGATTTTATTAATTATATTTTTGCCAACCCAATGATTTATAAAAGCCTACTCATGAAAAAACAATGCCCAGAGCCTATCTAAAACCTGCAAATTATCCAAACATGCCATGGGTAGACTGTGAAGGTCAGCTGAGTATTCTTAAGGTATCTTTGTAGGATGCATACCAAAAATAGAAGAAAAATTACAAAATCTAAAATTACTTTTATATGGGAAGTTTCAGCAGTGTTTTCACACAGCCTAAGCAAAACACAGAATAAAATATATTAGAGCTAATGGAATCCATAACTATTCTAGAAAGAATGAAATGAATTAAAGAAAAAATTAGGCTAAAAACATTCATTTTAATTGTTAAGCACTCATTTATTCATTCAGAAATTATTGTTCACCACTTTTTACTCATTAGGATATGGGTAAGCTATTTTGAGAAAAACAAATAGTAAATAACAATTGTTGGTAAGAATGTAGAAAAATAAGATCCCTTGTGCACTGTTGGTGGTTACGTAAAAATGGTACAGCTGCTATGGAAAACAGTATGGTGGAAATACAAAATCGTATTATCATATGATTCAGCAATTCTACTTTTTGGAATATACCAAAAATTATTGAAAGCAGGGTCTTGAAAACCTATTTGTACACCCATGTTCATAGCAGCATTATTCACAATAGGCAAAAGGTGCAAGCGACTCAAGTGTTCATCATGGATGAATTAATAAAATGTGATACATACATACAATGGATGTTATTCATCTTTTTAAAAGAGGGAAATTCTGATGTAACCTACAACATGGATAAGCCTCAAGGACTGCTATGGTTTGGATGTCGTCATCAAAACTCATGTTGGAACCTTAATTTCTAGTGTGGCAATGTTACAACGTGGTGCCTTTAAGAGGTGGTTAGCTTTTTTAACATAAATTAATGTCATTCTTAAGAGACTGGATTAGATATTACTAGAAAGGATTTGTTTCCATGAGAGCAGGTTATTATAAAGTGAGGCTGCCTTTTGTGTGTGGTCTCTTTTCATGTACGTGCTTTTTCTTCCTCCTTCTTTGCCATGTTGTCATGCAGCACAGGGCCCTCATCATGGATTTTCCAGTCACCATTATTATGAGTTGAATAAACCTATTTTCTTTATAAATTATCTAGCCTCAGATATTCTGTTACAGCAAAACAAAGTGGACTAGGGCAAGGATTTTATGCTAAGATAAATAAGCCAGTAACAAAAAGACAAATACTGTATAATTCTAATTATATGCAGTACGAAAAGTAGACAAATTTATATGGAACAGTAATCATCAGGTGCTGGTGAAAGAATGAATGGAGTGTGGTTGACCAATGGATACGGAGTTTTATTTTTGCAATCTAAAAAGAGTTGTGAAGGGCCGGGCGCGGTGGCTCAAGCCTGTAATCCCAGCACTTTGGGAGGCCGAGACGGGCGGATCACGAGGTTAGGAGATCGAGACCATCCTGGCTAACACAGTGAAACCCCGTCTCTACTAAAAATAAAAAAAAAAAAAACTTAGCCGGGCGAGGTGGCAGGCGCCTGTAGTCCCAGCTACTCGGGAGGCTGAGGCAGGAGAATGGCGTGAACCCGGGAGGCGGAGCTTGCAGTGAGCTGAGATCCGGCCACTGCACTCCAGCCTGGGTGACAGAGCGAGACTCCGTCTCAAAAAAATAAATAAATAAATAAATAAATAAAAAGAGTTGTGAGCATTGGTTACACAGCAATGGGAATGTAGGTAATATTACTTAACTGTACATCTAAAATGGTTAAGTTAGTAAATTTTATGTTATATGTATTTTTCCAAAAACAATGAAGAATTGTTGTTGAGTGTCCCCTACAGGCCAAGAAACACATTAGATATTGAGGGTATTGTGATACAAAGATATGATTCCTTACCCCCAAATTTGAGAGAGTTGACAAACAAAGACACAATATTTATGTATGCATGTGAAAAGTTTGTGGGAGAAAGAATACTTACATTGATGTGAGGTGGTCAATAAACCTTTGCTGAAAGAATAAAGAATAAGTAAGAAATATCAAAATGTTTGAGAATTATTTTTTATACAAGCTGTGTGACCATACGCAAATTTCTTAAGCTCTCTGAGTCTCACATTCCTCATTAGTAAAACTGGATGATTTCTGTCAGGGAGTAATTGCAGGATTAAATGAAATAATATATGTAAAGACCCTAACACAGTGTCTGGCAAATAGTGATCATAAAAAATTGTGTCTACATGTACACGTATGTTTATTGCGGCACTATTCACAATAGCAAAGACTTGGAACCAGCCCAAATGTCCATCAATGATAGACTGAATTAAGAAAATTCGGACATATACACCATGGACTACTATACAGTCATAAAAAAGGATGAGTTCATGTCCTTTGTATGGACATGGATGAAGCTGCAAACCATCATTCTGAGCAAACTATCGCAAGGACAGAAAACCAAACACTGCATGTTCTCACTCATAGGTGGGAGTTGAACATTGAGAACACTTGGACACAGGGTAGGGAACATCACACACTGGGGCCTTTCATGGGGTCGGCTGAAGGGGAGGGATAGCATTAGGAGCTATACCTAACGTAAACAACCAGTTAATGGGTGCAGCACACCAACATGGCACATGTATACATACGTAACAAACCTGCATGTTGTGCACATGTACCCTAGAACTTAAAGTGTAATTAAAAAAAGAAAAAAAAAACAAAAACCACATACACATAAAAATATTGTGTCTATTAGTATTAATAGTGTTCCTTTATTATCACTACTGCTGTATTACTCTAGCATCAACTTCTTTCTTTCATTGTTAAATCCTGTTGCTGCTATTTTAGTTTTCACTTGGATATCTATTCCTTCTTTCTTATTTTACTTTCTCTCTCCAGTTCCTCATCATTTCTTATTTGCCTTATTACAATGTAATATCCACCATTTTTATTGCTGTTCTTATGTTGCAGATAGAGTTGTTAGGATTTTGAGCTTACCAAAATGGATTCAGATCATGTCACTCTCTTCTTTAAGAATCTTGAAAGCTTCCTTCACACACAAAAAATCAACCAAGGCTGGGTGTGGTGGCTCACGTCTGTAATCCCACACTTTAGGGAAGCTGAGGCAGGTGGATCACTTTAGGTCAGGAGTTTGATACCAGCCTGGCCAGCATGTCAAAATCCCATCTCTAGTAAAAATACAAAAATTAGCCAAATGTGGTGGCATGTGCCTGTAATCCCAGCTACTCAGGAGACTAAAGGACAAGAATTGCTTGAACTTGGGAGGTGGAGGTTGCAATGAGCTGAGATCATGCTATTGCACTCCAGCCTGGGTGATAGAGTGAGACCCTGTCTACCCTGTCTTACTACTACTACTACTACTAATAATAATAATAATAATCATAGACAGAAAACAAAATACCTTGGTGTGGTATTATGAGCTCTCTTAAGTTGAACCCCACCTATCTTGACAGTTTTTTCTTTCACTATAGTGTGTGATATTCTCCTTTATCCAACTGTAACAGCTTTCTCTTCATTTCCCAAATATGTAGTACATTTTTGCTATTCTGCGCTTTTACACACTGCATTTCCTTTGGTTGAAATGGCATTATTTACCTCTTCACATTATTTCTTCCTTTTTAGTTCAAATATTACTTTCTTGGAGTTAATTATTGAATATAAATTTGTATATCAATGTCATATGGTACTTTATTCCCCTTAATATGAACTTCCCTATGTCCAAAGCCTGATTTAAAGTATCAATTTTGACTTCTGTATTATTTATGATCTGTTCCTTCTAAGTTCATCTCCAATTTATCCCTAACTCTTCATTTACAAATATCACTGGCTCTAACAAGATATTGCCATTTTCATTCCACTCATATCAAGTCATTTAAGTATTCCTTGACAACCATAAGTCCTCAAAATTCTAGTCTTCCATTGCTTACTCATGATGTAACATTGTGTAATACCTTCTGCTTACACTTCTCAATACTCCTGGATTTTTGTTTTATGTATTAGTATTTGACTTGCACTTAGCTTCTAATTAAATTGCTTCTCAAGAGCAGAATCTTAAGTTTGCTTGTATTTTACAACATCTGGCATTTTCCCTGAGATAACAGATGTTTGTTCAGATGGTTGTTTTAGAGAAGTAAGGGCTTAGAAAATCCTAGAAACCAACTTATTTCATCTCATTTTACAGAGAAGGAAAATAGAGCCCAGAACAGAAAAGGCATCGTCCAGGAAAGCCAAGTTAGTTAGTGGCAGGATGCAGAAAGGAGCTTCAGATTAAGAGTTTTTGATTGATAGATTTATATTTGAGACTGTTTCAGATGCTATTTTAAGTTTTATGAGATAAATTTTAAGACATTTACTGAGAGCATTTTGTAAAATATTTTCCTGCTTTGTGTGGAAGCCAACTAAGTTTTAAATAAAAAATAATATATAACCTGATAGCATTTATGCATGAGTACAAAAAAAATCTACTTTAAAAAATAAAAAAGCAGAAGAGACTTCCAGTATACAGAATCTTGTAGTTTTGCCACTTCAGTCTAATGAGTAAAAGGTAAATAAACTGAAAAAAACAACTCTTCTTAGACCAGTAATAAAAGTGAGGCCACACAGCAGACTGCTACCCCCAAATTGGAAAGTGTAACAGGAGAATAAATAAAGTTACACCATTCCGGAGCAGAAACTCAGCAGTAGAAATCCCTTTGGGAACCAGTGCCAAGGTAGTAAAACCTGATGTGTAATTGACAAACTGCTGGAGGCTCACTGTGGAACATTCTGAGACTTAAATCTCTAGGAAGGACCCAGTAATGAAGGATGACCCTCTCCCCGCCATTTTTGTGAGTTTTACATTTAGGGACTTGACCAGGTTCTTATGAAAAATATTCTCTCATGATTTTGACAAGGGGAGGAGAAAAAATATACATATTAAATATGCTTAGAATATTCTGTTCTTCTTAATAGTCTTCCCTCAGCATAAACTTACTAGAGCCTAGCTGGATGTGGTTTTATCAGAGCCCAACTGACCTGAGGAAAGAGGACCGATCAACTCAAGCTTCCTCTAGTCTTTCAAATGACAGAGGGAAATCCCAAACTCCAGTTTACCCTGGCTATTCTGTCCCACCTAAGGGATGGGGAGTGAGTCTGAGAAGCACATGTGAAGATCAAATTCCAGAGGTACAGTCTCCCTAAAAGACTGGGACCTAATAATAAATATATAGAATACTTTTCCTTCCCCATGTTACTAAAGGCTTATTTATGGCATTTTCTTTTATCTAGTATATCATTACCAGCTATCAATAAAAATGTACAAGACTCACTAAAAACACAAAACATAATTTAAAGAGACAGAACAGGCATCAGAACCAGGCTCAGATATAGCAGAGATGTTGAAATTATCAGACTACAAATTTAAAACAACTATGGTTACTATGCTAAGGGCTCAAATAAAGTAGATCACATGAGAAAACAGATAGGCAGTTTAATCAGAGAGACAGAAAGTCTAAGAAAGAATAAAAAAGAAATGCTAGAGCTCAAAAGCACTATAACAGAAATCAAGAATGGCTTTGATGGGCTTATTAGTAGGCTAGACACATCTTAGAAAGAATCTCTAAGCTTGAAGATATCTCAAAAAAAAAAAAAAAAAAAAAAAAAAAAAAACCCTACAAAATTGATAAAAACCAAAGAGAATAGTTACTGAAAAAAACAATTACAAAAGGTTTATAAATACGCAAAATGAGAATACCAGAAGGAGAAGAAATGGAGAATGAAAATAATGAAATATTTGAATAATAACTGAGAATTTTCCACAAATTAATGTCAGGCACCAAACTGCAGATCCAAAAAGCTCAGAGAACACCAAAAAGAAAAAATGCCAAAGAAATCCTCTACCTAGGCATATTGTTTTAAAACTATAGAAAATTAAAAATGAAGAAAATGTTCTGAAAAAAAAGCGAGGAGAAAATAATACCGTAGAGAGAGGAGAGAGAAAAATGATGAAATAGAAAGATCCACTGATCATCCATTCCCCAAAGAAAACAAGTTATCAACATTCTACACTGAAAAAAAAAAATACTTTCATTAGAGCCAAAAATTAAGTACCAGCATGACCACAAGAAGGAAGAGCACCAAGTAGGCTCTTGGGGTCCTCAATTTTAGGACTTGACTCTTATGCTGCATTTATGTTTATTTTTATTTTTTTATCATACTTTAAGTTCTGGGATACATGTGCAGAATGTGTAGATTTGTTAAATAAGTATACATGGTGGTTTGTTGCCCCCATCACTCTGTCATATACATTAGGTATTTCTCCTAATGCTATCCCTCCCCTTAAACCCCATCCCCCAATAGGCCCCAGTGTGTGATGTTTCCCTCCCTGTGCCCATTTGTTCTTATTGTTCAACTTCCACTTATGAGTGAGGACATGTGATGTTTGGTTTTCTGTTCCTGTATTAGCCTGCTGAGGATGATGGTTTCCAGCTTCATCCATGTCCCTGCGAAGGATATGAACTCATTTTTTTTATGACTGCATAGTATTCCTCGGTGTATATATGGCACATTTTCTTTATCCAGTGTATCATTGATGGGCAATTGGGTTGGTTCCAAGTATTTGCTATTATAAATAGTGCTGCAGTAAACACACCTATGCATGTGTCTTTATAGTAGAATGCATTATAATCCTTTGGGTATACACCCAGTAATGGGATTGCTGGATCAAATGGTATTTCTGGTTCTAGATCCTTGGGGTCTACACAAAATTTCTGGACCTGCCCTGGGCCAGACTGGAGCCTCCTGCCTTGAAGGGTGAGTCCCAGGCCAGGCAGCACTCATGACAAGCTAACTGAAGAGCCATTGGACCTTAAGGGAACATCTGCAGTATTCTGGCAGTACTCCTTGTGGCGTAGGTGGCTGTGGCTACAGAGTGAGGCTTCACTGACTTTGGAAAGCGGAGGGAAGAGTAAGAAAAACTGTACCTGGCTCAGCTGCAATATAATAGAACACCAAGTAAAATTCTGAGGTTTTTAAATCTAATCCCTGACCACCAGATATCACTGCTGGACTCACCCAAAAGTTGGGAGATCTTGTCAACCTAAAGGAAAAAAAGAAACACAGGCCTGGCTAACTTTGCAACCTGCTGATTATAAAGCCCAAGGGCCTTGAGTGAGCATAGGTAGTATACAGGGAGTGGGTACAGCAGACCTGGGGTGAGACTCAGCCATATGCTGGCTTCAGGTATGAACCAGTGCAGTCATAGCAGTGGTGGTCACATGGGTACTTGTGTGACTCCAACTCCAGCTTTTGATGACTCAGAAAAAAAGACAGTGACTCCATATGTTTAGAAAAAGGTAAGGAAAGAGAACCAGAGTCTCTGCCTGGTAATCCAGAAAATTCTCCCAGATACAGTTCAAAATCATCAAGGCAGTACTTCTATCAGTCTGCAAGAATCACAGTGTTACTGGCCTTGGGGTTCCCCCTAAAGTAGATACAGCTTATATCACAACAGCCAAGTTCTCCCAAATATTGAAGAACCTTCCCAAAAAGGAAGGCTACAGTTATACACAGACAGTGAAGACTACAATAAATACCTAAATCTTCAATGTCCAGACACTGAAGAATACCTACTAGCATCAACACCATCCAGGAAAACATGACCTGCACAAATTAACTAAATAACACACCAGGGACCATTCCCAGAGAAACAGAGATACGTCACCTTTCAGAGAGAGAATTCAAAGTAGGTATGCTGAGAAAACACAAATTCAAAATAACACAAAGAATAAATTCAGATAATTTTAACAAAGATATTGAAATAATACTTTAATAATAATTAAAGAGATTGAAATAAATATCAAGATGAAATTCTGCAGCTGACAAATGAAACTGGCATACAAACGAAGGCATTAGAGTCGATAAACAGTAGAATTAATCAAAAGAAGAATTAGTGAGCTTAAAGAATACTATTTGAAAATACACAGTCAGAGGAAACAAACAAACAAAAAACAAAATGAAGTAAGCCTATAGGATTTTGAAAATATCCTCAAAAGGGAATATCTAAGAGTTATTGGCCTTGAAGAGGAGGTAGAGAAAGAGATAGGGGTAGTTTATTCCAACAGATAATAACAGATAAATTTCCAAACCTAGAGAACCATATCAGTATCCAAGTACAAGAAGGCTACAGAACACCAAGCATATTTAACCCAAAGACTACTTCAAGGCATGTAATAATCAAACTCCCAAAGGTCAAGGATAAAGAAAGAATTCTAAAAGCAGCTAGAGAAAAGAAACAAATAACATACAATGGAGCTCCAATATGCCCGGAAGAACACTTTTCAGTGGAAGACTTATAGATCAAGATAAAGTGGTATGACATTTTAATGTGCTGAAAAAATTACCCTAGAATAGTATATTTAGTGAAAATATCATTCAAACATGAAGGAAAAATAAAAACAGGCAAACAGAAGCTGATGGATTGAGTTAATATCAGACCCATCCTACAATTAAAGAGAGTAGTTCAATCAGAAAGAAAAATACATTAATAAGCAATAAATAATCACTTGAAAATATAAAAGTTACTGGCAGTAGTAAGTATACAAAAAATCACAAAATATTATAACACTGTAACTGTAGTGTGTTAACTACCTTTATGCTAAGTTGAAAGAGTAAACAATAAAGCAATCGAAAATAATAAGTAGAACAACTTTTCAAGACATATTAATTACAAGATATAATTAGAAACAACAAAAAGTTAAAAAGCAAGAGGTTAAATTTAAGGCTTAGATTATTAGCTTTATTTTTTATATGTTTGTTTGTTTATTCCAATAGTGTTTAGTTGTTATTAGGTTGAAATCATGAATTTTAAGATGGTATTTGCAGACTCATTGTAACTTCAAACCAAAAAACACAACAGATGCACAAAAATAAAAAACAAGGCACTAAATTATATCACCAGAAAGAATTACCTTCACAAGAGGAAGACAGGAAGAAAGGAAAGAAGACCACAAACAAGAATAAAACAAATAACAAAATGGCAGTAGTAAGTCCTTCCATATAAAAAACATTTAATATAAATGGACTAAACTGTTCAATCAAAAGACATAGACTGACAGAATGGATAAAAAGCAGACCCATTGATCTGTTGCCTACAATAAACACACTTCATCTATAAAGACACACATAGGACTGAAAATAAAGGAATAAAAAATGATATCTCATGCCAATGAAAACAAAAAGAGGAGTCACTATGCTTATATTAGACAAAATAGATTTCAAGACAAAAACTATAAGAGATAAAGAAGGTCAATATATAATGATAAAAAGGTAAATTCAGCCAGAGCATATAAAAATTTTAAATATATATGCACCAAACACTGGAGCACTATATGACAATACATTGAAAAATCCAGAAGAAATAGACAAATTCCTGCATACATACAACCTACCAAGATAAAATCTGAAACCTGAACTGACAAATAAATAATGAGATTGAAGCCATAATAAAAGTCTCCCAGTAAAGAAAAGCCCAGGACCCTATGGCTTCAATGTCAAATTTTATCAAACATTTAGAGAAAAGATAATACCAGTCCTACTCAAACTACTCTGCAAAATAGAGGAGAAGGGAATATGTCCAACCACATTGCATGATGCCAGTATTACTCTAATACCAAAACCAGGCAAGGACATATAAAAAAAATGAAAACTACAGACTAATATCTCTGATAAACATTGATGCAAAAATCCTCAACAAAATACTAGCAAATTAAATTCAACGATACATTAGAAAGATCATTCATCATGACCAAGTGTGATTTATTTCTGGAATGCAAGGATGGTTCAACATACGCAAATCAATCAGTGTGATACATTATATCAACAGAATGAAGGATAAAAGTCATATAATCATTTCAATTGATGCTGACAAAGCATTTATATAATTTAGCATCCCTTCAAGACAAAAAAATGCAAAAATCTGTGTATAGAATGACCATGCCTTAATATAATAAAAGCCATATACGACAGGACCATAGCTAGTATAATACTGAATGGGGAAAAACTAAAAGCCTTTTTTCTAAGATCTGGAACATGACAAGAATGTTCATGGTTACCACTGTTATTCAACAAAATATTCCAAGTCCTAGCTACAGCAGACAAGAGAGATATAAAGGATATATATATTGGAAGAAAAGACATCAAATTATTGTTGTTTGTGAATGATATTATCTTATATTTGAGAAAACCTAAGGACTCCTGTATTAGTCCATGTTCACACTGCAGATAAAGACATACCTAAGATTGGGTAATTTATAAAGAAAAAGAGGTTTAATGGACTCACAGTTCCACGTGACTGGGGAGGCCTCACAATCATGGTGGAAAGTGAAAGGCATGTCTTACATGGTAGCAGACAAAAGACAATCAGAGCCAAGCTAAAGAGGAAACCCTTTATAAAACCATCAGATCTCATGAAACTTATTCACTACCACTAGAACAGTATGAGGGAAACTGTCCCCATGATTCAATTATCTCCCACTGGGTCCCTCCCACAACATGTGGAAATTATGGGAACTACAATTCAAGGTGGATTTGGGTGGAAACACAGAGGCAACCTATTTCAACTCCACACACACACACAAATATTAGAACTAATAAATTCAGTCAAGTTGCAGGATATGAAACCAACATACAAAAATCAGTAGCATTTCTATATGCCATAAGTCAACTATCTGAAGAAATAAAATATAAACACATTTACAATAGCCACACATGAAATTAAATACCTATAAATTAACCAAAGTGTTGGGGAAACCGGCCCCACACCACCTGGCAGGTACCCCAAGTCCAGTGGAGACAAAGGAATTAGAAAGACAAAGGAATAAGAGTTTAAAAGGCAGGTCCAGGGGACCAGAGCCTCGGAGGCTTGCTCACGGCCCAGAGCTCTTCGGCTCCACCTGATTTACTGGTTTACAAGCTCTTTGTCCTTAGGGCAAATGGGAAGGGTAGGAAGGAATGAGGAAAGGATTAATCTGTGAAGGAGAACTCATGAGTCACTCAATAAGATGTATAGCAGTGGCGGTTTCTGTGAATTTCCTCAAGCAAAGGCATGTGTCTAAACTACTTAAGATCTTTAACTTATCGGGACTGAAATGGGTGGCAGTGGGTTTCAGAAGAAGCCAAGATGTTTGGTTATATTCCACTGCTTCAAGGGAGTGTTATCTCCCCCAAGCAACCTGTGGCACGCTGCTGAGCTGTTATGCTCTCCGGGCATAAAGACATGAAGGCAATAAGGAGACTTTTCTCCTCAGAGGCCACCCATGGCTCCCCATGGGTGTCTCACACAGGGGAGACCAACTCATCTTTCATCCCAGAAACTCTCTTTCCCACACAAAGAAATGAAAGATCTGTATAATAAAAATTAAAAAGTCATGAAGGAAATTTAAGAGAAC
Organism: Macaca thibetana thibetana; assembly: GCF_024542745.1. NCBI lineage: Eukaryota > Metazoa > Chordata > Mammalia > Primates > Cercopithecidae > Macaca > Macaca thibetana. Next base: position 139,551,622 of record NC_065598.1, read on the forward strand.
ACCAACAAATTGAAAAATATTTCATGTTCATAGATTAAAGCAATCTATATTGTTAAAATGTCCCACTACTCAAAGCAATCTACATATTCAGTGCAATTCCTATAAAAATACCAATGACATTCTTCAGAGAAATAGAAAAAAAAATCCTAAAATTTATATGAAACCACAAAAGACCCATAATAGCTAAAGCTATTCTAAGCAAAATAACAAAAACGGAAGAACCACATTCACATACTTCAAATTATATTTCAGAGCTATATTAACAATAGCAGGGTACTGGCATAAAAACAGACACATAGACCAGTGGAACAGAATGGAGAACCCAGAAACAAATTCAGACACCTATAGTGAACTCATGTTTGACAATGACTTCAAGAAAATAGACTGGGGAAAGGAGAGATTCTTCAATAAATGGTGCTGAAAATGCTGGATATCCATATGCAAACAAAGGAATCTAGATCCCTAACTCTCACCAAATACAAAAATCAAATCAAAGTGGATTAAAGTCTTAAATATAATACCTGAAACTATGAAATGACTGCAAGAAAACATAGGAGAAAACCTCCAGGACACTGGTCTGGGCAAAGACTTCTTGAGCAATACCTTACAAGCACAAGCAACCAAAGCAAACATAAACAAATGAAATCACATCAAGTTAAAAAATGCTTCTGCACAGCAAATAATACAATCAACGAAGTGAAGAGTGAACCAAGAGAATGGGAGAAAATATTTGCAAACTACCCATCTGACAAGGGATTAATAACCAGAACATATAAGGGGCTCAAACAACTCTGTAAAAATAAATCTAATACTCCAATCCAAAAATGGGCAAAATATTTGAATAGACATTTCTCAAAAGAAGACATACATATGGTAAACAGGCATATGAAAAGGTGCTCAACATCATTGATCATCAGATAAATGCAAATCAGAACTACAATGAGATATCTCACCCTAGCTTAAATGGCTTACATCCAAAAGACAGGCAAAAACAAATGCTCGAGAAAATGTAAAGAAAAGGGAACCCTTGTACACTCTTGGTGGGAATGTATATTTGTACAACCACTATGGAGAACTGTTTGGAGGGTCTTAAAAAACAAGAAATGAGTTACCATGTAATCCAGCAATCCCACTGCTGGGTTTATACAAAAAAGAAAATAAATCAGTATATCAAAGATGTATCTGCACTCCTATGTTTGTTGTAGCACTGATTACAATAGCTAAGATTTGGAAGCAATCTAACTCTCCATCAACAGATGAGTGGATCAAGAAAATGTGGTACATACACAATGGCATACTATGCAGTTATAAAAAATGAGATCTAGTCATTTGCATCAACATTAATGGAATTTTAGATCATTATGTTAAATTAAATAAGGCGGGTATAGAAAGAGAAACACTGCATTTTCTCAATTATTTGTGAGATCTAAAAATAAAAACAATTTAGCTCATGGACATAGAGAATAGAAGGATGGTTACCAGAGGCTGGTAAGGGTAGTGGGGTGTTTGGGCAAGGTGGTTGTATTAATCCATTCTCACACTGCTATAAAGAACTACCTGAGACTGAGTAATCTATAAAGGAAAGAGTAATTGACTCACAGTTTCACATGGCTGGGGAGACCTCAGGAAATTTACAATCATGGTAGAAGGTGAAGGGAAAGCAAGTCACATCTTTCATGGCAGCAGGATAGAGAGAGAAGGGGGAAGTGTCACACACTTTTAAACTATCAGATCTTATGAGAACTCACTCTCCTGAGAAGAGCAAGGAGGAAAACTGCCCCCATGATTCAATCACCCCCTCCAGGCCCCTCCTCCAACACGACATGAGATTTCGGCAAAGACACAAATCCAAACCATATCAGTGGGGATAGTTAATGTGTACAAAAAAAAATTAGAATGAATAAGACCTACTACTTGACAACACAACAGGGTGACTATAGTCAATAATAACTTAACTGTATATTTTAAAATAGCTTAACAAATGTAATTGATTGTTTTTAACTCAAAGAATAAATGCTTCAGGGAATTAATACCCCATTCTCCCTGTTGTCCTCCTTTCAAATTGCATGCCTGTATCAAAACATCTAAGGTACTCTATAAATAATACAACTACCATGTACCAACAAAAATGTAAAAAAAAATTAATTTTTACAAAATAATACTGTACGTATTGAGGAACAAAGGTAAGAATAACATTTGACTTCTCCAAGGAAATCAAGCAAGCAAGAAGAGAGTGGAGTAAAATATTTAACATGTTGAATGAAAACAGTAGCTACATGCATGCACTTTTTTAGAAAAGGATAAGATATATCGGTGGTGGTTTCACAACATTGTAAGTATGAATAATGTCACTGAATTGTACATTTTAAAATGGTTAAATTGGCAAATGTTATATACATTTTTACTATAATTTAAAAATGTAATAATACGACATAACAAAGATTACTGAATCGTATACTTTAAGCAGGTGAATTGTATGGCATATAAAGTATATCTTAATAGAGCTGTTTTTATAAAAAGAGAAAAGGAGATTTTTCAGACTGAGTATTACTTGTGCCACTAAAAATTAATGAGAAACTCTGACGTGTTGTTATATAGTCTTCAACCAACCAGCTATCTTTCATTATATTATTTTCTGTAGATAAACTCTCATGTTTCTTTGATATGTTTCTGCCATCAGAAGAGGAGATATTTTTATATTTTATCCTCTTGAGTCTTTTGATTTGAAGACATGGTGCTACCAACTGTCCTAGGACAATGTGTGCGGTCAGTAATCATTATGTTCTTCTGGTATATGTCTTAGCCTCTCCCAGTTAAAGGTAGGCAAGGTCTACACTTTCTCTACCCTATAATCTTACTAAGAGGTTACTATTGTAAAATAAAACTAATTAGATCAATTAGTGTTAAACCTACATTAATGAAGAAACAGACAAAAAAAAAACATTTATACAATGAATCTTGGTAACACATAAAAGTCCAATTCTCTGTCCTCAGGTGGTCTAAGAAGCCTTTCCAGGAAGAAGTAATAATATACCAATGGTAGAACTGGTCAATCTTATTATGGGTCAGAGGTCAGAGGCCTTCTGAAATGTAGGGGTAGGGATATCACAAGACTAACCACACAGATATTATAACACAGAGAGGTACTTTAGAGCGCCTCATTTAAACAATTAAGTTCTGTTCATAACTTAGGTGATTTATTGGTGGTATGGCAGACCGGTTAAAAATAACTCTATATAACTTACCCTTAATCATCATGTTGGAAAGTCAAAATGCTAGTAATAATCTCTCAGTGAGTACCTACTATGGGCCAGATAGTATCATAGTCTGGGTTTCCATAAAACAAGCATGGGATAAGGACTTGGGAACTTATTCCAGCAAACAGGAATGCATCAGTGTGTGGGAACAATGAGACAGAGAAAGAAGAAAAGGGTTTAGCTTTTGTGGATTATGACTATTCAGGTGGCACTTAATCCGAGTGCTAAAGGTTAAGCAGGGCTTCAAATAAAACATCTGTATAAGTATGTTCCTAGATGGGGCATAGAAATGTGCAAAGTGATGAGGAAAGGTGATCTACTCACGAGACACCAAGAGGAAAAATAAAAGACATTTGAAATTCTGGTAAAGATAAAAAAATACCATGAATTTGCTCAAATGGGAGAATGGTGAAACAATAATGACATCATCATGCTTTGTAATTCTGCAATACTAAGATGATTGAAAGCAATCTTCTAGGTCAGCAATTTTCAACCATTGTGGTCTCAGGACACCTTTGCATTTTTGATAATTCTTGAAAACCCTAAAAAGCTTTTGTTTAAAGAGGGTTTATCAGTTGCTATTTGCCACATCAGAAATTAAACTGAAAATAAGTTATTAATTTACTTTAATGTGATATTTAATAAACCAATGACATGTTAACATAAATAATACTTTTTAAGAATAAACTATATTTTCAAAATGAAATATACTATATTGAGACAAGTGACGTTGTTTTAAAATGTTGCACATTATCTTTAATACCTCATTTAATAGAATACAACTATATTCTCACATGTGCTTTTGTATTTAGTCTGTAATGAGATGTTGCTTTGATTGATGCATACAAAGACAATTCAGCTTTATACAAATAACTAACTGAAAAAGAAAAGGTTACTTTAATTGCCTTTTCAACCATTTTAAATATTCTGTGATACTACAACAAAACTCAACCGGTAGGAGTCTCTTAAAGGTTACTGCAGTGTGAAATCTGAAACCGTTTCAGTGAACATTTTGCATGGTGAATGGATTTTTCTTCACATGGATGATTTTGTAATGTCTGCAAGGTCATATAAAAATACTGCTTCACATTTGTAAATATCATCACGCATCTCATGAAAAAAGGTTTGAGATACTGGGAAACTGAAACTCATGGTGGTAGATACAAAATTTGCAAAACTTTTAATTTTCCTTGAATTGTCAAGTATTATCATTGGCAGTAGCTACTGTCCCTTGCTTTCATTGAAGTGGCATTCTCATTTCATTTATAAATATCTTCAAATAATCAAGTCTGAAGAAGCATCTTTTTTTTTTTTTTTAGGGAAAATACGATGTTCCATGAAATATAGTAGCCAATGCAGTTTATAACTCAAATAATTATACAAATGCTTTTTCTGAAAATAACCATCTCACATCAGTATGTGATTTAGAAGTGCTTTATGTATACTTCTCATTTTGTCATATGGCTTATTAAAAAGACATGTTCAAGAATGGAGCAGTAATTAAAATTAATCATACTTTCTGCTTCATCAAGTACATTCTTAAGTGAAACTCAAATTTTTAAAACTGAAAGTGCATGACGTGAAGAAAACAATTACCACTTGTGCAGTTTGATGCCACTTTCTTAATTTATGCTAAGGTGCAAGCTGTATTACTTACCATTGGTTTTACACCATCAGTGCAAATGTCTACACAGTGAAAAAAATAGTTTTGACCTTGCAGACTCCCTAAAAGTTTCTTGGGAAGCCCTAGACATGTGTATGGAGTACCAATGCTACGTATATATGATATATGATATATATATATATGATATATGATATCTTCTGTTATGTAATTCCAAATGCATAGTATCTGATTAAGCCGTAACCCTTACTTTACAAAGAAATATAAAAATTCACTCAGAAATATGGAAAGAGAAAGCCTTTGTCCTTTGATTTCTACCTGCATTCTTTGAAAGCTGATTCTGAAGCTGTTCATTTTCCTGTACTTCCAATCTTCCCTGCTTCCTTAGCTTAGGTCTCCTGAGAAGCAAACCGCAAGATAACATGAGGTATGCCAAATATTTATTTATGGAAGGAATGGGAGGTGAGGAGAGCCTTCATACTGTGATTCAGTTCTGACACCTCTGAAAGGGGAGAGAAAAGGAAAGAGAATTAGGTAGACAGAGGCTATGATTACAGGGCAGTTCCAAGGGTCTTTTAGCCAGGACCATGTGGTGACATCAAACCAAAGTCTCCCACTGTAGGAGTTCTATGTCCCTCCACAATAGACTTTACTATCTTCACTCTGCTCAGTCATTGGCTGGGTGAAGCCCATGGGCAGTGAGACTTCGGCAGGCATGTAGTGGTAGATTCACAAGGACAGTAGCCGGGACCATCAGTCTACCATGCTCCCTGAAGCATGACATCTGAGTGGCACATTTTCATGACCCTGCAATTTACCCCTTGTGACAAACAAATCCACTTGTCCAAGCAAGTTTTTAGAACATCATCCATGGTTCCCAGGGTTCTGTCTTCCTGAGAGAAATCTTAAAAACAAGAGTTTTGTGAACAAACTACAATCTCTGGCATTGAAACTGATCTTAGGAACATAACTGGCACTTATCTTTATTCTCTCTTCTCCACTACATAGTCTAGATTTCCTTTACCCTCGACTATCACTGTGGCAGAAAAGTAGAGTGAGCCAGAGGTTGCAAAGTATGTCTAGTTCCTAGGTAAAATGAGGGGATATGTATCAGGACATTTACTTGCTCAGCTTTTCACTCTGCAAGGTCTCTACATGGAGATAATGTAGAAGGCATTGGCATAGATCAGTTTAAACATTTGGAGGTGAATCTTTCACTCCTGATATCAATATTGTGAGGCATTTTTATATACTTTGATAACATCGGTGCTGATATCTTCTGCTAGGTAATTCAAAATGCATAGTATCATAAGCCTTAACCTTTACTTTACAAAGAAATACACAAATTCACAGCTAAATCCTCCTTAATAACAGTTGTTAGCTGGCATTTTGTATATGTTTAACGGTTCCTGCTGTTTCTTGAGAGGTAAATATAATCCTACAGCATCTGATTTTCCTTTGGGACTATCATCGGGCCTCATCTACAGATACCCAAGGATATTCAGCTCTTACCCACTTCCTTGAATTTTATTTTATGTGCCATTATTTTATATTAAAAGTCATCATTGCTTTCTTCAAAACTTTGCTTCTCAAAAGTAACACCATACTTCTATCTTCTGGGAAAGAAATTGAATTTGATTTCTAACAATAGGTTGAGAACATCATTTCATCTCCTCTCCTTTTTTTTTCTTTTTTTCTTTTCTTTTTTTTTTTTTTTTTTTTGCAGTGAAGGAAATCAAGACCCAGCATTTAAAAATGTGACATTTCCAAACAAATAAAGCAGGTTAATGGCAGAGTTGGTAGTAGATGGAGGTGCCATCAAAGTGCTTCCAGGTAAACAAGAGAAATGTACAATCTGGGACAACTTATTTGGCAAGGTGAAATGAAACAGTGGGACAATAATAAATGATGACAACATTTGATAGAATTCGTGTAAATTTCCATATTCTTTGATTTGACTTTAACAAATCCATTAAATTTTCGTAATCCTCTATTTGTTTTAATATGTTCAGTAGGCTTTGCCTCTCTCATCTTCCTTAAGCACAGTTATAAATATAAAAGAAATTATATTTATAATCAAACATAGAGGCAAAATGAATGCTGTCTCATGTGTTAGAAAACAATAATTACTATGATAACAAGAGTATACTGAATGTAATTTAATTGCCTATATTCATCATCTTTCTTTGCTTACAGGCTAAACTGTCTACAAAAAAGTTATGCACATAGCCTCACAATTGTGCAAACACTCCTCTCCAGCCAGATGTGCTAGATTTTTCACAAAGCTTCCCTTTGGTTGGTTTCACTTCTCTTCACAAAATTTTCCATCAAGCTTGCTTTAGTCATCTCACAATATGCTAGTTTTTAGATCTCTAACAGCCCACCATTGTGTCTTATTTTTCTCTCAGTTATTCTCCACTTTTCTGTTCAAGTGAAGGAAATAATATGCCATGATATACTGTCTAGCCTTTGACCTCCCACAAAGAGTTGCATGTCATCTCCCACACCAGGAAGCCTTAAGGAGCAATTCAAGTTTCCTTACACTTCCATCTTTTATCTGGAACTGGAGCTAGGGGTAGCGGAAGGTGGTAAAGTATACATTTAAGACACAAATAGAGTGAAAAATGTTATTCATACTGAATGTAGCAAAATGTTAATTATTTCCATTTCTCTTAGGGCATGCTAATATATTCTCTATGTTAAACTCGCACAAGTCACTAAAATATTTAGAATTCAATATGGTTATATTGATCAAGGTAGGCTAGGTTATGCTACAGTAACAAATAAATTTCAGATCTCTGCGACTTAAAATAAGAAGTGATTTCTTACTCAGATGACATATCCGTCATTGTTTCACAAGGAAGCTCATCTATTGTAGGTACTCATTCCCCGCAGGTTGTCAGAAACAACCATCATCTTGTAACATTGCCTGCCACCATACCAGACGGAAAAGAAGACTCTGTAACGTATGACATTATTAATTAAATGATGCAGTGAGGAAGGGACACAGTCACCTCTGTCACACTCATCAGACAGAACTAATTCAGTGTATGTTTGTTCCCAGAAAAAGAAACAATGTATGTGGCAAACACAGCTAATGGCTATTATAAAGAAAAAAAAAAACCACAAACATTTATTTTGTTCTCCTGTCTTATGACCCTTAAGAAAAGATTAAAACACAACTATCTTCATTTAATATATAAATATATATATATATCCCCAAGGATCATTTTTCTCTAATTGTCCAGTGAAAATGGGAATGTCCTCTGAATTGCCCTGGCAAGTCTGCCTTCTGTTTAGGTTATTTCAAGGGAAGTGATCTCACTACCCTAAGTGTCTTATATGTAGACACTTATCATTGCTATTCAAGAATAGTGTTCTTTATATTTGGCTGAAATTTAATTTGTCGTAACTGTATTCCTCCAGGTTCTTCCCTCTAGAAAAATCAGAATTCAGTCATCCCTCAGATATCTGGGGGATTGGTTCCAGATTTCCAGGTCCCCCACCACACACACACAGTACCCAAATCTGCACACACTCAAGTCACACAGTTGGCCTGGCAAAACCTGGATATATGGAAAGCTGGCCTTCCATGTATACAAATTTCACATCCCATGAATACTGAGTTTCAGATCCTGGTTTGGTTGAAAAAACATCCACATGTAAGTAGACTTGTGCAGTTCCAACGTGTGTTATTCACAGGCCATGTGTGTATTAATAATAGCATAAATGATATACATATAGAAATATACTAATTTAATCCTGAAAAGAACTCTATACATTAGGCAGTATTATCTCCATGTAAACAATGACTACTCTTTCACATAACACCCTTTTAAATATATGAAAATAAGTATTTGCTAACCATTCCCACTTTCTCCAACTATTTCGCATGAAATGATTTCTAAATACTTTATCTCCTTCTTTGTCTTATTCTGAATGTACTAGTTTGGCAATACTCTTCTAATGCTATGTTTCTTAGAAAGAGTCATAGTACTCTAAATATGGTTAGAACAGCACATAGGTAAATAGGATTTTTTTTTTCAGTTGCTATCTTATATTACTAATGGTATAGATAATGTACACATGAGTTGTTTAGTTTATTTATGTGTCTGTTTTAGAAGCCCCAAGTCAATCATCCAGCCTGATTTAATTCTAATTTCTTTTTATAACCTCAGCCCAGGACTTAGACTACAGTCCACTCTAAATATTCAGTGATAGATTTAAACCCTGTGCTTTCTTCTCCAGTGTCTCTGAAGTAGTTTACAATTTTTACTGTATAAATTAGCACAAACTTGGTGACTTAAAACAACACAAATGTATTGTCTTCCAGTTATGGAAGTCAGAAGTCTAAAGTAAGGTGGCAAGGCTGTATTTCTTCTGGATACTACAAAAGAGGATCCAATCTTTGCCTTCTCCAGCTTCTAGAGGCTCCTTAAATATCTTGGTTTTATAACCTCACATCACTCTGACCCCTGCTTCCATCATCACATCTTCTTATTGGACTCTGACCTTCTTTCCTTCCTCTTATAAGGACCATTTTATTCCATTGCGCTCATCTAGTCTCTGATAATCTCCACATCTCAAGATCCTTAACTTAATCACATCTTCAATGTCACTTTTGCCATGTAAGGTAATATCTTTGTAGTTTGGGGGGTTTAGGATGTAGATAACTTTCTAGAGCTATTACTTTGCCTACCACAATCTCCTATAACTTGTCTCCTTTCTCATTATGCTTCCGTCACCCTAACTGTATCATTCAGGGTTTTAAATTACAAGTAACAGGGATGTATGCTGAATAATTAATGAGAAAATGAGCTTATTAAAATAAATTTTTAAAAATTGTTGGAAGGATTAAAGAATCAGGCTCCAGGCTATACATACAGAAATAACAGCCAAAACTATCTTCAGAACTGGTGTCATGAGAGAATCACTGCAGCCATTGGGCACTAAATATGCACCACATCATTTCTGAGCCAGGAGCATAATTTGCAGCATCATTATGACTGCTAAAGAGAAAAAGGCCATTGCCCCCCTCCCTGGGCCTCTATGTCTTGAATCAAAATTTCAAATGACTGTGTCTGATTATTGAAGCCTGAGTCACATTTCCGTACCCTATGTCTAAGTGTGTTTGTAAGGGCTTTCCAAAGAAACAGTACTAATAAGAGATAGGTGAGAGAGGGAGAAAGGGAGAGAGGGAGAGAGGGGGAGATAGAGAGAGAGCGAGCGAGAGAGAGAGAGAGATGAGAGAGGATTTAATTGGGAAATTGGTTCACACAATTGTGGAGACCAAGAAGTCCCATGACAGCTGCAAGCTGGAGATTGTGGCTCAGCCAAAGTCAGAAGGCCTCAGAACCAGGAAAGCCAATGGTATAACTCCCAGGCCAAGATCATAGGCCTGAGAACTCAGGGCAATGCTGGTACAAGTCTTGGGGTCCAAGAGCTGGGGAGCCTGGAGTTGTTGTCCAAGGAAAAGAGAAAGAGTATATCATAACTTCAGCAGATGGATCAAAACATTTACCCTTTCTCTGTGTTGTCTCAGGGCACTCAGAAGATTGGATGGTACCTGCCCACATGGAGAGCAGACCTTTCTCACCTACTTCACTCAACTCACAGGATAATGTCTTCTGACACACACCCAAAAAATAATGCTTTACCAAGTTTCTAGGTATTTTTTTAATCCAGTCAAATTGACACCTAAAATTAAATATAACAGCAATAAAGGCCAAAAACAGCAATAAAGGCCAAAAAGTCAAATACTTAATATTTCATCTCCTGAAGAAAGAGGCATAAAGAGTTAAAAAGACTTCACTCGATTAAATCTTGCAACTGAAAAAAAAAAAAAAAAAAAAAAGATAAGACTTCTCAAAACAAAGGAAGGGCTTCAAGATTTCAGGTTGCTGGAACAAATTGCAAATATCTGCATCCACCATAGTTCTCTTTCTAAATTATGTTGTTTCGTCCTGAGTCAAGACCTTTGTAATTTCAATCACTTCCTTTCTGAACATTCTTCATGTTCTTCATATGGCCAACTCATTCTCATTCAGATGTCAGCTCAAATCTCCTCTAAGTGGTCCATCTGGCAACGTTATCTAATGTTCTTCCCTAGTCACTCTCTATCGTTACCTTGTTTTATCTTCTTTATACCACTTACCACTATTTAAATATAACATAAATTTTACTTGTGGACTTATTATTGTTATGCATTCCCAATAGACTATACGTTCCCTGAGAGTAGTGACATGTCAATTTTATACATCACTATACTCTCATGTTGGCATAGTACCTGGCACATAGTAGGTTCTGAAAACATACTTGTTGAATTAAAAAAACAATGTGGTATAGTAGAAAAGGTACATGGATTGAAACCAAACATACCTAAGTTTGAACCCTTGCTATACCAAATACAAACTATGTGACCTAAATTAAGTGATTTAACTCATGTGGACATTTAACTTCTCATCTGTAAATAATAATGATGATACCCACCAGAAATATCATTAAAAAAAAAAACAAAAAACATGTAAAGTCCTAGATCATTGCAGTAGAGAAGTTTGTAAAAATTATCACTGATTCAGTAATTAATACTAAAAAGAGACTATGAGGATATATGTATATGTATACACACGTACATACGCAGTTGACCCTAGAACAACAAACAACATGGGTTTGAATTGCTCGGACCCATTTATACATGGATTTCTTCCACCTTGGCCACCCCTGAGACAGTAAGACCAACTCCTCCTCCTCCTCCTACTCAGCCTACTCAATGTGAAGACAACAAGGTTGAAGACCTTTATTGTGACCCACTGCCACTTCATGAATAGTAAATATATTTTCACCTTCTTATGATTGTCTTGATAACTTTTTCTTTTCTCTAGCTTACTTTATCATAAGCATATAGTATATAATACATACAACATACAAAATATGTATTAACTGTTTATGTTTTCAATGAAGTTTCTGTTCAACAGTATACTATTAGTAGCTAATTTTTCAGGGAGTCAAAATTTATAAACAGATTTTTTTCTTATTATAACATATTTATTTAATTTACGTGTGCAGAACGTGCAGGTTTGTTGCATAGGTATACATGTGCTGTGGTGGTTTGCTCTACCTATTGACCCATCTTCTAAGTTCCCTCCCCTCAACCCCCACCCCCCAGTGGTCCCTGGTGTGTATTGTTCCCCTCTCTGTGCCCATGTGTTCCCAATGTTCTCCTCCCACATATGAGTGACAACATGTGGTATTTGGCTTTCTATTCCTATACACAGATTTTTGAAAGTGCAGGAAGTCAGTGCCCTTAACCTCTGCATTGCTTAAGAGTCAACTTTATAATATACACATATCTATGTATAGGTATATATGTAAAATACATATACATATAGATTTTATATATAATTGTGCATAATCAGCAAAGGGAGTTTCTTCTGAATAGCAACTGAGCATAATATAGAATATTATGCATATAGATATATAATATATATCATTTTCTTTCAATAACATTAGATCTATGTGGTTTTCAAAAAGTACAGAAGTAATATAAAACACACATCTTAGAAATTAACTTTAATCAGATACAAATAAGCCTGACATTAGTTCATCTGGGTATATATTATACACATATGTATATACAAATATTAAGAATGTGTATATACATACACATAAGTTTCTACAAATATTAAGAATAAGGGAGATGAGGAAGAGGACAAGGAGAAGAAAATAAAAAGGAGTAGCGCAGAAAATACTTGGCATTGGACAGGGGGCACAGAATATGACAATTTCACATACTACTTATGGTTATTATGAATGAGATCATTACTATGAAAAAAAATTTGCCAGTGTCTACTCAAAGTCAAAAATTTAGTCCAGCAATTCTCTTTGTAGGAATTTATGGTAAGTATGTAAGAAAAGATATATGCAAAACTTTATAGCAATGCTCCTCAAAGCACTGATTATAATACTGAAAATTAGTTAAATAAGTGCTGTATATTAATGCAGTAGGGACACTAATCAGACATTAAATTATGTTTCAAAAAATCAAATGATACAAAAATATATTTTCATATATTTTAGCAGCATTATTGAGATATAATTTACATACAATCCAATTTCCCCAGTGAGTACAGTTCAATTATTTTCTGTATATTTAGAGTTATGCAGCATTTACCACAATCAATTTTAGAATATTTTATCACTTATAAAAGAAACCCCATTCCCATTATCAGTTATTCCTTATTCTTACCTTCCTACAGTTGTTGGCAATTACTAATTTAGTTTCTATCACTATCTATGTATATATTCTGGAAATTCTATATAAATAGATAATCTATAGACTTTTATAGTGAGGACTTTTGTGTCTGAGTTCTTTCATTTAGAATAATGTTTTTAAAGATCATCTGTGTTACAGCATTCCTTTCCCTTTATTCCTTTTTTATTTCTAAATAAAATTCCATTGTATGGACATATCACTTTTTCTTTACCATTAATGAGTTGATGGACATTTGGGTTGTTTCCACATTTTTGGATACTATGAATAATGCTTTTATGAACATTCTTGCACAAGTTTTTGCATAAACATGTGTTTTTAAATTTGGGGATATAACACCTGGGAGTAAAGTTGTTAGGTCATATGATGATTCCATATTTCATTTATTGAGGAACAATCAAAATGTTTTCCTCAGAAGCTGCATCATATTACATCCACATGACCTATGTAAGAAAGTTTCCATTTCTCCATACCCTGGCCAACACTTGTTATCTGTCTTTTTTATTATCACCATCTTAGGTGAAGTGAAATGTTATTGTGACCTTGATTTGCATTTCCTTAATGATCAGCATTGCATATTTTTTCACGTGCTTGTTAGATATTTGCACGTCTGCTTTAGAGAAATATTTGTTCAGATCATTTGCCAATTTTCCAAGTAAGTTATTTTTTCTTTTTATGACTGAGGTATAACAGTCATATATTCTGAATAACAATTCCTTATCAGATATGCCATTTGCAAGTATTTTCTACAATTCTGTGGGTTGCATTTTAACTTTTACAATAGTATTTTTTTAATTTTTAATTTTTGCAAATACATGGTAGTTATATATTTATGGGTTACATGAGATACTTTGATACAGGAATGCAATACAAGATAATTACATCGAGGCAAATAGGGTATCTATTACCTCAATCATGTATTCTTTATATTTCAAATAATCTATACTCTTTTAGTTATTATAAAATGAGCAATTAAATTATTTTGTACTACAGTCACCATGCTGTGCTAGCAAATAATAGGTCATATTTATTTTTTCTATTTTTTGTGGATGGGATTCTCTAAAGCAAACTTTATTTTAATTTTGATGAAGTCTAATTTATTATTTTATTTTTCTTTTGTACTTTGGGTGGGATATCTAAGAAATCTGCCTAGCTCAAGGACACAAAGGTTCACACTTATGTTTTCTTATGATAGTTTTATAGTTTTAGATTTTACATGTAGTTCTTCAATCCATTTTCTGTTTATTTTTGTCTATGGTGTATATAAGTGTCCAAATCTATTTTTTTTCTGCATATGAATATCTAGCTATTACAGCATTATTTGCTGAAGAAAACAATTATTTTTTCATTAATTTATTTTGCAATGCTTTTTGAAATTCTGTTTACTCTAAAACATGAGAATTTATTTCTGGACTCTAGATTCTATTCCATTGGTCTATACATCTATTGTTATTCTAGTACTATACTGTTTTGATGACTGTAGTTTTCTGCTAGATTTTGGAAATAAAAAGTGTGAGACTTCCAGATATGTTTTTCTTTTTCAATATTATTTTGGATATTCTAAGTTTCTTGAATTTCCAGATTAATTCTATCATTGGTTTTCCAATCTATGCAAAAAGAAAAAGGAGTTGGAATTTTGATAACGATTACGTTGAATCTGTGGATAATTTCAGAAATATTGCCATTGTATTAGTCCATTTTCATATTGCTATGAAGAAGTACTCAGGACTGGGTAATTTATAAAGAAAAAGAGGTTTATTGGACTCACAGTTCTGCTCTGCTGGGGAGGCCTCACAATCACGGCAGAAGGCGGAGGAGCAAAGGCATGTCTTACATGGCAGCAGGATAGAGAGTGTGTGCAGGGGAATTGCCCTTTATGAAACAATCAGATCTCATGAAGCTTATTCACTGTCACAAGGACAGCACAGGAAAAACCCACCCCCATGACTCAACTACCTTCCACTGGGTCCCTCCTATGACATAATTCCTCCTAGGAATTATGGGAGCTACAATTCAAGATGAGATTTGGTTGGGAACACAGTTAAATCATATCAGTCATTTTGTCAATAGTGTTTCCATCCATGAACATAGATATATTTCCATTTATTTAAGTCTCATTAAATTTATTTCAATAATATAGTTTTCAGTGTACGAATGTTCCAATTTTTGGTTACATTTATTTTCAAACATTTGATTCTTTTTGATGCCTTCTTAAATGTAATTATTTCTTAATTTCCTTTTGGATTGGCTTGTGTATTGAAGTAAAAACTCACTTTTTAAATTTGATCTTGTATCTTTCAACCTTGTTGAGCTGATATATTAGCTTGAATAGCTTGTGTTTGTGTATTTCTTACAGTTTCTATATAGAAGATCATGCTACCTGTAAATAAAGATTTACTTCTTTCTTTCCAATCTGGATACATTTTACCCGATATCATTTTATTGCCTAATTTTTCTGGCTAAAGCATTTAGCAAGATGTTGACTCAAAGAGGCATGAATGAATATCTTTGTTCTCTTCCTAAAGTTAGGTGGAAAGCTTTCAGTTTTTTACCATTAAGTATGATATTAGCTCTGTGTTTCATGACAAAAACACTCAGAAAACTTATCAGTGCTTATCCTCTAAGCCTATCAAGCTCTGAAGTAGATCAATTATTAACCCACTCATAATCAACCTATAGTAGTGAGAAAGGCACAGTATAACCATTACTAACGCCTCTGTTCAAAATGGGGAGGTGAGGAAGTAAGAGGCACACAGGTGCTTCTGGACTGTGGAACTTAAAATATAGATGTGGACAAATTTGTATGACTGGAAATTAACCCTAACTCATATCTAAACCCTCTGGACTCTCTGTGAGAGTCATGTTTTCTTTTTCATAAAAAGCACATGTTTGCAGTTTAGTTATTTGATTTTCTCAGACTGCTTCCTTCAAGGAGAATTTGTGATGTGATAAGTATTTCTTCCATTTTTTTACAGTCTTTGTCTCTTTCAGGCCAGGTTAGAGGTGTTTATGTCAACATAATTCTAACTTTGTGAGTCTCCTGCAAATGCTATTGGGGTACACTTCATTAGACAAAAAGCAACACCTACAAAATCTCTTATATGAAAGTCCTTTTTAACTTTGGGTTTATTCTAGAACTCCAGAAATCATCATAGTCTTTAAGTATTTAAAGGATATTTTGTCTGGCTGATTAATTGTAGATATTTAGAATATGTTTCCTTGCCAGTACCCTGAATGTCATCTTTGCTTGGAAGCCATTTCTTATTTTTCAGTTTGTTAAGGTTGAGGATATTCCAAACTACTAAGTCCCAGATTCTTCATGTTTAATAGTATGTCCTTTAGTTTATCTTTCTCCTCTAAGATTTTACTCTTAGCAGCAAGAAGAAACAAAGCTCTAGTCTGGAAACCTTAGCTAGATCATCCAGCTTATTAGCTATATTTTCTAGTTTACAAATAGAAACAAGGACACAGTTTTGCTAAACTATTTCCCCTGTGAACAACAATCACCTGTCCTCCAGTTTCCAACAAGATTTTCCATGCTTTCATTTAAATCCTCACTAGTAGCTTCTCGCTTTCTGAAATTCTACCTACAGTCTGATGGAAGCAATTTAGGCTTTCACTAACGCTTTTCTTAAAATTCTTCCAGTTCTAGATAGTTTATTTCTCCAAAACCACTCATATATTTTAATTGTGTGTTACAGAAGCACCCTGTTACAACTTACCAAAATCCTGTATTAGTTATCTGTTGCTGTGTAACAAATTATCTCAAAATTAGCAGCGGAAGACAATAAACATAGAAGAAGCTTAGCTAGGAGATCCTGGCTCATGATCTTTCATGATATTGCAGTCAAGTTGTCTACCAGGGCTTTAGAAGCCATCTGAAGGCTTAGCTATGGCTGGAGAATCCACTTCTAAGCCTATGACATGGATATTTTAAAAATTATTTGGTTCCTCAAGACAGATCTTTTCATGCAATTGTTCACTACATGTTATCTGAGTTCCTTCAGAAAGAGATGTCAGAAAGACACACACACATACAGAGGGTGGGGAGAGAAAGAGAGAGAGAGAGAGAATTGTAAAGTGCAACCACGATGGAAGCAACAGTGTCTATAACACAGTCTCAGAAGTTACATACCGTCACACAGACCAACCCTGGGACAGTACCTAAGAGTGCAGAAGGGCATGAATATTGAGAGGCAGGGGTCACTGAGAGCCTCTTTGGTATCTAGGTGCTACAATCACTAACCACAATTTTTATATTTTTTGTTCAGTTTTTCATTATTAAAAAGAGGGATTCCAATTCCTCTTACAACATTATTATTATTATTATTTATTGAAGGCGTTTCACAAGTGCTTGCTGTATTTTCAACCTTATTTAGCATTCTACCTTTCGTGTAATGAAATTGAGAATTAGTGTAATATATTGAAATGAGGTTAGACTCTGCAGCTAAACAGGCCCGTGTTGAAAATCTGACTCCATAATAAATAAGCTTGATGATCATTAGCATGTTATTTCAACTTTGATACTGAGTTTCAATATTTTAGTCTTTAATATGGGAATAATAATACCTCTTTCTCACCAAGCCGTGTAAGGATTAAATGTTAATGTATATAAAAGACCGGGCTGAGTGCCAGGTACATAAGAGCTCCATAAATCTGAGCTTTCGTTTTTTCTATATACTCCATGCTTTGTGAACTCCTTGCTTTTTCCACAGCTCATTCTGCCAGAAAGAAACCTAGTATTCAAGGTCAAGTTCAAATCTTCTTCTCTGCTTCCTCAAAACCCTGCTGGAGGTTACTGTTTCTTCTGAACTCTCATAGCACATCATCTACAAAGTTATTATGGCATATACACAATTTTCTACTGCACATTAATGGCTACTTGTGTGCATATACAATATTCTCAAACAGCTTGAAAATGCTCTAAAATTAGATTATTTGTCCAATTAATCTTTTATCTTTCACAGTACCATGCATTTATTAGGAACTTAGTAACTCATCCAGGAATAAAGATAACTGTCAAAAAAATAAACCTAAACTCTTCAAATTAATCTGTACTATTTTTTTTTTTTCAGATTATCTCTTTGGTAAAGTGAAAATATATGAAATTAAAAATACTGACTTTATCACAGATATCAGGAGTAAAATAAAAAAATACTGACTTTAGAATTGCCCTCTTGACCCCTTGTCTATGATCTATTCCTAGGGCTCTGCTAATATTAACTTTTGCAAATATTTGGGCACATGCCAGGAGACCATAGGCTAAAGTCACGCTTTTCTCAAGAAGAATGTAGATTAGACAATTTAGAATCCCTAAATTTCTCTCTTTCTAATTATAACTATGTAAACCTCCAGCATTGCATAAACAAGTTTTTCTTGTGTGTGTGTGTGATTTTTTTTTTAAATAGAATCCTCATGCTTTTGTACCTGTCACCTTCACTGTACATATTTAGGTATAGTCGATTCTCAAGTGAAGGCTAGTAAATAATTTTCTTTTGAGAGCTAACACCTGCACTTTCTGCTTTATTTCTTGCTTAGCAAAATCTTCTTTTTATAGTTAACAGATTTTGTTTTATACGACTGCTTTATTGACCACTCATACTATTTTTTGATCACATGCAATGTGGAAGTGCTTGAAAGGGGAAACATGTAAATATGGCTCCACTCAAGGAAAGCTTTAATCAGGTGCGGGTGAGCTTAGGCTGAAGCTAAAAGAAAGAGCTTTATCAACATGGAGTAAAGAGAAATACATACAGATCAACTTTGGGAAAGTAGATGACCTTTCAAGATTTCCTAAAACACGTCTTCATTCTATAGAGTTATTTCTTTAATGAATGCAAATTCCAAATCATGTAGTAATGGAAGAATTAATAATCTGATAAACATGTTTTACAATAGGAAATAATTAGAAAGAGGAGAATGGGAAAAAGGCAGTCACTGTATTTATTAAGCCAAGACATCACTGGGATTTAAATTAAGCTACTTTAAAACAATGTTTTCTGCTCCTAGATGCTCCTGAAATTTTCATGTGCACATTTGCTCATGAAGATTTGACACAATCGTGTGCATAGGTGAGGAAAGTGGTGAATATGTTGTTTAGTGGATACAGTCTAGTGAATACTTACAAAAAACAAAATATTTATTTCATAGACTATTGGAACTAAAAGAAACCATAAAATCCATTCAGACCAACTACTAACTTTACACTTAGAAAAACTTAACACTAGAGATCAACAGCTTTCCAGTAAGTCAGTGACAGGGCAGAGCTCAAAACTCTCCTGTCCATCAAACTATGCCGAGTGCTCTATCTTGACTTTGTAAACTGCCTTTTATTGGATTTTTATTTTTCTTTATCCTATTTATACTACCGTGGTTTGGAAGTTACACTATTTCTATTCATAGCATGTATCCTTAACTTTTCAGCATGCCTAATTGACTTAATAAAGTCCAAAGTTAACCAATAGCCCCCTCCTCTGGAACAACAGAATGCTGAGTCAAGAAATGGTGGTTGCCTAGACAACAGGTATTCTCTTCTCTTTTTCCACGCTCACAGACCACAGTTTTAAATACTGAGAAACAATATCTTCAAAGAAGGTGAATCTATTATTAGATGGTAAATCATAATCGCCCTTAGTCAAACAAGAAAATCATAGTCCCCTCTGCCAGTAATTGGTTATGGTTAATGACATATGTGTGCCATTTGTGGCCAATGGAATATAAATAGAAGTCTGCTCTCAAGCTAATTGAAAAGATGCCTCAATCTGATTTTAAAAAGTAGACATTTAAGTTGGGCGTGGTGGCTCACGCCTGTAATCCCAGCACTTTGGGAGGCCGAGGCAGGTGGATCACTTGAGGTCAGGAATTCGAGACCAGCCTGGCCAACATAGTGAAACCCCATCTCTATTAAAAAAAAAAAAAAAATACAAATTTAGCCAAGTGTGGTGGTGCACACCTGTAATCCCAGTTACTTGGGAGACTGAGGCAGGAGAATCCCTTGAACTCAGGAGGCAGAGGTTGCAGTGAGTCAAGATTGAACGACTGCACTCCAGCCTGGACAACAGAGCAAGACTCTGTCTCAAAAAAAAAAAAAAAAAAAAAGAAATAGACATTTAACATAAGACATTTTTCACCATCTTCTTTCTGCTTTTGAACGTGTTTGTGTGAGAACATGGTACTTGAGTGACTGAGGCTATCTTCTAACCATAAGGGGAGATATCAGAAACTCATGATAGAAAACACAGCAGAATAAGGATGAGAGCTTGTGTCCTCAATGACATAATTGAGCTGCTGCACCAATCTGTATACTGTTGACTTCTGGACTTCTTCTTTCTGTTAAATGAAAAAAATTGTATGTATTTATGATGGATGACATGTTTTGAAATATGTTTATATTGTAAAATAGTTAAATTGAGCTAATTAACATATATATTGTCTCACATGCTTAGTGTGTGTGTGCGTGTTGAGAATACTTAAAATCTCCTCTCAGAGATTTTCAAGTATAGAATACATTATTATTTGGTATATTCACCATTGGACATCGTAATATGCAAAATAATTATTCCTAATTAAGATGCCGTTAATAGTTATTTCCAACTGAAAATAACATAAATTATTTGAACCTTTAAGTCACCCTTATGTTCTACATATTATTTTTATACACTATTTTACTTACTTGCCATATTAATGCTTTATAGAGTCAATGCTTACTTAGATTAACAAATATGATCATTTTTTGTTGACCATTCTTTGAATCTCATTGTTTTCAGGCTTCAATTCTCTAATTCATAATGTTCATCCTTTAAAATGTATTTCAGTGATAATTTGTTAATTGCAAATTCTCTAACACCTTAGCTGAAAAAGTATTTATTTTTCTGCCACTAATGGATTATACTTTATATATGTATAGAATTCTATATCAACAGTTATTTTATTCTGCAACTTGAAGATACTATTCTATTGTCATGTGGCTGGAAATATTCTTGATGAGAATTGACTGTTAGTCTAATTATCATACCTTGGTATGAATTTGTATTTTCAGATTATTTTCTAGACTTTGATATTTTCTAGTTTCACTTTAGTATATGTAGATGTGAAATTATTTTTTATTTAATCCTATATGAAAATTCTTGTACATTCTGAATCCAAGAGTTCATATTTTTTAATTATGGAAAGTTCTCAAGTACAATATTCTCAAATAAAAATAATATTTGAGGCACTAATGAACATATGTAAGACACTCTTCTTTTTTTTTTTTTTTAATTTTAAAATCTCTGCCCCAAAACTGAAATCTCTTTAGCCTTCTATATTTTATTCTGGATACTTTCTTCAGAACACTTTTAATTTTTATTATTTATCACTTCATCTTCTGTTAACTTCCTGTTTTAAGAAAAATGTTCATTGCAGCACTACTCATAATAGCAAACACATGGAATCCACACAAATGCCCATCAATGATAGACTGAATAAAGAAAATGTGATATATATACACTATGGAATACTATGCAGCCATAAAAAGGAATGAGATCATGTCCTTTGCAGGGACATGGATGGAGCTGGAAGCCATTATCCTGAGCAAACTAATACAGGAACAGAAAACCAAACACCACATGTTCTCACTTATAAGTGGAAGCTGAACAGTGAGATCACGTGGACACAGAGAGGGTAACAACACACACTGGGGCCTGTTCAGGGGGTGAGGCCGGGGGAGGGAGAGCATTAGGAAAAGTAGTTAATGCACGGTGGTATCAATATCTAGGTGATGGGTTGATAGGGGCAGCAAACCACCATGGTACACATTTACCTATGTAACAAACATGCACATCCTGCACATGTACCCCAGAACTTAAAAGTAAAAAAAAAAAAAATTTAATTTAAAAAATAAAAATAGAACAGAAAAAAGTATTGTTTTAAAAATTTCCTATATCTAGAATCTTATTTTAAATATTATTTTTGAAAGTACTACTTGTATCTTTTCATAATCTGCCAGTCTCTCTGTATATTCCTCTATATTTTTTTCTCTTATAATATTAATTTTAAATATACTGATAGCTTATTTCATGTAATTTTAAACATTCTTATTTCAGCACTTCTATCTGATAAACATATTGAGGTTTTTGTGAGTTTCATTCCCTTTGTGTGGTGACTGCTGACTTTCACTCAGTAATGGGTTGCTTCTTCACATGCCTTGAGTTTAAGATCATAACATCTCTTAGGCAGAGAAATTCTGTGGATCCTAGTATAACTGCACATCCTGCCTCTGAGGTTTAGCTCTTGTTTTGCCCAGAGCAACACTGGACTTGGAAAAGTTTTTAAGGTTATCTTAAAAACATGATGTAACCAAATAACTAAAATAACTGAAAAATTTTAAATTATTTAAAATTATATATAATTTTTGAGCCAATGAAAATGCTGGCTCTTGTTTCCAACTCAAAGCTTGGTTCTTACTGTCATGCTCACATTGTTCACCTCACTTTATCTGTGGGGGACGTACAGTCAATATATCAGAAATTCAAACAGGATGGAGCGTGTACTACAGTCAAGAGAACAGGTCTCAAAGTTGCAGTGCAGTCCAAATATTTGCAGAAAAGTCCACCAGGTTTTCTGGTGTGAGGGGAACAAATTTTAGTAACACAGTCACAAGGTGACAGCAGAAAATTTAGTCACCTACAGGCCTGTCTTCCCATCCCAGCCCCATGGACAATCTTTCCACTCAGAGGCCAAATGTCAGCAACTTCTGTATTCTGAGTGCCTCAGTGTACCTACTACTGCAATAAAATTATATTTTTCGTCTTAGTTCTGGTTTGGAGTATATTAGAGGATGAAGAAAATGAGTTATTCATTGATATTTTTGAAAGTCAATGTTTAAGGCATGGAAGAAAGAAGGTACAAAGATAATATTCTTGAGATTTAAGTATAAAAGCTGTTGTCTTTGATTTGGAAATATCACTCTGAAATCTTGAAATATTGTGTCTTTTTTTTTATTATTATACTTTAAGTTCTAGGGTACATGTGCATAATGTGCAGGTTTGTTACATATGTATACTTGTGCCATGTTGGTGTGCTGCACCCATCAACTTGTCAGCACCCATCAACTCATCATTTACATCAGGCATAACTCCCAATGCAATCCCTCCCCCCTCCCCCCTCCCCATGATAGACCCTGGTGTGTGATGTTCCCCTTCCTGTGTCCAAGTGATCTCATTGTTCAGTTCCCACCTATGAGTGACAACATGCGGTGTTTGGTTTTCTGTTCTTGTGATAGTTTGCTAAGAATGATGGTTTCCAGCTGCATCCATGTCCCTACAAAGGACACAAACTCATCCTTTTTGATGGCTGCATAGTATTCCATGGTGTATATGTGCCACATTTTCTTAATCCAGTCTGTCACTGATGGACGTTTGGGTTGATTCCAAGTCTTTGCTACTGTGAATAGTGCCGCAATAAACATATGTGTCTTTATAGCAGCATGATTTATAATCCTTTGGGTATATACCCAGTAATGGGATGGCTGGGTCATATGGTACATCTAGTTCTAGATCCTTGAGGAATCACCATACTGTTTTCCATAATGGTTGAACTAGTTTACAATCCCACCAACAGTGTAAAAGTGTTCCTATTTCTCCACATCCTCTCCAGCACCTGTTGTTTCCTGACTTTTTAATGATTGCCACTCTAACTGGTGTGAGATGGTATCTCATTGTGGTTTTGATTTGCATTTCTCTGATGGCCAGTGATGATGAGCATTTTTTCATGTGTCTGTTGGCTGTATGAATGTCTTCTTTTGAGAAATGTCTGTTCATATTCTTTGCCCACTTTTTGATGGGGTTGTTTTTTTCTTGTAAATTTGTTTGAGTTCTTTGTAGGTTCTGGCTATTAGCCCTTTGTCAGATGAGTAGATTGCAAAAATTTTCTCCCATTCTGTAGGTTGCCTGTTCACTCTGATGGTAGTTTCTTTTGCTGGGCAGAAGCTCTTTAGTTTAATGAGATCCCATTTGTCAATTTTGGCTTTTGCTGCCATTGTTTTTGGTGTTTTAGACATGAAGTCCTTGCCCATGCCTATGTCCTGAATGGTACTACCTAGGTTTTCCTCTAGGGTTTTTATGGTATTAGGTCTAACATTTAAGTCTCTAATCCATCTTGAATTAATTGTCGTATAAGCAGTAAGGAAAGGATCCAGTTTCAGCTTTCTACTTATGGATAGCCAATTTTCCCAGCACCATTTATTAAATAGGGAATCCTTTCCCCATTTCTTGTTTCTCTCAGGTTTGTCAAAGATCAGATGGCTGTAGATGTGTGGTATTATTTCTGAGGACTCTGTTCTGTTCCATTGGTCTATATCTCTATTTTGGTACCAGTACCATGCTGCTTTGGTTACTGTAGCCTTGTAGTATAGTTTGAAGTCAGGTAGCGTGATGCCTCCAGCTTTGTTCTTTTGACTTAGGGTTGTCTTGGCAATGCGGGGTCTTCTTTGGTTCCATATGAACTTTAAAGCAGTTTTTTTCCAATTCTGTGAAGAAACTCATTGGTAGCTTGATGGGGATGGCATTGAATCTATAAATTACCTTGGGCAGTATGGCCATTTTCACAATATTGATTCTTCCTATCCATGAGCATGGTATGTTCTTCCATTTGTTTGTGTCCTCTTTTATTTCACTGAGCAGTGGTTTGTAGTTCTTCTTGAAGAGGTCCTTTACATCCCTTGTAAGGCTGGTTCAACATTCGCAAATCAATAAACGTAATCCAGCATTTAAACAAAACCAAAGACAAGAACCACATGATTATCTCAATAGATGCAGAAAAGGCTTTTGAGAAAATTCAACAGCCCTTCATGCTAAAAACTCTCAATAAACTAGGTATTGATGGAACGTATCTCAAAATAATAAAAGCTATTTATGACAAACCCACAGCCAATATCATACTGAATGAGCAAAAACTGGAAGCACTCCCTTTGAAAACTGGCACAAGACAGGGATGCCCTCTCTCACCACTCCTATTCAACATAGTGTTGGAAGTTCTGGCCGGGACAATCAGGCAAGAGAAAGAAATAAATGGTATACAATTAGGAAAAGAGGAAGCCAAATTGTACCTGTTTGCAGATGACATGATTGTATATTTAGAAAATCCCATCGTCTCAGCCCAAAATCTCCTTAAGCGATAAGCAACTTGAGCAAAGTCTCAGGATACAAAATCAATGTGCAAAAATCACAAGCATTCCTATACACCAATAACAGACAGAGAGCCAAATCAAGAGGGAACTCCCATTCACAATTGCTACGAAGAGAATAAAATACCTGGGAATCCAACTTACAAGGGATTTGAAGGACCTCTTCAAGAAGAACTACAAACCACTGCTCAGTGAAATAAAAGAGGACACAAACAAATGGAAGAACCTTCCATGCTCATGGATAGGAAGAATCAATATCGTGAAACTGGCCATACTGCCCAAGGTAATTTATAGATTCAATGCCATCCCCATCAAACTACCAATGAATTTCTTCACAGAATTGAAAAAACTAGTTTAAAGTTCATATGGAACCAAAAAAGAGCCCGCATTGCCAAGACAATCCTAAGGAAAGAGAAAAAAGCTGGAGGCATCATGGTACCTGACTTCAAACTCTACTGCAAAGCTACAGTAACCAAAACAGCATGATACTGCTATCAAAACAGATATATAGACCAATGGAACAGAACAGAGGCCTCAGAAATAACACCACACATCTACAACCATCTGATCTTTGACAAACCTGACAAAAACAAGAGATGGGGAAATGATTCCCTGTTTAATAAATGGTGCTGCGAAAACTGACTAGCCATATATAGAAAGCTGAAACTGGATCCCTTCCTTATACCTTATACAAACATTAATTCAAGATGGATTAAAGATGTAAATATTAGACCTAAAACCATAAAAACCCTAGAAGAAAACCTAGGCAATACCATTCAGGACATAGGCATGGGCAAGGACTTCATGACTAAAACACCAAAAGCAACGGCAACAAAAGCCAAAAGAGACAAATGAGATCTAATTAAACTAAAGAACTTCTGCACAGCAAAAGAAACTACCATCAGAATGAACAGGCAACCTACACAATGGGAGAAAATTTTGCAATCTACCCATCTGACAAAGGGCTAATATACAGAATCTACAAAGAACTTAAACAAATTTACAAGAAAAAATCAAACAACCCCATCAAAAAGGGGGCAAAGTATATGAACAGACACTTCTCAAAAGACATTTATGCAGCCAACAGACACATGAAAAAATGCTCGTCATCACTGGTCATCAGAGAAATGCAAATCAAAACCACAATGAGATACCATCTCACACCAGTTAGAATGGCAATCATTAAAAAGTCAGGAAACAACAGGTGCTGGAGAAAATGTGGAGAAATAGGAACCCTTTTACATTATTGGTGGGAGTGTAAACTAGTTCAACCATTGTGGAAGACAATGTGGTGATTCCTCAAGGATCCAGAACTAGAAATACCATTTGACCCAGTGATCCCTTTACTGGGTACATACCCAAACGATTGTAAATCATGCTACCATAAAGACACATGCAAACGTACGTTTATTACAGCCCTATTCACAATAGCAAAGACTTATAACCAACCCAAATGTCCACAAATGAGGGACTGGATTAAGAAAACGTGGCACATATATACCATGGAATAATATGCAGCCATAAAAAGGATGACTTCATGTCCTTTGCAGGGATATGATGCAGCTGGAAACCATCATTCTTAGCAAACTGTCACAAGGACAGAAAACCAAACACCGTGTGTTTTCACTCATAGGTGGGAATTGAACAATGAGAACACTTGAACACAGTATGGGAAATATCACGCTCTGGGGCCTGTCATGGGGTGCGGGGCAGGGAGAGGGACAGCATTAGGAGAAACACCTAATGGAAATGACGAGTTAATGGGTGCAGCAAACCAACATGGCACATGTATACCTATGTAACAAACCTGCATGTTGTGCACATGTACCCTAGAACTTAAAGTACAATAATAAAACAAAAAAAATCCTAAAATGTATATGGAACTAAAGAGGAGCCTGAAGAGCAAAAGGAATCCTAAGGAAAAAGAATAAAGCCAGAGACATCACAGTACCTGATTTCAAATGATATTGCAAGGTTATAGCAAGCAAAACAGTATAGTACTGGTATAAAAATAGACATATAGACCAACGAAACACAATAGAGAACACAGAAATAAAACTGCATACCTGCAATCAACTTACGTTTAACAAAGTAAAAATTACACTGGAGAAAGAATATCCTAGTCAATGATGTTGCTAGGAAAATTACATATCCATATGTAGAAGAAAGAAACTGGATCCATAGCTGTAACCATATACAAAAACTAACTCAAGATGAATTAAATACTTAAATATAAGACCAGAAACCATGAACACCCTAAAATAAATACTGGTAAAATCTCTTCTGGACGTTGGCCAAGGCAACAAATTTATGAACAAGTCCACAAAAGAAAACTCATCAAAAACAAAAATAGACAAATTAGATTTATTTAAACTAAATAGCTTTTACACAGCAAGAATATCAACAGAGTAAACAGACAACCTATAGAATGGAATGGAAAAAAAAAATTGTAAACTATGCACCTGACAAAGGGCTAATATCTAGTATGTACAAATAACTCAAACAGGTCAACAAGAAGAAACAACCTCATTTAAAAGTGGACGATGGATGTGGACAGATATTTTAAAATAAGGAAAATTGAACCAATAGTTATTACTGTAGTTGGTTTAACAGCACATGTCCTACAAGTCGACAACAAGCATGAAAAATACTCAACATGACTGATCATCACAGAAATTCAAATTAAAAACGCAATGACATACCATATTACACCAGACAGAACGGCCATATTAAAAAGTAAAAAAACAGCCAGGCACAGTGGCTTACACCTGTAATCCTAACACTTTGGGAGGCTGAGGCGGGCGGATCACCTGTCAGGAGTTTGAAACCAGCCCTGCTAACATGGTGAAACTCCGTTTCTACTAAAAATACAAAAAAAAAAAAAATTAGCCGGGCATGGTGGTGTGCACTTGGGACTGAGGCAGGAGAACCTCTTTAATATGGAAAGCAGAGGTTGCCGTGAGACAAGATCGCCCCATTACACTCCAGCTTGGGCAACAAGAGCGAAACCCTGTCTCAAAATAAATAAATAAATAAATAAATAAATAAATAAATAAAAACTGAAAAGACAATAGATGTTGGCGAAGATGCAGAGACAAAGGAACACATACGCTGGTGGTGAGAATGTAAATTAGTATAAGCTTTATGGAAAACAGTATGGAGATTTCTCAAAGAACCAAAAATAGAACTACCATTTTATCTAGCAATCTCACTACTGGCTACACGCTCAAAGAGAAAGAAATTATTATATAAAAAAGATACCTGCACTTATATGTTTATCACAGCTCTTCACAATAATGAAGTCATGGAATGAGCCTAAGAATTCATAAATGAACAATTGTATAAAGAAAATATGGTATATATTAAATATATACTATGGAATGCTACTGAGTCATAAAAAGGAATGAAATCATGTCATTTGCAGCAACATAGATGGGACTGGAGGCCATTATCCTCACTAAAATAACTCAGAAAAAGAAAGTAAGGTACTGCATATTCTCACTCATAAACTGGAGCTATACAATGGTTATACATGGATACAGAGAGTGGAGAAATAGACATTGGAGACTCCAAAAGGTGACAGGGTGGGAGAGGTTTGAGGGTTGAATAATTACCTATTGGATAGAATGCTTACTATTCAGGTGATGAGTACACTAAAAGACCAGACTTCACCACTGCACAATATATTCATGTATGAAATCTGCACTTGTATCCTCTAAATATGTAAAAATTTTAGAAAACCTAAGTTTACTGTTATTCACTCCAATCTTGATCTCTTATGACACCAAATATGCCACTCAACCATAACTCCAAACAAGCTCTATTTCTTTACTGGTATATGTAACACGTTTACCATTTTCACTTCTCCAAGCCCCTTGGCTATCTTCTGGTTATGGTTTCTGTTCAGCCTCGATACCACCTCAGGGCTCCTTTCACTAACACCTAGGACCAGCAGTCTTTTTTGTATATGTGCCTGTACATTGAAATGATATGCAGGGCTGATAAGTAGTTCAATGCTAAGGCCCTACCACAGACCATATAGGTACAATTTTCCATGGAACATATCCGGGCATTAAATTGCATTTTTTAAAGCTCCACAATAATCTTCAAAGGTACAGTGAGGCTTCGGAAACATTGGTTCTCAGGCCTTGAACCATAAAGTTATTGGAATAAATACAAAAATCCTTGAGACATCTAAGAATTGGATTTGTAAAAATGAGTGAATTACACATCAAAACATGATACTGCTATGTTGAAAATGAACATAGTTTTGGGGAAGTATATAATTTTAACTATGTTATTTGAGTCATGATATCTTCGTGTCAAGTATTTTCTTAGTCAACTGATACTACAAATAGAACTAAAATTATTGAGGGCTTTTAATACTGACACTAAAAAGATATTCTGAGACTCGAAATAGTTGAGACCAATTTGCTACTCATGGCAGTATTTCCGAAATAGTCTGGTTTCAAAAACATTTGGAAACACTGCATATGCTATCCCTCTTTTAATCTTTACAGTGTACAATAGCATATTAAAACCTTTGAGAAATACTGCAATAAAAATAATAACCTCTTAATTGCATTTCATTGGCAATCTTAAAATTACTTGAGCACAGAATTTTTCCTCCATTCCAAAGAGCATACTATTTTCGCAAGATATTTTGAATCTTTAAACTGGGATCGCTACAGAGAAGAGAGCATAATGAAACCCCAGATGCTTGATTTCACAATGCGAGTACTTTTGCAAGTTGTACAATTATGTTTACAATAAAGAATTATTCACTTTCAAATGTGGTTTGCAAGATTAAAGGGTTGAATTGTTGCCTCTTGCTTTTTAAAAATTACATACCGGTAATAATAATAACAATAATAATAGCTAACCTTATGTAATGTGTCAAGCACTGTTCTAAGAACTATATATTTATTGCCAAATTTGCCTGGCTATATATTGAATCAATCAATCAATTAGTCAATCAATCAGTCATCTATCTAATCTCTCTCTATATATTTATATATTCCCAACTTTAGAAAGTAGTTACTGTCATTATCATCCTCATTTTACAGATGAGAAACTGAGCCAAATAGAGTTTATGAAACTTGACCAAGGTCATAAAGCTGGTAAGTGACAGAGCTGGGTTTTTAACCCAAGTCTCTGATTTCAACCCCACTCTCTGAACTACTTACACTATGCACACATGAGATATATAAAAATGTATTCAGCCACATACATATACTAGGAAGTCAGATCTCAAATTTCTAAATAAATAAGATCTAAGTTTTACAACTCAAGGATAGAAGTTTAAAACTGGTTTAACCTGCAAACAGATGAAATGTGTATTTATCAAGAGTGCATTGGATAATATGATTTAAGGGAGCTGTCTCTAGCTTTCAGTGGACCTGTATTTCCATTAAAACCTACTATAATCCAATAACTAGAATAAATTTTTGTAGGAAAAGGAGGCAATAGTAATATTTATACTCTTAGTAGCCAAATTCCAGCTCCTTTTAAACCTGTACTTTACTTTTGATCTACCAGTAGTGCCTTCTACTATAATTAAAAATATATATATTTCAACTTCCTGTTCTCATAAAATAAAAAGCTAAAATTGTCAATTGTTTTACCATGGACTAGGTCTTCTTATAAAACGTTAGAAGGAGCTTGAAAACAATGAACTAATGAATGATGAATACATTGAGTCCAGTGAAATGACTTACCAAAGTTTACACATTGAGGCTCTCAATGACTTGATCTCTAATTGACAGTGATTGACTTGCTTCTGTACTCTTACATCAGTTGTACTTTATTACATCCACTTCATGCCTAGTCCACAATTGTAAGACAATTGATAATTAGAAAATATTTCATTTTAATGAGACATCAATTTTAAAGGCCAGGCAAATTTGGCAATATTTATTCTAGACACACTGGTTGATCTAATTTTCCTAGAATAAGACTATAGCACCTGATGAATAACAGTCTCCATTTTAACTAATGTGGCCTAAAAGTGAACTTCTGTCAGAGTCTAATATGACTTCTGCATCAACTTGTGAGGGTGTCTTTATCATTAGTTCAGATTTTTCTACAATTGTGTGTTGATGTTTTAAATAAACACATTTGGGGGGACTGTATTGATTATAGACAGTGAATACACGATTCTAATAAAATGTTTATATGTACTTATTTCTTAAATATTTCAGTCAAGATGGAAACTCAAAGGCATTTAACTCACCAACTCCCTCTCAAATCTAAACAGAATGAAAAATCTAAATTAACAATGGAAGCTGGAAGGCATATGCTTCTGGTGGAAATATAAATTGGTGCTTTTTTGGAGGGTAAATTGGCTACATTGTTTAAAATCCCTAAAAACATTAATACACATATTAGTTGCACTCCTAAGAAATTATACTAAGAAAATAATCCAGTATATTTAAAAAACTTAAATATTTCCATTATACATTTATAAACTTATAATAAAAACTTTGAGCTACTAAATGTTAAAATATTTAGCAAATTCGTATTCTATTTTAGAATAAGTTACTATTGACAAGGAAACATGTTTACAATATATTAGCTTTTTTCATAAAATAAATATGTTCACTTTTTCATATTAGTTTTACATAAATATAGTTTATATGGTAAGAATCAGATTATATGTATGTTTTATTCTGTTTTAAAATATCTCCTAAGATATTTTCCCAAGATTTCCTCTGTCAGTTCTATATCATGAAATAGAGCAGGTATAATCTAATTTTTGGGAAATATTGGTGTGAGTATGTCAGTCAGGAATAAAGGTACAAGACACAGACCATACTCAATCCACATAAAATATTTTATGTACATACATGTATATATATTTTTTGTAATACCTACATGTATGTTTTATTTCATTTTTATTGTATTTTAATATTTTATTTTAATATTTTAATATTCTCGGTTTAAATATTTTAAAGATTTTTTTGTACATACATGTATGTATATGCATATTTCTGGAAGTGCATATAAAATGTTAAAGATAGGTTGAGGACTGGGATCAGAGGGTTGCACTGCAAAAGAAACTATTTTCAAAGATTTCTTGCACTGTTTTAAATTTTTATCACAGGCAAGCATATTTTCCACCTAAAAATGAAGGTCTAAATATACATACAGTTTCAAAACAAAGACTGGAAGGACTCTTCCTCAGCAAGCCTAATAGCTTCCTTGTTTACTGCCTTTGAGTCATTCACTTTCACTTCTCAGTAAACTCCTTCTTGAGAACTACGTAAAACTGAAACTGTTTCCAGGCAAGCTCCCATATTCTTAATCCTCCTCCCTGATTTTTTTTCTTTTTTAACCAGAGTACTTACGACCATCTAAAAACTGTAGATTTTACTTAGTTTACTTGTCTGTTTAATCTGTCTCCATCTCATAAGAATACAAACTCCACAAGTCAGGGGAGAGATTTTTGTCTGTTTTGTTCATTCCACATCTCCAGTGCCTAGAACGGTGCCTGAGATAATATACGTGTTTAATAAATATTTGTTAAATGAATAAAAGAGAAAAATACATTGCATTAGTTTGCTAGGGCTGCCGTATCACAGACTTAATGGCTTAAGCAACAATTGTACATTGTTTCACAGTACTGGAGGCTACAAATCCAACACTAAGGTATTGGCAGAGTGGATTTTCTCTGAAAACTGAAGGATGGATCTGTATCCAGGCCTCTCTCCTTGGCTTGTAGTTGGCCATCTTTTCCCTATGTGTCTCCACATCATCTTCCTTCTATACGCATACCTGTTTTTGTGTCCAAATTTCCTTATAAGGACTTGCCATATTAGATTAGGGCCCACACTGACAAACTCACTTTATCTTGATTACCTTTGTAAAGACTTTATCTCCAAATAAGATCACATTCTGAGTTACTAGGTGTTAGGACTCAACACATGAATTTTGGGAGGAAACAATTCAACCACATACATCCATGTGTTAATTATTTTCCTTTTTTCTTTGTATTTTTCTGTATATTTCAGTTAAAATCAATGGATGTATTTATATATTTGTAATCAGAAGGAATAATAAATATGTTTATTTTCATCAAAATAGTGCATGCTAATAGTTAAAAAAATCAAGTATTACAGAAAAGCATTCAATGACTAAAGAAGAAGAGTCACGTTTCCAAGGTTTTGCCATTCATAACCGCACTCCCCAAAGGCGGCCCACTGCGCCCTGCTTCCTTTACTGTAAGTTTAATGTAATTAATCCACTATCTTTATCTGTAAGTTCACAGTGAGTGTTACTTTTAATTTCATTATTTCTGTTGAAAGCTAATTAACTAGACAAAATCTGAAGTTTGTGGTGTGAACCATGATTCCGAAGAAATAAATTTACATTTCACTCAACTGGCATGTTCTCCTCTAAAATGGTTATTTTTATCACAAGGGATTTAAGTATTTTTAAAAAATCTTTCCACTTCTTAATAGCTGTTTAAACAATTGTGATAAAAAGAATATTAGGCCTCTTAGATCTAATGAAAATTGCATTATTTTTATTCTTGTGAGACACAGAAATTAACAGTGGTTTAATAAGAAAACATTTTTAAAATGCACTTTGTTCATTTTGTCCTATTCAGAAAAATGATTTGTTTTTTTTCTGACTTGGTACATCTCTGAACTATATTTTAGATCATGGGGTTTCACACTTCAACAAAGTATTTTCCAATAACATTAGAATGTTAGAAAGAAACATCAAGCACACTCATAATAAAAGAAAACAGATCAATGTTTATGTATACCTAGAAAGATAACCAAAGAAAAAGTACTTTTATTTTTTTTACAGTTGTACAAAAATGTTTTCTGTTTTTTTTTTTTTTTTAATACTTTAAGTTCTAGGGTACATGTGCACAACGTGCAGGTTTGTTGACATCATTTCCCCCACCTAAAATCTGGGAATATTTTCATCCCAGTTACTCAAGATAAAAAAGCAAATTTTAGGCCGGGCGTGGTGGCTCAAGCCTGTAATCCCAGCACTTTGGGAGGCCGAGACGGGCGGATCACGAGGTCAGGAGATCGAGACCATCCTGGCTAACACGGTGAAACCCCGCCTCTACTAAAAAATACAAAAAACTAGCCGGGCAAGGTGGCAGGCGCCTGTAGTCCCAGCTACTCGGGAGGCTGAGAAAGGAGAATGGCGTGAACTCGGGAGGCGGAGCTTGCAGTGAGCCAAGATCGCGCCGCTGCACTCCAGCCTGGGCGACAGAGCGAGACTCCGTCTCAAAAAAAAAAAAAAAAGCAAATTTTAACAATCATATTTTGCACGTATTTTCTAACACTGAACAATTGGAAATCTTTTTTGCTAAGAGAGAGTTTTTCTTTAATCTTCGAACTGAAAATCTTGATTAATGATGTTCCACTCAATTTGCTGATGTGTTCTCTTAACTCCAACACATTGACATATAACATTTCCCCCATGACAGATAGTATTGATCAAATGCCAAACAATTATTATAATAAGGTATATTTGATTATTCTAACACTATTCTAACTCAAGGTATTGGCAGGGTTTAATTCTGCATTTAAACATAAAAAACACCTTTTAAAAATTTATTAATATTTTTGATTGACCAATTGTGATTATATACATTTATGGAGTACAATCTGTTATTTTGATATAAGTATACAACCTGGCATGATTAAACCAGGCTAATTAAGTGAGATCATGACTTACTTGTATTTCTGTGCCTGACTTGTTTTACTTAGCATAATGTCCACTGGTTTCGTCGATGTTGTTGCAAAAGGCAGAATTTCATTCTTTTTATGACTGAATAGCGTTACATTGTGTATATATACCACATTTTCTTTATCCATCCATCCATTGATGGACATTGCAATTTGTCTCATATCTTGGCTATTCACAAAACAATTTTTAAAATGTGTTTGTCTTACGCTTCTGGTTATCTATTCTGGTATAATATTGATTTATTTGTCTATTTATTCTCAACTTATCAAATTTATCATTTTATGGTATCTAGCAGTTCTCTTTCTCTATGAATTACATATTTCTGCACAAATAATGCATTCATCCATGGTGTGCATCCTTACAAAAAAAATATTGGTATTTTTTTTTCAGCTCTTAGAGTCCCTATTGTCTCATCCTCCAACCTTGCTTGAGAGTATTTTAAAATCAGTTCATTTAATTTCTAATTAATTTAATCAGTTAATTTCTATTGTAATCATTCTGCCTTCTTTGATTGTCATAATGTTTTTCTATTTAAATTTCACTTTGTCATATTTTTTCTGCTTTTCCTTTCCAAAGTACTGGTAACTAGCACAAATTGCCCTTGCTTTTTTGCCATTCAACACACTTCCATTTCTCTTACTAACAAACTTCCCTTGTGCCTCTGTTCTTTTCTTTATCCGATTCATAATCAATGAACATTCTGAAGTCCATGCACAAGGCACAGAGGTAAAATTAACATCTCAATTATAACTCTACACTTAGTAGCACACTGATTCTATTTACATGGTTACTGAGATGCATAGACACGATTTTCTAGATGTATCATGCTCATAGGTATATTTACCTCTGTCTTTCTCAAACTAGATCATCTTAATTTCTAGCTTTCGTGCTCAGAAGTCATAACTATTAAAAAAAACTGCTAATCATTTTTAGAGTTTACTGCGATTAACTTCTTTTCTGAATGTCTCTAGATTTATTCTCTACACTCTTGCTGGCACATTTCAGTTGTCACTTGATCTATATAACATAGCACACCTCTGTGCCTTCACACATGCTATCTCTACTGGTTGGCATCCTATTCTTTCATTTTTCACCTGAATAAGTTACACTCATTAGTTAAGTCTCAACTGAAGTATCACCTCTTCTACAAAGTGTGTCCTGTTTTTCCCCGAGTCTGCATCAACATCTCTTCCTCTTCCTTCCCAATGCATTGTCTATCCCTCTTTCACAACACTTACTGCATTGTACTATAATTGCTTCCTCAGCTGTCTTCCCCATTAGGCTGTGTGTCCAATTGTTTCAGGATAATTTGGTCAAAAGGCTACTTTTTTTCTCTACTGAATTGCCTTTTCAGCTTTTAAAAAAATCAGTTGACTATATTTGTGTGAGTGTATTCGTAGACTCTCTAATCTATTCCATTGATCTATTCTTTCATCAATACTATGCTGTTTTATAGTCTTTAAATTGGATAATGTGGGTCCTCTAACTTTGACCTTTCTTCTTCCTGTTCACTATTGTGTTGGCTATGCTAGGTGTGTTATTTTTTCATATAAACTCTCATATTAGGTTGTCAAAAGTTTTGAAAATCTTGTTTGGATTTTTATTGGAATTGTATTGAATCTATAGCTCATGCTTGTTAGAATTGGAACAATAAGTATATCCACTTTTTGAATCCATGAACACAGAATATCTATTTATTTAAATTTCCTTTGATTTTTCTCCTCAGTGTAATTTTCCACATATAGTTCCCATAAATATGCCATCATATTTATACCTAAATATTTCATTTTGGGGTACCATTATAAATGATATTTTTATTTCAAATTCCAATTGTTTGCTGCTGATATAAAATAAACTGACTTTTGTACATTAATTTTGTATACTGTCACTTTGTTATATAAATTCCAGAAGTTTTTTGTTGATTGGAAGCTTAGGCAATATAGTTATGTCATAAGCAAACAGAGATAGTTTTATTTATGCCTTTCTAATATGTATACGTTTATTTCATTTTTTTCATCTCTTATCTCACTACTTAGATCTTCTAACATAATGTTCCTTGCCTTGCCTTGCCTTGTTCCAGATCTTAAGGGAAAAGTGTCCAATCTCTCACCATTACCTATAGCATTAGCTGTAGGTGTTTTTCTATTTTCTTTATCAAGTTGAGGAAATTTGATAACAGTTTTTACCATGCCTGTATATTAAATTTTGTCAGATTAGTTTTTCTGCCTCAATTTATATGATTACATAATTTTGTGTCTTTACTTTGTTGATATGATGGACTACATTCAATGATTTGCATAATCAGCCTTGCATGACAGCATAAATGACACTTAGTTGCAGTATATCATCCTCTTATACATTGCTGGATTTGATTTGTTAATATTTTGTTGAAGGTTTTTGGGTCTATTTACAAAAAACGTTGATCAATAGTTTTCCTTCTTTTCAACATCTTTATCTCATTTTTATAGTATATTAGTATAACATAAATATAAAACCTGTGCTGGTCTTACAGAATTAGTTAGGATATAGTACTTCTGCCTCTGTTTTCTGAAAGAGATTGTAAATAATATTAATTCTTCCTTAAAAGCTTGTTACTAGGTTGGTGCAAAAGTAATTGCTATTTTTGCCATTAAATTACTTTTTCACCAACCTAATAGAATTCAGCAGTGAATCTATCTTGCCCTGGTGCTTTCTCTTTTGTGAGTCTATCATTTTTTATTTCAATTTATTTAATAAATATTGGGCTGGTTATGTTATCTATTTCTTCTGGTAGGAGTTTAGGGAGTTTGTGTCTTTCAATGAACGGGTATATTTTACCAAAGTTATCAAACACACAGAGTTGTCATAAATTTCCCTTGTCATCATTTTAACGCCCATGAGATCAGAAGTGATGACCTCTCTTTCATTTCTAATATTGGTAATTATATCTTTTTCCTTCTTGGTGAGGCTAGCTAGTATATCAGTTTCATTCATCTTTTCAAATAACTATTTTTTGTTTCACTGATTTTTTTTATTGTTCCTGCTTTCAATGTTATTGAGTTCGTCTCTAATTTTTATTTCGTTTCTTCTGTTTGCTTCAGACTTAAATTGCTTTTCTCTAGATTCCTAAGGTGAAAGTTGAGATTACTTATTTAGATGTATCTTCCTTTTTAACACATGCATTTCAGTGCTATAAATTTCCCTCCATCCACTGTATTTGCTGAATCCCACAAGTTTGGATAAGTTGTATTTTCATATTCGTTTAGTTTGATTAAAAAAAAAACCAAGATTTCCTCTTTCATCTATGTATTATTTAAAAGTGTGTTGTTTAATCTGAGTATTTTTAAAAACATTTTAGATATCTGTTATTGGTTTACATTTTAATTTCATTGTGTTGTGTGTACATACTTTGTATAATTTATATTCTTTTAAATCTGTAAAGGGATGTTTTATGTTATGAAATAAAATTTTGTGTTGCCCCAAAATTCATAGGTTAAAGCCTGTCCCCTGATATGAGGGTATTTGGAGATGAAGACTTTGTTGATTAATTAGGATTAGAGTTACATTAAGTCATTAGGATGAGGCTCTCATGATGAGGGTAATGTTCTTACAAAAAAAGAAAGAGACTCCACCATGTGATGATAAGCAAGAAGGGGTCTATCTTTAAACCAAGAAGAAGGCTCTCTTCAGGAACAGAATTGGCCAACACTTTGATTTTTGACTTCCCAAGCATCAGAACTGTGAAAAATAAGTTTCTGTTTAAGCCACCGAGTTTATGGTATTTTGTTAGGGCAGCCTGAGCTGACTAAGAGAGTGGTCTACCATGTGTTCCACCTTGGTGGACATTCTGTGTGACTTCAGAAGAATGTGTATTCAACTGATGCTGAATGAAGTATTTTATACTCCATATAAATGTCAATCAGATCAAGTTGAGTGCTAGTGCTGTATAGGTCATCTAACTATATACTTAGATTTTTGCCTGATTGATCTATAAATTATTGACGGGGATTCTAAAGTTTCCAAAGATAATAGTAGTTAGAATGCAAATGTGTTTATCTCTTAGAAAAGTAGTGCCTATATTACTAAGTAATGCCTGTCTTTACCTTGATAATTTTTGCTTTAAATAGTATTTGTATGCAATGTATATAGCTACTCAAGTTTTATTTGATTAGGGTTAAAGTGGTGTAGCTTAATTCATTGCTTTATTTTTCACCTATCCATCCATGTCTTTGTATTTAACATTGGTTTACTATTGGCAGCATAAGATTTAATCTACTTTTCATCCATTCTGACAATCTCTGCCTTTTTTTAACCTTTAAGTTCAGGAGTAAATGCACAGTTCTTTTATATAAGTAAATTGCATGTTCACGGGGGTTTGGAGTAAAGATTATTTCATTACTCAGGTAATAAGCATAGTACCTGAGAGGTAGTTTTTTTTTTATCATCTCCTTTCTCCTACACTCCACCCTCAAGTAGGCCTCTATGTCTGTTTTTCCCCTCTTTGTGTCCATGTGTTCTTGTTGTTTAGCTCCCACTTATAATGGGAAACATGCAGTATTTGATTTTCTGTTCCTGTGTTAATTTGCATAGGATAATGGCCTCTAGTTTCATCCATATTGCTGCAAAGAACATGGATTTCATTCTTTTTTATGGTTGCATAGAATTCCATTATGTATATGTGTCACCTTTGTTATCCAGTCTACCATGGATGAGCATTTATGCTGATTCCATATATTTGCTATTATGCATAATGCTTCAATATAAAGTGTGTCTATGTCTTAATAGCAGAATGACTTATATTCCTTTGGGTATTATACCCAATAATAAGATTGCTGGGTAAAATGTTAGGTCTCTTTTAAGTTCTTTCAGGAATCACCACACTGCATTCCTAATGGCTAAACTCATTAACATTTCCACCAGCAATGTATAAGCATTCCCTTTTCTTCACCACCTTGCCATCATCTGTTATTTCTAGGCTCTCTAGTAATAGCCATTCTGACTGGTATGAGATGGTATCTTATTGTGGTTTTGATTTACATTTCTCTAATGATTAGTGACATTAAGGATTTTTTCATATGCTTATTTTTCATATGCATGTATGTCTTCTTTCAAAAAGCGTCTATTCATGTCATTTGCCCACTGTTTAATGGGGTTATTTGGTTTTTGCTTGTAAATTTAAGTTTCTTACAGTTTCTGGATATTAGACCTTTGTCAGATGCATAGTTTGCAAACATTTTTTCTCATTCTGTACAAAGTCTGTTTGAGCTATTCATAGTTCATTTTGTGGTGCAAAAGCTCTTTAGATAATTAGGTCCCATTTTGCAATTTTCTTTTTTGTTAAAATTGCTTTTTTGGCATCTTTGTCATGAAATCTTTGCCAGGTCCTATGTCCAGAAGGGTATTTCCTAGATTATCTTCCAGGGTTTTTAATAGTTTTGGGTTTTTCATTTAAGTAATTAATCCATCTTGAATTGACTTTTGTATGTGGTGTAAGAAAGGGGTCCAAATTCAATCTTTCGCATATGGCTAGCCAGTTATCCTAGCACTATTTAGGGAATTGGGAGACCTTTCCCCATTGCTTGTTTGTTGCTTTGTCAATGGTTCAATGGTCATAGGCATGACATAGGCATGTTCCATTATTTCTGGGCTCTCTATTTTGTTCCACTGATCTGTGTCTCTTTTTGTACCAGTAGCATTCTCTTTTGGCTACTGTAGCCCTGTAGTGTAGTTTCAAGTCACATAATGTGATTCCTCCAGCTTTCTTCTTTTTCCTTAGGATTGCCTTGGCGATTCAGGCTCTTATTTGATTCCATATAAATTTTTAAAGACTTTTTTCTAATTCTGTGAAGAATGTCTTTGGTAGTTCTACAGAAATAGCATTGAACCTGTAAATTGTTTTGGGAGGCATGGCCATTTTAACAATGTTGATTCTTTGTATTCATAAGCATGGAATATTCTTCCGTTTCTTCGTATCATCTCTGGTTTTTTGAGCAGTGTTTTATAATTATTGTAGAGATCTTTCACCTCCCTGGTTAGCTGTATTCCTGTGTATTTTATTTTTACTGTAGCTAGTGTAAATTGAATTGCATTCCTGGTTGGGGTCTTGGCTTGGCTATTGGTGTATAGGGATGTTGGTGTTTTTGTATGTTGATTTTGTATTCTAAAATATTGCTGAAGTTGTTTATCACCTCAAGGAGCTCTCAGGCTGAGACCATGAGGTTTCCTACATATACAATTCTGTCTTCTGATAACAAGGGATAGTTTGACTTCCTCTCTTCCTGCTTAGATGCTTTTTATTTCTTTATCTTGCCTGATTGCTCTGGCCTGGACATCCAATACTATGTTGAATAGGAATGGTGGGAGACAGCAGCCCTTTCTTGTACCAGTCATCAAGGGGAATGCTTTCGGCTTTTGCCAATTCAGCATGATGTTGACTGTGGGTTTTCATAAATGGTTCTTGTTATTTTGAAGTATGTTCCTTCCATGTCTACTTTATTAAGGATTTTTAATATAAAAGAATGTTAAATATTATCAAAAGCCTGTTTTCAGGTCTTGGGAGACTCCTATGCACTTCAGGAATGATCCGATTTCTTCTGATTTTCTAGTTAGAGTGTATCAAAGATGTGTTTATAAGTAGTCTCTTATAGTTTCCTGTATTTTTTCTGTGAGGTCAGAAGGTAATGATTCCCCTTTATCACTTCTGTTTTCTTTACATCGAGATCTCTTTTTCTTTGTTAGTCTAGTTAACAGTTTTCTCTAATCTTATTAATTTTCTCAAAAACCAAAACCCTAGTATTTGCTGACCTTGCATGGTTTTTCTCATCTCAGTTATTCGTTTCATCACAACCTCTGTTTTTTTTGTTATTTCTTTCTTTCTCAGTTTTGGGGTTTGTTTGGTCGTGTCCCGTATCTCCTGTACTTGTGGTGATAGGTTTATAACGTTCAGACTTAATGTAACAATTTGCTGTGGGTGATTAGTTAATAAACCTCCCTCTTAACACTGCTTTAGCCACATCCCAAAGATTCTGGTCCTCTTGCTTCTTTCTCATTAATTTCTTATAATTTCTTGATTACTGCCTTAATTGTATTATTACAAAAGTCAATCTGATGCATCTATTAAGATGGTCGTGTGGTTTTTGTTTTTAGTTTTCTTCATGTTGAATCACATTTATTGATTCGTGTATGTTTAACCAAACTGCATCTCAGTGATAAAGCCTACTTGATCGTGGTGGATAAGCTTTTTGATGTGCTGCTGGATTCAGTTTGCCAGCGTTTTGTTGAATATATTTGCATGTATCTTCATCAAGGGTATTAGCCTGAAGTTTTCTCTTTCCTTGTGTTTCTGCCAAGTTTTAGTATCAGAATAATGCTGACCCGATGGAATGAGCTCATGAGGAGTCCTGTCTCCTTAATTCTTTGGAATATTTTCAGTAAGAATGGTATCGGCTCTTCTTTATACATCTGGTAGAATTTAGTTTGAATTCATTTTTCCTCGGCTTTTTTATTGTTGTTCATTTCTTTTTATTTCTGATTCGATTTCAGGACTTATTGTTACATTCATGATTGAATTTCTTTCTGGTTCAGTCTTGGGAGACTCTATGCATTCAGGAATGTATCGATTTCTTCTGGATTTTCTAGTTTGTGTGTATAGAGGTGTTTATAGTAGTCTCTGAGAGTTTCCTGTATTTCTGTGAGGTCAGTGGTAATGTCCCCTTTATCACTTCTGGTTGTCTTTACATCGATATTCTCTTTTTTCTTTGTTAGTCTAGTTAACAGTTTCTCTATCTTATTAATTTTCTTCAAAAAACCAAACCCTGTATTTGCTGACCTTTGGCATGGTTTTTCTCATCTCAGTTTTCTTCATCTCAACTCTGTTTTTTTGTTATTTCTTTCTTTCTTCAGTTTTGGGGTTTGTTTGGTCTTGGTCCTCTAGCTCCTGTACTTGTGGTGTTAGGTTTATAACTTCAGACTTTTGTAACATTTTGATGTGGGTGATTAGTTATATAAACCTCCCTCTTAACACTGCTTTAGCCACATCCCAAAGATTCTGGTCTCTTGCTTCTTTCTCATTAATTTCTAATAATTTCTTGATTTCTGCCTTAATTGTATTATTACAAAAGTCATTCAGGAACAGGTTGTTTGATTTCTATATAATTGTATGGTTTTGAGAGATTTTCATAGCATTGCTTTCCATTTTTATTGCACTGTGGTCTAAGAGTGTCCTTGGCATGATTTTGTTTTTGGGTTTTTGTTGTTGTTGTTGTTGTTGTTGCTGCTGCTGCTGCTGTTCTTTTATTTTGCTGAGGATTGTTCTGTATGACTGTGTGGTTGAGTTTAGAGTATGTGCCACGTGTTAATGAGAGGAAAGTATGTTATTTTTGGGGGGAGGGAGAATTCTATAGATGTATATTAGATCCATTTACTCGAGTGATGAATTCAGTTCCTAAATATCTTTAATTTTCTTCCCTAATTATCTGTATAATACTGTCAGTGAGATGTTGAAGTCTTTCACTTTTATTTTGTGGAATTCAAAGTTTCTTCATAGATCTCTCAGAACTTGCTTTATGAATCTAGGTGCTCGTATGTTGAGTTTGTATATATTTTGTATAGTTAGTTAGGTCTTCATGTTGAATTGAATCAT
This sequence comes from Macaca thibetana thibetana, assembly GCF_024542745.1. Lineage (NCBI taxonomy): Eukaryota > Metazoa > Chordata > Mammalia > Primates > Cercopithecidae > Macaca > Macaca thibetana. The sequence continues at coordinate 139,595,266 of NC_065598.1, forward strand.
TTACCATTATGTAATTCCCTTGCGTTTTTGATATTTGTTGATTTAAAGTCTGTTTGCCTAAAATTGTAATACAAACCCTTGTTTTTGTCTGTTTTGCGTTTGGCAGATTTTTCTTCATCCCTTTTTTGTGAGCCTATGGGTGTCATTGTATGTGAGTTGGGTATCTTGAAGACAGCACACGAATAGGTCTTGCTTCTTTATCAAATTTGCTACACTCCCTTTTAATTGGGACATTTAGCCTGTTTAAATTCATAGCTAATATTGATATATATGGATTTGACCCTTTCATTATGTTGCTAGCTAGTTATTATTCAGTCTCATTTGTGTAGTTGCTTCAAAATGTCAATGGTCTATGTAATTAAGTGTGTTTTTGCAGTGGCTGGTAATGATCTTTCCTTTCTGTATTTAGCACTCCTTTCAAAACCTCTTGTAAGGCAGGTCTGGTGGTAATGAATTCCCTCAGCTTGGCTGAAACAAAAGGCCTTATTTCCTCTTCACTTATGAAGCTTAGCTTGACTGGATATAAAATTGGTTGGAAATTATTTTCTTTAATAATAATAAATACCTTCTGACTTGCAGATTTTCTGCTGAAAAGTCTGCTGTTAGCCTAATGGGGTTCCCTTTGTAGGTGACCTGCCCTTTCTCTCTAGCTGCCTTTAATACTTTTTCTTTAATTTTTACTTTGAACAATCTAATGACTGTGTGTCTTGGGAATTGTCATATTGCATAGTATCTCACAGGGGTTCTCTGCATTTCCAGAATTTGAATGTTGACCTCCCTAGGGAGGTTGGGGAATTTTTCATGGGTAAGATCCTAAAATATGTTTTCAAGTTGCTTGTTTTCTTCCCATCTTTTTCAGGAAACAAATGAGTCATACATTTGATCTCTTTACATAATCCCATATTTCTCAGAGGTTTTGTTAGTTTTTAAATTCTTTTTTTCTTTTTTGGTCTGAGTTAGTTCAGAGAAACAGTCTTTGAGCGCTGAGAGTCTTTCCTCACCATCTATTCTGCTATTAATATTTGCAATTGCATTATGAATCTCTTGTAGTGTGTTTTTCAGCTCTCTCAGATCAGCTTGATTCTTTCAGCTAATGGCCATTTTATATCTCAGCTCCTGTATCATTTTATTGTAATCTTTAGATTTCTTGACTTGGGGTTTGGCTTTCTCCTGAATGTCAATAATCTATTCCTATCCATATTCTGAATTATATTTCTGTCATTTCAGCCATTTCAGACTAGATAAGAAGCCCTACTGAGAAACTAGTATGGGTTGTTAGGCAGAACGAAGATGCTCTGGCTTTTTGATTTTTAGACTTCTTGTGCTGGTTCTTTTTCATCTGTGTGGGCTGATGTTCCTTTAACTGCGGTGTAATTTGAGTATAGCCAGTAGACTTCTTTTCTTGATGCTTTCAGCAGGCTGAGGCTTTCTGCAGGGTCTTCAATACTGGCTAAATTTTTGTTTTTGGTTTCACAGGGGTTTATATTAGCAAAGTACTATTAGAGTTGAAGTTTAGGCTATGATCTACTAGATGGTAATTAAGTGCAATGGCCAGTAGGTAGGTTCTTGCTCAGTCATGTGGCTGTTTTGTATTTCCTCACGGTTGTAGCCATGCTTCCTCTCAGTGTTCTGAAAGTATGGGCTTCTCTCCCACTTGAATGTTGGCTTCAAATCTTGGCTTGGAATTCCTAGGCTACAGACTGCAGCTCTGGGACTAGTTGAGGCTTTTTGTTGCCTCCCCCATTTGGAGGCAGCAGTGGAAGAAGCCTTAGGAGTGGTTGGGCAAAGGGCCTTTCACTTGTCTCTTGAGGCTCTACCTCAGAGAAATACAGAACTGCTCTCAGTCAGTGAAATTATCCAGGATTGGGCAGCTGTGATGTAGTTCTAAGCCAGGGAGGCTCTGCCTTGTAATAATCTGAGGGAGCAGGTGGGTCATGGGGGAGACACACTGGCCTCTTCTCCTTAGGGCATCTGCAGCTTGCGGGAAGTGTGGTTAAAGCACTCAGGGTCTTTGCTCCTTTCCCAGTTGGCAGAAGCAAGGGCAATACCACAGCAGTGGCAATGGCAGAATCTCTGCCTTTTAATTAGAGTATTAGGACTATCATATTGAAGTCATTATTGATATATTTGGATTTATTAGTCATGTTTGTAACACCTTTTTTATTGCCGGAGCTTTTTCTCTTTTTCTTTCTTTTTTTGTAAGATTGTATCACTTTCTTTAGCAAGTCCATTATACATCTTTAAAATTTTAATAGTTGTTCCATAGTTTAAAGTATACATTTTTAACTAATCTAATTCCATTATCAAATAACATTAAGCTGACTCATGTAGGGTAGGAAGCTTATAACATCCATTATGAAGCTGCTGTAATTTATTTATCCATATGCAATAATCACCCAATATATCTCACAGTTATTACTTCAAACAATTGTCTTATAATCAATTAAAATAACAAAATATCTTATCTTTATATATGTCTTCTCTGATGCTCTTTATTTCTTTACGTAGATCCAAGTTTCTGACTTATAATAGTCTTGTTTTTGCCTGTAGAAAATCTCTTAAGTTCGCTTGCAGGGTAGTTCTGCTGGCAATTTTCTCAATTTTTGTTTGTCTGAAAAATGTCTTTATTTTCCTTTACTTTTGAAGAGTAATTTCATTAGATATAGAATTCTAGACTGGTGTTTTTTTCAACATTTTAAATACTTTACTTCATCTGCTATTTATGTTTTCTGATGATAATTTTGTTAGAATTTTTATATATTTTTCTGTCTAGGTGTTTTGTTCTCCCTCTCTCTCTCTCTCGTTGTCTTTCTAGCTCTCACTCTCTCCCTTCCTCCATGCCTTCTTCCATTCCTTTCTCTCTACCTTCTTTTAAGAATTTCTTATTTTTTTATAGCTTAAAAATCATAACCCTAAGTGTAAATTCTTAGGCTATTTATTCTGGTTGGTGTTCTCGGAGTTTTCTGGATTTGTAGTTTTGTACCATAATTAATTTTGGAAAGTACTCAGTCCTTATTAATTCTACTTTGGTTTGTTTTTCCTTTCAAGATTTCAATTATATGTATGTTACAACACTTACAATTGTACCAAAGTTCTTGAATTTTCTATTCTGCCCTTTTTTGAACATTTTTCCTTTATTTGCAAGTTTCTGCTTCAGCATCATAATTGTATGTTTCTCTTGATGCATCCTCAAGTTCACTGTTTGGTTTTTGTTGTTGTTTTGTTTTGTTTTGTGGCAGTGCTGAGTATACTGATAAGCTCATCAAAAATGTTTTTCATTTTTTTTTTCTTTTTGAGATGGAGTCTCACTGTATAACCCAGGCTGGAGTGCAGTGGTACAATCTTGGCTCACCGCAACCTCCACCTCCCAGGTTCAAGCGATTCTCCTGCCTCAGTCTCCCAAGTTGTTGGGTTTACAGGCACCTGCCACCATGCCTGGCTCATTTTGTATTTTCAGCAGAGACAGGGTTTTACCATGTTGACTAGGCTGGTCTCAAACTCCTGACCTCAGGTGATCTGCTCACCTAGGCTTCCCAAAGTGCTGGGATTGCAGGCCGTTTTTTGTTTTTGTTTTTGTTTTTGTTTTCATTTCTAACATTTTATTTTCTAAAGGTTGTGATTACATTATAGCTAACATTTTATAACATTTTATTTTGATCTATTGTAGGATTTCTATCTTTTTGCTTATATTTCCTATATGTGCTTGTATTTTTTCCTATGTTTTCATTACAGTTCTTAAAACATAAATCAGAGATATTTTTAATGATCTTTCTGATAATTTTACCATCGGCGTCATATATGAGTCTGATATTGATGCTTTCTTACTTTCTTCAGAATGTACTTTTTCTTGCCTTTTAGCATGCTTTGTAATTTTTTTGGTTGAAAGCTGGCCATGATATTTCAGGTAAAGGGAACTGAGACAGATAAGCTGATCATGTGATATGTACGTAAATCTAACTAGATGTTCAAGTTTCCCATACATGTAGGTGCCAGAGGCTTCACATTTTTCCAATGGCATTTTTCCTTTCGTCTTCTTTGCTGTCTTTGGCTTTCTTAAAAATTCTTTCTCAGAGAGATTCTATGTTTTGCTACTCTTTCTGCTGCAATCTACTATTACAGCTCTGTTGGTGTAGTGGTACGGTATGGGGTGGGAAAGCATTTCATTATTTTATGATTAAATATCAATATTTTAGTAGGCTATGACATTCAAAAATGTTATTTTAGAGTTTTCTACTATTAAGTAATACTGGATGCTGGCTTGAGGAAAGGGGTGTAGCATGGGAAAATTTTCCTCCCCCAGTGTGATAAGAATCTTTTCCCTTGCAGAGGAAGATTCTGTTGTAGAGAATGCCCTGAGAGTATTTCAGAATTACTGCTTTCTCTCCTCTGCGAGAGCCAGAAGGGACTCCTTCTCAGATATTTACCATGTGAACCTGGTGAAATTCCAAGAGGTGAAGCCCTATAAAATGTGGGGAACCCCTAAGAGTGTGGCCCCCAGGAGTATCTCACTGTCATACTACTCCACATTCAGCCTCTAGTAATTCACAATAATTATCATTTAAATATTTCTACCAGTTTATAGCTCCAGCAACTTTCTTGAAGTAAGTTTATCTTAGTTGTAACTCTCTGGATTCAATGATCACTCCTGATTTTGGTGTAGAAGTTTGCCCTACAAGCTGTTATCTGATAGGTAAAGATAATTTATTTTCAGTTTGTTTGATGTATTAGTCTGTTCTCACCCTGCTAATAAAAACATACCCAAGACTGGGTAATTTATAAAGGAAAGAGGTTTAATTGACTCACAGTTCAGCATGGCTGGGGAGGCCTCACAATCATGGCAGAAGGCAAATAAAGCAAAGTCACATCTTACATGGCGGCAGGCAAAAGAGTGTGTGCAGGGGAACTCCCCTGTATAAAAAAACCATCAGATCTCATGAGACTTAGTCACCATCATGAGAACAGCAAGGAAAACACCTGCCCCCATGATTCAATTACCTCCCACTGGGTCCCTCCCACCACATGTGGAAATTATGGGAGCTGCAATTCAAGATGAGATTTGGGTGGGGACACAGCTAAACCATATCATTCAGGTTTTTTGTTGTTGTTGTTGTTCTTATGAGGATGAAAGTAGTGATGGTTTTCAATGTCCTTATTTGTAGGAACTATTAATAAAACCAGAGGTCCCATGTTTGACCTTATGTATGTATCTGTAATATATGGCAAAGTCTCTTATGTATATAAGTTGATTAGTAAAAGTTACAGTTGATCTCTTAACCTGTTGGGAAGGAATATGGGCTATATAGTCAGCAACATAGAAATAGGGTCACAATATGCTTATGTTTTTTACAGTCTTAATACTGAATCATTCACCCTAATATTTTCAACTAAATTTCACTGTTCCAGGTAATAATGGTTTCTGGAACATGTCCTTTACTATTTTCTTTACAACTTTAACTCAAATCTAGAGTGTAACTCCCTACAATGCTTAGCTAATGTTGACCTTTCTTCTTTCCTTAAACATCATTCAAACTTTCTTGCTTGCTACATTATTTCAGATACTTTTTGTATCCATTCACTAACCTCTACAAGCCTCAATCAATATTCTACACCCCCCCCAAAAAAGAAATTAGATTGTTGAGAGCATGACTCTACAAATAGCTCTTCTATATAATGTTAAGTAATATTTACTTATTTATTAATATTTCTTTTCAAGTGTAACTATAACATTTACTAAGACATATAATATCATGTATCATTTAAAAGTCACGATACATATATAAGGTTTAGGTCATATGAAGTATTTTCTCAGACCAATATGGATTTAAAATAGAAATCAATAACAGATATGTATGGAAAATCTCCAGATGTTTAGAAACAAAGTTGCACATTTTTGAATAATACATAAGCCAATGAATAAATCACAAAAGTAAGTAGAAACTATTTTGAACTAAATAAAATGAAAACACAAATTATTAAATTCAATTGCGTACAGCTGAAACAGTGCTTAAAGGAAAATTTGTGGCAATAAACACTCTTATTAGTAAAGAAGAAAGGTTTCATAGTTATGTAACTCAGCTATCACCTTAATATTATAAAAATAAAAGCAAATTAAATCCAACATAAGCAAAAGAAAGGAAACAAAAAAATGTAAGAGCAGAAATTAATGAGATATAAAATAGAAAAACAATAAAGGTAAATCAATAAAATCAAAAGCCGATTCTTTAAGGAGATGAATCATATTGTTCAGAAAAAATAAATTAGGAGAGAGAGACAGAGAGAGAGAGAGTAAATTACCAATGTCAGGAATAAGAGAAGGGACATAATTATATAATGGTACAGACATTAAAAGTACAATTACGAGACTGGTCAAGATGGCTGACTTCTAAGAAGTAGCTAGTGTGTGCCTCTCTCATGGGTAGAAATAGAAGGAACAAGTAAATACATCACCTTTGACTGAAACATTCAGGTACATATATTGGGATTCATCAAGAAAACAACTCGACCCACAAATGGAAAAAAGCAAGGCAGAATGACCACCCACGCAGGAGCAACATGGAGCCAGGGGAGCCTCCCCAACCTAGGGAAGCAGTGAGTGAGAGAGTGAACTTGGGGACCCACACTTCTCCCATAGATCTTTGTAACTCTCAGGTCAAGAGATCCCCTCATGAACCCACTCCATCAGGGCCTGCAGTCTGACTTGCAGAGCTACATTGAATCTCAGTGGAGCAGCCATTCAGGCACATGTGGAGCCCTCAGAGTTTTATATATCTGAGCTTCCTGGCAAAAGAAACTGCACCTTCAGCAGAGCAGGATGTTAGGCCACTGCACATACCCCCTAGGCAGGGGGATGAATCTAGGGGGCTGAGAAGCGACAGTCTATAGGCTCTGCTTCTATAGCACATTGCAGGATAAGACCCACTGGCTTGGAACTCCAGCCAGCCACTGGTAGCAGTGTTACGCCTTCCTGAGATGGAGCTCCCAGGGTGAGGGCAGGCTGCCAATAGCCTTAGTTGTTGTTTACTTCAGTGCAGCCACTGCGTTTTTTTTTTTTTTTTTTTTTTTTTTTTTTTTTTTTTTTTTTTAACATAGGTCCATGAATCCGCTTCTCCTCACTATGCAGGACCTCACGATCAAGGTCACCAGGCACCCTCGCCAGTGTTTTACAGCTGGTAGTGCTTCTCAGCCTCTATGAGATGGAACTTCCAGGGGAAGGGATGAGCCACCATCTTTGCTGTTTCACAGCCTTAGCCATTTTTACTTTCAGGCTCTACAGAGTCCAAGGCAACTAGGGACTGGAGCTATCCCCCAGCACAGTTCTGCAGCAGCTCTACACAGAAGCAGCCGGTCTGCTTTTTCATGTGAATCCTTCATTTCTTTTTACTGGGTAGGATCTTCTATCTGAAGTCTACAACCAGCCCCACTGGTATGTTCAGGCTGGCAACAGGTCAGTATCTCCCTGATGGACCTCCCAGAAGGAGGGGAATACCACCATCTTTGCTATTTTACAGGCTTCACTGTTGATAACTGCATGTTCTGGAGAATCCAAAGTGACTAGGGACTGGAGTGGAGCCCAGGAAATTGCAGCAGCCCTATGGGAAAGTGGCCACACTGTTTGTTACATGGGTTGTTAATTCATATCTCCTCAGTGGGTAGGTCCTCCTGGCATGAGTCTCCAGCCACACCCCGCTGGGGCTATCAAGCCAGTAGAAGTTCTGACATTCCCTGGTACAAAGTTCCCAGTGGAAGGGTGGGTTGTCATCTTTGCTGCCTTGCAGCCATTGTCCTTGCTGTGTCCAGGCTCTGGAGGATCCATGGTGACCAGGGGCTGGTCCAGATCTCCAGCACAGAGCACCCACCACACAGAAAAGTAGTCAGGTTGTTCTCCACGCAGACTCTAGTCTACATTTCCCCTCATGGGGCAGGGATGCACAACCTGGGACTCTAGCACAACCACCCTGCCACCACCTGACCACTTCAATCAGAGGCAGCCCAGCAGTCACAGGAACAGCTACATGTAGATAAGTAAGAACCAACACAAGAACTCCAGCAACTCAAATGGCCAGAGTGTCTTATGTCCTCCAAACAACCACAGTAGTTCTCCCTTAATCAGGAAGAATTGGCTAAAATGACATGACTACAATTCAGAATGCGGATAGGAACAAAGATCACCGAGATTTAGAAGAACTGTAAAACCGAATCCAAGGAAACTAAGAATCATAATAAAATAATGCAGGAGTTTACAGATGATATAGCCAGTATAAAAAGGTGCCTAACTGATGTGACAAAACTGGAAAACACACTACAAGAAGTTTGAAATGCAATCACAAGTACTAAAAGCAGAAAAGACCAAGTTGAGAATCTCAGAACTTGAAGACTGGCTTTCTTAAATAAGACAGTCATATAAAAATTTTTAAAAAAAAGAATACAAAGAAATGAATAAAATATCTGAAAAATATGGGATTATGTAAAGAGGCCAAATCTACATATCATTTGCATCCCTGAAAGGGATGGAGAGAAAGCAAACAACTTGGTAAACATATTTCAGTATATCATCCATGAAAACCTCCCCAACTTTGCTAGAGAGGCCAGCAGTCATACTCAGGAAATATCAAGAACCTCTACAAGGTTCTATACAAGATTATTGCAAAAATACATAATCATCAGATTTCTCAAGGTGAAAATGAAAAAAAGAATATTAAACACAGCTAGACAGAAAGGGCAGGTCACCTACAAAGGGAACCCCATCAGGTTAACAATGGACTTCTCAGCAGAAACTCTATAAGCCAGAGAAGATTGGGGGTCTGTATTTAACATTTGTAAAGAAAAAAAAATCTTTAAACCAAAATTCTATATGCAGTAAAATTAAGCTTCCTAACTAAAGGAGAAATAATATCCCTTTTAGATAAACAAATACTAAGGGGGTATTTTACCACCAGACCCGCCTTACAAGAGATCTTGAAAGGAGCATTAAATATAGAAAGAAATAACCACTAGCAACCAATACAAAAACACACTTCAATACTCAGACCAGAGACACTATAAAGCAACCACAAAATCAAGCCAGCATAATAACCAGATAACAGTACAATGAAAGAATCAAATCCATGCATATCAATACTAACCTTGAATGTAAAGGGGCTAAATATCCTATTTATAAGGCACACAGTGGCAAGCTGGATGAAAAGAAAGACCTAATGGTACACTGTGTTCAAGAGACCCATTTCATATGCAATGACATCCATAGGCTCAAAATAAAGGAATGGGGGAAAATCTACCAAGCAAATGAAAATCAGAAAAAAAGCAGGAGTTACAATCATAATTTCAGACAAAACAGACTTTAAACCTCAAAGGTCAAAAATTACAAAGAAGGGCTATACTTAATGGTAAGTGGTTAAATTCAACAAAAAGACCAAATTATCCTAAATATGCATGCACCCAGCACAAGAGCACAAGTTTATAAAGCAAGCTCTTAGAGACCTACAAAGAGACATAGGCTCCCACACAATCATAGTGGGAGACTTCAACATTCCACTATGTGGAATGTGACAGTATTAGACAGTATTAGACACATCACTGAGGCAAAAATTTAACAAAGATATTCAGTAACTGAACTCAACATTTCATCAAATAGACAGACATCTACAGAACTCTCTAAACAAAAACAACAGAATATACATTCTACTCATTGCCACATGGCACACACACTAAAATTGACCACACATCAGACAAGAAAACAATTCTCAGGAAATGAAAACAAAATGAAATCATACCAAACACACTCTTGTAGCACAGTGCAATAGAAATACACAACAAGGCTAAAAAAATTGCTTAACACCATATAATTACATGAAAATTAAACTACATGTTACTGAATGACTTTTGCATAAATAATGAAATTAAGGCAGAAATCAAGAAGTTTCTTGAAACTAATGAGAACAAAGATACAAAATACCAGACTCTCTGGGACACAGCTAAAGCAGTATTAAGAGGGGGGATTTATAGCACTAAATGCTCACAACAAAAAGTTAGAAAGATCTCAATTTAATGACCTAACATCACAACCACGAGAACTAGAAAATCAAGAGCAAGCAGAACCCAAAGCTAACAGAAGACAAAAAAAAACCAAACTCAGAACTAAACTGACAGAGGTCAAAACACACAAACAAAAATTTCAAAAGATCGATGAATTTAGGACTTGCTTTTCTGAAATAAAAATGAAAATAGAATGCTAGGTAGACTAATGAACAAAGAGAGGATTCAAATAAACACAAGTAAAAGTGGCAAAGTGTATGTTACCACTAACCCCACAGAAATACAAACAACCATCAGAGACTACCCTGAATACCTTTATGCACACAAACTAGAAAATCTAGACAAGGTGAATAAATTCCTGGACACATACAACCTACCTCAAATTCCTCTTTTGAACAGACCAATAATGAGCTCTGAAATTGAATCAGTAATAAACAGCCTACAAACCAAGAAAAGTCCTAAAACAGATAAATTCACAGCTTAATTCTACCAGATGTACAAAGAGAGCTGGTACCATCTCTACTAAAACTATTCCAACAAATTGAGGAGAAGGGACTCTTCCCCTACTCATTCTGAGGCCAGCATCATCCTGATATCAAAACCTGGCAGAGACACACACACACAAAAAACTTCAGGCCAATAACCATGAACATTGATGCAAAAGTCCTTAACAAAATACTGGCAAACTGAATCCAGCAGCACATCAAAAACCTAATCCATCATGATGAAGGAGGCTTTATCCTTGAAATACAAAGTTGGTTCAACATACATAAATAAATAAACATGATCCATCACGTAAACAGAACTAAAGACAAAAACCACTGATTATCTAAATGGATGAAGAAAAGGCTTTCAATAAAATTCAACATCACTTCATGTTAAAAACTCAAACTATGTATTGAAAGACCATAATATAAAATAGGAGCCATCTATGGCAAATCCACAGCCAACATCATACTGAACGAGTAAAACCTGGAAGCAATCCCCTTGAAAACCATCACAAGCAAAAATCTCATCTCTCTCCACTCCTATTCAACATCATATTAGAAGTCCTGGCCAGAGCAATCAGGCAAGAGAAAGAAATAAAGTACATCTAAATAGAAAGTGAGAAAATCAAACTATTTCAGTTTGCAGATAAGATGATTCTGTATCTAGAAAACCCCAGAGTGTTGGCCCCAGAACTCCTTAAGCTGATGAACAACTTCAAGAAAATTTCAGGATACAAAATTGACATACAAAAATCACTAGTATTCCTATATAGCAACAACAGCCAAGCTGAGAACAAATAAGGAATGCAATCCCATTCACAGTAACCACCAAAGGAATAAAATGCCTAGGAATACAGCTAACTAGATAGATAAAAGATCTCTACAATGAGAATTACAGAACACTGCTCAAAGAAATCAGAGATGACACACAAAAATAAGGAAGACATTCCATGTTCAGGGAAAGGAAGACTCAATATCATTAACATGGTCATACTACACAAAGCAATTTTTAAATTTGGTGCTATTTCTATCAAACTATCAATGACATTCTTCAGAGAACTAGAGAAAATAAATAAATTCATATGGAACCAAAGGGAAAAAAAAGCCCAAATAGTCAAGACAATCCTATGCAAAAAGAACAATGCTGGAGGCATTATGTTACCTGACTTCAAACTATATTACAGGGCTACAGTAAACAAAACAGCATGGTACTGATGCAAAAATAGGCACATAGACCAAGGGAACAGAATAGGGAGCCCAGCACTAAGGTCTCACACCTACAACCATCTGATCTTTGAAAAAGCTGAAAAAAACAAGCAACAGAGAAAGAATTTTCTATTCAATAAATGCTGCTGAGACAAAAGGCTAGCCATATGCTGAAGACTGAAACTGGGCCCCTTTCTTACAGCATACACAAAAATCAACTCAAGAGAGATTAAAAGCTTAAATGTAAAACCCAAAACTATAAAAACCCTAGAAGACAACCTAGGCAATACAATCCTGGACATAGGAATGGGTAAAGGTACATAAAGTTTGCTTAATATTTAAAAATTGGTAAATATAAATCACCTTAGTGACAGACTAAAGAAGAAAAACTGCATGAATGTATAAAAATATGAATACAAGCCATATAGCAAAATCCAACATACATTCCTGGAACAAACTCTCAGAAAGTTGTAGGAACTTGACGGAAACGTCCTTCAAACTGGTAAACAGCATCTATATATTAAAAAAACCCTGCAGTTAATATCATATTTTAAAGTGAAATGCTTAATTTAATGTGTCAAATTGGTTAGGCTATGGTGCCTAGGTTTTTGGTCAAACAGTAGTTTAGTTGTTGTTATCAAAGTTATTTTTTTTTTCAATTTATTTATTTATTTGTATATTTTTGAGACAGGGTCTCGCTCTGTTTCCCAAGCTGGAGTGCAGTGGCGTGATCTCAGCTTACTGCAATCTCCACCTACTGAGTTCAAGCAGTTCTCCCAGCTCGGCTTCTCAAGTAGCTGAGACCACAGGTATGTGCCACCATCAACCACTCATTTTTGTATTTTTTGTAGAGAAGGGGTTTTGCCTTGTGCCCAGGCTGGTCTCAAACTGTTGAACTCAAGCTATCTGCCTGCCTTGGCCTCCTCACATGCTAGGATTATAGGCATGAGCCACTGTGCCCCACTGAAAGTATTTAGATGCGATTAACATTTAAATCAGTAGACTTTGAGAAAAGCAGATTACCCTCCATAATATGGGTGGGGATCATCCAATCAATTGAAGGCCTTAAAAGAAAAAAGACTGTTGTCTCTCTAAAACCACTACCTCCAGACTGCCTTTGGAATCCATCTGTAACATCAGCTCCAGCCAGTATTTTTAACCTGCCGACTTGCTGTGCAGATTTTTTACTTACCAGCCCCTACGACAGCAGGAGACAGTTTACTAAAATGATCAATCAGTTTCCCTCTCTCTGTACACACACACACACACACAGGCACAACCCTACACACACATTCCATTTGTTCTGTGTTCTGTTTTCTCTGGCAAAATCTAATCTAATTAACCAGAAGACTAAAAAACAAAAACAAGATAAGAATGCCTACTCTCACTAGTTCCATTCAACATTGTACTGGAGTCTTGCTATAAGATCAGACTAAAATAAGAAATAAAAGACATAAAGACTGCAAAGGAAGAAGTAGAACTGTCTTCATTTTCAGATAATATGATCATCTTTATAGTAAATTCTAAAGAATATACACATGTTAGCATGAAAATGAGTTTAGCAAGTTTGCAGAATAAAATGTCAATATACAAAAGTCAATTGCATTTCTGTGAACTAGGAGTGAAAAATTAGAAGTTGAAATTTTTAAAATGAAACCATTAACAATGGCATAAAAATCTTAAACACTTAGAGATAAATTTGACAAAAGATATGCAAGACCTATACCCTGAAATCTGTGAAGCATAAAGAAGACATATTAAATAGAGAGGTAAACTATGATCATGGATTGAAAGATTTGGAGATGTTAAAATGCCATTGCTTCCAAAATTGACCTGTAAATATAATAGAATCTCAGTCAAAATTCCAGCATCCTTTCAGAAAAATTTTGGCGCTGATTATGAAATATGTATGGAAATTTACAGAACCTAGACTAGCCAAAATCATTTTAAAATGGGATAAAAAGTTAAATAATATTACCTGATATCTATATATAATATAAAGGTATATTAATCAAGACAATGTAGTACTGATATACATTTTGACATATATAAATGGAACAGAATAGTGAGTACAGTGCTGGACCCACATGTACATGATCAATCGACTTTCATCAAAGATGCCAAGACTATTCCATGGGGAAATATTAATATTTTCAAAAAATGATGCTGAGAAAATTGGATTGCTACATGAAAAAATAAATGGAACCTCAACCATTACATCACACCATGTACTCAAACTAATTAAAATGACTCATAAGCCTATAAAAGTTAACAGTATAAAATTTCTAGAAGAAAACGAGGAGGAAATTTTAGTCACTTTGCATTTGCCACAGATTTTTAAAATACAACCCAAAAAACTTTTTGTCAACGAAAAATGTAAATTTAAAATTACATAAAATTCAATAAATAACTTTATAAAAATCAATACATTGAAATTCATCAAAATAAAAAACATTTTTTATTTAAAAGATACTGTTATATAAATGAAAAGACAAACCAAATACTGAGAAAAAAATTGCAAAAATATCCAATACTTGTATCTATGCTATATAAACATTAGAATATAAACAACCCAATTAAAATGGGCAAACATTTGAGCAGAAAGTTTAATTAAGAAATACAGACATGAAATAAGCACATAGAAAGATATTCAACACCATTAGTCATTATGGACATGTGAAACAAAAACACATTGAGATACCCCTACACTCCTCTAGAATGTCCAAAATTTAAAAAAAAGAAAAAAAAAAAAAACAACTTAAAGTATTTGGTAGGTATTTAGAGCAAATAGGGCTCTCATATACTGCAGGTGGCAGCATCAAATGGTACAGCCTCTTTGCAAAACAGCTTAGGGTTTTTTGAAAACATTAAACATGCAACTGGTGTATGATTCATAAATTTATCTTCTAGCTAACTACCCAAGAGAAATAAAAACATATGTCCACAAACTGATTTCTTACCCAAAGGCTCATAGCAGTTTTATCTATAATAGTCAAAAACTGGAAAAAACCTAATGAATATCGTCAGGTCAATAAACAAATCATTACATATGCATTAGTATACCACTCAGCAATGAATATCAATTAACTGTTGTTATATACAACGGTGAATGGATCTCCACAAACAATTAGGCTGAATAAAAGAAACTCCACTAAAAATGGTATATAATACATGAATGTATTTATATAAAAGTTCTAAAAAACACAAACTAATCCATGGTGAGAAAAAGCATGTTGTGATGGGTTGCTGGGCAACCAGACAGGGTCAGAGATTGGTAAGAGAGAGGAATAACAAAGGCATGTGAGAGATATTTTGGTGACAATGAATATATTTATTATCTTGATTGTGTTTATGGTTTCATGAATATATATTTATATCAAAGGGCATCAAATTCTGCAATTTAAATATATTCTGTTTAACACACGTCAATTTTACCACAACAAACTGCTTAACATGCAAAGAAATATAAAACAATCAAATAAATTAAAGAGTTAGCATGTACAATGTGACCCTGATTTCTTCAGCTATTTGGTGTCATTAAAAAGGGATTGCTCGGCCGGGGTCGGTGGCTCACGCCTGTAATCCCAGCTCTTTGGGAGGCCGAGGCGGGTGGATCACAAGGTCAGGAGATCCAGACCATCTGGCTAATACAGTGAAACCCCATCTCTACTAAAATTAGCCGGGCGAGGTGGCGGGCACCTGTAGTCCCAGCTACTCAGGAGGCTGAGGCAGGAGAATGGCGTGAACTCGGGAGGCAGAGCTTGCAGTGAGCGAGACTCCGTCTCAAAAGAAAAAAAAAAGAAAAAAAAAAGGAGATTGTTCCACTATTAAAAGGAATTAAGAGAGATTATATGCAGATAAAATACATGGTCTTGAATAAGATCCTGGCTGTTAAGAAGATTTTTTTCTTGCAAAAATTGCTACATTTGAAAACTGAGGATTAGATGATGCTAGAAAATTATTATTAATTTTTAGATATTATAGTGTTATTTATAGTGTTATTTGACTCCATATGTTTTTGTTTTTGTTTTTGTTTTGGAGATGGAGTCTCGCTCTGTCACCCAGGCTGGAGTGCAGTAGCGCTATCTCGACTCACTGCAACTTCCGTCTCCCAGGTTCAAGTGATTCTCCTGCCTCAGCCTCCCTAGTATCTGGGACTACAGGCATACACCGCCACGTCCAGCTAATGTTTTGTATTTTAGTAGAGACAGGGTTTCACTATGGTTGCCCAGGCCGGTCTCAAACCCCTGAGCTCAGGCAATCTGCCCACCTCGGGCTACCAAAGTGCTAGGATTAGAGACATGAGCTACTGCGCCCGGCCATGTTTTTAGTTTTAAGAGTTGTACAATTAAGTAAAGATTGAATGTGAAGATAACTTGTTTACGTTAAAATAAGTATTAAAAAATAAAATATGATAAGAAAAAAATTGGGAAATAGGCTTCTGGTTAGTGTTTTAATGATGAATGTTTGATTTTCTGGAATAGATTACAGATATTAAGTTGACAATACCTATTCTACCATTCAAATAATAAAGATGTCGCATTCGACTCATGAACAGAAAGTGAGCCATTTAAATGGCGTCTACAGTAAAAATGATGGAATTATGATGCCCCATTTATATCCTATGGACTGACCCACTGTAAGTCAAAAGAAAGACCTATATAGCCATGTTTTATGTTATATTTTCCTCTAAAACATAGTATATGAGGAAAGGAGGTTTCCATTGAAAACTTCTCCGTTCTCCTTCACTCATTTTGGCTGGTATTTTATGCCTGTTATTACAGTCCTGGTCATTCTTTCCCTCTAGATTCACACTCTCCCATTATAGCTACATCACAAGAAAACCTTTTCCTCTTACCCGATTCTAGTGACACTATGAGTGAATGAATTCAGTCATTCACTTACTCAACAAATGTTTACTGAATGCCAATTAGAATGATTTTTAATTTCATACATTATAATTATCTGTGGAGCTTTTAATATCTAGAAACTTCTGAGAGCCACCATTGAAAATGTTCACTCATAAAGGTTTGTGTGGGACCTAGAGAACTTTATTAAAAGAAATACAAACAAACAAAAAATGTTCACAGATGTTTTTCATTCTGTGCTGTGTTTGAGACTCACTAGACTAGTGTATGACATTCTCTGTGCTAAGCACTGAAAATAATAACTAGGTATAAGACAGATGTATTTCTTGTTCTCATTAAATTCATACACTTAGTCTGGTACTCATGATTCAGTCTTATGATTTTGGATACTATCTTAATCTATTCAGAAGTTATAACAACAACAAAAAAAAGGCTGGGTGGGTTCAAAACAAAAGACATTTATTTTTCACCGTTCTAGAGGCTGGAAAGTCCAAGATTCAGGCATCTATAGATTACATGTTTAGTGAAGACCCACTTCCTGGTTCATGGACTGCCTTCTTCTCTGAGTCCTCACATGGTAGAAAGGGTGAGTGATCTCTCTGGGATCTCTTTTAGAATAACACTAAACCCATTCATGAGGGCTCTACCCTATGACCTAACAACCTACCAAATGCCTCACCTTTTATTACCATCACATTGGTGATTAGGATTTCAACATATAAACTTTGGGAAGATGCATTCAGTCTATAGCACTTCACTCCTAGTACCCCCAAATTCATGTCCTTCTTATATGCAAAATATATTTATTTTATCCCAACAGACCCCAAATGTTATCCCATAATTAACTCTAGGGCATAAAATCAAAAGTCTCATCTAAATATTATTTAATTAGAAATAGATGAAAGTCAATGTATGATTGATCCTGAGACAAATTGTTCTCCAGCTGTAAACCTGTGAAACCAAACAAGTTATGTGCTTCCAAATTACAGTAGTGGGACAGGCTTAGAATATGTATTTTCATTTCAGAAGGGAGAAACAGGGAAGAAGACGCAATGGACCACAAGTAAGTCCAAACTACAAGGCAAACTCCTTATTGTAAGGCTTGACTATAACCCTTGTGAGTTCCACATTCTGCCCTCCAAACCCACTGGCGTAGAGGTTCCACTTTCTGGACCCATTGATGCAGCAGTCCTGCCCTGAAAGCTCTGGTTGGAAAGCAAAACAAACAAACAAACAAACAAACAAAAACCAAAAAGCCACATTTTTTGGAGAAAATAAGAGATTTCATTTGGATATAATGAGTGTCAAAATGTAATATCAAGCAGATATGACTTATCTGCTTGGCATTTACTATAGACTGAATGTTTGTGTTGCCCCAAAATTAATATGAATGAGCATGGCTATATTTCAATAAAACTTTATTTATGGACATAAAACTTTCAATTTTATTTGATTTTATGTATAAATACACTTTTTCAGAATTTTTGCGTAACCACTTGAAAATATAAATATTATCTTTAGTTTGCTGGCCATATAAAACAATTGCGGACTAGATTTTCCTATGTGCCATGGTTTGCCAATCCCTGGCCTAGATGATGAATATTACAGTGTCTATACTAGGGCAAAGATAAAGAGTCAAGAATATATACTAGAACCAAGACTTTCAATTGACAGAATGCTAGAAATATTACAGAGAAAAGAAATTGGAAGAACTCCTAGTTTCTGCCTTGGGGAACTAAATAGATAGTTTTATTGTTCACTTACCAAAAAATACAATGGAATAAGTACGTTTACAAGAATGTTGTAACTTACATGAGGTGTTTTGAGGTTGGGTTCTCTCTCTAATAACATTCTCTCAGACTTTTACTTAAATTTCTTTCATTCGTTCTCCTAGCTAACCATATAAACTTTAATTGTTAAGGTCAGACTTAAGATTTCAGCTTCTCCAGAAAACTTTTTCTTATTTCTATTGCCAGCACTGACTTGAAAACATGAAGGGGAAATAAAGATATTCCCAGACAAAAGAAAAGCTGAGAAATTCCATCAACACCAGAACTGTCCTACAAAAAATGCTGAAGGGAGTAGAAAATGACATTAGAAAGCAGTAGTAATCTCCTGAAGGTACAAAACTCATTGGTTATAATAAGTACACAGAAAAACACAGAATATTATAACACTGTTAGTGTGGTGTGCAAACTACTCTTACCGTAAGTAGAAAAACTAAATAATGAATCAATCAAAAATAGTAACTACAACAACTTTTCAAGACATAGTACAATAAGATATAAATAGGAAAAAAAAGATTAAAGGTGGGGACACAAAATTTAGGGGTAAAATTTTTATTAGTCTCCTTTCTGTTTGTTTCTTTATGCAAACAGTGTTGTTATCAGTGTTGTTAAAATAATAGGTTATAAGATAGTATTTACAAGCCTCATGGTAACCTGAAACCAAAAACCATACAATGAAGAAACAAAAAATAAAAAGCAAACAAGTAAATAATATCACCAAAGAAAATTACCTTTACTAAAAAAAGACAGAAAGGAAAGAAAGAAGGAAGGAAGAGAAAACCACAAAACAACCAGAAAACAAATAACAAAATTGAAAGAGTAGAAGTCCTTATCATTAGTTACATTGAATGAACTAAACTTTCAGTGAAAGCCAAAAAAAGTCTTTAAGATGTTTAATTCCTCTTTTCCTTTCATTCTTAAACTTTTCCCCTCATGGACTCTCATCTTCACCATCAGTTTTACTTTATCCTTTCCTTGGGATTTTAAACTCTTACAATGATTTACTAAACTTACTTCTGTATAAACCAGATGAAAAACTGCAAATAAGTGCAAACCACTGCAAAATACTGAATTGGAAAAAACCATTAATTCCCCTGGAAGCTTGACTGTATCCACACTGCACTCATGCTGATTAATTTCAACTAAGTATTTCTTGAATCTCAGAAATCCTTCATCCTTTTCCTTATCTCATGTTGACTTCCTATCACATTCCTCACAGCTGTTATTCAAACCTCTTCACTCTCTCCTTCCAGGTCACTCGAAGGAGCAGACATTGCTGCTTACTTATTTAGATGGAGTTTATCCAAAGTGTTGAGGCTCAGAAACCAGTACCTTACCTCAAAATGTAGCACTTTGACATGGTAAACTGAGGAAGCCTCAAGGTCTCTCTGATCTTCCCCCCTGCCAACAACCATGGTTGCTCAATCCTCTGTCTTTCCCAAAGCACAGAATAAAGATTTTTTTCTCTGATGCTCCCGTATCTGTCTAAAGCCTGGACCTGCTAAAGAAGAAAATTGCCTCTAAGCCCTTCCCTGAGTTTTCTTTAACTGAACTTATGTTGAAGGAAGAAAGACTGAAGTCTGTTAACACACTTGGACAGACTTTTGTCACAAACCATTGTCTGCTCTGCAGACCCAACAGACTTTGTCTCAGACTACTGTTCTTCAAGCTCATTGAATTCCCTTAAAAATTATGTACTACACACCACCCCCCCCCCGCAAAATCATCCACACTCCCCCCATCTGTTTTTGACCTAAGGAGAAGGGTATATAATTCCCTTTACCCCATCTTTTTTGTGGTGGAATCATCACTGTGATATTTCCCCTCATACATGCTAATAAATCTGTATGCCATTTCCCCTATTAAGCTGACTTTTGTGAGTTGATTCTTCAGCAAACATATGAAGGACAAAAAGGAAGCTTTGTCCCTTTGCCCACAAGAGCAATCTCTTTCATTTTCTCACATTAATTCAAAACCTTCCTATATATTCATTCACTTTTAAAATTCTTTCTAAGAAATTCAAAGCAAGAGCAGTTCTTCTGCCATTCTAAGACTTTTATCTCCATCTGTTAACTGAAACACGTTCATTCCTGCTCCCTTTAGAATCAGACTCTGACAGTTATCCCTCTTTTTCTGGCATTTTTGAATCTCTGTTTATTAACTGCTTTTCTTTTTGCCTAAAAGCATTCTGAAATTTCCTGCTCCTTAAATAAACACTTTGTGTCTTAACTTTCCTAACAATCTGAATTACCATTCTGTTTTTCCATTAAACAAAAG
Source organism: Macaca thibetana thibetana (assembly GCF_024542745.1). NCBI lineage: Eukaryota > Metazoa > Chordata > Mammalia > Primates > Cercopithecidae > Macaca > Macaca thibetana. The sequence continues at coordinate 139,615,924 of NC_065598.1, forward strand.
TGTGTAAGACATCCATCAGAAGCCACAGATTTAGCCCTATACTTTTTAAGCCAACCTAATTCATTCAGGTTTGGGTCTCATATTGGTAAACCAAGGATAATGAAGAAGAGCCGAATGCCTTTTAAATAATAGTAAGGCCTATCTCATAATTCCCAATTTTGTCTCTGTTTCACTTTACCTCTGCCTGGCTCTTAACCTATGCCTTTGCCTCCCATTTTAAGTTTGATGCCCATCCTGCGGGCTGAATGATTTTTACATCACCCCTGGTTTCTTTAAGAAACCTCTCTAACTCTTCTCACCCTTTCTTTGTGCAGTAGTATTCTGCAAACCAACTCCAGGTACCTGTTTCTTTGGTGAGCTTTCTTTGGAGAAATGGTTCTGACACAAAGCAGATAAAATAGCATTTCCTAGTCACCTACCCTGAGAGAGAGGATTCTGCAGCAGACTATGGCATTCTGACCTATGTGACACTACAGTTTGAATGTTAGAAGCCAAATTACCATTCTAAGCCCATTATAGGTATTACCTCATTTGATTTTCACCACAACACTTTAAGGTAGGTACTGTTATTGTATCAATTTTATGTGGGAGGAAACTGAGTCACTGAATTGCTAAGGCCTTTGCTTATGGTGATGCACAGCTGGTAAATGGGAGAAAAGGGATTTTTACCAGCCAGATTATCTCCAGAAACTGTGCTATTCAGGCAAACTTTTTCTAATGAGTTTGTACACAGTTTAAAGAAGAGCTCTTAACTGCTTCAATCATCATTTAATACGTTCTTTTTAAAAATGTAGAACACCTCCTGGGAGCCTCATTTTGAAACAAAAAAAAAAATGGCTAATAATCAAGTCAAGATCGAACTGGGTTGCCTCTTCTACTGATTGAATTTTATAATCAATAGTCTCAAAGGATGCCAACTTATCTAAGCATACCAAGCAGAAATGAAGTCACAAGCACCACCATATTAACTATATGGTATAAGTATTTGAACTGACAAGAACAACAGTTGGTTTGTGAATGATTTCTAAACTTGACAAACTTCATCTATAAATTAGATTCATTTAAGTGGCTATGCAAATCACTTATGTCTTCATCAAGAACTTTTTATTTAATGTGCTAATTAGTTTCTGACATAATTGGACATAATACAGCTACTGATTAAAAGAGCACTTCTGCAAAGGCGAATGGTAAGTAGCTATAAGACCAAGTTCAAGAAACTCTAGAAAAACTTCCTTTACTGTGTTTTGTCCACAAAGGTTAATTCAGGCCAGAGGAAGGCCTGTTTAGAAGTTTCCCTAGGCTGAGGCAGGAGAATGGCGTGAACCCGGGAGGCGGAGCTTGCAGTGAGCTGAGATCCGGCCACTGCACTCCAGCCTGGGTGACAGAGCAAGACTCCATCTCAAAAAAAAAAAAAGAAGTTTCCCTAAGAAAAAAGGTGACTGACTAGGTAGAAACAGTCCCTTATATTTATATGGCACTTTATACTGTGTAAAGCATTTTTACTTCCATTATTACAATTGTGGCTCTCAACTCTGCTAGGGTAGGCAAGATGTCAAGATTTTTTTTTTCTATGTTTAAATTTGTATCCCGTTTTGTTTTGGTTTACAGGAAGCTCAAAACTACACTGAACAAGGCCAGGTGTGGTGGCTCACACCTGTAATCCCTGCACTTTCAGAGGCTGAGGCGGGCGGATCACTTGAGGTCAGGAGTTTGGGATCAGCCTGGCTAACAAGGTAAAACCCTGTCTCCAATAAAATACAAAAATTAGCCTGGAGTGGTGGTGGGTGCCTGTAATCTCAGCTACTCAGGAGGCTGAGGCAGGAGAAACGCTTGAACCCAAGAGGTGGAGGTTGTAGTGAGCCGAGATCATGCCACTGCACTCCAGGCTGGGCAACAGAACAAGACTCCCTCTAAAAAAAATCATAAATAAGTAAAATTTAGGAATAAATAAACAATAATTTTGTGTAAATATAAGTGCAACTTTACACCTTTTACCTCTATATTGTTCTGACCTTTCCCCCTTATTCTAATCATTTTTTGAAAGTATTTAGCTGTTTGTTTCCATTATAAGCTTCCACAAGTATTTTTTAAAATATATAAGGTATAAATTCCAAATACATCAAAATTGATAGCACTTCCTCCTAGCAAAATGGTAGGCCCAAGGACTCATCACCAGAGCACAGAACCCAATCTCACAAGTGCACCTATCAAAAGAGCCCTGCTACTTCACATTGTCACAGAAAAAGCTCAGAGTAGCATAATATGATGCACAACACAAACATACACTTAAGCATTATTAAGATAAATTCATAATTTATATGTTCTTCTACCACTGTTTATTTGGCCAATAATACATCATGAAGATATTTCCATGTAGGTACAGACAGATCTACATTATTTGACTAAATGGACTATAAGACTTTTTCCTATAGAGTTGTTTGAGCTCCTTATATATTCTGGTTATTAATTCCTTGTCAGATGGGTAGTTTGCATATATTTTGTATCATTCTGCAGGTTGTCTCTTCACTTGGTTGACTGTATGCTTTGCTCTGCAGAAGCTTTTTAACTTGATGTGATCCCACATGTTCATTATTCCTTTGGTTGCCTGTGCTTGTGGGGTATTACTCAAGAACCAGTTCAGTGTCCTGGAAAATCTCCCCATTGTTTTAGTAGTTTTACAGTTTGAGGTCTTAGATTTAATGTATAATATTTCATTATATGAATGATACTTAAAAATTTAACTTGCTCCCATTCATAGGCCTTTACAAAAAAGGTGGATCATATTTTATAATATTGTTTTCAATTTCTTATTTTTTATCTGGGTGCCTTGTTTATATCTTCACTCATTATTCAATTTAGTTGTTTTGTTTTTTAATTTATTGATGTTTTAAGAGTCTTTACATATTATAGAACTTTTCATTTCTCTTGTGTGAAAAAATATGTTTCACAGCCTATTAGCAACTGAAAGAAAACAAGTGAAAGAGGCATTCTATCTGGCAGAAGAACATTTACGGTGGAGAAAAGAGCAGGAGCCTCAAGTGCAACAAGAAAACCAGTGTGACTTAGATTAAGATAGAAAGGTGAAATATGAAGCAAAAAAGCAGTTTGCAGTAATGTCATGTAGGGCCTTGTAGGCCTTTACAAGAGGCTTATTTTTACTCTGAATAAGAAGGAAAACCATTGGAAGATTGTAAAAAGATAAAGACATGATCTGACCAATGCTATAAAAGAGCTCTTCTGGCTAATGGGCGGAGTATAGGCTTGTGAGAGGATTGTAGGGCGTGAACAGAATCAAGGAGACTACTTAGGAAGAAAGATAATGTGTGTTTGGTTTTTTTTTTTTTTTTTTTTTTTTTTTTTTTTTTTTTTTTTTTTTTTTTTTTGAGACGGAGTCTCGCTCTGTCCCCCAGAATGGAGTGCAGTGGCGCGATGTTGTCTCACTGCAAGCTCCGCCTCTCGGGTTCACGCCATTTCTCCCGCCTCAGCTTCCCGAGTAGCTGGGACTACAGGTGCCCGCCACCACGCCCAGCTAATTTTTTTTGTATTTTTTAGTAGAGACAGGGTTTCACTGTGTTAGTCAGGATGGTCTCAATCTCCTGACCTCATGATCTGCCCGCCTCGGCCTCCCAAAGTGCTGGGATTACAGGCGTGAGCCACAGCTCCCGGCCGAAAGATAATGTTGGTGTGGACCAGGATTATACTAGTGAGACTTGATCAGATTCTGAATATATTTTGAAGATAAGTAACACATGATTTGCTAACAGATTAGGTATGAAATACGAGAACAAGGGAGTTATGGATGTGTAGGGACCCACTTGGATCCCTAGAATTGTTATGAAGATCATTTTAAACTAGGGATGAGATTCAAAAGATGCGGAAAGAAGCTTTATCTGAGCTTCTATCTGACTGAAGGTGAAAACATCTGTTATGAATCCCCTCTTCTGGGCCACCCCACTGCCAGGAAGAAGACAGAAAGTGAAACTGCAAAAAATCGTCTCTCTCGTTTTTCTTGCCAGAAAGGCCACTGGCACCTGCCTAAATTACCAATCACAAATTCTCTTCTCTCTCCTTTGTTTCTCAAAAGTCCTATTTGACTTTCCTAAAGAAAACGTTTCTTCTTATAAAAGCCTTTCCTATCCCACTCTTTTTTATAATAAATTAGGTATTTAAACCTCTATCTCTAATTTATTAGTGAGCTACTTCTTTTGTGCAGTTTCATAGGCATATGATTCAACTTTGACTTTTCTCCTGTTAACCTGTCTATTGTCAGTTAAATTTGGAGGCCCCCAACTATTGTACGGAAGTCAGTAGAGGAAAAGTTTTTCCTCCCAATGAATTCCAAGGTTATTTTTCTGAACAGCTGCGAGGATAGTGTTGCCATCTATAGAGATAAGGAAAACTTAAAGTAAGTGGGTTGTGTGTAAGAGGTCAAAAGCTCAGGTAAATTTGAGGTGTTTACTAGATACCCTAGTTTTTTAAAAGGCAGGTAAATAGTTAGAAATGAATGTTTGGAGTGCAGGAGAGAAATCAGGCTAGAGATATTAATTTAGGAGTCATTTCTATGCTGTAGAAAATCCAGGACCTTTTAGAGGATATATAAAAAGATTGCTAGATACAATAGTAGTTCTATTTTTAGTTCTTTGGGAAATCTCCATATTGTCTTCCATAGAGACTGTACTAATTTACATTCCCACCAACAGTGTAAAAGAGTTCCCTTTCTCTGCATCCTTGCTAACATCTGTTATTTTCTTAATTTAATAGTAGCTGTTCTGACTGCAGTAAAATGATATGTCATTGTGGTTTTGATTTGCATTTCTTTAATGAGTACTAATGTTGAACATTTTTTAATAACCTTTTGGCCATGTGTGTCTTCTTTTGAAAAATGTCTATTAATGTTCTTTCCCCACCTCACTCAGGTTAAATAGAGAAGTGGACCAAAGACTAAATCCTAAGGCCCTCTAGTGGTTATTAGTAGGATTAACGAGAAGAAACCAGTAAAAAACATCACACAAGAACAGAGTAGAAGGGAGGTTACCAGAGCCTAAGGGGGTTCGAGAGATGTTAGACAAAGGATAAAAAATTACAATTAGAGACTTAGTTAGGAGGAATAAGTCCCAGAGATCTATTTGACAGCAAGGATATTATAGTTTATGACAACATAAAAATGCCAAGACCATCAGAGAAATGCAAATCAAAACCACAATGAGATACCATCTCACACCAGTTAGAATGGCAATCATTAAAAAGTCAGGAAACAACAGGTGCTGGAGAGGATGTGGAGAAATAGGAACACTTTTACACTGTTGGTGGGATTGTAAACTAGTTCAACCATTATGGAAAACAGGATGGCGATTCCTCAAGGATCTAGAACTAGAAGTACCATATGACCCAGCCATCCCATTACTGGGTATATACCCAAAGGATTATAAATCATGCTGCTATAAAGACACATGCACACGTATGTTTATTGCGGCACTATTCACAATAGCAAAGACTTGGAATCAACCCAAATGTCCATCAGTGACAGACTGGATTCAGAAAATGTGGCACATATACAGCATGGAATACTATGCAGCCATAAAAAAGGATGAGTTTGTGTCCTTTGTAGGGACATGGATGCAGCTGGAAACCATCATTCTCAGCAAACTATCGCAAGAACAGAAAACCAAACACCGCATGTTCTCACTCATAGGTGGGAACTGAACAATGAGATCACTTGGACTCGGGAAGGGGAACATCACACACCGGGGCCTATCATGGGGAGGGGGAGGGGTTGCATTGGAAGTTATGCCTGATGTAAATGACGAGTTGATGGGTGCTGACGAGTTGATGGGTGCAGCACACCAACATGGCACAAGTATACATATGTAACAAACCTGCACGTTATGCACATGTACTCTAGAACTTAAAGCATAATAATAATAATTAAAAAAAAAAATGCAAAGAGTGTGGATGTTCATTGTTCTCAACACAAAGTGATGACTGGGTGAGGTAATGCACATGTTAATTAGCTAGAGTTAGCCATTCCACAATGAATATATACTTTAAAACATCATTTTATGCAATAAATACAATCTTATCTGCCGATTTAAAAATAAATTATTTTAATTAAATAAACCAGCAAAGAAGAATGGACAGTGAGGTAGGAGGATGCATTTCTGAAGCCAAGTAAACAAAATAATGAATGCAGGAAGGAGTAATTGTTATGAAATGCTGCTGCTGGGCCAAGCAAAATGAAAACTAAAAATTAATCATTTAATTTAACAATGTGGTGGCGTGAAAGGCACTGTTTGAATGGTAAGAAAAAGCCTATAGTTTTCCAATGAAACTGGTTCAATTGTCCCACAAGAACTGATGTTTATGACTTCTTTGAATAAATACAGAAATTGATCCTTCTAGTCTTAAAGCTTAAGATATAATTGTTTTATCTGAGTTTTTTTCTCTGGAAATCAACCATCAGTTCTCCCATATAGTATTAAGGAGCTGAAACTTACCAGATCACTGAATCTGGAAGATGAGATGCCAGAGCCCTCAGCCATCATGACTGCCTAAGTGACCATCTGCTTGCTGTTGACCAACTCCTCTTTCTTATCGTTCTCTAATTCCTGTTTTCCCACACAATTACATTTCTTCCCTACTATATAAACTCCTAATTTTAGTCAATCAAGGAAATGCATTTGAGACTGATCTCCCATCTCCTTGTTGCAGCACCTGAATAAAGTCTTCCTTTCTGGAAATATACACTGTCTCAGTGATTGGCTTTCTGTGCAGTGAGTAGCAGGCCCCACACCGAACCCCAGGTGTTTCAGCAACACAGGGAAGAATGGGAGGAGAAGTGCAAAGGAAGAGCTGACGACTCTTTCAAGGAATTTTTGTTTAAAAGACAGCAGAGAGATGGCACAGGACCTTAAGAGGGATGTAGGGTCAAGAAAAACATGTTTGCTGACTGTAATGCTCCTTAAAAATGAAAATGAATGAAAGAGAGAAAGAAGAGAATCGCTGCAGCTATGTGCTTGAGTCGGTAAACAAGATGGGTCTAGTGTATTCCTGGACAGAAAAATTAAGAGTTAATGCCGGGCGCGGTGCCACACGCCTGTAATCCCAGCACTTTGGGAGGCCGAGATGGGTGGATCACGAGGTCAGGAGATTGAGACCATCCTGGCTAACACGGTGAAATCCCGTCTCTACTAAAAAAAATACAAAAATTAGCCGGCACGGTGGCGGGCGCCTGTCGTCCCAGCTATAGGGGAGGCTGAGGCAGGAGAATGGCTTGAACCTGGGAGGCAGAGCTTGCAGTGAGTGGAGATCACGCCACTGCACTCCAGCCTGGGCGACAGAGTGAGACCCTGTCTCAAAAAAAAAAAAAAAAAAAAAAAAAAAAAAAGTTAATAACAGGCAGGCAGGAAGAAAACACGGGTACACATGCTGTTAGGTATATAGATGTGGTGGGGCAGCTGAAGAAACTCAATTCTGCTTATTTCAATTTTCTTAGTGAAAAAAGATGGCAATGCCATTAGATGAAAGTGAGGAGGAGGAAGAGGAACATGGGACTGAAGTCCAGAGACTGAGAAACCGAATGAACTAAGGGAAAGATAGCATGATTGCCAGAATCTAATGAGTTTGGCAGTCATATATTCAAAGTGAGCATCAGCATGGTGGCCTGTTTCTCTTGGGACATGTTCAACTTAGGGACAAAAGTTACAAATGTATTACTCTTCTCTAATTCTACATGAGAAAAAAATTTTTATGTGGTGGGACACAGGAGATTTCAAACTCCAATATTGGTTTCCTCCCTTAAAATCTTACCTAGTACACTGTAATCACTAATTAGACATTTTTAAAAACTCTTCCGAATTTTTGCAGTATGTGGAGTTGTTTTACTTCTGTTCATTTATTTAAGTCTTTTTCTTATAAGTTGCAGAAGTTTCTCAAATGCCTGGTTAACCTTGATTGCAAATTCATATTTTAGAATGAAGCAACAGATTATGCACTAGATCAGCTACTTAGGAACAATGCTGTGGACTGGGTGGGGCTTTTCTACAACCAGTCTTGCTTTCGAGTGAGTGGTGTCAGGGGCAGATGCTATGCTGGAATGAGCAGTGTTTCATTCTAGAACAGCAGTTTTTATTTTTTATTTTTATTTTTGAGACCGAGTTTCACTCTTGTTGCCCAGGCTGGAGTGCCATGGAGCAATCTCGGCTCACCACAACCTACGCCTCCTGGGTTCAAGCAATTCTCCTGCCTCAGCCTCCCAAGTAGCTGGGATTACAGGAGCCTGCCACCACGCCCAGTTAATTTTGTATTTTTTAGTAGAAATGGGGTTTCTCCATATAGGTCAGGCTGGTCTCGAACTCCTGACCCCAGGTGATCCGCCCGTCTCGGCCTCCCAAAGTGCTGGGATTACAGGCGTGAGCCACGGCACCCAGCCAGAGCAGCAGTTCTTAATCCTGGCTGCACACTAGGATTACCTGGGGAGCTTTTAATAACTATCGATGCATGCTTTTCTCCTCAGAGACTTATTCAGGTGCTATCTTCCACATAAGAATGCATATTCAAATGCAAATAAGTGTGATGAAATGACAGGTGTAGCTTCAAATTGTTTCAAATACTAATAGTAAACATCCCAACACTCCTCATGATTCAATGTTGTAGGCTGGGGATGTGTGTATTACACAGTATTTGAGAGCTGCTTTTATCTTTCCCAAACCATTCTTCAGAAATTACTTGTTCTGATATTTCAGGAAAAAAAAAAATCAAAACTTCACAACAAAGTAAAAAGATAATCATATGACCCGCTAATAGCATGTTAGAACATTTTCTATTGACCCCATTGAAAGTTATTGACACTCTCAGGAAATGTACTTTTTCTGATCATCAAGGCCCAGATGTTCTATGGCACCTTAAATTGTAGAACACGGAAGGATGGAATGATTGTTTTTCTCTCTAATGGAGAATATAATATCAAAATTATAATTTTATTGCCTGGTAAGATGGTGAACAGTTTTGTACCTAACCCTGCAAATTTATTTCAATGTCTCTGTCCTCGGTAATTATGTAAGTCCATATTTCTCAAATGCTTTTGAAGCTAGCTCTGTTACTTTTCCAGTTTCTCCATTAATAAATTGAATAAAACGTTGACATCCACTCATTACATATTTGTATAAGAATTACATTATTAACAATTTGAGATGCATGTTTTAAGGTTTTGGTAATTTTTCATAGATGGGATTACCACATGAAGAACCACTGGAACAGAGATCAATCCTTAGTCAATGACGATCACCACAGCCCATTTAGGATCTTTTCACCATTCCTCATCTCCCTCTTCCAGGGCTACTGACACCAACTGTTGTGTTCGAGTTGAGAAAAACAAGTTGGGCATATTTTCAGAGATCACACATAACAGAGTTTTAGGCAATTTGGGATTTTTAAAATTGGACACTTTTTACATGCCATTACTGTCTGCCAACTATGGGGACCTGGTGATTATCTTTCGAGAAGTCTAAAATTCCTGTATTAGGTGCCAGAGGTGCTCTGCAGATGAGTCTGGAAGACCTCAGCAGCTACCTGGCTTTCATTTTAAAAACTGAAGACTTGAGCACAATGTCCTAGCTTTGTTACCATGTTTGAGTCTGAAAGTCTGGAAAATGTCAAACGTGAGGTAAAGTATCAGATTGGCAGACATCTAGGAGTGTTTCTTTTGTTTAAGAAATGCTGCGGATTTCTGACTGCCAAATTTTAGAGTGGATGAAAGAAAAATTAGTGTCATCTAGTGGTCTGTAACACTCTTATGTCTGAAGAATGGTTAACACCTGTATTTTCTAAAAAGTAGATTCGTTTGAAAACATGTGCGTTCTCAGGATTCTATTTGTAGAGTCTTCTTTTTTTTGTTTGTTCTTGTTTTGCCTGCAGAAGTTATTGACAATGTGTATAGCTGTATTTATATTTATATTTACTTTTTGTGTGCCTATGGCTCGATAAACAAACAAAGTATTTAACTCCTCACAGAGGTGAAGTAATTCACCATTTCCAATGGTCTACTTGAGTTAGTAGCCCTATGTATCTGTGAATGTCTTCATGGGGGGCCACTTTTGGGGATTAATTGAACATGTGTCTGTCATTTGTCTGTAATATAGGGAAACAATTCCAAAGACAGATTTATAATCAAACAAGGAAAATGCAAATCGGTATTAAGCTAACAATTAGCCATCATAAAATTGTACTAATAAAAATGCCTTTGAATCAATTTTAATATTTGGTAAGTAAATGCAGAATTATATCTGGATCCATATCATAATTAAATTTATATAATACTCTTAGTCAAGGTAAATCCTTAGGCACATCAAACTAGTTTGATAATTTTGATTTAAAAACACATATGGGCCAGGTACAGTGGCTTATGCCTGTAGTCTCAGCACTTCGGGAGGCCAAGGCAGGCAGATCGCTTGAGGTCAGGAGTTCAAGACCAGCCTGAACAACATGGTGAAACACCCATCTCTACTAAAAATACAAAAATTAGCCAGACGTGGTGGTGCACATCTGTAATCCCAGCTACTCAGGTGGCTGAGGCAAGTGAATCGCTTGAACTCGGGAGGCGAAGTTTGCAGTGAGCCAAAATTGCATCACTGTACTCCAGCCTGGGCAACAAAGCGAGACTCTGTCTCCATAGATAAATAAATACAAAACACACCCACCCACACACACACACACACACACATATATGAATTCTCTGTGATTTAAACATATTGTGGAAGATAATATAATCTGTGTTATTTTGTGCCTCTCCAAAAGCAGACTCTGAGTCACAGAATTTGACTGCAAGAAGTTAATTTGGAAAATGATGTCAGGAAACACTGAGAGAGAGTGGGAAATGGGGAGTGCATCTCATTTTCCCCCTGAGAGCCAAAGAACCAGTGCTACATATTCACCAGCTCCCTTCACTCTTGGTTGAGTGATGCCCTGAAGTATTAACCACTCAGAACATCTGGCTGATCCCACAAACAAACTGAACATGCTCCAGTAACTAGAAAATAATCCCAGGCACAGAGATACAAAATGCTGTCTGCAAGTACAGTAACTTTCTGTGGTGACCTCCAAGATAGGACAAGGTGATAAATGAGGGGTACCAAAGCATCTGCTTATAAGTTAATACTTAATTATTTTGGAGACTATGAGTTTGTTTTTTTTATAGAAATTCTAATCAAATTAAACTTTCTAAATATTTCAACACTGCTTTCCAGGACAGATAAGTGAATATTGCTTACACAATATATTGGATTATAATTATTGTGTTTCTAAATCCATTATTGGTTTTCATGAACTTCAGACAATTTCTGCTTTCATTGTTGGTGTACATTTGTATATATTATCAGTTGGACAAAGTATTAGTATCAGTGATGTATATGTTAGTCCACTGTACCAACTTAAATAGAACTTTCAAGTCCATCAAATGACTTTCAGACCCAAAGCTATTATGTGGACTTACTTAATAAGAAAATTTTGTGACTTAAGAAAATTTTGTGACATGTAAACATTTTAAATAAATTAAAATTTATAGGGATAGAGATAGCAAAGGTCGTCATGTAAAGTTTCTACTTATTTATAATGAAACTAGGCCTCATAAAACTTAGAAACTAGAAAAACCTCATAAGGTCCTGCTCTAACCAATTAGCATAAGACACCTTGCTCAGGCCATAGCTAGACCCAATCATTTTGCGCCTTAAGCTTTGTTTAAATTTTGCGCCATAAGCTGTGTTTGAACTTGTGTTTGCCTATATAAACAGCCTGTAACAAGCAGTCGGGGTCCCAGGGCCAACTTAGAGCTTGGGACCCTAGCGCGCTAGTAATAAATAACTCTCTGCTGTGAATCTCGTGTCGGTGATCCTTCGCGGCGACCCCTGCCCAGGAGGGAATCGACAGTTCGGTTCCAACATTTGGTGCGTTGGCCGGGAAGTGGGGTCGTCCGAGGACCCCCGACCCATCCGGCGGAGACCCATCTGGCCCGGGCCACGGACTGCTGACTGAACGGACCCACCAGGTACTTTTGTTTTGTTCTGTCTGTCTTGCCGGCTAACTCTGAACTCTGGGGAGTACTCCTTCTGAATTAAGTGGGGAAGGGGGACAGACGTGTCCAGCACCTTCCCACTTACGCCCCGGGGGACGCCCTGGCGGTAGTCTGGGAGAAGGCTGACGACTCAGTCAGCCTCCTCAAATCTGTAGGCAGGCCGCCCCTGCCGTCTGAATATTTTGTGATCTTGTGGCGCCACTCTCTGGCCGCGCGGCTTCTCCTTACTTGTCTGGTCTTTATTTTTGTTACTTTCGTTTTGTCCTTGTTATACGTGGACGAAATGGGACAGACGTTGACGACTCCTTTGTCTCTAACCCTGACTCACTTCCCTGACGTCCGGGCTCGAGCCCACCACCTCTCTGTAGAGGTCCGTAAGGGACGATGGAAAACATTCTGCTCGTCCGAATGGCCAACCCTCCATGGGGAGTGGCCCCAAGACGGAACATTTAACCTCTCAATTATCTTGCAGGTTAAAGCAAAAGTGATGGATCCTGGGCCACTCGGACACCAGGACCAGGTGGCCTACATAATTATTTGGGAGGATCTGGTCCGAAATCCTCCCTCTTGGGTGAAACCCTTCCTCCATTCCCCTTCCCCATCCCAATCTACCCTCCTTGCCTTAGAAGCCCCAAAGAATCGGAATCCGGACCCGCCTAAGCCAGTCCTCCCAGATGAACCCCAGAGGGATCTCCTCCTTCTTGACCCCCTGCCTCCTCCACCCCAGAACCCCCTTCTGGGACCTCCACCTTACGCTTCACCCTTGCCCCCTGTCTTGTCCCCAGCTCTTTCCTCTACCGCCTCGGCCCCTACCCTTTCTCCAACTTCTCCCTCGGCCCCTCCCTCCACCCCGTCTCCTTCTCCAGCCCTGCCCAAGCTCACCCCTCGGACGCCGCCGCCAACACCTCCACGTCTCCGCTTGCGGCAGACTGAGGACCCAGATGGCCCTTCCACTTGGCAATCCTCCCTTTTTCCCCTCCGTACTGTCAATCGCACGGTCCAGTACTGGCCCTTCTCTGCCTCTGACCTCTACAACTGGAAAACCCATAACCCTTCCTTTTCCCAAGACCCCCAGGCCCTAACCTCGTTGATAGAATCCATTCTCCTCACTCACCAGCCCACTTGGGATGATTGCCAGCAACTCTTGCAGGTCCTCCTAACCACTGAAGAAAGGCAGCGAGTCCTCCTGGAGGCCCGGAAAAATGTGCCAGGACCAGGAGGCCTCCCAACCCAACTTCCCAATGAAATAGACGAGGGATTTCCCCTCACCCGCCCAGACTGGGACTATGAAACGGCACCAGGTAGGGAGAGTCTCCGAATCTATCGCCAGGCTCTGTTGGCGGGTCTCAAAGGGGCAGGAAAGCGCCCCACAAATTTGGCCAAGGTAAGGACCATAACTCAGGAAAGGGACGAAAGCCCGGCAGCCTTCATGGAAAGGCTTCTGGAAGGGTTCCGAATGTATACCCCATTCGACCCAGAGGCCCTAGAACATAAGGCTACCGTAGCTATGGCATTCATAGACCAAGCTGCATTAGATATAAAAGGAAAACTCCAAAGGCTAGATGGAATCCAAACCTATGGATTACAGGAATTGGTTAGGGAGGCAGAAAAAGTGTATAATAAGAGAGAAACCCCTGAGGAAAAGGAAGCCAGGTTAGCGAAGGAACAGATGGAGTGAGAGGATCGTAGGGACCGAGTGAGGGATAAGCATTTAACAAAAATCCTGGCGGCAGTTGTGAGAGAGAAAGGACCAGGGAGAGAGGGAGAGAAGCGGAGGCGGCCAAAAGTGGAAAAAGACCAGTGTGCCTACTGCAAAGAACAGGGACATTGGATTAAAGATTGCCCCAAGCGTCCTAAAGACCAAAAGAAACCTGCCGCTGTCCTCACCCTAGGTGAAGATAGCGAATAGGGGTGTCAAGGCTCTGGAGCCCCCCCCGAGCCCCGGCTAACTCTCTCTGTAGGGGGGCATCCCACCACCTTCTTGGTGGACACAGGGGCCCAACATTCAGTTTTGACAAAGGCAGACGGGCCCCTGTCTTCCCGCACATCCTGGGTCCAGGGGGCAACAGGGGGAAAATTGCACAAGTGGACTAACCACCAGACAGTTAATCTTGGACAAGGAATGGTGACACATTCCTTCTTGGTGGTACCTGAATGCCCCTACCCCCTCCTAGGGCGAGATCTTCTGACCAAGCTTGGAGCCCAAATCCACTTCTCCGAGACTGGGGCCCAAGTATTAGATCGGGACGGTCAGCCCATCCAAATTTTAACTGTGTCTCTGCAAGATGAGCATCGGCTTTTCGACGCTCCGGTCATCACTAGCCTCCCCGATGTTTGGTTGCAAGACTTTCCCCAAGCTTGGGCGGAAACGGGAGGACTCGGGCTAGCTAAGTATCAAGCCCCAATCATAATTGATTTAAAGCCCACGGCGGTGCCCGTGTCTATCAAGCAATATCCCATGAGCCGAGAGGCTCATATAGGAATTCGGCAGCACATTAACAAATTTCTAGAACTCGGAGTGTTGCGACCTTGTCGCTCGCCCTGGAACACTCCTCTTCTGCCAGTAAAAAAGCCTGGTACTCAGGATTACAGGCCTGTCCAAGACTTGAGAGAAATTAACAAAAGAACCATGGACATCCATCCCACGGTCCCCAATCCTTACAACTTACTCAGCACCTTAAAACCAGGCTATAACTGGTATACAGTATTAGATTTAAAAGATGCTTTCTTCTGTTTACCTCTGGCCCCCCAAAGCCAAGAACTCTTTGCCTTTGAGTGGCAGGATCCTGAGAAAGGAATTTCGGGCCAACTGACCTGGACCCGGCTTCCCCAAGGATTCAAGAACTCTCCCACTCTCTTCGATGAGGCTCTTCATCGCGACCTGACCGACTTCCGGACCCAAAATCCAGAAGTGACTCTACTCCAGTATGTGGATGACCTCCTCTTGGCTGCTCCTACAAAAGAAATCTGTATACAAGGTACCAGGCATCTACTCCAGGCACTGGGTGAAAAAGGATACCGGGCATCCGCCAAGAAGGCACAGCTCTGTCAGACCAAGGTAACATATCTGGGGTATATCCTGAGTGAAGGGAAAAGGTGGCTCACCCCTGGGCGCATAGAGATAGTGGCTTGCGTTCCACCACCACGAAATCCCAGGGAGGTACGTGAATTCTTGGGAACTGCTGGGTTCTGTCACTTGTGGATACCCGGTTTTGCTGAACTGGCTGCCCCCCTTTATGCACTCACCAAGGAAAGCACCCCTTTCACCTGGCAGACAGAGCATCAATTGGCTTTTGAGGCACTAAAACAAGCACTCTTGTCTGCCCCGGCCCTTGGGTTACCGGACACCTCAAAGCCCTTTACCCTCTTCCTGGACGAGAGGCAAGGGATTGCCAAAGGGGTCTTGACCCAAAAATTAGGGCCTTGGAAGAGACCGGTAGCATACCTGTCTAAAAAGCTGGACCCTGTGGCGGCCGGCTGGCCCCCGTGTCTTCGTATCATGGCAGCCACCGCTATGCTGGTCAAGGACTCTGCTAAGTTAACCCTTGGGCAGCCACTGACTGTTATTACCCCACATGCTCTAGAGGCCATAGTGCGGCAGCCCCCGGACCGGTGGATAACCAACGCACGCCTAACCCACTACCAGGCCCTCCTACTGGACACGGACCGCGTCCAGTTTGGCCCTCCGGTCACCCTAAACCCTGCTACGCTGCTGCCGGTACCGGAAGACCAACCAAGCGCACACGATTGTCGGCAAGTACTGGCTGAGACCCATGGAACACGGGAAGACCTTAAAGACCAAGAACTCCCAGACGCGGATCACACCTGGTACACAGACGGCAGCAGTTACCTTGACTCAGGTACCCGGAGGGCGGGAGCGGCGGTAGTAGATGGCCACAACACCATTTGGGCACAATCACTACCTCCTGGCACGTCTGCACAGAAGGCTGAGTTAATAGCACTAACCAAGGCCCTAGAGCTGTCCAAGGGAAAGAAAGCTAACATTTATACTGATAGCCGGTATGCCTTTGCAACGGCTCATACTCATGGAAGTATCTATGAAAGAAGAGGTCTCCTAACCTCAGAAGGAAAGGAAATCAAGAACAAAGTTGAAATAATTGCCTTATTAAAAGCCCTTTTTCTTCCTCAAGAAGTGGCTATAATTCACTGCCCCGGGCATCAGAAAGGACAGGATCCAGTCGCAGTAGGAAACAGACAGGCTGACCAAGTAGCCAGGCAAGCCGCCATGGCGGAAGTACTGACCCTAGCCACAGAACCTGACGAAACCAGCCACATAACTATTGAACATACTTATACCCCAGAAGACCAGGAAGAAGCAAAGGCCATAGGGGCTATAGAAAACAAAGACACTAAAAACTGGGAAAAAGGAGGAAAAATAGTCCTTCCCCAAAAGGAGGCCCTGGCAATGATCCAGCAGATGCATGTCTGGACACACTTGAGTAATCGAAAGCTAAAATTACTGATTGAAAAAACTGACTTTCTAATCCCAAAGGCAAGTACCCTCGTAGAACAAGTGACATCTGCCTGTAAGGTCTGTCAGCAGGTAAACGCTGGGGCTACCCGAGTGCCAGAAGGGAAACGAACTCGTGGTAACCGCCCAGGAGTCTATTGGGAAATAGACTTCACTGAAGTAAAACCTCACTATGCTGGATATAAGTACTTACTGGTGTTTGTAGATACCTTTTCAGGATGGGTAGAAGCCTACCCCACCCGGCAAGAAACAGCACACATAGTAGCCAAGAAAATTTTGGAAGAAATCTTTCCTAGATTCGGACTTCCCAAGGTAATTGGGTCAGATAACGGGCCGGCCTTTGTTTCTCAGGTAAGTCAGGGGCTCGCCAGGATATTGGGGATTAATTGGAAATTACATTGTGCCTATAGACCCCAGAGCTCAGGACAGGTAGAAAGAATGAATAGAACAATAAAAGAGACCCTTACTAAATTGACCTTAGAGACTGGTTTAAAAGATTGGAGACGCCTCCTATCCTTAGCTCTGTTAAGGGCCCGAAATACGCCTAACCGTTTTAGGCTCACTCCATATGAAATCCTCTACGGAGGACCTCCCCCTTTGTCAGCCTTGCTTAATTCCTTCTCCCCCTCCGATCCTAAGACTGACCTACAGGCCCGGCTAAAAGGACTCCAAGCAGTACAGGCCCAAATCTGGGCCCCCTTGGCAGAACTGTACCAACCAGGACATCCACAGACCAGTCACCCCTTCCAGGTGGGAGACTCTGTCTACGTTAGACGGCGTCGCACTCAAGGACTAGAGCCTTGGTGGAAAGGACCCTACATTGTTCTCCTGACCACGCCCACAGCCATAAAGGTTGACGGAATCTCCACTTGGATCCACGCATCCCACGCCAAGGCTGCTCCAGAGACGCCCGGACCAACTCCACCTAAGACATGGAGACTCCGACGCTCCGAGGACCCGCTCAAGATAAGACTCTCTCATATCTAGCCCCTTGCTTATTACTAGCCCTCCTTCCCTGCGTCGCTGACAGTAATAACCCCCACCGGCCATATAACCTGACCTGGCAGGTAACTGATTTTAGTACTCATGAGGTCTTAGATAAAACCTCAAAAATTGCTCCTATGGGGACTTGGTTCCCTGACCTCTATTTCAACCTAGACAAAATAGCAAAGATAGATGACATGGAAGGGGGAGAATGGAGAAAACAGGCTAGAAAGGTGTCCGTAAGCCGGAACGGGTTCTATGCCTGTCCCGGATTCAGGACAGGAGAAATGAGAAAAACTTGTGGAGAAATAGATGCCCTGTTTTGCGCTAGTTGGTCCTGTATAACTACTAATGATAGAGAATGGAAATGGGCCACGAAACCCTGGTACATAACCATGTCCTTTGTCCAGCGCTGCACCAGAACCCAATATTCAAAAACTTGCAATCTGGTCCGCATCAAGTTTGAAGATGCAGCAAAATCTGATAACCGTTGGATATCCGGGTTAATATGGGGCCTATATTTATACCAAAAGCCACTGTATGGAATCCCTATCCAAATCAAATTAATAGTCAACCCTATCACAGCCCCTGTCGCAGTAGGACCAAACCAAGTTTTATCAGAAACAAGGAAGCCCCTGGTTCCTGCACCAAGAGAGCCCCAACCAAGAGCTCCTAAAAGCACTTCCCCGCCTCTAATCTCCACCTCCTCTAAATACACACCCTCAGCCCAAAACGTCACCCGCAGGCCCCTTGACCTGGGAATAGGTGACAGGCTCCTAAATCTCATAAAGCGCTCCTATTTCGCTTTAAACCAGACAAAGCCAGAATTTACCTCCTCTTGCTGGCTATGTCTGGCAACAGGCCCCCCTTACTATGAAGGCATTGCCTCCACTAATAATTTCACTAACTCCGCCAATCCTACTGGATGCGCATAGGAACAACAAAGAAAACTAACCCTGGCTGAAGTTTCTGGGTCGGGAACCTGCATAGGCCAAGTGCCCCCTAGTCATCAGCATCTTTGTAATGTAACCTTGACAGTACCCAGCTCCAATCACTATTTAGTCCCCTCCGAGACGGACTGGTGGGCTTGCAACACTGGGCTCACCCCCTGTGTATCCACAGCCTTTTTTAGCAGTGGCACCCACTATTGCGTGTTGGTACAAGTTGTTCCCCGAGTATACTATCACTCTGGAGACTCCTTTGATCTCCGGTATGAGCAAAAAACTCATACTAGACCAAAGAGAGAACCTATCTCCCTCACCCTCGCCGTAATATTAGGAATTGAGGTAGCGGCTGGAGTTGGGACCGGGACAGCAGCCCTAGTGCATGGTAACCATCATCTGCAACAACTTAGAGTAGCCATAGATGAAGACCTTAGAGCCATAGAACAATCCATCACAAAACTTGAAGAGTCCTTGACTTCTCTGTCTGAAGTTGTATTACAAAACCGACGAGGACTAGAAATTGTCTTTCTGAAAGAGGGCGGGCTCTCTGCAGCCCTGAAAGAGCAATGTTGTTTTTATGCAGATCATTCAGGAGTAGTTAAAGATTCTATGGCAAAACTAAGAGAAAGATTAGACAAGAGAAAAAAAGAGAGAAAATCTCAGCAAAATTGGTTTGAAAATTGGTACAACCAATCCCCTTGGCTTAGCACCCTAATCTCCACCATCTTAGGACCCCTCATCCTGCTCACGCTCATCCTGACTTTCAGGCCATGCATACTCAACCGCTTACTCACCCTTATTAAAAATAGATTAAACATAGTACATGCTATAGTTCTGACCCAACAATACCAGACCCTCAGGAATGAAGAAGAGGCTCAAGATTGAGCCTCTGACACAAAAAGAGGAGGGAATGAAACTAGGCCTCATAAAACTTAGAAACTAGGAAAACCTCATGAGGTCCTGCTCTAACCAATTAGCATAAGACACCTTGCTCAGGCCATAGCTAGACCCAATCATTTTGCGCCTTAAGCTTTGTTTAAATTTCGCGCCATAAGCTGTGTTTGAACTTGTGTTTGCCTATATAAACAGCCTGTAACAAGCAGTCGGCGTCCCAGGGCCAACTTAGAGCTTGGGACCCTAGCACGCTAGTAATAAATAACTCTCTGCTGTGAATCTCGTGTCGGTGATCCTTCGCGGCGACCCCTGCCCAGGAGGGAATCGACAGTTCGGTTCCAACAATAACTGTTTATATTTGCTCTTTGTAAAGTTCCAATTAAGATGAAAACCTGAATGCCATATGCTTCCCTTATAAAGTTACTTATGAGGTTAAGGATATTTTGAGGTTAAAGATTGAAAAATTCAAATAATATTGTCACCTAATTATATTTGTGTGTATGTATGATACATACATTTATGCTAATAAAGAAAAGTAGCTTGTGTATAGCAAAGAGGAAAAAAACTAACAGTTCATAATTGATCTTGGAGTGTTCAGTCAATTCTTAATAAATAATAGTAAACAGTATTTTCTTGATCTTCTCTGTAATAAGTCCATATGGCAGAAATTCTTTATCTTACCAGAAATATCTCATTGGATAAATTGTCTCCCATCATTAAACATGATAGTGGCTGTTAGTTTTTCATGGATGCCCTCTCAGTTTGAAGGGGTTCCTACTATTTCTATTTTGGTGAGCAATTTTACCTTGAGTGCAGGTTTTGAATTTCATCAAATTATTTATTTGCACTTATTGAAATAATGTGTATTTTAAATTTTTATTGTCTGAAAGTGTAAATCAAAACTACAATGAGATATTGTGACACCTCAGTGAAAATGGCTTATATCAAAAAGACAGGCAATAAAAATGGTAGTGATAATGTGGAGAAAAGGGAGGCCTCATACACTTTTCACAAAAATGTAACTTAGTAAAACCACTATGGAGAACAGTTTGGAGTTTCCTCAAAAACCTAAAGCTACCATATGGTTCAGCAATCCCACCACTGGGCATATACACAAAAGAAAGGAAATTAGTGGATCAAAGAGATATCTGCACTCCCATGTTGCTTCAGCACTACTCACAATAGCTAAAATTTGGAAACAACCTAAATGTCCATCAACAGGTGAATGGATAAAGAAAATGTGGCACATATACACACAATTGAGTTCTATTCAGTCATGAAAAAAGAATGAGATCCAGTCATTTGCAACAACATGGATGGAACTGGAGATCATTATGTTAAGTGAAATAAGCCAGGCAGAGAAAGACAAACATCATATCTTCTCTTTTATTTGTGGAATCTGAAAATCAAAACAATTGAACTAATGGACACAGAGAGTAGAAAGATGGTTACCAGCAGATGGGAAGGATAGTGAAGGGCTAAGGGGGGAGGTAGGGGTGGTTAATAGAAACAAACAAAAAAAAATGAAAAGAATGAATAAGATCTACTGTTTGATAGCACTAAAGGGTGAGTATAGTCAATAATGACTTAATTGTCATTATAAAGAACTAAAAGAGTGTAACTGGATTGTTTGTAACTCAAAGGATAAATGCTTGCAAACTTTAAGTCTGATAAAAAACATTTTACAATCTGTTCTCTCTGAAGCCTGTTACCTGAAGGTTTCCTCTGCAATTAAGAACTTTGTTCTCCCCAATTCTTTATCTTATCACAGACCTTCCTTTCTGTTGACCCCAGGTCTTTAGATAAACTCAACCAATCGTCAACCAGAAAATTTGTAGACATACCTATAAGGTGGAAGCCCCTATCACTTCGAGTTGTCTGGCCTTTCTGGAACAAACCAATGTACTTCTTAAATGTATTTGATTGAAGTCTCATGCCTTCCTGAAATGCATAAAACCAACCTGCGTGCTGACCACCTTGGGCACATGTTCTCAGGACCTCCCGAGATCTGTGTCACAGGCCATGGTCACTTATATTTGGCTCAGAATAAATCTCTTCAAATATTTTACAGAGTTTGACTCTTTGTCGACAGATCTGTGGTGATAACCACTTACTTTATTCTGGATATTGGTGATTTGTGTTTTCTCACATTTTTCCATGATCAGTCTAGCTAGGAGTTTGCCCATTTTGTTGACATTTTCAAATAACCAGTTCTTGGCTGTGTCAATTTTTAAATTATGTTTATGCTTTATATTATATATTTTTTAGCTCTTGTTATTACCATTGAATTTCCTGTACTTATTTTTTTAATTTGCTCATATATAATGTTTAATATTCTTAAATTTTTAATTTTTGTGGGTACATAGTAGGTATCTATATTTATGAGGTACATGAGATGTTTTGATAGGCATGCAATGTGAAATAATAATACATTATGATGAATGGGGTATCTACCCCTTCACACATGTATCCTTTAGGTTATAAATAATTCAGTTGTATACTTTTAGTTGTTTTTAAATGTACAATTAAATTATTATTGACTAGAGTTACCCTGTTGTGCTATCAAACAGTAGGTCTTATTCATTCTTCTTGGGTTTTTTTTTTTTTTTTTTGATCCATTAACCATCCCCACTTATCCCATCCACTACCCTTCTGAGCCTCTGGTAACCCTACTTTTACTCTCTATGCCCATGAGTTCAATTACTCATTTAATTTTTAATTTTTAGATTCCACGCATAAGGGAGAACACATGATGCTTATCTTAGTGCTTGGTTTATTTTACTTAAGTGAAATATGCTCATATTTTTTCAATCATATTTCAGTGCTCATGTTTTCCCCACTATATTAAGGTAGAAGCTTAGGTCACTGATTTTATTTTTTTTCAAATATAAGTATTTAAAGCTGTTAGTTTCTTCTAAGCACTGTTTATTCTGTGCCTAACAACTTTTGATATGCTGTGTTATTATTATCTTTTTGTTCAAAATATTTTCTAATTTTCTTTGCCATTTTATTTTTGTCCATAAATTACTTAGAAGGATGTTGTTTAATTTCCACATATCTTGATATAATTGATCGATCTTTTGATTCAGTTTTGGTGAGAAGATATATTGGGCATAATTTCTATTTTTAAAAAAATTATTGAAATTTGTTTTATGGCTCTGTATATTGTCTGTCTTAGGGTCTGTCTTTTGTGCGCTTTCTTTCAAGCACACAAAAGCCATGTGCGCTTGAAAGAAACGTGTATTCCACTGTGTGGAAGGTTGGATCAGAGCCACTGGTGTTAGCATCTAGGTATTCTATATATTTACTGATATTTTGTCTAGTTGTTCCATTAATTGCTGAGTGAGGTATAAAAATCCCTAATATTTGTGGAAATTTTGAATACTCTTTGTAATTCTGTCAATTTTTGCTGTATATATCTGAGGCTCAAATGTTATTAAGTGCATACTTACTTTTTATTGTTGTGTCTTCTTGATTAATTGTCCTCATTATCATTATGAAATGTTCCTCCTTTTCTCTGGTAGTACTCTCTTTCTCATAAACTCTATTTTACCTTATATTAAAAAGCCTCTCAAACATTCTACGCTCACTGTTTATATAGCATGCCTTTTATTTTTCTTAATAAATGTACTGTAATCATAGCAGTGTTTCATATTGTCTTACTTATTGGAAGCATATAACTGATTTTTATTTTTTTTAATCCTTTCTGAAAATCGCTACAATTGAAAAAAATATTGAAATACAATTCACATGCCAGGAGTGTCTCAACCTATTCTGGTTCAGGAACTGTGTGATTTGCAAATTGTTTTTTGCTCAAGTCAACTCTGTTCAATTTGTCTAAGGTGTGTCTTTTAACAGATGTTGTTCAAAGTGGGATCTGAAGTAGAGCTTCTAGCTACCCCAAGGAGCACTTAGTGAGCATGGTACCCAGAGGACTGATTTTGTCCACTGCTCTCTTGCAGCAATTAGGGATCATGGGTAAGTTCTCTCTGAGATTCTGAAGTTCCATGGATTTTCATTTTGAGCTATCCAAGTTTGGGCAAATGTGTGATCTCAACTGGGTTCAGAAGTCATGACAGAAACTGGGCTGGGGCAAGGATCAGATTGGATCTGTTAATTAACTGGCTTTGATCCAGCTGGAGGACTCAGATGTCTGATGGAATCAGACAGAAACTATAATTAAGTGGTAATACTTCAGAAGGTGCAAACTTCAGCTCTCATAAATTAGTAGGGATTTTTGTGTCCCATATCTTTTGTCTTTTTAAATTCTGTGCTTAGGTAGGAAAAAAAAAAATCACTGGTTGAGTTGATCAAGGGGACTTGAGAGCCAAATCCAAGAATCAATGTAAAAACCAGAACCTTAATTTCTGAAGAAATGAGTAATTTACCTTCTGGCCATGCCTATCTATACATGCATAAGTATTAGGTCCCAGGAACAGCTAACACAGAAATCACAAAATCCTATTAAAGATAATTTAAAATTACAAAAGAACGTTCCAAATGAACAACACTGCACTTTTAAAATTACATTTAAAAATTAGGGCTCTTTAATTAGTCTCACCTAGTGATGACTATTGATGTGCAAAAGCTTCTAAAAATATTTCAATGTTTTTATTCTCACTTTTAAAAGACTATATACAAGGCAAAAAAAAAAAAAAAAGTTAAGTGACGAATTGATAAGAAAAATTAAGTCTGTTAACCTTTTGGCTTACTTATCTCACTCCAAAGGTGAAAAGAAAGCTATCTTGGATAAAGTATTTCTAAAAGGTGGGTGCTCAGGTAAAGTAGGCTTGCTTCTTTTTCCAATTGTGAAAGGAAAATAAATCTTGGGACTCCAAACTTACTAAGCCAAAGGGAAAAGTTAAGCTGGGAACTGGGTCATGAAAACCTGCTTCCTATTTTGGCTCCTAAATAAGATTGCCACAAAGACAAAAAGGCACCTCCCTCACATATGGCCCATAAGTAAACACCCTGTGGGCCCCCAAATCCTCACCCTAAAGTGTTTCTGTTAAAGTTCACCATGGCAATGTAAATTCATAGCTTATCTCCACAGGTGTGGGGACATAGGACAGAATTCGAAGTCATCCCTCTGCGCACCTGTGACAAATGCATATCTGATTGTTTCCTCTGCCTTGTTGTCTACAATGTCTTATGTCAAAATGCAGATTCACTGAACCAGACAAGGGCAAGGCTATTTTTTCCTATTCCCCTCTCACATGAAAACTGTGTATTTCTTAATATTCTGCCTTTTCCACTTTAAATATTGAAGCTTTCAAAATAATCTTTGGAGAAAGGCATAGACCTGTCTCTCGGGTATGAGTCTTTAATTTTATGAAATAAACCTCCCAGAATAATTGAGACTTGCCTTGGTCATTTTCCTTTACTGACATCTGGTAACCATGGAGAGATCCTGAGTGAAGGTGGCCCCACCCGCAGCAGCTCTCCTATGAGTGCTTTGTATCAGCTGGGCACTTTATAGCCCAAACCAATAGGATGATTTCCTGAGGTCTGGGACGACCTTCCTCCAGGGATTCCTGACCTCCCAAAAATTTTTAGTTGGGGGTCTCAGGTTTAACTTGCATAGTTTCATCAAGGAAAGGGAACTTGTCTGATTCTGCACATCAGCAGAGAGTGGTCTTCACTTTGGGCCTCAACACTAGGTAAGGAGGTGAGCTGGGATACTGTCGTCTTGCAAATTCTCCTTAGTGATTTAAGTTAGTGTTAACAACCAACTGGTCTTAATTTCTCCTTACATTTAGAGCGCCCGGAAATGGTACAATTTGCATGATCATTGTTCGTTTTGCTTAGCTGTTTTGTTTATTTGTTTCTGTCTTGTTTTTTTTTGTTTCGTTTTGTTTTTGTATGTTTCACTCCTTCTCTTATTGGGCTTGACCAACTCTAAACCCTCTAGCTTATGAGCATGGAATTTTCCACTTCAAAGAAATAAAAGCTCTTTGCTCCTTTAAGCCTTTAGAGGCATTCTCAGATGACTGAGGATCCCATGAGGGTGCCTGGGAGAAACACTCCATAAGAAGTGCAGAAGCTTTGAGTAGGTTTCCCCCGCAGAAGAACACACTCAGGGTCTAATCTCAGCCAGTGGGTACATATAAGGAGCTGGCCCCTCCTGCACCTTAAGCCCCTGACATACTATGCCAGGTAGCCACGACATGGGTGGACCAAACCTTTCCAGGGAGTAATGGCCATGAAAAGCTAGATCCTCAAGCAGCACATTTTATGTCTGACATACTCCCCAAGTTGGTCAAATCTGAAGGAGAACTTTAAATTATGGATAATGAGGCCCCAAAGTTGGCTAAAACTTCCAGAGCTGAGGAACGAAAAGTTCCACCTTTAGAAACTCTGATGAGGAATATGCAAAATACTCATGGTGAATTGTCATGAAAATATTTAATCAAGTGGACCCATATACACAAAAGGATTCTAAGTTACAACACCTAGATGGGGATCTTTTGATATGCCCAAATTAGTGATCTAGGATAGAAAATGCAGGCATAAAAACTAAACAACCAGAATGGGAAATCTATTTAAAATGGCACTTAGAGAGTAGCAACAAGGGGGAAGATTGCCTCATCTCATTACAGGAGGCCAACAATTAACTTAGAAATGTTAACCAAGAACTCTCTAATGTTTTATCTGTGTATCACTCCATCTTCACACTGCTATAAGGACATACCCAAGACAGGGTAATTTATAAAGGAAAGAGACTTAACTGACTCATAGTTCCACAGGACTGGGGAGGCCTCAGCAAACTTACAATCATGGCAGAAGGGGAAGCAAACACGTCCTTCTTTACATAGAAGCAGCAAGGAGAAGTGCGGAACAAAGCAGGGTGTGGGGAAGCATTTTATAAAACCATTAGAACTCGTGAGAACTCACTCACTATCACAAGAACAGCATGGAGGTAACCACTCCTATGATTCAATTACCTCTCACCAGGTCCTTCCTATGACCTGTGGGGATTATTGGAACTACAGTTTAAGATGAGATTTGGGTGGAGACACAGCCAAACCATATCATTTTGCCCCCGGCCCCTCCCAAATCCCATGTCCTCACATTTCAAAACACAATTATGCCCTTCCAACAGTCTCACAAAATCTTAACTCATTCCAGCATTAACTCAAAATTTCAAATCCAGAAGTCTCTTCTGAGACAAGGAAAGTCCCTACTGCCTATGAGCCTGTAAAATCAAAAGCAAGTCAATTACTTCCTAGAAACAATGGAGATACAGGTATTGGGTAAATACACCCATTCCAAATGGGAAAAATTGGCCAAAAGAAAGAGGCTAGAGGCCCCATGCAAATCCAAAATCCAGTAAGGCAGTCATTAAACCTTAAATATCCAAAATGATTTCCTTTGACTCCATGTCTCATCCAGATCACACTGATGCAAGAGGTGGCCTCCCACAGCATTGGGCAGCTCCACCCCTGTGGCTTTGCAGGGTAAGTCCTCCCTCCCAGCTGCTTTCACAGGCTGACATCAAGTGTCTGTAACACAGTGCAAGCTGTCGGCGGATCTACAATTCTGGGTTCTGGAGGATGGTAGCCTTCCTCTCACAGCTCCACTAGGCAGTGTCCCAATGGGGACTCTGTGTGGGGGCTTCAACCTCACATTTCCTTTCTGCACTGCCCTAGCAGATGTTCTCCATGAGGGCCATGCCTCTGCAGCAAACTTCTGTCTGGACAACCCACCATTTCCATACATCCTCTGAAATCTAGGTGGAGGTTTCTAAACCTTCATTCTTGACTTCTGTGTACCTGCAGGCTGCACACCACATGGAAGCTGCCATGGCTTGGGGCTTGCACCCTCTGAAGCCATGGCCTGAGCTGTACATTGGCCCCCTTTAGCCACAGCTTGAGCTGAAGCAGCTGGGACACAGGACACCATGTAGTGAGACTGCACAGAGCAGGAGAGCCCTGGGCCCTGCTCCCAAAACCATTTTTTTTTTTTTTCCTACTAGGCCTCTGGGCCTGTGATGGGAGAAGCTGCTGTGAAGGTCGCTGACATGCCCTGGAGATATTCTCCCCATTGTCTTTGTGATTAACATTTGGCTTCTTGTTACTTATGCAGTTTTCTGCAGCCAGTTTGAATTTCTCCCCAGAAAATGGGTTTTTCTGTTCTATCACATAGTCAGCCTGCAAATTTTCCAAACTTTTATGCTCTGCTTTCCTTTTAAACCTAAGTTACAGTTTCAGATCATCTCTCTAAAGTTGAAGGTTCCACAGATCTCTAGGACCAGGGCAAAAATGCTACCAGTCTCTGCTAAGATGCTACCAGTTTTTGCTTCAGTTCCAGGAAGTTCCTCATCTCCATCTGAGACCACCTCAGCCTGGGCTTCATTGTCCATATCACTCAGCATTTTGGTCAGAGCTATTCAACGAATCTCTAAAAGTTCCAAACTCTCCCACATCTTCCTGTCTTCTGAGACCTCCAAGTCTCTAGGAAGTTCCAAACTTTCCCACATTTTCGTAACTTCTTCTGAGTCCTCCAAATGGTTTCGCCTTCTGCCTGTTTCTCAGTTTCAAAGTCACTTCTGCATTTTCAGGTATCTTTACAGCAGCACACCACTCTCTGTGGTACCAATTTACTGCATTTGCCCATTCTCGCGCTGCTATAAGAATATACCCGAGACTGGGTAATTTATAAAGAAAAGAGATTTAATCGACTCACAGTTCTACAGGGCTGGGGAGGCCTCAGGAAACTTACAATCATGGTGGAAGGGAAAGCAAATACGTCCTTCTTCACATGGCAGCGGCAAGGAGAATTGCAGTGCCAAGTTGGGGGAAAGACCCTTGTAAAACCATCATATTTGTGAGATCTTACTCACTATCATGAGAACAGTAAGGAGGTAACCACCCCCATGATTCAATTACCTCACACTGAGTACCTCCTACTACATGTGGGGATTATGGGAGCTATAGTTCAAGATGAGATATGGGTGGGGACACAGCCAAACCATATCAATCTCTCTTAAAGAAATCCTCAGAATTCCTTACTTTTTCCCTGGCACCTTCCCGACCCCAACTTACACCCACACTTTACCCTGATCTCTCTGAGCTTCCTGGACCAGCTCTGTTTCCTCCTTCTTCCTCCTTCTTCTGCATATTTCAATCTACCATCTTCCCCTCCTAGTCTGACACTCACTAAACAGAAGGCAGCAGAGAGTCTAACTTCCAAGATCCTACCTCCTGCCAATTCCCTGGTAGCCCTAGTGGCAGCCTCTTATCTGGAAGATGCAGAGAAAGGGACCCTGGAGTGAAATCTCTCATGATCACCCTGTTTCTAGAACAACTGGTGAAAGATAGGGGAACCCTGGTGATTGTCTATAGACTTTTCAAAGGCTGAGTTTTGGGACATAGTTAAATAATTTCCTGACCCCCATAAAGATGTAACTGGGCTGCCCATGAATTTGAGCTCATTATCAGAACCTATGACCCAGGTCTTTCAGACCTTTACCAGCTGGTTCACATATTGGTCTCAGAAGGTAAAGCTAAGGAATATCTGGAAAAAGCACGGTGGTCAGACCCTTTAGCAGACTTGACCCCTGAAGATCTAACACAGCCACAACAACCAGTCCCCAAAATTCCAAAAGACAGGAGTAAAAATGCACAGGAATGAGCTATTGCTGTGTTAAATATCATTCCCTTAGTGTTCCAAAGGGTTGTGGATTGTAATAAAATCCAGCAAATGCTGCCAGAATCCAAATGAATCAGCTTTACATTATGTTATACCTTTTGATATAACTTAGAGACAATATTTGAGATGCCAGCTGATTGCTTTGAAAATAATAAAGATACATTATTAAATACCAGTTTTTAAAATGGACTAAATCATGATTCAGTCACCCTTGTCAAACGCCACATGACAAATTGGGCCATAGCAGGACCTAATAAACTAGTAAACTTAACTGACCAATTATCCTGCACTATTTTAAAATAGTAAAAACAAAAGACTGCCTGAGTTATGCATTTATAGTTAAAGCAATTCATTTCTCAAACCTTTCCCCTCAGAAAAATGTTAAGCCCCCTTGGTCTGAAGATTCTTCCCTCCTAGTGTTTTACTAATGTAAAAGACTGGGACACCTTAAAAGGGACTGACTTAGGCTGAAACAGAAGCAACAGCAGGAAGGTGCAATTCAGAAAGACTAGGAGTGCTCTAAGGAAGTTAAAGGGTTTCACCTCTCCAAATATACTACCCTGAAAAACAAATTGGGAGAGATTAATATAATAAATCATGAGCTTTCAACTGCCTTAACTGACACCAGAAGAACTGTATCTGTTATAAATCCCACCTTATTTAGAAACCCCATTCCTTGGAATAATGAAAAGATTAATATGGTGGGTGTTTTTAATAAAACTATCTCATCTTTTAAATCCAAACCTATACCTTACCATTTCATTGGATTTATTTTTCCTCTGAAGGCTCTAAATGTGACGTACTCAGTAGGTTCCATGTGTTCCTAATATGCCCTAGGGCCCCTGTCAATTTTGTGAGCTGTGATCTCCACAATATCCATAATGCCCATATCTCTTTTTCATCAAAAAGTGAACTTTTTTAGAATTGGAACCAGAAGACTAAAAAAAAAAAAAAAAAAAAAAAAAACAACCAACAACAACAACAACAACAAACCCAAATTAAAATCATCCTGGTAATATACCACAATTTAGTCCTAGTGATGTTAAAACATCATCTTGTGACTTGGAAAGTAAAATGGAGACAGAAAAGAAAATATTAGAGAAGAAGAGAGAACATTGGAATATCAGGGGAACCTACCCCCAATAATTCCTGTAAGTCCTTTTCTATTTTCCCTAAGTGTCGGCTGGTCTGAGAAATGAAGGGAAAGAGCACAAAAGAGACATCAATCAATATATGAAAGATGTACATTAGTTCTGTCCAGAAAGGTGAAATGATGTGAAGCATGGCGGGGGATTCCAGGTTATAGGTAGATAAGAGACAAACAGTTGCCTTTTTTTGAGTTTCTGATTAGCCTTTCCAAAAGACACAATTAGATATGCATTTATCTCGGTGAGCAGATGGATAACATTTAGTTCTATCTTTCCTTTGTCCACAAGGAAATTCCTTGTGAGGGAGGTATGTAGCTTTTTTATCTTAGTAGCTATCTTTTTAAGGAATAGAATGCGAGGAAGGTTTGCCCTAAGGAGTTCCCAGCTTGACTTTTCCCTTTGGCTTAGTGGTTTTGAGGTCCCAAGATTTATTTTCCTCTCACAATGGTTATTAAGAAATGAGATATGCCAAACAAATACTGATAGGGTTGAAACAAAGACCTGAATACAGCACTATTGAAGGTTGAGTGGATGATACGGTTTGGCTGTGTTCCCACCCAAATTTCATCTTGAATTGTATCTCCCATAATCTGAACATGTTAAGGGATGGACCTAGTGGGAGGTAACTGAATTATGGGGGTGGGTTTTTCTCATGCTGTTCTCATGATAGTGAATATGTATCATGAGATACGATGGTTTTATAAAGGGCAGTTCCCCTGCACGTGTTCTCTTGCCTGCCAACATGTAAGATGCGCCTTTGCTCCTCTTTTGCCTTTCACCATGATTGTGAGGCCTCCCCAGCCATGTGGAAATGTGAGTCCATTCAATCTCTTTTTCTTTATACATTATCCAGTCTCAGATATGTCTTTATAACAGTATGAAAATAGAATAATACAGCGGACCAAAAAGATCCCTGCTGTTCTCTCAATATTAAAGGGCTTCAGAAAAGTCATCATATACCTTAAAGTACAGAGAAATTTAAAAAGCCAAATGGCAGAAATTGCAACGAGAAACTTGGCCTGTAAATCACTTGGGGCAATAATCAGGCAGATTAATCAGATAAAGATTGACAAAAGAGCCAGCATCCCTTGGCTCAACTTCCTCTCTGGGGACTCAAATCCTTAAACACTGGGTGGGTAAAATGGTCACAAGGAGTAAGAGAAGTTTTGAGGACTTCTTTACATGGGAGCCCCTTACACTATGGTATCAACCCAACTGATGAAGGCCTGATGCAGGCTTTCATTTAGTTAAGAGAATACAGAAATGTAAGGAATAATAAGATTTTAAAAGTTGGAATATTTACAGTGTGAACAGGTTATTTCTCCTTTACTGAATGTTTTATGTGAACGAATATTACATTTGACTGGAGAATACTTCTACCTAGTATTGTAAAGAAAAACTAGTTGATGAATTCTGAATGGAGATTACAATTAAGAATATTAGGGTTGATAGGGTTAAAGTGAAGGTTTTGAGGAGATTTGGTATATTTGAACAGGCTTTATGTGAAGGGGTTGTATCTCATTTACCTGGGTGTACTATGGGGTTGCATATTATGTCTGACTGAGGAACTGTTTCTGTAGAACAGAAGACGTGTAGATTCACCACTCAAGCAATATTAACTAGGCATGCTAAATGGGAATGAATAAGATTGTCTGAGCCCATCCAGTATAGATTAGAGGCTGGAGTGCTGGCACAGACACATTCTCTGTGTAGTAACTTCATAACAAGCTTGGAATGGGGCTTATATATTATACTTCTTGGTGAGAACTATTGGGACTTTGGGACTTTGGACTAGAAAATGTCCATTTGAGAAGCAATTACTAGCTTACTATTAAGTATTAGTTAACACTGCTCCTATAATTAATGGGCAAAAAATAATCCTAAAACCCAAAATACTCATTAAGTCTTGGGTGATATAAGAGAAACTATCGATGGGAACGGCACTGCCCAGAATTGCCAAATAGAATTGAAATGTTTTATAGAGGATTATGCTACTGAGAGAACGCCATGGGGAGACACTCATGAGCTTGAAGTTTCTCTTCCTCTAGGACTGATTTTGGAAGTGCTTGAGTTGCTGCTGGATTCTGCTGTCAATTGGACAGTGCCCTATAAACTGCTCTTGACAAACTAACAAAGAACTACTTGGTTTATGAAGGGTAGTTCTAAGGGAATAGATAATATCCCGTTTGGAAGACCACCACTTCGAGAGAAGAAGGTATAAACAAATCAGCTCAGTAGGCTGAACTGTGCGCTGCTTGCAACAATGTTTTGATTTTTTTTTTTTTTTTTTTTTAACTAATCTGGCCACATGGTCAGGCGAAAAGATGCCAGAAAACTGGTCTATTAAAGGGATGTCCATATGGGGCATGACCTGATGGGCATTTGAGGGGTGCATTAAATTAGAACATATTGATGTCCATCAGAACTCCCTTTCAGGTTTGAATGGTGATTGAAATCACATCCCTGTGTTCCATGAGTCCATGAAAAATGGATATGGAGATACCACAGCAGTACAGAGATGGACTGAATCTCGACCTACTCCCCTTGCATCCTCTGAGGCAGAAAATGACAATAATATTTGCTTTTACTGCCTGCAAAAGAAAGAATGCACATGGCTATGTGGCAGATTTCCCAGGGGAAAGGCCTGAACATATCTGACAAGTCAGACTGATGCCAGTAGCCTCAGGGTAGCTATAAATGGGTCTTGACCATCATAGACACTGAAAGTGGACTGGACTTTGCTTACCAAGTAGGAAATACAAACTTTCCGAGTGCTATACAATAACCAGAACAGATGATGTTGCACCAATTTAGACTGCCGAGTCACATGTCTTTAGATCGAGAAATGCACTTTTCAGCCCATAATGGTCATCAATAGGCAGTGAGATATTCTCCTCAGGGTAATAGTTTGATATAGATTAGGAATGGGAAATTAATATATTGATTGCCAAGATAGACAGATAAAGACACGAAGGTCTGGCTTACATGCCTTCATGAGTGTGTGCTCATGCTCAACATGAGCGAGACCAACGGTCTATCCATATTAGATACATTCCTCTGCTTTCCTGGTGGAACTGGAGAGAAAGGCGTAATGGAGCATGCTGCTATGATGACTATATTTATATTTTTTTCCTTTTTTGCCCACATTTCCTCAACTTTCTTTTTTCTACCTGATGCAGCGATCACAGGAACTGATGCAGCTACAAATGCCAAAACAGAAATAATTTCTAAGCAAGAAACTCTATATTTTTAAACCTTCATGTCAGAATTCCTAAGGAACTGATGCATCAAGTTTATTTTTATCCCATCTGGCAAAACTGGGGTTTACAGTGAATACTTCCGTGGTACCTGGAGGTCAAGATATCCCACTAGTTTTGTATGTATGTAAATCTACTATATATAAATGAAAACGGACTGAAGGGAAGAAACTTTCTAGACTGCCATTGTTATTTGCAATCTAAATCAGCACAGTGGCCAAATCTAATGTGCCTTCCAAAGTTTAAAAAGTTTGGGTATAAATGGAGAAAAGGAAGGATAGTTGCTAAGCGTAAAGGAATGAATAACAGGCTATGTAATGAGGGAAATCTAATACTACATTAACACCTCGAAAGAGGTTCAGAGCAAGAGATGACATTTCCTCTTAGTTCAATCATATCAGATGCCTGAAAGGGTGATGCTATATATTACTGAAACCACCTCTGCTGTCGGAACCTGACAAGATCAAATAGAAGCCCACAAACCTGAGTAAACTCTACTTAGGAAGTATTTTCATACATTATAATGTTGAACTATACTAATTATTAATGACTGAATAGGTCTCTAGTAAGATATTATCTTGTAACATTTAACATTTTGTTACATGGGATCCATGGTCAAAAACTAAGGGGTAAACTCTGGTATAATAAGAAATACGCTTGGTCTTCATTCCCACTCCCTGGCACAGAGTTTTTAAAGCTCTTAGAATTTCCTGAGTGACAAAAGTGTCTTTTGTTGTTCATAATGAGGCCCTTTTATTCACACCTTAGTTTTTGCTAATTAGGTGACAAGGTGGGCAATCAAGATAGCCTCAGGTTGGGGCTGATCACTGAAAAGACCTAGTTATCAGAGGGCTGAAACTTTAAGACCCACCCCATTGACCTCTGGGAAGTGGAGGAGAGCAGGCTGGAGAGCAGGCTATACAAAAACTCTTGAACAGTGAGATTCAGTGACCTTCCAAGTTGCCGAACACACCCAGGTGCTGGAAAGGGCATGGGAACTCTGTATACTACCCCCTCCCCATGCCTTGCCCCACGCATCTTTTCAATTGGGCTATCCCTAAATTGCATCTTTTATAATAAACTAGTAAATGTGAAAACAAAAACAAAAACAATTGGCCATAAATGCATGGGTTTATTTCTGAACTCTTCTCTGCTTTTTAAATGTAAATGTTTAATCCATTCAACGTAATGTAGTATTTTATAACTATTGGTTTAGGTTCACTATTTTGTTATTTAAAGTCAGCTTCATCCCTGGGATCAATAGCTGGTTCAACATAGGCAAATCAATAAACACAATCCATCACATAAACGGAACCAAAGACAAAAAACACATGATTATCTCAATAGACATAGAAAGGGCCTTTGATAAAATTCAACATCCCTTCATGTTAAAGACTCTCAATAGACTAGATATAGATGAAACATATCTCAAAATAATAAGAGTTATTTATGACAAACCCACAGACAGTATCATATTGAATGGGCAAAAGCTGGAAGTCTTCCCTTTGAAAACTGGTACAAGACAGGGATGCCCTCTCTCACCACTCCTATTCAACACAGTATTGGAAGTTTTGACCGGGGCAATCAGGCAAGAGAAAGAAATAAACGTATTCGAATAGGAAGAGAGGAAGTTGAATTGCCTCTTTTTGCAGACAACATGATTTTATATTCAGAAAATCCCATTATCTCAGCCTAAAAACTCATAAAACTAATAAGCAAATTCAGCAAACTCTCAGGATACAAAATCAATGTGCAAAAGTCACAAGCATTCTTTTACACCAACAATAGACAAGAAGAGGGCCAAATCATAAATGAACTCCCATTCACAATTGCTACAAAGAGAATAAAATACCTAGGAATATAACTTCTAAGGGATGTGAAGGACCTCTTCAAGGGTAACTACAAGCCACTGTTCAAGGAAATAAGAGAGGACACACACAAATGGAAAAACATTCCATCCTCATGAATAGGAAGAATCAATATCATAAAAATGGCCACACTGCCCAAAGTAATTTATGGATTCAATGCTATTCCCATCAAACTACCATTGCCATTCTGCAAAGAATTAGAGAAAACTATTTTAGATTTTCCATGGAATCAAAGAGGACCCCGTATAGCCAAGACAATCCTAAGCAAAAAGAACAAAGCTGGAGACATCCTGCTACCTGACTTCAAACTATATTACAAGGCCACGTAACCAGAACAGCATGGTACTGGTACCAAAACAGATATATAGACCAATGGAACAGAAGAGAGACGTCAGAAATAACACCACACATCTACAACCATCTGATCTTCGACAAACCTGACAAAAACAAGCAATGGGGAAAGATGTCCTATTCAATAAGTGGTGCTGGGAAAACTGGCTGGCAATATACAGAAAACTGAAACTGGACCCCTTCCTAACACCGTATACAAAAATTAACTCAAAATGGATTAAACACTTAAATGTAAAACCCAAAACCATAAAAATCCTATAAGAAAACCTAGGCAATACCATTCAGGACATAGGCATGTGCAAAGACTTCATGACGAAGACACCAAAAACAATTGCAACAAAAGCCAAAATTAAAAAATTGGATCTAATTAAATGAATGAGCTTCTGCACAGCCAAAGAAACTAGGGTCAGAGTGAACAGGCAACCTACAGAATGTGAGAGGATTTTTGCAATCTACCCATCTGACAAAAGTCTAATACCAGTATTTACAAGGAACTTAAATTTATAAGAAAAAAACAAACAACCCCATCAAAAAGGGGCAAAGGATATGAACAGACAGTTCTCAGTGGAAGACATTTACATGGCCAACAAACATATGACAAAAAGCTCAACATCACTGATAATCAGAGAAATGCAAGTCAAAACCACCATGAGACACCATCTCACACCAGCCAGAATGGTGATTATTAAAAAATCAGGAAACAATAGATGCTGGTGAGGCTGTGGAGAAATAGGAATGCCTTAACATTGTTGGTGGGAATGTAAATTAATTCAACCATTGTGGAAGACAGTATGGTGATTCCTCAAGGGTCTAGAACCAGAAATACCATTTGACCCAGCAATCCCATTACTGAGTATATATCCAAAGGAATATAAATCATTCTACTATAAAGACATATGCACATGTATGTTTACTGCAGCACTATTTACAACAGCAAAGACATGGAACCAACCCAAATGCCCATCAATGATAGACTGGATAAAGAAAATGTGGTACATGTATACCAAGGAATACAATGCAGCCATAAAAAGGATTGAGATCAAGTCCTTTTCAGGCACATGGATGAAACTGGAAGTCATCATCCTCAGCAAGCTAGAATAGAAAACCAAGTAACACATGTTCTCACTCATAAATGGGAGTTGAGCAATGAGAACACATAGACAGAGAGAGGGGAACAACACACACCAGAGCTTGTTGGGGGATGTGGGTGAGAAGAGGGAACTTAGAGGATGGGTCAATAGGTGCAGCAAACCACCATGGCACGTGTATACTTATGTAACAAATCTGCGTGTTCCACACATGTATCCCTATATTTTTTAAAGAAGAAATAAATAAATAATAGTAATAATAATAAGATTGAGTATCTTTTCAAATGTTTACGGCCACTTGTGTTTTCTCTTCTCTGAAGAGTTCTTTTGCCAATTTTTCTATTCATTTTTCATTTATTATTAAATTGTGGTAATTATTTAAATATTCTGGATAAGAATTCTTTGGGGGTGTGTGTGTATGCATGTGTGTGTATATGTATATAAAACATCTCTTGATTTGTGACTTTAAACATTTTTACTGTGCTTTGTGATGAATAAAAGTTCTTGATTAAAAAAATTAAGTCATGGTTATAGTGTTTTTATTCTGACTCAAAGATATGTTAGTTATGTGATATTTGGTAAGTTTCTTAATCATATTTAATGATGCCTAAAACTATCAATTCACTTGTGAGGATCTTATAGAGGGAAAGCATGTGAAAATCTATATGTATATATATATGTGTGTGTGTATATAAACATACATATATGTGTACCTGTATATAAGTATAAACATACACACACACACACACACACATAGCTTTTCACATGCTTTTCATATATATATGCATATATAGATGTTATATTTGTCCATTATAACATTGCTATAAAAAATATTTAAGACTGAGTAATTTATAAAGAAAAAAGGTTTAATTGACTCATGGTTCTCCAGGCTGTACAGGAAGCATGGTGGCATCTGCTTCTGGGGAGGCCTCAGGTGGCTTTTACACATGGTGGAAGGCAACGCAGGAGTGAGTCACTTCACATGTTCACATGGTTAGAATAGGAGGAAGAGAGAGGGGGCAGGTGCTACACACTTTTAAACAACCAGATCTCATGAGAACACAATATCAAGATGACAGCACCAAGGGGTGATGGTATTAAATCATGAGAAACTGCCCCCATGATTTAATCACCTCCCACCAGGCCCCACCTCCAGCACTGGGGATTATACGTCACCAAACTATTCGATGAGGACACAGATCAAAACCATATTATTCTGTCTTGGCCCCTCCAAAATCTCATGTCCTTCTCCCATTGCAAGATACAATTATGCCTTCCCAACAGTCCCTAAAAGTATTAACTCACTCCAGCATTAACTCAAAAGTCGAAAGTTCAAAGTCTTATCTGAGACAAGGTAAGTCCCTTACACCTATGAGCCTCTAAAATAAAAATAAAACAAAGAAACCAACAAAAAACAAATTAGTAACTTTCAAGATACAATGGGGGTATAGGCATTGAGTAAATGCTCCCATTCCAAACAGGAGAAATCTCCCAAAATAAAGGGGCTACAGGCCTCATGCAAGTCCAAAAACCAGCAGGGCAGTCATTAAATCTTAAAACACCATGAAAGGACACAAAGATAGATGTGTATCCGCCCCCCACCCGCTACACCCTTGTTCTGCTCTCTAATCTTTGCACATACCAGAGATTTCGTAAGTTCTGTGAGTACCTGGTTTTCTGCACGTACCAGAGATTTTGTTTTGCACATACCAGAGATTTTGTAAGTTCTGAGGCAAGGTCACAAGACGTGTTTAAGTAAGATAAACTCTTGCTGCCATAAACCTGCTCTCCCGCCTCAAAGTTTGAACCAAAATATCAGAAATGGCAGGAACCAATCATAGTTAGCCAAATCGCCTTGTTCAAACACTAGCCAATCATATATCTGATTTGTATAATAACTCTATGCCCACTTTTCTTAGACTATATAACATTGTTCGGAGCTGAGTGGGGGAGCTCTCCTGCCCGTCTTGTTTCACGAGCGAGGGAGAGTTCCAGGTTCGAACCTGTAATAAAGATCCTTGCTGCTTAGCTTTGACTCTGGACTCTGGTGGTCTTCTTCGGGGAATAAACGGTCTGGGCATAACAACCAAAATAATCCCCTTTAACTCCATGTCTCACATGCAGGACGCACTGGCACAAGGGGTGGCTCCCAAAGCATTGGGCAGCTCTGCTTCTGTGGCTTTACAGGGTTCAGCCCCCACAGCTGCTTTCATGGGCTGGCATTGAGTACCTGTGGCTTTGCAGGTGTGGGGTGCAAGCTATTGGTGAATCTACTTTTCTGGAGTCTGGAGGATAGTGGCCCTCTTTTCACAGCTCCACTAGGTAGTATCCCAGTGGGGATACTGTGTGGGGTATCTTACCCGACATTTTCCCCCTACTGCTCTACTAGAGTTTCTCCATTAGGAACCTTTACTGCTCTAGTAAAGGTTCTCCGTGAAGGTTCCACCTCTGCACCAGGCTTCTGCCTGGATATCAAGGGTTTTCCACACTTCCTCTGAAATCTAGGCAGAGCGTCCCAAGCCTCAACTCTTGCATTCTGTGTACCTGCAGGCTTAATACTATGTGGAAGCCATCAAGGCTTACAGCTTGCACCCTCTGAAGTAGCAGCCTGAGCTGTACCTGGGCGCCTTTCGGTCATAACTGGATCTAGAGCAGCCGGGGTGCAGGGAGCAGTGTTCCAAGGCTGCACAGGGCAGCAAGGTCCTGTGCCTGGCCCATGAAACTATTCTTTTTGCCTAGGCCTCTGGGTCTGTGATGGAAGGGGCTGTTGCAAAGATCTCTGAAATGCCTCTGAGGCATCTTCTCCATTGTCTTGGATATTAACACTTGGCTTCTTTTTTTTTCTCACGCAAATTTCTGGAACCTGCTTGAATTTCTCCCCTGAAAATGGGCTTTTCTTTTCTACCACATGGTGAGGCTGCAAATTTTCCCAACTTTTATACTATACTTCCCTTTTACATAGAAGTTCCAGTTTCAGGTAATTTTCAGGTATAGGTTGCTAGAAGCAGCAGGCCACATCTTGAACATTTTGCTGCATAGAAATTTCTTCTACCACATACCCTAAATCATCATTTGCAAGGTCAAAGTTTCACAGATTCCTATGGCAGGGGCAAATGCTTCCAAGTTCTTTGCTAAAGCGTAACAAGCATAACAAAACTGCTTCCCGTTCTGAATAAGTTTCTCATCTCCATCTGGGACCACCTCAGCCTAGACTTCATTGTGCCTATCACTATCAGCATTTTGCTCAACTATTCAACAATTGTCTAGGAAGTTCCAAAGTTGTCCTTATCTTCCTGACTTCTTCCGAGCCCATCACACTCTTCCAACCTCTGTCTGTCACCCACTTCCAAGGTCACGTCCACATTTCCAGGTATATTCATAGCAATGCCCCACCTCTGGTACCCACTTTCTGTATTAGTTCATTCTCTCATTGCTATAAAGGAATATCTGAGACTGAGTAATTTATAAAGAAAAGAGGTTTAATTGGCTCACAGTTTCACAGTCTGTATAGGAAGCATAGTGGTATCTGTTTCTGGTGTGGCCTCAGGAAGCTTTTACTTGTGGTGGAAGAACAAGGGGGAGTGAGGCTTTTTTCATGACCAGACTAGGAGGAAGGGGGTGGGGCAGGGAGGAGCTGCACACTTTTAAACAACCAGATTTTATAAGAACTCACTATTGTGATGACAGCACCAAGGGGGAATGATATTAAACCACGAGAAACTGCTGCCATGATCCAATTACCTCCCACCTCCAGCATTGAGGATTACATTTCAACATGAGACTTGGGTGGGGATAAAAATCCAAACCATCTTAGATGCCATTGGTGGTGGTTTTAGTAGTATTAATATTGTTATTATTTAAAGTCTTCTAAAAGAGACAAAGTAGTATTAATATTGTTATTATTTAAAGTCTTCTAAAAGAGACAAAGTAGTATTAATATTGTTATTATTTAAAGTCTTCTAAAAGAGACAAACTCTCCTTTCTCCTAAGAAGGCATTCTATCAATTTGTCAGGCAAACCCTATTGTATTTTTTCAATGCCTTTCATTCATTAGGGAAAGAAATGTAACTTTGGTAAAGGACAGTACAGAAAATAGAGGCAGTGTCTATTCAAAATCTTCCTCTTTTTAATTTATTAAGCCTACTCAAGTATTTCATTAAAACAACTCTAAAACTTTTTTTTTTTTTTTTTTTTTTTTGAGACAGCTCGCTCTATCCCCCAGGCTGGAGTGCAGTGGCACAGTCTTGGCTCACTGCAACCTCCGCTTCCTGGGCTCAAGTGACTCTCATGCCTCAGCTTCCCAAGTAGCTGAGATTACAGGTCCCTGCCACCACGCCCACTAATTTTTGTATTTTTAGTAGAGACAGTGTTTCACCATGTTAGCCAGGCTGGTCTTGAACTCCTGACCTTAGGTGATTCACCCACCTCGGCCTCCTAAAATGTTAAGATTACAGGAGTGAGTCACCACACCCAGCCTAAAATAAACTTATCATCATCCTTCAGTGTTTTCCAATTTCTCTTCTTCCTTTCATAGGCCAACATCTAAAAGCTGCCTACTTTTTTTAGTTTTGTTTCCTCAACTCCTAACTACTCCTGTTAAATAAAACAATAAAAGGCCACTGTGGTGGACTCAGATTCTGTATTAGGATCAAAAAGACCAGATGAAAAATCAGAATAGAGTCACTCATGCTGAAGTTCCACATCATCAAACTAAAACTGAGAGATGGGAAGAGAGAGAGAGAGAGACAACAGCCTAATTTCCCAGACAGGCCAGTTTCAATAGACATGACAATGAAATTTCCTCTGCTTTAATTCTTACAACAGAAAGGTTACCTAGGCTGGGTGCAGTGGCTCATGCCTG
Organism: Macaca thibetana thibetana; assembly: GCF_024542745.1. NCBI lineage: Eukaryota > Metazoa > Chordata > Mammalia > Primates > Cercopithecidae > Macaca > Macaca thibetana. The sequence continues at coordinate 139,657,526 of NC_065598.1, forward strand.
TCATCCCAGCACTTTGGGAAGCCAAGGTGGCAGGATTGCTTGAGTTCAGCAGTACAAGACCAGCCTGGGCAACATAGCCAGCCATAGTCTCTACTAATACACACACACACACACACACACACACACACACACACACACACACACACACACACAGACATATATTTTAAATTGGGCAGGCATCCTAGTATGTGCCTGTACTCTCAGCTACTTGGGAGGCTGAGTGGGGAGGATAATTTGAGCCTGAGAGATCGAGGCTGCAGTGAGTTCTGATTATACCACTGCACTCCAGCCTGTGCCACAGAGTGAGACCCTATCTATAAACGCATTTTAAAAACCTGATGTAAACCAATCAGTTGTTTCTCCATGATTCCGTTCCCCCTTTTCTACCTTACAAGGACAGTAACTTGAAAGGACCAATCTGATTTGATTCTGGTTTTGATTTCTCCAGCTCTCCTAGGTTTCAAAGCCGGTCTCCTCTGCTTGGCTCATTGGAAGACTTACTCTATTTTATGGAATAAAATGTTGCCTGATTCTAGAATCACAAAGAAAGCCAATTACAATCTTTAAATTTGTTGTACTTTTTTGTGTGACACTCTTAAGTTTTGCTGTTAGACTTGCATCCCCATCACCTCACCAAACTGTGATTGTATAAGATAAAGACATTTTCAATCAAAGTTATTTTACCCAGACACCCATACTCTGACTGCTGGGACTTAACACGACTCTCTTGTTCTCCTGATCTTTCTCTCCTGTTCTTACCACTCTGTCTGCTCTTGTTCTGTGTTTTATGTAGGTTTATCCTCTTCTACCTGAACGTTCAATATTAAAGTTTCTGAAGTCTCAGATGTAGGTAATCAATATAATGTATGCTGATGATTCACACATTGATATATTCAGTCCCTGAGCCCGAGGCCCATCTAGACTATTGCTCATGTGACATCACTTTTCTGCCAATTGTTTCATAGCTCTCTCAAACTCAAGACATTCCAGAGTAAAAGAATTCTCTCTCTTGAACCTGGTGTTCATCCGGCATTCCCTATATCAGTGCATGATACCAGCATAGATACATTTGCATATTCCAAACCTAAAACATCATTATTATGCACCTCTAACTCCCCTTTCCTTAACTGGTCACCATATTATATCGTTTTTATCTTCTAACAGTTTTTCAAATTGGTCTACTTTTTTCTATCTCTACCACATCCTTTTAAATCCAAGTCACCATCATCTCTTACTAAATATGATTCATTTCTTACTAAATGACTAGCCAAATGTAGTTTGCACAGTGTTTAAATGCATCGATCTTGTAGCCAGTGTGCCTGGGTTCAAATCCTGGCTTTGATACTTATTACCTTTATCACCTCCATTTACTGCCTCCTTGTTAGCTATTATTAGTTCTGCACTTATGCCCTGACATTTTATTCTTCACACTGTAGCCAGGTTGATCTTTTTTAAAATATAAATTTGGTCACTTCACTTCACATAAGTGTTCCTTCCTCTATTAAAGAGGAGGCTTCCATTATGCTTAGAATAAAGGGGGAAAAATTATTACATGACCTACAAAGCCCTACATAGTCTAGCATCTAACTTGTAACAGCTTCATCTCACATCATTCTTTCCTCTGATAATATCTGTTCATGTACTCTTCTCTCTCCTGCCACAAGGCTTTTGCATGAGCTATTTTTCTTTATAGAATGTTCTTCCCTCCCAATTTGCCTTCTTAAAGTTTGCTTATCCTTCTGATCTCACTTTGAATGTCATACTTAAGGATTATTCCCTGAGTTATCTAACTAGGTGTATCAAGTTGCTCAAGGACTAATTTTTCAGTTGCATTGGTGGAGATAGGAACACACTGTTTTACTTCTAATGAGTTGAACTTCAGGCAGAGAATAAAATCATAGGGAACAGATAAAGATTGTGCACTCTCAGATGTTACCTTTAACTTCTCAAGGCTGTATGGAGAAGAGAGAATAGGATCCCTAAACAAATCAATTAGTTAAAGATTACAAATATCTCCCATTCCAATTAGAGTTTGGAGCACATTCACAGCCAAGAAAGCCAGATGAAGCCGTCACCACAGCTTATGATTTCTCAAGGAAATAGGGTCCTTTCCTGTTTGGTCAGAGGTGGAATAGCCATCAGCTGGTCTAAGGACTGCCACATCAACCACATGGACGTGGTGCCTTAGGCTACTCCACGGTGACATCTATCCTGCCTGCCTGTTACAGAATAAGCTCAGTGCCATCCTGACTCTGAATGGGGGAAAATATCTACAAACTACTCCTCTGACCAGGTAAGTATGACCAGGAAAGCAACGACTGTGTTGCTCAGGAGCCAATGACGGTGATTAGACATTGGTGGGCTAATTTTCTAAGACAAATGCTCACCAATTTGTTTTGAAGATATATAGTCAGAGGTGGCATAAAGGGGGCTTCTGGGAAATGGATAATATTCTATTTCTTGATTTTTTTTCTAATTTTTAAAAATATTATTTTAAAAATTTGAGGTACACAATAGGTGTATATACTTATGGGGTACATGATACAGGCATGCAAGGTGAGATAGGAACATTATGGAGAATGAGGTTTCTATTCCATCAAGCATTTATCCTTTGTGTTACAAACAATCCAGTTACATTATTTATTTTAAAATATACAATTAAGTCATTATTAAGTTACCCTATTGGGATATCAAAAGGTAGGTCTTATTCTTTCTACTTTTTTTGGACACATTAACCATTTCCACTTTCCTTCAAATGCCCAAGTACCCTTTCCAGCCTCTGGTAACCATATATCTACTCTCTATGTCCATGAGTTCAATTGATTTTATTTCTAGACCCCATAAATATTTGAGAACATACAATATTTGTCTTTCTGTGTCTGGTTTATTGCACTCAATATAATGCTCTCCTGTTCCATTCATGTTGTTGCAAATGACTGGATCGCATACTTTTTATGGATAAATATAACTTCATTGTGTTTATATACCACATTTTCTTTATCCATTTATCCCTTGATAAACACTTACGTTGCCTCTCAGTCTTAACTATTGTAAACAGTACTGCAGCACACATAGAAGTGCTGACATTTTTTCAAAAATTTCCTTTCTTTTGTGTACATACCCAACAGAATTTCTGAATTATATACTAGCTCAATTTTTACTTTTATAAGGTACATCCAAACTGTTCTCCATGTGATTGTACTAGTTTACATTCCCACCAACAGTGTGTAAAGTTCCTTTTTCTCCACATCCTAGCCAGCATTTGTTATTGCCTCTCTTTTGAATATGAGCCATTTTTACCGGGATAAGGTGATACTTAATTTTAGTTTTGATTTCATTTCTCACATGATCAATGATGTTGAGTACCTATTAATATGCCCATTTGCCATTTGTATGCCTTTTTTTGAGAAATGTGTATTCAAATATTGTGCCCATTTTGGTAAGATTATTAGAGTTTTTATAGAGTTGAGATTCTTATATATTCTTATGAATCCCTTGTCAAAGGGGTAGTTTGCAGATATTTTTTTCCCATTCCGCAGGTTGTATCTTCACTTGTTGGTTGTGTCCTTTACTGTGCAGAAGCCTTCGAACTTGATGTGATCCAATTTGTCTATTTTGCTTTGGTTGTCTGTGCTTGTGGGGTATTGATCAAAAAATCATTGCCCCAACTAATGTCCTGGAGATTTTCCCCAATGTTTTCTTAAAGTTGTTTCATAGTTTGAGGCCTTAGATTTAAGTTTTTAATCCATTTTCATTTGATATTTGTATATTGCAAGAGATAGGGGTCTAGTTTCATTCTTCTGCCTATGAATATCCAGTTTTCCCAGCACAATTTATTGAAAAAACTGTCTTTATGCTAGCATAAGTTTTTGGCACCTTTGTCAAAAATGAGTTCACTGTAGGTGCGTGGATTCATTTCTGGATTTTCTATTCTATTTCATTAGTCTATGTATCTGTTTTTAGGCCAATGCCACACTGTTTTGGTTACTATATCTCTGTAGTGTAATTTGAAGTCAGATAATGTGATTCCTCCAATTTTGTTCTTTTGCTTAGGATAGCTTGGTCTAATCTGGATATTTTGTGGTTCTACATACATTTGAGGGTCTTTTAAAAATTTATATGAAGAATGTCATTGGTATTTTGATAGGAATTGTATTGAATCTTTTGACTGCTTTGGGTAGTATGAACATTTAAAAAACATTAATTCTTTCAATATATGAACATAGAATATTTTTTTCATTGTTTGCTGTCCTCTTTAATGTCCTTCATCGTTATTTTATTGTTTTCTTTATAGAGATCTTTTACTTTTTTGGTTTAGTTAATTCCCAGGTATCTAATTATATGCGTAGCTATTGTATATGAGATTACCTTTTTACTTTTTCAGATAGTTCACTCTTGGCATATAGAAATACTGCTGATTTTTGTAAGTTAATTTTGTATTCTGCAACTTTAGTTAATTCATTTATCAGTTCAATAGTTTTCCTGTGAAGTTTTTAGGTTTTCCCAAATGTAAACTCATATCATCTGCAAACAAGGATAGCTAGAGCTTCCAGTACTATGTTGAATAACAGTGGTAACAATGGGCATTCTTGCTATGTTCCAGATCTTAGAAAAAGGCTTTCAGCTTTTCCCCATTCGGTATGACACTAGCTATGATTTGTCATCTATGGATTTTATTACATACCCAGTTTTTTGAGGGTTTTTTATCATGAAAGGATGTTTACTTTTATCCAATGCTTTTTAAGCATCAATTGAATTGATCATATAGTTTTTGTCTGTTATTCTGTTATGATGTATCACATTGATTAATTTGTGTATGTTTAATCATCCTTGCATTCATGGAATAAATTCTACTTGGTCATAATGATCTTTCTAATGTTTTAATTCTACTTGTGATAATTCTGTTGAAGACTTTTGCATTAATCTTCATCAGTGATATTGGCCTGTAGCTTTCTTTTTTTGATGTGTCTTTGTCTGTTTTTGGTATCAGGGTAATTCTGGCTTGGTATAACGAGTTTTGAAGTACTGTCTCCTCTTCTATTTTTCTAAAGAGTTGAAATAGGATTCTTTTAAAGACAAATATATAGTTCTATAGTTTCTTTAGAAGTTTGGCAGAATTTGGCAGTGAAGCTAACATGTCCTGGGCTTGCTGTTACTGGGAAACATTTTATTACTGCTTAGATCTTGTTACTTGTTATTGGTCTGTTCAGGTTTTCTAATTCTTTCTGACTCATGGTAAGTTGTATGTAACTAGGAAATTGTCAATTTCTTCTCAGTTTTTCAATTTATTAGCATATAGTTACTCATAGTAGCCAATAATGATCCTTTGAATTTCTGCAGTATCAGTAGTAACATCTCTTTTTTAAATTTCTGATTTTATTGATTTATATCTTCTTTTTTTTTAGTTAATCTGTCAATTTTGACTTTTAAAAAATCAACTTGTTTCACTGATCTTGTGTATTTTCATTTGCATTTTATTTATTTTTGGTCAGATCTTTATTATTTCTTTTCTTCCAACAATTTTGCATTTGGTTTGCTCTTGCTTTTATGTTAAAGTTGCATCATTAGATTGTGGATTTGAAGCTTTCTCTCTTTTTGATGTAGGCACTGATAGATACAAACGTTTTTCTGAGTAGTGCTTTTGCCATATAACATAAGTTTTTGTACAATGTATTTCCACTTTCATTTATTTTAAGACATTTAAAATATTTTTTCTTAAGGTTTGCATTGGACCTCTGGTCATTCAGGAGCATACTGTTTAATTTTCATTTATATGTATAGTTTCCAAAATTCCTCTTGCAATTAATGTATAGTTTTATTCCATTGTGGTCAGGGAAGATGCTTGATATTTATTTCAAGTTTTTCAATATTTAAAGACTTGTTTTGTGACCTAACATATGATCTATCCTTGAGAATAATCCATGTGCTGTGGAAAAGAATATGTATTCTGTACCTCTTGGATGAAATGTTCTATAAATATTTATTGGATCTATTTGGCCTATAGTGCAGATTAAGTATGTTTGTTGTTGTTATTGTTGACTTTCTGCCTGAAAGATCTATCTAATGCTGAAAGTGAGATGTTGAAATCTCCAGCTATTATTTTATTGGGGCCTCTTTATTTGGCTCAAATAATATTTCCTTTATATATTTACATGCTCCAGTATTGGGTGCATATATATTTATTTATTTATTTATTTATTTTTTTTTTTTTTTTTTGAGACGGAGTCTCGCTTTGTCGCCCAGGCTGGAGTGCAGTGGCGCGATCTCGGCTCACTGCAAGCTCCGCCTCCCGGGTTCACGCCATTCTCCTGCCTCAGCCTCCCGAGTAGCTGGGACTACAGGCGCCCACAACCGCGCCCGGCTAATTTTTTTTTTTTGTATTTTTAGTAGAGACGGGGTTTCACCGTGGTCTCGATCTCCTGACCTTGTGATCCGCCCACCTCGGCCTCCCAAAGTGCTGGGATTACAGACGTGAGCCACCGCGCCCGGCCAGCATATATATTTAAAATTGTTATATTCTCTTGCTTAATTGACCCCTTTAACATTATATTGAACTTTTTTGCCTCTTCTTATAGACTTTTTTGAAATCAATTTTGTCTGATTAAGTATGGCATCTCCTGCTGTTTTTTAGTTTCCATTGGAATGGAATTTTTTTGCATTCATTTATTTTTAGTCTATGTGTGTCTTTATAGGTGAAGTGTGTTTCTTGTAGGCAACAGGTCAACAGATCTTGTTTTCTTCAATCCATTCAGCCAGTCTATATGAGAATTTAGTTCATTTCCACTCAACATTACTATTGAATAATATATAGGAGTAAGTAAATACTTACTCCTGTAATTTTGTTATTTGTTTTCTGGTTGCCTTGTGGTTCAGGACTGATTTTTATCTGTTGTCTCTTTTTCAATGATATACTATTAAAACTAGGTAGTATGAGTGCTCACCCTAATTTTGGTTCTTCTGAAGTTTTTTTTTTTTTTTTTTTTTTTTTTTTTTTTTTTTTTTCTGTGAAGATAGTTGTTAATTTGATGTCTTTGTGGAGGGGACAATCGGTGAAGCTTTCCATTCTGTCATCTTTTATTTCTTTATTTGGGTGCTGGTTAAATGGGTATGTGTATTATTTTATAGTTCATTGAGATATATTATTATATGTGCACTTTCTTCCATTAGTATTTCAATGAAATACTTTTTAAAAAGCAATCATTCATTATTGTTTCAAATATGGAATTGACACTGGAATTAAACCTATATTATAATCAAGGTGCACAAACCAGTTTCATATCTCAGAGGTAAAATCTTCAACTAATTCAGAGAAAGTACTGGAAATACACACACACACACACACACACACACACACACCACATACACACACAAAACAGTCTTCTGTAAAGTGGCATTTGCTTTGGGGGCCCTAGCACCAAGCGAAAATTATTTCTGAGAATCCTAATGAAGACACTAATTTAAATCATGCTGTTGGGATCTACTGATCATATCACTTAGCATCATGCCATGTGGCACTGTTATTTTATATTGATTCTTGTGACTATTAACACCAGTCTTTTGCACAAGGGCACAATTACATTAGTTCCAAACCTGTATCTATAATACGTATTGATGAATCCCCAGAACCCGGCATAATATCTGGAATATCTTAGGCTCTCAATAAATATTTGTGGAATGAATAGATCAATCAATGACTGCAACAAATCTATACGGAAAAAAATAAAAATAAAAATAAAATGTCAGGGCATGGTGGTAGCTATAAGTGTTAAGTGGTAGAAAATTCTGCCTTCTTTAAACTGATTTAGAAAGACAATAGAATAGTTTCACCATGATAGTGAAAGAATGTCATTTACTTCCTTTCAGTTAATGAGTTCTTTGTAGGAATATCGGAGCACTTTTATAGTTCATATTTCCGCATTCTGACTTGTTTTTCATCAATAATCCACCTAAAACTATACCATAAAAACAGTATGCCACACTCTACTGCTGGACTAATCATACGAAATAGAAGCATGGGAATGTGCCCTTCATTTGGATTTTCAGCAGAGAGCACAATATTGCTTTGAGCCTTCCAAATCTCTCTGTAATATAGTACTGACAGATTGGAAAGTTAATTCATGACCTTGCAACCTTTTTTTTGTTCCCAAAAATAACAGAAATGAGAAATTTGCCTTTAACACATTCCTGAACCATCCAGATAGCTTTGTATATACTTGTAAATGGTTCAGTCTCATCTTCTGTTAGCCATTCCTTGTTATCAGGTATCTCTTTATATATGTAATTAAAAATAGCCCACCACTCTTCTGACATTAACAGCACACTAATACAGCTTTCTTCTTCAAATGAATAACATCTCATTTGTCAATTAGCAGTACCTTAAGGTATCTTTTAAAATTTGCCAAGCATAACACACAATGAACTGCACATTACCCACATCTATAGATTAAAATCTTATTCAAGACCCACTCAGAGCTAAATCATTACAAGGATGACATAGCTTGTATACCATAATCTTGTTGAAGATTTTCACATGTCTCTAAGCTTATAGCAATGTTCTCAAAAGAGAAAAAAGAAATGTTTGTTCTTTTAGAAAAAGAAGGCAAAATTATAAATGTGTAGTGACTGATACAAGTGAGGATTCCTCTTTCAGAAAACAATTACATGATTTTAACACTTCAAAATATGAATTTTAGGGGATACAATTCAGCCGATTACAGAGCCCAACAGACCTAAGTTAGAATCTATACTACTTTTATGTAGCCATATGACTTTAGATAAGTCAAAATCTGAGTATTAGCTCTTTTTCTCTATCCTTTAAAATCTTTAAGATAGACACAATAAAATTAAGCTGCAGGGTTGTTGGGAAACTAAAGCATCAGATACCATTATAAGAACTTGTTTCAATTGGTGTTTGCTATACCACTGTTTCCTCCCTTGCCCACCCCATCTCCACCCTATTTTCATATGAAATCCAAGTGTTCCTGGTCTTCAGTCAATGTTCTACATGCCCTTGAGCAGGTCAACTGTTCAAATCTTAGCTTGTCAACATTAAACTGAAAATACTGGGCTACATATTCTCTAAGAACCTAAGATTGAAAGAATCTATGATGATCACTGGCTGAAATGTGATGAGGGTGGTGAGTAGAATAGAGAGAATTTTATATATATATATTAAATATACATAAACAAATGCTAAAGTTTGTTTTGTCAGATTCATTGTCTTAAGCTTCATTTCAAAATCACATCATATCAGCCTAACATAACATACTATAACTTACCACACCATAGTTGTGTAAGTCCTTGTCTAGAAAAGTTAAACAGGCCGAGTGTCAAAAATAAAGAAGATTCTATTTTATTAGAGTTTGTGCTCTGGAAGGAGCATATTCCTAATGTGATAGTATTAGAAGGTGAGGTAATTAGGTCATGAGGGTGGTGCCTTCGTATGAATAAAGTTAGTGCCCTCATAAAGGAGACCTCAGAGAGATCCCTCGGCCCTTCTGATATGTGAAGAAACAAATAGAAGGCACCAGTTATAAGAAAGAGGGCATTCCCCAGACATTGAATCTTCTTGGTCCTTTATCTTGGACTTCCAAGAATCTAGAAATGTAAGAAATAAACTTCTGTTGTCAGTTTATGGAATTTTGTTCTAAGCAGCACAAACAGACTAAGACAGAAAAGCAAGAGAGAGAAGTCCACTGAAAAGGAAGCAATTCTGCTCCGCCCTCGGTTAGTAAAAGTTAGGTCTAAGGGTTCTTAAACAGAGAGTTCTGAAACAAGATTTAGTGCCCACAATAATGAACCACCCATTCCCTCACTTAAATTGCATACAACAGTGCCTGGCACAGAGGACTTGCTATATATACAAGGTGGTGGTGGTGGTGGTCATGTTGTTGGTGGTTATAATTATTATTTTTGAGGCAAACTAAAGTCTTCTAAATTCTCCTAGTATTTTCAGTGAAGAACAACCTCACAATAATGATTGAGATGGAATTTCACACCAACCCAGAAACATGTGGCCTCAATGTCAGCATTAAATTGGTTTAAGGAAAATTTTTAAAATGATTTTTTTTTTTGCATACTTGAATATTTGGGCTGAGATTTATATTTGCTAAATCAGTTTATGTCAAAATGAAGGGAATTATCCCCTGAGAGACTTGATGGCTAATCTATATGTATAATACACAACAAACGGTACAGATTATTACCAGTTATATGAAAAGTGAGCTTAGAGTTTGTGAGTGCTATGCAGTGAAAGAAATAATAGTACTGACATGCCAGTTATCTCTGCTGCCTACTTTGAGACATCAGAGTTATAAGATTTATTTCAAAACTGTCTGGAATATCAGAGCTCAGGCACAACAGGAAGACAAGAAAACAACCATACAGTTTGTTTGGTGCCAAACAAACAAAAACCGTTAATTAAATAAGACAGCAAATCTATAAATAATTTAAAAATCAGTTGCCGGGAAATGCTTAAAATGCCAGGATACGTTTTTATTTTTGCCTTTCTTAGAAAGTAACTGAAAACCAAAAGCGACATTCAAGATTTGAAAATAATAGCTTATGCAGCTCTTCCTGAGATACCTAGGAAAAGAGAAACTGGTCTCCAAGGGCTGTAAGCCTTTCATTCTTCCTCGAGAAAGTTCGCCCTTGCCAACAATTTAGCACCAGCTTCTGATAGACCCATATTTTATCTATTATTTCTTGATTATTTTTTTAAACAGGGAAAATAATGTGACAGTATCAGGAGGCAGTAGTAATAAAAGTCCAGGCCCCTACAAAAGGGAGGTGACGAGGCTGTTCTCTTCAGTTGGTCCTGCAAGATCTTTTGTAACCTCCAAATGTAATCTACATTTATTGGCAGGCCAGATTAGAATACTGTTGCCAAGATAGCAGAATTACAAGCCAAAATCTAAAGCCAACCTGGGGAAGAGTAAATTTTAGAAGAAAGATTTTGTGTTAGGCAGCATTCCCTAAGATGGCACTCAATGAGGCACATGCCCATGTATAATTCAGTCTTTTTCTTATGTGACTTCCTTCTAACCAATAAAATATGGCAAAGGTGATGGCAGAGTCACTCAAGTGCTTATATTACATTATAAAAGATTGCATTTTAGCAGAATGGAGTTGTTACAGGATCTTTGTGGGTGTCACTTCACCAGCCAGAAACCGCTGTGGCTAGTGGTGCCTTTGCCTGAGTTTTGCTCTGGCCTGCTGGACTCATTCTGCCCACTCGGCCTGTCAGGCTGTCGTTAGCTTATGCTACCAGCCTGGATCCCACATATTCCAACGCACGGAGCAATGAGGGGTGTGTGAGCGAGCATGGGGTCCAGTTGCTGCACACAGCCAGGCACGCTGGCTGCAGTGGGGCAGGCAGCTCCAGGTGCCAGCATGGGCTCCGGCTCCCTTCAAGGCTGTGGCTGGACCAGGCATACCATAAGAAGCTTCCATGGCTGACACCAGGGAATGCAGTGACACCCCAAAGCTTGGAGATGCCAGGAACTGCAAAGCCCTAAAGAGGGTCCCATAGCACTTGCTCCAGGAGTTCCAAGGTCTAGGCTCCCCAAAGGGCCACAGCACTTCTCTCCTTCTCTCTTCTCCTCTTCTTGTCATCTGCAATGTGGCAAGCAAGGGGCATGTTTTAGCCCTGGTTGTGTTACTTTCTTTTAGCCCCTTCATTCAGTGGGTCCTGAGTTCTTGTCCTGTGTCTAGGAAGAATGAAGTACACAGACAAGCAGAGGGAGAGCAAGATGAAAAGGAGCTTTATTAAGCAATAGAACAGCTCAGAGGAGACCTGCAGTGGGTAGCCCCTCTCCATAGCCAGGGTGTCCCAGTGAGTATTCAGTTCTTAGCAGAGAGGGTAGCGCCTCTCTACTAGGCAGTTTGTCCCAACAAGTTTTCAGCTCTCAGCACATAGGATAGCTCCTCTCTGTTGGGAAGGTCATCCCAACAAGCGTTCAGCTCTCAGCAGAGAGCTCTTCTCTGCTGGTAGGTCGTCCTGTTGTCTCTTTGAGTCTGGCTGAGTTTGGGGCTTTTATGGGCCTCAGAGGGGAGGAAGTGTGTGCCAATTGGTCCATGGGCAGCCATGAGCAGTCCCAGAAAGAGCACCACAAGTTTCTACTCTGGTCCATGGGACTGGCAGCCCAATCCCAGGCTTCAAGTCCTCCCTCACTTGAAGGCGAGATTTCACTGGGGACCTGCCCCCTTCCACCCAGAAGCTTGTCTGACTCCTGCTGCTGTATGTGGCTCCTGGGCTGTTTATGCCAAGGGGCACCTGCGGGCCAGTGCTAAGCTGCCCTAAGTGTCCACCTCAGTCTCCCTCCCATGCTTGTTGGTGCCCAAGTCTGGAGGGGGCTGAGGCAGCAGGGGCCTAGTGTGTCAGTACTGTCCCAAGCATGTGCACACCTGGCCAGGCTACAACAGTGCGTGAACTTGGCTCCAACCCTGCTCTGAGACTGGAGCAGGCACCGGGGGTAGGGAGAGGCCAGGCAACAGGAGAAGACACCTCTAAGCCTGCAGGAGCAAGGGGGTAGTCTTCCCAGGTGCCCAAAAGTGCAGAGATGCCTGGGTCCACAGCCATAGCAGGGCAGTTGCAGCTGCACCCGGGATGGCAGGACTCCTGCCTGCTACTGGCCCCCGAGAGCACACGGAGGCCCAGGTCCACAGCTGTGACTTGGGTGCCTGAAGCTGTGCCCAGGAGGGTGAAGACCCTACCTGCTCCTGGCTCCAGCCAGTTCTGTGGAGCATGACACCACCCTGGGCCCAGATCCGCCTTGGGGCCCTACACTGCCTGCCCCTCCATGCCCAATCACATTGCTACTCTGCTGGTGAGTAACTCGATCTGGCCCCATCAATCAGCTCCTAGCATGGTGGACTCCAGGAGGGCTCTCAGGGGTGGGATCTGGGGATTGCCCACCTTCTCTCTGCATTTTCCCTGCAATGGCAGCAGACAAGATTCAGGTGGCACTGGCCCCAGCCAACTCTGCACAAACAAACTGGATGCTCTCAGGACTGGCCCCGCTAGTCCTGGATGTGCCTTCAGCCAGATGCTTGCAGGCTCACAAGACAGGGTGGGGAGCGAGGCTGACACCACAGCAGAGGCTCTGGGGTCATGTGAGGGTGGAGGTGGCACAGTCAGCTGCCTTGGGGATGCGGGGCACAGGGGACCCCCCACCACCACTTCTGCTCCTACAGCCATTCCTGATGCCACCATCTGTGCCTCCCTGCTGCAGCTGGCATGATGGCAGTGACCACCTTGGACAGCCTGCCACTGCCATCATAGTGAGAAATTCTCCTGCTAGCTTAGAAGAAGCAAACACCATAATGTGAGTAGGCCTGTGAGACAGCCATGTAGTGGGGAACTGTAGGTGCCTTCAGGAGCTGAGAGTAGCTCCGGAATGGCAGCTGGGATGAAGAGGGATACCTCATTCCTACAACCACAAGGAACTTGATTCTGTAACTGACCATTACAAAAAAATTCTTTGTTTATTATTTATTTATTTATTTATTATTTTTGAGATGGAGTCTCACTCTTTGCCCAGGCCAGCTGGAGTATAGTGGTCCAATCTTGGCTCACTGCAGGCTCTGCCTCCTAGTTCAAGTTTTCTCCCACCTCAGCCTCCCAAGCAAGCAGCTGGGATTATAGGTACATGCCACCATGCAGCTTTTTTCTTTTTTTCCTTTTTTTCCCTTTTTTTAGTAGAGACAGAGTTTCACCATGTTGACCAGGTTAGCCTTGAACTCCTGACCTCAGGTGATCCAGCCACTTTGGCCTCCCAAAGTTCTGGGATTGCAGACATGAGCCACCACCTCGCCCAGACTCATTTTTAAGTTAAAAGGTCACTCCAAGGCTAACATGAGAAACAGTTTGGCCAACATCCTGATTTCAGCCTTGGAAAACCCTGAGCAGAGGACTGAGCTATGCTTTTCCTGTATTTCTGACCCATGAAAACTGTGAGATAATAAATGGAGATTGTTTGAAGCCACTGAATTTGTTGTACTTTGTTATACAACAATAGAAAACTAATACAGAGCAGATCAGTCACATCCTGGGATTAAATGCATAAAATAAGATTCTTATTCTGGAGCCTAAGTAATCTCTTAATTCTGGACCAATAAAGAAACTAATGAGAAGTCACATCTTTGTATAATCCCTCCAAGAAAATATAAGCTTCTGAATCTTACTGAAAAAATATAATTATTTTTCACATCATTATTTCCAAAATCTTTCACTGTCCTGTGACTCTAGAGGAAAAAGATGAAAATTCCCTTGTCAAGATTTCTCTGTTTATAACAGAAGGGCCTATCATTCCCCTTAACACCCAAGATTTGAGTAGATAAACTTAGTCTGTTACAAACAGGGCCAATAATTTACCATGCCGAACTCTAGCATTCCATAGAAGAATTTCTTGAGTATTTCAACTGAGTCAAAGGAAATGTTTAGTGCAGGATTTCTCAACCTCAATCCAATTGAAATTTGGGGCTAACTATTTGTTGTGGGGGGATATCTTGTGCATTGCATGGTGTTTAGCAGCATTCCTGGCCTCTACTCACTAATTTCCAGTAGCATCTCTCAAGTTATGACAATGAAATATGGGTGCAAACATCACCAAATATCCTGTGGAGATAGAGGCAAAATTGGCCCTGGTTGAAACCACTGTGTTAGCATAAGGTCTTTGTGAAACAACCTGAAGACCAATGGGAGGTGGTCATTCTGAGGGCATTGAAGACTAATAAAAGCAACAGTCTCCCACAGAACAGGCCATGGTCCTCCCTTTCTTTCTTCTCACTGTGCCACAGTGCCTTCATCACCTTCCTTTCCATTGAGCACTCTGTTCATTGGGAACTCGGATTCATCTGAGGCCCCAGGACACTCCATCACACTGTAAGTACCCTTCCCTTTTTCTCTCAGGGTGATCCTTTCATGCACCTTTTCTCGCCTAATGTTCTAGCTTTTCAGTTTTAACACATACCTTTATTATTATTATTATTATTATTATACTTTAAGTTCTAGGGTACATGTGCACAACGTGCAGGTTTGTTACATATGTATACATGTGCCATGTTGGTGTGCTGCACCCATTAACTCGTCATTTACATTATGTATATCTCCTAATGCTATCCCTCCCCCCTCCCCCCACCCCACAACAGGCCCCCGTGTGTGATGTTCCCCTTCCTGTGTCCAAGTGATCTCATTGTTCAGTTCCTACCTATGAGCTAGAACATGTGGTGTTTGGTTTTCTGTCCTTGCAATAGTTTGCTGAGAATGATGGTTTCCGGCTGCATCCATGTCCCTACAAAGGACATGAATTCATCCTTTTTTTATGGCTGCATAGTATTCCATGGTGTACATGTGCCACATTTTCTTAATCTAGTCTATCCTTGCTGGACATTTGGGTTGGTTTCAAGTCTTTGCTATTGTTAACACATACCTTAATACCACATTCTCCACCCTACAACCTTCACAGAGTCCAGTCAACTACTTCCGAGCCAAGCCTCTCCTCCACTGTCTGGAGTGAGATGCTGCTGCAGCTGTGCCCAGGAGGGTGAAGATCCTACCTGCTCCTGGCTCCAGCCAGCTCGGTGGAGCATGGCACCACTCTGGGCCCAGATCTGCCTTGGGGCTCTACTCCGCCTGCCCCTCCGTGCCCAATTACATTGCTACCCTGGTGGTGGGTGACTTGATCTGGCCCCATCCCGGCAGCTCCTAGCATGGTGGACTCCAGGGGGGCTCCCGGGGTGGGCACATGGGCTTTTGCCATGTGACTGTGCTAAAGGACAAGCTTTCTGATATGGAGTTCTCTGTGCCCAAGAGTTCAGGCCCATTCCACAGAGGCATACTTTCAGGCACACTGATTTGAATCCGCTCCTAAGCCTCTGAACACTCAGATTATAGGATTAGAAAAGACAGACCTAGTGGCCTGAGGTGACATGTCCATTCTCACATCTCTTATCCACACAGAGTCCACTGATTTGTCAAATTAGAGCTGTCAGGCTTCTGAGGTCTACATCCTCTGGCCACTCCTGACCTGACTTCAAGACACTGGAGAAGCAGGAGAGGTGAGGGGTCCACCTCATTCGTAGTATGACTCTAAATAGTAAACGCTTCTTTCCTGTAAGAAGTTTTGTCCATGGAAAACTGTCCGAACCACTGCCTGCTGAGACCCATTCTGAGTCACCAGTTACCCATGGGATAAAGAAAATCAGGATTTATCCTCTTGCTGGGTACTTTGTATGGGACAGAAGCTACTCTCTCACACCTTCCTTTAGTCAATGTTACTGTCCTACCTCCGTGTGAAGATTGAATGGTGCATTATGGGAAGAGAGCCAGCAGAGAGCAAAGGCCTCTGTAATTCCATCAATGACCTTCTAAGGGATCTAGAATTCTTATTATTCAACCTTCTTAACTATCTTGAGGAGATATGTCCCCGGCTGAGGCAGGAATAATGGTCATGGAAGGCATTTTTATTTTTCATCGTAGTTATTTTTGTTCTTAAATTTATATGTTTGTGATAAAAATTCAAACATTGTAAAAATATATAATGTGGGAGTGACATCCTTACAACCCCAGAAAGACAATCGCTAATATTTCTCCATTTTTCTTTTTATACATATTCAAACATATGTTATTAATAGTATATTTTAAAGGGATCATACTAGGCATACTGTTTTGTAATTTATTTTTAAATATGTACTGTGATCAAGTTTTTATGACGGTACATATGTCTTTACCTCATTCTTGTTAATGACTGTATAGTTTGCCTTTGTATGGATACACCACAATTTCTTCACTCGGTTTCTTACTGAGGAGCATAACATTATTTCTTATTATTTTTAATTATTAAAAGAATCATAAACCACCCTTGTCCATTACCGTCTGTGCACAGTAGTTCTATAATATAGATGCATACAAGTAGAAACACTGACTAAAAGAATAGGGGAATTTTAGTTTTAAAAAGTATTCTCAAATTAACCCCTCCAAAACTGTATTAATTTATATTTTCACTAAAAGAGTTAATGAAAATACTTGACTCTGCAGTATCTTGAGAACTCAGAGCTGGAATAAATCATTTTTCCTCATTATTTGCTGAAACAATAAGTAAAGAACAATAATCTCATGGTTACATTATTTCTCTTTTTGTAGCTATGTTACTTTTCATTATTTGATTGTTATTGAAGTAGAATGTCTTTTTAAAAGTTTATTGACTGTGTCTGTGTGTGTGTGTATGTTTCTATTCTATTCTTAACCGCTGCTCATTTGCTTTTGAGCTACTCATTCTTTTCTTGCTTATTAATATAAATTCACTATATATTGTGATATTTATCGTTTCTCTGTTATATATGCTGCATGTTTGCAGTGACTACAATATTTAACCTTGTCCATTGTATATTTTGATATACAATATTTTTAATTAAGCATATCTGTTCATCTTTATTATAGATTTTGTTTTCTTAGAAAAGTATTTTCTTTACAAACATTATATAATTTTGAATATATGGTGTATATATATATATATATTTATATATATGTAGTTAACTAAAACATTTAATTTTACCAGAATATTTTAGAGGGTATGATATAAAATACAAAATGAAACTTTCTTATAGATAGCTATCCAATTGTCCCAACACAATTATTTCTAATTATCAAAAGAATAATAAACCACCTTTTTTTTAGTGATTCAAAATAGGTTATAATACATTTTCATAAACACAAAAATCTGTTTCTGAATTATTCCCTTGATCTACTTGTTAGTTTGTGTAGCAGTGCTACTCAGCTTAGATTACTTTCTTAGTATGTTTTCTCATCTTACAAGTCAATTCCCCTCATAAAATAAAAATATTTTGGCAGTTCTCACTCATATGTTTTTCTATATGACCTTTTGGATTCAACTGTGAAGTTCCAAACTATGTTATTATTTTCATTAAAATTTCACTAAATTTATAAATTACTTTGGAAACAAACAGTTTTAAAACATTGGGATCCCCAATCCAACAACATAATATGCTTCATCATTTATTCATGCTTTCTTGATAAATTCAACATAGATTTATAGCTTTTTATTTTAAGATCTCACATACTCATTGCTAAGTTTATTTATGATTTATTAAAGTTTAGAGTTTAGGTCACTGTTACCAATGGAATTTTTAAAATATACTTTAAAATGGTTATTACTGGTATATGGGAAAAAATATATGTGTATCTCCTTTCATGACAAGCTGATTAGTTCTGAAACATAAAAAAGACTATACTGATTAATATTTAGTACCTCAAATATTTACTAATTATTAGAATATAAATCATAAAGTATATTTTAATTATAAAATTAAGAATTGGGTGTATTGTTCCATTCTTGCACTGCAATAACAAAATACATGAGACTGGATAATGTATAAGGAAAAGAGGTTTAACTGGCTCATGGTTCTATAGACTATAAAGGGAGCACAGTGGCTTCTGTTTTGGGAGAGGCCTCCGGGAACTCATAATTATGGCAGAAGGGGAAGCAGGCATGTCTTACATGACCAGAGCAGGAGCAAGAGAGAGAGAAGTGAGGGGAGATGCTATACTTTTTAACATAACCAGCTCTCATAAGAACTCCGTTACTCTCAGGAATACAGCACCGAGGTGATGGTGCTAAACCATTCACAAAGCATCAACCCCCATGATCCGGTCACCTCCCACCAGGCCCTGCCTCCAACACTGGGGATTACAATTCAATATGAGATTTGGATGGGGACACAGATTCAAACCATATCATTCAGCTTTCCCAATTTCCCTGTTAATTAAATGTATTCAATAATATTGTTGTATTTGATGTTAAATGAAGATTAGTTAATAGTCAAAAATTTAATAAATACAACTGGGTTGCATGTTGAACTACTGTAAGCACCATAGCAAACTATTTGAGTCCATGGTACAATATCAGTATTTTCAATTTCCCCTCTTACAGAGAGCACATGTCATCGTGTGAATCAGAGCCTGACACATCGTAGGCCCAGAAGAAATGTATCCTGTATTGTATACTGTGAGAAAATAGTGGTAGTAGTATTAGATCATAGCTCAAAGACACTAAAGTTCAATGAGAGTGTATCCGACATGATTGCATTTCTTTATCTTGGAGACTACCTTTATCTCATAATCTCTGTATGATTTCTAATTTCTTGATTTGTCAAATAATGTTATGGAGAAATTATAGTTATCTTTTCTAAGGACTTACACTTTGTATTATGTATTAACTCATTTAATCTTCACAACAATTTTATGTGGTAGGCACTATCACCATATCCATTTTACAGATGAATAAATGGAGGCTTCTCAAGTTTCTGAACAATTTAAGTGATTTTCCCAAGGTCATGCAGCTGGTAAGAAGAAATAGATTTTTCACACAAGCAGTCTGGTTCCAGAGCCTGATCATAGTATCTAGCTGCCTCTTTTTCCCATTGGCTTTTTTTTTGGACGGGGGACTCTTTTGAAAATCTCTGCACAGTGTATAAATTAAGTCATCCAGATTTAAAAAAAAGAGCGATAGAGATAGAGAGAGAGAGAGAGAGAGAGAGAGAGAGAGAGAGAGATTGATTCCGGGAATCTGTTTATAATAGAAATAGATAACAAGAATAAAGGTGATTTCATCTATTAAGAGTTTATTTCCAATAAACTTTCAACCGTCAATATTTTCCCCATGAGAATTAACATAATTAGGAGAATTTGGACTTATATTATCTTAGAAGGTATTCTAATCACACAGGAAATTAATACCTAGAGAGGGGATATAATTCCCTAGGCTTACAGGAGGGATTAGTTGCAAAGACGCAGGATCCAGGCCTTCCGTCTAAGCCTGATTTCACTATAATCACCTGGGAGGATACACAATTTTGCTTTTAGACACTGAAACGAAAAGAAGTTCACTACCATTTGGATAGGCCAAGATATGGCTGGGAAATTATACCTTTTATGAGGTAGAATGCTGATACTAGGAATCAGTCCATCTCTAAAAGCACAAAGTGTTCTTCTACAGTCAAACTCAGAAACTGAAAAGTTAATCCACAAAAGCTAAACATCTGTTTGTACTTGGCTGTCTCCCAGCAAGTGAACACTCATTTTACTTCAGCTTTTGTGTTTTTCTTGCAAATGATAAACCTTTGGAAAATGTGAACATTTGTCCCCTTCATTATTGTGGTGAAACAAAGGTTTAGAGGAGAAAGAAGGGAAATTCAAACATTTTTGCTAACATCTCCCACAGGCCAGCTGGTAGAATTATTGGCAAAGAGTACAGGCAGCACTAAACAAATGCGAATTTAAAAAGAAAAGAGAGAGAGAGAGAGAAAGAGAGAGACAGAGTGTGTGTGTGTGTGTGTGTGTGTGTGTGTGTGTGTGTGTGTGTGTGTGTGTGTGTTTCCGGGAATCTGTTTATAATAGAAATTAGCCTAACCAAATGTTTCTGAGAACTATCACTCAGCATCATCATTCCGGCTGTGAAATGGTGCTAGTGAGGCAGACTATTCCCTATTATTGATTTAATGAAAAGGAATAATCTCAGTTAAAATAGTTAATGTGGCAAGATGGCCATCATCAGGTATATCAACATCTCCTGGCAGGTTCACATAATATACTAGCCTCCAGCCACTTAATGTGTAAGTGAGCGGGACTTGTTTATTATCCTGGAATGTTATAAACAAAGCAGATAAAGATTTTCAATTAAAAGGACATAACATATGTCTCTGTATAGAATATAAAGAATTTTAGATCGCTTTGCTCTCCTCATGTAATTAAACATAATCCAGATGTTACATAGCACAATATGAAATGAAGGCCTTGAGTCTTACTTTTGGAAGTAGCCTCAGATTGGCAAACAGAATACATGAGAATTTTTGTAACATACTTTGTTCTCAACAAATCATATTATCTGACTCACAAATTCCAGTATGTTATGTGTCTGTTCTCAAATTCAATAAAATGATTTTATTGTTTGATAACTTATGATAGCATAAAAAGTTTTATAAGATGGCTGAATAGGAAAAAGTATCTCTAGAAAATAACATCTTTCTCATAAAATAAAATTGCTACTGAATTAGTCATATGTAAAAATCCTGAATTGTAATAACTCAAATATAAGCATGGAAAACACACCGTGCCTCATGATACAAAAATGTTGTTATTTTTAAAGATACTTTTTCCAAAAGAGTATTTTGAATTTTGAATCATCAGCATGTCTGTGGATTTATTAGACTCAGGTGGGCATGAAAATCTTTCTTTTCCAATACTTGCTAAGAAGAAATGTATATAGGGACCTGATAAAAATCAAACAGGTCTTTCCTCCTCTCACTTTTTTTTTTTAATATATTGTCTGTCATCAGAATTCTCTTTTATTCTAATATGCTTCAAATAATTTGTGTTATTTTCATGTCACTCACAAATACCCCCATTAAGTTCCACAGAGATATTCATACACACAAAACAGAATTATACGATAGACAATGAGAAAAATCATTATTTCAAATTATTCCACCCACATCAAATAGCTTCACTATACCTAATTAGAAATTCATCATTAAAATGCTTTTTATAATAAGTAAGCTTTTTAAAACAAATAAAAACAGTGCTGACATTTTAGAAGAAAATTATTTTATACAGCATCAAATACCTTTTATTCTCACCCTTATTAGTGTTCTGTAAACCATAATAACAATCCATATTTTACTGGCAAAAAACACAAGAAAACTATAAGTACTGCAAACATCTACAAGTGCGCGCACACACACACACACACTCATAAATATGATCATTCACATACTCCCTTATACAGAACACAGAATGTTATAGGGGAAAATGTATATAGGCTTGAGAGGGGAGGTGGAACAACATGGTTCGCTAGAACCCTCCAGGAAACATGGCCCCACAGGAACACCAAATTGAACAACTATTCAGCAAGAAAGCATCACCGTAAGAACCAAGAAATCAGGCAAACAAACACAGTACTTTGTTTTAACAGCACAATTTTAAAAAGACATTGAAGATGGTAGGAAGGATGGTCTTGAATTGCCTACATCATCCATCCTGCAACCCTAGGAAGTTCAGTCTGAAGAAAGAATTTGTATGCTTGGGGGAGGGAGAGCAGAGTGAGTGTGGAAATTTATATGGGAACTCAGTGTTACTACGTCACGCTGGAACACATCACGGCAGAATTCTGCGGGCACCCACAGAGAGCATTTATACCAGACCAGGGCCAAAGAGGAATCCTTTGCCCCAGTAGGAGAAACCCCAGTCCCAGAAGTGTTCACCACGAGCTAACTTAAGTGGCCTGAAGTCTTGAATAAATTTGAGTTGCAGTCAGGCCACAAAGATTACAGTCCTTGGGCAAGCCTTGGTGCTGCACTGGTCTTAGAGTCAATGGGCTTGGTGTGTGGCCCAGTACAACATCAACTGTGGTAGCTACAGCAATGCCTACATCACTTTCCCCCTAACTCCAGGCAGTGCAATCAGGGAGAGACTCTTTCCACCTGGGGAAAAGAGAGGGAAGATTACAGAGGACTTTGTCTTGTAACTTGGGTGTTAAGTTCAGCCACAGTAAAGTAAAACACCAGGCAGATTCTTCTTGCCCCTAATTCTAGGCCTTTGCTCCTGGATGGTGTTTTGTACTTAACCCTGTGCCAGAAGGTGATTTGCTACCTTGGTGGAACAGACCCAGTGCCAGCAGTATTCATGACCTGCTGACTAAAGAGACCTTGGCCCTTGCATAATCAGGGACAGCCAGAGAGTAGAGACCACAGGGCTTGGGTGAGCCCCAGTACTGTGCTGGCCTAGAAAGTTAAGGACTGCTGGTGGGACCCATTAAGGTGCCATGTTTTAGGGCCACAAAAGTGCCCACATCCCCTTTTCCCAAACTCCAGGTAGCTCATCACAGAGACTCCTTTGCATGGGAGAGAGTGAGGAAAGAGAGTGAGAGACTTCACCTGAAAACCCAGAGAAGTCTTCCTTATTTTCCTCAAGTCCACCAAGGCTGTGTATCTAGGAGTCTGCAAGTGTTGCAGAGTTACTGGGCTCAGGGCACCCCCTAGTGCTAAAGTGGCTGCAGTAACCATAGGCTTAGGTCATGATACTCAATTCCCTTTAAATTCTTGGAAAGCGATCTCAAGAAAGGTGGGTACAAACCAGCCCAAACTCCGTAGATGAGAAAAAATACCTAACTTGTTAAAACGCAGACATAAACAAAGATCTAGAAGCATCAAGAACACCCAAGAAAACATGACCTCACCAAACAGACTAAATAAGGCACCAGTGACAAATCCTGGAATGACAGAAATATTTGACTGAAGATGGAGAATTTAAAATAGCTGTTTTGATAAGCTCAACAAGCCAAAATAACACAGAAAGAGAATTCATAATTCCAACAGGTAATTTTTAAAATTGAGATAATATAAAACATCAAACAGGAAGTCTGGAGCTGAAAAATTCAATTGGCAAACTAAAAAGTACATCAGAAGGATCTGTTCCAATGATCCAAATACCGGCTGAGCAACTAGGATAGGGCACTAGGCAGAATCATGGGTCCCCCTTCTATGACCTACCTCCCAGAGAATATTTCTAGACATACCCTGAGCAAGAAGAGGACCTTCTTCCTTGACAAGTAGGACTCAGTCCTGGCAGGATTTATCGCCTACTGATTAAAGAGTCATTGGGTCCTGAGTAATCAGCAACAAGAGCCAGGTAGTATATGCTGTGGGTATTAAGTAAGACTCTGAGATGTGTGGGCTTCAGGGGGTACCCATCACATTTCAGCCATGATAGCTGCAGGAAGAGACTTATTCTGCTTGAGAAAAGCAGAAGAAATAGTAAAAGTGACTGTCCTGCACCTTTAGTACCAGGTCCACCATAATGGAGTAGAACACCAAGCAGGTTCTCAGGGTCTTCAATTCCAGGCCTTGGCTCTTGAATGGTGTATTATACCATTCTTTCATTGCTATAAAGAAACACGTGAGACTGGGTAATTTATTTAAAAAAGAGGTTGAATTGGCTCACAGTTCTGTAGGATTTACACAAAGCATGGTCCTGGCATCTGCTTGGTTTCTATGGAGGTTTCAGGAAGCTAATAATCATGGCAGAAAATGAAGGGGGAGCAAGCACATAACATACCTAAAGCAGGAGCAATAGCAGGGGAAGTGCCACACACATTTTTAAACAACAAGATTCTGTGTGAAGTAAGAGAGAGAGATTATTCATCACCAAAAAGATGGTGTCAAGTCATTCATGAAGAATCTGCCCCAATGATCCAAATACCTTCCACCAGGCCCCACCTCCAATACTGGGAATTACAATTTAACTTGAGATTTGGGTGGGGACAAATATGCAAACTATATCATTCCATCCCTGGCTCCTCCCAACTCTCATGTTCTTCTCACTTTGCAAAATACAATCATGTCTTCCCAACAGTTCCCCAGAGATTTAACTCATGACAGCATTAACTCAAAAGTTCAAAGTCTCATCTGAGACAAGGCAAATCTCTTCCACATATGAGTCTACAAATTTTTTTTTTAAAGTTATGTACTTTCATGATACAATAAGAGTATAGGTATTGTGTAAATATTGCCATTCCAAAAGGAGAAATTAGCCAAAAGAAAGAGGTCACAGTCCCCATACAAGTCTGATGCACAGCACAACAGTCATTAAACCTTAAAGTTTCAAAGTAATATTTGAATCCATGTAACACATACAGGGCACACGGGAGCAAGGGGTGGGTTCTCAAGTCCTTTGTCAGCTTCACCCCTGTGGCTTTGCAGGGTTTATCCCTAAGACTGCTCTCACAGGCTGGAGTTGAATGCCTGTTGCTTTTCCAGGAGCAGGGTGCAAGCTACTGGTGGATCTATCATTCTTGGGTCAGAGGAATAATGGACCCCTTCTCATAGCTCTACTAGACAGTGCCCAAGTGAGGACTATGTGTGGGGCCTCCAACCCTGCATTTCCCCTTTACACTGATCTAGTAGAGGTTATCTGTGAGGGCTCCACCCTTGCAGCAGGCTTCTGTCTGGACACTCAGATGTTTCCATATATTCTCTGAAATCTAGGCAGAGTCTCCAAAGCCTCCTTCATTTTTGCATTCTGTGCACCTGCAGGCTTAAGACTGCATGGAAGCCTCCAAGGCTTATGGTTCAAACGATCTGAAGTAGTAGTATGAGCTGTATCTGGGGACCTTTGAGATGAGACTGGAGCCATAGAAGTTGGGATGCAGGGAGCAGTGTCCCAAGGCTGCATAGGGCAGCAGGGCCCTAGGCCTGTCCCTGAAATTATTCTTTCCTTCCAGGTCTCTGGGCCTGTTTTGGGAGGGGCTGCCACAAAGGTCTCTGAAATTCTTTTGAGGCCTTTTTCCTATTGTCTTGTCTATTAGTGCTTTGGTCCTTTTTAGTTATGCAAATGTCTCTAGCAAGTGGTTACTCTGCATCCTGCTGGAATTCCTTTTCCAAAAAAGCTTTTTTTTTTTTTTCTTTTTGTGTCACATGGCAAATCTACAAATTTTCCCAACTTTTACACACTGCTTTCCTTTTACACATAAATTGCAACTTTAGGACACACATTTCTTTGCTCTCACATCTGAGCATAGGTTGTTAGAAGCAGCCAAGACACATCTTAAATGCTGCTTAGAAATACATTCTGTCAGATACCTTAGGAAATCACTCTCAATCTCAAACTTCAATGGATCCCTAGGGCTTAAAATGAATGAAGGTAATTTCTTTGCTAAGGCATAACATGTGTGACCTTTGCTTTAGTTTCCAATAAGTTCCTCATTTCCATTTAACACCTCCTCAGCCTTGACTTCACTGTCAATATTACTATCAGCATTTTGGTTACAGCCATTCAAACATTCTCTAAAAAGTTTAAATCTTTCCTTCATCTTCCTGTCCTCTTGTGAGCCCCCCAAACTCTTCCAAGTTCTGCTCATTATCCTGTTCCAAAGTTGCTTCCACATTTTAAGGTATCTTTATAGCAAAGCCCCACACCTCTGGACCAATTTTCTCTATTAGGCCATTCTTGAATATCCATAAATAAATACATGAGACTGGGTAATTTATTTAAAAAAAAAAAGTTTAATTGGCTAATGGTTTGCAGGCCTTACAGAAAGCATGGTGCTAGCATCTTCTTGGCTCCTAGGAAGGTCTTGGGAATCTTAAGATCATAGCGAAAGTGAAATTGTGAGCAGGTATGTCACATGTTGAATTCAGGAGCAAGAGGAGGGGAACTGCCATACACTTTTAAACAACCAGATCTTGTGTGAACTCAGAGTGAGAGCTCACTTATCACCAAGGGGATGGTGACAAGCCATTTATGAGGGATCTGTTTCTATGACCTAAAACCTCCCAACAGATCTCACCTCCAATACTGGGGATTACAATTCAACACGAGATTTGGGTGGGGACAAATATTGAAACTATCAGATGGCATTTCTGGACCTTTCCTGGGCCAGAGGGGAGGACACTTCCCTGAAAGGTGAGTCCCTAGCTTGGCAGCTTTTACAAGTAGACTTAAGAGCCCTTTATCATGAGTGAACATGATTGGTAGCCTGGCTGTACTCTCTGTGGACCCATGGTGTCAGTGGCCATGCGGAGAGACCACTCTGCTTTTGGAAATGGGAGGAAAGAATGAAAAATAATTTGTCTTGTGGGTTGGGTGCCTGATCAGTCACAGTAGAATAGACCAAATGGTAGTTTCCTAAGGTTTGTGATCCCAGGCCCTGGCTCCCAGATAGCATCTAAGAGCTGCTCAGTGCTACAGAGAACTTGCCAACCTGAAAGGAGGGACACAATACTGGCTAGCATCACCACCTGCTGATTGTGGAGCACTAGGGCCTTGAGCAAACATAGATGGTAGCCAGGTAGTAGTTACACCAGGCCTTGGGCAAGATGCAGTGTTGTGCTGGATTCAGCTCCAACCCAGCAGACTCAGTGGAGGTAGCAACAGGGGTGCTTGTGTCAACCCTCACCAAGCTCCAGGTTGCTCAGCACAAAGAGAGAGACTCGATTTGTTTGGAAGAAAGTAAAGGAAGTGAAGAAAGGTATCAAATTGGTGATCCAGAGAATTCTTCTGGATCTTATCCCAAGGCCACCAAGGTGGTACCTCTATAACTCTTCAAGATCCACAACATTACTAAACTTGGGGTGCCCACTTGTGCAGATTCAGCTGCAGTAACTAAAAACTTAGACTGCAATACCCAAGACTCTTCAAATACTTGGAAAAACTTCCCCACAATAATGGGTACAAACAAGTGGTATCTCTACAAGTCTGCAAGTGCCACAATGTTACTGGGCTTGAGGTGGCCCCCTAAAGCAGAAGCAGCTTAGATCACAGCATTCAAATCCTTTCAAATACCTGGAAAGCACTCCCAAGAAGGACAGCTACAAATAAACCCAGACTATGAAGACTACAATGAATACCTAATTCTTCAGTGCCCAGATATCAAGGAATAGCCACAAGCATCAATACCATCCAGGAAAATGTGACCTCATCAAATGAACAACAAAAAAAGCACCATGGACTGATCCTGGAGAGACAGGGATATATGAACTTTCAGACAGAATTCAAAATAGCTGCTTTGTGAAAACTCAATAAAATTCAAGATAATACAGAGAAGGAATTCAGAATCCTATTAGATAAATTTAAAAACAACATTGCAATTTTTTTTTAAAATAACCAAAAATTCTAGATTTAAAAAATGTAACTGACATACTACAGGATGCATCAGAATCTCTTAATAGCAGAACTTATCAAACAGAAGAAAGAATTACTGAGTGAGCTTGAAGACAGGCCATTTGAAAATACACAGTCAAAGGGAAAAAGGAAAACAAAAATGAATTAAGCACACCTACAAGATCTAGAAACCTGCCTCAAAAGGGCAAATCTAAGAGATGATGGCCTTAAAGAGGAAGTAGAGAAAGAGAGAGAGAGAAGGAAATAAAATTTATTCAAAGAGATAATAACAGAAAACTACCCCAAACTAGAGAAAGATACTAACACTCAAGTAAAAGAAGATTATAGAATACCAAGCACATTTAACCCAAAGAAGCCTACCTCAAGACATTTAATAATGAAATTCCTAAAGGGCAAACATAAAGGAAGAATCCTAAAAGCAGTACAACAACAACAAAAAAGTAACATGCATTGGTGCTCTAATATGTCTGGCAGCAGACTTTTTACTGAAAACTTTACAGTCCAGGAGACAGTGGCATGACATACTTAAAATGTTGAAAGAAAAGCTTTTTACACTGGAATAGTATATCTGGCAAAAATATCCTGCAAACATAAAGGATAAATAAATACTTTTCCAGACAAACAAAAGCTGAGGAATTTAATCAACACCAGACCTATCCTATAAGATATGCTAAAGGAGGTTCTTCAACTTTAAAGAAAATGACGTTAATGCGCAATAAAAATTATCTAAAGGTACAAAACTCACTGGTAAGAACATAAAAATACAAAACATTATAACGCTGTGTTTGTGGTATGTAAACTACTCATATCTGGAGTAGAAGGTCTAAAACATGAATTCATCAAAAACAATAACTGCAAAATTTCTAAACATATTCAGTAAAATAAATAGAAACAACAGAAAGTAAAAAAATAGAGGAACAAAACTAAAGTATATGATTTTTTAAAATTAGTTTTCTCATTAATAGTTTGTTTGTTTATGCAATCAGTGTTAAGTTGCCATGAATTTAAAATAATGGGTTATAAGATATTATTTGCAAGACTCATAGTAACCTCAAATTAAAAAAATAAAATGGTAACACAAAACATATAAAGCAAGAAATTTAAAATGCAACCAAAGAGAATTATCTCTACTAAGAGCTAGATAGGAAGGAAGAAAAATAAAAATGAAGGAAGGAAGGAAGAAAGGAAGATAGGATCTGAAAACAACCAGAAAACAAATAACAAACTGACAGAAGTAAGTCCTTACTTATCCATAATAATATTAAGTGTAAATGGAAAGCCTCTCCTATCAAAAGAACTACAGTGGCTGGGTGGATTAAGAAAAAAAAAAGGGCCCAATATTCTGTTCCTTATAAAAAACACACTTTACAAAGACACACATAGGCTGAAAATAAAGGGATGAAAGAAAATATTCTATGCCTATGGAGACCAAAAAAGAGCAGGAGTAGATACACTTACATCAGACGAAATAGATTTCAAGAAAACAATTGGTAAAAAGAAACAAAGACCATCATATAATGGTAAAGGAGTCAATTCAGTAGGAGGATACAACAATTGTAAATATATATGCACCCAATAATAGACCTCTCAGGTACATAAAGCAAACATTTTTATAGCTGAAGAGAAAGATAGACCCTAATATAATAATAGCTGGAGACTTCAATGCCCCACTTTCAGGATTGGACAAATCTTCCAGACAGAAAATGAACAAAGAAACATTGAACATAATCTTCAGTATAGATCAAATAGACCTAATAAATATTTACAGAGCATTTAATCTAATGATCTCATGGCTACAGAATACACCTTTTTTCTTCAACACATAAATTAATCTCAAGGATAAACCATATGCTAGGCAATAAAACAAATCTTAAAACATTCAAAGAAATGAAATACTATCAAGTATCTTCTCTGACCACAAATAAATAAAACTGTAAGTCAATAACAGGAGGAAATTTGAAAATATACAACTATGTGGAAATTAAACAGTATAATCCTGAATGACCAGTGGGTAAATGAAGAAATTAAGAAAAAAATGGAAAAAAAAAAATTTGAAGCAAATAATAATGGAAATACAATATACCAAAACCTATGTGATAGAGCAAAAGCAGTACTAAGAGGAAAGTTTATAGCAGTAAGGGCCTATATCAGAAAAAAAAAAAAAAAAACAACTCAAAAAACTGTACAATGCATCATAAAGAAATAGAATGGCAAGAACAAACCCAATGCAAAGTTAGTAGAAGAAAAGTAGTATTAAGGATCATAGCATAAATAAATTGAAACAAAGAAAACAATACAAAACACCAACAAAGTAAAAAATTGGTTTTTGAAAATGTAAACAAAATTGACAAATGTTTAGACAGACTGATGAAAAAACGTGACAGAAGACTGAAATAAATACAGTCAGAGATAAAAAAAAAAAAAAATAGATTACAACCAGTGCTGCAGAAAAGCAAAGTATTACTAGAGATTATATTGAGCAACTATATGCCAATAAATTGGAAAACTTATCAGAAGTTGAAAAATTCCTAGACACATCCAACCTACCAAGATTGAAACATAAAGAAATCCAAAACCCGAGCAGACCAATAACTAGTAACAAAATTAAAGCCATAATAAAAAAGTCTCCCAGCCAAAAAAGTCCAGGATCAAATGGCTTCACTGCTGAATTTTACTAAACATTTAAAGAAAAACTAATACCAATCCTACTCTAACTATTCTGAAACATAGAGGAGGAGAAAATGCTTTCAAATTCATTCTATGAGGTTATTATTACCCTGATACCAAAACCAGACAAAGACAAAACAAAACAAATCAAATGTCCCTGATGGGCATTTATGCAAAAATCATCAATAAAATACTAACAAACCAAATTCAAAAACACTGAAAAAATTATTCATTATGACTAAGTTGGATTCATTGAAGGGATGCAAGAATATTTCTGCATACACTAATCAAACCATGTGATACATCATTTCAACAGGATGAAGGAAAAAAAATTGTATAGTCATTTTAATTGATGCTGAAAAAGGATTTGGTAAAATTTAACAAAAATCCTAAAAAACAGATATATAAAAAACATGCATCACCATAATAAAAGTCATTTATGCAGACCAACAGCTAGGATCATGCTGAATGACGAAAATCTGAAAGCTTTTCTTCTTAGATCTGGAATATGACAAGGATACCCACTTTCACCACTGTTATTCAACAACATAGTACAGGAAATCCTAGTTAGAGAAATCAGATAAGAGACAGATAAAAAGGACATCTGCATTCAAATAGAATAAGTGAAATTATTTTTGTTTGCAGACAATATAATCTTATATTTGAAAAAGCCAAAAGATTCCACCAGAAACATATTAGAACTGATAAACAAATTCAGTAAATTTGGAAGACACAAAATCAAGACAATAATCAGTAGCATGCCAACAGTGAAAAACTTGAAAAACAATAAAAAAGTCATCTCATTTACAATAGCTTCAAGTAAAATTGAATATCTAGGGATAAACTTAACCAAAGAAATAAAAACTCTCTGCAATAAAAACTATAAAATATTGATGAAAGAAATTATGAGGACACAAACTGGAAAGATATTCCATGTTTATGGATTGGAAGAATCAATATTGTTAAATTGTCCATACTACCCAAGGCAATCTATGAATTCAATGCAATCCTTATCAAAATACCAATGATGCTTTTCACAGAAATAGAAAATGCAATGCTAAAATTTACGTGGAACCACAAAAGACCCAGAGTAGCCAAAGCTATTCTGAACGATAAGAACAAAACTGGAGGAATCATATTACATACCTTTAAATTATACTATAGAGCAATAGTAATCAAAACAGCATGATACTGGAATAAAAAGAAACACATATGCCAGTGGAATAGAGTGAAAAACCCAGAAACAAATCTATACATATACAGTGAACTCATTTTTGACAAAGGTTTTAAGAACAGACATTGGGAAAAGGACAGTCACTTCAATAAATGGTGGTAGGCAAACTGGATATAGATATACAGAAGAATGAAACTAGACCCCTCCCTAACTCTCACTATGTAAAAAAAAAAAAAAAAAAAAAAAAAAAAATCAAACAAAATGGGCAAAAGAAAGAAAAATAATCAAATCAAAATGGATTAAATAATTAAATCTAACACCTTAAACTATGAAGCTACCAAAAGAGAACATTGGGGGAAATTCTCCAGGACATTGATCTACACAAAAATTTCCTGAATGATACCCTACAAGCACAGGCAACCAAAGCAAAAATAGACAAATAATATTACATCAAGTTAAAAAGCTTATGCACAGCAAAGGGAACAATAATTTTAAGAGACAATCCACAAGAGAAAGTATCTGTGAAATAACTACCTGACAAGGGGTTAATAACTAGACTATATAAGGAACTCATACAACTCAAGGGGAAAAAATATAATAATCTGAATTAAAAATGGGAAAAATCTGAATAGACGTTTCTTTAAAGAAGACATACAAATGGCAAACAGGTACACAAAAGTGGTGAACATTACTGATCATCAGAGAAATGCAAATCAAAAGTACAGTGTGGTGTCTTCTTACCTCAGTATAAATGACTTTTATCAAAAGACAGGTGACAACAAATGTCGGTCAGGATATGGAGAAAAAGAAACTTTTGTACAATGCTGGTGAGAACGTAAATTAATACAACCACAATGGAGAACAGCTTTGAAGGTTTTTCAAAAATCTAAACTAGAGCTACCATATAATCCAGCAATCCCATTCCTAGGTCTATATTTAAAATAAAGGAAATCAGTATATGGAAGAGATATCTGCATTCCCATGTTTATGGTAGCACTATTCACAATAGCAAAGATTTGGAATCATCCCAAGTGTCTATCAACAGATGGAGTACTATTCTGTCATAAAGAAGAACGAGATCCTGTCATTTGCAACGACATGGATGAAATTGGAGGTTATTGTTTAATGAAATAAATCAGAAAGCAATAAACTTTGCATGTTTTCAGTTATTTTTAGGAACTAAAACATAACACAATTGAACTAATGGAGATAGAAGGTAGAATGATGGCTACCAGAGTCAGGGAAGGGTATCGGGTGTGGGGGATCATGGCTGAGCAGAGGGGAGTGGAGATGTTTAATGAGTACAAAAAATAGAATGAATAATATCTAATATTTTAGAGTACAACAGGGTTACTGTGGTCAATAATAATTTAATTTCACATATTAAAGTAACTAAAATGGTATAATTGGATTGTTTGTAACACACATAAATGTTTGAAGTGATTAATACCCAATTTTCTCTGATGTAATTATTCATTATATGTTTGTTTCAAAATATCTTATATACCCTATATATTTATACACCTACTATGTATCCACCGTAAGAAAAATGTGTAAATTAAAAAAAGATGACATTCTTCACAGAAATATAAACAATTATAAAATGTATATGGAATCACAAAAGACCTAGAATTACTAAATCAATCTTGAACAAAAGAACAAAACTGAAGGCACTGTATGTATTACCTGACTTCAAATTATACTACAAAGGTCTAGTAACCAATACAGCATTGCACTGGCATAAAAACAGACACATATTCTGATGAAATAGAGAACAGAGAACCTTAAATAAATCTATGTATTTACAGCCAACTCATCTTCAACAAAAGTGCCAAGAAGGTATGTTTTGTGAAGGGCCATATATATAAAATGACCCCCAAATGCAGAGGAGCTGAGAAAAAACAAAGGAGGACAAGTCCAGCTTGTCATAAGGTGGCTTTATTTGGTAACTTATGGACAGAAATATGGTCTTTGGTTGCCCCCAACAGGTAGATCTCCATGCCATCACCCCCTAGACCCAGTAACTGTATACCCTAGGGACAGGCACACGTACTTCAGGAGAATGGGCAGAAATTTGCCCAAAGGGCAGGTTTTACAGTAAATATGAGCTGATCAAGGTCAATTTGATCTAAGGGCAGGATTTATGGTAAGTACCTATTCTTACTTTACACAAGGAACCCGAAATAAACTGGAAATCTCATAGGCATTCCTGTAACCTGAGTTAATTAGAAATTAACATGGCAGATTAGTTTCAAAGACAGAGTTACCTTATCCTCCATAGTCCACCCCTCTAATATGGCTCTTACAATCTCACATGCCCTTCTTTTTTGCAATGCCCTGGGCCTTTATTTGATGAGGTTGTGGATGGCATCAGTTTGTTTAATACTTGTTTAATACTTGTCTGCAGCAATAATCCAGACAATAACACCTATGTCACATAGATACGTTTTGCTTCCTGGCAAGAAACATCTTATTCAACCTAAGGGGAGATGCCAATTCAACCCCCATTCAAATGTCCCCTACTCCAGCTCAAGATCTTGGGGAGTCCTAAACAACATTTGCTTTCACTCTTTATCAGCTCTGGTAGAGATGCATCTGGTCAAACTTTCTTTTTTTCTTTTCAATTTATTTATCTATTGTGTTGTATTTTATTTTATTATTATTATTTTTTGAGACAGGGTCTCCCTTGTCACTGGCTGGAGTAGAGTGGTGTGATCTTGGCTCACTGCAGCCTCAACTTCCTGGGCTCAAGCAATTCTCCCGCATCAGCCTCCCGGATAGCTGGGAATACAGACATGCATTTTTGTATTTTTTTTGTAGAGATGGGTTTTCACCATGTTGCCCAGGCTGGTCTTGAACTCTTGGGCTCAAGCGATCTGCCTGCTTTCACCTTCCAAAGTGTTGGAACTGCAGGCATAAGCTACCATGTCTGGTCTGAAATTTCTTTACAACCATGGTTAATGGGCGCTCCTTTAAAGTCATCCCAAGTCCTTGGTAGGGTGCCAGCCCTGTACTTATCTCAACTGAATTAAGTTTCCTAATAGCTTGAGGAAAAACCTTCACCCACCAAGGCAGGGTATTGCATTGTGAAAGTGCTCAAAGTTGTTCCTTGAAAATGCCATTTTTCCTATCAATCAACCCTTCCACTCTGGGGATTGTATGACAAGAAAAATCTCCAGTCTATATCTCTTTCATGTTCCCAATCTTGTACGTTATGTTCAGTGAAATGCTCACGCCAGTTGCTATTAATGCAATGAGGGTATTAATCCATGACACTGGGCTGCCCCAAGCACTTAATGGTGGCTGTTTGGTTTGTCATTTTTGCAAAGAAAAGTGTGTAACAATCCCATGGCAAGGTCTACACATGTTGGTGCACACTTTCGTCCCAAGGTTACTGGCAGGGGTTTGATGTGGTCTATCTGCTAGCCTCTCACATGGCTGGACATCTTATGAATTTGTCCAGGTGTATGTGGGATGTGGCAGGGGAGCAGTCTGTTGCTTGTGACACTAAATCTACATAGTGGAGAGGCATATCTGCTACTTTGGCTATTTGCCAGCCCACTCGTGTACTGCAGTGTTTATGTTTATGTACCCAATTAGCTAGCTCAAATGGCTGTAAGACAGCCAGCATTCTAATATTTGCTAGAGTATCTGCCTCCATGTTACTAAGAGGTGAATCTGACCAGTGTGCTGAAACCTAATACACATTTAGCCTCTTGGTGGGTTCTTGTAGCCTTTCTCAAATATCTTTCCACATAGCAGCTCCTCGATAAGGATTTATTGACGACATACCAGTCATCTCGGTCGCATTGGGCAAGCCAGGTGGAAAGACTCTTAAATACAGCCCAACTGTCTGTGCAGAGAACTATAAGCCATAACTCCTGGGTACAAATCAACCGCAGCCCAGAGTTCTGACCATTGACTGCTTTGCTGTGTTACCATTTCAAACCATATGGTACCTGTCTGTGGTTGTACAGCTACTGCCTTGTATACACAAGGGTTACTTCAACTCCACCCATCTGAGTACCAAGTGACCCCTAGGAACTTTACAACTGGTCCTGGGCCTTGTATCTTTTGTGGATTGATGGCTCATCCTCTGGATTGCAGATAGGTACACAATAAGTCAAGGTGTTGTCATAGCAATGACAAGTCTTTGGAGGTCAGCATAACATCACCAATGTAATGAAACTATTTTACAATAGGGGGTGGTGGACATATAGCTAAATCTCCAGGAATTAATCCATATCAAATAGTGGGGCTATGTAGATTTCCCCGGGGCAACAACTGGAATGTCCATTGCTGGTCGTTCCAAGTAAAAGCAAATTGATCCTGTGAGTCAGGATGTAAAGGGATACTGAAGAAGGCATTGACTAGATCTAATGCAATATGTTAAGTGCCTATACTTTGTATTAGTTTTCCTATCAGCTGAGTTATATAGACACTGCAGCATATATCTTGGGAGCCAACTTATTTAATTCCTGGTGGTCTATCATTGTATACCAGGTGCCATCAACTTTCCCCACTGGTCATGTGGAATTACTAAATGGGTTCTGGGGTGGTAGAATAATATTAGATTTGGCCAGCTCCTGTACAGTGGCTCTAATTTCTTCCATCTCACCAGAAAGATGGTGTTGTTTCACATTAGAAACATGCCATGAGGGAAGGAAATATACAGATTTCCTTTTTGCTTTCCCTTTTTAAATATCTTTCATTACCTAAATTGTAGGTAAAATTGCCTCACAGATGTTTGTAAAGTACATCCTAAAAGGACATTCATACCTAAGATCTTCTCTGGAATCGTTGAAATAAAGACAGGATAGTAACTAAGGAAGTACTGAACTCTGCCCAATACTAAGGGGGAGAGAAGTTTGCTTCCCTCGGATTGTTCATCCTCCATCATCATCTATAGCTGTCCACTTGCCAGGATGGTTTTCTGTATTTCCATAAATTAAGTTACTAAAGTTAAGGTTCTCTGCTTGTTTGGGGGGCACCAATGGTTTGTGAGCTCCATATGAGGCCTCTGGTCACCCCCTATGGCTCGCACATGGAGGAAAACTTGACCACACCCGTAGTCTCTAGGTTGAGAGGAGTCTGCCCCTGGAATGCAGAGACTGGAATTCTTTTACCTGGGGTTTCTTTTCCTTCTTCTTCCTCCTCTGACAGGGCACAGGGGATGGTCCTAAGCTGCTGAGAAGGAGTTAAATCTTTCCAAATGTCCACGAATAATGGCATTAGGTTGCCAATCTATATTTTCTCTATCTACCCAAGCTGAGATGAGATCATACCATATTTGTTTTCTGATAACCTTAACTGGGCCTTTTAGACTTCTCTTTTTCAGTCCAACAAACTTAGAATCTTATTTCTTGTCTTTTTCCCTGGTAACCAGTTGACCTTCTGTTTTCAATTTTTCCAAGATCAGTTATAGTTTCTCCCACGTCATACACATCTTATCCCACAAGGAGGCCCGAGAGAGGTGAGGGGACCATGTCAATCTGGTGGGGGTTGGGGTAAGCACTTTTTAACAAGTTATATTTCATCCCACAGTAAACACACCTTATTCAGTCCTGCAGATTATTGTGAATAGATTGTCTGGTGCAAGCCCAACTCTCTTAAATTGCTCTGCACTTTCTCCAGAGATTGACCTAAGACCACAATTGCCCTCAACAGTTCTAGCATTGTGCAAATGCTGTCTTAAATCAGGATGAGTAGTTACATTGCTCATTTTTTTTAACTTAATTCCCTGTTAGGGAGAAGCCTTCTCCACCAGTGTGCCACAGTACTACATTAATGGTGATGCATTAATTAACATCAATGTAGTGAGCTTTCTTTCAGCAGCTGTTTACAGGTTTTTGCCATGTCTAATAATACTGCCAAGGTGTAGTCTCAGATAGTTCAGGTTTCCCTGGAAACTCTGTTCATTATTGCTCAGTTGCATGTGTTGGGCCTTTGCGTTCCATTGCATGAGTGGTCTTGCCCTCAAGAGGGGAAGAGAGTTATCTTTCTTCTCCTCTGAGATTATCTCTGTCTTCGTCTCACTAAACCGTTGCTTTCACTGAATTCTAAGTCTTAGCATTCCAGTCTGGTTTAGCAAAGATGGCTCACCTCTGTCTGTGCACCTGCCTCCCTCCCAGTGGCACAAATCAAATAGACAGGCTACATCTTCCAATTGTGCTTTATGAGTTTCAAGCTTGTCCACACCACACTCAACACTAACATAGACATGGAGGTTCATATATCATTTTTTAATTGTAATTATTTATCTATCTTTCCT
This sequence comes from Macaca thibetana thibetana, assembly GCF_024542745.1. NCBI lineage: Eukaryota > Metazoa > Chordata > Mammalia > Primates > Cercopithecidae > Macaca > Macaca thibetana. Next base: position 139,695,332 of record NC_065598.1, read on the forward strand.
ACCCTCATTCTTCTGCTAATTGTCCTTCCATGGCCATTTATACAGCACATAACAGGAACCTTCCCACTGTTGACACTGCCTAGCAGTTTTCCTTATCCCAGTGGGTCATGTGGCTTTCCACTAACAAGCATTCTAGGCCCTCTGGCATTTTTAGGGCATCATCATATACACACAGTGGTCCACGGGCATCTTGCAAATGGACACCACCACACCACACAGATGAGGAGGGCCACCCCAGGATTTTTCCCTCAGATGCTTCTTACCACTTGTCTGTACTTTGGTTCTCAGGCTCCTGGTGAGATAGACACTTATTCTGTGAAAGGTGCATATATATAAAATGATCCCCAAACACAGAAGGAGCCAAGAAACCAAGGTAGAAAAGTTCAGTTTGTCATTATAATTTGATTTTATTGCAAAACTTATGGACAGAAGTGTAGTCTTGAGCGGTTACAAGACAGGTACATCTCCACATCATCACCTCTCAGACCCAGGGATGATATACCATAAGGGAGGGTTACACATGCTTCAGAGAGAAAGGGTAGAAATTTGCCCTAAGGGCAGGGTTTATAGTAAGTAGGAGTTTATCAAGGTTAATTTGCTCTAAGGGCAGGATTTACAGTAAGTACATGCTCTTACAAAAGGGACAATAGATAAAGTGGAAACATCAAAGGCATTCTCCAACCTGGGTTAACTAGAAGTCAATATGGTGGAATAGTTTCCAAGATGGAGTTACTTTAGCCTCAACAACATACAATGGAGAAAGAACAGTCTCTTCAATAAATGGTTTTGGGAAAACTGGATATCCATATGAAGAGGAAAAATACTAGATCTCTATCTCTCACCACATATAAAAATAAAATCAAAATTACTTGAGCACTTAAGTGTAAGACCTGAAAATATGAAACTACTAGAAGAAAACATTGAGGAAATTCTCCAGGACATTAGTATGGACAAATATTTCTTGAGTAAGACCTGAAAAGCATAGACAATCAAAGCAAAAATTGACAAATGAAATCACATCAAACTAAAAATATTCTGCACAGAAAAGGAAATAATTTAAAAAGTGAAAAGACAACCCAGGCCGAGTGCAGTGGCATATGCCTGTAATCCCAGCACTGTGGGAGGCTGAGGCTGGCAGATCACTTGAGGCCAGGAGTTTGAGACCAGCCTGGCCAGCATGAGGAAACCCCACTTCCACTAAAAATATAAAAATTAGCCAGGAGTGGTGGCACTCCCTTGTAATCTCAGCTACTCAGATGGTTGAGGCATGAGAACCCAGGAAGCTCTGTTCATTGAACCCAGGAAGTGGAGGTTGCAGTGAGCAAAAATCACGCCACTGCACTCCAGCCTGGGCGACAGAGTGAGACTTTGTTTCAAAATATATATATATATACGCGTATATAAATATATATATTCCAATTAAAAGATGGGCAAAATATGTGGATAGACATTTCTTAAAAGAAGACATACAAATGTCAAAGAGGTGTAAGAAAAAATGTTGAACACCACTAATCACATCAGATAAATGAAAATCAAAAGTAAAATGATATGTCATCTTATTTCTGTTTAAAAGGCAGACAACAATGTCAAAAAAAAAAAAAAAAAGAAAAGAAAAGAAAAAGAAAAACAGGCAATAATGGTTGCTAGCAAGAACGTGAAGAATAGGGAACTCTTATACACTATTAATGGGAATGTGAATTCATAAGCCAGTATGGAGAAGAGTATGGTGGTCCTCAAAAAACTAAGAATAGAACTATCATATGATTCAGCAACCCCACTGCTGAGTATATATTCAAAAGAACGGAAATCAGTAGATCAAGGAGATATGGGTACTTCCATGTTTATTGCAGCGCTATTCACAATAACCAAATTATGGAATCCACCTAAGTGTACATCAAAGGATGAATGGATTTTCAAAAATATAGTACCTATACACAAATAAATATTATTAAACCATAAAACATAAAATCTTGTCATTTGCAACAACATGGATGGAACTGGAGGACATTATATTAAGTTAAAATAAAGCAGGCAAAAACAGACAAATATTGCATGTCCTCACCTACATGTTTCAAATAAAATAGTTGATCTAATGGAGATAGGGATTACAATGATGATTACCAGAACCTGGGAAAGGTAGATAACAGGAAAGGATAAAGAGGAATTGGCTAATGCGTACAAATATATAGTTCAATAGAATAAATAAGATCTCATATTTGGTAGCACATTAGGGGGACTATAGTTAAAAATAACTTAGTGTATATTTCAAAATAATTTAGAAAAGTGGAATTGGAATGTTTCAAATAAAATAATAAATGCATGTGGATATTTCAATTACTATTTAATATTCTATTACCCAAGTAATGAATATCCCAATTATTATGATTTGATCATTACACATTGTATGCTTGCATCAAAACATAATATTTACCTCAAAAATTTGTACTGTTATGTATCCACAGAAATGTTTATATATAATATAAATATATATAATCTATCTATCTATCTAGTGTGTGTGTGTGTGTGTGTGTGTGTGTGTGTGTGTATACTATACAGGCTTTACCATTCAATAGATATATTAGACAAAGAACTTTTCCATTCTGAACTTCAATTTATACCTTGTAAAACACCAAGGAAAATGTTGCATCATAATGTAATTATGATACGCAAAGAAAATAATGTGAATGTTCATTGCATAAACTAGAAAGTGTTGTACACATGTAAGACTGTGTTTTTGATGCCGTTTTTCTTCTAAAATTCTGTATAGAGTCAACTCAGAAATGTTTCTTGAATTAATTATACAATTACAAGACATAATTTTATTGACGATATAACTATGATAATTTCTTGCATCATGATGTTGTCTTCTAATGCTCTTGTAGCTAATTACTTTTTTTACACTGTGAGATAGACTTGAGTTAAAATCACCACAGCCCTGTCAATTCTAGTTGATTATGTATGAGAAAAAAATACAACTCTTCAGAAACGAAAAATTGTTAATAATTATAGAATTAGAGATCTGAAGAAGTAAAAAGCACATGTAACTCTATTAGAGTAAACTTGAACATTTCAAACAAATGGACAATTTCTACGAAAATAAAAGTGAGCAAACAAAAATATATAAACAACCACGAAATAAATTGATAAATGTTAAAAATCTATTTTAGTTATTCTTGATTTCTCTCTCAAACAACTTGCACTCACTCTGTAATAAAATCCTGTTTTTTTTTGTCTTCAAAGTATATCCAAAATATAATTAGCTCTCTCAACCTCAATTGCTGCCACCCAGATCCAAGCCATCATCATATCTAGCCTGGCATTTTGCATAATAGCTTCTTAATTGGTCTCACTGCTACATACTTTCTTCCCTTCAATGTATCCTCAACAAAATAGCAGAGAGAACTTTTCAAAACATAATTGGCAGTCAAGATAGAGTAACAAGAATCAGATTAGTCCTCCTGCCTTAGGCAAGAGGAAACCAGAAAAACGTTAATCAGGTTTTCAGGCATTGGAAAACAGATGATACAGAAATGCAGACTCTGAAACAAGGACAACAAACAATGTAAGCACTAATGATTTCATCAGTTTATTTCCTGTAAGCAGTTTCTAGGCTACATCTGAGGCAGGAGAAACCCATTCAAGGTCTGCAGTCTTGCTGAACTAAGGAGATGCAAATAGAAACCTGGCAAGAAAACTTGAAAGGGTTAGAAATGTGCAGCACAGATTACTGGAGAATAGGGAAGTACAGAGAGAGTGAAAGAGCTCGGGAGAGACGCATAGTGGAATCCTCACATGTTTGACTGAGTATTTATCTATGCACTCGTGCCTGAAAATTACCTGAAATACTGAAAAGAACAACCAAAAGGGAGCAGGCAAACCAATTACTAAAGTCCACACAGATGTATAAGTAGGTCTGGCTTCCACAAATCAGAGGAGAAAGATTCCTTTGTCATAGTTTTGAATCCTTAGAATGGTATTACATTAGTAGTGAGGTTAGATTAGCTCTAGACCTAAGATTGCTATGAACTACATCTAATGAAGATAGAATCAAGCCTTGAAAGAATTCAATTAATTCTAAGTAAGTCATCCAGAAGCCAGAGCAAAATCCAACACTATTTTGTAGATACAATAAATTCTACTACCCAAAAGGTAAATCTCCCTGGTATGCAAAGAAGCACAAAAATATGACCCATTATTTATATTAAGGAGAAAAATATCAATCAATAGAGAAATCCAGAAATAATAGAGATGATTCAACTAGCATCCAGGGATGTTAAAGCACTTATAAATTCTTATATAGAATATATACTTTTCATGTGTTTAATAAGCTAGACAAATATATGAGCATGATGAGGAGAAAAACAGAATAAATAAAAGAGTGCTAGATGAAACCTGTAAAGAGAAAAAATGCAATAACTGAAATGAAAAATACACTGGATGCTATCACAAGCAAGTTAGGTTTTGCAGAAAAAAATCAGAAAACTTTAAAACATAGAAAAAATTATTTGAATTGAAGCACAGAGAGAAAAACAGAGTGAAACATGAACATAAGTAGAGCATGAGTGAGCTATGGGACAATATTAAGCTACAATAATGGCTAGGAATTTTCTGGATTAAAAAAACATATATATAAACTCACAAATTTTAGAAATTTAGGCCGGGCACGGTGGCTTATGCCTGTAATCCCAGCACATTGGGAAGCCGAGTCAGGCGGATCACGAGGTCAGGAGTTCAAGACCAGCCTGGCCAACACAGTGGAACCCCGTCTCTACTAAAAATACAAAAATTAGCCAGGTGTGGTGGCACACGCCTGTAATCCCAGCTCCTCTGGAGGCTGAGGCAGGAGAATTGCTTGAACCCGGGAGGCAGAGGCTGTATTGAGCCGAGATCGTGCCGCTGCACTCTAGCCTGGGCAACAGAGCGAGACTCCGCCAAAAAAAAAAAATCGAAATTTAAGACTCCAGGGAAAATAAGCGTAATGATTCAAACAAAGACACTTAATCAAACTGCTTAAAACCAGTGATAAATAGAATTTTTAATAACAGCCAGAACTAAATGACTCATGACATACAGGGGACACAGTTAAGAATGACAATGGACTTTTACTAGAAATTATAAAGATAAGAGATGGTAGGGATACATCTTTTCAGTGCTGAAAGCAAAACAAAACTACCAACATAGTATTTTTTTTATCCAACAAGAATATCAAAAGTGAAAGTGAAATGAAGACATTTTCATTGTGTTTATATTTTCAGTGACAGAATACATTACCAGCACACTTGTATTAGAAGAAATTTTAAAGGAAGTCTTAAGACTAAAGAAGAATTGATACAAAATTAAAATTGCATCTACACAAAGAAAGAAAGAGTCCTAAAATGCTAAATGTGTGGGAAATATAAAATACCTTTTTTACACATTTTAAAAACCATATCAAAGATAACTGACCATTTAATGCAAAATCAGTAATTATGCATTGTGGGGATTTTAATGAAGCAAACACTAGAACAAAAAACAGAAAGGTAGAAAATAAAAATATACTATTTTCAGGTTTTTTTTTTTTTTTTTACTATACTTTAAATAATATGCTAGTATTTAAAGGTAGAGAGTAATGAGCTAAAAATGTAATTTTGTAAGCCTAAAGCAACCAAAAATAAATGAATAATAGCTTGCAAGCTAACATTGGAAAGAAAATGGAATCATAAAAATTTATTCAATGAAAGCAAGGTAAGAGAAAAACTGAAACCAAGAGCAAATGTGACAAATAGAAAATAAATAGCAAGATAGTAGGTCAATAGATTTGCATTTAAACCTACTATGTTGCTATTTATTTTCCATTTTGTTCTACTACATAAAATTAAAATGATGTAAACTCTGCAATTCAATGTTGAAAATTGTCTGGACTGGAGCATTCATGGATTTTAGTATCCTCATGGGTTCTCGACCTAATTCCTCTCCCTATACTGGATAGTAAGGGAAGGCCGTGTTTGTCCTGTCTTACAGCTCTCTGGACAGTCCCCATTCACAGAATACTGTTATTAGACCTGAACTGCTGAAGTCCTACAGTTTTCTAAAAGGCTCTACATGATCTGACCTAAATTCTGCCTCTGCCCCTCTTTTCCTCTCTGACTTCGTCTACTGCAATTCTAAGTCTTTCTCACTATGCTGTAGCCACATTGGTCTTCTTACATTCTGTAGAACATGTATGCCATTGTTCCCTCCTAAGGACCTTAGCATTTCCTGTCTCTTCCAGCCAGCAAATTTTCCCAGATACCTCGTTACTTCCATGCCTCATCTCAAAATTCACCTTATTAGAGAAGTCTTCTTTGACCACTGTATTTAAAATTGCAACCCTTCCTCCACCATTGTCATACACTATGTCCCTTTTCAATTTCATTTTTCTCTATAACACATATTGGCATATGGTATGATCTGAATGCGTGTGTCTCCCCAAAATTCATACGTTGAAATCCTAACCCCCAATGTGATGGTATTAGGAGGTGGGGCCTTTGAGAGGTGATTAGGTCACGAGGGCAGAGCCCTTGTGAATTAAGTTAGTGCCCTTATAAAAGAGAACCTAGAGAGTTTCCCGACTCTTTCCACCATGTGACGACACAGCAAGGATTTGGCAGTCTGCAACCTGGAAGAGGGCTTTCACCAGAACGCACTCATCCTGGCACTTTGATCATGGGTTTCCCAGTTCTTAGAACTGTGAGAAATAAATTTTTGTTGGTTATAAGTCACCCAAATTAAGGAATTTTTGTCTAACAGCCTGAACAGACTAAGACATCATCTGACATAGTGTATAATTTACCTAATTTTGTTGATTATTTATCTCCCCCCATCAGAATATGAGCTCCTTGCAGTTAAAACTTTTGTTTTTCTGCCCCACCTCCAGAACTCAAAAGAGTATATGGCACAAAGGTTATTCCAATAAATATTTGTTGAATTAATTCAGTAATTTCTCTGTTCTCAAATGTATAGAACATGAAGTATAGACTTTCAAACTTAAAGAGCATGTATATTTTCAAACTTATACATCAATATATTTTCTAACTCACAGAGCATGCAATATAGACTGCTTAACCCTATAAAAATAATTAGCAAAATTGCATCTCTCTAATATATCCACTTATTGTACCTATTCACATCAAATTTAAATATTACAAGCCAAAATCGACACTAACACTAAAAGTCATTTCACCAATGACTGATACAATTGCCAAATTAAATGCCAATCTAACTCTTTGATCCATCATATATTTTTGATAGAGTTGATTGCTTCCTTGTTAAAACATTTTCTTCTTTGGCTTCTAGGACATCAAATCTACTCTCCTGTTTTCCTCATAACTCATTTCCATTTTCTTGGTCTGTTTTTTTTTTTTTTTTTAATTCTTCTTCTTATTTTAAATCTCTAATTGTTGGAGTGCTCCAAGGCACATCCCAGGACTTCTTGTTTCTGTTTACTCTCTCTTTCTAGGTGAGGCCACTGAGATCTATGACAAAATGACAACCTTCTACTGACAACTCAAATTTTGTTTCCAGCAAGTGCCATTCATCTCAAACCTCTTTCTCTGGAGAACAATGACTAACATAGATTTTGGTACCTAGAATTTTTCTAGAGGAGCATAATTTTAAGAGTAAGTTTTCTGAATTGGTTCTGGGTTTTCTGGAATTAGCTTGTGAATCTGACTAGATTTTAAGATGCTCATGACTCTATTTTCAATAATGAAGAAAGCACTGATAGCCCATGGTACAAACTGTTTATAGAGACATGGAAAATACTTATACTGGATACTTCTAATAAACTACTTATAAGAAGTAAGGAGCTATGTGACTTTGTATATAATACCTTCAAACATTGTTGAAAAGCTAACCAATATAATGCCACTGGTTGGTTGCTCCTAATGTCACTAGAAAGAAAAGAATAAGCTCAGGTATTTTAATTCTCAGTTCAAGAGCCACATAAAGGACCTAAAGTCTTCTGTGGATACCCTGAAAGAAACTCTAACCCCCTGTAGTTGCAGAGCTGAAATTCTTGAAAAATCAAACACTGAACCTTGTTCAGTGAGTGGCTGAATTAAAACCAAGTGTAGCCTCCAGCCTTTAGGGGTATCTAGTTATAGTGAGGAAATTGATTGGGAAAGAATGGAATTCTGTAAGTTAGGATTGGAATGTATTGGAAGATATTGATGAAGCCGGGCATATTGAACTCTTAAAATCTGATGCGTTTTCTTTGTTTTTGGAAGTGGTCTTCTCATCCCCAGTGGAAGTGGCCTCCCTATTACTAGTGGTGGCGGCATCCTCACCCATGGTCTGAGCAGCCTTTCCACTTCCATTTATGGGAATTAACTCTACATTGCCTGAGCAAACTCTAACGTCCTCCCCTGAGGCAGTAGCCATGCAAGACAGTGGTGATCATCCTCATAACCCATCCCCATCATCCCTCTTTCTTTTAAAACTATAACTAGACTCAAGTCCCAACAGTTCCTAAAAATGAGGTACAAAGTGTGACTCATGAGGAGATGTGCTACACTCCAAAATAACTATTTGAGTTTTCTAATTTATACAGGCAAAAATCCAGAGAGCATATGTGGGAGTGGATATTAAAGATGTTGGATGATATGTGGAAGGAACATGAAGTTGGATCGGGCCAAGTTTATTGACAAGGGCTTACTAATCAGAGATTCTGCCTTTAACATTGCAGCTCAGGGAGTTAGAAAAGGCTCAATTTGTTTCATTGGTTTGCTGAAACATGAACCACAAGGTGGCCCACTGTGAGTGAATTGGAAACGCCTGACATTTGTCAAACTAAATAACAAAGAGAGAGATTCTCCATAGATAATGAGTTTACTTGGGAATGTGCAGGGGATTTGAAAATTTGGAATATGTGCTATGGGGACCACAGGCATATCAAAATAGGTTGAGGCAAGAAGAAGCTTTTAAAGTCAAAAGTAGGAGTACATGTAAGTTGTATTGTGATAAAAGAACATTGGTTACAGGGGCTAATTACAGGAGTTGAAGTCACTTCATTAGTGGAGACACTGTGTCAGGCAAATGTTCATGTGCATCTGGCTAGCTGTCCTTGTGATTCACGCAGCAAGCTGAAATTTGGAACGTCCTTGGCAATAGTTTTGGTTGTAAGTATATGTGCATAAAGGCTGTGATGGTTAATTTTATGTGACAACTTGAGTGGGCCACAGAATGAGAAGATTAAACAGTGTTTCTGAGTGTGCCTGTGAGAATGTTTGTAACTGAGATTAGTATTTGAATCAGTGGACTCAGTAAAGTAGATAGCCCTCCTCACAATTATGGTTGGGTAACATCTAATCCATTGAGGACCTGAATAGAATAAAAGGTGAAGAAAAGAGTAATTTGTTCCTTTTTTCCCTGACTCACCGCTTGATCTGGGACATCATATCTCATCTTCTCCAGCCCTCATACTGGGAATTATATTATTGCCCCCCTTGTTCTCAGGACTTCAGATTTGGACCTAATTATACCACCAACATTCTGGAGTCTCTAGCTTACAGATGGCAGAGCATGAAACGTCTCAGCCTCTATAATCACATGAGCCAATTCCTCATAATCAATTCTCTCTCTCTCCACTTCTATCTCTATTTCCTATTGATTCTGTCTATTTGGAGAACCCTGATTAATACAAGGGAATGACATATTCTGGGACCAAGCTTTCTCTAGATTTCCTCTCTTACTATTTACTTCTTCACTCACTGTACTTGAAACAAATTTGATATTTTTGCTGCTCATTAATAATAACAAATTCATTTTTACCTTTTGAGTTTGCATGATGTTCTTTCTGCCTGTAATTTCCTTCCCTGAGACATCCACATGGCATTTTGCCTTTCTTTATTCAGACTTCTACTTTGACACCACCTTCTCAGACAGGCCTTTCTTGACAACTTTAATATAACACCTCTACTATTTATTTATTTACATCAGCATTCTTCATATCCATTATAATCTATGTAATATTTTAAAATAGATGCATCATTTATTTTCTCTGTGTATTCATCTCTAGAGTTTTAGTTCCATTTAGTGCAGATGCTTTGTCTGTTTTGTTCCCTCATCTGTCTCTAAGGCTCAGAAATATTCTTGGCATATAAATATTAATAAATGTTTGAATGAGTGATTGAATGAATTAGTACATATAAAAAAATACATAGGAAATAAATAAAAGGAAAATATACACAACAATTATGTTTATCTCTAGACAGATGAAATAGTAGGTCACTATTGTTGCTTCCGTTCACTTATCAGCATCTTGTGCTTTTTAGTTAATGAGCATCTTTTAATATTAAAATGAGAAAATGTAATTAATGTTATTTTACATTAAAAATTTTATAGCCCATACTCTCAAGTGGGTAAATTAGTTGAATCCAAAGGTCAATATATTGATAACTCATTTATAAATGAATTTTTCTATACTTTGGAAGCTGTCACTTCAATGAAAGATAAGCATGCTAATTGATTAACTGACAAAGATAATGAGTAGAGAAATGAATAATGGTCAGTCAATTGTTTAAATAGTATGCAGATTTCAACAATAACTGAAATGGAAAAAGAGTATTAATAAGCCTGAAAATATTGCTTATGAAAAATATTTTGTGATGCCAAGAATTCTTTAGCAATTTCACTGAAAATATTTAATATATTGCATCATGGATATTGAAGAAATATCCTACTTGAATCCATAAGAAAATCACCAGTACACAGTTTTAATAAAGTAATACCAGTTTTGTTTTCAACCAATGTACGACTTTTTCTCCCTTGTTGTTTAGGAAATTTCTAGTATTTGCATCATGAAAAGATTAGGAGTCATGCTTTTTTCAGTCAATTTTAATCCAATTATTATTGTTGATCATTTTCAATGTACAAAGCATTTTGTTGGGTACTGTGGAGTAAAGTAAAATATTCACTCACTTGTAAAAGTAGCAGCCATGTACACAGTAAAGCATTGAGCAAGACAACAGTTCTTGTTGTAATATTAGAGGAACAAGGGCTCTGGGAGTATGGAAAGAGAGATATATTTCCGGTTGGTGGTTGAGGAGGGTTGTCTAATAACAATCATAGGATGAGGATTTGAGTAGGGTCTGAAAGATAAGTAGGTTTTCATAGACAGGTAAGAACCTGGGCTAGAGGAGGACATTTCTGACAAAATGGACTGAACAAGGCCAAGAACTGGAACAGAATGAAATGAATAAAGGAAGGTTTCATTGGAGGAGCAGAGTGAAAGGAAAACCCGGGAAAATAGTTTGTGCAAACTGTGTGCTGGTAAATTAACAGTCAGCTCCCCAGAAAGCCCTCATCTGTAAGTTTTGTCAATTTATGTTGTGATATGGTTTGGCTCTGTGTCTCTACCCATGTTGAGTTGTTTGCCCATAGATTCCAAGTGTTGTGGGAGGGACTTGGTGGGAGATAGTTTGAATCACGGGGACAGTTCCCCCATACTGTTCTCGTGTAATGAGTAAGTCTCATGAGATCTGATGGTTTTATCAGGGGTTTCCGCTTTTGCATCTTCCTCATTTTATCTTGCCGCCTCCATGTAAGAAGTGCCTTTTGCCTCCCACCATGACTCTGAGGCCTTCCCAGCCATGTGGAACTGTAAGTCCAATTAAACCTCTTTTTCTTCCAAGTCTGGGGCATGTCTTTATCAGCAGCATGAAAACAGACTAATACATATAGTACAAATATTCTCATCATGGTCAATTTCAAGCTGCTAACATATGTCACTGAACACAGAATCAGGAAGAGATGCTCATCACAGACTCCTACAAGCTGTATGAGACAGCTCCCACAGGCCCCTGCATTTGGCTCAAATTATACAGAGATTTATAGAGGATAAGAAGTCACTGATTTACTTTGAATCAGGAAATGGAATAATCAGACATATTTTGGGACAAGAATTGGAAGCAAGTTTCTTAAAGTACTGGGGAAACATAACCTAGATTGGGAAACAAACCAAAAATAACACTCTCTTTTAAGTCTTTTTGAGAGACAACGAAGGCCTATTTCAAAGTAGACACAAGGTAGAAATACACATCAGAAAGTATACATAACTGATTAAATATTGCAAGAAATAGAAAAAGTGCAAAATAATTCCCAAGTTTCTAACTTGCATGCCTTAGTGGATAATAGTACCTTCAGTCAATATAAGGAACAGGGGGGAATAAATGTTGCCTAGGGATGGTTAAAATGAAGGGAAGTGAAGAGAAGATAATTTTCGGTTCACACTTCTGGAATGTAAGCTCCCATGTGAGCAGGGATCTTGTCTTTTCTTTTTCCACTATTATATTTTAGTGCTGAGAACAATACCTGAAAACATATAGGCACTCAGTAAATATTTGTTGAAGAAATGATTGAACTACCATCTACGTCTGGCATTTTGAAGGATAATTTTATCAGCTAATTGCCATGAAAACTTCACTTTGGCTTGAAATAGTTAATGCTTTCTTTAGAACCTCATTACACTTAGTGAGTCTTTTAAACACTAAGAGAAATGAAAGCAATGCATCCATATGTTGTTCAATCTCATTTCTTTTATTCTTAATGAGTCTATATTGATGTTGCCAAAAAAAGTAGGTTGCAAGGACACAAATGTGACTTTTAAAAATTAATCTGTGTGTCCTCTTCCAAATATCTAGGATAATATCACAGACACACTGAAGAGTAAAAAATTATTAACTTATAACAACAATACTGATAATCCGGTCATTACAAAAAAATTCTAGAAAGCTGTATAGCATTCTGTTTTAATAGAAATATAACATTGTAATAGCAACATATACAGAATTAATGGTAATTTAAGCATGAGAACTTTTTTGGCATACATTTGAAAAATACTAGAAAACCCTTTTTCTCTACTATACAAATGCATTGTCCTGGAAAGAATAAATCAGAACCAGAAATAAACATTAAGAATGTGTCACAGATCTACCCACAGAAATTAAAAACTAAAAGTAAGAATGCTTCATAGTATTTTTTTTTTTTTTTTTTTTTTTTTTGAGACGGAGTCTCGCTCTGTCACCCAGGCTGGAGTGCAGTGGCCGGATCTCAGCTCACTGCAAGCTCCGCCTCCCAGGTTCACGCCATTCTCCGGCCTCAGCCTCCCGAGTAGCTGGGACTACAGGCGCCTGCCACCTCGCCCGGCTAAGTTTTTGTATTTTTTTAGTAGAGACGGGGTTTCACTGTGTTACCCAGGATGGTCTCGATCTCCTGACCTCGTGATTCGCCCATCTCGGCCTCCCAAAGTGCTGGGATTACAGGCTTGAGCCACCGCGCCCGGCCGCTTCATAGTATTTCTTAGATCATTGAGCAATATCCAATAAGCCTATATGCTGCCACCTGTGAAAAGAAAATTAATCTCGGGACCCCTAAATCACTAAGCCAAGAAAAAAGTCTAGCAGGGAACTATGTCAGGCAAAGCTGCCTCCCATTTTATTCTAAATAAGAAGCTACAAAAATAAAAAAAGCTACATACCTCCTTCATATAGCAAAATAGATGGCTTTACCAATCATCTCCACAACAAGGACACAAAATTAACAATTATCTACACTAAGTAAATACCTTCATAAGAACCAAAAATCATAATACCTAGCTTTATCTTCACATTGCTGAAAGAGGCACTGAAGAGAGAGGAAAAAAAAAACAGCTTCAAATTGCCCATGTTTCCACTTCCCGAGCTCTCAGCAGTGGCAGCATGGCACAGACAGTGTGTCTGGGTGCTGGAGGAGGGAGAACACAGCAGTTGTGAGGGACTGAACACAGTGATGTCCTGTTAGAGCAGAAACAAAAACCAAACCAAACTTAGCTGATGGCCACCCATGAAGAGGGCTCTGAACCAGCCCTAGCCAGAGGGGAATCACTGATCTTAAGAGTCAGGACTTCAGTTCTCACAAATCTTGCCACCAAGGGCTAAACTGCTCTTGGTCTCTAAGTAACCTGGAAAGGCAGTCTCAGCCAGAAAATCTGCAACTTTTAGGTGAGTCATAGTTTCGAAGTGGCCTTAAAGACAATGGACTGGGAAGACACACAACCCACTGAGACACCAGCTGAAGGGGCAAAGGAAATGCTGGCATGATCCCTTCCTGAATTCAAGGCTGCACAGCTTGTGGGTCAAAAAAAGAGCCATTCCTTCCACTTTAGTAGAGGAAAGGGAAGAGTGGGGAGGACTTTGTCTTGCATGTTGGCTACTAGCTCAGCCACTAAAGGATAGGGCACCAATCTGAGTCATGAGGCTTACATTCCAGGCCCTAGTACCCTGATAACATTTCTAGACACGCTTTCAGCCAGAATAAAACCAATTGCCTGAAGGAAAGCACCCAGTTCTGGCAGCATTCATCACCCGCTAACTGAAGAGCCCTTGGGCCCTGAATAGCCAGCAGTGATACCCAGTTACTACCCCCAGTGGCCTTGGGTGACCCTCTGAGACTTAATGGCTTTTGGTGAAACTCAGCACATTACCATGTGTGGTGGTTACTGGGCAAAACACCTTGTGCTTGAGAAAAACAGAGGAAAAATAAAGGGGCTTTGCTTTACACATTAGGTACCAGCACAGCCATACAAGGTGTAGCACTAAGTGGCCTCTTAAGCTCCCTGATGCCAAGACTTGACGCTTGGATAGCATATCTGGACCTGCCCTTGGCTAAAGGGGAGTCCACTTCCCTTAAGTGTGAGTCTCAAGCTAAGCATCATTCACCACAAGCTGACTCAAGAGCCTTTGGGCATTAATGGAACATTGGCAGTAGTCCGACAGTACTCCCGATGGCATGTGCTGGTGGTGGAAACAAGGAGTTCTCCCCTACCTTTGGAAACGGGAGCAAAGAGTGGGAAAAACTGTATCTTGTGGTTTGAATGTTGGTCCAGTGGCACTACAACGAACACCAGAGAGACTTTTAACATTTATGACTCCAGTTCTTGACTCCCAGAAGGCACCTCTAGACCCAACTGAGGCTTGAGAGAACTTGCCACCATGAAGGGGAAGACACAGACCTGGCTGGTTTTGCCACCTGCTGATTGTAGAGCCCAAGGGACTTGAACAAACAAAGGCAGTAGCCAGGGAGTGGTTACAGCAGGCCTTGGACAAGACCCAGTGCTATGCTGCCTTTGGGTCTGACTCAGATCACTCCCAGGAGTGGTGAGCACAGGTGTACTTGTAACTCCACCCCAGCTTTAGATTGCTCAGGACACAGAGAGAAACTCTGTATGTGTGGAAGAAAGTGAGGAAAGAGAACAGAATGAGAGCAGGCTAATACAATAAATTGGTACCAGGGAGTGGGGCGCTGCTGTAAAGATACCTGAAAATGTGTAAGCAACTTTGGAACTGGGTAATAGGCAGGCAGACGTTGGAACAGTTTAGAGGGCTCAAAAGAAGGCAGGAAAATGTGGGGATGTTTGGAGCTTCCTAGTGACTTGGAAGGCTCAGAAGACAGGAAGATGTGGGAAAGTTTGGAACTTCCTAGAGACTTGTTGAATGGCTTTGACCAAAATGCTGATAGTGATATAGACGATAAGGTCCAGGCTGTGCTGGTCTCAGATGGAATTGAGGAATGTGTTGGGAACTGGAGTAAAGGTCACTCCTTCTATGCAAAGAGGCTGGCAGCATTTTTCCCCTGCCCCAGAGATCTATGAAACTTTGAACTTAAGAGAGGTTATTTAAGGTATTTGGGGGAAAATGTTTCTAAGTGGCGAAGGGCTCAAGAAGAAGCACAGCATAAAAGTTTGGAAAATTTGTAGTCTGAGGATGTGATAGAAAAGAAAACCCCATTTTGTGGGGAGAAATTCAAGCTGGCTACAGAAATTTTTATAAGTAAATGAGGAGCCAAATGTTAATCACCAAGACAAAGGGGAAAATGTCTCCAGAGCATGTCAGAGAACTTCAAAGCATCCCCTCTTATCACAGGCCCAGAGGCCAAAAGGGAAAAATGGTTTCCTGGGCTGAGCCCAGGGCCTCCTTTGCTGTGTGCAGCCACGAGACTTGGTGCCCTGTGTCCCAGCCACTCCAGCCATGGCTGAAAGGGGCCAACATAGAGCTTGGGCTGTGGCTTCAGCGGGTTGAAGCCCCAAGCCTTGACAGCTTCCACATGGTGTTGAGCCTGTGGGTACACAGAAGTCAAGAATCACGATTTGGGAAACTCCACCTAGATTTTAGAGGATGTATGGAGACACCTGGATGTCCAGGCAGAGGTGTGCTGCAGGGTTGGGGCCTTCATGGAGAATCTCGGCTACAGCAGTGAGGAAGGGAAATGTGGGGTCAGAGCCTTCACACAGAGTTCCCACTGGGGCACTGCCTAGTGGAGCTGTGAGTAGAAGGCCACCATACTCTAGACCCCAGAATGGTAGATTCACCAACAGCTTGCACTGTGTTCCTGGAAAAGCCACAGACAATGCCAGCCCATCAAAGTAGCCAGGAGGGAGCTGTACCCTGCTAAGCCACAGAGGCAGAGCTGCCAAAGGTCATGGGAATTCAGTTCTTGCATCAGCATGACCTGGATGTGAGACATGGAGCCAAAGGAAATCATTTTGGAGCTTTAAGATTTGACTGCCCTGCTGGATTTTGGACTTGCTTGGGGCCTGTAGCCCCTTCATTTTTGCCAATTTCTCACATTTGGAGTGGGTGTATTTACCCAGCGCCTGTACCTCCATTGTATCTAGGAAGTAATTAACTTGCTTTTGATTTTACAGGCTCATAGGGAGAAGGGACTTGCCTTGTTTCAGATGAGAGTTTAGAATGTGGACTTTTGATTTAATGCTGAAATGAATTAAGACTTTGGGGGACTGTTGGGAAGGCATGATTGGTGTTGAAATGTGAGAAGAACATGAGATTTAGGAGTGGCTCAGGGCAGGATGATATAGTTTGGTTCTGTCCCCACCCAAATCTCATCTTGAATTGGAACTCCCATAATCCCCATGTGTCAAGGGAGGGACCTGGTGGGAGGCAAGTGAATCATGGGGGCGGGTTTTCCTGTGCAGTTCTTAAGATAGTAAATAAGGCTCATGAGATCTGATAGTTTCATAAAGGGCAGTTCAGGAAAACACAGTCTCTTGCCTGCTGCCATGTAAGATGTACCATTGCTCTTTCTTTGCCTTCCACTATGATTGTGAGGCCTCCCCAGCCATGCTGTACTGTGAGTCAATTAAACCTCTTTTTTTTGTAAATTACCCAGTCTCAGGTATGTCTTTATTAGCAGTGTGAGAATGGACTAATAGAGGAAACAAAAGAAAAAAGAATAAAAAACAATGAAGCACACCTACAATATCTAGAAAATAGCCTAAAAAGGACAAATCTAAGAGTTATTGTCCTTGAAAAGGAGATAGACAAAGAGGGTAAAAAATGTAATCAAAGGGATAAAAACAGAGAACTTCTAAAATTTAGAGAAAGATATCGATATCCAAGTACAGGAAGGTTGTAGAATGCCAAGCAGATTTAACCTAAAGGAAACTACTTCAAGGAATTTAATATTCAAACTCCCAAATTCCAAGGGTAAGGAAAGGATCCTTAAAGCAGCAAGAAAAAAATAAACAAATAACATACAAAGGAGCTCCAATACATCTGACAGCGGACATTTCAGTGGAAACCTTACAGGCCAGGATAGAGTGGCTTGACATATATGAAGTGCTGAAGAAAAAGAAAAAAAAAAAACACTTTATGCTAGAATAGTATACCCAGTGAAAAATGTCCTTCAAATTTAAAGGAGAAATACATACTTATCCAGAGAAACAAAAACTGAGGGATTTCATCAATTATCAGACCATCCTATAAAAAGGTGGTTTTTGGAAAGTTAAAAAAATCTACAAACCTCTAGCCAGACAAACTAAGAAGAAAAGAGAGATCAAATAAATGAAATCAGAAGTAAAAATGGTTACATTACAAATGTACTGCAGAAATTGAAACGACAATTAGTGGCTACTATGAGTAACTATATGCTAATAAATTGGAAAACCTAGAAGAAATGGACAAATTCCTAAACACATATAACCTACCAACACTGGACCAGGAGGAAATTCAAAACCTGAACAGACCAATAACAAGTCATGAGGTAGAATCTGTAATAAAAAGTCTCCCAGTAATGAAAAGCCTGGGACCTGATGTTCATTAGTAGCCATAGTCCATTTTGGGAACTATAGTTACTATTTAATATAAAACAATTTACCCTTTGAAATGAATTCACGTGGTTTTAAAATATGCCTTATGCTAACCTTAATTTTGCTCTGTATTTTTGTGAGTCATGCATATTTTTGAAGTTAATGTATTTCTGGAATAATCTAATGGCACATCTTCTCCCATTTAGTTCTTTTTTCTGTTTATTTCTCATTTTTAGTCTACATCAAAAAGAACATTTTTAAAGTTAACAAATGACATTTTCCAAAAGAAATACAAGTCTGCATCATTATAAGTATACTTCACGATTTCTTTTCAACCTGGATAGCTAGGACCAGTCTTGCTTTCTAAGTAATAACAGCCTAAAAAATCAATCTCTAATGGATGAACTTAGAGGTAAGTTCATTGTTCACTGTGGTAAGTGAAATAAGCTAGGCAGAGAAAGACAAATACTTTTTGCTCTCACTCATAGGTGGGAGCTAAAAACGTTGAATTCATAGAGGTAAGGGTAAAATGGCATTTAATAGAGACTGGAAACAGTATGAGAGAGGGAGAAGAAAAGAGGTTGGTTACTGGGTGCAAAAATACAGTTAGATAAAAATCAACCTCTCTATGTAAATAATCTAACCTCCAGAACATCAACAAACTGAAATACCATGAAAGTGTTCAGGTAAAATATATATTATCATGAAAACTTAAACAATAAGAGTTGCGAGTTCTGTTTTCTCACAAAACATTTGTAAAGTTATTAATAAAGCATCTATAGTATGAAATAGGAGAGAAATGTGATGGCTTCCCTAGGTATTTTCAAGAATAAAGCAGCTTGGAAGTGAATGGTCTGAATGGTCTGCAGAAGAAGGAGATACATAAAATGTTACATATTACTTTGTGGAGAGTTGGTTAAATCAGAAACAATATTAAATATTCCCTTTATAATGCCTAGTTGAATATCACCAGACAACAGAATTGATTTAATGATTGTTAGATAGGTTGTTAGAGAAGGCATCTCTGGTATAGGAGAAGAAAAATGCATTGCTTCAATTAGTAGAAACAGTGTTTGCCAGATCAATGAAATCAGGGATACATGTAGAAATAACACATTGTAGAAAAAGAAAACAGGAAAAGGACGAAGAGACAGTGGAGTATTTGCACTCTAGTAAACAACAGGAATGAAGTGAGTGAAGAACGCATTTGAATTTGACCAAATTAAGCAGAGGTTATAACAGACTGAACTCCATAGACCCCACTTCTTGTTGCCCAGGCTATTTTCTGTGCCCTTCAGAGTTAGCTTCTAATAATTAAAACAGAAAGCTTATAAAATGAAGTAAATAGTAATCAGAAAGTATACCAGGAATCAGAGTAAAATATGGTCCAGCAAACTCCACCTTCAGGGTATGAAAAGGAAAGAATTTGTTAGGGGTTTTGTTCAATAGACAAAGTATAAGATTATACATACAGACATTTAAATTACTTTGAAAAGACATGCAAGCAGTCAAAGCAAGTATGAAAAGTGCTCCACATAACTAATCATCAGAGAAATGCATATTAAAACCACAATGAGATATCATCTTACAACAGTCAGAATAGTTATTATTAAAAAGTCAAAAATCAACAGATATTGGTGAGGATGTGGAGAAAAGGAAACACTTATACACTAGTGGTGGGAATGTAAATGACTATAACCTCTATGTAAAATAATATGTAGATTTTTCAAAGAACTAAAACAGAACTACATTTGATTCAGGAATCTCAAAATATACGGTTTTACCAAAAAGGCACCTACACTTGTTTATCACAGCACTATTCACAACAGTAAAGATGTGAACTCAACCTTCATTTTCGTCAATGAAGAACTGAATAAACCAAATATGGTATGTATGTGTGTGTGTGTGTGTGTGTGTGTGTGTGTATATATATATACACACTGTGTGTGTATATATGTGTGTGTGTATGTATATATACATGTATATATATACACACACATCTATATATATACACATAATATGAATCTATATGATGTATCTCTATGTATGTAAATACACCCCCCCACATACACACACACACATACACCATGGAATACTACTCAGCCATGAAAAGAATGAAGTCATGTATTTTGAAGCAACATTGATAGAACTGGAGGCCATTATCCTAAGTGAAATAACTCAGAAACAAAAAGTCAAATACCACATGTCCTCACTTATAAATGGGAGCTAAACAATGCATACACATGAAAATACAAATTGGAATAACACATTGGAGACTCCAAAAGGTGGAAGAGAAAGAGGGGGTGGAGGGGTGTAAAATTACCTATTGGATACAATGTACATTATATAGGTGATGGGTACATTTAAAGCCCAGACTTTACCAGTACATCTATTTAACAAAGATATACTGGTAAAGATATATTTATAACACAATATATCTATTTAACTAAATTGCACTTGTACCCCCTTAATCTGCTGGAAAAAAATTACATAAAATTGTACTGAACCGGCATACAAGATATTTTCAATACCATAGCTACATAACTGACTTTATTTTAGTCAATGTCAATAAATGAAACATTCCATGCATCATATTACCATGCCCCTTCCATCTCATCCATTACTTCATGGAAGAATATCCTAGCATTGAAAGAAGGTAGAGGTTTTATTATTGTGCCATTGCACTCCATAATGGGCAATACTAGAAGATGTTACCTCAAACAAAAATGGAAAAAAAGCAGGTAGAGCTCCTTGGCTTGGTGTGGTGACTTTTGTGAGTTACTTTGGGTTGGTAGCACTTGTTGCAACTTTCTTTTTTGATTGATTTCTGCAGTGTTTGAGGCTACCGAGGAGGATTAATTCCACCCAAAGGGGATGAGATAGGGATACAGGAGAGTCAATGATGTTCTTAAAATTCTTTGTGTCAAATATTTCAATAAGCATTTGGGCAATTTTTGCTGCTTAGATTGATAGTATTGCTTATGGCATTCTCCTTTCAATTACTTTTATTTTTAAGATGCATACCTCTCAGAACAACTCAGTTTAGGAAGGTTCTAGGCGAGACTGTTTTTTTCATACTTTTACAGCTTCACTGACAAGCACCAAAATGTTTAGTGACAAGGTCAGGCAGTGAGTCAGACAGCAGCAAGGTTCCTGGGTACCATCATATATTGTTGGTGTAACCACTCCTCTTGTAAATCACAGTGTTTTATACTGCAATAATGACTTAAGGATAGATTTTGAAATAGTCTTTTTCTTAAACAATGCATTCTCAAGGTTGTTTTTGTAATACCCTATCAGTATCTTTTAACTTCTGGGCTATTTAAAAGCCATTCATGCATGATTCTCACAGAAAAGTCACATAGGCATTTTTGGGGGTCTGTGGAAGAGGCTCGTTGGCTGTTTGAAAATTTAGCATGTGTCACACATTGAAATTTATGCAAAAATTATTTCTAGGTTATTTTTAATACTCATCCAGTATAAATTGTTAAATACAATAATATACTTCTTTAAGCAAAGCCTGTTTCAGACTGGATCAATTAATATTAATTTATTGAACTCCACCTCAGATAAGCTAGGCAAGAATGAATGAGAAATTGATAAGCATGGCCCCTGGCATCAGG
This sequence comes from Macaca thibetana thibetana, assembly GCF_024542745.1. Taxonomy (NCBI): domain Eukaryota; kingdom Metazoa; phylum Chordata; class Mammalia; order Primates; family Cercopithecidae; genus Macaca; species Macaca thibetana. The sequence continues at coordinate 139,717,055 of NC_065598.1, forward strand.
GAGTTTACAATATGGCAAGATTGATATGGAAGGAAGCAAACACAGATTTGAAAGTACTACTAGGACGAGGTGGGTGCAGTGTCTGCCTTAGCTTTTCTCCTTCTGAGACTAAGCAGCACAGGAAAGATTTCACAGGGATTTGTGCATTAGAGAATGATCAGTTTGATATGTAGCAGCCATTAATGGAAATTGCATATGACACTCAATGTAAATATATTATAGAATAAAGTATGAAATGTAGGTTTCATGGCAATCATCAAATTCCTTTAATATTTGTCAATTTCCTTCAATGTTTGGCAAATTTAAACATGAAAGAAAACACTTGAACATGATTATCTCTAAAGATTTATTCAGCAGTGTTTTTGTAATCTGTAAGATTTGTAGAGTTACAATGTGAGAATTCCTAGTGATCCAAAACAACTAGATGCCTGGGCTTAATAGTTGAGATTGGCCAATAGTATATGGAATTGTTTGAAAGTAAAAAAAAAAAAAAAAAAAAATCTGTTGAAATGGCTAACACATTTGAGATCTTTATATTATAATGCAAAGCCAACAACATCTGCTATTCAGGATCAATCCAGTTTAATGCTTCCCCAATAAATTGAAGTGAATATATTTAAGCCAATTTTAAATGGATATCCCTCAAAATCTAAGCTAAATTTGAGCCCGGAAGATTTTTTTCTACTGGCAATTTTAATAGAAGAGTAAAGAGTGATTACAAGAATCCTCTGTAATTAAAATCAGTGCACTCTGTACCGAAAATATTGATTATTTTTTCGAGATAGTCCTTGAGATTCTCACTGAAGTTCCTTCCAGGCCAGCAGTGTTAACAGTGATGGACCACAAAGAATTTCAATTTAATATATTCCTTTGCTTAATTCTCATGATACTTTACACTTGAATAGATATGACATATATTCTGGCAATATTTATATGAATATAAGATATTAAGTAATATGTAACATTCCAAACTTTTTACTGAACTGTTTCCATGGAAACCAAAAGCATGTCCTGAAAATAGAAGCATTTTTTTCCTCATTGGATAGGTATGAGGCATCTTAGAGATTCTGCTGCAGAAGAGCTAAAGTCACTGATGTCACTAATTATATATATTAATTACCTAATTGAATTCCTCAAAGGTCAAGGGAGGAAACATAAAATGTATTTTAGGCAATTTGACTTTAAACACGTCACCTTTATAAAATGCCAAATCAAAAGTTCTAAATTACCATCAATACAAAATGGCTGCAGATGGTTTAATTTTAATTATAACACACAGATGAAGAACCAAAGAGACACAATTTAATCTATACAATTAGTTTTTAGCTAAATTTGTGATTACTTAGGGTTGTCCATAAAAATTAATAAACTATTTTAACAGACTATTTTAGCAAGATAATACCTAGATGGCATTTTGATTAAGAAGAACAGAAGCAATTGAATTCTGTCCCAGATGTGGTTACTTTACTTTTTTTTTTTTTACACTCTTTCATGAAAAACTTTTTACTAAGCTTCTAATGTTCTGTCAAGAATATTAGAGGAATTTAAAAGGCTCTGCCTTCACGGAACCCACAATTTACTGAGAGAACTGCAAGTTACAGGAAATTTGAATAGTAGACATTTTGTGTGCTTTTCAGGGCAGAATTCTGCCTAATACAGACTGTAAGGTACAAATTCAGAAAGATTAAAAAAACGGGAGAAAAAAACAACAAATAGGATTTTGTTTTCTTCAAAAAGACACTGACAAGAAAAGATCAGAAAAGACTGACAAGAAAAGGTCCTGTGAAGGACTCCCATTAGCTTCAATGATTAGGGATAAAGTCGTTAGGTAATGCAGAAAGTGGAGGTAGTTGCATAGACACTATGAGAAATGAGTTCTTCTCCTAACTTGTCAGGCAGAAGGCTCTCAATTCCTGGGAGAAATTAGATCTGAGGGTCTTTCAACTTGGGGATTAAAAGTGAAGCAGAAAACTTGCATAAGACACAGGCTTAAAGGCGAATTAAGTAAAAGTTCAATTACTAAACTCTTAGTCTCATCCTCTACCCAGCTCCTAGTATACGTAAGAAGATCTCCAGGTACTAATTTTTTTCACCAGTGCACTCTATACCAACCCACTTATCAATCAAATGAAGGTAGAAAACACATTTTTAGACATTAGAAAACTCAATAATTTGCATATGGTGTACTCTAAGAAAGTTAGCGAAAGATATATTTCAGATGACAAAGGGGTAAACTAAGAGATAAAGACTTGGGACCCAAGATATAGGAGACACATACCTGAGGAATGGTCAAATGAAGTACCAGAATAACAGCTAGGAAGCAGGCTTTAGAAAACAACCAGAGAAGGTCAGAAAAAGAGAAAATTGGAGCCTCTAGGAAGAAGATAATTTTACATAAAGAAGTTAATGGGTAATATAATGTTTTGGACTATTTATAGACATTATCAATAGATGCTTTTGATATATTTTGCAGCATATTTATTCATATTTGGAGAAAAATGTAGCAATGAGTACCTAAAAGCCAATCAAATGAAAGGTAAGAAGGAGGAAGAGAAGGAGATTATTAACTCTGGTACAAATAAAAGGCTTTAAGAAAAAGTAAGTGTACTCCATGAAAAAAATGACCCAGAAATCAAGAATATATTTGAATCATTATTGATGCAAAGGTTAAACACTCATTTGACAGTGGCAGAAAACTGTCTAATATAACCAAACTGGCTTGGGAAAGGGGGAAGCATTGTAGTATAAGAAGTTAAATTTCCAACTAATATACTATATTTTCAATAGTCACTGTCAGAAACTGATGAATCCAATATACATATATTATTTACAAACATGGCAGTTGATATCATTTAAAACAGCTACAATTGAAATGATTGCCTCTTAAGAATGCGACTAAGTATAGAGAGAGGAGGGACAGAAGTATAGATACACTTATTGTAAGCCTTTTTCTATTTTATTTTAGAGACTATATATGCATGTGTAACTGGTAAAATATAAGTCAATTCATATATTAAATATTATTCATAATTCGAACAACACGTAACCTTACAAATAATGTGAAATCCATCCCCCCAATACCTTTTCTAATTTCAGTTGTCCAGAATATTCCATTATATCTCTAGACCCTAACATATTTTGTGACTCACGTAATCTGTTGCATGACCCGTGGGCATTATGCTAAACACATAGTTTGTTACTATTTAGCTAACTTGTATAGAACTTATACTTCATTAGCCTCTGTTCTAGGTGCTTCTACATATATTAATTCATTTCATTTTCATAAAAACTCTTCAGGTATTTACATATATCAATTAGCACATAAACCCTTTTGGGTAAGTAATATTATTGTCTTTTTAAAGATTAGGAGACCGAGGACACAGTACCTAATACTATACAGTTGTTAAACAACTTAGGGAATGAAAGGCAAGGTTCCTTGACTACAATGTCTTTGGTGATAACTCAATAGTATGATACATAGTAAGCAACTGGTACTAATTTTGACTCAGATATGGTACTCAGTGAATAACACACATAAATATTAATCTGCATAAAGGATTTCAAAATACTTATAACAGCTTCCTAGTAAAGGCCTACACTTGTCAAAGAGAATAAACATAAGCTTAGTTTTCTACAGTGCATGTGCGTCTGTCAGTATTTGACACAAAATTCTCCTTTATTTTGTATTTATTTTACCTTTTCATAAATTCATTTTCTACATAAAATATGTCTTAAAATATCTTTACTTACTATATTACTATTAATATATATCCATTTAAAAGAATGAGATAAACATCTGTATACTGACTTGGAAAGTAAAAAGGCATAATTTAATGTATAACAGGCTGACCTTTGTTTTCTGCAAGGCACTGGTAAGCATTTGTCTCCAGGAAGGGAGAATGGTGGATCAGAAAAGGAGGAATGGAAACTGATATTTCACTTTATAGTCTTCTCTATTGTTTTAAATTTTTCAATCATGATCATGTATTAATCATATAATTGAATAAAGCTAATGACTAAAAACAACCCTTTGGTAAGCTTAAAAAATAACTAGAAAAATTTCATAGCTAGGCATCAGGCTTTTTGTATTTCCCATGTTCTAAAGCACAGTGCTAGGCAGCCAGGATCTACTGAGTATGGTACTACATCAATATTTGCTAGGAAGAAAATATGTGTTCTGCTTGCAAGACATCAGATAGGGAAAAACTCAAAGGTTACTATTCTGCTTTGTTCTCTTTAACATTTTATCTTAAGACAAGATATCTGTTGCTCACTTGCGAAAATCAGTAGTTACTGAATAATGAGGCCTATTAATGACTAATGCACAACAAAGAGAGCAATCACTAACCTTTAATAATAAAATCAAAAGCCTAAACTGAAACGAAGCAGATGACAATAATAATAGCAGTGATTTGATTTTTGTTTTGAGAGATCCCTGTGCAAAGCTAAGAGTAAATTAAATATTAAATGCAGATGGCAAGAAAAGGCTTTGTAAAGACCATGGTTTATAAAATATTAGCTCCTTATTATCTCAACAGAATAGACCTATACATTTATTTGAAAGATTTAAGTGACACATTTTATAGTCAGTAAAAGATAATGAACAATATTTCAAAGAGAGAGTAGAGAGCAGTCAATTTTAAACCAAGTTTATAAACAGAAGAGGTGAAATGTCATGTTGACATCTTTGATAGCCTCAGTGGCCTCTCCTTATCAATTGACTGAGTATTCCTATCTCCTTACTTTTGAGGAAGGATGTGGAGAATAAAGATATTAGGGACAATATAGAACATTCTTCAATCAAACACAATTGGGCAATGATTATTGAAAAGCTTTCATTCACATTCATTAGCTACAGACACATTCTCCGTGTCATTACTGATTTTATGCATCGAATATACTATTGAATGCTGAAGATTTAGGCAAACTTAAGAATCAAGTGCACTTAATTATTGTAGAGGAAGCTTATTTTCTCCATTTATTTATTCATGTATTCAACAAACTTTTATGAAAGGCATACTATGTGCCAAGAACTATGCTAAAGGATGGGGATACAAAAATAAATGTCAATTTCTGCTTTATTTTCAACTCTTATTTTAGAATCAGTTGCTACATGTGCAGGTTTGTTACAAAGGTGTATTGCTTGATGCTCAGGTTTGGAGTATGACTGAGCCTGTCACCCAGGCACTGAGCATAGGACCCAATAGGGAGTTTTTTATCCCTTGCTCCCCTCCCTCCCTTCCTCCCCTCTCTTGTATTCCCCAGTGTCTCTTGTTCCTATCTTTATGTCCATGTGAACCCAATGTTTAGCTTTGACTTGTAAGTGAGAACATGTATTATTCGGTTTTCTTTTCCTGCACGAATTCACTTAGAATAATGGTTTCCAGCTGTATCCATGCTGCTGCAAAGGCCATGATTTTGTTCTCTCTTATGGTTATGTAGTATTTCATGGTGTATATGTGAAGGGGTGGCCTGCCCCTCCACACCTGTGGGCGTTTCTCGTTAGGTGGAAGGAGAGACTTGAGAAAAGAAATGAGACACAGAGACAAAGTATAGAGACAGAAAAAGTGGGCCCAGGGCACCGGCGCACAGCATACAGAGGACCCACGCCGGCACTGGTCTCTGAGTTCCCTTAGTATTTATTGATAATTATCTTTACCATCTTAGAAAAAGGGAAGTAGCAGGATAATAGGATCATCATAGGGAGAAGGTCAGCAGTAAGACATATGAATAAAAATCTCTGTGACATAAATTTAAGGAAAAGTGCTGTGCCTTGATATGCACATGCAAACATCTCCATAAACCTTTTTAGTGCATAAAGAGCAGCATTGCGCTAGCAAGTCCCACCTTTCACCCTAAGGTGGTTTTCTCCTTTCTCAGTAAACAGAACATACAATTGGGTTTTACACCCAGATGTTCCATTGCCCAGGGACAGGCAGGAGACAGAAGCTTTTCTCTACCTCAACCGCCAACAACCGCCAAGAGGCCTTCTTCCCTCTTACACTAGTCCTCCTCAGCACAGACCCTTCAGGGGTTTCAGGCTGGGGGACGATTAGGTCTTTCCCTTCCCACGAGGCCATATTTCAGACTATCACATGGGGAGAAACCTTGGACAATACCTAGCTTTCCTAGGCAGAGGTCCCTGTGACCTTTGGCAGTGTAAGTGTCGTGTCCCTGGGTACTTGAGATTAAGAGAATGGTGATGACTTTTAACCAGCATACTGCCTTTAGGCACTTGTTTAACAAAGCACACCCTGCACAGCCCAAAATCCGTTAAATCTTGAGTCACCACAGCACATGTCTCTTGCAAGGACAAGGTAGGGGGTAGGGTCACAGATTAACAGCATCTCAAATACAGAACAAAATGGAGTCTCTTAGGTCTACTTCTTTCTATATAGACACAGTAACAGTCTGATCTTTCTTTTCCCCACATATATGCACCACATTTTCTTTTTTTTTTTTTTTTTTTTTTTTTTTTTTTTTTTTTTTTTTTTTGAGACGGAGTCTCGCTCTGCCGCCCAGGCTGGAGTGCAGTGGCCGGATCTCAGCTCACTGCAAGCTCCGCCTCCCGGGTTCACGCAATTCTCCTGCCTCAGCCTCCCCAGTAGCTGGGACTGCAGGCGCCCGCCACCTCGCCCGGCTAATTTTTTGTATTTTTTAGTAGAGACGGGGTTTCACCGTGTCAGCCAGGATGGTCTCGATCTCCTGACCTCGTGATCCGCCTGCCTCGGCCTCCCAAAGTGCTGGGATTACAGGCTTGAGCCACCGCGCCCGGCCACCACATTTTCTTAATCCACTCCACCATCAGTGTGCACCTGGGCTGATTCCGTCTTTGATATTGTGAATAGTGCTGCAGTGAACATATGGGTGCAAGTGTCTTTTTGGTAGAATGATTTATTTTCCTTTGGGTATATAGCCAGTTATGAGATTGCTCAAAGAACTATCTAAACTGCTTTCCACAGTGACTGAACTAATTTACATTCACATCAAGAAGTGTATATATGTTCCCTTTTCTCCACAGCCTCACCAGCATCTGTTATTTTTTGACATTTTACCAAAGTAATTTTGACTGGTATGAGATAGTATCTCATTGTGATTTTGATTTGCATTTCTCTGATGATTGGTGATGATAAGCTTTCTTTTTTGTATGTGTCTTGGCCACTTGTATGCCTTCTTCTAAGAAGTGTTCATGACCTTTGCCTACTTTTTAATAGGGTCATTTATTTTTCCTTATTAAGTTATTTATGGATTCTGGATATTAGACCTTTCTCCGATGCACAGTTGTGACTATTTTCTCCCATTCTCTAGGTTGTCTGCTTACTCCGTTGATTCTTTCCATCTGCCCTTCCTCCCTTTCTTGCTCTCTTTCTCTCCTTCCTTCCTGTCTCTCCTTCCTTTCTTCTCTTTTCTTTTCCTTTCTTTTCTTTCTTTGTCTCACTCTGTCACCCAGGCTGGAGCCCAGTGGCACCATCTTGACCCACTGCAACCTCTGCTTCCTGGGCTCAAGTGATTCTCCAGCCTCAGCCTCCCAAGAAGCTGGCACTACAGGCAGGAGTCAACAATGCCCAGCTAATTATTGTATTTTATTTATTTTTTTTAATATAGATGGGGTTTCGCCATGTTGACTAGGGTGGTTTCAAACTCCTGAGCTCAAAGTGATCTGCCTGCCTCGTGCTCCCAAAGTGCTTGGATTACGGGTGTGAGCCACAGTGACCGGCCAGTTGATAATTTCTTTAGCCGTGAAGAAGCTCTTTAGTTTAATCAGGTCCCACTTGTCAATTTTTGTTGCAATTGCTTTTAAGGATTTAGTCATACATTCTTTGCCAAAGCTGATAGCAAGAAATATATTTTCTAGGTTTTCTTAGAGGATTTTTATAGTTTGAGGTTTTAAATTTAATCTTTTAATCTATCTCAAGTTGACTTTTGTATATGGTGATAGGTAGGGGTCCATTTTTATTCTTCTGTTATCAGTTATTCCAGCACAATTTGTTGAATAGAAAATCTTTTTCTCATTGCTCATTTTTATCATCTTTTTTGAAGATCAGATGGTCATTGTCGTGTGGCATTATTTCTGGGCTATTTTGTTCCATTGGTCTATGTGTCTGTATTTATATCAGTTTTATACATGTTTTTGTATCATGTTGTTTTAGTTACTGTAGCCTTGTAGTATAGTTTGAAGTAGGGTAACATGATGCCTTTGGCTTTGGTTTTTTTGCTTACTATAGTTTCGGCTATTTGGTCTCTTTTTGGTTCCATATGAATTTTAGAATATATTTTTTCTGATTCTGCAAACAATTATATTGGTAGATTGTTAGGAATTGCTTTGAATTTGTAAATTGCTTTCGGTAGCATGGTCATTTTAATGATATTGATTCTTCCAATGCATGAGCATAGAATATTTTTCAATTTATTCATATCATCTCTGATTCCTTTAAGCAGTATTTTGTAGTTCTCCTTGTAGAGATATTTCACTCTGTGGTTAGATGTACTCCTAGGTATTTTATTCTTTTGTGGCTAATGGGATTTCATTATTGATTTTGCTCGCAGCTTGAATGTTATTAGTGTCTACAAATACCAATTACTTTTGTATATGTATTTTGTATCTTAAAATTTTACTAAAGTAGTTTATCAGTTCTAGGAGACTTTTGCAGGAATTTTTAGGGGTTTCTAGATATAGAATTGTATCTTCAGTGAAGAGATACTCTGACTTATTCTTTTCCTATTTGGATGGCTTTTATTTCTTTTGCCTAATTGCTCTTGCTAGGATTTTTAGAACTGTGTTGAGAGTGGGCATCCTTGTCTTGTTCCAGTTCTCAAGGGAAATGCTGCCAACTTTTGCCCACTTAGTATGATGTTGGCGATGAGTTTAGAATCAAATAATAAGCTTACTGTCTACAGTGTGATGTCATGAAGAAAATAAGCAGTGAAAATATGGAATCACATGGGAAAACATCTAGTTCTGTCTTTCTGGAAAGGAAGTATAGTTATGGAAGCTTTCTAGAGATGATGCCACAAGAATGCTATTCTTAATGGTATTTCTAAGCTTTCTAAACTTGCCACCCTGGTTTGATATTATTTACTGTTTTAAAAATAAAGTTTTTATTTTAGAACAATATTAGATTTACAGAAAAATCGCACTGATAGTATAGAGTTTTCATATACTCAACATCCAAATCTCGTTGCTATTAACATCTTATATTAGTATGGCTCATTTGTTAAAACTAACAAACCAATATTAATAGCTTATTATATTGCTGTTCTTGTGATAGTGAATAAGTTTCACGAGATCTGATGGATCTATAAAGGGGACTTTCCCTGCACAAGCTCTCTTTGCCTGTTGCCATCCATGTAAAATGTGACTTGCTTCTCCTTGCCTTCAACCATGATTGTGAGGCCTCTCCAGCCATGTGGAACTGTAAGTCCATTAAACTTCTTATTCCTCACAGTCTTGCGTATGCCTTTATCAGCAGCCTGAAAACGAACTAATACAACATGTCCTTGACAAAACAAAATTCAACTCATAGGAATATTGCCACCAAATTGTAATTTTAATTAAAATTCCATAATAAAAAATATGTTAAGCACCTTTTCACAGGTTTGTCTGCCAACAATTTATCTTCTTGATAACATATGTCCAGATATTTGCCCATTTTTTAAATTGGGTTTTTTGCTTACTGTTGCAATTTAAATGTTTTTGTATATTATAGAAACATGTTCTCTGTCAGATATGTGTCTTCCAAATATTTTCTCTCAGTCTTGGCTTGTTTATAATTCTTTAGACAGTGTCATTTGTAATGCAAAATATTTTAATTTTAATAAAGAACAATTTATATTTTCTATTATAAACTTTGCTTTTTGGGTTGCTACAACTTACCTTCAAAGCTAAGTTTGCCTATATTTTTTCTGACTTTCTTCTAAAGCAATTTGATAGAGTTTGGCTGTGTCCTCACCCAAATTTCACATTGAATTGTAATAATCCCCATGTGCCAAGGGCAGGCCAGGTGGAGATAATTGAATCATGGGGACAGTTTTCCCCATGCTGTTATCATAGTAGTGAATAAGTCTCATGAGATCTGCTGGCTTTATCAATGGGAGTCTCCCTGCACAAGCTCTCTTGCCTGGCACCATTTAAGACGTGCCTTTCCTCCTCCTTTGCCTCTGCCATGATTTTGAGGCCTTCCCAGCCATGTGGAACTGTGAGTTTATTAAATCTCTTTTTCTGTATAAATTATGCAATCTCAGGTATGTCTTTATTACCAGCATGACAACTGACTAACACATTAAATTGTTACTTGGGAAAGTGGGGTGCTGCTGTAAAGATAGCTGAAAATGTGGAAGCAACTTTGGAACTGATTAACAGACAGAGGTTGGAACAGTTTAGAGAGCTCAGAAAAAGAGGAAAACGTGGAAAAGTTTGGAACTTCCCAGAAACTTGTTGAATGGCTTTTACCAAAATGCTGATAGTGATATGGATAGTAAGGTCCAGGCTGAGGTGGTCTCAGACGGAGATGAGGATCTTGTTGGGAACTGGAATAAAGGTGACTCTTGCTATGTTTTAGCAAAGGGACTGGTGCCATTTTGCCCCTGCCCTAGAGATCTGTGGAACTTTGAACTTGAGAGAGATGATTTGGGGTATCTGGTGGAAGAAATTTTTAAGTGGAAAAGTGTTCAAAAGGAAGCAGAGCATAAACATTTTAAAAAATTGCAGCCTGATGATGAGACAGAAATAAAAACATTTTCTGGGGAGAATTTCAAGCAAGCTGCAGAAATTTGCATAAATAACAAGAAGCCAAATGCCTCTCATCAAAACAATGGGGAAAATGTCTCCAGGGCATGTCAAATAACATGATGGAAGCCCCTCCCATCATAGGTCCAAAGGCCTAGGAGGGAAAAATGGTTTCCTGGGCTAGGTCCAGGGTCCCCCTGCTCTGTACAGCCCTGGGACTTGGTGTCCTGCATGCTAGCTGTTACAGCTGTGGCTAAAAGGGGCCAAGGTATAGCTCAGGCTATTGCTTCAGAGGGTGCAAGCCCCAAGCCTTGGTAGCTTCCACGTGGTGTTGAGCCTGCAGGTGCACAAGAGTCAGGAATTGAGGTTTGGGAACCTCTGCCTAAATTTCAGATGATGTGTGAAAATGCCTGGTTGCCCAGGCAGAAGTCTGCTGCAGGGGCGGAGTTTTCTGGAGAACTACCTATAGGGCAGTGAGGAAGGGAAATGTGGTTTGAAGCTCCCATAGAGTCTCCACTGGGGCACTGCCTAGTGGAGCTGTGAGAAGAAAGCCACCATCCTTCAGACCCCAGAATGGTAGATCCACTGACAGCTTGCACTGTACACCTGGAAAAGCTGTAGGCACTCAAATGTGGAAGCAGCTGGGGTGGGGGGTTGTACCCTGTAAAGCCACAGAGGCAGAGCTTCTCAAGGCTATGGAAGCCCATCTCTTGCATCAAAATGATCTAGATGTGAGACACAGAGTCAAAGGAGATCATTTTGGGACTTTTAAGGTTTAATGATTGCCCTATTGGATTTTGGACTTTCATGGGACCTGTTGCCCCTCCGTTTTTTCCTTTTCTGCCATTTGGAATGGGCATATTTACCCAATGCCTGTATCCTCATTGTATCTAGGAAGTAACTAACTTGCTTTTGATTTTACAAGTTCATAGGCAGAAGGTACTTTCCTTGTGTCAGATGAGACTTTGGACTGTGGACTTTTGAGTTAATGCTGAAATAAGTGAAGACTTTGGGGCAGTTGGGAAGGCATGATTGGTTTTGAAATGTGAGGACATAAGACTTGGGAGGGGCCAGAGGTAGAATGATATGGTTTGGCCATGTCCCTACTCAAATCTCACCATTAATTGTAAAAATCCCCACGTGTCAAGTGGGGGGCCAGGTGGAGATAATTGAATCATGGGGGCAGTTTCCCTCATACTGTTCTTTTTGTTGTGAACAAGTTTCACAAGTCCTGATGGTTTTATAAACCTGCACAAGCTCTCTTGCCTGTCACCATGTAAGATGTGCCTTTGCTTCTCCTTTGCCTTCTGCCATGATTGTGAGGTCACCCCAGCCAAGTGGAACTGTGAGTCCATTAAACCTCTTTTTCTGTATAAATTACCCAGTCTCAGTTATGTCTTTATTAGTAGCATGAGAACTGAAAAATACACAATTACAATTTTATATTTTGCATTTAGTGTAACCATAAATATTGAAGTAATTGTTGTGAAAAGTGTTGTGTGTCTCTAGATTCATTTTTTATTTTGCATGTGGATGTTCCATTTTTTCTGTAGCATTTGCTGAAAAGACTAATTTTTCTTCATAAATTTGACTTTGCTCCTTAGCCCAAAAATTATGTTTGTATAAACCTATTTCTTTTTTTTTTTAGAACTTGAAAAGTTACCCCCGGACATGGATGAATATTTATTTTGTACTTAAATCTGCAAATCATTAAGTGTCCCTTGTCCTGAGATGATTATTTTCCTCATAATAGACTTCTGTTGCATTCACATTGTTTCAGCTTTTGATTGACCATTTGGAATATGACAGTTGCTTGTCGCATTTCATTTGGCTTCAGTCTCCCCTAGCTTGTTTTTGCAGTTATCCCTGGAGTGTACTTTGCTTTATGTGATGTCTAAAGAAGCTTGCCTCTGTCTTTTCAGAAATCTTTGTCCTAATGAGAAAACTAAAAAGAATTTCTGAAAATGTTGATTTTTTTTTTTTACATTATTATTATACTTTAAGTTCTAGGGTACATGTGCACAACGTGCAGGTTTGTCACATATGTATACATGTGCCATGTTGGTGTGCTGCACCCATTAACTCATCATTTGCATTAGGTATATCTTCTAATGCTATCCCCCCTCCTCCCTCCCCCCTCCCTCCCCATGATAGGACCCAGTGTGTGATGTTCCCCTTCCCATGTCCAAGTGTTCTCATTGTTCAATTCCCACCTATGAGTGAGAACATGCGGTATTTGGTTTTCTGTTCTTGCGATAGTTTGCTGAGAATGATGGTTTCCAGCTGCATCCATGTCCCTACAAAGGACACAAACTCATCCTTGTTTATGGCTGCATAGTATTCCATGGTATATATGTGCCACAATTTCTTAATCCTGTCTGTCACTGATGGACATTTGGGTTGGTTCCAAGTCTTTGCTATTGTGAATAGTGCTGCAATAAACATACATGTGCATGTGTCTTTATAGCAGCGTGACTTATAATCCTTTGGGTATATCCCCAGTAATGGGACGGCTGGGTCAAATGGTATTTCTAGTTCTAGATCCTTGAGGAATCGCCACACTGTGTTTCACAATGGTTGAACTAGTTTACAGTCCCATCAACAGTGTAAAAGTTATCCTATTTCTCCACATCCTCTCTAGCACCTGTTGTTTCCTGATTTTTTAATGATTGCCATTCTAACTGGTGTGAGATGGTATCTCATTGTGGTTTTGATTTGCATTTCTCTGATGACAAGTGATGATGAGCATTTTTTTCATGTGTCTGTTGGCTGCATAAATGTCTTCTTTTGAGCAGTGTCTGTTCATATCCTTTGCCCACTTTTTGATGGGGTTGTTTTTGTCTTGTAAATTTGATTGAGTTATTTATAGGTTCTGTATATTAGCCCTTTGTCAGATGAGTAGATTGCAAAAATTTTCTCCCATTCTGTAGGTTGCGTGTTCACTCTGATGGTAGTTTCTTTTGCTGTGCAGAAGCTCTTTAGTTTAATTAGATCCCATTTGTCAATTTTGGCTTTTGTTGCCATTGCTTTTGGTGTTTTAGACATGAAGTCCTTGCCCATGCCTATGTCCTGAATGGTGTTACCTAGGTTTTCTTCTAGGATTTTTATGGTTTTAGATCTAATCCATCTTGAATTAATTTTCATATAAGGAGTAAGGAAAGGATGCAGTTTCAGCTTTCTACTTATGGCTAGCCAATTTTCCCAGCACCATTTATTAAACCTATTTCTAAACTCTGCATCCTGTTTCATTGATCTATTTGTCTGTTATTTCACAAATATCACACTGTCTTAATTTATCCTAGCTTTATAGTAAGCCTTGATGTCAGGTAATGGAAGCCCTCCAACTTTGTTCTTCCCTATTAATACCTTATCAGTATTCTGGGTATTTTGTCTCTCTATATAAATTTTATAATCATTTGGTTGATATTCAAAAAATAACTTGATGGGATTGGGATTGTACTAAATATATAGATCAAGTTAAGAAAAATGAACAAATTAACAATATTGAGTCTTTCTATCCATGAACATAAAATATCTCTGCATTTATTTAGATCTTTTTTTATTTCCTTCACCAGAGTTTTGTACTTTTCCTTCTATTGATCTGGTATATATTTTGTTAGGTTTATACCATTTAGTTTTTATATTATTGTGAATAGTGTGTAAAAATTCAATTTTTTATCGCTGGCATAACTATCTATCTATCTATCTCTATTGTCAAATAAAACCTTATATGAAATTTGTAGTCAGTGGCCTCTGAGCCTCCTCTGTAAGGAACACTTTTAAAAATCATTTTTGGAAGACCGGGGATTCTATTAAAGGGTGAGCTCTTAGTCTTTAGCAAATTATCCTATTGCTTTGAGCCATAAGATTATCTCAAGCTGGTACTAAGCACCTATAGGAGACCTGTCAAAGCTCAAGGGCACCTACACTAAGAATCCCTTTGTGAACCTCAAAGTATCTGAGACAGATCTCAATCATTTTAGAAAGTTTATTTTGCCAACGTTAAGGACATGCCTGTGATACACCCGCAGGAGGCCCTGACAAAATCTGCCCAAGGTGATTGGGGTACCGCTTACATTTACACATTTTAGGAAGATGTAACACATCAATTAGTGCTTGTAAGATTTACACTGGTTTTAACTGGGAGGTCAGGACAACTCAGAGGGGTACTTCCAGGTCACATATAGATTTAAAGTCTTTCTGACTGGCAATTGGTGGAAGAGTTATTATCAATCAAAAGAAATGTCTCGATTGTGATAAGGGGTTGTGGAGACTGGAGGACTCTAAAGGTAGAAGACAAGTGTCAAATGGCCCAAACCCTGAGAAATGAAAGAGAGGGAAGACGTAGGAAAATGGAAGAGACTCATACAAACAAATTAGGAAAAGTATTATAATGAGATAAAAAGTTATCCTTAAGGAAATCCTTCGCCTCAAAGAGGCACCATGGTAACATAAACGGAGCACTAGAATCGTGGCAAAAGTCTCAGTGTGGATCTTAAATCTGCAGCATTCCTTAGGCAATAAATTACTTGTTAATAAATTATAAGGCATTTGTAGATGAAAGTGGATTTTATTCATCTTTAGATTGACAACGTCTAACATAACATCTGGTTAAAAGGCTCTTGTTTGAATCTAAATCAGTGTCTTGCAAACTGAGGAGGCATCATTATCAACTGCAGAGTTTGTCAAACTATAGATTGCCAGAATTTGATCCAGTAAGTCTGGGGCTAATAATTTGCATTTCTGTCATGTTCGTAAGGGACACTAATGCTACTACTCTAGGAATCACACTTTGAGAACCATGGGATTTTTTTTTTTAAAACCAGGGGTAAACCTGCTGGTAAATTTACCCTCAGCATATTTTTGTACAGTCCATGATCTAAGAATTTTTTTTTTAAGTTTTAAAGGGTTGTTAAAACATCCCCCCAACCCAAGGATATATAACAGAGACTATGTTTCCCATGAAGTATATATTATTATCTGACTCTCTATAGAAAATGTTTACCAACACTGTTTTAAACAATACAGGTATTGCAAACACAAATGATGGAATCTGTAAAAGGTTTAAACTGCCTTCGTCACTGAAGAATACAGCAAATATGTATTTTGTCTTTCCTAAACCACATTGTAATTCCAATATTCTACCTTTGTCTAATTCTTGTTGGGCTACCTTTATCCATCATAGGGACTTTAAGAATGATTTCAATTATTCTGTAAAAACATTTCACTGAAATAAAATATGAATAATGTTAGAAACATTATTATTAATGTGAAGAAACTAAGATGAAATTCTTTCAATATTTAAGCTTACCTCCTTATTTTAATTGTACTTTAAATCCTTTTATTTTTTTGGAATATTCTGGTAAGTCTTTTCTAGATGTCCGATTTCAATCTGGAACAAGTAAGCTTCAAATTCAACACTAAGGTTTATGGAAGCTCATTTCAACTATTTTTATATTGTTTGTGCTGCACGTTGGTATGCATTAGTAGGACATTAATCCAGATGCCATTTTTTTCTTATCTAGTTTAGAACTTTATCCAGGGTCAAGAAAGGAACCATAGCATAGCCAACCTCTTAAACACATATAGTACATCCAAAGACTCCTACACATGCATGTACTCTTAGGTTGGCTGTGAAATGGTCATTAGCAGCACCAATCAGAAGTGTCTGAGTTCAACCACACAGATACACAAGAGTATTATATTTTATCAATAAGCAGATGAAGTAGAGTGGCCTAGAGGTAGGTGTCAGTGAGCAAGAAGGATGAAAAAGATATACCTGAGAAAGGGGAGTGTTCTGAATTCAAAGGTCAGAGCCTGAGTGGGGTAAGGAAAGAATCCATGCCTAGGGTGTGTGGAGGGGCAATCTGACATGTGGTATGAGAGACAAGCAGAATGAAGAGGGCTTCCACATGAAAGGCATATCAGTGTGAGGTGCAGATAACTGAGCAGGGTAAGCAAGGTTTCCATACAGGGTACTGGCATCAGCAACAGTCTGGCTTAATGTGTTGGAGCAAAAATTTGGTAAAAAGTACACTCATACAAAAAGGTGACAGGATTTTGGAGCCCAAAATAGGTGAGAAAGAAATCTAGGCTGATATGGAAGTTAAGGTGGCAGTAAAGGGAGACTGTGTCTGTGTGAAGATATTGACCACACACGTAAATATATTAAAGCTAATGAGGACAAAAGAAGGCTTTAACAAATATGGAAAAGAAAAAAGAAAAGAAACCGTAATACGGTTTCACTCTGTGTCTCCACCAAAATCTCATCCTGAATTGTAATCTCCACATGTCAGGGGAGGGGCCTAGGGGGAGGTGACTGAATCATGGGGGTGGACTTCCCCTTTACTATTCTTGTTATAATGAGTACTCACGAGATCTGATAGTTTATAAAGTGTGTCATATATCCCCACTCTTACTCTCTCCTGCTGCCATGTAAGACGTGCCTTCCTTCCGCTTCACTTTCTGCTATAATTGTAAGTTTCCTGAGGCCTCCCCAGCCATGTGGAACTATGAGTCAATTAAACCTCTTTGGTTTATAAATTACCCCATTTCAGATAGCTCCTTATAGCAATGTGAAAACAAACTAATGCAGAAAATTTGTACCAAGCGTGGGGCACTGCTATAAACATACCTGAAAATGTGGAAGCGAGTTTGAAACTGGGTAACAGGCAGAGGTTGGAACAGTTTGGAGAGCTCAGAAGAAGGCTGGAAAATGTGGGAAAGCTTGAAACTTCCTAGAGATTTGTTAAATGAATTTGAGCAAAATGATGTTACTGATATGGACAATAAAGTCCAGACTAAGGTGGTCTCAGATGGAGATGAGGATCTTATTGGGAATTGGAGGAAGGGTCACTCTTGCTATGCTTTTACAAATAGACTGGTGACATTTTGCCCCTGCCCTAGAGATCTATGGAACTTGAGAAAGATGATTTAGGGTATCTGGCAGAAGACATTTCTAAGCAACAAAGAAGTCAAGATTTGATCTGGCTATTTCTAAATCTGTACACTCATGTATGATTATATGGTCATAATATAACAGGGTTAATTTTCTAATTTTGTGGCTGTATTGCAATTATGTAGAATATCCTTGACTAAAGGCAATATACACCAAATTATTCAGAAGGGATTACAAAAAAGTAATCAATTTACTCTCAAATGCTTCCAGTAAAAAAAAAAAAAAGTTATTTGTAGTATATTTGCAACTTTTCTATTATTTTAAGGTCTGTTATATAAATCTACCAAAGCTATGAGAGGGGGATATTGCATTATTATATTGGACAGAGTGTTGCAGTATATATTTTACCTCCTTGGCATGATGATCTATAGAAGGGATTCTCAGTAGAAGAGAATGAATGCACTTTTACTACAATTTGATGATGAGATTAACTTCTCCATAATTCACAGGAGAATATGTAGAAAGAGAAAGTTCATAAAATTTTCATGTTTGTGGCCTTATATTAGATTTTTAATTTATTTAAATTAAAACCAGAAATGAAACAAAACAGGAAATTCTTTTCTGAGAGAAAGTGGCATATAACAACAGATGTTAGCATTTCCTGGGATATTAAAGAGCCCTAATTCACCCTTGCCTAGATATCCTGCTTAAGACATGAACTATCTTACTTAGAATATTTTGCTTGCTATAGGAATGATAACCTACCAAAACTCAAGGATATTTATAGCACTGGAAATTCTATTAGGGAGAAAAGACTTTTGAATCTTGTTCAGAGTAGATACAAAAGATGCTGTAGTCATCTGAGGCCAAGAAACTGCAGAATTTGATGTAATACCCAAAGGTGTTTGGAATCTGGAAGCATACAAGTGACTTTGGCTGAATCTTTGCAAGCTTTAGAAGAGGTTTTCTTTCTTGCTGAAAATCAAAATGCATACTGGATAAACCTCTTAAAAACACTTCAGAGAGCTGGAGAAAAAGTCATCTGCATTCAAACAGATGACAGAGATTCTGTAACAGAGGAGATTTGCCCAGGTAATTTAGAGTCAGATACCATTTGGTGTGGGTTTTGGCTGGAGGAAAAGTCCTGACAACCACTTTGCAAATGTGTGGGAAGCCGGGTTGTAACATGCCTATGCACTGTCTCTAAGTACAAATTGCCAAGTAAAAGGGAACTTAATTCCTTACCAAATGAATACACCTCTGAATCTGCCCTCCAGATAACATCTTAGGGCAGTGGCAGAGAAACTGTGATTAATGGCACTTCTCAGTCACTAAAACTTTAGAACAATGAAAACATCCCTCTTTTTGTACTACTTATAGAGAGCCACAGACATTTCATGGTAGATTGTACTTATTTAGAAAACAGTTCACACAGAATGCAAGGCTTATTGGGGGAATTTCAGGGTATCTGGAAGAGACACATGAATTTTACAGTAGTATAGTTTTAGCCAGCCTCTATAACCCCTCTTGGTATAGACAACAGAGATCAAGTAGTGGAGGCAAAAGAGGCATGAACAGTTACCACATTATGGATGTTGGGTGGGCAGATGAACAATTACTCATAAGTCAGCTACTTCCTGTTCTATAGCCTAATGTTGGTGATGAGCCAAATATGCAAGTATTTATCCTTCCAGGGATGCAAGGATGTTTAACATATGCAAAACAGTCAATGTGATATATCATATCAATAAAATGAAGGGCAAAAATTATATGATCGGTTCAGTTGATTCTCAAAAGACATTTGATACAATTCAACATGTCTTCATGATAAAAACAAAACAAAACAAAAAACAAAACAAAACAAAAAAAACCTTAAAAACCTGAGTGTAGTGTAGAAAGAAAATACCTCAACGTAATAAAAGCTATATACACCAGACTCACAGATAGTATCCTACTGAATGGGGGAAAAAATGAGAGCCCTTACTCAAAGATTGAGAACATGACAAGAATGCCCACTTTAACCACTGCAGTTCAACATAGTACTGGAAGTCCTAGCTAGAGTGATCAGACAAGAGAATGAAATAAAGAGCATTCAAATTAAAAATAAAGAGTCAAATTATCCTGATGGTCAGATGATATGACCTTACCTTTGGAGAAACCTAAAGACTCCACCAAAATACTATGAGAACTGATAAACTAATTAAGTAAAGTTGTAGGATACAAAATCAACATACAAAAAATCAGTAGCATTTTTATATGCCAACAGTGAACAATGTGAAAAAGAAATAAATAAGCTAATTCAATTTACAATAGATACAAATAATGTACCTAGGAATTAAACCTAACCAAAGAAGTGAAAGATCTCTACCATAAAAACTATAATATACTGATGAAATAAATTGAAGAGAAGACAAAACTGAAAAGATATTTTACGCTTATGTATTAGAAGAATAAATACTGTTAAAATATCCATACTAACAGAAGTATCTACTAAATGCAATCTCTGTCAAAATACCAATGATCTTCTTCACAGAAATAGAGAAAATGATTCTAAAATATATATGGAGTCACAAAAAGACCCAGAATAGCAAAAGCTATCCTAAGCAAAAAGAACCAAACTGGAGAAATTATATTACTTAACTTCAAATTATACTACAGAGGTATAGTAACCAAGACAGCATAGTACAGGAATAAAAACAGACACACAGACCAAAATAACAGAATAGACAACCCAGAAATAAATCCACACACTTACAGTGAGCTCATTTTCCACAAGGTGGCCAAGAACATACATCGGGGAAAGGAGATTCTCTTCAATAAATGGTGTTGGGAAAACTGGACATCTATATGGAAAAGAATGAAGCTGGACCACTGTCTCTCATCATATGCAAAAAAAAAAAAAATACACTGATAAGAAAAACTTAAATCTAAGACATAACATTATAAAACTAGTACAAGAAAACTTTGGGGAAAATCTCCAGGACACTGGTCTGGGCAAAGATTTCTTGAGTAATACACCACAAGCACAGACAACCAAAGCAAACATGGACAAATGGAATCACAAGTTAAAAAGCTTCTGCATAGCAAAGAATACAATAAAGAAAGTGAAGAAGCAACCCACATATTGGAAGTAAATATTTGCAAACTAATAATCTGTCAAGGAGCTAATAACCAGAATATATAAGAAACTCAAACAGCTCTATAGAAAAAAAAAGCTAACAATCCAATTAAAAATGGGCTGAAGATCTGAATAGACATTTCTCAAAAGAAGACATACAAATGGCAAACGTATATATGAAAAGCTTCCCAATATCATTGATCATCAGAGAAATGTAAAACTGCAAAGAGATACCATCTCATCTTAGTTAGAATGGCTTTTATCCAAGTGTAAGGCAATAACACACGCGGATGAGGCTGTTGGAAAAAAGGAACCCTTGTACACTGTTGGTGGGAATATAAATTAGTAAAACTACTATGGAGAACTGTTTGGAGGTTTCTCAACAAACTAAAAATAGAGCTTCCATAAGATCCATCAATCCCTCTCCTATGTATATATTCAAAATGAAATCAGTATATCAAAGAGATACCTGCACTCTCATGTTTATTACACTTTGGCTATACACAAATAGCCAAGATTTGGAAGCAACCTTAATGTCCATCAACCTATACATGGATAAAGAAAAAGCGGTATATATACACAATGGAGTACTATCCCTCCTTCAAAAAAATGATATTCTGTCATTTGCTACAACATAGTTTGAAGTGGATGTCATGGTGTTACGTGAAATAAACCAGACATAGAAAGACAAACCCTTCATGGTCTTAATTATTTGTGGGAGGTAAAAGTTAAAACAGTTGAACTCATGGAGATGGAGAGTAGAAGGCTGGCTACCAGAGGCTGGGAATGGTAGTGGGGGTGTGGTGCTTAAGTGGCAATGGTTAATGGGTACAAAAAAAAGTTAGAAATAATAAATAAGGCCTAGTGTTTTCTAGCACAATAGTCAGATGTAATTTATAATCAAATGTAACTTAATAGTACATTTTAAAGTTACTAAATGAGTATAATTAGATTGTAATACAAAGGATAAATGCTCGAGGTGATGGATACACCATTTACCCTGATGTGATTATTACGCATTGCATTCTTGTGACAAAATATCTCATGTAACCCATAAATGCATACACCTATTATGTACACACAAAACTAAAAATTAAAAATAAATCGGAATCAAATATTAACATTTGTTAAATCTCAGTGGTAGTTATACAGGTATTGCTATCAGCACCTTGTTTTCTTGCATTTTGTATGTTTAAACTTCATATATATACAAAACTACATATACACATAAAACTTGGGTTCAGATGAAACAACCTGGACTTTTTGAGTGGGGTGAAGAACAAAATATTCTTTGGATTAGCAGGCTATTTCTAGGCTAAAGTTGAATTTGGGATAAACAGCAATAAAAGAATCAAGCAATCTTCATGTGTGTGCATGTGTGTGCATGTGTGTACATGGGTGTGTCACCTCATTTATAAAAGGGTTAGAAGTCTTGGGGAGAGGAATAGAAGATAATATAGACAGTAAGCAATATTCATGTTATACTTAAGAAGGATGAAAAAGGGATGAAAAGAAAGTTAAGTAATAGTAAGAGTCTTGAAGTCATAGATAAATTTGTTTTTTATCTAGTAGACTATTGGAGGTACAACATCGTTTTTGAAGTAATGAGGTAACAAAAGTCATCTCCTGGGAAAACCACTCTGATGGAAGTTATGGGCTGCTGGAACTTAGGCAAGCCTCTTCCTACCTGCTCTCATAAAGAAGGGCACAACACAATAGGAGCTTTATTTCTGCATTCCTTCACCTCCTCATGCCCTTTTGTAGGAAAGGATTTAAGACAGGCCCTTCTCCACCTATCTGCCACTTTTCCATCAAAAGAATTACAGAGTTTAGCAGTTTGGAGACAGTTTTCACAGCTATTATTCACTTTACCAGATAGTTCTTCTGTAGGATGTCTTTTTCAATAAGGGTCCATTTCTTACTGCCTTTAAAGTATTATACAAAATTATTTTGCTATGAAATGAAATGTCTATCTACTGTCCAATCACTTTTTCTTATAAAAGAAAAAGTAAAAGTAAAATGAAAGAAAGGAAAGTAAAAGTAAATAAAAGAAAGAAATGATTCTGCATCTTTAGTCCAGGCAAATTCCACCTCATATCAACTCTGTACTTTCAACATCTCAGGCTGTTACTTCTCTAATAAAATGCAAAAAGAAAATCAGTGATGAAATGACTGTTTGTAATGCTACTTGATTCAAAGGGACTGACATCCCACACAGAAAGTATTATTCCTTATGGTTACTTGAAAACGAATCAGAGATTATTACTTATCCATAGCTCCATACGAAGGAGCAAATGGCATTTTTTTTTTCACCTAAAATTTGGAATAGTTAACAAAGAATTCCATTAGGTGTCAGGGGACTTGGGGTTCATCTCTGACAAGATTTGCTACTGGTACAAGAGACAAAAACGTCATTACTGCTCCTCATTTTAACTGTGGAGCTAGGATGATACTTAGCTAACACAGGATTTATTATAAACTTTCAAATACTATTCAAAGGCGACTGCTCATCAGTTTATGATCTTTAGAAAGTTTATATGTTAAAACAAAGGAATACAAACACAAAATAAATTAACACAGAGAAAATAACCAGTGTGATAAATTTGTCATTTATTTTTGCAATGTAAAATATATTCCATTGCATGCCCTTTTAATGCTGTGCCAACACATAACGTAATTGTAGAATAACATTCATTGTAAGAATTGATGGAAGCTATTATGTTATAGGTTAAGTGAAATGATAATGGCAGGGTATGGTAATAAAATTCTCCTTGTACAAAAAGGAGAATGCAGAAAAGCACTTTATTTCTTCGTCATAAAAGCCTTCTTACTAAAATATAATTCCAAGATAAGCTAAACAAATATCATTCAAAGAGGTGTTAGAAGACAATTATAAAAACAACTCATGTTTATTTTTATCTCATGTCTTGTAATTCCTGTTTTGTGTTTTATAACTCACATACTGTTATTGTTATACATGTTTATAATTTATAAACAAATAAATGGTGCAACAAGACCATTTCAATGACTTCATCAAATCTTATCTAAATTAGTCTTCTAATTTGTTCCTCTGCCTCTAGTCTCACCCATATCCCTCCATTCTTTACTCCACATTGTCAGCGGAGGCATCTTTCCAAAGTGTATATCTGATTTTGTTTTATGACAGATGAGATTTCTTGGAAACAGACTGTGAGATGAGGGTTTATATGCAGAAGGTTTACTGGGAATGATCTCAGAAGATATACGTATAAGGAAGCAGGGAAGGCAAGGTGGAGCAGAGGGAAAATTTTATCCCCACTGCTTTGCAAATGGAGCCTTAAGAGTATACTTCAGAAATAACTGGAGCTTGAATATCCAGCTTTTTGGTGTTGTCTCAAATTGAAGAAACGGGATTTTACTTTTGAACCCTCAGAGAGCCAGTCATTGTCCATAGACTAAATGACATAAGAGTGGCTGTAAATTTGGGTGAGGAAGCAGTGTTCTTTGGGGTTCCCAACTGTGAGCGGCCAGCAGAAGACATTCCCAACATTGGCTCTGAAGAGATCTTGGTGGATTGATACCTCACCCATTACAAAGTTCTGATCCCAAACAAAGATATTAAAAATTTAAGTTAACAGAGATAAGGGGAGGGTTTGTGAATAATTTATGTTACTTAAAAGAGAATTATTGCTGTGCTCTGGAGAAATTTTTTTTTTTTTTTTTTTTTTTTCTTTTTTTGGTGGTGAGGGAGGGATATCCTTTTCATGTCAAACTTAGGAAAAGCAGCTTTAATTAGTCCAATTTTAAAATCCTAAGGCAGATTTCTTGAAGTTTGAGAAACTCAGTATACTGTGGTCTATCTCCACCCACAAAAATATGGAGGCCTAAGTCAACTTTGTCGACCAGTGAAAACAAGATGCTGCTTCATATGGAAGCTATACACTTCCCTCCAGTGGTTATTCAAAGGCCCAAGAACTAACCAAGTTTGCTAAGGTAAGCACTCAAATAATTATAATTCCAAAAATACTATGAATAATGCTATAAGAAAGGTTCAAAGCTGAGTGTGGTGGCTCGTGCCTGTAATCCCAGCACTTTGGGAGGCCAAAGAGGGCAGATCACCTGAGGTTGGGAGTTCGAGACCAACCTGACCAACATGGAGAAACCCCATCTCTACTAAAAATACAAAATTAGCCAGGTGTGGTGGTGCATGCCTGTAATCCCAGCTACTCAGGAGGCTGAGGTAGGAGAATTGCTTGAACCTGGGAAGTGGAGGTTGTGGTGAGCCAAGATCACACCATTGCACTCCAGCCTGGGGAACAAGAGTAAAACTCTGTCTCAATCAATCAATCAATCAATCAGTAAAGTTGAAGACAATTGCTAGTGGGTTGTGAAGGAAAAAGAAAAGAAAATTGCTTCTAGTTTCAAAAAGTAGAGAAACTTTTACACACTAATTAGCATTTTATGTGGTATTGAACTGTAATGAAGAGAGGAAAAAGCATAAGAAGGTTTAAGGTGAAGTAAACAGCCTGAGGCAAAGTACCAGTGTTAAAAGTACTGTGAAAGAAGAGTATGTCAGATGACACAATGAAATACAGTGAAATATCACTGTGGATCTGTATTAGTTTATTAGGGCTGCCATAACAAAATACCATAAACAGCCACTTTGAGCTCTGGAGGATGGAAGTCCAAGGTCAAGTGTTAGCAGGGTTGGTTTCTCCTTAGGCCTCTCTCCTGGGCTTGCAGATAGCTGTCTTCTCAC
Source organism: Macaca thibetana thibetana (assembly GCF_024542745.1). NCBI lineage: Eukaryota > Metazoa > Chordata > Mammalia > Primates > Cercopithecidae > Macaca > Macaca thibetana. Next base: position 139,742,535 of record NC_065598.1, read on the forward strand.
TCTGGTGTCATATAACCTTTCTTCGGTTTGTTTGTATTCCAGATATCTCCTTAGGTGTCCAAAATTTCTCGTTTCATAAGGACACCAGTCAGATTGGTTTACGGCCCACCCTAAAGGCCTCATTTTAATTTTATCAGCTTTTTAAGAGCACTATCTCCAAATACAGTCACATTCTGAGCTACTGAGTTTTAAGACTTCAATATATGACTTTTGGAGAAACACAATTCAGCCCATAACAGGACCTTAGAATAATTAATCTATTATAAACTCATGCATATATGTAAACCTGAGCTAGAATCATGTAAAAAAAAGAAATTAAAATTTTGACATTAGAAAAGTCTTTGATGATTTCTAGTTTATTTATTCATTGAAAGATTAATAGTGTGACCTTGAACAACTTATGTAATTTCTTTAATCTTCTGTTTCCTCAATGAAAAAATGAATATAAAAATGTCTACTTTATTGGGTGGTTGTGAAGATTAAATGAGATAATCATTTCTAAATAATTTAGCACATAAACTGACAGTGATTTATAGATCAGTATAATTTATCTTACCTTATTTTCTTCTAACTTTGGCTAAAATTACGCATTGTCAATGAAGTCTTAATTGACTATTCTTTTAAAATCATAAATTTCTATTTCCCTTGCAAGCATATCTTCATATACCTTCTGTTTATTGTTCCTCGTGGTACCTGCTATCTAACATACAATATATTTATTTATTTACTTAAAATTTGTTTTCTGACTACCCCCCACTAGAATGACAGCTAATTGTGTATAGAAACATCAACTTTTTCTCTGCTGTATCCCCGTGCCTAGAATGTTCTAGCACATAATAAATGCTCAGAAAATATTAGTTGAATTAATTAATATTGAATACTATTTAGAAATAATTAACTTATGCTATAATCAAATTTGTAGATTAATACTTAAAGAGCATTCAACCCAGGATTTACCATTATAACAGACATCCATGAAAAGGCTTTATAAAAGTTATGGTTCATAGGCAACTAACATTGTGAAATGACTACATTTCAGACTAGGCAGGCATAGCATCCCTATAGGACTAGCAACAAACCTGATTGAAGAGTTCCTTTTTTTTTCATCTTCATTGACATGGAGCAGACTTGTTTTAACAGAGAAACAAAATGACAACTTGTTGAATGAATTAGACTAAACACAAAAGCGTAAAAGTTTAAAAAATTTGCAGCCTGACCATGTGGTAGAAAAGAAAAACCTGTTTCCAGGGAGAAATTCAAGCAGGTGGCAGAAATTTTTATAAAGAGAAGCCAAGCCAAGACAATGGGGAAAATGCCTGGAAGGCATTTCAGAGACATCCAGGGCAGACTCTCTCATTACAGGCCTGGTGGCCTAAGAGGGAAATAATATTTTATGCACAAGATCCATGACCCTGCTGCCCTGCACCACCTCAGGACAGTGCTCCCTGTTTCCCAGCCACTGCAGCTCCAGCCATGGCTCAAAAGAGCCAAGGTACAGCTCTGACTGCTGCTTTAGAGGGTGCAAGTCATGGCTTCCATGGGGCATTTAGCCTTCAGGTGTAGAGAGAGCAAGAGTTGAGGCTTGGTAACATCCTCCTAGATTTTAGAAGATGTATGGAAATGCCTGGATTCCCAGGCAGAAGTCTGCTTGAGGGGTGGAGACCTCATGGAGAACCTCTACTAGGGCAGTGCAGAGGGAAAATGTGGGGTTTGAACCCCCACACAGAGTCCCCACTAGGGCACTGCCTAGTGAAGCTGTGAGAACAGGGCCACAATTTTCCAGACCCCAGAATGATAGACCCAACGACAGTTTGCACCATGTGCTTGGAAAAGCCACAGGCACTTAATATCAGCTTGTGAAAGCAGCTGTTGGTGGCAGGGTGGTGGGGGGAGCTGTACACCGCAAAGCCACAGAGGCAGAGCTGTCAAAGACCTTGGGAGCCTACCTCTTGCATCAGTGTTACTTAGATGTGAGACATGGAGACAAAGGAGATTATTTTGTAGCTTTAAGATTGAATGAACGCCCTGCTTGGTTTTGGACTTGCATAGGGTCTGTAACCCCTTTGTTTTGTCTGATTTCTCTCTTTTGAAACAGGAGTACTAACCAATGCGTGCATTCCCATTGTGTCTTGGAATTAACTGACTTGTTTAAAATTTTACAGGTTCATTGGTGGAAGGGATTTGCCTTGTCTGAGATAAGATTTTGAACTGTGAAATTTTGTGTAAATGCTGGAGTGAATTAAGACTTTGGGGACTGTCAGGAAAGCAGAATTGCATTTTGAAATGGAACACTGACTTTTTATTTCATTGATCTTTTGTATTTTTTTCATTTGAAATTTATTTCTGCTCTGATGTTTATTTTTATTAATTTGGGGTTTGGCTTGAACTTGCTTTTTAATGATGCATTGTTAAAATGCATGGTTAAATTGTTTATATAAAGTTTTTTGTATGCTTTTATGTAAGCACTTGTATCAATTAACTTCCCTCTTTGTACTGTTTTTACTGTGATTCACAGGTTTTCATATATTGTGTTTCTATTATTATATATTTCAAGACATATTCAAATTTTCTTCTTAATTTCTTCATTGACCCTCTGGTAATTCAGAAGCATATTGTTTAATTTCTTTGTATTTTGTATAGTTCCCAAAATTCCTCATGTTATTGGTATCTAGTTTTATTCCATTATGGCCAGAGAAAATGCTTGATATTATTGCATTTTAAAAAAATTAAGACTCATTTTGTGAACCTAACATATGGCCTCTTCTTGAGAATAATCCATATGCTAAATAAAAGAATATTTATTCTGTAGTCATTGTATGAAATGTTCTGTAAATATCTGTTAGATCCATTTAGTCTATATTGCAGATTACATCAAACATTTCTTTGTTGATATTCTGTCTAGAACTTCTGTCCAATGTTGAAAGTGGGTTGTTGAAATCTCCAGCTATTATTATATTGGGACCCATCATTCTTTGTAGTGCTAATAACATCTTTTTATATATATGGATACTCCAGTTTGGGGTGTATATGTATTTGAAATTGTTATATTCTCTTCCTGAATGGACCCCTTTATTATTATATAGTGACCTTCTTTGTCACTTATTATAACTTTGTCTTAAATTCTATTTCATCTGATGTAAGTATAGTGACTCCTGCTATTATTTTGGTTTCCATTGACATGGCATATCTTTTTCCATCCTTTATATTCAGGCTATGCGTGTCTTTATAGGTGAACTGTGTTTCTTGCAGGCCAAATATAAATAAACATTTATTTTCTTACCCTTTCAGCTACTTTATATCTTTTGATTAAAGAATTTAGTCCATCCTCATTTAAGGTTATTATTGATAAGTAGGAACTTACTCCTGCCATTTTGTTGTTTTCATTTTTTTTTTCTCTCTCTCCATGTGTATGTGTGTGTGTGTGTGTGTGTGTGTGTGTGTGTGTGTGTAGTGTTCTTTCTTTCTTTCCTTCCTGTCTTCCTTTAGTGAAGTGATTTTCTCTGGTAATATGATTTAGTTTCATTCTTGTTTATTTTGTGTGCATCTATCATATATTTTTTTAGTTTGTCAAGAGGCTTGCATATACTTTCTTGACTTTCTTGTAGCCCATTATTTTATCTTAATAAGAACACTGTTTACATAAACAAACTTGGAGAAAGAAAACTAATACTCTATGTCTTAACTTAGCCCCCTCAGTATTTTACTTTTTGTTTCTATTTATATATTTCTGTACTTTTGCCGAAGTCTGGAAAAGTTGTTGTAGTTATCATTTTTCATTGATCCATTTTTTTGTTTTCCTACTTAAAATAAGAATATTTTGCACATCAAAATAACAGTGTTAAAATATCTGGGTTTTTGTTTTTGTTTTTTTTTTTGGACTTACTATTACCAGTGAGTTTTGTACCTTTATGTGATTACTTATTGTGTATTCAAGTCCTTTTTTTTTCTATTTGAAGTACTTCCTATAACATTTCTTGTAGGAATGATGTGGTGTTGAAATCCCACAGCATTTGCTTTTCTGGGAAAGTCTTTATTTCTGTTTCATGTCTGAAAAGTATTTTTGCTAGATATACTATTCTAGGGTAAATGTTTTTCTCATTCAGCACTTTTCTTACAACATGCTACTCTCTTCTGGCCTATAACTTTCCCACTAAAAACTGTATAGTCAGACATATTGGAGCTCCATTGTATGTTACTCATTTTTTTTCTCTTGCTGCATTTAGGATTCTTTCTCTTATCATTGATATTTGGACATGTGGTTGTTAAGTTCTTTGAGGTAGTCCTCTTTGGGTTAAATATGTTTAGTGCTCTATAGCTTTCTTGTATTTTAATATTGATATATATCTTCCTCAAGGTTTTGAATGTTCTCTGCTATTATCCCTTTCAATAAACTTTCTTCCCTTATCCCTTTTTCTGCCTCCTAAGGCCAAACTCATAAATTTCCCTTTTTGAGGCTATTTCCTAGATCCTGTAGGTGTGTTTAATGGTTTTTAAATTATTTTTTCTCCTCTGTGTATTTTCTTTTTCTTTTTATTATTATTATTATACTTTAAGTTCTAGGGAACATGTGCACAATGTGCAGGTTTGTTACATATGTATACTTGTGCCATGTTGGTGTGCTGCACCCATCAACTCATCATTTACATTAGGTATATCTCCTAATGCTATCCCTCCCCGCTGTCCCCTCCCTACAATAGGCCCTGGTGTGTGATGTTCCCCTTCCTGTGTCCAAGTGTTCTCAATATACAATTAAAATTGTATATTTTAATCCCTTGCTTTTTAGCTTTACTCCATCTATTAAAGATTTTTGCTTTGTGATTACCATTAGTCTTACAAGAAACCTTGTTATAACAGGTTATTTAACAATTTAATGTAATGCATATTTTAATTAGCTCCATTTGGAAATTCCACAATATGTGTGTGTGTGTGTGTGTGTGTATATACACACACTATATTGTGTGTATATATATATACACACACACAATATATATACACACACATACACTTCAAACACCATGTTGTTTATGATAAATATATACATTATTTGCCAATTCTTTAAATAAAACAAAAATGTTTAAAAATTGTTACATGCAATAAAAGCAGTCCTTAATTGTAAATTTAGAGCATTAAATGCATATAAGAAAATTAGAGTATGTAAAATAAATAATTTAAAACTTCACCTTAGTAAACTATAAAAAAGGGTAAATTCAATCCAACATAATCAGAAAAGTTATATAATAAATGTTAGAGTAAAAATTCACAAATTTGATAACTGAGATAAAATAGACTATTGGAAATACGCAAATAATCAAGTCTCACACAAGGAGAAACAGCTAATCTGAAAATGGCTACATCTGTTTCAAATCTTGCATCAACAGTTAATTACCTCCAAAAATAAAAACAGCAGGCCAAAATGATTCTACTGGTTAATTCTAGGACACAATTATGGATAAAAATGATAGCATTTTTTATCTGCAAACTGTTCCACAAAAAATAAAAGCAAAGAGAATACTTCCCAAGTGATTCTGTGAATGGGCATTGCCCTGATACCAAAACCACTGGATAAAGACATAACAGGAAATATAAAACTTATAAAAGACTTATATCCAAAATATTTAAATAACTTAAAATTCAACAATATGAAAGAAAACAACCTAATTAAAATCTGGGTGAAACGTCTTCATAGACACCTCAATACAGAAGATATACAGTTTAAAAATAAACAATGTAAAGATGCTCAATCAAATGGCATTAGGGAATTGCAAAGTAAAACAAGGTGTGAGATATCAGTACACACTTATAAGAATGGCTAAAATCCAAAATACTCAAAACACCAAATTCTGGTGAGGTTGTTATAAAATGAAGAAATAGTGCTCCTAAGTATTTACAGGCATAACTTGCTTCATGTGCTTCACTTTATTGTGCATATATTGCTTCTTTTACACATTGAAGATTTGCGGCATCTCTATATATAGAAAAATCTATCATTGCCTTTTTGCGTGTACTCATTTTGTGTCTTTGTGTCACATTTTGGTAATTCTCATGACATTTTAAACTTTTTCATTATTACTAAATCTGTTCTGTGATCAGTGATCTGTAATCAGTGATCTTAGATGTTACTATCATTACTGTGTTATTACCCATAAATGTTGTATATGTTCTGATTGCTGAGGTATTGGCTATTTCCCATCTCTTTCCCTCTTCTCTGGTCTCCCTATTCAATGAGACACAGAAATAATACAATTAAACCAATTAATAATGCTACAATGTCCTCACAGTGGTCAAGTGAAATGAAGAGCTGTCTATCTTTCACTTTAAATCAAAAGCCAGAAGGTGATTAAACTTAGTGAGAAAGAAATGTTGAAAGCTTAGATAGGCTGAAAGCTAGGCCGCTTGTGACAATCAGTTGGCAAAGTTGTCAATGAAAAGGGAAAGTTATTAGAGGAAATTAAAATTGTTTCTCCAGTGAACACATGAATTGTAGGAAAGCAAAACAGCCTTATTGCTGATAAGAAGAAAATTTTAATCGCCTGGATAGAAGATCAAAAACCAGCTATAAGATTCCCTTAAGCCAAAGCCTGATCTACAGCAGTGCCCTAACTCTATAATTCTATGAAAGCTGAGAGAGGCTAGAAAGGTGCAGCAAAAAAATCTTGAAGCTAGCAGAGTTTGGTTTATGATGTTAAGCAACCATCACCTTGATCAGTCAGCAGTCATCAAAAATGAGGCAAGATTGTTCATCAGAATAAAGGATTACAAATCATTGAAGGTTTGGATGCGCCTTAGCAGTTTTTAGCAATAAAGTATTTTTAAATTAAAAAGTATGCACATTGTTTTCTTTAGATATAATGCTATTGCACACTTAATGGACTTCAGTACAGTATAAACACAACTTTTTTATGCACTGGAAAAAATTCATGTGACTTGCTTTATTGGGATATATGCTTTATTGTGGTGGTCTGGAACCAAACCCCAATATCGCTGAGGTATTCCTATACTCATGAGTAGGCAACATGTCTACACACACATATGTCTATAGCATCTATATTAATAATTGTCAGAAATTGTCAGCAACCAAGAAGTCTTTCGATAGATGAATTGTTATTCAAACTGTGATCTATCCATACCATGGAATATTATTCAGTAATAAAAATAAATGGGCTATCAAGCCACACAAGATCATTAAAACTATATTGCTTAAGGAATAAATCAATCTGAAAAGGCTACATACTGTATGATTCCAACTGCATAACATTTTTGAGAAGCAAAAATATAGAAACAGTAAAAATATCAGTGGTTGTCAAAGGTTGAGGAGTGAGAGGGGATTTTATAAATAGGTGAAGCACAAATAATTTCAGGATAGTAAAACTATTATTTATGATATAATGGTGAATTTGTATATTGTGAATTTGTAAAAATTCATGGACCTGTACAATACAAAGAATGAACCCAAATTTAGCTATTAATTTTAATTAACAATAATATATCAATATAATTGGTTTATCAATTCTAACAGTAATGTACTATATAAATACGAGATGTTAATAATAGAGAAAACTGGGGGCAGGTATAGAGTCATATAGGAACTCTGTACTTGAGGTCAATTTTTCTGTAAACTTAAAAGTGTTCTAATATATAAATTATATTATTTAAATATACAAAACTGTTCTAATAAATTATTTTATTTAAAAATAAAATAAAATGGATAAAATTACATTGATCATCAGTGTATAAAATCATTGAGCTGCGTTTCTGTTTTTACAGAAAAGAGTTCCATAAGTAAAGTGAGTCAATATGTATGTCTCTTGTGCCTGCACACTGAGCTCGGGTCCTGTCTCCATTGCTCCATCTCCTAATCTCTGGAAGGCACCAGGTGACTTTGTCACAGCCCATGTCACCTTGTGACCTGCAGGTACTGGGGAATCCATAGGGAGGATACTGGGACACCCAGAAGCTGGGAAATGTTACTCTCCATTACTTAATTACTAAACCCTGCTGACAGCAGCTCAGTGGATGTCAGCTAAGATGGCCAACTAAATGCAGCCAGGAAAAACATCTCACACCAAAAGACAGGGACATCAGGAAGACTGGGAAACTGTGAGCAGATTTTTGGAAGGAAGGCATTCAGAGTGGATGGAGGGAGGATGCAAACACTAGGCTGGAGAGGGATAAGCTGGGAACATGTGACTGGGCTGCTGAGCACTGGGACTTACCCCTGACTCGCAGTGGCTCCTGGGAAGGGGTGAGTTAAACAGACAAGGAGTGGCCCACTCTTACCATGGACCTTGGAATTCTAGCTACAGGAGACCCCATGACCCAATGGACACTTGGGCTGGAAGGGAGAACTGCTTAGAGAGGTGGCAGGAGCAGGACTCCAGCCTCTGCAGAACCTAGAGGGTTTGCCATGGAAATGAAATGGCTGCAGTGGAAGACAGCCAGTGATCCCCATACCCCACAGCTTCCCACGTTTCCCTATGTGGCTTTAGCTTTTGGGTAATAATTAGACATGGACAAAGCAGCGAGGTCTTGCCCATGAAATGGGGACAGTCTGCTCTGAGTGCTACCCTGTCTGCTAGCCTCTCCTGGGGCCCTACCCTGGACATACCTGCATGCAAAGCAGCCTCACATCCTGAATCAGAATGCTGCCCAAGGACCCTCTTTATATCTTCCTCACTGCAGACCAAGCCTAACTGTTAAGGAGCTCCAGAAAATTGGTCCCACCAATGCACACACACCCACTCATGGCCTTCCCCGACCGAATCCTCCTGCCATCACTTTGCTCCCGCCAGCACCTCATCCCATTGATGCATGGGCACTCCACCACTCCACTGCTGCAACCAGCACCAGTGCATGCAAAAACACTGGAGTCCTGCCCCTGCTGTGCTGCTGCCACCGGTGCAAGCCCATGCAAGAATGTTGCCAAAGTAACCCCACTGATGAGTGCCACACATCCACACCACTGTTGCTGCCGGAATGCACAAGGGACCACAGTCCCTGCTGTCACTATGCTAATGAAGTACTTTGTCTGGCAACCCCCATTAGACTCCTGTGACCAGAAAACTGGGAGCAATTCAATCCCTCCAGTGTAACAGTTTCCTAACCTCAAGGGGCCAGAGAACAAAGCAACCGGCCTGGTATTAGTCCCCCAGAGTTAGAGCATACATCCCAGGAGTGCTGATCTGAACCTCAACACCCTGAAATCTTCCAGAAAGGAAGTCAGTTGACTAAACAGATCTTATAACACAATAAAATACCCAAAGGTATCAACAAAAATAAAAGCAAAACTCCCTATACAAAGGAGAGCAACTTCAAAGATTAAGGAACATCACCCAACACAGATGAGAAAGAGCCAGTGCAAGAACTTTGGAAACTCAAAAAACCAGAGTGTCTTCTTACCTCCAAATGACACCACTAGTTTTCCAGCAACGGTTCTTAAACATGCTGAAATGGCTTAAATGACAGACATGGGATTCAGAATATGGATAGGAAAGAAGTTTATCAAGATTCAGGAGGAAGTCAAAATATAATACAAAGAATTTAAGGAATACAATAAAATTATATCAAAGCTGAAAGATGAAATCGCTATTTTAAGAAAGAACCAAATTGATCTGACAGAACTGTAAAACTTACTTCAAGAATTTCAGAGAAGAATTGCATGTATTAAGCAAAATGTATCAAGCTGAGGAAAGAATCTCAGAGCTCAATAATTGCTTTTCTGAATGAACTCAGACAAAAATAAAGAAAAAGAGATTAAAAAAATAAACAAAATTTGAGAAATACAGGATTATGGAGAGACCAAATCTATGACTCATATCCCTGAAAGAGAGAAAGAGAAAGCAAGTAACTTGGAATGCATATTTCAGGATATTATCTATGAAATTTTTCACACCTTCATTAGAGAGGCCAACATTCAAATTCAGGAAATGAACAAAAATAATAATTTTAAAAAACCCTATGATATTCTATGGAAGACAACCATTCTCAAGACATATAGTCATCAGATTCTCCAAGGAAGTCATGGAAGAAAAAATGTTAAAGGCAGCTAGAGAGAGGAAGCACGTAACCTACAAAGGGAACCCCATCAGGCTAACAGAAGATCTTTCAGTAGAAACCTACAAACCAGAAGAGACTGGGAGCCTATATTCAGCATTCTTAAATGAAAGCAATTCCAACCAAGAATTTTATATACAGTCACAGTAAGCTTCATAAGCAAAGGAGAAATAAGACCCTGTTCAAACAGGATAAATAAATGTGAAGGGAATTTGTTACTACCATACCTACCATATAACGGTGTGCTAATTATGAAAATGAAAGACTATTACTGGCCATCACAGAAAACACACTAAAATACATAGACTATTGTAACTATAAATCAACTACACAATTAACTCTGCAAAATAATCAGCTAACAACATGATGACAGGATCCAATCTGCAAATATCAATATTGACCTTGAATAAAAAACAGGCTAAATGCCTCAATTAAAAGGCAGAGTGGCAAATTGGATAGAGATGCAGGACCAAATGGTATGTTGTCTTCAAGAGAACTATCTCGCATGCAATGACACCCATAGGCTCAAACTAAAGGGATCAATACAAATGTACTAATAAAATGGAAAAGAGAAAAACAGTTGTTACTCTAATTTCAGACAAACAGACTTTAAACTAACAGTGATCAAAACAGACAAATAAGAGTATTACATAATGCTAAAGGATTCAATTCCACCAAAAGACCTAACTATTCTATATGTATTTGAACCCAAGTCAGGAGCACCTAGATTCATAAAGCAAGAACTAAGAAACCGCCAGGTGCCGTGGCGTGCACCTGTAATCCCAGCACTTTGGGAGGCTGAGGCAGGTGGATCACTTGAGGTCAGGAGCTCGAAACCAGCCTGGCCAACATGGTGAAACCCCGTTTCTACTAAACATACAAAAATTAGCCAGGCTTGGTGGCACATGCCTGTAATCCCAGATACTGGGGAGGCTGAGGCAAAAGAATTGCTTGAACCCGGGAGGCAGAGGTTGCAGTGAGCTAAGATCACGTCACCGCACTCCAGCCTGGGTGAAGAAGTGAGACTCCATCTCAAAATAAATAAATAAATAAAGAACCTAAGAAACTAACAGAGAGACATAGGTAATGCCACAGTAACAGTAGGTAACTTCAACACACCATTGACAGCATTAGACAGATCATGGGGGCAGGAAATGAATAAAGATATTTGAGTCCCGAACTCAAATCTAGAACAAATGGACATAACAGATATCTACAGCACTCTCCAACCAAAAACAACCGAATGTACATTAGTCTCATGTGTTCATGGCACATACTTCAAAATTGACTACATAACTGGACATAAAATAGTTCTCAGCAAATTAAAAAAAGTTATGCCAACCACACTCTTAGACCACAATGCAATAAAAATAAAAATTAATACTAAGATGATCACTCAAAACCATATCACTAAATGACAATTTAACTACCTGCTCCTGAATGATGTTTGGGTAAACAATGAAAGTAAGAAAGAATTCAAGAAATTATTTGAAATGAATGAGAACAAAGATACAGCAGACCAGAATCCCTGAAACACAACTACAGCAGTAAGAGGAAAGTTCACAGTGCTAAATGCCCACATAAAACAGTTAGAAATTCTCAAATTAGCAATCAGATGTCACATATAGAAGAACTAGAAAAGCAAGAGAAAACTAAACTCAAAATTAGCAGAACACAAGAAATACACAAAATCAGCAGAGCTGAAGTACATGAAATTGACATGCACAAAAAACATACAAAAGCTCAATGTCACCAGAAGTTGGTTCTTAGAAGGAATAAGATTGATAGATGCTAGCTGGATTGAGAGAAAGAGAGAGAGAGAGAGAGAGAGAGAGAGGTTTCAAACAAACAATCAGAAAAGACAATAAGGACATTACCACTGACTGCAGAGAAATTAAAAAAAAAATAGTGAGGTTGGGGGAGGAGTGAAGAAAGATGGTTGAATAGAAGGCTCCATTGATGGTGCCCCCAGCAAGGATGCAAATTTAATAACTATCTAGACAAAAGGCCATCTTCATGAGAACCAAAAATCAGGTGAGAATTCAAAGTATCTGGTTTTATATTTATATAGCTTAAAGAGGCAGAAGAAAACAATCTTAAATTACAAACACCACTCTCTCCCCATCCCTGGTAGTGGATGTGCAGTGAGGAGAGAGAATCTGTGCACTTGAGAGATACGGAGAGTAGCAATTGTGACACACTGCATTGAACTCAATGCTGTTCTGTTATAGCAGAAAGCAAAACCAGACCAAACTCAGCTGATGCCTGTCCATAGAGGAGGTATTTAAACCAGCCCTAGGTTGAGGGGAATCACCCACCCCAACAGTTGGAATTTGAGTTCTGCAAAGCCTCCCCACTTCAGGCTGGAGTGCTATGGGTCCCTAAACAAACATGAAAGACAGCCACGAGTGCTGCAATTAGTAGGGGAGTCCTAGTGCTGAACTGGGCTTAGAACCAGTAGATGGGTGAGCCACGCAACCCACTGAGACACCAGCCAGAGCTGCCAAAGGAAGTCTGGTGCCACCCTTCACTTAAACACAGGCTGCATATCTTGCAGCTCCCAGAGTCCCCTTCCTTCCACTTGAGGAGAGGAGAGGAAATTGTGGGAAGAACATTGTTTTACATCTTAGATACCAGCTCGGTCAAAGCAGGATAGGGCATTTGTCAGAGACATGACGTGCCCTTTCCAGGAACAAGCACCCAGATAACATTTCTAGACATACCTTAGGTCAGAAGGGAGCCTGCTGCCTTGAAGGGAAGAACCCAGTCTTGGCAGGATTTATCACTTGCTAACTGAACAGCCCTTGGGCCCTGAATAGCCAGCAGTAATACCCAGGTACTACATGATGGGTCTTGGGTGAGACTCTGAGACTTGCTGGCTTCAGGTGAGATTCAGTACATTCCTAATTGTGGTGGCTATGGAGAGAGACTTCTGCGTGAGAAAAGTGAAAAGTAAAGGGGACTTTGTCTTTCACAATAGTTACAAGCTCTGTCACAGTGGGATAGAGCACCTGGCAGGCTTTGGGGGTCCCCAATTACAGGATTTGGCTTTTAAATGATATTTCTGGACCTGCCCTATGCCAGATGGGAGCCCACTGCTCTGAAGGGTGACTCCAAGGCAAGGCAGCATTCTTCCCAAGTTGACTTAAGAAAGTCCTTGTTCCTTAAAGAAACATTGGCAATAACCTGGCAGTACTCCCCATGGGCCTGTAGTGGCTACAGTGTGAAGCAACTCTGCCTGTAAAAAGGGGAGGGAAGAGCAGTAAGGACTTCACTTCATGGACTGAGTCCCAGCTCAGTAATAGTACAATAAAACAAAACAAAACAAAACAAAACAAAACAAAAACAGGTAGGCTTCAAAGATCTTTGACCCCAGTCCCGGGCTCCCAATGGCACCTCTCTACTTGCCTGGGACCTGGGGAAATTTATGCCCTGAAGAAAAAGAAACAAGCCTGACTGCCAACTGCTGATTAGAATTGAAACATTTCTTAAAACACAATATACCAAAACCTATGATACAGGGAAAGCAGTAATAAGAGGAAAATTTGTAGCTATGAGATCAAAAAATGAGAAAAATTTCAAATGAATAACGTAATGATGCATCTTGTAGAACTAGAAAAGGAAGAGCAAACCAAATCAAAAATTAGTAGAAAAAAGTAATAAATATCAAAGCATAAATAAAATTGAAATGGAAAGTAATACAAAACATTAGCAAAACTAAATGTTGGCTTTTTGAAGTTAAATAAAATTAACAAACTTTTAGCACAACTAATAAAAAAAGAGAAGACACAAACATATAAAATCAGAGATGAGAAAGAAGACATTATAATTCATACTGCAGATATTCAAAGGATCATTAGGTGACTACTATGAAATACTACATGCCAATAAATTGGAAAATCTAGAAGAAATAAACAAATTCCTAGATACATATAACCTACCAATATTGAACCGTGAATAAATACAAAATCTGAACAGACCAACAATAAGAAATTAGATTGAAGCCATAAAAAAATAAAATAGTCTGCCAGCAAAGAAAAACCTGGGACCCGATGGCTTCACTGCTGAATTCTACCAAATATTTAGAGAAGAACTAATACCTATGTCACCCAAATTATGCAAAATACAGAGGAGGAGGGAACAGATCCAAACTCATTCTACAAGGCCAATATTACCCTGATAGCAAAATCAAAGACATATTAAAAAAGGAAAACTATGGGTCAATATCATTGATAAATATTTACATAAAAATAATCAATAAAATACTAGCAAATAAAATTTGACACCACGTCAAAAACATCATTCATCATAATCAAGTGGTATTCATCCCAGGGATACAAAGGTGGTTCAACATGGGCAAATCAATTAATGTGATACATCATACCAACAGAATGAAGGGAAAAATCTATATGATAATTCCAGTTTATGCTGTAAAAACATTTGATAAAAGTAAACATCCCTTCATGATAAAAGACCTTTAAAAACCTGGAAATGAAAGAAACAAAATGCAACAGAATTAAAACTTCTTGGTAATACTCCACAAACACGGGCAACCAAAGTAAAAATGGACAAATGGGATCACATCAAGTTAAAAAGCTCTGCACAGCAAAGGATACAATCAACAAAGTGGAGACAACACACGGAGTGGGAAAAAATATTTACAAAGTAGCTATCTGAAAAGGAATTAAAAACCAGAATATATGAGGAGCTCAAACAGCTCTATAGGAAAAAAAATCAAATAATCTGATCAAAATACAAGGAAAATATTTGAACATACAACTTCTCAAAAGAAGAAAAACAAACGGCATGCAATAACAAATTCTGCTGAAGATGTGTTGGAAAGGGAACCTCATTCACTGTTGCAGGAAATGTAAATTAGTACGACCACTATGGAGAACAATTTGGAGGTTCCTCAAAAATCTAAAAATAGAGTTAATAGAGTTATCACATGATCCAGCAATCCCACTGCTGGGTATATATCCAAAAAAAAAAAAAAAAAAAAAAGAAATCACTATGTTGAAGAGATATCTGCACTATCATGTTTACTGCAGCACTATTCATAGTAGCCAAGATTTGGAAACAATCTAAGTTTCTATAAACAAATGACTAAAGAAAATTTGGCACTTATAAACAATGGAGTACAATTCACCTATAAAAAAATGAGATCCTGTCAATGGCAACAACATGGATAGAATATGAGGTCATTATGTTTAATGAAATAAGCCAGACACAGAAAGACAAGCATGATGTGTTCTCACTTATTTGTCGGAGCTAAAAATTCAAACAATTGAAGCCATGGATATCGAGAATACAAAGATGGTTACCAGAGACTAGAAATAGTAATCCATGGGCTGTGATGGAAGGGAGGAGTGTTGATGGGTAAAAAACATACTTATAAAGAAAAAATTGGTTACTGTAGCCTTGTAGTATAGTTTGAAGTCAGGTAGCGTGATGCCTCCAGCTTTGTTCTTTTGACTTAGCATTGTCGTGGAGATGCGGGCTCTTTTTTGGTTCCATATGAACTTTAAAGCAGTTTTTTCCAATTCTGTGAAGAAACTCATTGGTAGCTTGATGGGGATGGCATTGAATCTATAAATAACCTTGGGCAGTATGGCCATTTTCACGATATTGATTCTTCCTATCCATGAGCATGGTATGTTCTTCCATTTGTTTATGTCCTCTTTTATTTCACTGAGCAGTGGTTTGTAGTTCTCCTTGAAGAGGTCCTTTACCAAAACAGAGATATAGACCAATAGAACAGAACAGAGCCCTCAGAAATCATACCACACATCTACAGCCATCTGATCTTTGATAAAGCTGAGAAAAACAAGAAATGGGGAAAGGATTCCCTATTTAATAAATGGTGCTGGGAAAATTGGCTAGCCATTACTCCTTATACGAAAATCAATTCAAGATGGATTAGAGACTTAAATGTTACACCTAATACCATAAAAACCCTAGAAGAAAACCTAGGTAATACCATTCAGGACATAGGCATGGCAAGGACTTCATGTCTAAAACACCAAAAGCAACGGCAACAAAAGCCAAAACTGACAAATAGGATCTAATTAAACTAAAGAGCTTCTGCACAGCAAAAGAAACTACCATCAGAGTGAACAGGCAACCTACAGAATGGGATAAAATTTTTGCAAACTACTCATCTGACAAAGGGCTAATATCCAGAACCTACAGAGAACTCAAACAAATTTACAAGAAAAAAACAAACAACCCCATCAAAAAGTGGGCAAAGGATATGAACAGACATTTCTCAAAAGAGGACATTCATACAGCCAACAGACACATGAAAAAATGCTCATCATCACTGGCCATCAGAGAAATGCAAATCAAAACCACAATGAGATACCATCTCACACTAGTTAGAATGGCAATCATTAAAAAGTCAGGAAATAACAGGTGCTGGAGAGGATGTGGAGAAATAGGAACACTTTTACACTGTTGGTGGGATTGTAAACTAGTTCAACCATTATGGAAAACAGGATGGTGATTCCTCAAGGATCTAGAACTAGAAGTACCATATGACCCAGCCATCCCATTACTGGGGATATACCCAAAGGATTATAAATCATGCTGCTATAAAGACACATGCACACGTATGTTTATTGTGGCACTATTCACAATAGCAAAGACTTGGAATCAACCCAAATGTCCATCAGTGACAGACTGGATTAAGACAATGTGGCAAATACACAGCATGGAATACTATGCAGCCATAAAGAAGGATGAGTTTGTGTCCTTTGTAGGGACATGGATGCAGCTGGAAACCATCATTCTTAGCAAACTATCGCAAGAACAGAAAACCAAACACCGCATGTTCTCACTCATAGGTGGGAACTGAACAATGAGATCACTTGGACTCGGGAAGGGGAACATCACACACCGGGGCCTATCACGGGGAGGGGGAAGGTGGGAGGGATTGCATTGGGAGTTATACCTGATGTAAATGACGAGTTGATGGGTGCAGCACAGCAACATGGCACAAGTATACATATGTAACAAACCTGCACGTTATGCACATGTACCCTAGAACTTAAAGTATAATAAAAAAAAAAAAGAAAAAATTTGACCTAGTCTTTGCTAGAACTAAATGATGACTATAATAATAAATAATTTAATTGTTCATTTTAAAATGAGTATAAGTATATAATTTGATTGGATAAATGGTTGAGGTGATGCATACCTATTTACCCCAATGTTAATATCATGCATTGCATGTTTGTATCAAGATATCTCATGTAACCCATAAATGTATATACCTACAAAAATTAAAAAATATTAAAAGTAATACAAAAAAAACCTCTATACAAACAAATTAGAAAACCTATAAGAAATCAATAAATGTACAACCTCCCAATATTGATCCAGGAAGAAGTTTAAAACCTGAGCAGTAATAATAAGTTCTTAAATTGATGCAGTAATAAAAAGCTTACCAACCAGAAGCAGCCCTGGACCAGATGGATTAACAGCCAAATTCTATCAGATGTATAAATAAGACTTGTTAGCATTCCTATTAAAACTATTCCAAAAAAATTAGGATAAGGGTTTTCTCCTTAACTCATTCAATGAGGCCAGTTTCTTTCTGATACCAAAACCTGGCAGACACACACACACACAAAGAAAACTTCTGGGCAATATTCTTGCTGAACACAGAAGCAAAAATTCTCAACAAAGCCCTAGCAAACCACATCCAGCAGCACACAAAAAAGCTAATCCACCACAGTCAAGTAGGCTTTGTCTCTGAGATTCAAGGCTGATTCAACATATGCAGATCAGTAAGTCACATACACAGAATTAAAAACAAACAAACAAAAACAAACACCTATCTCAAAAGATGCAAAAAAGGCTTTTGATAAAATTAAACATTCCCTCATGTCCTTCAATAAACTAGGTATTGAAAGAACATGCCTCAAAATAATAAGAACCATCTATGACAAACCCATAGCCAATATTGTACTGAATGGGCAAAAGCTGGAAGCATTCTCCTTGAAAATCAGAACAAGACAAGGATGCCCACTCTCACCATTCCTATTGAATATAGTACTGGAACTTCTGGTCAGAGCAATCAGGCAAGAGAAATAGATAAAAATCATCCAAATAGAAAGACAGGAAGTCAAGCTATCTCTATATGTACATAGATATAATTTTATATGTAAAAATTTCAGTTGTCTG
Source organism: Macaca thibetana thibetana (assembly GCF_024542745.1). Classification (NCBI taxonomy): domain Eukaryota; kingdom Metazoa; phylum Chordata; class Mammalia; order Primates; family Cercopithecidae; genus Macaca; species Macaca thibetana. The sequence continues at coordinate 139,760,772 of NC_065598.1, forward strand.
TGCTCATAAACACCTAGATCTGTAAACAATTTCAGCAAAGTTTCAGGCTACAAAATAAACCTACAAAATTCAGTATCATTTCTGTACACCAACAACATCCAAGCTGAGTGTCAAATAAAAAAATAAATCTTATTTTACATTATCCAAAAAATAAAATAAAATATACCCTAAGAATACAGCCTACCAGGGAGGCGAAGAATGTCAACATGAGAATTACAAAATACTGCTGAAAGAAATCATACATGACACAAACAAGCGGAAAATCATTTCATGTTCATGCATAGGAAAAATACTGTTAAAATGGCCATATTGCCTGATGCAATTTACACATTCAATGTTATTTCTGTCAAACTACCAATGGCATTTTTCACAGAAGAAGAAGATAACTACTCTAAAATTCATATGGAACCAAAAGAGAGACCACATAGTCAATATAATCTTAAGCAAAAGAAACAAAACTGGAGGCATCACATTATCTGGCTTAAAACTATACTACTAGGCTAAAGTAAACAAAACAGCATGGTCCTGGTACAAGAACAGACACATAGACCAATGGAATAGAATAGACATTCCAGAGATAATGCTACACACCTGAAAGCATCTGACTTTTGACAAAGTCAACAAAAACGAGAAATGGGGAAAGGACTACCAATTCAATAAATGGTTCAGGAGTAACTGGCTAGCCATATGCAGAAGACTGAAATTGGACACCTTCCTTATACCATATAAAAATTAACTCAAGATGGATTGCAGACTTAAATTTAACATTTAAAACTATATAAACCATGAACAATGACCTAGGAAAATCATTCTAGACATAAGCCCTGGCAAAAATTTTATGATGAAGGCTCCAAAAGCAATTGCAACAAAAACAAAAATTGACAATTGGAATCTAATTAAAATAAAGAGCTTCTGCACAGCAAGAGAAACTATCATCAGAGTAACCAGACAACCTAGAAAATGGGAGAAATTATTTGCGAAGTATGCTTCGGACAAAGATCTAATATGAAGAATCTATTAAGAAATTTAAACAAATTGACAAGCAAAAAACAGACAACCCCACTGAAAAGTGGGCAAAATACATGAACAAACATTTTCAAAAGAGGACTTACACATGGCCAACAAGCATATGAAAAAATGCCCAACATCATTAATCATTAGAGGAATACAAATCAAAGCCAAAATGAAATACTATCTCACAACAGTCAGAATGGCTATTATTAAAAAGTCAATAAATAAAAGATGCTAATAAGGTTGCGGAGGAAAGGGAAGGCTTATACACCATTGGAGGAAATGTGAATTAGTTCAGCCACTGTGGAAATTAGTTTGGAGATACCTCAAAGACCTAAAAACAGAACTACCATTCTACCTAGAAAACCCATTACTGAGCATATACCCAAAGGAATATATATCATTCTACCATAAAGACACATACATGCATATGTTCACTACAGCACTATTCACCATGGCAAACACATGGAATCAACCTAAATGCCCATAACAGTACACTGGATAAAGGAAACATGGTACATAGACATAATGGTATATGCAGCCATGGAAAAATGAGATAATTTCCTTTGGAGAAACATGGAACAGAATATATGGAGTAATATAGGAATAGAAAATTAAATTATGCATGTTCTCACTTATAAGTGGGAACTAAACATTGAGTACAAATGAACACAAAAAGGGAAACAATAGACACCAGGGCCTACTTGAGGGTTCAGGGTAGGAGGATGGTGAGGACTGAAAAACTATAGACATTCCAGAGATAATGCTACACACCTGAAAGCATCTGACTTTTGACAAAGTCAACAAAAACGAGAAATGGGGAAAGGACTACCAATTCAATAAATGGTTCAGGAGTAACTGGCTAGCCATATGCAGAAGACTGGGTATTGGGTAATATGCTTATTAGCTGGGTGACAAAACAATCTGTATACCAAACCCCCATGACACATAATTTACCTATATAAAAAACCTGCACATGTACCCTGAATCTAAAATAAAAGTTAAAAACATGTGTATGGTTATATTTAAGATGTTTGTTATATATTAATGAATTTGCCAAAGTGTTTTACCAATCCCCACACCAATGATCACTGTTCCATCTCAGACTCTTGTATGGGATTTTCAATTTTTTGAACTATTCCAATCCTGTCAAGTCAACTCACAAAACAGTAAATATTGGTTACATGTATGCTAAGTCATGAGAATATGGATAGAAATAACAAAATGCTTATTCTAATAGGAAAACAAAGGTAGTAGGCTTGTCTCTTCTTGGCTCCTCAGCATCTTCCATTGATCTAACCCTTAGCTGTATCAAAACATTGAATAATTTTTTCTCTTATCTTATGAATTCAATTTTTCAGTGAATAAAACATAACTTATTATGCCTGTAAAACAGAAAACCCTTATGTTTATCAGTAGTTTGCTCCATTTTAATGCTGAGTACTTATTCCATAGTAAAGGATTAACACAGTTTCTTTATCCTTTCACCAGCTGATGGACTTTGGGTTGTTTCTAGTTTGGGTTTATTATGAATAAAGCTGATATCAATATTTGTGCACAAATCTTTGCTGGTGTATCTCAAAAAGATTATGCTAAGTGAAACAATTCAAACATAAAAGACTATGTATTGTCTAATTTTATTTATATGTTATGGAAGAGACAAAGTATAGTGGCAGATATCTGATCAGTGACAAAGGAACACAAAGAAATTTTATGAGTGATAGAAATACTCTATATATTGATTTTGGTGGTTGCTACATGCCTATGTTCATTTGCCAAAACTCATCAAATTGTGCACTTAAAGTTGGTTAAAAAATTTTGTAATTTTACCTTAATAAAACTGACCAAGAAAACAGACAAAAACTAATTGGCAAAGATAGTACAGTATCAACCTATCAACTGCCCCATAATTTGCAAAACTGGCTCTCGCACTGATGTTAGTTTATTCTATTATACAGAGAAGTGTTAGTTCCTCCTCTTCATTGTCTTAATACCTACTTCCCTTTCAGGGTTTTATTTTGTCAACTGTGAATGGAAAATAACGTGGTTGCTGAGCCATACATTTCTTTATGTCCTTTAACTACAGAAAGATGCAGCTGAAGCTTTCAAAATAGTGTTTATAATGACTACATTCTAAATCAAGGATGATTCTAATTCCCAGTCTCCATCTGGCGGGACTGAAGGGGATGCTTTTATTTCTTCAGTTGCAGAGTGTTTATGGCTGTATCCACAGTGCTTATCATAGTAGGCATTCCACAAATATTTATTGACTAAAGAAAATACTGTCAAAATGTTCATTCTGTTTTAAAGTATACTATTGGGAAAAAAATGGATCTGATGAGAAAGCCTCCTTAACTATAATATAATCTATAATCACAGACTACCAGCCTCTTTAGAAATAAGAGTACATGGTGCAGTGCTCCATACAAATATTTCCACTAGGACAAAGCCACTCTTTTTCCCACTTGTTGGTGGCTGCTAAAGACTCACAGCTTATGATTCCCCTCTGGAACTTGCCTTTGACCTAACGAAGCAACCCTGCCCAAAGCTGTACATCTTCGTTTACAACAGTCTGCACTGAATGCCTGGTCAGTGTGAAGGGACAAAGACCTGACCCCCCTGCCTCAATTCAGGACAATTCTGAAGGACAACTCCAGGTTCAGAGGTCCCTGTGGGATAGCCTGATTGCAACTACATCAAGGTTTAAATTTTCTCTCTGCTCTTTCTTCTTCTCTCATTCACCTAAAGATGCCACTCTTGAGGCCATTCTCCAATAAACCTACATTATACAACTATTTGTTGCCCTGAGAAACCTGACCTATAGTCTCAATTACGGGATTTTGGAGCTGGATTATTCACTGGTTAGCTAGATGGGATGACCTCATTTCTGGTAGTAGTTGGAGTAGTAATAGTCACTAGCATGATATAGCAGTGCAATTATTAAAATATTCATTGGTGGTAAACTGGAATGGAATAGGGGATAGAAAAGAATGTAATAGTATACACAATATCTGAGGCCTTTACAAGGTTTTAGGAGAGTGGTAATTATAAGGGGTAGGAAATTTGATGATTTTGTGGTTATTAATGATGCACTGGAGAAAAACAAGGAAAGGCTGAGTGTAACAAATTCCCAATTTAAGGCAGAATAGAAAAATCTGAGGGATTCTTTTTTACAAAGAACCTCTCATCTTCTGCAGCTGAAGGGCAGAAAAAGATGAGGCTATGGCTCAGAAGTTATTTATAAGGGTAGAGTAGCTCAAGAAGCTTGAATGCTTGGATGTGAGGGTGATCTGGCTGTGACATCTGTCACCCCATTGATCGCCAGAGTTGATCCAGTTGATATGGCTGGCTAGGCGGGTGTCTCCTTCCTGCCTCACCACTCCATGTACATCCCTCCTGAGCTGCGTGCTTGGTCAAAGAGGACAACCATCCCTGATAGAGGAGGACCGGTCTTCGGTCAAGGGTATACGAGTAGCTGCACTCCCCTGCTAGAGCCTCCAAACAAGCTCTCAAGAAGCCTGAATGTTTAATCCCGATTATGTTAGACAGAACCATCACAGAGAAGAAAAAAAACTCTGAATCTTGGGATGGGGCCATCTGTGTCAATATATCTGCAATTCTTGATTCCCCAGGTTCCCTTGAACCCAATGAGTTGGCCCAGTGGCTCACTGTTCTCTGTCAAAATAGCATTCACTCTTTGCTTGAAGAAGGTGCACAGGTTTTTGCTTTGTACAACAATTTAGAGTCACAATTAATCTCCACCCACCTTCTGGCCAAGAGAAAAATAACTAAGGTGAAGTAATAACATAACTTGGCTAGGGAAAGTAGTGGGCTGGCAAAGGAGAGAAAGGGAGTGTATGCTGAATGGACGGGAGATACTAAAAACAAAAAGGGTATAAACAGGGCTAGACCCTGGAGATGATGACTCAAAGGGAGGCAAAATGTAGTTGGAAGGGGTGAGTTTATCAATATGGAATAGATGTCTTAGGATTAAGGATTTTAAAACCTAGCAAAGGTAAGCAAGTGCAAAAAGTCCCTACTCGAAGTGAAGAAGAGTAATGCAAAAAGTGCCTACTCTAAGTGAAAAATAAATACCATGGTAGAAGGAAGAAGGAATCCAAAAGTTCAGATAGTTAGACATGCTAGAGCAGATTTACTATATAAGGCCAGAACAACCAACAGCTCATCACAGGCTGCAGACAGGTCCAGATGAAAATCCATTTAACAAAGGAATATGGAATACACTGGTAACAAAGGAACTGGCAATGTTGAGAAACCAGTGTGTGGCTGTGTTACTTTTATATTGCTGTGTACCAAGATACCACAAATTTATTGCTTAAAACAACATACAATTATTATACTACAATTTTCATGGTCAGGAGTCAAGGTATAGCTTAACTGAATCCTCTGTTTCAAGATCTCTCAAAAGGCTACAGTCAAGGTGCCAGCCATCCTGCATTCCTTTCTGGGGCTCAGGGTTCTCTTTCCAAGCTTCCATGGTTGTTGCAGAATCTATTTCATTGTGGAACTGAGAACCCTGGCTTCTTACTGGATATTTACTGGAATTGTCCTCAGGTCATAGAGGCTGGCCACAGTAACATCATGTGGCTGGCCCTATCCATAGGCATTTCACAACATGCCTTTTTGCTTCTCTAAGTCTAGAAGGAGAAACTTTCATTCCAGTCTACTAAGACAGAGAATATATAACGTTATATATACAGAGTATGTATAATACTGTATGTATACAGAGTATAATGATATATACTGTATAATGCTATACATACTCTGTATATATACAGTATGTATTGTATAATGTGCTGTAATCAAGGAATGACATCCCATGACCTCTGCTATATTCTGTTGGCTAGAAGCAAGTGAAAGGTTTTTCCCACACTCAAGAGGAGGGGATTATACGGTGGCATGTGAGATACTGAGTGTTATCCTAGGATTTATACGCTGGCTGTACTCTCTAGGTCAGGGTTGAGAGTAGGAGATGGTGTTACAGATTTATTTTCCCTGACAGCAAAGAGGACAAGAGGATTCAAAAAATAAATAGAGACCAGGTGGCAGTAATTAAATGGTAGAAGCCCAGTATATACAATGATCATAAAGTGCATCAAGACCAGAGTAGATCAGGTTGCCAAAGGATTCTGATCCACAAAGAGCTTTAAGGATGACTAATAGAATACAGTGTCTCTGAGGGCAAGATAAATGGATAGTAAACAAAGGTACTGCTTAATTTATACAACCAAGATCAATCAAGAATAGGTGATGAAGAAACTGAAGGTAGGTGATCCAGTGAAAAATTATGGTCTCTTGCCCACATTCTGGATGATAGTCAGTTCTCAGACCCAGAACTCACTGATTGAAAACTAGGCCAGGTTCCCATAGAGAAAGACCCTGCCAACACCATGGTAAGGATATAAGGTGAATAGTACCACAGTATTTCTCCAAAAGAACCTATAACCATCCACTTCTGTAATTGCACGTTGTGGAAAGGATAATACCACATATTTTGAGACGTGGAGTCCAAGCCGGCATTGATTCTCAGAGACCTTAAATGTCATTAGCCGCCCCCCCCTTTAAAGTTGGTACTTATAGGGAGCAAATAATAAGTGGAGTTATGGAGCATATAGAGATCACTGGGTCTACAGATGTACCTCATGGTAATTATTCTAGTTACTGAATGTATAATTGGAATGTACATACTTGGGAGCTTACAGAGACCCCACTTTGGGTTTTGGCTTGAAGGTAAGAGGTATCATTCTGCAGAAAACTGAGCGACAATCACCGAAACACTCAACACCACAATCCATTCACTGCTGGCCAACATAGCAAATCTAAAACAATACTGCATCCCAGAAAAAATGGCAGAAATTAGTACCTGATTAAAAGACTTCAGGGAAACAGACAGTCATCCATCATTATATTTCCATCTGTTTTTGGATCCTACAAAAATAAATGTACCCTGGCAGATGAAATTGGACTATTAAAAACTCAACCAAATAATATCCTCAATCACACCTTTTGTGCTGATGTAATAGCTTTGCCAGATCAGATAATTATGCCCTCGGGTAAACGGTGTTTGGCCAATGATGCAGCTAATCTGCATGGGCAAGTGGCCTCAAACTGTATGGCACCCCCAGTTCTTGCACTGGCAGTTTTCCCTCAGCTCACCCCTATGGCCACATAATTGAGACTAAGGAAAGCCAGCCTTGGTTTACAGTAGGGTCTGCTCGGTATGTAGGTACAGCCCCCAGGTGGACTGTGACGACATTATAGCTTCACACAGGGATGCCCCCCTAAGATAGCAGAGAAAGAAAACCCTCTAAATCCTTAGAGCTAAAGCCAATGCACCTGCTCACCCATTTCATGTGAAAAGAGAAGGGGTCTGGAATAATTATATTTAAAAAATCATTGTTTGGCTTATTGCTCCAAGACTTAGAATAAAAAAGACTGGAGGATCACAGACAAGGAAGTCTAAGGAAGAGGCATGTGAATGGACTTATGGTAGTGTGCACACTGTGAAGACATCTGGATTACATACTAATGCTCTCCAAGAACCATCGACCATGAGAAAGGCACCAAACAAATAGAATTATTTGGTCAGCTGACATTAACCAGTTTCTTTTATTGGCTACCTCAGCTGGCATAAAAAGCACGTAGGTGAAGTAGCCATGTTGATAGATACGAATGAAGGTTATGCATGGGCCTAATGGCAGGAATGCTCATTCATCAAGTCTGATATAGCTGTTAACACCATCCACTGTTCCATATGCTATCATAGGAGATCAAAACTAATGCTCTAATATGGCAATATTAATTAGACCCACGAGCAACTTGACGGTGGCATATTGACCGAGATCAACGTATATTTTGGATATAACTTTCCCGCTTGCAGGATCTCGGGCAGCACAATTATTCAAGGAATATAGAATGTTTAACCCACTGATATGGGATTCTGCACAACATAATCTTGGATCAAATGATCTACTTTATATCAAAAGAGATATAGTATTTGCACATGACATTTGGGTTCACTGTCTTTATCACATACAACAATACCCAGAAGTGATCAGTCTGATAGAGCAATGGAATGACTTTTTAAAGATACAGCTGAAGCTATAGCTTAGAGATAATGCTCTAAAACATTGAACATCATCACCAATAGATAGAACTCAATGGGTGACAATAGGAATGCCTGTTTATAATTAATTCCTGTGACCTATTTAGGAAATGTGTATGTCCTATCCCTGCAACTTCTTTAGACTCAGTGGTTCTAGACATGTTGGTTCCCAGAGAAGGAACGCTTTTAAAAGCGCAATAGTAAGCTGTGTTTTTGCTGCTTCTTTATCCAATTTTGATGTAAATGGACAAGTAGAGTAGCTAAAAGGTTTCAGCTTAAGAATCTTGCCAGGTGCGGTGGCTCATGCCTGCAATCCCAGCACTTTAGGAGACTGAGGCAAGAAGATTGCTTGAGCCCAGGAGTTTGGAACCAGCTTGAGCAACACAGAGAAAACCCATCTCTACACAAAGTTAAAAATTAGCCAGGCATGGTGGCACATGCCTGTAGTCCCAGCTACCAAGCAGGCTGAGTTGGGAGAGTCATTTCAGACTGGGAGGTCGATACTGCAATGAACTGTGATTGCACCACTGTGCACTGCAGCCTGGGAAACAGATCAAGACTCTGTCTCAAAAAATAAAAATAAATAAAATTCTGTGAACAAAGACTCTAGAATGGGTATTAGAGGAGGGAGATAATAAAAGCGATTTTACCTCTGAGACTAATTATGGCAACAGGGGCTATCTATGGTCATTCGGCATTTTAAGCAAATTGGAAACGTGAAAAAGCTCGGTCAGTGGGTGCCTTGTGAGCTGGGTGAAAAAAAAATCGTCCTTTTGAAGTGTTGTCTTCTCTTACTCTACCCAACAATGAACCAATTTTTCGATTGGATTGCGACATGCGATGAAAAGTGGATTTTATATGACAACCAGCGGTGACCAGCTCAGTAGTTGGACTGAGAAGAAGCTCCAAAGCACTTCCCAAAGCCAAACTTACCAAAAAAAAAAAAAAAATTGTTATGGTCACTGGTGGTCTGCTGCTGGTCTGATCCACTACAGCTTTCTGAATCCCAGCAAAACTATTACATCTGAGAAGTATGCTCAGCAAATCAATGAGATGCACAGGAAACTGCAACACCTGCAGCTGGCATTGGTTCACAGAAAGCGCCCAATTCTTCTCCACAACACCTGATTGCACATCACACAATCAATGCTTCAAAAGTTGAACAAATTGGGTTACGACGTTTTGCTTCATCCGCCATATTTACCTGACCTCTGACCAATGGACTACCACTTCTTCAAGCATCTCAACAACTTTTTGAAGAAAAATGCTTCCACAACCAGGATGCAGAAAATGCTTTCCAAGAGTTTGGTGAATCCCAAAGCATAGATTTTTACACCACAGGAATAATCAAATGTATTTCTTATTGACAAAAATGTGTTGATTGTAATGGTTCTTATTTTGATGAATAAAGATGTATTGGAGCATAGTTATAATGATTTAAAATTCACGGTCCAAAACCGCAATTACTTTTGCAACAACCTAATATATACATTATATTGATTCTGTCTCTCTGGAGATCCTTCATTAATACTATGTGTATATATACTACACACACACTATATATATTATATATCTTTATATATTATATATACATATGTTATATATAACATATATGCATGTTATAGATACACATGTAACATGTATATATAAAAAATATATATGCACACATATAGTACAGGTTGATTATCCCTTATCTGGCATCAAAAGTGTTTTGGAATTCATATTTGGGTTTTGGAATTTTGTATATACATAATGAGTTATTGTGGGGATGGGACCCAAGTCTCAATGCAAAATTCATTTATGTTTCACATACACCTTATTAATTTATACCCTGAAGATAATTTTAGACCATAATTTTAATAATTTTATGCATGAAACAAAGTTTAAGCTATGTTTTTGCTCTGACCAATCACATGGGGCCCAGTGTGAAATTTTCCACTGTGGCACCATGTTGGTGCTCAAAATGTTTCGTATTTTAGAGAATTTTGAATTTCAAGTTTTTGAGTTATGGATGCTGAACCTATAGATAGATAGATAGATAGATAGATAGATAGATAGATAGATAGATAGATGGATGGATGATAGATATGCACATCTATTTGTATGCAAATATGAATATATGTAAATATAAATATATGTTATGTGTGTATGTGTCTATGCATGCATGTGTGTATTTATACAGTTCGCCCTCTATATCCATGGGTTTTACATCATCAGATGGAACTGCAAGGTGAAAATATTTTTAAAATATAATACAAACCAAAACAAAAGACAGTAAAACCAGTATTTACATAACACTTACATTGTATTAGGTATAAATAAACTAGAGATGATTTAAAGTGTATGAAAAGATTGCTGGGCATGGTGGCTCACGCCTGTAATTCCAGCACTTTGGGAGGACGAGGCAGGCGGATCACTTGAGGTCAGGAGTTAGAGACCACCCTAGCCAACATGGTGAAACCCCGTCTCTATTAAAAAAAAAAAAATACAAAAATTAACCGGGCATAGTGGTGGGCGCCTGTAGCCCTAAGGAGGCTGAGGCAGGAGAATCATTTGAACCCAGGGGGTGGAGGTTGCAGCAGTGAGCCGAGATCGCACCACTGCCCTCTTGGGGAACAGCACCAGACTCTGTCTCCAAAATAATAATAATAATAAATAAAGTATATGGAAGGATGTACATAGGTCATCTGCAAATACTACACCCTTTTATATAAGTGACTTGAACATCTGCAGATTATGGTATCTGTATGGATGCTGGCACCAACCCTTTGGAGATACTGATGGATGACTATATACATCTGAACAAATACTATTTGACTACTTGTGATAAAATACTCAGATCTCAGAAAAGTTATAATATTGTAACACTAAGAAAATAAATAGCAATATCAAATAAATCTCAAAACCAAATGACTTAGTAAAATATTATTATCTCTTCTCACTCAAATATTAAGCTTATTCCATCCAAAATTGACAACATTATTTGGTAACTCTAATAATAGCAGCTATGGTTATTTGGTTCCTACTATGTCCCAAGCCTTTGGATAGGCTGCTTTTCATCATATCGTGTATCATCATGGAAGTGTCATATCATTTCATCTTTAACTATTCCATCATGTGTTTCCATCACATATTTCTAGAAGACAATAATCATTTCATTAAGGAATACCACAATACCATTTTCTCTCATAAAAAACAAACTTTTATCATCATGAAATATCATTTGATGTGCAAATTTCACAAAGGTCATCTTTTTTTCAACATATTTGTTTGAATGAGGATCCAAATAAGTTTCACATCTTGATATTGGTTCATGTTATCTCTTAAATCTCATTTAATTAATTATTTATAGAGGCAGGTCTCACTGTGCTGCCCAGTCTGAAGTGTAGTGACATGATTATAGCTCACCGTAACCTTGAACTCCTGGCCTCAAGCCATCTTCCTACCTCAGCTTCCCAGTTGGGATCACAGAAGCCTGCCAACATGCCCAGATAATTTTTAATTTTTTAATAGAGATATGGTCTCACTATGTGGACCAGGTGTGTCTTGAACTCCTGGCCTCAAGCGATCCTATCACCTCAGCCTGCAAAAGTCATTGGATTACAGGCAAGAGTCACCATGACTGGCTCTTAAATCTCTTTTAATTTATAGTTTCTTCTCCATTCTTCTCTTCTTTGTATTCAATTTTGAAATTATTTTTGAGGAAACTTGATTGTTATCTGTGGTAAAAATGACTCCTCCCAAAGACATCCAAATCCGAACTCATGGAAACCAGGAATGTTATCTAATATGAGAATAAAGTGTTTTTGCAGATGTGATTAAGTTAAGGATATTGGAAATAAGAGATTATCCTAGATTATCTGGGTGATATTTCAAGGCAATTTTAAGGCTCTTTTTTTTTTTTTTTTTGAGACAGAGTCTCCCCCTGTCACCCAGGCTGGAGTGGCTCACTGCAAGATCCACCTCCCGGGTTCACGCCATTTATCCTGCCTCTGCCTCCCGAGTTTCTGGGACTACAGGTGCCTGCCACCACACGCAGCTAAATTTTTTTTTTTAATTCTTCTTTTTTTTTTTTTTTTTTTTGAGACAGAGTCTCGCTCTGTCGCCCAGGCTGGAGTGCAGTGGTGCAATCTCGGCTCACTGCAAGCTCCGCCTCCCGGGTTCACGCCATTCTCCTGCCTCAGCCTCCTGAGTAGCTGGGACTACAGGCGCCCGCCACCGCGCCCGGCTAATTTTTTTTGTATTTTTAGTAGAAACGGGGTTTCACCGTGGTCTCGATCTCCTGACCTTGTGATCCGCCCGCCTCGGCCTCCCAAAGTGCTGGGATTACAGGCGTGAGCCACCGCGCCCGGACAATTCTTTTTTTTTAAGTGTACTTTAAGTTCTAGGGTACGTGTGCATAACATGCAAGTTTGTTACATATGTATACATGTGCCATGTTGGTGTGCTGTACTCATTAACTCGTCATTTACATTAGGTATATCTCTTAATGCTATCCCTCTCCCCTCTCCCCACAATAGGACCCGGTGTATGATGATCCCCTTCCTCTGTCCAAGTGATCTCATTGTTCAATTCCCACCTATGAGTGAGAACATGTGGTGTTTGGTTTTCTGTCCTTGTGATAGTTTGCTGAGAATGATGGTTTCCAGCTGCATCCATGTCCCTACAAAGGACACAAACTCATCCTTTTTCATGGCTGCATAGTATTCTGTGGTGTATATGTGCCACATTTTCTTGATTCAGTCTGTCACCGATGGACATTTGGGTTGGTTCCAAGTCTTTGCTATTGTGAATAGTGCCGCAATAAACATATGTGTGCATGTGTCTTTATAGCAGCATGACTTATAATCCTTTAGGTATATCCCCAGTAGTGAGATGGCTGGGTCATATGGTATTTCTAGTTTTAGATCCTTGAGGAATCGCCATACTGTTTCCCACAATGGTTGAAATAGTTTACAGTCCCACCAACAGTGTAAAAGTGTTCCTGTTTCTCCACATCCTCTCCAGCACCTGTTGTTTCCTGATTTTTTAATGATCGCCATTCTAACTGGTGTGAGATGGTATCTCATTGTGGTTTTGATTTGCATTTCTCTGATGGCCAGTGATGATGAGCATTTTTTCATGTTCCTGTTGGCTGTATGAATGTCTTCTTTTGAGAAGTGTCTGTTCATATCCTTTGCCCACTTTTTGATGGGGTTGTTTTTTTCTCGTAAATTTGATTGAGTTCTTTAAAGGTTCTGGATATTAGCCCTTTGTCAGATGAGTAGATTGCAAAAATTTTCTCCCATTCTGTAGGTTGCGTGTTCACTCTGATGGTAGTTTCTTTTGCTGTGCAGAAGCTCTTTAGTTTAATTAGATCCTATTTGTCAATTTTGGCTTTTGTTGCCATTGCTTTTGGTGTTTTAGACATGAAGTCCTTGCCCATGCCTATGTCCTGAATGGTATTACCTAGGTTTTCTTCTAGGGTTTTTATGGTTTTAGGTCTAACATTTAAGTCTCTAATCCGTCTTGAATTAATTTTTGTATAAGGAGTAAAGAAAGGATCCAGTTTCAGCTTTCTACTTATGGCCTGCCAATTTTCCCAGCACCGTTTATTAAATAAGGAATCCTTTCCCCATTTCTTGTTTCTCTCAGGTTTGTCAAAGATCAGATGGCTGTGGATGGGTGGTATTATTTCTGAGGGCTCTGTTCTGTTCCATTGGTCTGTATCTCTGTTTTGGTACCAGTACAATGCTGTTTTGGTTACTGTAGCCTTGTAGTATAGTTTGAAGTCAGGTAGCGTGATGCCTCCAGCTTTGTTCTTTTGGCTTAGGATTGTCTTGGCAATGCAGGGTCTTTTTTGGTTCCATATGAACTTTAAAGCAGTTTTTTCCAATTCTGTGAAGAAAGTCATTGGTAGCTTAATGGGGATGGCATTGAATCTATAAATTACCTTGGGCAGTATGGCCATTTTCACGATATTGATTCTTCCTATCCATGAGCATGGTATGTTCTTCCATTTGTTTGTGTCCTCTTTTATTTCACTGAGCAGTGGTTTGTAGTTCTCCTTGAAGAGGTCCTTTATATCCCTTGTAAGTTGGATTCCTAGGTATTTTATTCTCTTTGAAGCTATTGTGAATGGGAGTTCATTAATGATTTGGCTCTGTTCGTCTGTTACTGGTATATAAGAATGCTTGTGATTTCTGCACAACTGATTTTGTATCCTGAGACTTTGCTGAAGTTGCTTATCAGCTTAAGGAGATTTTGGGCTGAGACGATGGGGTTTTCTAAATATACAATCATGTCATCTGCAAACAGGGACAATTTGACTTCCTCTTTTCCTAATTGAATACCCTTGATTTCTTTCTCTTGCCAGATTGCCCTAGCCAGAACTTCCAACACTATGTTGAATAGGAGTGGTGAGAGAGGGCATCCCTGTCTTGTGCCAGTTTTCAGAGGGAATGCTTGCAGATTTTGCCCATTCAGTATGATATTGGCTGTGGGTTTGTCATAAATAGCTCTTATTATTTTGAGATACATTCCATCAATACCGAATTTATTGAGAGTTTTTAACATGAAGGGCTGTTGAATTTTGTCAAAGGCCTTTTGTGCATCTATTGAGATAATCATGTGGTTTTTGTCTTTGCTTCTGTTTATATGCTGGAGTACGTTTATTGATTTGCATATGTTGAACCAGCCTTGCATCCCAGGGATGAAGACCATTTGATCATGGTGGATAAGCTTTTGGATGTGCTGCTGGATTCGGTTTGCCAGTATTTTATTGAGGATTTTTGCATCAATGTTCATCAGGGATATTGGTCTAAAATTCTTTTTTTTTGTTTAATCTCTGCCAGGCTTTGCTATCAGGATGATGTTGACCTCGTAAAATGAGTTAGGGAGGATTCCCTCTTTTTCTATTGATTGGAATAGTTTCAGAAGGAATGGTACCAACTCCTCCTTGTACCTCTGGTAGAATTCGGCTGTGAATCTGTCTGGTCCTGGACTTTTTTTGGTTGGTAGGCTATTAATTATTGCCTCAATTTCAGAGCCTGCTATTGGTCTATTCAGGGATTCAACTTCTTCCTGGTTTAGTCTTGGGAGAGTGTAAGTGTCCAGGAAATTATTCATTTCTTCTAGGTTTTCTAGTTTATTTGCATAGAGGTGTTTATAGTATTCTCTGATGGTAGTTTGTATTTCTGTGGGGTTGGTGGTGATATCCCCTTTATCATTTTTTATTGCATCTATTTGATTCTTCTCCCTTTTCTTCTTTATTAGTCTTGCTAGCGGTCTATCAATTTCGTTGATCTTTTCAAAAAACCAGCTTCTGGATTCATTGATTTTTTGGAGGGTTTTTTGTGTCTCTATCTCCTTCAGTTCTGCTCTGATCTTAGTTATTTCTTGCCTTCTGCTAGCTTTGATTGTGTTTGCTCTTGCTTCTCTAGTTCTTTTAATTGTGATGTCAGGGTGTCAATTTTAGATCTTTCCTGCTTTCTCTTGTGGGCATTTAGTGCTATAAATTTCCCTCTACACACTGCTTTAAATATGTCCCAGAGATTCTGGTATGTTGCATCTTTGTTCTCATTGGTTTCAAAGAACATCTTTATTTCTGCCTTCATTTCGTTATGTACCCAGTAGTCATTGAGGAGCAGGTTGTTCAGTTTCCATGTAGTTGAGTGGTTTTGATTGAGTTTCTTAGTCCTGAGTTCTAGTTTGTTTGCACTGTGGTCTGAGAGACAGTTTGTTATAATTTCTGTTCTTGTACATTTGCTGAGGTGTGCTTTACTTCCAACTATGTGGTCAATTTTGGAATAAGTGCGATGTGGTGCTGAGAGAATGTTGATTTGGGGTGGAGAGTTCTGTAGATGTCTATTAGGTCTGCTTGCTGCAGAGTTGAGTTCAATTCCTGTATATCCTTGTTAACTTTCTGTCTCGTTGATCTGTCTAATGTTGACAGTGGGGTGTTAAAGTCTCCCATTATTATTGTATGGGAGTCTAAGTCTTTTTGTTAGTCTCTAAGGACTTGTTTTATGAATCTGGGTGTTCCTGTAATGGGTACATATATATTTAGGATAGTTAGCTCTTGCTGATGAATTGATCCCTTTACCATTATGTAATGGCCTTCTTTGTCTCTTTTGATCTTTGATGGTTTAAAGTCTGTTCTATCAGAGACTAGGATTGCAACCCTTGCTTTTTTTTGTTTTCCATTTGCTTAGTAGATCTTCCTCCATCCCTTTATTTTGAGCCTATGTGTCTCTCTGCATGTGAGATGCGTCTCCTGAATACCGCAAACTGATGGTCTTGACTCTTTATCCAATTTGCCAGTCTGTGTCTTTTAATCGGACCATTTAGTCCATTCACGTTTAAGGTTAATATTGTTATGTGTGAACTTGATCCTGTCATTATGATATTAGCTGGTTATTTTGCTTGCTACTTGATGCAGTTTATTCCTAGCATTGATGGAGTTTACATTTTGACATGTTTTTGTAATGGCTGGTACCTGTTGTTCCTTTCCATGTTTAGTGCTTCCTTTGGGATCTCTTGTAGGGCAGGCCTGGTGGTGACAAAATCTCTAAACATTTACTTGTCTGTAAAGGATTTTATTTCTCCTTCACTTATGAAACTTAGTTTGGCTGGATATGAAATTCTGGGTTGAAAATTCTTTCCTTTAAGAATGTTGAATATTGGCCCCCACTCTCTTCTGGCTTGTAGAGTTTCTGCCGAGAGATCCACTGTTAGCCTGATGGGCTTCCCTTTGTGGGTAACTCGACCTTTCTCTCTGGCTGCCCTTAACATTTTTTCCTTCATTTCAACTTTGGTGAATCTGACAATTATGTGTCTTGGAGTTGTTCTTCTCGAGGAGTATCTTTGTGGTGTTCTCTGTATTTCCTGAATTTGAATGTTGGCCTGCCTTACTAGGTTGGGGAAGTTCTCCTGCATGATATCCTGCAGAGTGTTTTCCAACTTGGTTCCATTTTCCCCATCACTTTTAGGCACACCAATCAGATGTAGATCTGGTCTTTTCACATAATCCCATATTTCTTGGAGGCTTTGTTCATTTCTTTTTACTCTTTTTTCTCTACACTTCTCTTCTCGCTTCCTTTCATTCATTTGATCTTCAATCACTGATGCTCTTTCTTCCAGTTGATCAAGTCAGTTACTGAAGCTTGTGCATTTGTCACGTAGTTCTTGTGTTATGGTTTTCATCTCTGTCCGTTCGTTTATGGCCTTCTCTGCATTGATTATTCTAGTTATCCATTCATCCATTCTTGTTTCAAGGTTTTTAGTTTCTTTGCGCTGGTTACATAGTTCCTCCTTTAGCTCTGAGAAGTTTGATTGATTGAAGCTTTCTTCTCTCAACTTTTCAAAGTCATTCTCCATCCAGCTTTGTTCCGCTGCTGGAGATGAGCTGCATTCCTCAGTTGAAAATGCAAAAATCACCCATATTCTGTGTTGCTCACGCTGGGAGCTGGAGGCTGGAGCTGTTCCTATTCGGCCATCTTGGGCGTGCCCCAGGACCTTTTTTTGTATTTTTAATAGAGATAGGGTTTCATCATATTAGCTAGGATGGTCTTGATCTCGCGACCTCGTGATCCGCACGCCTTGGCCTCCCAAAGTGCTGGGATTACAGGCATGAGCTTCCGCGCCCGGCCAAGGGTCCTTGTAAGTAAGAGGCAGAGGGAAATTTTACAGAAGAGGAGGAGGCAAAGTGACCAGAGAGGCAGAGATTGGAGTGATGCAGCCAGAAGCCAAGCAATGCCAGCAGCCACTAGAAGCTGGAAAAGGAAGTCTTGCCCTGCTGATACCTGGAATTCAGCCTATTGATATTCATTTCAGACTTCCATCCTTCAGAACTGTGAGAGAATATATTTATGTTTTAAGCTAACAAGTTTCTGGTAATTTGTTACGGCAGCCCTAGGAAATGAATAATTTTTTTCTGTAAAATTTCCTGCATTGTGGCTTTTGCTGATTTTGAGCCTTTGATTTTTTAAATATGTTCCTCTGTCTTGTCTATTTTTTGTTTATTCATATTTGTTTTCCAAGATGGTTTTATAGGTGGTTTATATATTTTTATACAGATGCATATTATCTATGGATGTCTTTCTTTTTTAATTTTAGCAGGTATTTTTACTTACTGCTTATATTCATATATTCACTGGGAATTGAAATATAGCTATAATTTCTACATAGGCACTTTACATGTATTATCTTCTGTCTTATTAACAACCTTGAATTTTAGGTAATATATTCAAAAGCAAATAGAACATGGAACTAAATTTTGAAAGCAGATGATGAAAGTCCAAATTCTGGGTTACATCTATAATGCTGCACTTTTACCAAGAATCTCGGGTGAAACAGAGCTGAGAATTTGGCCCCCACTCTTCTCCTCCATATCTACCATCCATTGATTTAGATAGAAACTAGGAGTTTCTGTAGGAAAAATATTTCTTATGTAGTTATTGTAGATAAAATGTATATATTATTGAGACAGTCTCTCTCTGCCACCCAGACTGGAAGGCAGTGGCATGATCTTGGCTCACTGCAACCTCTGCCTCCCTGGTTCAGGTAATTGTCTGTCTCAGCCTCCCGAGTAGCTGGGATTACAGGCGCCTGTCATCACGCCTGGCTTTTTTTTTCTTTTGTATTTGTAGTAGAGACGGGGTTTCACCATCTTGGCCAGGCTGGTCTCGAACTCCTGTCCTTGTGATCTGCCGGCCTCTGTCTCCCAAAGTGCTGGGATTACAGGCGTGAGCCACCACGCCCGGCCTTCAGTGCATTCTTGACCCACTTTTGACACACTGGCTGGCAACCCTTATCCAGACTGTCACACTTGGGACAGTATGCACTCACCCTATTTGCCTCAGGGCTAGATGCCAGACAAGTAGGCACAGCCTGTATGACACTGGGTGTATAAGAAATTATTCAAATTAACCAATCTTTAGGGAGCCTGAAAAACCTAGCTAACCCACCCTTCTTGTCATACATAAGTTGCCCCCTCTGGTTCCACTTGGCTGTCACCCTGTCCCCAGGTGCAATCCCCTATGTGGTCCTGCCTAGTAGCCTTCTCTCATTTGGGGACATGTGTAACAAACAAATTTCATCTAGCCCAGTGTCAGTCATATATATATATATATAATTAACCAGGTGTGGTGGAGTGTGCCTGTAGTCCCAGCTACTTGGGAGGCTGAGGTGGGAGGATTGCCTGAGCCCAGGAGGTGGAGGTTGCAGTAAGCTGAGATCCAGCCACTGTACTCCAGCCTGGGTGACAGAGTGAGACCTTGTTTCAAGAAAATAAAAATACGATTCCAGCTTTACATAAAAAAGATAAAGTTAGGTCATTTTGACCTTTTTTTTTTTTTTTTTTTTTTTTTTTTTTTTTTTTTTTTTTGAGATGGAGTTTCGCTCTGTTGCCCAGGCTGGAGTTCAGTGGCATGATCTTGGCTCACAGCAAACTATGTCTCACGTGTTCAAGGGATTCTCCTACTTTAGCCTCATGAGTAGCTGGGACTATAGGCACAGGCCACCACACCTGGCTAATTTTTGTATTTTTAGTAGAGACAGGGTTTCACCATATTGGCTGGTTTCGAACTGGTCTCTAACTCCTGACCTCGTGATCTACCCGCCCTCCCAAAGTGCTGGGATTACAGGCGTGAGCCACCATTCCTGACTGACATTTTTTTTTTTCCTTTTATAATCACCCATAATTTTGCACTTAATTTTTTTTTTTTTTTAATCTCACAGTCTTTATTTATTTGGTGTTTTCTCTTTGCACCAAACCCCTCAGGTAGGCAGAATAAAGATTTCTGTTTCTATGGTATAATTAAGAAAATTGAACCTTCAAACAATGAAGTAACTTGTCCAAAATCAAACAGATAATAATGGAGAGGTCTGGGAATTACATCCGGATGTTGTGATTCTAAGTCACTGTTCTGTCACATTATTTCCAATAGTTATCCACAAATCCATTCATCCATTCATTCTTCCAACATTTATTGATTATATGTTATGAACTGGGCAAACACTAGAGTGTGGGTGCTACAAAGATAAATCCAGTATAAACTCTGCCTTCAAAAAAATCAAAGGAAACAGGCTTAGAAAATAAAAGGATAATAAAGTACAACAGTTTTTTGTTAGAGCAAAAGCACTCAATGCTCTATGAGGCCACAGATAAAGTCTTTACCCCAAGCCAAAGGGAAGGTTTCCATTAGCTTCAAAGACTGAACAATATGTGACAGTTATATAGAAGTCAGCCACATCAGCAGAGAGGGCAGCATTCAATTCATTTCCCAAGTGCTTGACAGGACCCATGCTAGGCACTTCACTTCAGAGTATATTAATTGCTGGAGGAGAGGATAGTAAACAAACATATTATAATACAGCATGATAAATGTCATGAAAAGGGAATGGACATATTACAGTGGAAGCACAAAAAAAATGAATGGCAAACTCCCCTTGGAGAAGACAAAATAATCACAGACAACCTCCTAGCATACGTGACTGGAGTGAAGTCTTGAAGAATGAATAAGGGCCCACTGGCATGCCCATGATGTTGAAGTCTCACCAATGCACCTTAATGTAGCAGTTTCTTGTTGTCTGAACTAGTACCCCAGGTTCTTTGTCCTACTTCCAAGAAAATTAAGGAACATGGACATAAAGAGGGGGTTGGAGCAAAAGTTTAATAAGTGAAAGAAGAAAGCTCCCCAGAGTAGAGAGGGGAGTCCAAGTGGATTGCCGAGTTATAGCTGAGTTTAAAAGCTTTTGTAAGAAACTCCTCTCATCTCTGCAGCAGTATGAGTAATTTTTCAGTAAAGCTGTCTGTGCAACTTCCCTTATCTTATGCAGCTATGGGTATGTCTCTAGGCAAGCACAAAGCACTGCTTCTCTTTTCTGTATACCTGTGTGCTTGTTTTAGGTAAACCCCCTCCTCCCTGTACAAGTTCCCGCCATGTATATGCCTGAAAAAGGGAGGAAACCTTTTCCTGGGAGCTCAGTAATTATATAAAGAACCAAGACCTTCTGTGCCGGACGCTGTTTGCTTATGTGTGTGCAGGTTCAGCCTGAATGTTTTATTTTTCCCAGGTTGTTTCATTTTTGCCCGTTGCTGTGATTTTTCAGGCAGGCCACTTAACGCTGTCTGAATTTTTCCCAAATGATTTTTCCTTTCCATCTCTCTCAAAGGGAAAAAGAAGTACGGAGAAAGGAAAGGCTATTCAAAAGTAAACACAAGTATGCTTGCATAAACACCAGGAAATACTAGCCAGTTACAATACCACCCCACTCCACACGGAGTAACTTTATATAGCACCTCACTCTTAAAATAGCCAAGTGGTACACCAAGTGCTTTTAACTCTTGGCATAGGTCTTTCACGACTTACGTGCATTGCATCAAACATTTTCCATTGTAAAAGTTAGCTTGATTGAAAATCCATTATTTCTGGCCTATCTCTCTTTAAAGTCACCTGGGATTCCTCAGAAAGGCTGGTACACTTGCCATTTGGCAAGGTGCAGTATAATAGCTCTTCTACTTAGGGACATGAACACGTGGAAAGAACTGAAGAAGTCACATTACAATTTTGGAAACCACAGTACAAAAGGGGACTTGGAAGGCAATGCACACATTTCCAGATCACAAGCTAGGCAATTCTAATTTCGAGAGAGGTAAACAGAAACCAAACTTTCAGTTCATATTCATTTAACAACATGATCACTTAGCTTTTTCCTCTTTAGTAGTCTTGACCTTGACTTAGTCCTTCTTACATTGGTGCACTGCCTAGCAAGACTATGATTTGTGCCAGAAATCAGATGGGCCCAAAGAGAGATCCTGCCATTCCTTATAAAAATAATTTGAGAAATATATGTACAATGACCATAACACTTATGCTAAGGGATGTGAAACACTTTTTTTTTTCACATTAAGAACAGGTTTCTTCAGGCAACAGCAAAATTCCTACAGTTATGGAAATGAACGTAACACTTCAGAAAAGGGCATATCATAAAGAGAAAAGGAGAGTTAGAAAGTGCATGGTAGACGCAGAAATATAATGAATAAATATGAGTGAAAGTAGACTTTAATGTTTTGTCCTCTAATTACTTCAGCATCCTAATTTTCTTACAGCACACACATTCCTGTCACTAATTCTAGAGATTTTCCAAAGCATTCTTTTTTTCTTTCAAGTATAAAAAGGTACCTTAATTTTTTGACTTTTACATTTTAAAATTCTATTTCTGCAGTTCTCCCCACCCGAAGTTATCTCCACCACTAACAACTCTATCCAAAATGTAACCTATTCTCCAGATCTTCCCATACTCAGCTGTGCTTTCTTAAAAGTTTTAGAACATTTGGGCCGGGCGCGGTGGCTCAAGCCTGTAATCCCAGCACTATGGGAGGCCAAGGCGGGCGGATCACGAGATCAGGAGATAGAGACCATCCTGGCTAACACGGTGAAACCCCGTCTCTACTAAAAAATACAAAAACAAAACAAAACAAAACAAAACAAAAAAACTAGCCGGGCGAGGTGGTGGGCACCTGTAGTCCCAGCTACTCGGGAGGCTGAGGCAGGAGAATGGCGTGAACCCAGGAGGCAGAGCCTGCAGTGAGCTGAGATCCGGCCACTGCACTCCAGCCTGGGTGGCAGAGCGAGACTCCGTCTCAAAAAAAAAAAAAAAAAAATTTTGGAACATTTATCATCAGTTCCACATAATAATGTCTAAGATCATTTTGCTTCAACTTCTTCGAGACTCCAATCAAACTTCTGGTAAGCGTTCCTTGACTGTAGAGTTCATATTTACTTGTTCTTCTTGTCTTCTGACAGTACCTAGTCTATGTTGTTATTCTACAATTTACAATACTGCAATTACAGGTTTACAAATTTGTACCCTGCAACTGGCTCATATATTTTTATTTATTTTATTTTTTTGAGACAGAGTTTCGCTCTTGTCGCCCAGGCTAGAGTGCAGTGGTGCGAGCTCGGCTCACCGTAACCTCCACCTCCCAGGCTCGAGCGATTCTCCTGCCTCAGCCTCACGTGTAGCTGGGATTACAGGCATGCACCAACACGCCCGGCTAATTTTGTATTTTTAGTAGAGATGGGGTTTCTCCATGTTGGCCAGGCTGGTCTCGAACTCCCGACCTCAGGTGATCTGCCCACCTTGGCCTCCCAAAGTGCTGGGATTAGAGATGTGAGCCACTGCGCCTGGCCAGGCTCATTTACTATATCAGGGAACTTGTTTGATATATATGGCCCAGTACCTAGTACCTGGTAATAAATCAGGAAATGAATTTTGGAAATTAATAGAACACCAAAACATTGAAATGGAGAGACCTCTGGTAACTGCAAACAAAAGAGAAAATTCAAATAAAAAAATATGGGAAAGATGATATTGCTAATAATAGACACAATGGAGATTCTATTAACAATGAAGAAATTCTTGAGGAAATACATGATTCTATGAATATATGAGAACTATCAGAACTGGCAGACAAAGTGGAAAACTTGGAAAGATAACACTCATGAAAGGAATAGAAAATGCTATTAAAGAAAAATCTTCTGAAAAAGGCTCCAGGCCCAGGCAGTTAGTAGCAGAATTCCTTTACATCAGTGTTTTTAACTGGTGTGTGTGTGGCAGCAGGGTGTGGGGGCAGATTTTGCACCCAGGGGCAAAAATCTCTCATCAATGTCTAAAGATATTTTTGGTTATCACAAGCAGGGTGGGGAGGATCGTTACTGACATTTAGTGGGTTAAGGCCAAGGATGCTGCTAAACATTCTATAGTTTATAATTATCCAGCTGAAACTGTCAATAGTGCCGAGGTTAAGAAACCCTTCTTTACCCTTGAAAAAAAAATTCTCTGCTATATAAAACATTCCAACACATAGGAAAATGAGGAAAGTGCCTCAAAGCAACTTCTATAGCAAACATTCTTCTGCTATTTGGAAATCAAACAGTTAATACCAAAAACATACAGTACTCTATAGACTATACTTACATATGCAAAAAGCACCAAGTAAAATGATAATAAAACACATCTAGTAGTGTGTATATTTTATAATTGTTTATTCTGGTAGGAACACTTAACATGAGATCTATTCTTTGAACACATTTTAAAGTGCACAGTTCAGCATCGTTAACTATAGGCACAACATTGTACAGCAGATCTCTAGAACTCACTCATCTTGCAGAACTGAAACTCTAGACCCGTTGAACAACAATCTCCTCCCCCAAATTTTTCATCCTGCCAGTACCCAGCCACCAACATTTTTCTCTGTCCTTCTGTGGGTTTGACTTCTTTAGATACCTCATCTAAGTGAAATCATGCAATATTTGTACTTCTGAGACTGGTTTATTTCATTTAGAATAACGTCTTCCCAGATTCCTCCATGTTGTCACACATGATAGGAATTTTTTTTTTTTTTTTTTTTTTTAGACGGAGTCTCGCTCTGTCGCCCAGGCTGGAGTGCAGCGGCGCGATCTTGGCTCACTGCAAGCTCCGCCTCCCGGGTTCACGCCGTTCTCCTGCCTCAGCCTCCCGAGTAGCTGGGACTACAGGCGCCCGCCACCACGCCCGGCTAGTTTTTTGTATTTTTAGTAGAGACGGGGTTTCACCGTGTTAGCCAGGATGGTCTCGATCTCCTGACCTCATGATCTGCCCGCCTCGGCCTCCCAAAGTGCTAGGATTACAGGCACGAGCCACCGCGCCTGGCCAGGATTTCTTTTTTAAGGTTGAATAGTATTACATTGTATGTATATACCACATTTTCCTTATCCATTCATCCACTGATGGACACTTAGGTTATTTCCATATCATGGCTATTTTAAATAATGCTGCCATATATATTGCAGTATATATATCTCTTTGGGATCCTGATTTCATTTATTTTGAATAAACACTCAGAAATAGGATTGCTGTATCACATGGTAGTTCTATTTTGAAATTTTTTAGGAACCTCTATACTGTTTTCCATAACAGCTATACCACTTTACATTCTCACTAACAGTATACAAGGGTTCCAATTTCTCCACATCCTCTCCAATACTTGCTATATTTTGTTTGTTTGTTATAATAACCATCCTCACAGGCACAAGGTAAATCTCTCTGTGGTTTTGATTTGCATAAAAATGTTTTTCAAATCCCTGAAATGCAAGGATTACATAATATTTGAAATTTTATCAATATAATTAATTGCATCACTAGGAAAAAAATAAAAGATGAGACAACTTTCTCAGTAAATACAGAAAATGTTTTTGGTCATAATAAAATTTATTCCTGATAAAATGTTTAACAAATTAGAAATTAAAGGCTACCATTTAACATGATAAATCATAGCCAATATCAAACTTCTATGTGAAACACTGTATTATAGACAGTCCCATTAAAATGAGGAACTAAACAATCCTACTATTCCTGCTACTTACATGACATGGTTCCAAAATGTTTGGTATTATAGCAGAATGAGCAAATATATTAATTTTAACATTTGACAGTTTGGGTTTTAACACAGACTCTGTTTTCAATATCTGTGTGCAATTACCTAATTACATAATCTTTCTAAACCTCAGATTCCTCACCTGTAATATTGGGATAACGTTAGTACATATAGCATTACTATGAAGATTAAGTCAAGGTGAATAAACAAATTACAAATATGCCCAGAATATAGGAAAGCATTTTGTGTTAGCTATTGTAAAATTATTATAATAATTATCGGCAATTGTAATGAAAAATACAACTCTAGGAGATATGGTTATCACAACAGATATTAATCTATAGGTGTTTATTAATAGTAAATTGCTAGGGTTCACTGACATTTCATTTGAGAAGGTTTCATTGCACTGCAATCAGCAAATTCATCAAAGAAGCATACTGGACAATAGTCACCTATCAGATTAATAAAAAAAATTCACTAGAAGACTCATGCAATATGTTCATATTGTAACCAGGAATAAGCTCCTAGTACTGCCATATAAAACCACGGTGCATAATCTCTATTCTTTTTTACATCAAATATATGCAACAATCTTCTTCAGGCTGGGTACCTGGTTTCCTCGGACAGGAGACAGGCTTCTCTAGAATTTACTCACTGACATGGGATTGTCAGAAGCATATGAAATTTATGCAGAGTGGGGCAAAAGGAGCAAATGTGTACAAATTAGGAACTATTTGACCGCAATAATTCCCTACATGTGTCAATAAGCATCTCCAAACAAGCACAAGATCAAGTGCCCTCTCCAAGCTCTGTGTGCTTGCAAGGGTGAGTGACAGAGAGACAGAGAGAGAGAGAGAGAAAAATGAAAATACAGCTTGGCAGGTTTCCAGCCTAACCGTCCTGTAACTGGTGGCCATTAAAATAATACCTTCCAGCTGGTTGAATCATTTTCTGTAAAGTCTCTTTGTATATGAGGGCATGCATGTCTTTTGTCACTCTTTGTTAATAATACACATGCATCTGCCCTCTAGTTAGCAGTTGTGCAAACTAATACAAAACTCACTATCCAATACTCTGCAGTAACTGGCTTGCTTCCTTGCTAAGGCCACCCCAGTCATCATTCATGAGCAAAGTAGTCCAGAGCCTAAGATCAAACTGTTCCCAAGCTAGGAAAATACAAAGAGGGTTACATCCTGATGTTATAAGCTCAATTTCAAATCAACTGGGTAGTGCAAGTCCCCCCCTCAGTGTTCTCCCCCTTCCTTTCCAACAGAAAATATGAAATGGCAAAGTACAGGTCCATGGGAATGAACAATAATCTAAGACAATGATGGTAGCTCCGTACCTTTCTGATGGTAATTAATGTAGAGGTTGGCACAGCCAACGAAGCATGAGGGGAGTCTGTTGGTGAGTAGGGTGCAGAGTGTTCTAGAAAAGAATTGTTTTTCTCATTTTTTTCTGAAGACATCAGTTCAGATTCAACTTTTTTCTTGTGCTCTTGTATGCAGTTTTTCAGACACAAAACTTAGAGATATGGCATGCATCTTGTGACCGTAAAGGTCAAGCAAAGAGAATCACGGAACAGAAGAGCCAGTCTACAGCCCTGAGATCACTGAGATGAATTAACGTGGAGCTGCCTACCTCCAAAATTCCGGTATGAGATTAATATACTCTTACTGTTTAAGCTCCTTTTAGTTGGGTATTCTATTACTTGCATCCAAATTATCTAAACTGATAAAATCTGGTTTCACAATTTGGGCTCTTGCCTTATTCTCATATCAAGCCCCCACCTCATACATACTTAGGGATCATGCTGCAATATGACCCGTGTTAGAGTGCCCTCTTCTGCTCACTTTCAGATACTGCAGTTCATCCAGGTGTCAGATCGCACTGCCATTCACTTATTTTCCATTGATCATCTTCTCTGTACCAGGCGTCTTTGAAAGTCTTTTTATCTCAAGATTTCTCAGAGTCTGGAACGCAGACCTGACCTCTATATGCAAACCTGAAACTTCACAGTTTGCTGCCAGTCTACCCTGGTTCCAAGGTAAACCTTGACTACATTTCCTACTGCTTCCATTTACCAATTGCAAGCCTCTCCGTGTAAAGGAAAAACCCTAACCACTACCTGCCAGGTGGAGGTCATTGATCACTGGTTTTCAATCTAAGGGAGCAGTTCTAAACTTTGAGCATTAAAATCACCTTGGCAGCTGAAAAATATCCCAGTGCCCACACCATACCCAAGAGCAATTGAATTAGAATCTCTGGGGTTGGGATCCAGGCATCATTATTTTTTAAAAGTACCCTTACTCTCTGATTCTGTATGGGATCAACATTGAAATACACTGATTGAGTACTTATGGAATGCATACTAAAAGCACGTGAAAATCTCCTTTAAACTACAATGCATCTTACCTCAAACATGTTGAAAACCCCTGCCTTATAGGTCTCTGTCATCCTACCTATCCCCACAAGCAACCAAGACAATCCGTTCTGCCACCTGTACAATTGTTCCCCTTGAGGCCAGTAACCACATTGACCAGATGAGCCAGAACAGTAACTGAAGAGTGCTGGGTCTTCCTTTCATCAGGCGTGAAGCTGTCAGGACCAGATAGCTAAAAATTGCTCTTCTCTCAGGGAAACTCAAATTTTCCTTTAAACAGATAGTCAAACCCAGGTTTTTTTTTTTTTTTTTTTTTTTTTTTTTTTTTTTCCCCACTACAGAGACTCTACTCTTCCAACTAGCACAGTGTTCTCCAAAATCACCTGAAGATAATAATCACCTGGTATACTTGTTATACACACAGAGTCCTGGGGCCTAACCCAGAACTACTGAAGTAGAATTTCCTGGAGAAAGATCTGGTAATTTGTATAGTTAACAGGTTGCCCCAGGTGATTTTTAGCAAGCATTTTTTGAAAATACCTTATTACTGTATATTTTCCCAATTTATCTCTTCTGACCATAGGATTAGGTTTATGTGGGGTGCAGCCAAACCCCAGAAGACAGCACTGAATTCTGAGAATAGAAGGAGGCCTTGAAAATTAATCCCTCTGTACTAAAGCTATGATTTATGCAGTGTTCTTACTGAAACCTCTCTGAACAATAACCTCTGGCCTTATGTAGAAAAACTTTTTCATTAATATACGTGTATCTCTTCTCTTGATCTCTACCAGACCCAATAGAATCTGACCCCCTGTTGCCAGAAGTGTTTCTACACACACACACACACACACACACACACACACTTGGAAACATCCTGCCGAACCTGGGGCACAGAGCTGGCTAGCGTGGCTTGAGCACTTAAAATTAGTAGCTGCCCACACTTCCCAGACCTCCTGCAGCTGAGGAAAGTCGAGTGACTGGTTGTCACCAATGAATTGTGAGCCACTGTTGTAGCAACCCCATGGTAGTGGAAGCAGTCCCCCAGGGCACATATAATAAGGGAGTCTGTAGAGAATTTAAAACCAACATATTCCCACCTCATTTTGGCAATTCGGTACAGTATCAGTGATATATTATTCCTTCCTTAATACACACACATACATACATATATATGCACGCACTGTATATTTTGGCAGTCTATGTTCAAAGGAATTGCCGTGGTTACTGTTGAGTCTTAATCATATATATCCAAATCTCAACTTAGCACTTAGCTATTACTAATCCTTTAAGACAGTGTTTCCCAACCATTTTGGCACCAGGGACCGTTTTCATGGAACACAATTTTTTCCCAGACTGGGGGTTGTGGGATGGTTTTGAGATTATTCAAGTGCGTTACATTTATTTTGCACTTTATTTCTATTATTATTACATTGTAACATATCATGACATTATTATACAACTCACCATAATGCAGAATCAGTGGGAACCTTGAGCTTGTTTTCCTGCAACTAGACAGTCCCATCTGGGGGTGAAGGGCAACAGTGACGGATCACCAGACATTAGATTCTCATAAGGAGCCAGCAACCTAGATCCCTCGCATGCGCAGTTCACGATACGGTTTTCACTCCCATGAGAATCTATTGCTGCCGCTGGTCTGACAGGAGGTGGAGCTCAGGCACTAATGAGAGTGATGGGGAGAGGCTGTGAATACAGGTGAAGCTTTGCTTGCTCACGTGCAGCTCATCTCCTGCTGAGCAGCCCAGCTCCTAACAAACCACAAACTGATACCTGTTCATGACCCAGGGGTTGGGGACCCCTGCTTTCAGAAATACTGTATTCTATATGAAAGTAAACTTGGAGAACTACCAGGTATAAATAAAGTCAATTCCAAGACACAGACTCAGCTACACAAGTTTCCTTTAAGGGTAAGTTTGTCAGAGTTTGCAATCATTTGAGCTCCTTGGAACATAGTTCTTTTCTCCAACTCCTGGGATACCATATATCCCTCCAGTAGATACAAAATAAACCGTGATAGCATAGGGATCTGAAGACAAAGACTTAGACATTAGTTACCATAAACCTTTATTTCTATGCTACCACTCAGCATTTTAATTTGTGTTTAAATTTTGTTTTGACTGCAGAGAAACTTGAAGGCCTCTGAAAGAAATCTTAAATAAACAAAGACATGGACAGTATTGTAATTTGCAGAATTTATTTTGAAGCTGTATTTGATGAATCTCTATCAAACTTATCCTTATGTGTGTTTCCTAATTATTTGTAAATCTGTTTCATAGAAAAGAAACATTTTAAAATTAAAGCTAATAAGTATTTTTCAATTGACTCTGAGCGAACATGAATATGAGATTGATTTTGATGAATCTGACAAATTAGCAGAAATATTAAAATCAGAAACAGTAATACCATTTTATTATTTATTACTGTATCCTACCAATATATAGGTATAATTTCTCCCTATTACCAAAATGACCTTTTTGTAAATAGGAAGTATTAATCTATTACTTTTTTCACTAAAATATTTATTTTATTTGTAATCTTTTAGTTGTTACAGGCTTCATAGGAAAATAAAAGTTTCAACTTTTCTGACCATTATTATTTATTTTATGTAATGATTATTACTGCAAATAATCGTGTCATATAGAGGAGGGAAGTGTTACAAAATTATTCAGTTCAGACATTGAATATTCTAGGTAAACGAGTGCTGTGAGCAGAAGTAAAGTGTGTTGTCATTTTTTGAACTGAGAAGGTGAAAAGCCTTCCTTTATTTTAACCCTCACTGTCACCATAGAAGCCTCCTGTTGAAATAGCAGAGCTACAAGATGAGGAAAATCTGGATTTCTGAGTCACTCTTGGGGGAATTGGTCCACAGGGTGGACAGACCAGCAGACCTATATGTAAATGAGAATACTTCCATGTGTTAATCCATCAGATTCAGGATTTGTTTTTGTTACTAGAGCAAAGCCTAGATGATCCGGACTAATATGAGCTGAAGCACAGTTATCCTTTCTTCAGATAGGAGGATGCTGTCAGGTTTAGTGTGCCAAAACAAAGACAGCAATCCAGCTTTTTAATTTCTGGACCTTTTGATCTTTGAGCAAGTCATGGAGAGAAAGTACTATACAAATGGCACATGTTATGTAGGTATGTTTTGAGCTCAGCGACCGAAAAGCCCGTTCTCAATTTTAGCCCTCAATTTTGTGTTGGTCTGATACAGTAATGCCACATTCATTCAGAAGCATTATAGAATGGGGAGTCCCACATGGGAGGTGGGGCATGTAGCTCTACAGACCAGATTGAGAATCAGGAGACTGCCATTTTGTCAAGTTTTTACCATTCACTGTCTGACTTTGAGCAAATCACTTTTCTTCCCCAAGGCTTTCCTTAAGCAGCTTTGTTGCAAACAGAGGATACATAATCTGACTAATTTAAGCAACCAAGGTGATGTTTTGAGAGGATATTGGGTTAACTCACTCAATGAAAAGAACTAGATAAGAAAATCTCAGGAAGGACAGGAACCAGAGTAGCTCTGGAGATTAGAGCAAAAGAAGCTCATGAACTCCATCTTTAGGGAACTGCTGTCAGATGCTGTAGGTCCAAACATTCTCAGTGTCCGTATATCTCTGTGTGAGATTTAAATTCCTAGAACAGGGTGATGTCCTTGGCTTAGCTTAGTAGTGTGTGCAACCTAGTGATATGTCAGAACCTGGTTTAGTAGTCCAGCCTACTGGACCCAGGGAAACAAGGATGGGGGAAGACTTGAAGGGCAACTACAGCCAGGCCTAAGTTTCCACATTTGACAACAGAAAGTGGTTGAACAACATTAGTGTTGAGATACAGATATAGTATCTATCTATCTATCTATCTATCTATCTATCTATCTATCTATCTATCTATCTCTATTGTCAAATAAAACCTTATATGAAATTTGTAGTCAGTGGCCTCTGAGCCTCCTCTGTAAGGAACACTTTTAAAAATCATTTATTGCCTAATATCTTTTCTAGTTTCATTTTAACAATTTTGATGAAAATTTTTTGAACTTTTCAAAAAAGTTCAAAAAGGTTTGTGTGTGTGTGTGTGTGTGTGTGTGTGTGTGTTTTTTAATATGTTCAACTCTATTTTTGGAAGGATCAGTGTCATCCTTGTGAACATGAGATATTGTCATGGACCATAGGAATGTACTGTTTTGGCTTTCTCCCCTTAAGCCCAGGATGTCAACTGTCACTACTGTTGTCGGTATACCTGATTCATATACCATCAAGGTTGCCCGCTGTGTGCTGTTTCTGTAAACACACAAGCTAAGTCACAAAATTATGCGTTTCGAAGAAGGGATGAAAGTAATATCTTGAAAAGTGTTTGTGCTTACTTTAAAAACTTATATTTACATGCCACTGTCATTATATATTAACCACGTGACCTCGAACAAAGCACTTCCTCTCCTCAGCTTCAGTCTCTTGAAGTGTGGATTAGATCATCTGTGCCTAGCACAGTGTCTGGTACACAGCAGCTTCCCAATGAATTGAATCTTCACTCCTTCTAGCTTTATGAGAGCATGATTTTATCTGACAAAATGTTTATGTATTTGGTTGCAATATGTCTAAAACTGGCCATACAGTTTGCTCAATTTTTAAGTTAAGTTTCTATCCATGAGAGTAACTAACATCTAATGATCACATACATTATGCAATGCATTTTAAATATGCCCTCTTATTTAATCTAACAATCATGTGACAAAAGTGACATTATTCACATTACAGGATAAGAGGAGTAAGGCTCACAAACCAGAGCTTATTTTATCAGGGTTAAATACCGTGGGGGTAGTAGGGATGAATTGCTTTCTTTAACTTGCAAATAGTTCACGGAAATCAAAATAATATATGTGAAAGTGACTTTGAAAATGAAAATGAAATATAAACAGAGGGTATCATCATTATTCTTATGATATGTTGGCGTTTAAACTTAAGAAGGAAAAGTTACTGAGCAAAGGCCTAAGGGCCATTACTATAAAATAAAGAGCATAGGGCCATCTACATCTGCCAGAGCCTCACAGATGCCTTTTCTCTCTTTCTCTCTTTCTTTCTCTCTCTCTCTTTTTCTCTCTTTCTTTCTTTTCTTTCTTTCTTTCTTTCTTTCTTTCTTTCTTTTTTCTTTCTCTCTCTCTCTTCTTTCTTTCTCTTTCTTTGTTACCTTTCTTTCTGTCACTTTTCTTTCTTTCTACTTTTATTTCTGTCTTTCTTTTCCTTTCTTTCTATATATTGATTGATTGATCTAGAGAAACTGAAACTCATAAGAGCCACTTCTGAGCTTATGGAAGACTGTGGACAAATTTTATGCAATGCATTCCCTGCATCATAATTATTCCAATCATTCCCACCTAATCCAAGAGACACCCCAACAATACCAAGAAAATGAAAAATCATGCTCTTAACCTCTGTGTACAACCCTGTATTAGTTCATTTTACGTTGCTTATTAAAGAATACCTGAAGATGAGGAATTTATAAGGAAAGGAATTTATTTATTAGAGTTATGTAGGCTGAGATGTCTCAAGTCAAGGGGCCATATATGGTAAGATCATTCTTGCTGGGGGATACTCTATGAAGAGACCTGAGGTGGTTTCTTCACATAGTAAGGGGGCTAAGTGTGCTACGTGCTAGCACAGGCCTCTCTCCTTCTTCCTATAAAGCTATCAGTTCTCCTCTCATGATAACTCATTAACTCATTAATTCATGAATCCATTAATCTATGAATAGATTGAATTATTCATTAGGGCACAGCCCTCACAATACAATTACCTGTTAAAGGCCTCACTTCTCAACATTACAGTAGCATTGCTAGCACTCTTTCCTGCTTATTCATAGTTTGCAGTTCTAATGGGGACAGTGTAAATGTAGTACGTCTGTTTTGCTTGCCTTTTAAAATTTAAATGCAGCTTTCTCCCTAAACTGCTGAGATTGTCAAGGTGTATGACCCTTTGTCTGCTTCACAGTCAAATACACTTAAGCTTTCACACACATAAAAGCATGCATTGCTTCAGCTTCCAAATCATTTCAGCAGATTTGGGTTGCTTTAAATCATTAGTTTTAATATTTAATGCAATGCATCATGGTATCTTTGGTTAGTGAATTCATGAAGTCCCTATATCCAGACATCTTAAAAACATTCAAAGTTACTATTTTTCAATAATTTATTACTTTTTCTTCCAAATAAATCAACCATTGATTTTTTTATAAAATATTTCAAGCATAAAGACAAATACAAATAACATAGCACACAAGTATCCATCACTTAAAAATAAAAATGTTAATATTTAGCCATATTTACCTCTGGTTTAGAAATTGTGGTAAAATTAATATAACAAAATTTCTCATTTTATCCATTTTCATGTCTACAATTCAGCAGGAATAATTACATACACAATGTGGTACAACCATCATCACTATCACTTTCCAAAACTTTCTCATCACCCCAAACAGAGACTATACCCACTAAGCAATAATTCTCCACTTACTCTTTTCCCAGCCCCTGATAACCTCTAATCTACTTTCTGTATTTGTGAGCTTAGGTATTCTAGGTACCTCATGTACATGGAGTTATGTAATATTTGTCCTTTTGTGTCTGGCTTATTTCATTTAGCATATCTTCTTTTTTTTTTTTTTTTTTTTTTTTTGAGACGGAGTCTCGCTCTGTCGCCCAGGCTGGAGTGCAGTGGCGCGATCTCGGCTCACTGCAAGCTCCGCCTCCCGGGTTCACGCCATTCTCCTGCCTCAGCCTCCCGAGTAGCTGGGACTACAGGCGCCCACAACCGCGCCCGGCTAATTTTTTGTATTTTTAGTAGAGACGGGGTTTCACCGTGGTCTCGATCTCCTGACCTTGTGATCCGCCCGCCTCGGCCTCCCAAAGTGCTGGGATTACAGGCGTGAGCCACCGCGCCCGGCCTCATTTAGCATATCTTCAAGATTACTTCATGTTATAGCACATATTAGAATTTAATGCCTTTTATGGCTGAATAATATTCCACTGTACGTATATATCACTTTTGTTTATCATTCATTTTTTGATAAACATCTGGGTTATATCCACATTTTGGCTGTTATAAACAATGCTGCAATGAACATTGGCATACATATACATCAGTTAGATTTCCTGTTTTCAATTAGGAGTAAAATTTTGGGGTCATACGGTAATTCTATGTTTAACTTTTTGGAAAACCACCAAACTATTTTCCACAGCAGCCACTCTATTCTCCATTCCCACTGTCAAGTTATGGGGGTTCCGATTTCTCTGCACTTTGCCAACATTAGCTTTAGTTTCTTATATTATAGTCATCTTAATAGTTATGGACTGTTATATTATCATGGTTTTGACTTGCATATCTCTGATGATTATCAGTGTTGAGCATCTTTCCATATGCTTATTAGACATGTGCATATCATCCTTGGAGAAATGTTTATTCAAGTCCTTTGCCCATTTTTAACTGAGTGGTTTGTCTTTGTACTGTTGAGTTGCAGGAATTTGCCTTAGGATTTTTAAAAAATGAAATATTCAAAGTCTAATTAAAATCCCCTTTTTATGCCTCTCTAATTCCATATTCTCATTCCCTAAACACTTCCAGAAGTGACCACTATTTTAAAATGAGTGTATACTACTGCTGTCCATAAATTTATATTTGATTAAATATTTTCATGTTCATGAATAATATTTTGTTTTAGAAATTATGTAAAGAAAGCATGAATCCCTCTGTAATTTTGTTTTATGATTTAATTGTATGTTTTGAGATCTGTGTTGACACATGTAAGTCTACCTCCCTTATTTTAACTGGCATATGATTATTAATGATTTATCAAGCCATTTAATACCAGAGGATACTTAGGTAATTTTAATTATTATTATTTGTTATTATTAACGATTTATCAAGCCATTTTATACTAGGGGATATTTAGGTAATTTTAATTATTATTATTTTGTTATTATTAATGATTTATCAAGCCATTTTATACTAGGGGATATTTAGGTAATTTTAATTATTATTATTTTGTTATTACTAACAATGTTGAATTGTGTTTTTGTGCATGAAAATTACTAACAATGTAGAATCACACTTTTGTGTTTAAGATATATGATAGTGCTAGCCAAACTGTTGTGTTTCAATCCCAGCTCTTTGGCTTATTAGCTACATATACCTGGACAAATTATATATTCTCTTTCTTCTTAGGTTTACTATCTATAACATGAAGTTATGACGGTGACTATCTTATGCAGTTGTTGTGAAAGTAAGTAAGATAATTCATGTAAAGCACTCGGAAGAGTTATTGGCACAGAATCAGCCCTTAATAAATTTGTACATGTAGAGATATTCTCTATACCTAGAAGTAGAATTGAGTCATATGGTATGTGAATCTTCAACTTTACAAGACACTGTCATCTTGCCCTTCAAAGTGGTAGCATGCCAGTTTATCTTCATATCAGAAGTGTGTGAGAGATCCAATTTCTCTGTATCTGCTCAAACAGTTTAAAGTATAAGACCTTCTAATTCTACCCATGTAATATAATTTGCACTGCTTTAATTTTCCAGGCTAATCATCTCTTCATAAATATATCACCAAATACAAAGCCCCATCCATGTGCTTGTCTCTAGTGCCTAATTATATCTTTTTTCATCATTTTATTTTGTGTTGTTTGACTTTTTTTTATTCATTAGTAGAAGTTCTTTATACAATGTGGTTACTAATCTTTATGGGTAATATGTTTCCACATGTTTTTCACATAGTCAAATTAACCACTATTTTCCTTGACACTTTGTGTTTATTCTACTTAAAAATATCCTTCTATACCCTAACGTTATAGACATAGTCTCTTGCATTTTTATCTAATAGCTTCGAAATTTGCTTTTTTTACATTTTTGTCTTTAATGCATCTGATGTTTATCTTTCAGTATGCTGTGAAATAGGAATATAATTTTTCCAAATGGGAAATCAATTGTACCAGGATCATTTATTGACTACCTTGTTTTCCCAGTGATTTTTATTGCCATCTGTGGCATATGCCAAGTTCCCTAGTGTGCTTCCATTAGTTGTTCAGCTCTCTATTTATTACTTTGGTCTGTCTACTCCTGCATCAAAAATACATTGCCTTAATCACTATCATTTTTTAAATAAATTCTGATCTGTAGTTGGACTCGTCTTCTCAAAAATTGTATTAGATTTCATTATATTTTTTGTTTCATATTTTGATAGGTGTTTAAAAAACATATTGCGCTTACTATGTAACAAGTTGTATGTGATTTAAAAACAGTAGCTCATTCGTTCCTTACAACTACACTATTAGGTATTACTATTATCATCTCTACCTTATAGATTAAGAGACTGAAGCACCTGTCTCTGAATGAAAATTAAGATAATGATATCAATCATACCTTTGTTAATATATGAATCCAATGCGATTTTAGTTATTTTCTAACTGGATTTTTTCAGGCATAACAAACAATTTACAGGAGAGACAGCACAGCATGGTGATGAAGATCACAAACTCTAGAACCAGGCTGAGTTCTGTGTGGATAACTGTATCATCTGTGAATGAAAACAAACACATGTGGTAAATCAAGTGACAAATTTTGGAGGCTGAATCATGTGAAAGGCCTTAAATGGGAAGCTTCCTAAAAGTATCTTCAGGGAATTAGTGAGAGGTATTCAAATCCTATTTTGTCAGACAGGATAGCACTTCAAGGCATTTTGCTTTATGTGAGAGTTGCAGTTTCTTTTCCTTCAGTAGGTTCTGGGTCAAATATCTTATCCACATTTGTGTTCGAGCCCTGTCTCCTTGGAGAAGCATATATGGAGCTTTGAAACCATTATGGACCACTGTAATATCAGCTCATGTTTAATGTGAAAGTTTTAATTCTCTTCTAATTTATAGTGTCTGTAGATATTTTTCTTTTTTGAACTTACCTATATAATAAAATTTTTATTTTCATACAGTCTCATATTTCTATGTGTTTCTAGTTAGAATTTGACATCTTGCTGTATATTGATTTCCTATTTAATCAGACAAAAACCTATAGATGTCTTATATAAAAGACTGCTTTGATATAGGGAGAATAAAGAATGTTTTGTAATATTTCTGTATTTCATGGATATTGAACTGGTAGCCAGTTGGACGCAAACAAGGCACACATGCTTTTCTTATTTAGTACAGTGTTTCTTGTAAAAATTGAATTGAGGCCAGGCGCGGTGGCTCACGCCTGTAATCCCAGCACTTTGGGAGGCTGAGGCAGGCAGATCACGAGGTCAGGAGATCGAGACCATCCTGGCTAACATGGTGAAACCCCGTCTTTACTAAAAAATACAAAAAATTAGCCGGGCGTGGTGGCATGCTCCTGTAGTCCCAGCTACTCAGGAGGCTGAGGCAGGAGAATTGCTTGAACCCGGGAGGCGGAGCTTGCAGTGAGCCAAGATTATGCCACTGCACTCCGGCCTGGGGAAGAGAGGGAGACTCGTCTCAGAAAAAAAAAAAAAATGAATTGAACCTGATATAGTTAGGCTTTGTGTCCCCACCCAAATCTCATCTTGAATTACAATCACCATAATGCCCTCATGTCAAGGGAGAGACCAGGTGGAGGTAATTGGATCACGGGGGCAGTTTCACCCATGCTGTTCTCCTGATAGTGACTGATTTCTCAGGAGGTCTGATGGCCTTTTATGTGTTTGGCAGTCCCTCCTGCATTCATTCTCCTTCCTGCTGCCTTGTGAAAAAGGTGCCTTGCTTCCCCTTCGCCTTTTATCACGATTATAAGTTTCCTGAAGCCTCCCCAGCCATTCTCAATTGTGAGTCAATTAAACCCCTTTTCTTTATAAATTACCCAGTCTTGGGCGGTTCTTTATAGCAGTGTAAAAACCAACTAATACAGTACATTGGTACACGAAATGGGGCACTGCTGTAAAGATACTAAAAAATGTGGAAGCGACTTTGGAACTGGCTAACAGGCAGAGATTGAAACAGTTTGGAGTGCTCAGAAGAAGACAGGAAAATGTGGGTAAGTTTGAAACTTCCTAGAGATTTGTTGAATGGCTTTGACCAAAATGCTGACAGTGATATGCACAATGAAGTTCCGCCTGAGGTGGTCTCAGATGGAGATGAGGAATTTCTTGGGAACTGGAATAAAGGTGATACTTGCTATGCTTTAGCAAAAAAGACTGGCAGCATTTTGCCCCTGCCCTAGAGGTCTATGGAACTTTGTACTTGAGAGATTGGATTTACAGTACATGGTAGAAGAAATGTCTAAGCAGCAAAGCGTTCAGGAGGAAGCAGAGCATAAAAGTTTGAAAAATTTGCAGCCTGATGATGCAATAGAAAAGAAAAACCCATTTTTTTTGAGAAAAAATCAAGCACACTTCAGAAATTTGCATATGTAACAGAGCCAAATGTTAATCACCAAGAAAAAGGGGTAAATGTCTCCAGAGCATGTCAGAGGTCTTCATGGCAGCCCCTCCCATCACAGGTCTGGAGGCCTACGAGGAAGAAATAATTTTATGGGCTTTGCATCCTAGAACCTTGCTGTTTTGTGGAGTCTTGGGACTTTGTGTCTTTCATCCCAGTGATGGCTAAAAGGGGCCAACATACACTTCAGGCCATTGAAAGCCTTAAGACTTGATGGCTTACACATGGTGTTCAGCCTGTGGGTGCAAAGAAGTCAATAATTGAGCTTTGGGAACTTCTGCCTAGATTTCAGAGGATGTATGGAAACGCCTCGATGTCCAAGCAGAAGTTTGCTGCAGGGGTGGACCCCCTCATGGAGAACCTCTGCTAGGGCAGTGAGAAAGGGAAATGCAAAGTTGGAGCCCCCACACAGAATCCCCGCTGGGACACTGCCTAATGGAGCTGTGAGAAGACAGACATCATTCTTCAGACCCCATAATGGTAGATCCACTGACAGCTTCCACCGTGCACCTGGGAAAGCTGCCGACACTAAATGCCAGCCATGTAAGCAGCCAGAAGGGGCACTGCATCCTGCAATGCCACAGGGTTAGAGCTTCCCAAGGCCACAGGATCCCACCTATTGCATCAACATGACCTGGATGTGAGACATGGAGTCAAAAGAGATTATTTTGTAACTTTAAGATTTAATGACTGCCCAGGCTAATTTTGGACTTGCATGAGACCTGTGGCCCCTTTGCTTTGGCTGATTTCTCCCATTTGAATGAGAACATTTACCCAATTCCTGTATCTCCATTGTATCTAGTAAGTAACTAACTTGCTTTTGATTTTACAGGCTCCTAGGCAGAAGGGACTTGCCTTGTCTCAGATGAGACTTTGGACTTGAACTTTTGGGTTGATGCTGGAATGAATTAAGACTTTGGGGGGCTGTTGGGAAGGCATGATTGGTTTTGAAATGTGAAAGGGACATGAGATTTGGGAGGGACCAGGAGCGGAATGAGATGGTTAGGCTTTGTGTCCTCATCCAAACATCACCTGGAATCATAATCCCCATAATCCCCATGTGTCAAGGGAGAGACCAGGTGGAGGTAATTGGATCAGGGAGGTGGTTTTCCCCATGCTGTTCTTGTGATAGTGAGTTCTCAAGAGATCTGATGGTTTTGTAAGTGTTTGGTAGTTCCTCCTGTGTGCATTCTCCTTCCTGCTGCCTTATGAAGAAGGTGTCTTGCTTCCCCTTCACCCTCCGCCATGATTGTGAATGTCCTGAGGCCTCCTCAGCCATGCTGAACTGTGAATCAATTAAACTTCTTTCTTTTATAAATTACCCAGTCTTGGGTAGTTCTTTATAGCAGTGTGAAAACGGGTTAATACAGAACCTTTAGTTGGGTTAACCCTCTCCAGGTCTCCAATGCCCTGAAGATGTTTTAGTTCATAATTCTTGTCAATATATTTAAAACTGGGCTTTTGAGATCTAACCTATCTTTGTAATATTTTCTGGAAATTACTGAGTATTTATTGCACACTAATCAGTGCATGTCAAATCTTCTATAGTATGTATTTCTTTTCATTGTAATCAAAACCTTTTAAGGTAGGTATTGTCTTGTCATTTCATATCATATATAAATAAGCTAAGTTTCAAGAAGGTTGAACCATTGACCCAATGTTATGGAAATAATACAAAATGGAGCTATATATAATAGCTGTAAATAATAGTTTATCATAAGGCTCGAAGTCAGATCTGACTTTAAAATTTGTATTATTTTTAATAAACCACCTTATAATGTGAGTTTTAAACTTTATATTTTCATTTTATTTTTAAACCACCCAGGATCTATCATTGGTATGTTTTCCAACTGCAGTAAGAAGACATTTTTTTCTCCATTATGTTTTTCACCAAATTCATGAAGTAATTTTATAATTGAAATTGATTAAATTCAGAAGCTACACACCTGGTGGTCTGTGATATATATAATTTCATCTCTCCTCCCATAAGCTAAGTGAATAGATGAAATGCAAATAATATTTCTGGATGTCCACAATGTATAGTCAATAGTCAAGTTTTATAGTTTAATTTTATAGTTAAATCCACAGTGCAGTCCTCCCAAATCACTACTGGGTTGGTTTGTGTTTGAGATCTGCCAGAATCACTCTGTGAGACTAAGGTATGAAGGCCCTGGGGAGTGGTCCTCGAAGGAAAGTTTTGTCCTTTCATTGCTGAGCTAGATTCCTTCTGCAAAGTCAAACAGAAGTGCTGGAGGAAAAGAATACAGAGCAGCAAGATGGATGAAAAATACCTTTCAGTTAAGGTTTTGCCTTTTCTGAAACTTCAAGTGAAATAACTGCACGATTTTTAGAAACACATGACACTTAAAATGTATTTTTAATTAAAGAACAGAACTATACAAAGCAAAGGATGCCAAAATTAATTTAAGTTTTAGACAGAGAAGAGGGAAAAACTTCTAATCTGAAAATAATGCAAAATGAAAGAGATGCTATTTTTTCAAATGAACATTAAGGAAAATAAAATGAATTTAATCAAGAATATGGTACAATGATTTGAATAGATTCATGACAGAAGTATAGATTTAAATGTAGTCTCTTGTGTATGCTATCTGTGACCTTGAGATAGTTTTAAAAATCTCTGTTTATTCAGCTCTTCTTCAATGGTATAGTAACACTAGCATCAATTGCAAAGGATTCTTATAAGGATAAAATTTGATAATATGTGTATGGTTCATTTTTTTTACTCCATATTAAGCAATCGATAAATGCTTTTTTTTAATTCTCTTTTCTCCCAGTGAAAACAAATAGGACAGCATGATATAGTTGATAGAACAACTGATTTGGATTTAGAAGAACTGGTTATCTCTAAAAATGTGTATTGGCTCATTTGGCCCTTTTTCTAGATCATAGACCTAGCAAGTGTCAGACACATACACAGGTTTGACATGCAATCTGGGTTCTATTTTCACTCTAAACTTGCCATTTTATGGGATCCCTTGGGACTTTCACAAAAAAGAAAGGGTACCATGTAAATGCTAGCCCTGCCCTACCCCCTTCCCAACCAACAATAACAAAATGAGAAGATGAAATAGTATAGGACAGACTAGAGTAGTAGCTTAGTATTTTTTAACATCATAACCTTTGCTATTTATTGTCTGTGATTAAGGGTCATGATAATTTATGATTTTTTTTTTTACGAGCATCCATCCATACCTGGTTTCTGTTGCTCAAAGAATAGGTTATAGGTACAATAATTTGAAGGTCTTCAATTATAAGATGGCAAATAAACCTTGAAGTTTTGTGACCTGACTGTTGTATAACCAGAATTCAGTCACTTGACCATTTGACTTTGTCATACTTATGTG
The DNA here is from genome assembly GCF_024542745.1 of Macaca thibetana thibetana. Classification (NCBI taxonomy): domain Eukaryota; kingdom Metazoa; phylum Chordata; class Mammalia; order Primates; family Cercopithecidae; genus Macaca; species Macaca thibetana. The sequence goes on from NC_065598.1 coordinate 139,803,507, forward strand.
TCACTCCAAAAGAAATCACCTCAAACTTTGCAGCACACAACAGCAATTATTATTATTATTTTACACAATGGTGGTGTTTACTGTAGTCAGCTAGGTGGTTCTTGCTTGGGATCTCTACATGATTGCAGTCAGATGGTCAGCAAAACTTAATTCATGTTGAAGGCATCTTTCCTCATATGTGTAGCAGTTAATTCAGGCTGTTGGCTGAGACCACAGAGGCACCTGTCAGCTGAAACACCTACAGGTGGTTTCTCCACATGGTGGAGGCTTCCTCACAATATGTCAGCAGAGTGCCAAGGGTAAGCATCCTGAGGGGGACAGGAACAACATAAGAGACCACTAGGTGGAGGTTGCATCAACTTTTATGGCTGTCTGGGAAATTACATTGTATCACTTCTGACCTACTTTATCAGACCCAGCAGTTATAAAAGCTCACTGAGTTTCATGGAAAAGGGTAATAGTTTTCACTTTTTGATGGAAGAGAGGCAAGGTCCTCTGAATTACACTGAACCTAACAGTAAATACCACTTACACACTCACACATATATACCAGTACAGGAAGATAGTCAATGGACTCGACCTGGCAATAGATATATAGTGAACAAAAGTACCTTGTATGCCTATATACCTGGTTTATTTTAATGCCCTCTAGGTAATGGTAAGTATTCAATCTTTTTTGGCACATTAATTTCAAAGGCTATGCTTCATTTTTCTTCACTGAAGGTACAAAAGCAGTGTTTACACAGATGTCTCAGACAAAACAAAAGAGAACGTGTTCATTTGTAACTGTCAAATTAATTGCAAATTATTTTTCATTCAAATGAGAACAAAAACACCTCCTAATGAGAGTTAAGATTTGCTACATAGCAAATTCATGATGAAAAGAGGCAAGAGTGGATTAAATGAACCAAGTGCCCCATCCTGACACATTTAACAAGAAAATAGGTTAGTTGGCTTAATATTCTTTCTCAGGGAGAAAAATTATTTAAAATAAATCATCCAAAAATAAATAAATCTGTACAAAAATCTTAGAAATGATAAATGATACTTCATGAAGGACCGATCTTTGCTTCTTATCAATCTGTTTTCTTTTTATATATGATACGAACAAAATATTCTTTATCTTGATTTGAGTTCATATTTTCATGTTATACCATATAAGACAATCGCTATGTTGAGCTGATGTGGTTCCCTAAACTGATGTTTTCAAGTTTTTGTAAATAAAAACTCATTAACCAAATCAACTGACAGTCCAGAAGATCTAAGTGATTTTCACTAATAATTTCATTGTTGGAATTTTTTCAGTTAGGATATACTAAATTATACTGCAGTAAAATAAGCAATCTCACAAATATCAGAAACTTAAAATGAGAAATATTTATTTCAAACTCATATAATATGTCTACGGTGGGATAGCTGGGTTCCTTGTACATTTTAGTTGCTCAAAGATTTAGGTAAAGAGAATAGCTACCATCTGAAACTTTGCGGGTTGCTGTGCCAGATGGAATAGGTGGCTTTGGAGGGTCTTGCACTTCCGAAGAAGAATCAGCTTCATTGGCCAGATCAATTCAGTCCCATCCAACTCCACCAGAGTCCGGAAATGGCTCTGTGTACTCAGAATGGGGAAGAACTTGAAACATTTGGTGAATATAATTAATGACTACCACATAATTTAATGAATAAACTCAAAGACATTAAAGAGCTAAGAAAAACATAACGGAGATGAATAACTGAAGCAGAGAAGTAGAAGGGAAGTCCTAGGTAAATTCTTTGAATGGAAGAGTCTCTCTCATCCAAGAATCTTTGCAGTATATAATTGGGTATGTGTTCTTTATAGCTTCGGTAGAGTAGATACATTTGAAGTGACAGTAATGGAACAAGATAAGCATCTAAAGTACAAATGGCCAGTAGGGAGTCACTCTATTCTATAGGCCCATAGGGTATCCCACCCTAATAAATGTAATGTCATGATGATGTCATAGTCAAGAAAAGATAAGCCATTCTATTTTCATTGCAGAAGTACTTTTTCTACATTTTAGATTTTCATGTTAAATTAGTTTTGAGCCCATTATCAGATAATACTTCTTGTTTTGGACTTTAGTGCAGAGAATTGGGGTATTTTTGTCATTATTGGACACAGCAAGGCTCCGCTTCTGTTTTATTTATTTTTCGATCTTATCTGCACTTGTGTTTCCCATTCCCTTCATGTCATAGGGAGTCATTATAATCTGTTTAATACATATCTTTTAGTTACATTATTTTATAAAATACATATATTCTTTGTTCATGCATTTTGAATTTATAAAAATGATATTGTGTTATACCTCATACAATTTCTTTTTTTATTCAGTTATGTATTTTAATGAACCATCCTTGTTGCTCTGTTTATTTATAGTTTAATAGCTGTAACTACTGCATTGTATTACAGGTTTTTAGGTACCAACTTTTATTTATCCATTTGCCCAACAATAAATAGTGAGATTGCCTCCAAATCCCACCCTCTAAAATAACACTGTGATATACACCTTTGCACATGTCTCCTTATGGACCTATGTAAAAATTTTTTGATACATACACAAACCCACACACTGAGGACTGAAATTCAAGATCAGAAGGGATATATATATACTTAATTTGACTAGTTTCAGATTTTTCTCTAAATATATATGTGTGTATATTCACATGTATATGAAAGTATACAACATATTAAAAGTAATATTTTAGAAGTAGTATAGTCTTAATGTGAGGGCTAGAGTCATTTTTGCCACCATTCAAATTTCCATCCTGTTTCTACAAATCATTGCTTGCATGACATTGGGAAGTTACTTAGTCTGAGACTCAGTTTTCTCATTTGTAAAATGTGACCATACCCAGCAGATACAGTGGTTGAAAGGTTTCAAAGGACTGCTTAGCAGAGTCTCTGGATCATAATAAGCACTCAATACTAGCTGTGATGATGATTATTGTTATTATTCCTACATATCAACAAAGTTCTTATTATGGTGCTAATTATGATACTATGTTTCTGCTTCAACTCCAGAAACCTTATGTGATCCCTTGTCCCTGCCAGCTACATACAAGTTGGGTAATGCAGAGAATACAGAACCTCTTTCAAACGCTTTGGACTATCTGGGCTTGCTTGCAGTGGGAAGGGCTTTATAGATTTGCATACTTTTAAGTTGGGAAAATAATATATTCTATTATAGGCTTGATTGGGAAGATGTTTCCCCAACCATCTAAATGCCCTGTTATCTATGGACTTCCCTAATCTTTTACTAAATGTACCCTAGACTGAGAAAACTTAAATAAAGAAATGACTTCTTGAGATCAAATGATGTATCACCTTGAAGCTATAAGACTCTGTTAAAGGCATTCCACTATTGGGCTGAGGTTATACTTCCTGCAGGAACAATACATTATGTAGAATCCTAGTTCCTATTCCAGTGCTAGGAACAATGAAGTTAACCAATAAATGTCAGACAACCAAATACCACGGAGTGAAGGATTGAATTCACTTATAATAGCTACAATGTTAAAAACTGACTTGGTCACCGAGGACAATTAATATTCAATTGTACATATAAATCTCATATTTATTCTCTCTTAAAGCGTTTACTCTCAAGGCCATAGAGCACGTGGCTAGGGTACACATTCTAGAATAGTAGTTCTCAACTGGGGGAGATTTTGCTTACCAGGAACACTTAGAAATGTCTGGTGACATGTTTGTTTGCCCCAGCTAGGAAGATGTCACTGGAATCTAGTGGGCAGAGGCCAAGGAGACTGCTCAACATTCAGTGACGCACAGAACACCCTACCTTCATGAAAGAATTTTGTCACCTAAAACGTCAGTCATGCCCAATTTGAAAACCTCTGTTCTAGAGCCTAAGATTCCTTGGTTTGAATTCCAGTTCTATTACTTATGATCTGTGTGACCTTAGGTGGTTACTCAACTTTCTTCATCTACACAATTGACTTTATTTTTGTTATTAGGAACACAAGTAAATTCTCATAATGCATTTTATATCTGGCATATGGATGGTTCTCAGTGAATACTACTGGCCTCTATAATTATTATTATTAAAGTAACTCAAGCATACAAATAATCTCTTGAAGCCCATTTAACAAATATATTACTTTCAAGACCATTACGATCAAAGGCAAAACCACAATTATTTTTGCACCAACCTAAATACATTAAATAGATGTATAATATGTTAACTACTATGTGGGAATGATGAAATATTATTACACCTTTTCTTTATTATCCTAAGTTATACGTGAATGTTTTTCATGTTACACTGTCAATATTTCCAAGGACTTTTCTATTCTTGTTCTTAAAAAGAAGAAACAAGCTTAACATGTTGAACAAAAATAAGAACAGATTAAAACATAGCACAGATGCACTAGAAAACTTTCTAGTGAAAGGATCAAAATCTCCCATTCGCTTTCTGGGCAAACAGGATCTTTTTGTTTGTTTGTTTTCACACAAATAGATACACAGAAAAATTTTAAATGGTTAAATATATGTGCCAGCCATGTATGAATTATATAAAGCTAAGAGAAATTGTAATATATGACAAAATATAATTCAAGCCAAAAAATCATAACAAATATAGAAAGATACAATATACTGATTAAAGATAAAATTAAGTAAGAAAACCATCAGGAACATTTATGGACCTAACAATACTATCTCGTCATAGAGTTATGGCCTTTTTATAAAGAATTATACATAAAAATATATGGAACTTTTAAAGACCCTTTCTCAGACACTGAGAGATCAAGCAGGAAAAAGAAAAGCAGAGATCCTTTCTGAGACACTGAGAGATCAAGCAGGAAAAAAAAAAAAAAGGAAGAAAGAAAAGCAGAGATAGTGAAGTTATAAAAAATACTCAATTGCATTTGTTACAAAAGGCAGTATCAGTAACAATATCAGCAGCATTAATAGGAGTACAGACTCCTGAATTCCTGCTATGCAGTAGGTACCTCCATCAGGTTAGTGGGGAATATTGGTTGTAAGTTCCAGACCACAGGCAATAACATCTTCCTGAAACGTGGGAAACCCTCTCCTTATCACCTTTATTCTTTTAGTCTTTTCAACACTTTTGTAACTAATTCATTGCTTTTAATCTCTGATTGATATATCTAGAGTGGTTTTTCTGACTATATACCCTGATTAATAACATATAGATCACTTATATCTACATACCATAGGCCAAACTCAGCCCTCAACATGTTCGAAGAAAAGACTAGGAAAGACAGTCTTCTTTCTTTGGTTCCAGGAAGTAGAAATGGCAGAATAAACACATAATATTGACTCTGTCACAGTCTAACCTTCTCGTGACGAAACTTTAATTTTTATGTTCACATCTAGGAAACACCTATTCCCTTTCCACAGAAGACAATCTGAAAATAAATCTAGAATTGCATGTGGCCCAGGGGCTAGGATGTGGCTCCTCTGATTCCAGGGACTTATGCACTAAAAAGACACATTCTCTGCTATGGCTCCTCATACACGCAGTTTACAATGATGGGGCAGGATTCGGAGTAGAAGAGCTGCAATTAAACCCACCCCAGTCAAACAGTGTGAAATGGGAGACACACAGAAGTTACTGATTGTCAATAGAACTTCTAGAAGACTGCTGAAAAATGTGGTGAAGGGCTCTTATCTCGGGGCTAAAAAGATTACTTGCATAGAGCCCAATTCTGTTCTCTGGAAGAACTTCTTTTTCCAGTCTTGGTGGTATCTGGATCCACCTTCTGAGAGGTTCTTTTTATCATTTTGTTTATCTTTTTTTTTTTCTGCCCATGACTAAAGATGATGTTGGGGAATATGCTGAAACTGCACAGCCTTCTCAGCAAATTTGTCAATTCTGCAAAGTTGGAGGTTGAAGAATTCTTTTGAATCTTGAACTATCAAAGACTTTTTGCCCAGAATTGTGCTTTCCTTTCTGGGCAATAAAATTCTCTCAGAAATGTAGCAGGCTTCTGACCTATTTGTTTTTAGCCAGCTCTATGTGGCAGTAACTGCATTCAATGTTCTATTTATAGACATATTTCATTAATATGCTTTACTTCTCTGCTTTTTCATCTGCATTTCCAGCTCCTTCGACTTAGCAAATAAAAATACAGGACAGCCAGTTAAATTTGAATTTCAGATAAACAATGATTTTTTAAAATGTATATACCATGCAACATTTGAACCATACTTATCCTAAACAAATTTGTTATTTATCTAAAATTAAAATTTAACTCGGCCTCCTGTATAGTATCTGACAACTGTATATATAAAAAACATGACCTCAAAAGTGGCCTATCCAGTAAAAAGGAAATGAAGGAAATATGGCATAGGAAGTTTCATTGCCAGGATTAAAAATATCCTATATATTTTCTGCTTTAAAAAATCACCATCTTGAAGTCACTCCCATGTACCCAAGCCAACTTCACAGAGATCTGATGAAATTCATTCTTCCTCTGTGTCCTAAAAGTGGAAATGGCATGACAAAAATGTAACATCATTTTTATACAAACATAATTGGGTCTCAGTTATTAGATATATAGACAACTCCACACACACTGAATAGTTGATGCACATTATTTTTAAGCACACATGAATTATTAGTAAAATATGCCATATATGAAGCTGTAAAGTCATCCTACACACATTAAGAAGAATCAATATCTCACAAACCATATTCTCCAACCTGCACAATCAAATTAGATATTTAATAACAAAACACATCTTAAAAGGAATATCACATATGAAAAGAAGAAAGGTTCAAAGCACAAATATTTGAGAGTGAAAAGGCAAACTGTTCATTTGGAGAAAATATCTGCAAATATATAAGTAATAAAGAGTGTGTATATATATTCCCACAAATAAATAAGAAAGAAATATACAACCCAATTGAACAAGGGGAAAAACACATTTTTTAAAAAAGGATATCCAGGTGGCCAATAAACAGATGAAAAAGTGCTCAACCTAATTGGTAATCAGAAAAATTGAAATTAAATCCATACTAAGATACCACTTTAGCCATAACTATATGAATTTTTACAGTTTGAAAGAATTGATATTCTAAGTATTTATAAGGTGCAATTGGGACATAAACATTCCTGGTGGATGTGTAAATTGTTAATACTTTAGAAAATGATTTTGGTTGTACCTACTAAAGCCAAACATACATATACTTGGTGAAATACGAATTCTACTCCCAGGAATAGATCCAAGAGACCTACACACAATTGCCAAGGCCGTTCACAACAGCAGTATTCATAATAACCAAAAGCTAGAAATAACCCAAATGTCCATGAACTATATATGATTAAATAAATTGTGCCACATCAATGCAATGGGATATTACAAGACAATGAGAATGAATAAACCATTGTTACATGCAGTGCTATAGATGATTCACACCAGCAATGCTAAGAGACAGAAACCAGAAACAAAATAGTACAGAGCACATGATTCATTTAAATAAAGCTCCCCCAATAGGTCAAAACTAACCTCACAGTGACACCGTTACAATAGAGGTTTCCTTTGGGGTAGACAGGGCTAGAGATGAGCATGGAGGCGCTTTGTGATGCTGATAAAGTATTTCTTAATCTGGATTCTGTTTATGTTGGTCCATACAATGTGAAAATTGAGTAAGAACTATTTTTATAATTTGTATATTTTTTGTTATACTTCAATAAAAACTTTATTTTTAAAAAACTATATAATTCTGGCAAATAATATCAGTGGATGCTAAAATTATTAGGTGAAATATTTTGAGGGGCAAGGGTATATTAATGCAATTTTAAAGTAACACTTCACAGATTATACATTAATTACAAAGGGAAATGTTACCTTAGTAAATGAAGAAACACGACAATTCCCACTTAAGCGGTTAGTGCCAGTTATGAAGTGACAGACTGGTGTTAGGCAACTCCTGACATAATGTAATGTAATACAATGGAAAATACACAACACCACTTATGTAATGTTCTTGACAGTAATTCTTAACCTGTACCTCATCATGAGGAAAAATCACACAAATCCATATTGTGGACAGTCTTCAGTACAACTGGACTGGACTCAAAAAATGTCAGTGTCATGAAAGGCAAAATAGCTAGAAACTGTCCTATAATAAGAAATACTAAAGAGATGTGACAGCCTTGCACAACTTGTGATCTTTGGATTCTGGACCAACAGACAAAACAGCTACAAAGAAAACTTGGGGGACAACTGGGGAAATTTGAATAAAAATCATGCACTTGTTAATAGTATTGTATCAATGTTAAATTTTTTAGATGAACATGATAATGTTTCATTATTGTGTAGGAGAATGTTCTTGTTCTTACGAGATATATTTTGAAGTTTTGGGGGCAAAACAATTTTTGTTGGTTTGGCAAAGTTAAAAACCTCTTCTTCTCTCTTCTCCCTCCCTCCCTCTCTGTCAAATGTTCAAAAATGTATGTTAGTACTTGGTGAAGCCTCATGAAAGTGATGTTTGTTCTACTATTATTTAAGCTTTTCAGTAGGTTTGAAATTTTCCAAAATAAGAAGTTGAGACAGAAAATATTTCTCCAACTGAGGAAAAAACAATATGCACAATATACCTCACTATACCGTCATATTTTAATTTATAGTTATATTTATATATGATTATATATATGTTACCCATACAAGGTGGAAACACATTACATTATTAACAATGTTTACTCATGGGCAGTAAGCTTATGGGTCACTTAAATTTTCTATGATTATTGTCTTTTTAAATAAGAAGGATGTATTACTTTGCAAATTGAATAAAAAGAAAATTTTTAAAAAATCAACTGAGTATTTGATCCAGGTAACTGGAAAAAAAAAGAGCAATAGTGCAAACTCACATGAGGACAATTTTTAAAATAATAAAGATAAAGACAGAAATTAATGATAGACAAATAAAAAATGCTAGAGAATATTAATAAAAGAGAAAGCTGGTTCTCTAAAAACATTAACTAAAAGGACAGATGTTTTAGCAAGTCCGATTTCTACCAAAAAGAGAAAAAATATAAATAATTATGTAAAAGAGAAAACAAGCACAAAAATACACATTTAAAATAAATTCTATGAAACATAGAGGAAATGTATAAATCATTAGAAAACATAAAACACTAATATTGATGTGAGGAAATAAAAAATTAAGTAGTTGAATATCCATTAAATGAATTGAAATGGTAGTCAAAACCCCCCCTAGGGAAAATATAATAATAATGTCTAACAGGATATATACAGGAAATCTCTGTACCCTGTGCTTGATTTTGCTGTAAACCTAGAACTGTAGTAAAAAATAAAGTGTCTTAAAAACATAATGCCCATGTTAACAGTGAGAGAATTTTACAGGTGAATTATGCTAAAGTATAAAACAACAGTTACTCCTAATCATATGCATAATGTTCTAGGGAACAGAAATAAAGTCAAAGCTGCCAAAAAAACTTTACCTGGCAACCCTAATCTTGGTTATAAAACCAGATGACAATAAAATAAAAAGAAAATACACGCCCTTTTCAGTCATGAATCCAGATGCAAAGATCCTAAATAAGATATGAACTGAAAAAATCCATGGTGCAAAATAAGTACAATGGATGATTAATAAGTAGGATTTTTACCTGAGAAAATAATTATATATTAATATAACAAATAACTACAATTTAAAATACCAATAGACTGAAGAAAAAAGTCATATGTTGATGTCTGTGCAAATAGGTTCAAAACATATCGATGACATTTCTTCTTCCACAAGTGTGCCAATTATTCTTAGGTTTGGTTGTTTAACATAATCCCAGACTTCTTGAAGGCTTTGTTCGTATGTTCTTATTCTTTTTTCTTTGTCTTTGTTGGATTGGGTTAATTTGACAACCTTGTCTTTGAGCTCTGAAGTTCTTTCTTCTGATTGTTCGATGCTATTGCTGAGGCTTTGCAGAGCATTTTGCATTTCTGTGAGTGTGTCCATTGTTTCCTGAAGTTTTCATTTGTTATTTATGTTATCTATTTCACTGAATAGTCCTCCCTTCACTTCTTATATCATGGTTTTTTATTTCTTTACACTGTGCTTTGCCTTTCTCTGGTGCCTCCCTGGTTAGTTTATTAACTAGCCTTCTGAACTCTTGTTCAGGTAAATCAGGGATTTCTTCTAGGTTTGGATCCATTGCTAGTGAGCTAGTGTGATTTTTTTAAGGGTGTTAAAAAACCTTGTTTTGTCATATTACCAGAGTCGTTTTTCTGATTCCTTCTCATTTGTGTAGCCTCTGTCAGAGGGAAGGTCTAGGACTCAGGGCTGTTTTTCAGATTCTTTTGTCCCTCGGGGTGTTTCCTTGATGTAGTACTCTCCTCCTTTTCCTAGGGATGCGGCTTCCTGAGAGCCGAGTTGATAAAAACAAAATTCTTAACAATGTGTGAAATTGTAGAAACCTCCCTAACTCTGCAAAAATTACATGCCAAAAACCTAGAGTAAACATCACTTAAATGAAAAAATATTATAGTAACATCTTGCATAACTATAGTACAGTATCACAACCAGGAAATCAACACTGGTAAAATCCAATGACCTTATTCAAATTTCACCACTTTTATACGCATTCATGTGTGTTTTTGTTTTGGTTGAGTGGCGGAATCAAAAGTCTGACAGACATGTGTTCAAGAAGAAATAAAAGAGAAGGGTTTGAACAATGTTTGAACAAGTTGGGAGAGATCAATGAAGATTTTTGGATTTGCTTGTGTTTGATGAATGTTAATACAAACTATTTGTATTTTGTTGGATTTTGCCCAACAGAGAAAAATCTGATGATGATTGATGATCAATAATTAATTTGCTTTTATGCTTGGGTAATAATTTAATTTTCAGCTATGGTTATTCTGCTCTTTGATTTTATACATCTATATATTTTTTCCTCAATTTGTCCCTTTACCTCTTCAATCTCCCTGTTTAAATCATTCTGATGTTTTGTCATCTTGCTTTGAGTATCTGATTTGCTGGATTCATGTTCTTACTAATTTTATAGTGACAGACACTTGCTGGGAACATTCTTTTATTGGAGATTACGGTTTTGCATACTTAAGTAGTTTATATTTGCATATTTCCCATGAATATACGTTCATCTTCCTCACATACAAGCAGCTTGGTTTAGACTTCCTTTCCTATTAAATATATTTTGTTCATTCCTTACTATAGACTGAATGTTCGTGTCCCTCCAAAACTCATGTTTAGTCTATACCTTCCAATGTGATAGTATGAGAAGATGGGGACTTAGGAGGGTAATTAGTATTAGATTAGGTTATGACGGTGGAGCCCTAAGGAATGAGATTAATTTCCTTATAAGCGTCATGAGAGAGATTGCTTTCTTTCTCTCATTTCACTACATGAGTCAGCAGTCTGCAATCCAGAAGAGAGGCTTCACCAGAACCTGACCATCCTGGCACCCTGATCTTGGTCTTCCCAGCCTCAAGAACTGTGAGAAACAAATCTGTTGTTTATAAGCTACCCAGTCTATGATGCCTTGGTATAGCATTCCAAATGGATTAGAACATCCCTTTTGATTCAATAATTGTACATCTTATCTGTCTGGCTCCTGAAAGCATTGGAATTTGCTAGCTATGGCTTAATGTAGTTAGTTTTAATGAAATGTTGTTCCAACATAACTTGTTAAATAATCCATCATAATATTATAAAATACCACCTTCATTTAAATGAAACCGTCATGCAAACTTGGCTCTTTCTGTATTTATTACTCATTTGAGGTGGTTTCTCTGTCTTTTCTATCATTGCACCAAACCTTCAGGATGATTTTATTACTAAGCTATTTTTAAATATCTGTTAATAGAAGTCATTTATTACCGTTCAATTTTAGGATTTTATTGGTTAATTTCATACAAATAGTATTCTAGGAAAACTTGAAATAATTTCGTCAAGTTTTTAAAATGCTTTTGGAGTTTTAATTGGAATTACATAAAATTTATGTTTAATTTGGAGAGACCTAACATCTTATTAATTTTTACTCCTGGAGTTGTTTTCATTCCTTTTTTGAATTAGGGCTACTGGAGCATTTATAGTCAGTTTTTTTTTGGTCAAAAAAAGTAGCTGAAATTAATTAAACCAATCTAATGAATATTTTGATATAAAATTAATTTATTCAGAATTTCATATCTTTTCACCTTCTCTAGGTTTATCTTGTTGCTTTTTTAGCTTCTCGAGTTAAATGATTTGTTTGCATTATTTCTGTTTGATAATTAAGTATCTAAGGACATAAGATTCCCTCTGAGAGCATCTTTTTTTTTTTTCAGTTCATCACCGTCTAGTGGGGGGGCTAGAAAGCTAATTTGGAGACTATTAGCACCTATTTTGCTAGAAAAGGTGTATTTTCAAAGAAAAGGTAACAGGAGATATTTAAAATAAAAAGTCAAGAAATCTAGGCTATTTTCAGATGAAAATGATATCTTGCAAACAAATCAAGAGGCAGCTTCTCCCAGTCAGCCAGGAAAGTAACAAGGAAAAAATACAAAAGTTAAAAATTAACAGCTCTAAAACCTAAGACTGATACACTATTATTAGTATCCGCAAGGAATTTTCAACTGAGTTGGAGTAGGATGAGAAGAAAAAAAAAATGCTTGTCCTTTCCATGTTTTACTTTGGGAAATGGGAGAATACCACATCTCAAAAAAGAATAAAAAGAGTTTATTATCTCCACTGTGATATGTACTCTGACACCCATACGCAGGATCTATACCTACCAGAAAACTAAACAGCTCATCTTGATTTTAGAAACAGATCATTTCAAGATAAAATGGGAACATTATCCTAAAGACTCAAAAGTACTTAAAAGAAATAATTATGTAAGTATGTTTCACTTATAATATTTCTCTAAGCTTCACAATTATGAACTGTCCATTTTTTCTGTATTTATAGCATATGTTAAGAAAAACGTTAAGAAGCAAAAGTAATGCCTGTTTATTAAAAATTTAAAAACTACAGAAAATATATAGGAGAAATTTAAAAAGCCATAATCCTGCCACCAGAGATATCTACTGAGATATATTGATTTGATTCCTTTCAGTATCCTTTCTGTGTACACATACACAGACTCACGTGCACATATCTATAAATATAGATGTATGTGTATGTAAACATGTGTGTATTAGGTAGACATATAAATTCATTAATTCAACAAATATTCTTGAGTGCTAACCAGGTGATGCCTGAGACCAGGAGTTGACAAACTATGACCCATGTGCCAAAACTAGCCTATATGGCATACTGTCTGTTTTTGTAATGTTTTATTTAAACACAGCCCTTTGTAATATGTAAACAATGATTTATTTAAACACAGCCCTTTCATTTTCACGCTTATTGATTTACATACTGTCTGTGGTAGATTTCATGCTACAATAGCAGAGTTAAGTAATTGTATGGAAGATTGTATGGATTGCAAATCCAAAACATTTAATATCTGGCTCTTGACAAAAAAACAAACACAAAAAAAACACAAAAAAACAAAAACAAAAACAAAAAAACAAGCACCAACTCCTCTAGGCTCTAAGGGACAATAATGAACAAAGCAACATCTTGGCCTCTCAGGACTTACAGTCTGAAAAGGAATATAGACAGTAAATAGGTAGATTTATATGGTTAATGTCTGGTTGCAATACAGACTATCAAGAAAGATAAATATGGGTGCAGAGTACTAAGGGTCACAATTCTAGACATGGTGGTCTGAGAAGGTCTTTCTAATTAGGTAAGAGTGGAGTAGATATCTGAAGGAAGTGAATAAGTGAACCATGCAAATGTCTGGGGCAAGAGCAATTGAGGCAAAAAGAAAAGCACATGTGTTGTCACTAAGGTGGATGTGCACCAGGTGTGTTTAGGGCAGATCAAAGAGGCACATGTGGGTGGAGTGCAGGAAGGAGAAGAGCAGTAAATGAGGATGGAAAGGTAAGCTGCAGTCAGGACATGGAGAGCCCCTTAAGCCATAGTAATGAGTTTTGGTTTCATTTCAATTATGGTAGAAACCCAGTGGAAGGTTTGGATTAGGGAAGCGATGTGATCTGACTTATAAATATCTGCATATATTTTAATATTTGTGCACTAGTGTTACACAGAAGGCAAAAGCATGAAGGCTTGGAGTATAACACACCTGATTCAAATCCTAGCTTGGCACTTGCTATATGAATGACTATAGGCATGTTATATGAACCCCTTAGGCTTCATTTTTCTCAACTGCATGATGATGTTAACACTATCTACCCCATATGATTGCTATAAAATATATATTCCAATGTTTGATATATAATATATGTTTAATAAATAGTAGCAATGGCTATAATTTGTATACGTCAGATATAACAAAAACGTATACATATACTCCCTCAAAACTATTAATACAAACATATTTGAGGTGGTATACACAGTTGTTAAAAGGAAAAACATTATAGTCATACTGTTAGAGGCTGACTTGGCTCCACCCTACTAGTTGTTTGATCTTTTGAAAGTTACTTCATCCCTCTGGGCTTCAGTCTCTTCATGTGTCAAATGCAGAAAATTGTGATACTTGCCTCAAAGGATATGCTATGAATATTAAAGGAACACACACATGTAAAGTTCTTAGAATATTACCCGGCATACAGAAAGTACTATGCAGAGGGCAGCCACAGCAAATATAATGCTTTGGTTAAAAGTAGAAAAAAGTGCTCCTTTTTCAAGACACTTTTCTTTCGTCTGTTAGAAAATAAACTGACTTCGCTGGAACAAGACATTTTACTGGCATGAATTTTTAAATCATCACTAGAAATAAAGTGAAACATGATATTTTAATTTGCATTTACTTGACTACTCATGAAATTATGTTTCCTTATACCCTAGCTGCTTATCAATGATTTGTTGTTCAATCTGTTAATCATCTTTTTCACATTTTTTGATCTATTATTCTATTGTATTTCCTTTTGTGTTTCACATTAATTTGTGGACACTCCCTCTATATTGTGATTTTAACTCTTTTTCATAACCTTGATAAATATTTTTGCAGATATTTTGTAACTTAACATGATGATATCTGCACAATAATTAAAGCATCAATCACTCCAAGTAGAGGTAAAAACACGTGTTTTGGCAGAGCTAGAGCAAGGTGTTTTGCAAGGGGAGGTGGTGGCAAGTGGAGGAACAGAGAGAAGTATGCAAAACACTGTAACATGTTGAGCCTTGTATTCTTAGTTAAGGGATTTGAATTTTATTCTATAGAACACAATTCTATGGAGTGAGACTAAGAAACAATGTGAAAGTGGGAGGTGACATTCTTAGATTGAGATTATCCACGCAGCAGTGTGGAAAATAAACAGATAAGGGGGCTAATATATCCTCATAGATTAACCTGTCTCTCAATGCAGCAGCTATTCACAGTAGCAAAAAAAAAAAAAAAAGTCAGTGAACAACAGAGCATCCCTTAGACTGTAGCTAATGATGAGAGCCAGAGGAAATCTCTGCTTCCTGCCAGCCACCATATTCAGCAGTACTTAGTAGTACCTACAACATCAATTGTGGTAGCATCAGTGGCACCTGTACCAAGAACGGCATTTGGAGCAACAAGCAGTCAGGCGAGAACTGGCATAGGGTCATTTTTACATTTGGTGGTACTCAAGCAGACAGTGCCAAAGGAAAAAGTAAATTTTTGTTAGGCTCTTGAGATATGATAGCAGAGCTTCTGATGTCAAACATCTTTGGAGAACTTTGGTGACACAGCTCCTGATACAGTTTTTGCCTCAAACTATAAAATATTGTTATGTATTGATCTCAACAGTACTACTTTATGAACGCTATGCATTTGAGTTTTTATATTCTTGTTGTCTTATCATTGCCTTAGCAATGCATTTACAACATTTGTGATTCAATTCCTATTTTATGGCAGTGTTGACAAAGAATGTAGTCTATACTACTCCCGTTTGTAATATTGGTTTCTTTGTGGCTTAATAAATGATAAACTTTTGTTAAGATTATATGGTTATTTGAGAAAAAGGGATGATTTCTACTTGTCATATGAATCTGTCATATCATCAATATAGTGAATACTTTTAATTTAAATTACTTTTTTTGAGACCGAGTTTCGCAATTTTTGCCTAGGCTGGAGTGCAATGGCCTGATCTTGGCTCACCACAACCTCCACCTCCCGGGTTTCAAGTGGTTCTCCTGCCTCAGCCTCCCAAGTAGCTGGGATTACAGGCATGTGCCACCACGCCAGGCTAATTTTGTATTTTTAGTAGAGACATGGTTTCCCCATGTTGACCAGGCTGGTCTCAAACTCCCGACCTCAAGCGATATGCCCGCCTCGGCCTCCCACAGTGCTGGGATCACAGCCGTGAGCCACCACGCCTGGCCATGGTGTCCAACTATTTACTTTTAATTTTCATGAGTAACTTTATTGGAGTATGCTATTATAGATAGCATATAGTTGGACTTTATATTCTGACGTAGTCTGGTAAACTGTTATTTTAATTAGTGAATGTATCTAATATGAATAAGATCACATACTTATCAATATTTTGTGGATTTTTTTTAGTGCTTTCTTGCTTATCCTTTTGTTCTTAATCTTTTAATTTTATGGTATGTTTTCCTTATTGTTATCTCCCTATCCCACCCGCAATTAATTTAGAAGGTAGGTAGTAAGCTTTCAGTCTTACTAGTTGTTATGTTAGCTTTTGAAATAATATTTAAACTTTCATTTTTAAATATAAACATTAATAATAGCCATTTCTAATGATTTCCCCTAGCTAAGTTGACAAAATTAGCACATTCATCTTTGTACCATCCCCCCACCCACTTTCTCACACTTCCCAGTTTTTGTTGCTGTGATCTGGAAATTGTGTCCCAGTTTCATATTATTACATTATTTTTCATTATGCATTTTCTTTTTCAAGAATTGTATCTGGATTGTTTCAGAAGCAAATTTACATATTAATTTTTATTTAAATCTATATTTTAATCATGTCTCAGCTGATGAGGTTATTTTTTCAAATATACTTTTTAATAAACAGATATAAGGCCATCCAACCTGTTTTCCAACTGTAGATAACCTAATTTTCTACTTATATGCCTATAGAAATCTTTATTCATCTTCAAAAATCAGAAACTTGACCAAATATATTGTAGATGTAAGTTTTTCTTATTAATGATACCTCATCCATGGTAAGCCCTTTTGATTTGCAGATGCAGCTCTCTGTTCAGTAAAAATGAATTTAATTATATTCTTAAAACGTGACTCAAAATGTCCCCAAGTTTTACCTCCCTTTAGGTATGAATAAGGTCACATTCATATTAATACTAAAATCTTGCTAGCTCCAAGTTCCCAACACCAAACATAAGTGTCCCTCCCTCTGAGTTGCAATCAGTTTAGGGGAAGGGTCCCAGAGCAACATTCTTTGAATGCTGAAGTGTAAATGTTTACTGAGGGAGAGCCACCAGTTAACAAACAGCTTCTTTTTTCTTGTTCACATGAACAAACATGACACCATGGCACTCCCAGAAAACCAGAGCAGCTCTGACATCAAGTCCCAGCCCTGCTTCTTCATTCTGTGTGAATTTAGGCAAGATATTGACAGCTTTAAATGTCAGCGTCTTCAATTGTAAAACTTAGATAATAGTGAAACCTTAACCATAAAGTCATCGTAAAGACATAATGAATCAATACATACTTAACACTGAGCATACTAAATTGCAAACACTACACAAATCCTGGCTGCATATAAAATTATTTCATGATATTTTAGAATCACTTATTTCCTTTAGTTAGTCTTGTGTAACTAGGCCAGATTCAATCTTCCTTTACAGGGAATCTTTACTTAGGAACCTTGGTCTGTGTTCACAAACTGGATTTGGTTCAGGCAAACCAAATGACAGCCCACCACCTGTGGTCTGAGCCCTTTAAAATACCTATATGTAACTCAACCCATCCTGTTCCATGTACCAAAGACTAAAAATGTGTATCTCCATCCTGGACCTCTCTCTTGAATGTCAGATGTCTAGCTCTAGCTGCCTGCTTGATATCTTCATTTGATATATATTTCTTGAGATAACAAAAGCTAACTCTTTACTTCTACCAACCTATGAGTCTGCCTCTACTCTGTACTCTTGCACCATGCACCCTCTATATCAGTAAACACCACCAGCTAACCTTCGTTGGTTCTATGTATTGGAGGTATCTTCTTCGAAATTGTGGCTTGTTTTTTAACTTTGTTCATGGTGATTCTTTCTCACATTTTGTAATTCTAAGTTCTCTTTTAAAAAATTTCTCTGTATTCTGGATGGTTTTTCAGTTCTACCTCTCAGTTCGCTAATTCTCAACCCCTATTTTATCTATTTTGGTACATACATGTACGTGGAGGTTTCAGATTTAATTGGCAATATTTTTCTTTTAAAATGTAAAATTAGGTTGTATGACTTCTCGGTCAGAAAGGGTTGTTTATTCAGGGAAATCTTTCTTGCCCTGGATTGTAAAAGTGCCTCTTATAAGGGGTTTTAGTCTTGCTTTTCTGGGTCCCTCATATGACAGTACTCCTGACCAGTGCTAGTAATGTCTTGGCTTGTGGATCCAATGCTATATAATGAGCTCATTTTGATCCTCACACTTACAAAGCACAATATAGGAAAGAGCACAGAAACATATGTACTTGGAAAGAAAAATAGGAACACGAATCTCCTGCAATAGCTGACAAAAAATAAGGTCTTGCTGAATGGAATCTTAGAATATCGAAGCTGAAATTATATTTGGAAATCAGTTACTTTTACAGAAAAAAACCCTTAGGTTAAAAGAATTGAGGGGACATTTTCAAGTTAACATGCATGAAATTTACAGATCTCAAGAAAATGGGAAGATTGTCAAGTATTCTATAAAAACCCAGGTCTTTCAAGCCTATTTTAATGCTATTTCCATTACATAATTCTCCTTAAAAATGCTGGTCCCACGCAAGGAGTTGCTACCTTTTCTGCAAGCTTTCTTTTTATAAGATACATGTAGATCTCTGCTAAACAATATTGCCTGGCACATATAAAGCTAGTTGAACTTTTTGCTTGAGAAGATTTTGTAGAAAAATGAATCAAATAATGAATCACTTAAAAAAAAGAGATAAGAAAGAGAAGTACAGTTACCTGCTTTAGTAGGCCCTAGCCTTGGTAACTTGTATTGAAAGAAATATTACTTTATTTGGAAAAAGTCTTTTCACTGTGATTAAGGATACTATCCTGTATTATCTAGGTGGGTCCTAAAATGCAATCACATGTGTCCTTGTTACAGAGGCAGAGGGAGATTTGTCCCAGAGAGAAAAGCAAAAGGCAAAGTAACCATGGACACAGAGATTGGAGTGGTAACCACAACCCAAGAAACACTGGCAGCCATAAGAAGCTGGAAGAAACAAGAAACATATTCTTTTTTAGAGCTTCTAGAGAAAGTACAGCCCTGCTGACATCTTAATTTGTGCTCACTAAAAATGATTTCATACTTCTGGTCTCTAGAACATTGAGAATACAAGTTTCTTTGACTTAAGCCACTAATTTTGTGATTATTTGTTACAGCATCTCTAGGAAACTAATCCCCTGCACATACCTATTAATGTAAAGTAAGAAGCAATAAACCCAGTATCCTGTCTTCATTTTACAGAAATCAAAATTACAGGTAAACATTATTTTCAGTTCCATCCTAAGCATATTTTTAAATGTTTCTTTCTGAACTTTACATCTTTTTCTAAATTTGCTATACAAAGTACCATCCGATTGTAGAGAACTGAATACTATGTGACCGTGAGTATACATTATCAATTCATGGAAGAAGCCAAAGCTGCATCAGTCCAGGAAACTGCATGTGGGGCCTTGCCATTGTGAAAATGGGCAAGGGTCACTTTATGCATGTTTTCCAAGATGCCAGCATTAGTCCTCTCAGAATTATCTTGTGCTATTTTTTTCACTCTGTCAGCTAATCTTAGTATAAGAATTAGTATGCTCTCAGTTACAAGTAACAGAAAATTCAACTCAGAATGACTCAACCAATAAAAATGTTATCTCTTACAGTACATTGTCTAGGAAGAAAGTTCTTTCCATTGTTTTGCTTTGCCGTACTCACAACGGGGACCTTTTCTCAGGTTATTTTTCCCTATGCTTATATGATGGCTGCTGTAAAGCCAAGCATCACATATAAACTCAACAATTATCCACAGAACGGCTTTCCCTGTATGTGTTTATTTTTAGGAGCAAGGAAGATTTCCACTGAAAGCCCCTAGCTGAGCTTCCCTCATGTCTCATCCACCCCCAAGTCATAAATTGATTGTTTTTCACTAGTCAGGAGTTATCCCACAGCTAGAGATAAGATTCCCTTTCATGAGGGAAAATAACTGAGGAAAAGTTGGGCTTTACTAACACAAATGAAGGCAGGTAAGACTGTTGGATAGACAATGAAAATTTCAAGTGAACTACAAATAAAACAGTATACTTACTTTTCCATGAAATTTGATAAATCAATTTAGTCTTAGTATGAGATTAGCACAATGTGACTCAAAGCAACCTACATAAAAAAGACATTTTTAAGTTGATATAAGTCATTAAAAACCAGAGCTGTGATATAACATCCCTGCTATAATTTAAATATTTGATTCCTCCAAATCTCATGTCGAAATTTGATCCCCAATGTTGGAGGTGTGACCTAATGAGAGATGTTTGGGACACAGGAGCAGATCCCTCATGAACAGATGAATGCTCTGCCTGGACCGGGGGGGGGGGGGGGGGGGGGTGACTGAGTTCTTGCTGTATTTGTTTCTGTGAGAGCCGAACAAACAAGAAAGCTTGGTACTATCTCTGCTCTGTCTTGCTTCCTCTCTTACCATGTGATCTCTGTAAAAGCTGACTCTCTTTCCTCTTCTGCCATGAGTGAAAGTGGCCTGAAGTCCTCACCTGAAACCAAGCAGATGCAAGCACCATGCTTCAGGAGCAGCGTGCCGAAATTTAAGTGAAATAAACCTCTTCTTAAAATAAATTACCCACCCTCGGATATTCTTTTATTGCAACACAAATAGACTAAGACAATCCCAACATAAATATTCTATAATCTAAGGTAGTCAATCCATGATGCATGATGAAGGAGTAGAGGGTAGAAACAGATTCATGGGTTGATATAAATAAATAGTTTTCTTTTGCTATCTTAAGAAATTTGAGATACCTGTTATAGATATAAGATGGATATATCAAGTAGGCAGCTAGATCTAGGTATCTGACATTCAGTAGAGAGGTCCAGGCTAGAGATACACATTTACAATCTTTGGCACATGGAACAGGATCGGTTAAGATACTATAGACATTTCTAAAGGTGGTAGGTTGTAGTTAGGTTTGTCTGAACCACATCCAGGTATAACCACAAAGCCAAATTTCTAAGTGAGAATTTATGATGAAGGAGGATTGAGTCTGGTCTGGTTATACAAGACTAAACAAAAGAAAATAGTTGTTCTATTTAAAGCACCATGAAATAATTGTGTATATAGCCAATGTTTACAGAGTGTCTACAATTTACTAGGCTCAGTGTTAAACCTTAAGTATATATGAACTTATTATGTCTTTATGATGACCGTATGGTTAAAGTTTATTATCCAAATTTTACAATTGAAAACACTAAAATTTAGAGTTATTTATTAGTTTATTTCCATGCTACTGATAAAGACATACCTGAGACAGGGTAATTTATGAATAAAAAGAGGTTTAATGTATTCACAGTTACACGTGGCTGGGGAGGCCTCACAACCATGGCAGAAGGTGGAAGGCACATCTTATATGGTGGCAAACAAGACAGAATGAAAACCAAGTGAAAGAGGAAACCCCTTACATTAGATCTTGTGAGACTTATTCACTACCACAAGAACAGTATAGGGGAAACTGCTCCCATGATTCAATTGTCTTCCACTGGGTCCCTCCTGCAACATGTGGTAATTTTGGGAGCTACAATTCAAGATGAGATTTGGGTAGGGACACAGCCAAACCATATCAAGCTGTCAATACATTGACTAAATTTACACAAAGTTTAGAAAAATGAAGAAGCAGGGTTAGGTCATGATGTCAGAGCTGCTCTGGTTTTCTGAGAATGCCCAGAAAATACATGGGAATGCAAACTGAATTCAACAGTATATTAGAAATATTGATCATGACAAAGTAGGAGTTTTTTTTTTTTTTTATTTTTCTGGGATGCAAGGATGGTTCAACATATGCAAATCATACAACATGATACACCATATCAACAGAATGAAGGATAAAAACCATATGAACATTTCAATTAATACTAACAAAGTATGTGTAAAAATTTAACATCACTTCATGACAAAACACATACATACACACACACACACACACAGAAAAAAAAAAAACTGTGTATAAAAGGAACATACCTAAACATAATAAAAACTGTATATGACAAACACACAGGTAGTATTCTACTGAATAGAGAAAAACTGAAAGCCTTTCCTCTAAGATCTGGAACATGATGGGGATGTCCACTGTCATCATTGTTATTCAACATCGTACCAGAAGCCCTAGCTACAGCAATCAGTCAAGGGAAAGATATAAAGGATATCTAAGTTAGAAAGGAAGCATTCAAATTATCCTTGTTTGTAGATTATATGATTTTATGTTTGAAAAAACATGTATAATTTATAAGAAAACAATTAGAACTGATAAATAGATTCAGTAAAGTTATAGTATATAAAATCAATATACAAAAACCAATAGCGGCCGGGTGCAGTGGCTCACGCCTGTAATCCCAGCACTTTGGGAGGCTGAGGCGGGTGGATCACGAGGTCAGGAGATCGAGACCATCCTAGCTAACACTGTGAAACCCCGTCTCTACTAAAAATATAAAAAATTAGCCGGGTGTGGTGGCGGGCGCCTGTGGTCCCAGCTACCCGGGAGGCTGAGGCAGGAGAATGGTGTGAACCCAGGAGGCAGAACTTGCAGTGAGTGAAGATCGTGCCACTGCACTCCAGCCTGGGCGACAGAGCAAGACTCTGTCTCAAATAAAAAAAAAGCATTTCTACATTCCAGCAGTGAGCAATGTGAAAAGGAAATTTAAAAAGTAATCCTGTTTACAATAGCCACAGATAAAATAAATACCTAGGAATTAACTTAACCTAAGAAATGAAATATTTATATAATGAAAACTATAAAATGCTGATGAAAGAAATTGAAAAGAATAGAAAAAGTTGGAAAGATATTCCATGTTCATAGATGGGAAAAATCAATATTGTTAAAATGTGCACACTACTCAAAGCAATCTACAGATTCAATGTAATTCCTACCAATATACCAATGTTAGTCTTCATAGAAATAAAATAAAACAATCTTAAAACTTCTTTGGAACCACAGAAGACCCAGAATAGCCAAAGCTATCCTAAGCAAAGTGAACAAAACTGGAGGAATCACATTGCCTGACTTGAAATTCTACTATAGAGTTATAGTTATCAAAAGAGCATGGTACTGGCATAAAAACAGACACATAGAGCAATGGAACCGAACAGAGAACCAAGAAACAAACCACACATCTACAGTGAACTCATGTTCAACAAAATTGCTGAGAATATACACTGGGGAAAAGACAGCACCTTCAATAAATGCTGCTGCGAAAACTGGATATCCAAATACAAAAGAATAAAACTGGACCTCTATATTTTGCTGTATACAAAAAATCAAATCAAAATGGATTAAAGACTTAAATCTAAGACCTCAAGCTATGAAACTACTACAAGGAAACATTGTTGAAAGTCTCCAGGACATTGGTCTGGGCAATGATTTAATGCCCCACAAGCACAGGCAAGCAATGCAAAAATTGACAAATGGGATCACTTCAAGTTAAAAAGCTTCTGCACAGCAAAGGATACA
This sequence comes from Macaca thibetana thibetana, assembly GCF_024542745.1. Lineage (NCBI taxonomy): Eukaryota > Metazoa > Chordata > Mammalia > Primates > Cercopithecidae > Macaca > Macaca thibetana. The sequence continues at coordinate 139,827,413 of NC_065598.1, forward strand.
ATCAACAAATTGGAGAGATAACCCACAGAATGGGCAAGAATACTTGCAAATTATCCACCTGACAAGGGATTAATAGCCAGAATATATAAGGAGCTCAAACAACTCTGTAGGAAAAAAATCTAATAATCTGATTAAAATATGATAAAAATATTTGAATGAATAACTTCTCAAAAGAAGACAAGCAAATGGCACACAAGCATATAATAAGATGCTCAACATCATTGATCATCAGAGAAATGCAAATAAACACTACAATGAGATGTCATCACATCCCATTTAAAATAGCTTATATCCAAAAAACAGGCAATAACAAATGCCAGTGAGGTTGTGGATAAAAGGGAACCCTCTTTCATGTTCATGTACATGAAGCCAGTTTCATGTACACTGTTGGTGGGAATGGAAATTAGTACAACCAATATGGAGAACAGTTTGAAGGTTCCTGAAAACTAAAAATTGAGCTACCATATGATCCAGCAATCCCACTGCTGAGTATGTAATCAAAAGAAAGGAAATAAATATATAGAAGAGATATCTGCACTCCTGTGTTTGTTGCTGTACTGTTAATAAGAGCTAAGATTTGTAAGCAACCTAAGTGTCCATTAACACATGAAGAGATAAAGAAAAGTATTATTTAGCCATAAAAGAATGTGATACTGTCATTTGCAACAGCATAGATGGAACTGGAGATCGTTATGTTAATTGAAATAAGTCAGGTACAGAAAGATGAACATCACATGTTTTCACTTATTTTTCGGTTCCAGAAATCAAAACAATTGAACTCATGGGCATAGAGCATAGAAGGATTGTTATTAAAGGCTGGGAAGCATAGTGGGGGCCTCAGGAAGAGGTGGGGATGGTTATTGGGTACAAAAAATTGTTTGAAAGAATGAAGACGACCTACTATTGATTGCACAACAGGGTTACTATGGTCAATAATGGAATTATCCCTTTTAAAATAACTCAGAGAGTGTAATGGGATTGCTTGTGACACAAAGGATAAATGCTTGAGGTGATGGATACCATTTTCCATGATGCAATTATTTCACATTGCATGCCTGTATCAAAACATCTTATGCATCCCATAAATACATACACTTAATATGTAACTACAGAAATTAAAATTTAAAAACATAATAAAAAGTCGTAAAGAAACACTTATAGTCACTCTTCTAAGGGGCAAATAAAATACTCGAATGTAAGGCTAGCAAGACATTTTCAGCAAGTTAACTGTCTCTGGTAAAGAAAGAGCATAATGGTGACCTTTGGGAAGAGTACTGAAATGGTGGGGAGAGGGCATTTTAGATAGAGGGAACAACAGGTGTATATCAAAGCATGGAACATATAAGTCAGTATAGTGCAGTGTGTTTACCAAGCCATAAGTAGTTCAGTGTGGATACAGTATTTTGTGTAGAGAAAGAGCAATATGAGGTGGGAGATGTGTTGAACAATGAAGTGAGAAGTATCGGGGTCATATAATACCACAAAGGTTCCGGTAAATTATGTAAAGATTTTGGACATTTGATATAACCCCGGAGTTTCACTGAAGGGTTTATACATGGGGAAGAAAGTATCAGCAATGATCAAATGAATATGGTGGTTCATTTAAAGATTGATTTTAAAATGTGGTATTAAAAGATCAGGAAGACCATTTAGGCTGAGTTCTATGACACACTTTTACCATGGTAGGCAATTGCCAGGAGTATAGAAAGGAGCTCCACTGTGAACACCTGGGTATGGACAGTGAATGTCCTATGACAGTGACCGTGCCATGGCTCACTGACTGCCAAGTACAACTGTTAGACTGGAGAGATAGCCAGAAATGCACAAGCAAGGGAGCCACTGAGGAAATAAGTCCTGGAGACGTTGCCCACTGACAGTCAGCAAATAGACGATGGCTACACTGGCTACTTCTGGCCTTGTTGTTGGGTTCCTCTGGCCCTAAAGGGGACCTATCAGGCCCTAACTGGAGATTACCATGGTAGGGAATTCCCCCACTGATGAGTATGTGCACTCCTTCAATAACTCACCCTAGAGTAGTCTTTTGCTCATTATAATAGTAAAAAACACACCTCTAGGTGGAGATTTTAAATGCTAATGAGACATGCGGCATGTGTACTGGTATGTAGAACCACAGAGCATGTATACCCAAGGGGACCACCTGAAAGATGACTGCAAGTAACCTCCCGTCATGCCCCTTCATGAATAATCATGTAAAATTATCATATGGAGAGTCCCCCAGCACTAGCTGCTGCTGGCTTATTCTCTTTTTGGAGCAGCCCACTCTGACTCATCTTCCAGAGTGTACGGTCTTTTTAAATAAACAATGCCACTGCTATTTTTCCAGCCAAACCAACCCAGAGCTGTTTTCCAGCTGGAGCAGCCTGGCGCTGTGTTTTGTGTCAGCCTGCTCTTCACTTGGAACATACTTTATTGTCCTTCAATGAACTCTGCTACTTAACTCTTACTGTGCGTCTCTTGGCTGAATTTTTTTTTCCCAATAAGACAAGAACCTACGACCCTGTAACCCTGCCAAAAACACAATAAATGACCATGTACTATAGTAAAAATGAATAAACAAGGAAGGCAGGGGAAAATAAGGTTTCAGACCATCAAATTTTAGAAAACATATAGAAAAAAAGTTATCTTGGAAAGTTAGGATCCATTGAATCTTCTGGTCAGAATCATTTTGCCCTAGTACATGTAAGTTTTCACTTGGGACATCAAAGGTGTAGGAATAAAAACTTAAAATCCAATGTATACAGATTAGAAAATGTTGGCTCCAGATATGCTACTGGAGATCATTTAGTCTATCATGTCATTATAAAAATCTGAAAACTCAGGTTTATAAAGGCAAACTGATTTGTCTAGTGTCACATAGTTAGCTAGTTGCAGATCTGAAAGTAGCAATTTAGGTCTCCTGATGTATAGTTCGATGTACAGCTTCGTATTTTGTTGAGCTCACGTTGAAATATTGAAAGACACAGAATATGATAAATGTCCTCATAAATACTCTATGTCACTACTTCTTTTAATATGGCAATCTTATTTTGAATTTAGTTTCCTCATTTTCTTTAACATATGTGCAGATGTCTGAGTTCCCATTTATATGGTGGTAGAAGAAGTAGAATATGAAGTTAGAGAAGAGTCCAGAAACTGGATGCTCCATAACAACCTATTAGAAAGCTGAAAAGCTTATCTTTATCAGACACAATTACAACCTCTAATTCAGCTCACTATTTATTGAATTCAAATCTTGGAAACTACCTTAATATGCAATAGTTCATGTCACTGATAGGTTTTAGAGTAGATTTTATTAGCTGAAAACACGGTATTATCTAAATATGATTTGTTCTTTTCCTAGGTGGTACACTGGGGTAAAATTTCCAGCTTCTACAAAGCATTGCTATCACTTTGTGGCAATTAATGCCACAAACAAAAATAGACAAGCAGAAATTTTTCCATGAAATGATCAGTCCTTTGGACTATTCATGAAATAAGTTGACTACAGAATCCCTAGAGGAAAAGTGACCCTGGAGAAAAATTGCACAGTAAAAACAATCATTTTGATCAACAATTGAAAACATTTTTGTCAATAAAAAATGTGCTTTCACTCCTGACTCCTATGTGATGAAATTCTTAATGTCCTTGCATATGTTAACCACTCAGGGGCAACAGCCTTTAGCTGGAATTCCTCATGTATTTCCTATGATGAGCTACTTCCTAGAGCGACTCTTTTTCCCTCTTCCTTTTATTTCCTATACTCCTCTTCACCACCTCCAGGGCTATGGTAGTACAGTACTGTGGTGGAAGAATTGATTATGAAAATGAGAAGGTAATCAATTGCTGCAGATTCCACTTTCTAGTTCAAAATCAGATTTAATCTCAACTCTAAATCTTTACTACACTCTCCTTTCCCTCATCTCTTGACCAGCATATACACTAAACTCCAGTCATGCTATTTACCCCAGACCCCAGTCTCCTTTGAAAAAATATCCCCAAATAATCAAGTCCAGATTTAAGAATAATAATATTATAAAGATAGTTATGATTTATGAGGTGTCTAGTATGTATTTGGTTCTATTAAGAGCTTTCTAATATATTACTTGATGTAATCCTCATAATGATAATCTGAGATAGATACTATCTTTATTTAATTGTTATGATTGATTCATGTGTATTAGTTTCCTGTGCCTGCTGTAAAATATCACCATGAACTTGGTGGCTTAAAACAACAAAAATATATTATCTCACAGTTCTGAAGGCCAGAAATCTGAAATCAGTATTACTGGAGTGAAATCCAAGTATTGTCAAGGCCACACTCTCTTAGGAAGATTTAATGGAAAATCACTTTCTTGTCTCTTCAGCTTCTGGTGGCTGCCAGTATTCCTTGGCTTGTGGACCCGTTATTCCCATTTTGGCCTTTATGGTGACTTTTCCTTCTCTTCTGTCACAAAATATCTCTCTCTTACCTAAGAACGTATGTGGCTACATTTAGGGCCTACCTGGATAATACAGAATGACCTTCCCATCTCAAGATCCTTTGCTTAATCGTATCTGCAAAGTCACAGTTATTGAAAGAGAAGCAGGTGGGAGAGTTGACCCCAGGGGGTCAACTGAACACTAGAGAAGAGAAGCATAAACTTGGAAGTGCACGGCTCAAAAAAGAGGAAGTTTTCATCCTCCCCAACCCTTATCTGAAAACCTCTATAATTATTTTTATACCTACTTCCAGCTTTCACCCTGCTGAAGCCTATACTTTATGACATGTACAAATGTCTCAGTAGTTTATATCTAGTGATTTCTTCACATCCACCACTTTGTTACAGAATGATTTTTGTTAGTTACTGTTATAGGTTGAATAGTATACCTACCCCCAAATAATCTGTATTGAAGTCTTAACTTCCAGTACCTCAAAATGTGACTTTATTTGGAAATAGTTTTATCACAGATGCAATTAGTTAAGACTTTCCTACATCAGCTACATTTGACCTATTCAATCTCCTACTGGAGATTGAATTTGGAAATATCCAGATTGCTTCAAAATCTCCACTAACAAGTACAATGATGGATAGCCTTGCATAATGTATTAGTCCATTCTTACACTGCTAATAAAGACATACCTGAGACTGTGTAATGTACAAAGAATAAGAAGTTTAATGGATGCACAGTTCCACATGGCTGGGGAGGCCTCACAATCACGGTGGAAGGCAAAGGAGGAGCAATGGCATGTCTTACATGGCAGCAAGTGAGAGAGCTTGTACAGGGGAACTCCCATTTATAAAACCATCAGATCTCATGAGACTTATTCACTACCACGAGAACAATATGGGAGAAAATGCCTCTATGATTCAATTATCTCCACCTGACCCCACCCTTCACACATAGGGATTATTATAATTCAAGGCGAGATTTGGGTGGGGACACAGATAAACCATTTCATTCCACCCCTGGCCACTCCCAAATCTCATGTCCTCACATTTCAAAACCAAGCATGCCTTCCCAACAGTCCCGAAAAGTCTTAACTTATTTCCACATTAACTCAAAAGTCTACAATCCAAAGTTTTATCCAAGACAAGGCAAGTCCCTTCTGCCTATGAGCCTGTAAAATCAAAAGCAAGTTGGTTACTCCCTACATACAATGGGGGTACAGGCATTGGGAAAATTCACCCATTCCAAATGGGAGAAAATGGAAAAAAACAAAGGGGGTACAGGCCCCACGCAAGTCTGAAATCCAGCAGGGCAGTCAAATCTTAAAGCTCAGAAATGATCTCCTTTGATTCCATGTCTCATATCCAGGCCATGCTGTTGCAAGAAGTCAGCTCCCATGGCTTTGTACAGCTCTGCTCTTGTGGCTTTGCAGGTTACAGCCTGCCTCCTGGCTGCTTTCATGGGCTGAACTAGAACATCTATAAATTTTCTAGGTGCACACTACAGGCTATTGGTGGATCTACTATTCTGGGGTCTGGAGGATGGTGGCCCTCTTCCTGCAGGTCCACTAGGCAGTTCTTCAGTGAAGATTGTGTGTGGGGACTCCAACCCCACATTTCCCTTCCTCACTGCCCTACCAGTGGTTCTCCATGAGGGTTCCATCCCTGCAGCAGATTTCTGCCAGGACGTTGAGGAGTTTTCATATATTCTCTGCAATCTAGGCAGAGGTTCCCAAACCTCAATTCTTGATTTCTGCACACCCCAGGCCCAACACCCCAGGGAATCTGTGAAGGCTTGGGGCTTGCACCCTCTGAAGCAATGGCCTAAGCTGTATGTTGGCTTCTTTAAGCCACAGCTAGAGCAGCTTACATGCAGGGCACCAAGTCCCAAGGCTGCACACAGCTAGGGGGGCCCTGGGCCCAATCCAGGAAACCATTTTTCCCTCTTAGACCTTTGGGCCTGTGATGTGAGGGGCTGCTATGAAAGTCTTAGACTTGCCCTGGAAAAATTTTTCCCATTGTCTTGGTGATTAATATTCAGCTCCTTGTTACTTATGCAGATTTCTGCAGCTGGCTTGAGTTTCTCCTCAGAAAATGGGTTTTTCTATCTCATCCTCAGGCTGCAAATTTTTCAAACTTTTATGCTCTACTTACTCTTGAATGCTTTACTGCTTAGAAATTTATTCCCCCAGACACCCTAAATCCTCTCTCTCATGCTCAAAGTTTCACAGATCTCTAGGACAGGGGCAAAATGTCACCAGTCTCTTTGCATAGCAAGAGTGACCTTTACTCCAGTTACCAACAAGTTTCTCATCTTCATCTCAGACCAACTCAGCCTGGACTTCATTGTCCATATTACTATCAGCATTTTGGTCAAAACCATTCAACAATTCTCTGGGAAGTTCCAAACTTTCCCATATCTTCGTGTCTTCTAAGCCATCCAAGCTGTTCCAACCTCTTCCTGTTACCCAGTTCCAAAGTCACTTCCTCATTTTCCAGTATCTTTCCAGCAGCACCCCACTACTCTTTACCAATTTATTGTATTAGTCCATTCTCATACTGCTAATAAAGACATACCCAAGACTGGGTAATTTATAAAGAAAAAGAGGTTTAATGGACTCACAGTTCCACATGGCTGTAGAGGCCTCATAATCATGGTGGGAGGCACAGGAGGAGCAAAGGCACATCTTACATGGCGGCAGGAAAAAGAGCTTGTGCAGGCAAACTCCCATTTATAAAACCATCAGATCTCATGAGAATTGTTCACTACCATGAGAACAGTATGAGGGAAACCATCCCCATGATTCAATTATCTCCACCTGGACCCACCCTCGAGACATGGGGATTATTACAATTCAAAGTGCGATTTGGGTGGAGACACAGCCAAACCATATCACATAAGTTCTTTGAAGACCCCGTCTGGGAAATAATTTGGGGTGCTATATCGCTCTCCAGAATGACAATAATTTACCTTTCCATCAGCAGTGCCTGAGAGTTTCTATATTTACATATTTCTGCCAATAATTGGCATTATACTGCTATCTAATTTTAACCAGGTTAATAGGTAAAGCAATGTGTCGCCAATTTTGTGTTCTCCGCTTACTACAGAGATTTTTTTTTTTTTAATTCTGAGATTTTGATTAGGATAGAAATGTATTGATTGAGATTTGATTAGTCAACATTGTCCCATGCCACAAAGTCTTCAAGATATGAAAACTGAGACAAGGATATTGGTTTTGAAAATTAACAGGATATTATAATAAACAATTATAATAAGTAGTTTCAATTGTGTAGTGAGAAATTAATCCAGCTTTCAATATTGAATGCTGGAAAAAACTTAGGTAGTAAGATTCTTAAAAGTTACATAATAAAGGTACAGTGGCCTTAGATAAATGACATAGTCACATAATTTTCAATGATGAGAATGCTCATGTGCAGTACAAATAAAGGAAAATACACATCTTAAAAGGATCTACATTTATCAGTGTTTAACGTGTTAAGAGGGAGAAGATGGACACCAAATACAATCTTAGAAAAGGTAGGAAACATAAAGGGAAAATATGAGAAGTGAAAGTGCTAACTGGTGGAAACACCTTGCTATTTGGATAGGTCAGTCAGCGACAAAGTCCTAACAGCTGGTAACCATTTGAAAGAAAATAGGCATTGCTTATTAGGATAAATACTGTGAATTAGATGCATTGAATTCATTTTCAGCCTGGATCCAAAGCTTTAGAAAATATTAAATTTATATTCCAAAATTATATCTGAATAAAATCATAGCATTTTATCAAGTGGACAAATAAATTGCTTTAACAGGTCTAATATCTGTACTAGCAGACTCATCACTGAAACTCTCCAATATGTACTCCGGCCTTTTCTGGTCAAGGTCATGTGGAAGGCAGAAAAACATCATTAGTACAACCAAATAAGTTTTTGCCATTTCTATGTCATTTAGATCTTCTCAATGATAAATTCCTATAGATCCTTGAGAGTAAGAAAGGGCGTGACACTGTCTACTGAAATGAACATTCCCCATTTTAAGTACTCTTGAATTCAGTTAGATTTTTAATAAATATTTTGTGATCATTTTCTAAAACATAAATATTACCAGTTTTACAAATATCATAACTAGTAAGTCATATTATTCACTTTTAAACTTTACATTTTAGTGTAAATATCAAGAGAGTGAAAATGAATGTCTTCTAGGGAAAAATTCAGGGATTCTCATTGTATTCCTTTTCTTAAACTTGCTTTTAAACTAAGTTTAATATTATGAACGGAATAAAATACTAATAGGCTGGTTTCATTTATAAAGAAGTCTATATTCCAGTTCCAAAATCTACATTGGTTAATGATAGAAGACTTAGAAATTATTAATTGCAGCATGACTATTTCAGGTAGCACAATCAGATTTCCAAGATTCCTTTTCATCATTATCAAAAGTCTGTGCATAAGTTTCTTACAATCATAGAATCACAAAAAAATTTAGACTGGCTAACATAGCTCCAAAACAATCTGTAGGACATGCTAATTGGATACCTTCATGTGTCTGTTCTAACTGCACAGGAAAATTTTTAAAAATTGAGATTTTTTAAAAGAATTATATTTTTAGTCACCCAGATTAATCATTCTAAAACTACTTGGCTTAACTACTGCATTTATATAAATAAAATATTGTTTCTTTCATCTCAATGACTATAATTTTTATTTACAGACTTTCTAATTATATTTTGTGACATCCATCTATTTTTGTCTCCCTTCTGTCAGCTTTCACTTAATAATTTCTTACTACTTTATACAAACTTTTTCTTTCTCTTACCTTTTTGAAGAGGTAATTCAAACATTTTGTATATAAGGTCACTGTTAGATGGCTGTATAATCTTCAGTTTCTTTTAAGTGAACATACTTCCCAGTTGCTGATACATCTGTTGTCCTTCATTGTGGTAATTTTTCTTATATGCTTTGTAATTTTTTGCTTGCAGGCTGATCTAGACTGTGATTTATTTTGTTTTTTGTTCCACCCTCAACATCTACTCACCCCACTGCCACCACCACTAACAACCTCCATATGTCCATATGTAGTAACTTTGTGGGAGTCTCAACCTAGTTCTCAGTCGGGAATGCAGGCTCAACACTAACTTACTACAATTTTGATGGTGTATCAGAGCTTTGTATAAGACATTGCACAAGTTGCAGCGAGTTGTTGCTTTTCTCAACCCTTTCTTATGGGAAATGGGGAATATCACCCATTTGTTTCAAGCAGAGAAATCGGATATACAAACAGACAACGGTCAGACCATATATGACAATAGAACTTTGACACACAACCACTGCAGCAATCATCCTGAGAAGTCACACCACCGGCTCTTTAGCAATTGGTCAATGACTGCCCACTTCTCCAATTTTTGTCCCTACTGCTTGCTCAGGACCAGGAAGAGAAAGCCGAGCCTGCCCCCACCAACTGATCATATAGGATACTACACTTCTAGATAGTCTACTTCTGGCTTCCCATATGCCAACAACCTCCAATCAGAGCCTCCTGAAACCTTCTCCTTCATTCACCCTAAAGCTTTCTCACTGCTTTGCCTGCTTTTGAATCTCTGCCAAACACAAATGATGGTGGCTAACTCCTTTGCACAGCAAGCTCTGAATAAATATCCTTTGCTTATTTTCATTTCTGTGGTATTTATTCATTTCTACAAAGCAGTGGATCTTTGTTTCTCCACATCAAGTGGGACACTTTTAATTTAATTACTCTTACACTAAGGGAACACAAATCCTGTACACCCCAGCTTGTTTCAAGATTCCGATGCTTGATTTCAGCTTCATTTAGAGAGACATGTATCATATTTCTACGCAGAGCCTCTTTTTTTTTTTTTTTTTTTGGTATTTTATCTAACATAGCTTTGTGCCTGAAATAGGGGACTTCAAAGCATGAACATGTGACGTCATCTTAAATATAAGTTTCACCTTTTGCTCCATAACATTTTTTGGCATCTGATTGTGATAGGCAATAGGCAGGTAGTTCCCATTTGTATGAATGACACACGGATAATAATCATTATTATATTAATGAAGGTACATGATGCTGACATTTTGCTAATAACTATTACATTGATGATACTTGCCATTAATGGCCAATAGTGTGTATTCAATGGCCAGCTTAATAAGATAGTTTGTCTTTCTGCCAATTGATCAAAAGAGTTGAAATACAGAGCTGTGAATAATCAATGCAAAATAATGTGTAAGAGTCGATGTACAACTTACTTGCAATTAATTTTTATCACAAAACCTGACTGAAGGATAGTTTCAATACAAAAGGATTTATATAAGAACTTCAAAGCAAAAAGGAAGGCAGAATATTCTGACATTGAAAGACACCAATGGGAATATTAAGCCTCCATTTAATTCCCAGAAAATATTAATAAAATATAACATTCTAAACACTACACTCTTCTATAATAATATTAGCTAAGTCTGCAAGGAATAATGTGTGTTTGTATGTGTGCATATATGAGTGTCTGTGCATGTGTATGTATAAAGAAGCTGGTATAGATGGGGGAGAAAAAACACCAACAGACAAAACTGTTAAAATATAGATCTAGCACACATGGATGCCTTTACTTGCAAATTTCTCACGAGATATCCCACTACAAAAGAGAGCAATTGTTTAATGTAACAATTATTTTTCCCACCGGTTAAGTGAAGCCTGAAAATCACAATGAGACATGAATTCCTATGTACTAAGACTTTTTTCACTGTTAAAATGCAAGCCCCAGGAAATTGTATCACTGTGATTACAGTGAAAAGACCTTAGGCAATTTACTTAACCTCTCTGAGCCTCCGTTTCCTAAATAATAAAATAGAAATAATGCTAGCTGCATCATAAGGTTATGAGGGTTAAATGAGATAATGTGTTTATATGTGTGTGTATGTGTGTATATACATACATTATATGTATATACACACACACACACACATACATATATGTGACATATGTATCAGGGTGCATGCACGGTACATACTCAGTAAATGGTAACTTGAGATGGTAGAATTTTGCTCAACTATTTGTCCTTTTCAAGTATCTTCAAACGTACTAATAAGCCTGGCATTTAGCACACAACAAGCTTTCAACCTGTTCTCACCACTTTCTCTAAACTGTTATCAACCTCTTATTGCGTATGAGTTCACCGAATAGTTTTCTAAGAACCTGTTTTGATAAAGGAAGAAGATCAGAAGAACATGAACTGTCTTCCAGGGAGAAGGAGGCCATCACTAGCGGTAGAAGAGGGACTGACAGAAAGGCTGGGGGAGATAAATGTTACATGCACTTGCCAAGTTTATCTTTTAATATAGAAAAACTTCAGATTTCTGTTTTTCTTTTCATATAACTATTATCTAGTTAGATTACTCACTTTATATTTTCGGTAATAGATATTGTGATGTATCCAAGATAACTGTCATCTTCATCATAAAGGTGGTTAGCTAGCATATGATGTACCCTCATCAAGAATCCATCTCCAGGGGAGGTTATTAAGCATCTTCAATACGGATATAAAAAGATACACCCTGAAGGTATGTTAATCAGCATGAGAGATGTCATTTCCAGCAAACTATCACAAGAACAGAAAACCAAATACCGCATGTTCTCACTCATAGGTGGGAATTGAACAATGAGATCACTTGAACACAGGAAGGGGAGCATCACACACCAGGTTCTATTGTGGGGAGGGGGGAGGGGGAGGGATAGCATTAGGAGATATACCTAATGTAAATGACGAATTAATGGGTGCAGCACACCAACATGGCACATGTATACATACATATGTAACAAACCTGCACGTTGTGCACATGTACCCTAGAACTTAAAGTATAATTTAAAAAATGAATTTTTTCATTGATGAAATAAATGATGTTCAAGATATATAAATGAAATATTGCTTAGGTCTCATTGTTCTTGTATGAACAAGGCGAAAAATCTGGCAAACCCCATAACCTAACACTTTCAATACAGTCCTTAAAGTCTCAAGTCCCATTTGTTCTTGCATTAGTCTGTTTTCACACTGCTATAAAATAGTCCCAGAGACTAATTTACAAACAAAGGAGGTTTAACTGACTCACAGTTCTGCAGGGCAGGAGAGGCCTCAGGGAACTTACAATCAAGGCGGAAGGCAAATGGAAAGCAGAGCACATCTTACATAGTGTCAGGGCGGGATGAGTGCCAAACACTTTTAAACCATCAGATCTTGTGAGAACTCACTCATTATCATGAGGACAGCATGGGGGAAACTGTTCCCACAACCAATCAATTCCCACCAGGTCCCTCCCTTGATATGTGGGGATTAAAATTAGAGATGAGAGCCAAACAATATCAGTTGTGTATAACTTTATTTCATGGAAGACTCTCTTCCCTGAACCACCTACAAAGCTGGATGATCCAGCACCAAGTACTAGCCAGAGGAACTAAGGAAAGAGAATGGGTTTACTCCTGAACTACAAGAACAGAGAGTATGATTGTGTCTGCCTGCTTTTGTTAACAAGTGTATCGATGGCAAAATCGGATCTAAGATTGGTTTTTATATCACCTAATAGAAAGATCTTGGGTGAAGCAACCATATAAAGCACCAACTGCCTCTGATTTACAAAGGCTGGTAGAAAATGACAAAAGAACTAAACAATTGCTGAATGGATGAATTCGGTCAGTTTCTAAAACCTGGTGCAAACAAGTGTGTGGAATTTGTGGTATTTACCTAGGGTTAGAGCAAAAGGAGGAAACAGATCACTTTCCATAAGAGAAAAAAATTGTAAGTTAGTAAGGTACTATGATATTATTGCCATTTTTAACTGTTCATGTTTTGTAAAGGAGGAAATAAAGAATCCTGGATAATATTTCTAAGTAAGTCTATAGTAGCACATTGGAAAAAAAAGGAGGGGGGGTAACAAGAGTGGGGATCAGAAAACCAACTTAACATAAGAGACAATTATCACCATCCTTCTGAAGGATTTGGTTTGGCTTTAAGATTTTAAGAAGTTGGAAGTAAACTTCCAAGTTTACTGTTCCAGTCACTAATCATAGGAAATAATTTGCCAAAACAACATAAAGATATCAGACTTGGTGGTTTAATATACACTAAACATATAGACACCATTGTATTAACAAAAATAAAATTAGGTTAGAAAGTCTCCTTACAATGAAAGACTTGGAACATGTTTTAAAAGTCTAGAATCCTCTTCAAAGATGGAGAAGTCTTCTCTAACTCCCCCATGAAATGAATATTTACAGCCTAGTGAAAGAGCTGCCTCAAAAACTACTAACAGATTTAGTGGCAAATGAGAGAAATTATTCCCAAAGCCAAAGATAAGGCTAGCCATGAATAGATGGGTTTACTAATATACTTAACACCCCACTGGAACTAAAGTCGAGTTTATGATTCAGTAATTGACTTTAATAAGGGAAATGAAATTCATAACACTTTTCACAAGATGATTTCTCTAACATATTAAGGAGCACAGAGACCAGGAAAGGGCAGTAGTAGATGCTCTGCATTTAGTAGGCTAATGCTCATGTGAAAGTAGGCTTACTTTAGCCATTCACTGATAGAAATGGGGCAGAAATTTTTTTTTTTTTTTTTTTTTTTTTTTTTTTTTTTTTTTTTTTTGAGACGGAGTCTGGCTCTGTTGCCCAGGCTGGAGTGCAGTGGCCGGATCTCAGCTCACTGCAAGCCCCGCCTCCCGGGTTCACGCCATTCTCCTGCCTCAGCCTCCCGAGTAGCTGGGAGTACAGGCGCCCGCCACCTCGCCCGGCTAATTTTTTTTTTTTTGTATTTTAGTAGAGACGGGGTTTCACCGTGTTAGCCAGGATGGTCTCGATCTCCTGAACTCGTGATTCGCCCGTCTCGGCCTCCCAAAGTGCTGGGATTACAGGCTTGAGCCACCGCGCCCGGCCGAAAATCTTTTAGAAGGCTGCAGTCAGACGAGGTAGTTAAGCCAGTTCCAAGAAAACAACCTTAGATTCCAGAGGCAATACCTTAGATTCCAGAGGCAATCCTAAGAGGCAGTAAAGTTTGGTGATAAGGCCTCTGAAGGCAAAATAAACCAAGCTGAGCTTGTTTCTAAAGATGTTTTTAGGGAAGAAGCCCACTACAATTAAAGTTGGTAAGAGATCCACAAAGGTATTCTGAGATTGAGGTGGTTTCCCTCATTATCTTGCAAGATTTAATGAAGGAATTAATACGAATTGGCAGTGGCTCCCAAGTGATGATTGCTTTAGGAAATACAGAATTGTTTAAAAGTTTGAGTAATATAGACACACTTGTTTTGAAAACTAAAATTAAACTGGAAATATTCTGGTGATCGAGCAGGAAAACTGAACTGGTAGTAGCCAAAACTTCAGAAGAAATCATTGAAATGGATAGGTTGGGGTAGAAATGGCATTTTGAATTTGACAAACAAGTTTAATATTTTTATGATTACTGTCAGAAGAATAAATAGCAACATGTCAAACTGCCTGATGGAAAGTCTGTATTTAATACAATGACTACGGAAAACAGTACGAAAGCTCCTCAAAAAATTAAAAATATAATTACCATATGATCCCCAAATCCCACTTTTGGGTATATATTTAGAAGAACTGAAAGCAAATATCTCAAAGACCTATTGTCCAGCCAGGCTCAGAGCAACGTTATTCACAGTAGCTAAACTGTAAAAGCAACCCAAGGGTTCATGGACAGGTAAACAGATAAAATGTGGCATATACATACAATGAAATATTATTTGGTCTTAAAAAGGATATAAACTTTTATACATAATACAACATAGATGAACCTTGAGGACATTATGCTTAGTGAAATAAGACTGTCACACAAAGACAAATATTGTATGATTCCATTTACATGACATATCTGGAGTAGCATAGTTTATAGAAACGAAAAACTAGAAAGGTGGTTACCAGGGGCTGTGGAAAGGGCAATGGAGAGCTGTTGTTTCATGGTTATAGAGTTTCAGTTTTGCAAGATGAAAAACTTCTGGATGTTGCTTTCACAACAATGTGAATATACTTAAAACTATGGAACTGTACATATAAAAATGGTTAAAATGATAAATGTTATGATGTGTATTTTTACCACTATTTTAAAAACTCAAGGGGTAATTGATAACTGAACATTGGTGTACCTACCATGTAAATCAAGAAATAAAACATTACCAGAAAAAAAGTATATATTTAATATTCACAGAAAGCAAATTGGGGGAAAACAAGCTGAAACCTCCTCAAACATAAAGTATTTGAAAGATATAGGGGTATTTTAAAAGTACATATCCACTTAATTCTCAGAGATAATGGTACAAAAAAGCTTTATATCAATTATCAATTGTTATAGCAGAGGGTGTACTGACTACATTGTCCAAATAACTAATGAATTAATTAAAGCCCCTGAAAATATTTAGTTGTAATTGACTTCCCTATTATGTTTTTCAATATATCAACTGAAAAGGAAGGTAAATTAATTTACCTTAATATTAATTAATTTACTTAATTACTAAACTAAATATATGATCTAGTGGGTTGTCATTATTACTATACTCTGCTTGACAACTATTATAAATCAGTGTAGACTGATGGTGCTTCCCTCTTCTGTGTTCCTCCCTATAACATACTTGGTTTTCAAAGATGATATAATCTTTCCCACTTGTTTTTTTTTTTTTTTTTTTTTTTTACAATCTACTGCTGTAGACTTAGCAATATCCTCCAGGAGTCTTTCTTTCCTCCTCAGGGGCTGGGGAAAATGCAAATGGAGAATTGTTTTTTTATGGGTATAGAAGTTTCTACTTTTTTGTTTTTATAAATTTTGCTACTCTAGATATCTCATATAAGTGGAATCATACAATATTTGTCTTTTTGTGACAGGCTTATTTTACTTAGCATGATGTCCTCAAGGTTTATCTTTATCAAGGTTTACCTTCCTGCCATCATTTGCCAAGGAATGCAGTATACATTTGTCTTCCTTCCGTAAGGTTATATCATCTTTAAAACCTAAATATTTTATAGGGAAGGGGGGAAAGGAGGGAGGCAACATCAGTCCACACTAGTTTAAAATACTTTTCGAGCAGAGTATAGTATTAGTGGCAATTCACTAGACCATATATTTAGCTTAGACATGTAAATCACCAAACTTCAGGAATTCTGCATCTTAGTGTCAGGAAATGGTCCCTGCAGAGTCATGAAAGGACCAGCTGTGTATTAGTCAGGACTTAACTGCAGATAACAGAAATCTCTCGTTATTATAGACAAATAAAAGTGTTTACTGCAGAAATTAAGTATCTGTGAAATTGTAGAAGGGTCAAAGAACCAAGCTCCAGTCCGAGCTTTGGATTAGTTACCAGAACACCACCAGAGAACAAACTTGTCAAGGAAACTGCTCTCTCGCTCTCAGTCAGGAAGATGAAGAGTCAAGAAGCTGACATATGGGGCCACTGTCTGAACTTCTGGATCCAGATGCGCAGTATGATCCAAGGAGCTGGAAACTGTTGCTGTACCACTACCTGTAGTTGTAATTTGAAGATTATGGAGGCTCCAGAGCTATGCTACATCTACTGGATGTACACCAGCAAAACTGATGCGTCATTGACTGCAGCTCCTCATCTCCCGCTTAATTTCTAAAGATCTAATCTGAAAAACCTAACCATCTTCAGAAACAAGGGAGTCTATGAAGTATAATTTCTGGCTTTTCAGCCTCTATGGGGTAGGAAGGAGGTAAGGATAAACATTGGATGAACCCAACTGTGGCTTCCTCCAAAATTCAGAAAGATTTCAGTGCAAGAAATTACAAGGGGCAAAGACTACTTTGTAAAGTAGAGTGTTGTAACACTCTAGAAAATAAAATACAAATGCATAGACAAATGGAACAGAATAGAGAATGTAGAAATAATGACACATACCTACCAACATCTGATCTTGGATAAAGTTGATTACAAACAAGCAATGCGAAAAGGACTTGCTATTCCATAACTGGCTAGCCATATGCAGAAGATTGAAACTAGACCCCTACCTCTCACCATATACAAAAATTAAATCTAAATAGATTAAAGACTTAAAGGTAAGACCTAAAATGATAAATGCTAGAAGAAAACCTAGGAAATACACTTCTAGACTTAGTCCTAGTCAAGTAATTAATGATGAAGACCTCAAAAGCAATTGCACAAAATCAAAAAATAGACAAATGCGATTTAGTTAAACTAAAGAGCTTCTGAACAGCAAACGGAATACTCAACAGGTTAAAAAGAGAATCTAACAGAAACAGAACCTCCCATTCAACAGAATGGGAGGGAATATTTGCAAACTATGCATCTGAAAAAGGACCAATATCCACAACTATAAGGAATTTAAACTAATCAATAAGAAAAGCACAAATAACCCTATTAAAAAGAGGAAGAATGCCAACCACTTCCCCAAAAAGACATACAAGTGGCCAAGAAACATAAAAAAACAATGCTCAATAACACTAATCATCTGAGAGACCCGAATCAAAACCAATATGAGACACCATCTCACTCCAGTGATAATGGCTATTGTTGAAAAGTCAAAAAACAAATTTTGGTGAGGTTGCAGAGTAAAGGGAACACCTATACGCTGTTAGTGGGAATGTAAATTAATTCAGCCCCTACAGAAAGCAGTTTGGAGATTTCTCAAATAAAAACACACCTACCATTCGACTGAGCAATCCCACTGCTGGGTATATATTCAAAAGAAAATAAATCATTCCACCAAAAAGACACAAGCACTCACATGTTCATCAAGGCACTATTCACAATCACAAAGACATGGAATCCACCCAGGTGCCTATCAACAGTGGATTGGATAAATAAAATGTAGTCCATATACACCATGGAATACTATATAGCCATAAAATGAATGGAATAATGTCCTCCAAAGCAACATGGATGGAGCTGGAGGCCGTTACCCTGAGCAAATTAATGCAGAAACAGAATAGCAAATATCACATGTTCTCACTTATAATTGGGTACTAAATCTTAGATTCACATGGATATAAAAATAGTAACAAGAGGCACTGGGGACTCCAAGAGAAGGGAGGGAGGGGAGCTAAGACTGAAAAACTTCCTATTGGGTGCCATGTTCACTATCTGGGTTATGGGATCAGTACATGTCAACACTCCCCCATCACACAATATACACTTGTAACAAACCTGCACATGTATCCCCTCAATTAAAAATTATTTTTCTAAAAAAATGAAAAGCGTTTCTCTGCCTGACTGTTGAGACACTTGTAGATGCCATGGTTGAGTGTTTATTCTATTGTAATATTTTCCCTCTGTCTACTGAAATAGTCACTCTCTCCTATTACAATTATCCCTTTCTCCTTATTGCAATAATCTTTTCAAATAATGTTCTTAAATTCCAAACAATTTTTTGTAATTTGACAACTGTTAAAATATTCTCTGCCGCTGGAAGAGAGAGAACTTGTGCCACTTGCCCAGATGGATTTTCAGAACTGCTATGAACCAGTAACTGCTAAGTATTTCCTGCACCCCATACCATCCCCTTTTGGAGGGATAGTATTTATTGCATTTATAACCCTGTCTTGCCATTGTATGTTGGGTGTGGAGGGAAGGTAATATGTTTTAGTTCACAGACTTCCAGAGTTGAGCAATTGCAACCAAGGAGCTTCATTTGCATCTGGACCTGATTGATATGAGATTCTGGACTCAAACTTAAGCCCAATGCCTTCATGGAATAAGACTTCAGGGCTTTGGCTGGGGACGGGGTGGGGGTGGGGGGGTTACATGTATTCTGCATGCAAGAGGGACACGAACCATAAAGTGTCAGATGGCAAACTATGATAGGCTATTACACTGGTGGCCTCCTATCAACTGCACCCTTGTCTAGCCCCCTCCCACACTGACTCTGGGCTTGGTCTTGTGACTTGCTTTGGCTAATGGGCAATGTGTTTGTTTCTTA
The DNA here is from genome assembly GCF_024542745.1 of Macaca thibetana thibetana. Taxonomy (NCBI): domain Eukaryota; kingdom Metazoa; phylum Chordata; class Mammalia; order Primates; family Cercopithecidae; genus Macaca; species Macaca thibetana. The sequence goes on from NC_065598.1 coordinate 139,846,814, forward strand.
AGGCGACTGTAAAAAAGTGTCACAAACAAGCTGGCTTAAAACAGAAATGTATTATCTCTTAGTTCTAGAGGCTAAGGTGTCAGCATGGTTGTGCTTCCTTTTAAGGCTCTAAGGGAGTGTTCTTTCTTGCCTATTCTTAGCTTCTGGTGACTCTTGGCAACCATTGATATTCATTGGTTTGTAGCTGCATCACTCTAATCTCTGTCTTCACATGGCCTTTTTTCTATGTCTCTGTATCTGTCTCTTCTTATTAGGACTCCAGTCATTTGAGTAAGGCCCTACTCTAATCCAATATGGCCTCATATTAACTTGATTGCATCAGCAAATATACTGTTTCCCAATAAGGTCATATTCATATGTTCCAGATGAACATTAATTTTGGGGAAACGTTATTCAAACTGGTACAGGAGGGTAATAAGCATGGTGCAAGTAGTGTCTTGCTCTCTGGAGCAAGAAGCATGTGAAAAAGCCCTGGAAGGTGAGATATCATGTAAAGAGAGGGGCCCTTGGCAGAAAAACTACGGCACTTCAGCCAACAGTAAATAGCAAGACTACAGGCATGTGAAAAAATCTTCTTTGAGCTTCCAAGTCTGGCCTATCCACCAGCTAAAAACAGCTGAATGAGCAGAACTGCCCAGTCAACACATAGAATCATAAGAAATAGTAAATATTGTTGTTTTACACCACAGTTTTAATGTACCTTACACGGTAACAGATAACTGAAATTGTGGACAACTTCAATTACTGAATTAGCATAATTAATATTATTAAATGATCCAAAGGAACCTAAATTGATTGGAGACCTAGAGACAGATGTTCAAGAAGCTATGGCCAAACACCAATTTGAGAGGTATTTAAATAGACAGAGGAGAATTGAACATGTATGGGGCTTTCTTGTGAATACTGTGTCCAAGGTAACCAAATGTGATAGACAAATTTCTAAGAATTACCCCCCGATGAATGAAAACTGTGAATATGATTTCACCATATGATTATGTTACCTCACATGCCAAAGTGCGGATCTAATTTGATCACACAAATATTTCAAAAAAAAAAAAGAAAGCTTTCTTTATATGGTGACAGAAGAGAAAGTCCAAAAAATTTGAAGCATGCAAGGATTCGATGCAGAGGGCTTCTAGGAGCAGAGAATTGGCCCCTGGCTGACAGCCAGCAAGGAAAAGGCAGCTTCAGACTACAATCACAAGGTACTAGATTCTACCAACAGTCCAAGCGAGCTTGGAAACAGATTCTTCTGCTTCCAGAGCCTCTGCATAACAGTCCATCTCAGTCAGCAGTGTGATTTCAGCCTTGCAGAGAACCCAGTTGAGCCTGCTTTGACTTCCCATTAAATAAATGTGAGATAATAAATGGATGTTGCATTAAGCCAGTAAGTATGTGGTAATTTGTCATACAGTAATAAAAAATAATACACCAACTCACTTCAGTTGATGGGGAAAATGTTACTTTACAAGACACATCCAGCTAATATTGGAAAGTCACCATATACAATCCCTAATGAGACTATTAATTATGCAAGGGTTTTCAACTGCTATTAAAACCATCACGTGAATGAGTGTTAAGAGATTAGACATATGTGTGGTGTCAGGTAACACCATACAGATAATTTTCTGGCCACAAATGGAGAAACAATGGAGGAACCAGGCTTTTAATCACATAGCCAATCTCAGGATGACTAATAGAGGAACAGTGAGGTGTCATGCCTCCCTATGTAATATAATATAAAATAAATAGCATCACCTATATTCTCACATTGCGAAAAGTTTTCAATTTGATTTTCATTATAAATGATAGAGCAACAAATTAAACCACAAGAAGATAACAAATTTAGAAATTGTGTCATTCAACAGAACAAATGACATGTGCTTTCCAGCCAGTCAAAATGTTCTCACAAAAGCAACTGCTAAAATTGAAATAAACAAACAAAACAAAACTTAAAGTTATACAACTTGTGATCTTAAATTAGATGTTTGTCCACACTGATCTATTACCCCAAAAAAAAGTGTTTGCGATAACTAAGGTAGAATATTATTTTAATCCTCACTTTACAAGTTCTAAGAACCCAGCCACCTAAATCTTTGGAGCAGTGCATGAAGAGTAGACGCTGTTAGTTTTGTGCCTCTCCACATCATGTAGGTCCAGCTCCAGGCCAAAATCCAATGGGTGATCATTTAGACCCACCCATAGGCAATAACAAGGCTTTTTTGGCAGGACTTATGGGAAAAAAAAGTTGTCCTCCCCACAGCAGACAAGGTACATAGTCTGGAGGGAGTTATAGTCAAGGACTCAGGCCTCCAAGCTGACCACACTGTTAAGCATATCTGCAATCCTGGCCCAGATGACGTCATTAGGAAGCCTTCTTATCAATGGGTTCTTGGATGAGATTTTTACTGAGACTACCTTATCAGGGACATTTGAAATCATTTTTTTCCACTCCGACTCAGTCTTCAGTACTTTTCTACCACTAGCCTTTTTCCTCCTACCTCCCCTCAGCCAACTGGGTTCATAAAATGGCAGGAGCCTTTTCTTAAGGGCTCCCTTGGCAGTGAGATGCTTCCTCTTCTGTGCGCTAATACATCTGACCTTCACTCAGTTCTATTCCATGAAAAAAAAAAAAATAGAACGCCAAGAAACTGGCATGTTAGAGATTGAATTTTTTCCTTCTAAAGCTCATATGTTGAAATCCTGACCCCTGATACCTGAGAATGGTGACCTTACTTGTAGCTATTGTTTTTAACAGGTAATGAAATTAGAATGAGATCATTAGAGTGTGCTCTCATCCAACATGACTGATGCCCTTATTAAAAAGCGAAACTTAAATATACAAACAGGGAGGATGCCATGTGAAGATAAAAGCAGAAATCAGGATGATATACTTACAAGTCAGAGAAAGCCTAAGATTGCTGGAAAACCATGAAAAGAAAAGAGAGGCATAGAAGACGCCCTCATCCTGCTACCCTCAGAAGGAATCAACTCCGTCAACACCTTGATCTTGAACTTCTGGCCTAAAAATCTTTCAGACAAAAAATTTCCATTGTTCAGGCCACCCAGTTTATGGTACTGCATTACAGCCTCCTTAGGAAACTTATACATGTCTTCTTGGGCTACTGTTTATGCTATCACAGCAGGTGAATCAAGGCTTAATTGTTATTTTCACTTTGGCTTGTTTTTTTTTTTTTTTTTTTTTTTTAATACTTTAAGTTCTAGGGTACATGTGCATAACGTGCAGGTTTGTTACATATGTATACCTGTGCCATGTTGGCGTACTGCACCCATCAACTCGTCAGCACCCATCAACTCGTCATTTACATCAGGTATAACTCCCAATGCAATCCCTCTCCCCTCCCCCCTCCCCGTGATAGGCCCTGGTGTGTGATGTTCCCCTTCCCGAGTCCAAGTGATCTCATTGTTCAGTTCCCACCTATGAGTGAGAACATGCGGTGTTTGGTTTTCTGTTCTTGCGATAGTTTGCTGAGAATGATGGTTTCCAGCTGCATCCATGTCCCTACAAAGGACACAAACTCATCCTTTTTTATGGCTGCATAGTATTCCATGGTGCATATGTGCCACATTTTCTTAATCCAGTCTGTCACTGATGGACATTTGGGTTGATTCCAAGTCTTTGCTATTGTGAATAGTGCCGCAATAAACATACATGTGCATGTGTCTTTATAGCAGCATGATTTATAATCCTTTGGGTATATCCCCAGTAATGGGATGGCTGGGTCATATGGTACATCTAGTTCTAGATCCTTAAGGAATCGCCATACTGCTTTCCATAATGGCTGAACTAGTTTACAATCCCACCAACAGTGTAAAAGTGTTCCTATTTCTCCACATCCTCTCCAGCATCTGTTGTTTCCTGACTTTTTAATGATTGCCATTCTAACTGGTGTGAGATGGTATCTCATTGTGGTTTTGATTTGCATTTCTCTGATGGCCAGTGATGATGAGCATTTTTTCATGTGTCTGTTGGCTGTATGAATGTCTTCTTTTGAGAACCGTCTGTTGGCTTGTTTTAATTGACCACCTTGATACCTGGCAGCTCAGCTCTCTCCAGCTCAGCTCTTGACAATCTATTGCCTATCTGACTATAGAGTCCTATTATTCCAAAATCTTTGCATCCATCAGTAAATGATATCCACAGTGCAAAGAGCAAGCAGAGTGTCTAAAGTCAGAGAACAGGCTTTCTCTGAGCTACATAACATAGGTTATGTAGTTTTATTTTGGCCTTCCAGTTTATGAAAGTTGTACGCTTGTCAGAATTTTGTCAAACACTTCTTTTCATAACATATCATTTGCTAAGGAGGCTGTGACAGGACAGGGTGGGGGATATAGTGAGGGAAATGTATAACTCACACTCTCTGTCAGGGGCTACCTGAATATTTACTGAAAGAAACTATCAACTGCTTAATTGTCAAGTCAGCTTAAGTCACTTGATAAACTTGCATTTAAATATTTTTACTTGTAGGACTTATTTCTCTGCAAATATCTTGCCTTCAAAATTAACGATCCTTGAGTTTTAATTGGAATAACTTGTTATTTCTTTAGAACTATGTCTCTGAAACCTCTTTCCACCTTGTGTGTTATCTCCTAGAGGGTAACACTCCGATCTCTGATAAACACTATATTTATAAGACTGCTGTAGCAGACTTCACCAACACAATCTTGCTCTTTTTCTGGGATTTACTTGCAAACAAGGAACCCCAACAATGTTTCACTAATACTTCCATAGGAAGAATCAAAAGACCTAGATTTTCTTTCTTGCTTTACGACTGAGCTACACTGTGGCCTTGTGCCATCTAATTACACATTCCTCATGTTAAAGATAAATTACACTTAATTTTTGTTAGCTGATTTTTCTTTTCAAATTGTGTTAGTTGACTATAAGCCTACTTAGAACTCAGGGAAGTAAACAGGACTGGTACAATGTTTTGATTTTATAGATGACGCCACTAAGACACAGGTTAGAAAACCTGCCTCAAACCACAAAACTGTGGTAGATGTAGGATCCAAACCCAGTCCTTGAGTATATGAAAATATACTCTCAGGTTTCTCCCAGCTCTATAATTCTATGATTCAGTAAATAAGCATTTATTAAACCAAAAATACTTAGGTTACAATAATCTGCCACGCTTGGATCTCTCGTGAAATTGGAATAAAAATTATATAAGGACAAGTCAGGTGTAATAGCCAACAGGAAGAAGACAATGTTTGTAAGACGTATCACTTTTTCTAATGCGGTAATATTTTGTATTTATACACACCGGGATATGAAATGCCAGAAAAAAGACAGTAATTAAAGATAAACAAATAGAAATAGTCTCTCCCTCTACTTTTAGTTTTCCCTCTTTTAAAAGTGACTTCAAATCAAGTACTAATACAATAAATATGCTTATAATATTACTGTATACCAAAACAAATTTCCAAACTCCTACTGACATTACACTAATATCAAGAAATTTTAAATACAAGCTCATAGCACACACAAGAGAACTGACAATCTCTTAAGTTATTTCCAACAAAATTTGACCAATAGACAGATATATTCCCCAGCATGCCAAAAATCAAAGAAATATAGCATGATGATTAAATTCTAGTCACTACTAGGAGCACTTAATATTAATGGTAAAACAACTCCTATTAAATCATGTAGCTATCTGCTATAAAGTTAACCTGTAAATTTTAGATAATCATTTGTAGCCAAGTCTAAATGGTAAATCACATTATAACACCCAATTCCTATGTATACCACCTGAAAGTTTCAGAAAGAGCATCATACAAATAAATTGCTGGGCTGTTCTTTTTTTTTTTTCCTTTTATTAAGGCTGAACTTTCGGTGTGATATCTAAAAAATTATTGTGAAGGTTAATATTAAGAAACTTTTCCCCTATGTTTTCTTCTAAGAGTTTTGCAGTTTTAGATTTTTACATTTAGGTTGTTAATGCATTTTGGGTTGATTTTTGTGTATGATGTAAGATAAGAATTTATTTTCATTCTTCGGCATGTAGATAGACAATTTTCCCAACAGGATTTATCGAAGAGATTATCCTTTTTCCATTGTGTCATCTTGGTGGGCTTGTCAAAGATTAGTTGACAGTATATGCTGGGGTTTATTTCTGGGCTCTGTTTTCTGTTCCATTGGTCTATGTTCCTATTTTTATGACACTATTATGCTATTTTGATTACTGTTGCTTTGTAATATAACTTGAAATCAGGAAATGTAATGCTTCCAACTTTGTTTTTCTTTCTTAATATTGTTTTGGCTATTTGGTGTCTTTTGTGTTTCCATGTGAATATTACATTATTTTCTATTTCTGTGAAAAATGTCATTGCAATTTTGGTAGGGATTGCTTTGAATCTGTACATCTCTGGCTAAGTGGAACTACATCAGACTTAAAGGTTTCTGCACAGAAAATAAAACAAACAACAAAACAAGAAAAGCAGACTACTATTGGAAGAAAATACTTGCAAGCCATATGTCTGATATAAGGTTAATATCTAAAATATATAATGAACTCATACAACTGAATAGCAAAAAAAGCAAATACCCCAATTAAAAGTGGGCAAAGGACCTAAGTAGACATTTTTCCAAAGAAGACATGGAAATGGCCAACAGGCTTATGAAAAAGTGCTCAGCATCACTGATCATCAGGGAAATGCAAATTAAAACCACAATAAGATGTCACCCCACACTTGTTGGAATGACTACTATAAAAAGGACAAAAGACAACACTTGTTGACAAAGATATGGAGAAAGGGGAATACTTGTACAGTGTTAGTGGGAATTTAAACTGCTACAACTATATGGAAAAGAGAATCCCCCCAAAATTAAAAATAGAACTACTATATGACCCATCAGTCTGTTTTCTGGGCATACACTCAAAATAAATGAAATCAGCACTTCGTAGAGATATCCACATGCTCATATTCATTGGTGCATGATTCATGATAGCAAAGATACAAAAACAACCTAACTGTCAGTTGACAGATGAATGGATAAAGAAATTGAGGTATATGATGGAATATTATTCAGACCTAAAAAAGAAGATCCTGTCATTTGTGACAGCATGAACGAATCTGGAGGACATTATGCTAAGTGAAACAAACCAGACACAGAAAGGCAGATAGCGCATGATCACACTTTTATACAGAATCTTTCTTTTAAAAGTTAAATAAATAGAAACAGAAAGTAGAATATGATTACCAGGGTCAAGGAGGAAGAAGAGATTGAGATAATTAGGTAAAGGGGTAAAAATTTGCCATTAGGTAGGACAAATAAGTCAAGGGATGTAATGTATAGAATGAGGACTATGGTTAATAATATTGTATACTGAAAATTTGCTAAGAGATTAGATTTTAGATGCTCTTGCCACACACAAAAAAAGGTAATTATGGTAATTACAGACATATTAATTTGTTTAACTGTAGTAATCATTTCACTGTGTATATCTACATCAAAACGTCATGTTGCACACCTTACGTGTGTACAATAAAAATAAATTTTTGAAAAAATAATAAATTATTTATATTTGTCAGTGTTGAGGAGTCTAGCTCTAGGCCAAAATCTTCATGTGATCTTTGAAGCCCAACCACAAGCAATGACCAGCCTTTCCCTGGCAGTCCTCATGAGGTAAAGCTATCGTCCCCACACCAGACTTGGGGCACAGACATTACATTGCAAAGACTATAGTCTGAATGTTTCTGTCCCCCTAAAACTCATATGTTGAAACTCTAACTCCCTAAGTGATAGTTTTGAGAGGTGGGATTTTTGAGAGGTGGTTAGGTCATGCAGATGGAGGCCTAATTATTGGGATTATGACCCTTATAAAAAGAGGCCCCAGAGTGATCCCTCATCCCTCCCACAATGTGAGGACAAAGCAAAATGGTACCACTATGATTTACAAATTGTGGCATCACTAGACACTATCTACCTTCATCTTGGAGTTTACGGCCTCCAGAATTGTGACAAGTACATTTCTGTTTCTTATAAGTCACTCAGTCTATGGTACTTTGTTAAAGTAGCCACAACAGAATAAAACAGCAACTTTTTGGAGGGAGTTGCAGTCAGGAACTAAGCCTCTCACTGGTACAGCCATCCTCATACACGTATCTGCATTTCCAGCCCCGGAGCTTTCATTCAGATGTCCTCGTATGAGGGGTTTCAGCTAAGGAACTCCCCAGGTGCCTCCAATGGGACATCCTTGTTGAGGAGCCTTGACTGAGGCACTGTATTAGTCCATTCTCACACTGCTATGAAGAAATACTTGAGACTGGGTAATTTATAAAAGAAAGAGGTTTAATTGACTCACAGTTCCGCATGGCTAGTGAGGCCTAAGGAAACTTACAATCATGGCAGAAGGCACCACTTAACAGGGTGGCAGGAGAAAACAAATGCGTGCCTGCAAGGGAAATACGGGATGCTTATAAAACCATCAGATCTCGTGAGAACTCACTCACAATCATGAGAACATCATGGGAGAAATCTCCCCCATAATCCAATTACCTCCACCTGGTCCTACCCTTGACATGTGGGAATGATTATAATTCAAGGTGAGATTTGAGTGGAGACAGAGCCAAACCATATCAGGCACTTTGTCCCCATTCTGGATCAGTACTCTCCCATTCCTACCCTACACTCTCTCATTGCCCCCAGCAACCTTCAGAAAAAAAAAAAAAAAAAAGCTCTGTGTTCAGGGCTCCTGAGGAATGAGTGATTACCCCTTCTTGCACTGCATGTCATCTAATCCTCATCCAGCGCCATTTTGTGGGTGAAAATGAAATACTGGGGAGCTGACACCTGTTTCTTTTGTCTTTTTCCTGTACTGTCCTAATACATGAATAAAGGATTGATTTTGCTATTTTCAGTTTTGTTTCTTGCCCTAGTTTACCATTGACTACCTTGACACCAGGCAGGTTGATAAATAGGTACAGCAAACATGGTCAATTGAGCACAATGCTGTTCTGAAATACAAAAATGTCTGAGGGTCCCATGGGGCAATCTTGGTAAGTGCTAAAGAAATATCTCCAAGAGCTGGAGGCCCTTCACCAGTGGGTCTCGAGGAGTTTGATGGATTGTTTACAGAAACTTTTTAGTTCTGAGGGGGCACATTGGTCCTTCTCTTTTGCTTCTGACTACCTGGATGAGCTCACCCAGTGCATGGGTCAAATCAGCAATATAGAAAAGGGTCCCTAAAGAAGCTAGGGAAGTAGTTTCTTAGTAACTGCTCATTGTCCTCTGGCAATAGGACCAGAGATGGCCAGAGGCCACTTGAGCTGAGTTGCATCAAATAAGTATTTTGAGCTCTAGGTAGGTTCCTGGTGCTAATAAACACCTCTGTCACAACAAACTGTTGAGATTCAGTGAAAAAAAAAAAATATATATATATATATATATAATGAATACATATAAATATATATATATATAATGAATATATATGAATATACACACACACACACACACACACACGCACACATATATCTCCCTCCAGGCTCACTTCTCCCAGTGGCTTTTCAGAGATATTAGAGAGTTGGTGAGCTCACCTCCATGATAAAGGAGATATTATTATTAAGATTATTAAGGGAGTTATGACATGTGGAGCATGTTACTACAGAGCTTTTACTTCAAAGAGTCTTGGCAGTAACCACTGCCAATGTAGCAGCGCATGAGCATCAGTAACAGTGGTGCCACCTGCATGTTGTTTGGTGGCCAGAGGAGCCCATGCTACACTGACTCTAGCTTTGGGATATTGTAGTAATGCAGCTCCTGGTGCCTCCTCCCTCAAAGACTGACCAGTAGAAAGAGAGAGAGAGAAAGAGAGAGAGAGACAGAGAGAGAGAGAGAGAGAGAGAGAGAGATGGATGACTGGGATTCCCACTTCAACACCACTGTTACTGTTATGCAGTGCCAGTGGGACTGAAACTAGGCCTCATAAAACTTAGAAACTAGGCCTCATATAGAAAAAATTAACACCAGGTGGCTCTGGATAGGGTCCCACCCTGCCTCGATAAGGACCCACCCTGATAGGGTCCCACCCTGCCAATTCCGGGAAACAACCTCATGGGGTCCCACCCTCCCAATTCTGGGGGTCCCACCCTGCCTCGAAGTTCCCGGAATCAACAACTCCAGGAAAAAAACCTCATAAGGTCCTGCTCTAACCAATTAGCATAAGACACCTTGCTCAGGCCATAGCTAGACCCAATCATTTTGCGCCTTAAGCTTTGTTTGAATTTCGCGCCATAAGCTGTGTTTGAACTTGTGTTTGCCTATATAAACAGCCTGTAACAAGCAGTCGGGGTCCCAGGGCCAACTTAGAGCTTGGGACCCTAGCGCGCTAGTAATAAATAACTCTCTGCTGTGAATCTCGTGTCGGTGATCCTTCGCGGCGACCCCTGCCCAGGAGGGAATCGACAGTTCGGTTCCAACAGGACAGGGTGTCCATGTTGCGTGCCCATGGTTTTCCAGGCACTACTTGCCTCATGAAATGTGCCCTAACCACCCTACCTTGAACCCCCACTCGGGGTCCCAACCCAGAAATGGCTGCCTATCCTGGACATGTGTCTTACTTGGCTCTCCTCTCCCCTATCCCAGAAGAAAACTGATTGCTTGATGTTGGACCATGGCAGGGGAGCATAAGGGTACCTCCATTAGGGTCCCAACAATGACAGCCTCTGTGACTGATACAAGTGCTATCACCTTGACCCTTCCACTAAGTCTGAAGATAAAGAGATTTGCCAACCTTTACCCAGATCACTCAATAGGGTGAGATTTCTCTGTCCCTGGGGAGAGGATGGGACAAATGCCCTATATCAAAATCAGGATAATGGGGAGGGAGGGTAAAGTTGCACCTCTTGAGTCTTTTGGATACCTATGCACAGGTAACTATGATTCCTGCAACCCCTGGCATAATGATAAAATGGAAACATCTGATGCTCTCTGATTGAGGATCTAAGGCTACCACTACTGGGATCCTTGGCAATGCCCAGGTGGGAGAGTGTCTTCTGGCCCCATAAACCTCCGTTGTTATGGCCCCAACTATTAAGAGCATTGTTAGTATAGATAAATTGTGTATGTGCAATTCCATTACCCTTTGCCCCAACACTTTGACTCAATTTCCAGCAGTTAGGTCCATCTAGTCAGGCATGTAGAGGACCATGAACTCTCTCAATTACTAATGCCTAGTACTGTTATGTCCCCAAAACTGGCTGCCTAAGGGAGAAAAAATTAACCACCCTCATTGTTAAGCTTAAGGAAGTCAAAGTTCTCTGTGAGACTATTTCTCTTTTCAATAGTCTTATATGGCCTTCTCTAGAGAAATGTCTATTTGTATCCTTTCCCCACTTTGTAATGGGATGATTTGTCCTTTGTCCATTTTTTAATTGGGCTGTTTTTGTTGTTGGTGGTGAGTTTTAGGAGTTATTTTTACATTCTTCGTATTATCTTCTTATCAGATACATGGTGTGCAAATATTTTCTCTCATTCCATAGGCTGCCTTTTTGTTCTGTTCATTGTTTTGTTTGGCACATTTTTAAGTTTTATGTAGTCTCATTTCTTCATTTTTGCTTGTATCGACTGTGCTTTTGTTAACATATCCCCAGATTTTTTGTTTGTTTGTTTGTTTGTTTGTTTGTTTGCATTTGAGAGTTTCTGGTACAACAACACAGATTGAGATTGAACTCACCTACAGAACCTGCTACTCCTGCCCAGATAAGAGTGCTTTATGAGTCCTTCTAACTCCTCTCCTGTTCATCAATCTGGAGATTATTCCATGAGTACAACTCTAGAACCAGTGCTCCAGATGTCTTATGTGTTGAAGCAAAGTAAGAAGTACTTTTATTATTTGGGCAAATAGACTTTTATTTGGCACTTCTGGGATGTGTCTTCTGTTCTTCCTTAGCTCCACTGTAAGGATTGTGTGAAGAAATCTCCTTGGCTCCTCAGGCAAGGACTGAATAAAGAAATAATCAAATGGGACTCCTCAGATCCTCTAAGGTCTCTCCTTAGGGTAATTGGCTGCTAAATCTATAGGTAATTCTCACTCTACTGAGTGCTCTCCCTCCTCTTTTCCCAGTGACTATATGCACTGCTAATATAGCAGCAATTTGATTCCGTATCTACAAAAATTATATGATTTCATGAAGTGTAGTTTGGAACTACAATGGCTTCTCTAAGGTTTATCTCTGGGGGCCCTTGAATCCTGTGCATCCAAAATTCCCTGTAAACAATGATTTGCTTCTTCCTTTTGGTGAGGAACCTGAAAACTAACATTCTCAGTTTAAATTTAATCGAGCCATTCAGCAATCTCAGTCTACCTTATCTGAGGCTATTTAATCTCTCAAAGATTATCTGTTCTTCTCAAATGTCATTCAGTTACCTACTCCAATGTCAGCATCACTTCCATTTTCTTCTCTTTCCTCTCATTATTCCTCAAATTCTCCAAGACCATTCTGTTATCTTTGCCCCCAACTCTAAATTCCACTCAACCCAAACCTAACCTCACTGTGCCAGTCCTCCAGTTCCTTAGAGGTACTCACGACTTTGGTCTTATGTCTCTGGTCATCAGCATACAAAGACAGGAAGCTGTAGGACTTTAATTGCCTCCTCCCTTCGATGAGATTTTATTCCCATGGCCTTTTTACCAATAATCGACTGGATAAATATTCAAGAATGCAGACAGCAAGGAGATGAATCTTTTTCTAATGATAAGCATCACTTAGGAAACATCTGGAATGATTATTCAGGTTCTAACCCTAGATAAGCAGTATAGAACCTGCTTTATTTATGAGTTTTGTTAATGGACTCTATGTTAAACTCAGAGAAACTATTTCAAAAATGTCACACTGATGTTAATGTCAACTCTCATCATGAACATTTGCTCCAAGAAATACTGTGGGAATATACCAGGAGCCGAGAGAATCCAAGACCCTTTGAAGGAAACAGATTGCTCCTGCAGGACCTGGGAGACAGCCCAAATACTGTGCTGGTATCCACAGCTGAAAGGCTCAAAGATGGTTCACATCACAGGACTCTGTGCAGACACTCCCCAGTACCAGCACAGAGCCTGGTAGCCCTGTTGGGTGGCTAGATTCAGAAGAGAAATACCAATCACTACCGTATGGCTCTCGGGAATCCACATCCCTAGGAAAAGGGATCACCCCATCAAGGGAGCACCCCATATGACAAAAGAATCTGAACAGCAGCGTTGAGCCTCAGATCTTCCCTCTCACATAGCCTACCCAAATGAGAAGGAAGCAGAAAAGCAATTCTGGTAACATAACAAAGCAAGGTTCTTTGACACCTCCAAAATATCACACTAGCGCACCAACAATGGATCCAACCCAAAAAGAAATCAGAATGCCGATTATTAAATTAATCAAGGAGGCACCAGAGAAGGTGAAGTCCTGCTTAAAGAAATAAGATAAAAGACACAAGATGTGAAGGGAGAAATCTTCAGTGAATAGATAGCATAAATAAAAGCAATCACAACTTCACAAAATAAAGGACACACTTAGAGAAATGCAAAATATACTGGAAAACCCCAGCAATAGAACCCAACAAGAAGAAGAAAGAACTTCAGAGTTCAAAGACAAGGTTTTTGAAATAATTCAATCCAACAAAGAGAAAGATAAAGAGAATGAACAAACCCTCCAAGAAGTTTGAGATTATGTTAAATGACCAAATCTAAGAATAATTGGCGTTCCTGAGGAAGAAGAGAAATGTCAAAGTTTGGAAAATGTATTTCTGGGAATAATCGAGGAAAACTTTCCTGGCCTTGCCAGAAATCGAGATATCCAAATACAAGAAGCTCAAAGAACACATGGAAAATTCATCATAAAAAAATCATCAACTAAGCAGACAGCATCAGATCATCCAAAGTTAAGATGAAAAAAAAATCTTAAGAGCTGTGAGGCAGAAACACCAGGTAAACCTATCAGATTAACAGCAGATTTTTCAGCAGAAACCCTACAAGCTAGACGGGATTGGGACCCTATCTTCAGCCTCATTAAACAAAACAATTATCAGCCAAGAATTTCGTATTCAGCAATACCAAGCTTCACAAATACAGGAAAGATACAGTCTTTTTCAGATGAACAAATGCTGAGATAATTCACCACTACCAAGCCAGCACTATAAGAACTGCTAAAATGAGCTATAAATCTTGAAACAAATCCTGGAAACAAATCAAAACAGAACTCCTTTAAAGGATGAATCTCACATAAACTATAAAGCAAAAATACAATAAATACATATATAAATGAACAAGGTATTCTAGCAACAAATAGTATGATGAATAGAATAGTACCTCACATCTCAATACTAACATTGAATGTAAATGGCCTAAATGCTCCACTTAAAAAATACAGAAGTGCAGAATGGATAAGAATTTACCAACCAAGAATTTGCATGCAAATGGACACCAAGAGCAAGCAGGAGTAGCTATTTTTACATCAGATGAAACAAACTTTAAAGCAACAGCAGTTACAAAAGACAAAAAAGAACATTATATAATGATAAAAGGCCTTGTCCAACAGGAAAATAACACAATCCTAAATATATATGAACCTAACACTGGAGCTCCCAAATTTACCAAAAAAAAAACAAAAACAAAACAAACAAAAAAAAACCATTACTGCTACACCTAAGAAACGAGATAGACAGCAACACAATAATAGTGGGGGACTTCAATACTCCACTGTCAGCACTAGACAGGTCATCAAGACAGAAAGTCAACAAAGAAGCAATGAATTTAAACTATACACTGGAACGAATGGACTTAACAGATATTTACAGAACATTCTACGCAACAACAGCAGAATATCCATTCAATTCATCAGCCTTAAATGCCTATATCAAAAAATCTAAAAGGGCACAAATAGACAATCTGAGGTCACACCTCAAGGAACTAGAGAAAAAAGAACAAACCAAGCCTAAATCCTGCAGAAGAAAAGAAATAACCAAGATCAGAGCAGAACTAAATGAAATTGAAACAAACAAACACACAAACAAAAATACTAAAGATAAATGAAACAAAATGCTGCTTCTTTGAAAAGATAAATAAAATTGACAGACCATTAGCAAGATTAACCAAGAAAAGAAGAGAGATATCCACAATAAGCTCGATTAGAAACAAAATAGGAGATATTACAACGAACACCACAGAAGTACAAAAAATCATTCAAGGCTACTATGAACACTTTTATGCACATAAACTAGAAAGCCTAGGGGAGATGAATCAATTCCTGAAAATATATAATCTTCCTAGCCTAAATCAGGAAAAAAATAGAAACCCTGAACAGACAAATAACAAGCAGCAAGACTGAAATGGTTATTTAAAAATTAGCAACCAAAAAAAAGTCCAGGACCAGATGAATTCACATCTGAATTCTATCAGACATTCATCGAAGAATTGGTACTAATCCTATTGACACTATTCCATAAGATAGAGAAACAGGGCCCCCTCCCTAAATCATTGTATGAAGCCAGTATCACCCTAATACAAAAACCATGGAAAGGACATAACAAAAAAGAAAACTACAGACCAATATCTCTGATGAACATAGATGTAAAAATCTTTAACAAAATACTGGGTAACCAAATCCAACAGCGTATCAAAGAAATAATAATAATCCACCATGGTCAAGTGGGTTTCATACCAGGGATGCAGGGATGGTTTAACATACACAAGTCAATAAATGTGATACACCACATAAACGGAATTAAAAACAAAAATCACACAATCATCTCATAGACACAGAAAAACACATTTGACAAAATTAAGCATCACTTTATGATTGAAACCCTCGGTAAAATCAGCAAACAAGAGACATACCTCAATGTAATAAAAGCCATCTATGATAAACCCACACTCAACATAATACTGAATGGGGAAAAGTTGAAAGCTTTCCATCTGAGAATCGGAACAAGACAAGGATGCCTACTCTCACTACTCCTCTTCAGTAGAGTACTGGAAGTCCTAGCCAGAGCAATCAGACAAGAGAAAGAAATAAAGGGCATCCAAATTGGTAACGAGGAGATCAAACTGTTGCTGTTTTCTGAAGACATGATCATATAGCTAGAAAACCCTAAAGACTCCTCCAAAAAGCTCTTTGAACTGATAAATGAATTCAGCAAAGTTCAGGATACAAAATTAATGTACACAAATCAGTAGCTCTGCTATAAACCAACAGCGGCCAAGTTGAGAATCAAATCAACAACTCAACTCCTTTCACAATAGCTGCAAAAAAATAAAAACAAATAAAATACTTAGGAATATACATAACCAAGGAAGTAAAAGACTTCTAAAAGGAAAACTACAAAACACTGCCGAAAGAAATCATAGATGATACAAACAAATGAAAGCAAATCCTATGCTCATGAATTGGTAGAATCAGTGTTGTGAAAATGACCATACTGCCAAAAGCAATCTACAAATTCAATGCAATTCTCATCAAAATACCACCATCATTCTTCACCGAACTAGAAAAAACAATCCTATAATTCATATGGAACCAAAAAAGAACCCGCATAGCCAAAGCAAGACTAAGTAAGAAGAACAAACCTGGAGACATCACATTACCTGACCTCAAATTATACTATAAGGCCATATTCACGAAAACAGCACAGTATTGGTATAAAAATAGGCACATAGACCAATGGAACAGAATAGAGAACCCAGAAATAAGCCCAAATACTTACAGCCAGTGATCTATGACAGTCAAAGTAAACAAAAACATAAAGTGGAGAAAGGACACCCTATTCAACAAATGGTGCTGGGATAACTGGCAAGCCACATGTAGGAGAACGAAACTGGATCCTCATCTCTCACCTTATACAAAAATCAACTCAAGATGGATCAAGGACCTAAATCTAAGACCTGAAACTATAAAAATTCTAGAAGATAACATCAGAAAAAAACCCTTGTAGACATCAGCTTGGGCAAAGATTTCATGACCAAGAACCCAAAACCAAATGCAACAAAATGAAGATAAATAGGTGAGACTTAATTAAAGAGCTTCTGCAAAACAAAAGAAACAGTCATCAGAGTAAACAGACAACCCACAGAGTGGTTCACAGTCTACACATCCAACAAATGAATAATATCCAGAATCTACAAGGAACTCAAATTAGCAAGAAAGAAACAAATGATCCCATCAAAAATTGGACTAAGGACATAAATAGACAATTCTCAAAAGAAGATATACAAATGGCCAACAAAAATATTTTAAAAATGCTCAACATCACTAATGATCAGAGAAATGCAAATCAAAACCACAGCGTAACACCACCTTACTCCTGCAAGAATGGCCATAAGCAAAAAAATGCAAAAAATAATAGATGTTGGCATGGATGCAGTGATCAGGGAACACTTCTACACTGCTGGTGGGAATGTAAACTAGTGAAACCACTATGGAAAACAGTGTGGAGATTCCTTAAAGAACTAATACTAGAACTACCATTTGATCCAGCAATCCCACTACTGGCTGTGTACCCTGAGGAAAAGAAGTCCTTATATAAAAATGATACTTGCACACGCATGTTACTGCAGCACAATTTGCAATTGCTAAAATATGGAACCAGCCCAGATGCCCATCAATCAACAAGAAACTGTGATTGTATACATATATAGCATATATATATCATATACATATATAGCATATATATATATATATCATATACATATGTATCTACATGATGGAATACTACTCAGCACATAAAATGAAATGAATTAATGGCATTGGCAGCAACCTGGATGGAACTGGAGATGATTATTCTAAGCAAAGTAACTAAGGAATGGAAAAGCAAACATTGCATGTTCTCACTCATAAGTGGGAGTCAAGCTATGGGGATGCAAAGCATAAGAATGATACAATAAATTTGGGGGACTCAGGAGAAAGGGTGGGAGGGGGGTGAGGGATAAAATACCATAATTTGGGTTCAGTGTATACTGCTTGGGTGATGGGTGCACCAAAATCTCACATATCACTACTAAAGAATTTACTCATGTAACCAAACACCACCTGTTTCCCAAAAACCTATGGAACTAAACAATTTTTAAAAAAGAAGTTGTGAAGCAGCATCCTCCAGAATTTTGTATTTATTCCAGGGATGAATAAATACAAAAATCTCATATATATATTTGAATTTAATACAGAAAGTCAATGAAGTGTTTTAATTCAGTGCAGAAATATATGCAATAAATGGCAGTGGGAATTTTTTTTAAGATAAGATTACACTAATTGTCAAAATTACCCTCTGCCTGAGATCCATGCTTTTAACACAATAACATGAAGATGCATAGGCTGGTGAAGGTAAGTCTACACAAAATAAAGTATTGACCCTCTAACTAAAACAACTCCAGGGAAATTATCCCAAGGCCTTCAAGCCACCTTCAACTTCCCTAAATTCTCCCATAGACTCATACATCTATAAATGTTACAAGGAAAAGGGACACTGAGATAAAGATTGTCCAAAAAATAGTAATTCGAAAAACTGCAGTCTTAATGATTCCTCTAATGTGGTTATCTATTAACCCTCAGTGGACCCTTGGGTTGCTTCCACACTTTATCTATTCTGAATAGTGCTGCTCTAAACATGGGTGTACAAATATCTCTTTAAGATGTTTGCTTTCAATTCTTTTGAAAATATGCACAGAAGTGAAATTGCTAGATCATTCTTATTCTATAATTATAACTTATATAGAATAATTCTTATTCTATAGTTTATAGATAGCCAATATCTATTAGAAACACTGTCTCAAAAGGAACATAAGATTTTCAAAAACAAAATACAATTTTGTTAACTTCAGGTTCATTGTCAAAGATATAACATCTCCCTTGAGGGAAAATCTTTGCCCCAGAGTGCACCAAAAGCTTCTTCAATTAACCTTTATCTGTAAAGAACTGACAACTCAGGGGCTTTCCAGGATGGGTTGGCCATTATGAGATGCGGATTATTAATTTTTCTGCTATAACATCACCTTCATATAGTATGACTAGGGAAACAGTGTTAAATCCCTACCATGGGACTTATCCTCTACAACAGCATCTGAATTTTCAGAAATTTCCCTTTCCTCTGTCCCCACCTTGGGGATCTAATATTGTTTATTGCCATTCTTGCTATTCATTTCTGATAGAGAAGGATATGCTTTAGGCATCCTATCTCAGAAGCACAACAGGAACCAGAGACCTATTGAATATTTTAGCCTCCCAGCAGACCCTTTTAGCTCAAACCTCCATGCCCTACTTATTAGCAGTCATAGCAGCATCAAAGTTGGTTCAAACAAGGACTGATCTTGTGCTGGATCATACTTTGAATATTTATGTATCTCATGCAGTCCAAAACCCTCTCCTGACTGAAGAAAAAACATTTTTAAACCTCTCACCTTATATTATATGAGATCCTTTTGCTTTGTCCTTTTCATATTACTGTCTACTGCTATCAGAGTCTAAATCCCCTGACTGTATTGCAGCTGCTCAAACTTTAGCTTTTCCTTGTTCTGATCTTGCTGAATTTTCTGTTCTACATCCAGATTTCACCCACTTTGTTGACGGCTCACACATCTGCTACTCAGAAAGAGGTTTCCAGGTGAGACATGTCATTACAGATCTTCACAATCCTGTAGAATATGAGCCTCTACTGATGTAAACTCAGCTCAGATAGTGGATCTCAAACCTTCTCAAGAGCTTGCACTTTAGCTCAGGATAGAAGAGTTATCACCTGTGTAGGTTGTGCATGTGCTTTTGGAGTAGTATATGAATTTGGTATGTTATGGAAAGCCAAAGGATTTATGACTGCACCTGAAACACCAACTAAAAATGAGAAGCAGGCAGCTGACCTCCTAGAGGCTTTATTACCACAAGGGGTGACCTTATTCAAAACTGAAGCTCACATGTGCAATAAAACATCTGAGGCAAGGGGAAACTCATTAGTTTATAAATATGCTAAGCTAGCAGTTTATAAATCTGTCCCAATCCCACCACCATCAGACAAGATATTAAAAGCTATTCGGATTACCACCTCATCCTCGAATGAAGGAAGCGAGAAATGTCTGTTTTATCCACCCTGATGAGCTTTGGAGACATCTAGACATCCACTTGGTCTCTCCTCAGTTCCTTGCCTGAAATGTATTCTATGACCTTTGCAAGATTACACATCACAAGCAAGAATAACAAAATCAACTTCTATGCTGATCTTGGAGGTGAAATTACACTCCTTACCTCAAACAAATGGTATTCTCTTGCCATATCTTCCAAAACCATAATCCTGGCAAAACTGTAAGGGTAGAACAACATAGAAAGCCATTTCCAGTGACTTTCTCCATTGGCAATTAGATTTTGTTTGACTCCCTACATCTCATGGCTCAAGAATATGCCCTTACCATTATTCACATGTTCTCTCATTGGCTAGAAGCTCTCCCATAAAAAAAAAAAAAAAAAAAAAAAAGTCACTACCACTACTGTTGTTAAACTTCCCCTTAGAATACATTGTCCACTTCACTGGTAAAGTCCTCTAAGAAATCCAATAAGATATTTATTTGTCCTACAAATTACAATGTCTTCACTGTCTCCATCATCTGGAGGGATTGAACTAGTAATCGCATATTTAAATTAAAACTTGCAAAACTCTCAGAGGAGGATATCACACAAAATGGTGAAATAGGAACCCCTATAAGTCAACCCCTCCACTGAAACAACCCTTAAACTGAAAAAACAACCCCCAAACCAAAACTATTAGAAGCATCTATTCTGGAATTCTGAGACCTAATTGGAAACATAGCAGGAAGGGAGGTGCTTGATGAAGGGAAAGGATGCTGACCATGTGTAAGGGGACAGTCTGCACAAAACAGCTACCATTCCCCCTTCCTTACCCTCACCTCAGCTGTGGGAATAAGCATTTCACATTTTTGGAGTACCTGATTTGTGCCACAGTGGCCAGTAAAAACACTGTTCCAAAAACATTTGGGGTTGTTTATAGGTCTGTTGGTGCCCTGAGAAAACTTCATTTTGGCCCTTGAGCTGTAGAGGCTTCCCCAATTTACAATGTAATGTTCCAAAGCCACAGAATTCTACACTTTAAAATATTTTAAATGGAAAATGTGTGCACTTTACCACAAAAAAGTGGTGTTCTGGTGCTGTCTTATAGCCATGTCATAATGTACTTTGATTTTTATTTGAAAAATTGCTCTTAAATATTAGTACACAGTAAGTTTTGAAAAGGGGATATGTGTCAAAGCAATATGGCTAGCACAAATAACTATGAAAGGATGGTAGATTTGGCTATCCTTCAAAGAAGCCCAATAATATATGCATAAAAATTGTTAATATTAAAACACTACACATAAGAACATTTGACTTTGGGCCTATGAGAAAATTCTGGCAGGACTAAGACCTTTGAAAAAATATATATGGGAATCAGATACCCAGGAAGCAATCAATTAGTATGACTATGGTACTTTTGAATAAGACAATAAAATGTCATTATAAAAATAGTCATTGAACATTCACATTGGCTTCTGTAAAGAAGAATATATCAATTACTCATCAAAGTATGTTGTCTGCATACCTATGTTTTGGTGATGAAGAGGAAAACCTTTAGTTAATTCACAGAAACATACACTACAGTAATGACTCAGAACAAAAGGAACCAATTAATTTCCCCTGTTACATATAAAGCTTCAGATGACTATTAAATGAAGTATAGAGTTGGTTAAAAAATAGGAGAGACAAACAGAGGGAAAACTGGGGATTGCAAAGGAGCCAATCCCTTGGTATCCAACCTTCAAATCACCTTTTATAATGTTTACTTCTACCCTGGGCCCTGCATTGGAACTATTTTTCCTACCAAATTACATTTGGTCAGTCGTAATTAATTCATGCCATCTATATTATTATTATTTACCAGCTTCACTTTTGATTCAGATTTTTACCAACCATCCATAGCTATGAAGATTTTATAATATTATGAAATTACATAAGTCACTGTCATGTTTGTGATAAGCTATGAAGTCAAGCAAGCCTGCAAAAAACTTATGTACTACTCACTAATACCAATCACTTAAAGGTGGTCATCAATCTGTGATCAAGTCCAAAATTAGTTACACACTGGGTGTATTTAATTTGCGTACTATAACTACCTCACATGGGGTTAACCATGATTGGTGCAACTATCACCCACCCAGAAATTCCTATGAAGTCATCAAGAGTCAGTTAAGTGTTCTTCCTTTGATACCAGTTTGATATAAACCAATCAAAAAGCAAAAGTGCTTTACATTTTGGTTAGCTTTTTGAGCCTTATAATTAGAAAGTGTATATTATTCATTAGGATTGTAAAATACTGGAAATAGTTACTTATTCTTTTATTTATATACACATGCAAAATGGAGGATTTTGAACAAGTCAGTTTTTGGTTAAAAAAAAAAAAAAAAAGCACCAGGATCATATGGTGCCAGGGGTTTTTAAAGATAGAACACCAATCAATTGCATTAGATTTAAATTTAAATAAAATACATTCAATGTAATCACTCGGTTCACTGTGTTCTTACAGCACTTAGTACATATTGTTATTATAGGAATGCCATTATATTTCAATAATTCTCTCATCCTTGTGATTCTGATACATACTGCAGTGCCTGGCAGGCAGTAGGTGGCTAATACATGTTTGTTTAACAAAGGGCTTTATTTTGCTCAGCCTGAAGTGTGTCAGTATTTATGATTGACTTTGTTCCACACAAAAAAAATAAAATACAATAAAAAGGAGGGATGCCGTTTCCAAAGAAAAACTAAATGCATGTGTGAAAGACATGAGAATGTCGAGGGAGCAAAAGCAAACCTTATTTCTACATCTAAATTCTGCAGCAAACAATTACAAAATAAACCTCTTCCTTCCCTTGGGCCCACTATGTGTTCAATAATGGGACACAATCCTGCAATTTAAGCTAGCATTTAGAAGGGAAGCATTGAAATCACACAGATCAGGGTCCTTAGCTTGGCAATACCACTTAGTGTGTGTTTTGGGTTGTATTAGTCCATTTTTACATGGCTATAAAGATATACCTGAGACTGGGTAATTCATAAACAAAGGAAATTTAATTGACTCACAGTTCCACAGGGTGGGAAGCCTCAGAAAACTTACAATCATGAAAAAAGGTGAAGAAGCATGTCTTATATGGCAGCAGGAAAGAGAGAGGGAAGAGAGAGAGAAAGTGAAGGGGTAAGAGCCCCTTATAAAACCATCAGATCTCATGAGAACTCACTCAGTATCATGAAAACAGCATGGGGAAACCTCCATCATGATCCAATCACCTCCCACCAGGTCCTGCCCTTGACACATGGGAATTACGGCAATTACAATTCAAGATGACAATTTGAGTAGGAACACAGAGCCTAACCAAATCATTCCGCCCCTGGCCCCTCCCAAATCTCATGTCTGTTCACATTTCAAAACCAAACATGCCTTCCAACTGTCCCCCAAAGTCTTAATTCATTTCAGCATTAACTCATAAGTCCACAGTCCAAAGTCTCATCTGATACAATGCAAGTCCCTTCTGCCTATGAGCCTGTAAAATCAAAAACAAGTTAGTTGTTTCCAAGACACAATGCAGGTACAGGCATTGGGTAAATGTTCCCATTCCAAATGGGAAAAATTGGTCAAAACAAAGGGGCTATAGGCCCCATGCAAATCTGAAACCAGTCAGGGCAGTTGTTCTAACTTCAACCTCCAAAATGATCTCCTTTAACTCCATGTTTCACATCCAGGGCACAGTGATGCAAGAGGTAGGCTCCCACAGTCTTGACCAGCTCTGCCTTTACAGAGCTGTTACAGGGTACAATTACCCTCCCAGCTGTTTTCACCAGCGGGCATTGAGCATCTGTGGCTTTCCCAGGTGCATAGTCATTCTGGGGTCTGGAGGACAGTGGCCCTCTTTTCACAGCTCCACTAGGCAGTGTCCACGGTTTCAGGGCTCACACCTCACATTTCCTTTTCTCTATGCCCTAGCAGAGGCTCTCCATGTGTGCTCCACCCCTGCAGCATACCTCTGCCTGGACATCCAGACATTTCCATACATCCTTTGAAATCAAGGTGGAGGTTCTCATATCTCAATTCTTGTCTTTTGTGCAACCACAGGACCAACCCTACATGGAAGCTGCCAAGACTTGGAGCTTGCACTTTCTGAGGCAATGATCTGAGCTGTATCTTGCCCATTTTAGCCATGGTTAGAGTGGCTGGAATACAGTACACCAAGTCCTGAGACTGCAAACAGCAGGGGATTCCTGAATCCAGCCCATGAAACCATTTTTCTTTCCTATGCCTATGATAGGAAGTGCTACTGTGAAGGTCTTTGACATGCCCTGGAGACATTTTCCCTATTGTCTTGGTGATTAACATTTGGCTCCTCACTTCTCACGCAAATTTCTGCAGCAAGCTTGAACTTCTCCTCATAAAATGTGTTTTTTTTTTTTTCTATTGCATTGTCAGGCTGCAAATTTTCCAAACTTTTATGCTCTGCTTCCATTTTAAGCATAAATTCCAATTTCAGATCATCTATCTCAAGTTCAAAGTTTCGCCGATCTCTAGGGCAAAGACAACATGCTGCCAGTCTCTTTGCTAAAGCATAGCAAGAGTAACCTTTGCTCCAGTTCCCAAGAAGTTCCTCATCTCCATCTGAGACCACCTCGGCCTGGACTTCATTGTCCATAGCATTATCAGCATTTTGGTCAAAGCCATTCAGCAAGTCTCTAGGAAGTTCCAAACTTTCCCACATCTTCCTGTCTTCTTCAAAGCCCTTCAAACTATTCCAACCTCTGCCCATTACCCAGTTCCAAAGTTGCTTCCACATTTTCTGGTATCCTTATAGCAGTGCCCCATTCTACTGGTACCAATTTACTATGTTACTCCATTTTCACTCTACTATAAAGACATACCCAAGAGTGGGTGATTTATAAAGAAAAGAGGTTTAATTGACTCACACTTCCACACGGCTGGGGAGGCCTCAGGAAACCTACAATCTTAGTAGAAGGGGAAGAGGTATGTCTTACATGGCAGCAGGCAAGAGATAGTGAATGAGTGAAGGGGGAAGAGCCCCTTATAAAACCATCAGATCTCATGAGAACTCATTTAGTACCATGAGAATAGCATGGAGGAAACTGCCCCCATGATCCAATCACCTCCCACCAGGTCCCTCCCTCAACACATGGGGATTTGGGGAATTAAAATTTGAGGCGCAATTTTGGTGGTGACACAGAGCCAAACTATATCATGGGCCAAAGTACGTATTGTCACTGAACTGGATTTTTCTCATCCATGAAATGGTGCTAATAGTAACCATCTTATAAGTTACCTAAAAGCCAGACCTACATCAGAAAATTTGAGGTGATAGTGAAGTGTTTATGACAAAATAAAATTCAGGACACTTTTACAAACTAAAAGAGATTGATTCATATCTTGTTGACCTCCCATATCTTTCTCTCACCTCTCCTAACATGAATTCCTAGCCTCCAGTCATTGTAACAACACATAAGACCTTCAAACAAATATCTCAGTTTGCCATATCTCATAAATAGTACTTTATTGCCTTTCTCATGTACCATTTTTTTTCTTTCAAGAGGAGAAACTTTTTTCAAAAATGCATAGATAATAAAGGGTCAGATGGTATAACTGAAACATACATTTCATCAATAGCTGGGTCAATCGGTAATGATGACACTTGGATTGCTCTTTGAAATTTATGCAGTTTTTCTCACAGTCATCTCTTCATTTTATTCTGTGTCTCTGTCTCAGTTCCTGTCTCTCTCTCTCTCTTCCTCTCTCTCTCTCTCTCTCTCTCTCACACACACACACACACACACACACACTGAGAGAGAGAGGGAGAGAGATAGTTATAAAATAGGCAAGGCAAGTATTATTGTCTCAGACTTTTGGATGACAAATGACAATGCTGAATATTATAGTTTGAAAAAGCATGAACTAGGCATGGTGTTCACGCCTATAATCCCAAAGCTTTGTGAGGCTGAGGCGGGAGGATGGCTTGAGGCCAGGGGTTTGAGACCAGCTTGGACAACATAGCGAGATCTTCTCTCTACAAAAACTTTTTTAAATTAAATGTGCATGTTGGGATGCACCTGTAGTCTTAGCCACTCAGGGGGCTGATGTGGGAGGAGGATTCCTTAAGCCCAGGAATTTGAGGCTGCAGTGAACTATAATTGTGCCACTGCACTCCAGCCTGGGTGATAGAGTGATGCCCTATCTCTAAAATAATAATAATAATAATAATAATAATAATAATAATAATAATGCATGGACTGCAGAATCAGGCCCCGGTTTAAATCTTGATTCTTTGTGACCTTAAGCAAGTTCCCTGAACATTTTGAGACTTAGTTTCCTATTCTGTAAAATGGGTACACGGCAATCTTAAAGGAACTTTTCGGGATATAAAATGAGATGACAGGAGGCATGCAACACATGATCACACTTATTAACAAATCCCAGGAGTTACCTAAATTTATCTTCTTAATGACAGGACCTAGACTAGAATCTACATGGTCTGACTCCTAATTTAGCAGGCCTTCTGCAAATAGCTATTGCTGGGTTTTCATATTTTTAAAAAAACGTGTTCCTGCTGGTTTTCTATAGCAACTAAACATCAACTGCATTTTCTTCATTTGTTCAAATATTTAGAAACATACCAAGATTACATAATATCAAACTAATCAGTGTAACAGTGACATATTCAGTACCTCAATATGTGGCATTATTATTATGGTAACAATTTGAATTTTTTGTTATAGAGATGCCATTACAGTCATTAACTATGATGCCAATGGAACAGCACTGTGTACATGAAAAATCTTTGTAGAAGCTTATTCTGCAAAGATGGAAAAAGAAATTCGGTCATCAAAGGAAACATATGAACAGTGTCTCAGGCAGTAAAAAATCACAAACTAAAAGCTGAATTGAGAATTTGGATATATTTATAAATGCTTAAGTATATTAACTGTGCAAATATTCTCTATAAAAGGAAAAATAAAACAGATTTGTAATGACTGCTTCAATGCTATTTGGAAAGTAAATCAGCACATTGCACATTTGAAAATAAAAGGCATGCATAAGAAGTACAGGCTGCAGATCAGTGTATTTAAAAATAAAATATATCTCTACTGGGTCATTCTCATTATCAAAGACCAATCATTGAATAATGTTAACTGAGATAACATTAAAAGAGAGTCATGGCTATTTCCAATGAGTATAGAATTCTTCCTTTTTAAATGCATACCAAGATTTAGCCAATTTTATAAAATATTAAGACTTAAGAATGAATTTATTTCAAAGAATTTTATTAAATTATTTATATATTTTATTGAACAAATTATAAATATTTCTAAATAACATTAAGAAATCAACACTAGTAATCGCACTCCCTGATCGCCTGCAAAATTCTCAGATTTATCCATATTGCTGACTGGCCAAAGTAAGAATCTAAGACAATGGAAACTTTGCTGAGGTAACAGAGGAATTTCAGAAAATTTTATTCATAACCTCAGGGTACCCGAACTCCTTACTTTACTTATACTGATTTAAAATCTGCTAGAATAATTTTCCTCAAAATGTCTTCAAATTGGAGCAAATTGCAAATCCTTCCACACGATTATCCTACCACTAACTGTAACGCCCATCAAACACTCTGTTTACTTACATGTCCTTTGATCCCATGCTAAATTCAATCTCCCGGGATTAAATCATTTGATAGGAGCCAGAAGAATGGCTTCGTTTTTCATTTGATCAACACTCCTCTAGGTGCTGAAAACACATTGACGAAGCAAATGTCCTCTGCTCACGAGGGTCATAGAGCCTACACGGAGTAGGACCCACATGAAATTGTGTAAAGGTTACATGTCTTAACAGAAAAGAGAACCTTATTCTACAAAGATGGAAAAAAGCGTTTGGCTTTGGTCAGGGTCCCTGGGAAACAGACCCAGAGAGAGAGATTAGTGTGCAATAGATTTATTTATTGGGCATGCTCTCAGAAACAACAACTATGGGCAAGGAAGTAACGTAGGTTTAGGAAGAGGAAGAGCCTCAGCCAAGGAAGTAACAAGAGAAATACAAGTGTATTATCTGGGTGTCAAACGTATTCTCTCAGCCCCATTGTGAAACAGCAGGCCTATCTCCTCCTTACGATCAATGCCAATGATTCCCGTTGGAAGTGATGTCTTTCTGTGCCTGATGCAGTCTCTCGACACACTGAGCCTCAAGTGAGAGGGAGAAAGCCATAGCTTAAATTTGATGAGACCATTGATGTGTCCCCTGGTGAAAGCATCCCCCCTCTATGAATTAAGACTGCTAAACCTGAAGGTCCCAGAGCTGTGGTAACAGGAAGGACAAATTCTATGAGTGGATCACTGGGAATTATGATGAGTGAGGACTTACAGGACTTGTTTCCTAGACTCATGCATTTTAACTACTGGGAGCAAAGCTCAATATGACTACCCTTAATTTAGAGTAGATTCTGTGTCCTTGAGGATGATGTCCTGTCCCAGTGGGGTATCATCTCTAAGCCGGTACCTCTTCCATGTTTTCAATTGGTTATTTTATCATTCTCAGGTCAGTAGCATCTTGGTCATGTGATATGTGATAGCAACAGTAGCTCTCATGATTACATGCTCACTGCTGAGCCTCCTTTACTATGAAGTAAGTTGCTTGGTCTAATATTCTTACCTCACAGGCTGAGAAACTAATGTGAGAGCTCTGTTCACTACCAAATGTGTCTACTCCAATCACATATTCATGGACTCAGGAAATAACCCTCCTGGAGTGAGGAGGAGATTTCAGGGAGAAGGGACAGTATGAAAGATGCATAACTTCCTAAAGTCCCTGATGGTTTAGGATAATCGCAAGGATGTCGGTAGGGTGGAGCATAATATTTTGGGGCTAGGGGAAGAGTGAAGTAAGAGGTAGGAGGGGGTAGGTCATGTAGACAATTGAATCTCATGCTAATCAGTGTAGATATAACTTTAAATACCAAAATACTATAATAGAATTTACATTTTCTAAAACTTTACTCTGTGAAAGTGTGGAAGTTAGATTGGAGAAGACTTAATATATGTATGTAGTAATAGTTGGGGTGTGAGAAAAACAGAATAGTCCAAGATCACTCTAGGTTTTCAGCCTGAGAAACCAGAAGAATAGACCGCCAGTTAACTGAGATGGGAAAACTGCAGAAGGGGGCTTGTTTTGGGAAGATCAGCAATTCAATTGGGCATTAGCTGTCTAAGTGGAGATGTCAAGGAGGCAGTTTTCTATCGAAAACATGGAGTTCAAGGGAGGGCTCCTGGATGGCAACATAAACTTGGATGGTTTGGCTGTGTCCCAAGCAAATCTCATCTTGAATTGTAGTTCCCATAATTCCCACATGTCATGGGAGGGACTCAGTGGCAGGTAATTGAATCATGGGGGTGGGTCTTTCCCATGCTATTCCTGTGATAGTAAATAAGTCTCATGAGATCTTATGGTTTTACTAAAGGGGAGTTCCCCTGTACACGCTCTCTCTTGCCTTCCCCCATGTAAGACATCCCTTTGCTCTTCCTTTTTCTTCCGCCATAATTGTGAGGCCTCCCCGGCCATGTGTACCTGTGAGTTCATTAAACCTCTTTCCCTTATAAATTACCCAGTCTCAGGTATGTCTTTATTTGCAGCATGAGAACAGACCAATACACTTGGGAACCATCAACACATACATGGAATATTAATACTGGTACCAAAACAGAAATATAGATCAATGGAACAGAACAGAGGCCTCAGAAATAACACCACACATCTACAACCATCGGATCTTTGACAAACCTGACAAAAACAAGCAATGGGGAAAGAATTCCCTATTTAATGAATGTTGTTGGGAAAACTGGCTAGCCATATGCAGAAAACTGAAACTGGACCCCTTCCTTACACCTTATACAAAAATTAACAAAAGATAGATTAAAGACATTTTTAAATGTAAGACCTAAAACCACAAAAACCCTACAAGAAAACCTAGGCAATGCCATTCAGGTCATAGGCATGGCCAAAGACTTCATGATTAAAACACCAAAAGCAATGACAACAAAAGCCAAAATTGATAAATGGGATCTAATTAAACTAGAGAGCTTCTACACAGCAAAAGAAACTTTCATCAGAGTGAACAGGCAACCTGCAGAATGGGAGAAAATTTTTGCAATCTATCCATCTGACAAAGGGCTAACATTCAGAATCTACAAGAAACTTAAACAAATTTACAAGAAAAAAACAATCCCATCAAAAAGTGGGGGAAGGAGGCCGGATGCAGTGGCTCACGCCTGTAATTCCAGCACTTTGGGAGGCCGAGGCGGGCGGATCATGAGGTCAGGAGATCAAGACCATCCTGGCTAACATGGTGAAACCCCGTTTCTACTAAAAATACAAAAAAATTAGCCAGGTGTGGTGGCAGGTGCCTGTAGTCCCAGCTACTCAGGAGGCTGAGGCAGGAGAATGGCGTGAACCTGGGAGGCAGAGCTTGCAGGGAGTCGAGATTGCGCCACTGCACTCCAGCCTGGGTGACAGAGCGAGACTCCGTCTCAAAAAAAAAAAAAAAAAAAAGTGGGGGAAGGATATGAACACATACTTTTCAAAAGACAACATTTATGCAGCAAACAAACATATGAAAGAAAGCTCATCATCACTGGCCATTAGAGAAATGCAAATCAAAACCACAATGAGATACCATCTCACTCCAGTTAGAATGGCGATCATTAAAACGTCAGGAAACAACAGATGCTGGAGAGGTTGTGGAAAAACAGGAATGCTTTTACACTGTTGGTGGGAATGTAAATTAGTGCAACCATTGTGGAAGACAGTGTAGCAATTCCTCAAGGATCTAGAACCGGAAATACCATTTGACCCAGCAATCTCATTACTGGGTATATACCCAAAAGATTATAAATTATTCTACTATAAAGACACATGCACACATATCTTTATTGCAGCACTGTTCACAATAGCTAAGCCTTGGAACCAACCCAAATGCCCATCAATGACAGACTTGATAAAGAAAATGTGGCACATCTACACCACGGAATACTATACAGCCATAAAAAGGATGAGTTCATGTCCTTTGCAGGAACATGGATGAAACTGGGAACCATCATTCTCAGCAAACTGACACAGGAACAGAAAACCGAACAATGCATGTTCTCGCTCATAAGTGGAATTTGAACAATGAGAACACATGGACACAGGGAGGGGAACATCACACATTGGGCCTGTCAGGGGGTGGGAGGCTAGGGGAGGGATGCCATTAGGAGAAATACCTAATGTAGATGATGGGTTGATGGGAGCAGCAAACCACCACGGCACGTTTATACCTATGTAACAAACCTGCATGTTCTGCACATGTATCCCCAAAACTTAAAGTGTAATTTTAAAAAAGATGGAAAAATACATCCAGTATAGTGAGAGTCAGTGACAGAAAAAGAGGGTCCAAGACTGAGCCTGGTATTTTCCAAATTTCAGAAGTCGGAGGAACGAGGAGAAATCCGGAGACTAAGAAGGCGCAGTCAGTGAGATGCAGCAGGAAAACTTGGTCCTGGAAGCCAAGTGAAGAAAGTGTTTCTGAGAGAAAGGAGTAATCAGCTGTGGGAAATGCTGCTGAATCAGCCTAGTGAGTTGAGAAATGAGGACTGAACATTGGATTTAGCAATGAAGATGGCATTGGTGATCTTAACCAAGAGAGCTTTTGACAGAGCAGCAGAGGCAAGATTCTGGATTCAAGGTAGAATGACAGGAGAGGAATTCAAGACAGGCTATCGAGACATCTCTTTTAAAGATCTCTGCAGTAAAGGAGGACAGAGAAATACGATGGTAGACAGCTAATCAGGGTGTGATCCAAAGGTTAAGAGAAATATTTCTTGGTTTGGGTCCTTTTGCTTTGTTTAGTTATTATTATTTTTTTTTAATGGATGGGTAAAATAGCAGCATAGCTGTCTTCCAAATTGAAATATCTTGTAGGAAAGGTCATGATGCTGCAGCAATATCTTCATGTTAGTAAGTCAGAGTGTTTGGGATCTAATGAAAGAAGTATACAAGCTGGCCTTTAGATAGGAACACAATTAATGCACAGTTACAGCAGAACAGACAGTGAATATGACCACATATATAAATAGATGAAGAGATGTAGCTCTGGAAGTCTGTGGAAGTCTCTTCTAATTGCTTCTATTTTCTCAGTGAATTAAGAAACACGATTGTTTGTTTTCTTAAGTGTTTGCTTGGTTATTTTCTGAACCTCTGTGCATACTACCTTAATCCATTCACCCTGCCAGCCTCTAATTATCTTTTTTTTACTATATCTGAAAATTGCCTGGTGACTAGAGGTCTCTGCAGTCAATGACATCTATGGAGATGGAATGCAAGAAGTGGCCAAATATACCAATTGATATTGTGGAGCTGAGTTCAGCCTATAATACATGACCCAGAATTTTCAGGGCAAATTGTACTTCTCTAGTTGGAACTTTAGATGGATTATGATATTTGATCCAATTCTATCACATTTCTCCTTATATCTTGCTCTTCTAGCTTCACTGCAGCATTTAATGCAATGACCTTGGGCTATAAGTCTGTCCAGTTCTCAGGGTCCACATTAAACAAGATCCTACACTGCCTGCTTTCATCTTCAAGATAAGAGAAATACTCATAGAGGCAGAGGATGTAAAAGGCTTAGAGCAGTAGTTTTCAAATTTGGCTGATCATTGCACTCATCCGGGTTACTCTTTGAAAAATATACACTCCAGGGCCTCTCACTTAAACTTGGATTAAAGCAAACCCAGAGTGTAACACAGATATGATAATTACCCAAATTCATGAAATCTCAGTGGACTCATCAGTAATACCGGAAATGAAAATATCCTTTTTATTTCTAGTATAGTGCCTGAAATACTGCAGACGTGCAAAAATTGCTCAAAAATTGCTATCTCGTTCCCCTTACTACACCTATCCCAGAGCATACGTAATCTTCCCCCTATTTTGTCTTTCAGAGAAAGAGACTTTATTTCAGTAAACAGTTTGCAAACTAGGATGACACAACCTTCAGCTTCAAGGGAAAGTGCATTCCATGAAACAAAGGAAGGTTTCAGCATTTATAAAATTCCCACTCAGGTCATCTTATGCAAATACAGGATTCAAATTTGCTTAGTTCTGATTGGTTGATGCAGCTGAGTTCTGATTGGCTAATGCAAGCTACAGCCTATTATTGGGTGATTCAGGTGGCATAGACAAGAACAATCAGTTATGAAAGTCCCAAAGTCAAGCAGACATGTAGGTTTTCCAGAAATTCAGAGTATGTGTGTAACTTGTAGTCCGCAAATGATCACTTGGCTCTATTTTATTTCATTATTTTTTAACTTTTATTTTAAATTCAGAAGGTACACATGCAGGTCTGCTACCTTGGTATATAGTGTGATGCTGAGACTTGGAGTATGATTGATTCTGCCACCCAGGTACTTATTTTTTCAAACGTGGTAAAACATACATTATGTGTAGCAAAAAGTTTACCATTTTAAGTATATTTATGTGTACATTTCAGTGGCATTTAGTACAGTCATGCTGTTGTGCAACCTCTACCCTATGTTTTAAAATAAATATTGTTTTGGAATACTTAGTCACAGAAAAGTTGCACAGTTAGTAAAGATTTTGCCCACACTTCTTACCTATTGTCCCCTATTAACATCTTACAGTATAATGGGACATTTGTCGAATCCAAGAAACCAACATTGATTCTAGACCTTGTACATTTTTGTTTTCCATTTAAAGTTACTTTTCTGTTTCTGGATCCAGCCCAAGACACCGCTATCCCTCCCTATTTTTTTTTTCTAGTCAGTGCCACATAGATTATTTTTATAAAAATTTTTAACCGTTTTATTGAGGTATGACTGACATAAAAAATCTGCACATGCTTAATGTATGCAACCTGATGACTTTGGGTATAAGTATATACCCATACAACCATCACCATAATCTATGCCATAAACATATTCATCTACTCCAATAGTTTTCTATTGCCCTTTTTTATTATAATTATTATTCTTGATAAGAATATTTCACAATTTTTAAAAAATACATACTACAGTATTGTTAACTGTAGACCCTAGGCTGTACAGTAGAGCTCTAGAGCTTATTTAATCTCACATAACTGAAACTTTACAACTTTTGACTGATATCTCTCTGTATCCCCCTTTTGTCAACCATTAACAACCATCATCCTACTCTCTGCTCCTATGACGATGACTGTGTTAGAATCCTCATTTAAGTGATATCATGTAGTACTTGTCTTTCTGATTTATTTCATTTAGCATCATGTCTTCCAATTCATTTGTTATTGTAAATGACACGATTTCCTTTACGGAGTGTAAATAATATTCTACTGTATGTATAGACCAAATGTTCTTTATCAATTCATCCATTGATGGGTACTTACGTTGCTTCCTCAACTTGGCCATTTGTGAATACTGCTGGAACGAGCATGGGAGACCAGATACCTCTTTGACATATTGAATTCCATTTCTTTGGATATATACCCAGAAGTGGGATTGCTAGACCATATGGCATTTTTAATTTTTAGAGGAATCTCCATACTGTTCTCCAGAGTGGCTGCACCAATTTATATACCACCCAAGGCGTAAAAGCATTCTCTTTTCTTCACATCTTCACCAATACTCTTTTTAAAAAATAATAGCCATTCTAACAGATATGAAGTTAGACCTCATCATGGTTTTGATTTGCATTTTCCTGATGATGAGTAATGAGCATTTTTTGATATACCTGCTGGCTATTTGTATGTCTTTTTTGAGAAATGTCTGTTCAGGACCTTTGTCCATTTCTTAATCAGGTTGTTTGTTTTCTTGCTATTGGGTCATTTGAATTCATTATATAGTTTGAATATCAACTACCTCATCCCTTTTTTGAAAAAAAAATTATAACTTTCTAGCAAAGGTTTTCTAAAATTATTACATTTTAAAATCTAACTGCATGTTTTATTTTTCTATTAACAAATGTATTTTTTTCTCTTTTATGTATATTACAGTAGGAACAATTCATTCTTACTAGGCACCAAGAAAAAATATTCTCTCTTGGGGATAAGCAATGTGCCCTACAGATGTCATAGAAGCTGATCTGCCAGCCATTGTGGTAGCTGTATAGATAGCTTCCAAACCTTAACTTCAGCTTATAGAGAGGGAGTAAGGAATGTTGTTTACAAAGCTACATTACATAAAAGATACTTGGCATTACAAACAAAACAGCCCTGATCCTTAGAATGATTCATCAAGCTCAGGCTCATAAGGTGATCATTTATACATTCAATATTTATTGTGACCCTACTATATGTGGATATTTTGGTAGGCACTAGAAACACAAAGACAAATGAGACAGTATTGGTGCTGTCAATGAATGCAGTCTAATGGAGAAGTCAAACACGTATAAAATGCTATGATAATACACTGTAATAAAGGCTTTCATTGATGTAAATGTAGATTACAATCATTGAGATGAGGCCAAATGAGGTTTTTCCTACAAGAGATGAAGGTTAAGTTGAAAAAAAGAAAAGATATATTAGCCAGGATAGGGAGAGAAAGTGTTACAAGTGAATATGAATAAAGGAACAGAGACATGAGAAAATGAGGTAAACCTTGGTCCTTTAAGAAGCTTTATATGGCTAATGTGTCAGTGTGTGTATGGAGAGGGCTGGTGCATGGTTAGAGAAGTTGAAGCTGGTGACAGAGGAAAAAGTGAATATGATATGAAATATTCATGAATTTAGACTTGATTCTGAATGAGAGGTAGAGTCATTGACGAAGTGATCAACTTCTTATTTCTACTAAACTGTACTTGTATCAGGTGTTCATTATGAAATGAAGACTTGGCTAGTAAGTGGCAGAGCTGGAACCTGAATCAAATTTGCTAGATAAGAAAGCCTATGCTTTATATGCACCTTGAGTACCACATATAATTCCCCATAGAACAGCTCTCCTTTCCACATGACCACAGCTCTGCTGGGCAGAAGACTTTGTAGTCATCTTTGACATCTGTTTGCATTTTATCTTTCTCCCAATTGTCACCCATTTCTGCCATTTCTCTTTCCTTTACTTTTTAAGTGTGACCACAGCTATCTTAGACCTTCTAGTGCACACTGAGTTTAATACATTAGCTACCTGCTTGTCCACACTTATTGCAGTCCCTATAGTCCTGGAAATGATTTCTAATCCAGTCATTTCAAATACTGGTATAATCACTCAATTGAAGATATATCTATGCCTTTACTTCTTCAAGATCTTCCAAGAGATAGATATGTACTACAACAAAGCCCGATTTCTATCCATTTTACATGTTACCAGTAGTGTATTCCTTTTACAAACATGTTTCCCTTTAACCTCCCAAATAAAATTGATTCCAGTAATGTCAGAAGTCTCCCTGGCCTCTCTATTAGGCATACTCAGTCTTTCCTTTGTGCCTTCACCCATATTATCCCTGCCACTTGGGGGATGACCTCGTCTCCCACCTATTCACTAATTAAAAAATCACAGGTCATTTTCAGATCAGCTATTTTATCTTTTCTATAATGTGCTCCTGTCAGCTACTATGAGACACCAAGATCTCTCCTACAAGGGATTCTTATTAAACTTTTAAGACTTAATTGTTCTCTACATCTGTTTATCTTTTCCTTTTTGAGATCTTTATAAATATTTTAGTTCAGATCTAATTACATCTTACCTGCATTATTACAATAGTATGCTGACTGGCTTCCTTGATACTAGTTTCTCTTTTCTAATCTAACCATGTATATTATTAACAGACTAGACTTCATCAATAATAATTACACATCTGGGTTAAATTTCAAAGCCCTTCACTGAGCATCCATGACTGTTTATTACCCAACTATATCTTCCAGTATTTCTCTATATGAAGCCAGTGTTCAAGCCCAAGCAATATGCTTTTTGCTCTATAGATATTTCAAGCCCAGGTCTATCTTTATATTTTTTCTTATGTGGTTCTTTCAGCCTGGAATGTCTTTCTTTTCTCTTCTCTGTTTGGCAGATATTTTTATGACTTCTAGACCTCCCATCCCTCTTGAATTTAACACCCCTAATTTTGCTCACTGTATCATCTAGGGTTTTAGTTGCAAACAACCAACATGATTCTAGTT
The DNA here is from genome assembly GCF_024542745.1 of Macaca thibetana thibetana. NCBI lineage: Eukaryota > Metazoa > Chordata > Mammalia > Primates > Cercopithecidae > Macaca > Macaca thibetana. The sequence continues at coordinate 139,884,028 of NC_065598.1, forward strand.
ACTTAAGAAGAAAATAAACTGAATTAGAGAATATTGGATCATTCACAGAATCGTCTGGAGGAATGCAGGATGGGACTAAAGGTTAAGCCTTGAGGAATAATGCATAAGGCCAGGCTACAATGCTAGATTGAGAAAGGAAGAAAGGAAGGAAGGAAGGAAGGAAGGAAGGAAGGAAGGAAGGAAGGAAGGAAGGAAGGAAGGAAGGAAGGAAGGAAGGGAGAGAGAGAGGGAGAGAGGGAGGGAGGGAGGGAGGAAGGAAGGGAAGGAAGGAAGGGAAAGAAGGAAGGAAGGAAGGAGAGAGAGAGAGAAAGAAAGAAAGAAAGAAAGAAAGAGAGAGAGAGAGGAAGGAAGGAAGGAAGGAAGGAAGGAAGGAAGGAAGGAAGGAAGGAAGGAAGGAAGGAAGGAAGGAAGGAAGGAAGGAGACACAGCCACAGTTGCTTTTCCGATGAGCACTAGACGAAATCACTGCCATTGCTGCCACTGTCCCCTGCCCAGGCAAATGTTGAGCCAGAAACGAAACTTTGCAATTGTCAGTCCCCCCAAAATCAGACAGTTATACCTCAACTTTTTTCAACAAAATTGATTTCACATGAAATCACCTTCCTCCATTTTCTCATCTCAAAATCAGAATCTCACACAAGTGTGTCTAGGTCACATGAATAAGATATAACTGCAGGGAAGCCGAAAAGTTTTTCCTGGGATTACACCTTCGAGAAGCATGAAAGTCCTCAGATGGAGCAAGGGCATTAAAACATTCTAAATGTACATGCAATTGGGCAACTCAACATTCTCTCCTACCTTCATCATAGAAGCTAAAAAGTCTAAACCTGCTTTCCAAGCCTTTCTTTCTTTCTTTTTTTTTTTTTTTTTTTTTTTTCTTTTTGAGACGGAGTCTTGCTCTGTCACCCAGGCTGGAGTGCAGTGGCCGGATCTCAGCTCACTGCAAGCTCCGCCTCCCGGGTTTACGCCATTCTCCTGCCTCAGCCTCCCGAGTAGCTGGGACTACAGGCGCCCGCCAACGCGCCCGGCTAGTTTTTTGTATTTTTAGTAGAGACGGGGTTTCACCGTGTTAGCCAGGATGGTCTCGATCTCCTGACCTCGTGATCCGCCCGCCTCGGCCTCCCAAAGTGCTGGGATTACAGGCTTGAGCCACCGCGCCCGGCCTCTTTCTTTTTTTGAAATGGAGTCTTGCTCTGTCGCCCAGACTGGAGTGCAGTGGCATGATCTTAGCTCACTACAACAGCCTCCACCTCCTGGGTTCAAGTGATTCTCCTGCTTCAGCCTCCCGCCTCCTGGGTGGCTGGGATTACAGGTGCCCACCAACACGCCCAGATAATTTTTGTATTTTTAGTAGATACAGGGTTTTGCCATGTTGGCCACACTGGTCTCGAACTCCTGACCTCAGGTGATCCACCCACCTCGGCCTCCTGAAGTGCTGGGATTACAGGCATGAGCCACAGAGCTGGCCCCAAGCCTTTCTTAGTACTAAGGTTTCCTATATGACACACTCCTGGAAATAAAATGGCGTCTTCCTGGGAGCTCTAAGAAAGAGTTGGCATCTTTGACAAAAGAGGTGACACTGACACCACCACCCATGCATACTTTTGAATGAAGCTATAAGTTATGGAGCTACGAATGTCACCTTATGAATATCAGGGAAAAGAGGCCTCTTGACACCCTAACATCGATACACTTGCATACACTTGCCTACGACCAAGATTTCTATTTTGTGAGAAAAACCTAACTGCTATTTGTTTAAGCAACTGTAAATAGTCTCTACTAACTGCAGCCTTAAAGAATTCCTCACTTATAGACCCACATCTTCCACCATTGACTTGTGCTCCCATCTCTCATTGAGGTTATGTCTTCATGACTCCTAGTAATACTATTTGGTACCCCAGATTTATCCCTAGTAAATCCAATGTTACTAGATAAAGGAAAAATACGTACACATGGAGAATACACTAGGGTGTCAGAGAAAGAATACAGCTAATAATATCCTGTAAGAGGGAATACAAGTAAAAAATAAGAGATGCAAAATAATCAGCCCACATCAGCTCCATAATTGCATTAAGTATAAGCTATACTCATTAACTTGCTGGCAAATCTGCCTCTGAAACATGGTATGTGTGTGTCTCCCCCAAAATTCATATGTTGATACCTAATCCCCGGTGTGATAGTATTAAGAGTAGGACCCTTCGGGAGGTGATTAGGTCATGAGGACAAAGCCTTCATAAATTGGATTAGTGCTCTTATAAAAGAGGCTCCAGTGAGATCCCTTTTCCCTTCCATCATATGAGGGCACAGTAAGAGGGTGCTGTCTATGAAATGAGCTCTCACAAGACACTGAATCTGCTGATGCCTTGATCTTCCCAGTCTCCAGAACTGAGAGAAATAAATTGATGTTGTTTATAAGTCACTCAGTTTATGGTATTTTGTTATAGCAGCCCGAGCAAAGTAAAACATTCTGATATGCTTCAGAATCGAGGTGCCAAAAACTCTCTGAATTGGGTAAATTGATCACAGAATGTATTTGCCTATTAGAATAAGGCTATTGACTGAGGTGGGAGGGTGTAGGTATATGAAGGGTGTGAGCAAAGGTCTAATTCTCGTGTTCCATAAGTGGGGTCACTGGTCACTGTGAATACTTTAAACATACTCATTTAACAATTCAGTTCTATTAATTCTATAGCCTAAGAGGAAAATCAGTTAAGTCAGAAAAACTAATCTCACTGTAATGAAGTACTGTATTTTCATTATCTTAACTGCTATATTTCACCAAAATGCTTAAAAGTGGAATAACAAGCATGTCTTGTGTTTTTTACTGTTCAATGGAATGTAAAAAATAATAATAATAATAATAATCAAGGTTATATTCAATGCCAACAGCCTAGATGAAATAGTATCAATAAATTTTGAATTATTGACCGCATTTTCTTCATTCCATTAATCACACTCTTCAATGCAATTTTAGGCTCTTGGAAAAAAATGTATGTTTAGCAATACCAAAGAGACAAATGAAAATGTTTTGAAAGGATTTTCGGTTTAGGGGTTTATACCACAAAAACTAGTGAATTCTAGTGAATACTTATTCCAAATCATGGTATTAATAGTCAATTACTGCAGTATTGAAATCGCATACTTTTTAAAGGTAGATTGTCTATTCCTATTGTACATAACAATATATATATTTTTGCTAAAATGATAATAATAGTACCATCTCTGAGCCTCACTCTTTCTAGCTTTTAAATGAATAGTATTTTTGCTACAATACATGTTATGAAGATTAATGACTAGGTTATGTTATAGTAGAAAACCACAGGTTTTAAGAGAGGAGAGACCTTGGATAGAATATTGACTCTCCTTACACAAGTCATTAAATCTCTCTGATTCTGATTTCTCACTTTTAAGATAGAGACACACTTTTTCTCTTAGATTAGCTTATGCATAAAATAAAATAGATTGTTTAAGTATTAGGCATCATATTGCAAAATAGGGATGTACTATGGCTTGAATGTGTCCTCTAAAAACATATGTTAGAAACTTAATCCCCATTGCTCCATTGTTGGGAAGTGAGACCTAGTACAAGGCTTTTAGTCCATGAGGGCTTTACCCCTCATGAATAGATTAATGCTGTTATCACAGAAGTGGGTTTGTTTTAAAAGGGCAAATTCAGTCCCCTTTTCTCTTAGTTTCTCTCACCCTCTTTGCCCTTCAGCCATGAAATGATACAGCAAGAAGGCCCTCGAGAGATGCCAGCCCCTCAATCATAGAATTCCCAGCCCCCAGAACCACGTGACAATACGTTTCTGTTAATTACAAATTACCCAGTCTTAGGTATTCTGTTATAGCAGCACAAAATTCAGTAAGATAGGATAGAGAGGGACATCTGGCTTCCAAGCGGGGACCCTCATAACCCCAGCAACAAAAGAATTAAACAGGGGTGATGTTGAGAAAGGCAAGAAGGTTTTCATTCAGAAGTGTGCCCAGTGTCAACACCATGGAAAAGGGAGGCAAAGGTGCAAGACTGGGCTAATCTGTGTGGTCTCTTCCGGTGGAAGACAGGTCAGGCCATGGGATTCTCTTACACAGATGCGAATAAGAACAAAGCATCACCTGGGGAAAGGATACGCTGATGAAGTATTTGGAGAATCTCCAAAAGTACATTCCTGGAACAAAAATAATCTTTTCCAGCATTCAGAAGAAGACAGAAAGGGCAGAGTTGATAGCTCATCTCAAAGAAAGTTACTAATGAGTAATAATTGGCCACTTCCTTATTTGTTACAAAACAGAAATGTCTCATGACTTTTCTATGTGCACCATAATTTAATAGATCTCACACACCAGAATTCAGATCATCAGTGACTGACAGAATATTTTTGCTGGGCAGTCCTGATTTAACTAAGAATGGGTTGTGGTTAAATGAATATGTTCAGTTTTTTGAATTTTAATAGTAATTACAATTCACTAAAAGCTATCGCTGTTTACTCCTTCTAATGATATGACTGGACTTCATTAGTAATGTTCAACTTTTCACAAATATGGTGAATGCCATCTGAAAACGTATTGGAGATTGGTTTTATATTTAGAGTTATATAACTGGTTATATTAATATATTTAAATACTGGGGAAATTCCTTCATTGTCTCAAAACCACCTGTGCTTTGTGTTAATTTGCCTCTAAAAGGTAAGAGCTGAAGATAAAGTAGCAAGGTCTACTTTATATTTTTGGCCTCAGCTATACCAATATGAGAATTCTCTGTATCTAAAATGGCTCGTTTTACTTATTGAAAAGCATTTTAGTGTGGTTTATGTGCAATATAAAATAGAGATTATTTAACACTTCTCACATTTTATAGATGATCTATAAAAGCAGATGCTTTTAAAATAGTAGCAAGTTAAACTTCATTCTTGAATTATGTACTATCTAAGTCAGACCAAGTTATAATTTAGAATTGTCTTTAAACAGCTATTCAGAAACATAAAGCTGTAGAACTGCTGTGTATTTGTGATTGGGAATGGTGATTTTGCCAACTTAAAAGAGTTAAAGTAGACGAGATACACACAAATTTAAGAATAATGTGTGATCATAAGACTTAAAATAATTAAAAACAAAATCACAGACCAAAAAAAAAAAAAAATGAAGACACAGTGCACAGATTTTGGTGATATCCAATGGAAAAAAAGCAACAAAACCTGAGAACTCTTGAACATCAGATCATCTGGACATGATGTTTAGGAACACTCAGGGTTAGAATTAGCTAAGGATCACAGTAGGCAAAGTAAATCCGGGGTATAGAAATAGAGAAAATATCCCATTTCTTCTTCCCATCAATAGGTAGTATTAACCTGATACAATCTACTACCTGGAAGCAGGGCAGCTGAAATGAAAGGAGCCCAAATTTCAACTTAGAAATCATGCACCCCATATTAAGCATCATTGTTCTGCCTTTAGCAATTTTGGTAACTTACTCCTTTTAATAGATATTAACAATTTCTAAATTGGCAAGAAGTGACTTTTTCCTATCCCTGTAATTTCCCAAATCAAAACACCATCAAATTCTCTTTGCTTTCAAAAATGTCCCTAATTTGGCAGATGTATCTTTTGTTTAGTTAAAGTAATTATTATTTTTCTAGTTAAGGTGACTGAGGAGCCTGAGAGCGAGCATTTTAATTGTTACAGTGACTTGAAAAGAAGTTAGCAGATGTTTTCTGAACAAAAGCCTGAAAGGTCTAGAAAGGTGATCTCTGGATCTGTGAGACTTTATCTAGGGGGGAAAGATAATAGGAATGTTCCAAAAGAAAATTATTCCCTCAGTGCCCCTAGTGGTGATATTAGAGATTCTCTAAAAATATATCTTGAGCGTTATGCTTTAGATTATCATTGAAAAAGCTATACCCTTCACATATTTTAGAGTCTACCTTTCTTCTTTTAACAAGTTAAAACTGGTTTATAAAAGGTGTTCACACATTTTCATATTTAAGCATGATATTATTTAAACTTGTAATATTATAATATTGATAATGTGATTTAGAAGCATAATTTAGTAAATATTGAATACTGAAGTCTAATGCAATGAAAAGTAAAAAAGACTAAATGCATTTTAAACTCAATAATTTCTCATAAATACAAAATCTGATTTGTGAAGACTAAAAATATGTTTCAAGTATTGTCTTCATACCCCTGCTTCCATTCCACTTTCCTATCTCCAATCATTTGGTCATTACTAAAGCTCTTGAGATATCAACAAAAAATAATAAAAGGATATTTAAATATTAGATATTACTCTTTCCCTTTCTGCAATAAGCAGTATTTGTGCGAAAATATTCTTTAAATGTATTTAATTCAGAAAATCACACATACAAATCCTGGTAAGAGCCTGAAGAGTATGTAGTCCAAACAAATAATGCAATTATGTGCTGGACTGGTTACTCAAATTTTAGGACCTTGTTCATAGGTTAATAATTCTAATACTGGCAGTAATAATACAGACATGTTGTCACTTTATAAGCATATGACTTTGGTGCGTGTGTGAACGCACAGTTTAGCCGTAGCAAAGATAGGATTTTGTTCAGGTATAAACTAGATGGCCTTTCAACAGGCTGTGTGGTAGGCTTTAGGTTTTTTCACAATATTATAACTTATTCTGGGCATAGGTTGATTGTACTTTTCTAACCATTTGAAGTTAGTTGTGACTTGCTTTGGCCTGTGCAATGTGAATAAAAGTGAACCACTTAATTTCTGGGCAGCAATGGAAGTTTTGAGAGCCTTTACATTCAGTTTTTCTCTGTGCCACAGCATTCAGTAACATTCTAGATGATGGCGATTTGAGCAGCCTGGGTTTTAGAGGGAGGATAACGTTGGAGCAGAGCCCAGAGCAAACCCAAGCACCTGTATTGGTTTAAGTCACTAAGATTTGGAGGTCATATGTTCCTGCAGCACACCCTAGTTCACCTGAATAACACAGGTTGTTTCTTGAGACTCTATAACTCCACATTATTTGGTGCTTTGCATTCAGAGTCTGAAATACAGTTAAAAAAAAAATTACTGCTCAAAAATAATTTGTCAGTACCAGATATCTGGGGAAACTATGTCAATCAATGCCTGTTAAATGAGCAAATCTCTGAATCCTATCTTCTGAGTCCTTGAAAATATCTAAGTCAGTTATCAATTTGTGTACCTTTCTCAACCTGACAGTATCCAGTGAGAGACTGAGATGATAGAAAACATAAATTTCTTTTTTTTTCCACCAGTGTCCAAGCCTTGAAATCAAAGGATTACACAGTATCTGGATTAAACTGTCAGCTTATACAAGTTTGAGCTAAGAAAAGGAAGTGTTGATCAGTGTCTAAAACATAGTACTCTAAATATAGTCATGGTGATACTTGAAACGTGTGAGGGAGTGTGAAGAAAAGAAAATATAAACATAAATCTCAAAATCTACTAGCAACATGAATGTACAAGTAATATTTGACAGAGGAGTAATCAAGATGGCGATAACCAGCCTTCATCAAATCAATAGTAGATGCATGAGAAGAATGTGAAATGCCTACATAATCATTTCCAGCAATTTAGGGGTACTAAATGATGGTAAGCAACGTGACAAGGCACTTCAAGTATTTGATATGGTTTGGCTGTGTCCCAACCCAAATCTCAACTTGAATTGTATCTCACAGAATTCCCACGTGTTGTGGGAGGGACCCACGGGGAGGTAATTGAATCATGAGGGCCGCTATTTCCTGTGCTAGTCTCGTGATAGTCAATAAGTCTCACTGTATCTGATGGGTTTATCAGGGGGTTCTGCTCTCACTTTTTTCTCATTGTTCTCTTGTTGCCATGTAGGAAGTGCCTTTCACCTCCCACCATGATCCTGAGGCCTCCCCAGCCATGTGAAACTATAAGTCCAATTAAATCTTTTTCTTCCCAGTCTCGGGTATGTCTTTATTAGCAGTGTGAAAACAAACTAATACAGTATTTAATAAAGACATAGAACAAGATCATGGTAGTATATCTACCAGAGGGCAATATATTGATACTTTCATATTAAAAATGACTAGAGCAGCATTTCCCCCAAATAATTCTGCAAATTTCTTTTTTTGGGAGTTATTAATGGGTGCACCACAAAAATGTATTCTATGTAATGTATTCTTACATTAAAGATTCATGGCACATATTTAATATGGTAAAGATTCCGTGAAGGCCTGCCGTAATAAAACCTATTCAACTTAGTGTAATCTGGCATTTCCCAAACTTTTTTGAGAATGGAATACTATTTTTTTTTTTTTCTGAGACAGAATTTCGCTCTTGTTGTCCAGGCTGGAGTGCAATGGCACGATCTCAGCTCACTGCAACCTCCGCCTCCCAGGTTCAAGCGATTCTCCTGCCTCAGCCTCCCAAGTAGCTGGGATTACAGGCATGTGCCACCACGCCCAGCTAATTTTGTATTTTCAGTAGAGACGGGGTTTCTCCATGTTGGTCAGGCTGGTCTCAAACTCCCGACCTCAGGTAACCCGCCTGCCTCGGCCTCCCAAAGTGCTGGGATTATAGGCGTGAGCCACCGTGCCTGGCCCTTGAGAATGGAGTACTATTTTGAGAGAAGGGAAGCAGCACTGTCTTTATTTTAGTGTGGGGATTTTTTTGTCTCTCTTTTTTTTTTTTTACTTGAGTCTTACATTTTTGCCTGTTGTCATTTTCTGATGCCCACCACACCCCATGTAACCTGTGTTAACAACCTTATATGTGAATATGTGTATCACTCCATATTTGATTGAAGGCTCATACAATTCTACACATACGACATATAGATACAAGAGAGGTTTTACCCCCTATTACTTGTTCCACAACATGAGATCATGTTTTTCATGCCTTACTTTAATATTTTATTCACACAACAATACTCATGGAAATCCCCTCCAATTCAGCTGATATAAGTCTAATTGATACTTTTTAAATCACTGCATAATATTCCATCCTGTGAAAAAAAATGATTGTTTAAGCCACTCCCATATTTCCCATATCAAGAAGCAGTGTGTCCTCTGCCAAAATGCTCCATGTCTTCCCTAATTACCCCTTCTTCAATTACATGATTACTTTAGAATGTTTGTACATTCTTCACATTTTCTAGTATTCCTACCACACTACCACCACACAACCACAAGTGATCTTTGGAAGACATTTATTTCCTCCTTTCCTCTCCCCAGATTCTAGGTTTTGTGAAGATAGCTTAGTAATTATTCAAATTTTCTCTATATTAAGTTTATTCTGAGAGCCTTTATTTTCACTTTAACCCTTAAGGCATATGTTGCAAACTTTCTAACCTATTACATTAAGATAATAGGTTAGAGACATACAGATAGAGACATACAGATAGAGAGAGAGACAGAGAGAGAGATGAATATAGATACCTATAAAATTTTGCTTACCATGGTTTTTCTCATCTTCCTTCCTTTTACCCTAAAGTTTCTCTTTTGGTTCCTTTAGTGTTTGGTTATTTTGCTTTTTTCTCTCAAGTATATTACTCATATGAGGTTCCTAGATAATATAGTCTCTAAATTCCCAAATATTTCCAAGCATCTGTTGTATCTTGACATATCACTGATATCTTGGTTGGAGCATAATCCTTGGGTTATGGTCAGGCTTATTTCTAACATTTGAGGGCCCCAGAAAAATGACAAAACTAGAGCTCTACATATATGCCTAAATATCTGAAAATTACACATACATACATCAGAATGTCAAATTGTATGCTGTCAACTAAAAAATCAACTAAAAGTTATAAACCAAGTTAATAAATCATTAAACGTGTTCTACTATCCTACCTTGATAAGCATGCCTTTATAACAACTGATGGTCTAGGTTCTAATCAATCATTTGGCTCTAGTTCTATATCAGAAAGTGGTAGTACAGGAAGGGTCAATTCCTGGCTCGTGACCATTGGCTCCAGGTAAGCACAGCCCCGTGACTCATTAAATTCATTGCTCTATGAGGAGGGGAATAGCCAGAAAATGGTCAGAGTGTTTCACTCTAATGATCAAGGGTTGGGGCAAGAAACCCTTTTTCTTTGTTGTAAGACTGATATTTGTTGTGGTGCTTTTTTGTCAGTGGTCTGTAGATTTATTCAAGAGCTTACAGCTTCAGTGTTGCAAATGAGAAATAAAATTCAAATTGGATATTTTTTTCCTTTCTAGGTAATTTATTATTCCTGCATTAATGTTTCTAAGAATTTCTGTTTATCCTTGGAAAGTTTAGCAAACAGCCCACATAACCTATTTTTGCATGGCCTGGAAGAAGGTGTATGATAAGTGGAATCACTGACTTCGTGGTTTGTAAAGAGTTCCTAGTAAGAAATTACTTCCTTCCTGATGGGAGAGTAGATGGAGTACTTTCTGCCATTAACACAGGCTAAGTGAGGCCAAAGGGCAGCTTCAAAAGAATAATCTAGAGAGATCATGGGTGCTTGCAAGAAAATGAGATGACTCTCACTTCCCATATGAGGCTGCAATTTCTCCCTGGTAATGCCATGAGACAGGAGGATATTGAGAGTTCTTGAGAGCCCTTAAGACTTTTGAAGCATAAAATAGCATAGAAATATGTATCCTCTTGTGGTCTAGTTAGTTCTAAAGGTAGGAGTTCTGCTGCAATTGTCTGTAGCAGCAAGGCCAAAAGAGATTATACAGAGCTATGCCTTGGAAGAATATGGGTAAAACCCTCTCAGTCTTAGTTTTATGGACTTGGAGGACTTATAAGAGAGCCTAATCACAAAGGGTGGAAGGTGTAGGACCACAGAGAGAGATGCTGTGCAAATAAGGTGCCTCCCTACCTGGAGAGACTGAAGGAAGACACAATTACTCCTTCCTTTGATAGTCTTCAGTATTAGAAGGGGCCAAGATGAAGCAAAACAGTGCCTCAAGAAAGTCACACACGTCATATATGAGAAAACCACACAGCAGAAGATGCTACCAAGTTGGACAAAATGGGATCACCAGCCACAGTAGATGACCAATAAATGATGGAAGAAGAACTCTGTGTACTGTTTCCCTCTCCCTTCCCCAGCACAAAAGGAATTCCTTTAAGAAAAGAAAGAAAGTAAAATAATCTCAGAACAGTTGACTTTGACTCTTCCCCACCCTCTACCACTCATCCTGGCCTCCAAACAGCCAGGTAAGAGCTCTAGTCTGCACTAAAGCAGAAGAGAGGATAAATTTTTGAAGTTTTTTACACTCAATTTGACTAAATGTGATAGCTGAAAATAACCACAAAGTAATGAAATCTGCTAAAGATATTGCTAAGGGACAGCATGGGAGATTGAGAGAGCATGGTTAAAAGTAGGAGATTTCTTAAAGAACCACAAGTAGAACTACCATTTGATTCAGTAATCCCACTATCGGGTATCTATCCAAAAGAAAAGCCATTATATAAAAGAAACACATGCACATGCATGTTTATAGCAGCGCAATTCTCAATTGCAAAGATAGGGAACCTAAGTGCCCATCGACCACCAAGTGAATAAAGAAAATGTGGTATATATACACTATGTGTATTATATAAAACAAAAAAGTATTATGTATATACTACTCAGCTATAAAAAGGAATGGAATAATGTCTTTTGCAGCAACTTGGATGGATCTGGAAGCCATTATTCTAAAGTGAAGTGACTCAGGAATGCAAAACCAAATATCATATGTTCTCATTTATAAGTTGGAGTTAAGCTATGAGGATGCAAAAACATAAGAATGATAGAGTGGACTTTGAGGACTCAAAGGGGAAGAATGGGTGGAGCAGTGATGGATAAAAGACACCATATTGGGTACAGTGTACACTTCTTCAGTTATGCGTGCGCCAAAATCCCAGAAATCACTACTAAATAACTTCCATGTAACCAAAAACCACCTGTACCCCAAAACAACTGAAATATAAAATAAAATAAAGAAGCGCTTGGAAAAATAAACATTGTATCATGTTTATATTTGTTAGAACATCTCCTACCATTGGCAAAGATAGTGCTGGTTCTACCTTGAAGCCTTTTTTGATGCAAATAAAACATTGTGTCTTGAATTCTCATTATTTAAGTATTTCTTTTATCCTTTATGAATGGAAGCTCTCTGCTGTCAATATATATATTTGATTATGTTTGTGCTTTCCATTGTGATTAACAGAGCATTAAAATAGCAGCTATTCTCATATAAGGATATGATGGAATGTGCAGATTTTTGAATCAGAAAGACCGGGGTTCAAATCCTGTTTTGCCATTTACTAGTTGTGCAGACTTGCCCAATTTAGAAAATATAGCCTACAGGTAATAAAAATCTCATTGTTTTGTGAGGATTCAATAAGACACTATATTTTTAATGTTTAATATGATGCTGGTCACACAGTGGGTACTTAGAAAACATTAACATCCTTTTGTCCCTTCCCTTCCCTGTGCTATTTACCTAGCTAAATTATTTGTTCTGGCATTCAGAGATAGGTTCACAATGAAGTACATGAAGCTTTTTCCTCAGGGCCCCTCACTTTTCTGGGTCCTTTGAAATAGTATTTTTTAACCCTTATTTTCATTTGGATGCCCAAATTGTATGAACTTTAAGCCCACTAAACCTGGATCAGCCTATTATGGCATTTAAAGTTTTTTCTTTGGTCAAGGCTTGATAACTCAGGAAAACTGGAAGAAGCTTCAGTAGAATATTAAGAGGCATAATATGCAAATTAAAAAGAAAATAACTGTCCACTAAACCAGTAATTTTTATTATTAGTTAAAGCCTAAGTACCAGTGTAATTTAAAGTATTATAAATGCAATGCAAACATACAAAGCACATCAGGTTTAAGTTGTAGTCCAATTAGACAGTGAAGCAATACCAGAACTAGAAGAACCTAAGAGATCATCTAGGCCAGGAAAATGAACTCTTTCTGACTTTCCACAAGAAGAGAAGAGAATTAGCTTCTAGACATATTAGGTTAGTGTTTCAATTATACAAGATTCAGAAATACATAACCTTGAAAAACCCCCTTTCCCTTCTCAGAGTCTCAGTTTTTCTATCAATAAAATGAGAAGGTTGGACTAGATGATTATAAAGGGCTTTACAGTTCTGACATTATAAATATAATAACCAATATTATATGATCGTATGAATTAATCAACACTGATATACTTCTTTATTTCACCCTATGACTTAAGTCAGTTTGGGAACTGCTTTTACTTCCTCCTCTCTAAAGTACGAGTGTCAATAAACAGTGAAACAGACTAATTAAATAAAGTAAAGGAGTAAAAGAAACAATGGGCATTAATGTCTACCAAGAGGAGAAGAATTAAATCAACCGTGTTATTTTTCTAACAGATTTATTAATTACGAAGCTTAGTTTGCCCATTGTTTCTCAGTTAGACTAAACATCCTCAATTAAATGCTAGAATTCATTTTAACACAATCCCTTAATCTCCCACAATGATATTGTCTGTCACTGTGACTGAGCAACAGCTTCAAACCACAATTTTAATTTTTAGCTTCTGTGAATTTTAAGAGTTCAATGTACAGTGGTTTAACACACCATGAGATTCCACTCTACAGCTCTGGATGCCAAAATAAGCAGCCACCTGCTTCTTCTCTGATACACAGAAATTTAAGAACTTGGGGAATATTCACTATCTCAAGTCTCTCCTTTAAGTAGCCTTTATAAAACTATTTGAAAAGTTTTGAAAATTCATTTACGTGGACACAAGGATGGATAACTAAATAGATATGTGATAAATCAAGTATAATAACATTTTAATGTTAGAACCTAGGTGGTGGAAAATAGGTGTTGATTGTAAGATTTTTTCAACTTTGTTATAAAATTTTATAGATCTCATTGTATGCATATCTCTTCATACAAAGTTTGTAAATTTCAAATAACTGGAAAATCACTAAAAATCAAATCATCTGACAAGTAGTTACTCTGCACCTAATTTAGCCAGACATTGTTCTAGGTCCTGGGGATACGGTGATGAACAAGGTAGACAAGGCTCCTTTTTCTGGGAGCTTAGTGGACTCTGATAGTGAATTTTAAAATGCATCAAAATAACTAAGATCATTTCAGAGATAAATGTAGGAAGTTTTTTTTTGTAAGAAACAACATAATATAATAGAATGACAGGTAAGGAGGATGCAACTTTACAAAGTACTAAAGCTAAGACAATGAGAGAGAAAAGCAAGGCTACTAAGATTTTTAGGGAACATAATTCCTAGAAAAGCATATAGGAAGTGCAAACACCCAAGGCAGAAAGTAGTTTGGTATGTTGGAGAAACAGAAGGAAGGCCAGCATAGAAGAAAAAATACATATACATACACCTTTACACATACATATGTGTGTGTATATATACACGCACATATACATATATATGCATGAAGAGAAGGGAGAAAGTGTGTGCACAAGTGAGCATGAGAGAAAGGGTGCCCCCTACAGAATTTGCTCTGGATTTTATATAGGGGGTGAGGATGACACCCTATATTTTTCTTTAAGGAGATGGATGAATGTAATGCTAATTGTTGAAATGGGTAAAAATAGGAGAGGAGTTGTTATGGGGTGAGGCTGAAAGGGCAGGGATTCAATTATCTTTCTGCCATGTTAAGTTTAAGAAAGCTCTCCAAATGGCATATAGGTAGCTGAAAATATGTCTGAAACTTGAGAAGAATTCAAGCTAAAATATGAATTCACAGAATTGTAAAGATATAGATAGAATGCAATCATGGGACTGAAGAGTGTGAGTATAGTTAGAGGGGGAAAGCGGGCCAAGAATGAAGCCCTGAGCACTCCAACACTTAAAAATTGGGAAGACGAGGCCAGGCACAGTGGCTCACACCTGTAATCCCAGCACTTTGAGAGGCCAAGGCAGGTGGATCACAAGGTCAGGAGACCGAGACTATCCTGACCAACATGATGAAACCCCATCTCTACTAAAAATACAAAAATTAGCTGGGCATGGTGGTGCGTGCCTGTAGTCCCAGCTAATCGGGAGGCTGAGGCAGGAGAATCCCTTGAACCCGGGAGGCGGAGGTCACAGTAAGCTGAGATTGTGCTATTGCACTCCAGCCTGGTGACAGAGAGACACTCTGTCTCAAAAAAAAAAAAAAAAAAAAAAAAAAAAAAAAAAAAAAAAAAAGTTAGGAAGAAGAGGAAAGGCGTATGCAGGATACTGACAAACAGTAGTCAATGAAGCAGGGGTGTGAGCTAGATAGGCTGGTGACGCTCAAGCCCAGAAGAAAAGAGTGTTTCAGAGGGCTTAGCTAGCTTTGTTAACTAATGCTTAGAGGTTGAATGAGTTGAGAATGGAGCATTAACCACTGGATTTAGCGCCATGGAGGTTATTAGTAACTTTGACCAGAGCAGTTTCTGTGTAATGGAGGGGACACAAGCCTAAATGAGCGTGAATTTGAGATAACAGTTAATATGGAAGCAAATACAAACATGTCGAGTTTTTATGTGTAGGAAAGAGAAGATTTAGAAGCAAGGGATGAAGGAAAATTAATTTAAGAATCAGAGATATTGGGACTTTTTTGCTGCTGAGAATAATTCCACAGAGAATGAGACACTGATAATGCAGGAGAGAAAGGAGCTGGTTGAGAAACTACAGTTCTGAAACATGCAAGAAGGGACAGGATACAAGGTAAACATGGAGAAGAGACCCTTTAATGGGGATGATGGTGTTTCTTTTTTCTGTTGTACTTGGACAGGAGATGGAGAGCGGGTGTAGAGACAGGTTGTCTGTGTGATTAAGTGATGAGAAGATGCAGGAGTTCCTATCTGGATGTTTTTATTTACTCATATAATATTTGAAATAAATGTAATAGTTATGAAAGATCAAACTCCTAATGCTTATTAGGCATATGAGAAATGAAATGGTGATGGGGTAAATTTCAGATATACTTGATCCAGACTACATGAAATTTTATTTATGGAAAGTACTATAGTGTCTATGCCTCTTTCCACCGGATGCTATTTCTGTAGATCAGATTCCAATCTAGATGTTATGCACCCCACAGAAAAGAAGAGGAATATAACCTCTGTGCCACTCTCCCACCAACTGCCTTAGCAGGGAGAAATCACTAGTAGAGGGAGCATTCAAGAAGCAGAAATCTGCAGACCTACGCAAATAGAAAAATGAGCCATTCTCTGGAAAACAAGAAGGCATCTTGCTAATCCAATTTAGAGGGAAAAAAAATCTTAGAATCAATAAAGGAAGAGTTGTTATTCATAAATCTGAACTTTAAATAATTCCAGGCCTGGCACGGTGGTTCATGACTATAATCCCAGCACTTTGGGAGGCCGAGGCAGGTGGATCATCTGAGATCAGGAGTTCCAGACCAGTCTGGCCAACATGGTGAAACCCCATCTCTACTAAAAATACACACACACACACACACAAAATTAGCCAGGTATAGTGGCAGGCACCTGTAATCCCAGCTACTCGGGAGGCTGAGGCAGGAGAGTCATTTGAACCCGGGAGGGGAAGGTCGCAGTAAGCTGAGATCGTGCCATTGTACTCCAGTCTCGGCAACAAGAACAAAACTCTGTCTCAAATAAATAAATAAATAAATAAATAAATAATTCCAGATTTAAAGAGACCAAGAATTGTTTGTAATTATTAATAACCAATATCTTGCTACAAGAAAGAAATCCATTCCAGGATAGCCAGTAAGACTCCAAAATGTGGGATTCAAAATGATGCTATGCAATACCTGCATGAAGAAGAAAGAAAGACTTAAAAAAAAAAAAAAAAAAAAAGGGAGCCATTTGTTCTTCAGGGTTTCAGCACATCTTGTCGAATGGGAGTAATAAACTAATATAAGAACACTGTTTTATCCTCAATCATTGTATTATGTTTCAAGATCCTAAGTTAAAGAGGCCCTTCAAAATTCCTGTTACATACATATCTGGACTGGTAACATGTTAACTGACAATTATATTCCAGGTTGGGGACTTGATTGTCAAGGTCATGTAAGCAGTGCCTCTCATAAAATGATGTCATAATGTCATTTACTCCATTATGGATGTGCCACACATGACAAACATATCAGCAATTTGAAACCTATGTGTGGATCAGTTTCCAGACCTGTGAAAAGATGGAGTTAAAGAAAGTGAACTTTAACTAGGTCTAACAATGTACTATTCTAAGCACTGATAACTACTTTACAATGTTTAGCAGTACCGGTTACCTTATAGTTTAAATCATGTGTTCTTCAGTGATTTTCAATAACCATTTATCAATCTTAAATCTGCATTTAATCCTTTCTTCTGATATTACCATTTTCTTTTTAGAGAATATACATTCAAATGAAGGTGGATATTGGTCTGCTTGCTTTTGTTTTTCTAAAAAGACTTCCCAGTACTTGTCCTCTTAGATGCCCTCAGCACTCTTCTGTGAAGTAGATAAAGGCAGGATCTGTAATGAACTAATCATAAGAGAGTAATGGCCAAATATTAATTCTTTGTTTCTTTAGCCAAAAATGCTTTTTACATTACTCTAATATGATGACTCAACCACTTCTAGCTTGTGCAACCAGAACCTATGTATTGAACACAAAAACTTATGCTAAAGCCCATAATTGCTTTAGAAGTTGAACAAAGTAGCCTCTTAAAATCTATTAGTCTGGAGATGTGACTTTTAGCGAGTGTAGACTAAATATTGAAGTGGTAAAATATTGAAGTGTTCACTTCAAACAAAACTGAAAGTCTTTAAAAATAACTGTTATGCACAAAACAGACACATAGAATGGGACCATCAAATCTGTTTCCATCTGATCCTTATTCTTTTTTGCATAAAATATATGCTACATAGGGTATAGACATCCAGGTTACCATAATGAAAAGAACATACGTTTATTAATCTACTTTAGCCATTAGCTAGCTGGCAGTCATTGGGCAAACTGAAATTCAATTTCCTTACCTGTAAAAATGAGATTTTGTGATAAAGTCAAACGAGACTTGATATATAAAGGTCCTAGCACAGGACCTGCCATTAAGAAGATACTCAATAAATAGCTTTTGTTACCACTATTTTAGTATATTACTTGCTTATATATACCATCACGATGATATGCTAGCAGCTTCCTATCTCCCTAGCTGTATATGTGATGTGTATATGTGTAAGCCTGCCTGCTCGTGTGTACATGTGTATGCATAAGGATAGGTCAATTTTAAATATAGAGAATTTTAAATAAATCCTTCAGAGGAAGCACAGTGTCTATGTTAAAATCATAAAAGGATTGAAAAAGAGAACACAGAAACATGACAGAAAAACAGTTATTGGCCTCCAGATGAGGATCTGAACAGACACCCTAGATTCCACCTTTATAGGTCCATCTCAGAAGGTTAAAAGAGACACAGTGAAATCCTAGTTGGCTTCATAAAATCTGTCATTTCCTTCTGGCTTTAATAATTGCATTAAATGTAAACGGCTACTAGGCAAGGTAGCATTTCTTATTTTCTACTGCCCCCTGGAGTCAAAGATGACAACAACATTACATTGGACTTTTCCTCTGGAATAACTTAATGGGGATCATTCAAAAATGAGAATGCACTGTGACACTCCACAATATTTTACCCTTTGGTCAAAGATACATATAAATCACATGCTTCATATGTACAGACTACAATCAGTAGAAACTGACATCAAATGGAATAACAAGGGAAATCCTAAACTCCAGAGCAGAGCACTTTTAAAACTTTATTAAATGGTTTCTTAAATTGTGGACAATGGCTTCAATCGGTGATCACATTGATGTAAAATAATGGTGCAGCATTTAACTTAGAAGGATAAATGCTTAGAAGGACACTTAGAGTATCTTTAATAAAATATAAAATGACATCATGATGGGAAAATCACTTAAAAATAAGCAAGGTCCACTGCACAATGTGAGAATCAAGCAAAGAAAGAACACAAATTAGAACTATAACTAACAAGCAAATTGATGACCAAGTGCATACAAGCAAGTCTTCAATGATTTTTTTTTTTTTTTTTTTTTTTTTGAGACGGAGTCTCGCTCTGTCACCCAGGCTGGAGTGCAGTGGCCGGATCTCAGCTCACTGCAAGCTCCGCCTCCCGGGTTTACGCCATTCTCCGGCCTCAGCCTCCCGAGTAGCTGGGACTACAGGCGCCCGCCACCTCGCCCGGCTAGTTTTTTTTTTTTTGTTTGTTTTTTTGTTTTTGTATTTCTTAATAGAGACGGGGTTTCACCGTGTTAGCCAGGATGGTCTCGATCTCCTGACCTCGTGATCCGCCCGTCTCGGCCTCCCAAAGTGCTGGGATTACAGGCTTGAGCCACCGCGCCCGGCCAGCAAGTCTTCAATGATTTTTTAAGTAAGAAAATAAAATTAACTACTATATAACAAGACATTCATTTGGAAAGCATGTCTTTGAAAGATTCCCTTAACTGCCCTTCAATTATGTCCTCAGTGTTAATCACTTACTTTGAAACTCTTCTGAGCCTTCATTTTACTCTCTTTAATGTTTTCCTGTGTACACGGGTTCTCAAATAAATTGATTCAAATTATGTTTAGATAAATGTATGTACAATAGTTAATTATAATCATTGTTATTATACTAAGGGAAGAGTCAGTCTGTATTAACTTTCTTTAAATGAGTCTGTCAGAATACTCATTAGAACAATAATTTATTTCAGGTCAATTCTTATTAATCAAGTAATAAGAAAGACAGTATTATAAATATCTTTTAAGTTTCTCTACTTCACAGTTAGCAGTGCAGGAGGAGAAACCTTTTCAATCAAATATTTTAATTGAAATTTATTGTTTTATTTAAATCTACATTCCTCTAAAACTCATAATGAAAACGTGCCCAAAGGTCACGTGCATATTTTAATAGTCACTAGGCATACAGAAATAAGATGCAGACCCTGTTTCAAAGGAGGAACTATATAAATATAAAAAAAAACATACCAGGAAAAATGTGTTTAACTGCTCTCCCCATTTTCCTTCCCAGCCAGAAACAGATGGCCTGGGAGTAATAAGAAAATAAGAAATGATCAAGAAATTGACAACAATAACAACAACAGCAAAACCACTTCCTCTTAAAGAGAAACCAAAATCTAAAACACATGGAGACATATAGGGACAATGAGCAAAATCAACCATCTGAATAGGAATTTCTTGCAGATGCAATTAGTTGTATAGCATAGTTAGTGCAGTGGCCCTCCTGTTAAATCCAGCTCAATGCCTGTCTTGTAAATAAAGTTGTATTTGAATACTGCATTGCAAATTCCTGTATGTATTGTCTCTGGCTGCTTTTGCACTACATGGCACAGTTCTGTAGTTGTAACAGAGACTGTATGGCCTGCAAAGCCTAAAATATTTACTATCTTGCCTTTTATAAAAAAGTTTGCCAATCTTTGAATTGGAGAAAGATTTTAAAGTAAGTATTCTTTACTTATGCTCAAAGACCTAAATAAAGCATCACAAACATTTTTTAAAAGTAGTTACGAACAATGGGAGAAATGAAACAAGAGCAGATGAATATAAGGAAAGAAAATGTTCAAAATTGTGTTGACCAGGCATGGTGGCTCATGCCTGTAATCACAGCACTTTGGGAGGGAGATGCTTGGGGCCAGGAGTGTGAGACCAGCCTGGGAAACATAGTGAGACTCTGTCTTTACAAAAATAAAAATAAAAAATAATTCGAGTGTGGTGGCACATGCCTGTAGTTCCAGCTACTTGGGAAGCTGAGGCAGGAGGACTGCTTGAACCCAGAGGTGGAGGTTGCATTGAGCAATAATTGCACCCCTGAACTCCAGCTTGAGTGACAGAGACCTTTTCTCGAAAAATAACAAATAAATAGCAATCAATCAATTAAATTTTTATAAAATAAATGAAAACTGGGCAAAAGATTGTAACAGAAAACAAACACACATACTCAAATGGTCATTAAATTTGAAAATATGTTAAACCTCATCAGTAATCATGGAAATGTAAATTAAAATGAGATATCATTGCATATCTCTCAGAATGACCAATAAATACAGTTCTGAAATACAAATTAATGATAGGAAGAAATACAATTATTAGTAAGAAGGAGAAACAAACACTAAAACATGTTTCTTTCATTACAATTGCTTTGCAGAGAAAACTAGCCCTTGTGCCTAGTAAAGTTGAAAATGTAAATACTCTATAAGCCAGCAATTCAACTACCAGATATGCACCTTATAGAAACCTACAACATACTCTAAGGCAACTGGTACATAATTTGTAGCAGAATTATTGTTAGCAGTAGAGTATTGAAAACAAATATTGTCTCTATTATCTAGATCTCAAATAAGCCTACATAACAATTAACCCCAAAATTAAATGGCTTTAAAACAATTTTTATTTATTTTTACTCCCATGCCTAATTCAAAGCTGAGATTGTCTTTCTAAAGTAGCAGACCTGACACTTCCTATTCTTCATTGGACATTGTAGCTCAATCACAAGATTCCTACAAGAACCTAGGGTTGTCAGGGAAGGATACAAAGGTAAGACACACTTCTGGGTAAGCCTAGAATCTAGCAAGATGACACAGGCACATAGCAATTATTCAACAAGTGTTCTTTGAATTGAAGTGCTTCACTCCCCAAGCTTGATAGAACTAGGTGTTGCAACACTTCAAGCCACAGTGAATCCTTACGTGGAAAAAAACTCTATATAGCCATAACTGTGGAATAGTAATAGAATATGTTTTAAATGGCAATTAATACATCTTTCTTCACAATCCCTAAGTCTTTACCTAGATATGATTGTTCTCTCTGTAGCAAAGTAGAAGAAAGTGGGAAAAAGAATCACCCTAACTTTTCTCATTATTTTCCCACTTCCAACCAGATTCTAATGCCTTCTCATATACTGTCAGCTATAGGCTTTCTCCTGAGGCCCTCACTGATATTCACCGGGCATTTTGATATGAGAATTAGGATATTTGTAATCCACTTCCAACGATCATCCTAGGATAATTCACAGTTTGTGTGGACTTACCATGTAGTCATCAAGTCTCAGTACCTTCATTTTTTACACTACATTAACCTTCACTTCTACACAACCACAGTCATCTGCATCCAGGCCTCATTCAGAAACACTCTGGAATCGACTCATCTGCTGGAAAGAATGCCAATAAATAAGTCTTGTTCTTCCCAGTTCTCACATACTCGATCTGACACTGACCACATCTGTTCTTCAGCTTCACCAAGATCATTACTGTCTCCCTTGATCTTACAGTTTCCCCCAGCCAATTGTCAACCTACTGGCCTCTCCTGTCTCTATATCATTCCTAGTTCCCATGGTTTACCATCTGAATTTCTCTCTCACCTGTACCTTTTGCTCCTATCCACTCTCATACTCACCTTGTAAAAGCTCTACCATGGACTAGTGCCATGCCATGCCCCCACCACTCATGCATCTTGGCAGCTGCACACTAGTGGAGGTGATCAAGCACTACAAACTGATCTTTAGTCTTAACAAGGCTTTCAGTACTGCTTGTGATTACCTCTTATCCTTTGCCAGCATGTTCCAAATGTTCACAACTGTCAGCCTCCTACTCAAACTCTGTACTCATGTTAAGCTGTCAGTTTAGCTTCCTGGTTCATCATCAAGAAACATGACTCAATCTGATGTGTTCTCCCTTAATTTTCTGTCCATTATTAAATTAACTGCATACATGTCTACTCTCATATTGTTTTTCCAGTCTCAGAGGATGAAATATCCCTACTCTTTTTCAAGGCCAGTGCCTCCCCTATGCTTTCAATACTAGGCCTTCAGCAGGACCAGGACTAGGGCGAGGCAAGAGAGGTGCCCAGGGCACAAGATGTAAGGAGGCCCATCCTTGGATGCTGACTTTACACTTGTATGACCCTGGGAGCGATTGCATGCTTAAACTTTGTGCCTTGGAAGCTTAATTTGCCTCACCCTAATTTAGTTCTTGCCCTCAGCCTCCTCCAAAGGCCTGATTCATCATGCATCCACACTTCCTTTATTTTTAACCTCTCTCTACTACACATTCGTTCTACTCATCCTACACAATGTGTTCAAGTCATGCTCTGTTTCTTTATATTATGAATTTCACAGAATGCCTCTTTCTTCCATAGGGGTCATTACTGGTTTAAGACCTTTTGTAACTAGGCACTTATGATGGTTAATTTTATGTGTCAACTTGCCTGAGTTAAACGATGCCCAGAAAACTGGTAAAAAAAGATATTTCTGGGCATGCCTGTGGGGGTATTTCTGGAAGAGATTAGCATTTAACTTAATAGACTGAAAAAAGCAGATCCTCCTTCCCCAGTGTCATCAGGCATCATCCAATCTGTTGAGGGCTTGAATAGAGCAGAAAGGTACAAGAAAGGCTACTTCACTCCTTTCTTGAGCTAGGACATTCATCTTCTCCCGTCCAAGGACATCTGAAGTAGTGGTTCTCATACCTTCAGACTCAGACTAAATTACATAACTGGCTTTCCTGAGTCTCCAGCTTGCAGATGGCAGATTTTGGGACTTATCGACCTCCTTAATCATATAAGCCTATTCCCATAATAAATATCTCATATAAATTATATATTCTATTAGTTCTGTTTCTCTGAAAAATTCTGGCTAACACAGTAGTTAAATATGAATAGTTTTGGTCTTCAGTAATAGGAAGTAAATTTGGCTCTCCCACCTAATCAACATTCTCTAATAGCAACTTTGTCATTAATAAGGATGATACTTGGGTTTCTTTGTGTCCTAGTCATTTGTCTTTTTACCCTGAATTTATTCAGAATCTAGACAATGAAAAGGATTGCTATTTATTCAGCACTCCTCATAGTCCCCAACATCTACATTGCCTCCTAAACATGCTATTCTTTGTGTCTAGAATGAAAACGTGAACCAATTTAAATCAATCAACTCCTATTCATCCTTCAAATCTCAGTTACTTTCTGAGAGAAGCCCTCCTCCAACCTAACCTGAAACTAGGCCACATATGCCTATGATAAGTTCCTCTAATACTAGATACCTCGCGTTTGCATGAATTAATATGGTGGTAATTTTCTATTTATTTGTGTAATTATCTGATTATCTGTCTCTTCTATTAGCATGTAAGCTCTCCCTAAGAGGGCTGTTTTTACTCACCATGTATCTGAAGTTCCTAGAACAATGCTTTGCACATTCATAGATGATGATCGCTGCACATTTTCTGAATGAATTACTGAATAACAAAGTTTAGATCTTACCTCCTCTAGAAAGCTTTCCCTAACAGGCCTAGACTGGGTGTCCCTCTTCTATTTTCCACAGCAGAAGTGTGTTTCCATTTCATTTATCTGAGCACAAGGCACTATAACTGTTTATAACTTTGTCTCCATGACTATCTCCTGACCTTTTTGAAGGCAAGTGTTTAATTATATTCACCTTGGAATCTTTAGCTCCTATCACAGTCCCTTCCCGAGATAGATGAGCAGTAAACTTTTATTGAAGGAATGAAATTATATAGGCTTTGTTCCATAACAGAAGTTGTAGTCTTTAAAAGTTAGGTAGCAATGAGAGTTGGTGAAAACAGTTTAGTAGGTCTGAGTGTGCACATCTAACTGCAGGAAGTTAACAAAGCTAACCCTTGGAAAATTTCCTGATATTTATAGTTGATGGCATATGGCAGATGAGGTTATATGATAAGAAACCAAGTCTTTTACCTTCAGTAAATAACCAACTCCCAGGTGTCTTTTTTTACAAAGATAGTTATGAAATTTTAACATATTTTTCAAATGCCTAAGTCAACGTCAGGTACCCAGAGAATAATCCCACTACCAAAAGTAATGCAAATAAAATTTAATTTGTAAAAAGAAAGCCAGAACAAAGTTAAAAAAAAAAAAAACCCATAAAAGTGACATCATTCTTTCTGAAAAATATAAAGATTCCAAGATACATTCATCAAAAGCACAGGGACAAAAACACCTTTTCCAAATTCAAAATGTCATAACCATATCCAGAGAAAGGGTAGACACTAATATCAGAAGGCTGAAAACGTATAAATAGCACTATATAAAATTATTTTATATACATCCTATCATTTAAATTACAAAATCCCTACAAAAGTATCATTATAGATTTAGTTTTATAGCAAGCAAAACTGAGGCTCAGGTGATTTTTTTTTTTTTTTTTTTGAGACGGAGTTTGCTCCATCGCCCAGGCTGGAGTGCAGGGGCTCTATCTGGGCTCACTGCAAGCTCCGCCTCCCGGGTTCAGGCCATTCTGCCTCAGCCTCCCCAGTAGCTGGGACTACAGGCACCCAGCAAGGCTGAAGTGATTTAAGATAGCATAATTATTAACTTTGCGATTCAAACTTGCTATACTATATCATGCTGCCTCCCTAACAGTGAGAGTAACTCAATGTATCTTTAACTCTGTCACAAAATTTATAAGGACACCATATAAACTCTAATAGCTAATATACCCTAATATTGTATCTCTATTAGTATGATCCAATATTTTGGATAAAATGGCTAGAAATACCCTTCATATGTATGATGGCACTCCGGAAAAGTTTGCAGTGTGATTTACAGTGGGGCTTTCATTGAAGACTTTTTATGACCAAATAATTTTCTTTCAGTCTTGGATATTCATATTCTTGTTATTGCTTGCTGCCCCATAAAATATACTATACAATAACACTTAACTTTTCAACTCAAAATCTCAATTTCGCTTAGTTTTAAGGCCTTAAAATTTTGATATTTGATCCTTTTCTCTTAAATACTTCAGAATCTTTAAATTATCTTTAGCAAACATTTCTTCAAAACATGTGCTGGGATACCAGTTTATAACATACATTTTTGACTTTTAGATAAAATGATAATGTGCTAATCACTCTTGTTTTTAAAGAAAGAAAGCGTATTAATGCTAAGAAAGGCTTCAAAGTGGGCTGCTTCAAAACAGTAAAATGCTATATGAATTCTGGCCATTTAGGAAATAATGTAGATGGTAGAACAAGTAAGGAAAAAGAAACCCTTGCTCGCATGAGCAAATGAAGTAGGCAGCAACCATTCTTACCCCAAATATATTCCTGTTGGTTTGATATGCTCTCTCTCTCTCTCTCTCTCTCTATATATATATATATATATATATTTTTTTTTTTTTTTTTTTTTGAGACGGAGTCTCGCTCTGTCGCCCAGGCTGGAGTGCAGTGGCTGGATCTCAGCTCACGGCAAGCTACGCCTCCCGGGTTTACGCCATTCTCCTGCCTCAGCCTCCCGAGTAGCTGGGACTACAGGCGCCCGCCACCATGCCTGGCTAGTTTTTTGTATTTTTTTAGTAGAGACGGGGTTTCACCGTGTTAGCCAGGATGGTCTCGATCTCCTGACCTTGTGATCCACCCGTCTCGGCCTCCCAAAGTGCTGGGATTACAGGCTTGAGCCACCATGCCCGGCCTGATATGCTATATTTTATATACACTTGTATATATTATATATAATACGTATACATATTATAAAACCATAGCTAGCGCATCAAACTTGTGAATATACTGGTATTACTACCTAGAACAAAGCAAAAGTAAGTGGAAATGTTAGCAATGAGTTGATTCAAATAAAAATGTAAAGTAAATGATAACACAGGTGGTTCAACAGGTATGGTAAAAGCCAGGAAGATGATAAACAAACGCCCAATCTTTGGGGAAACCTTGGTTAAGAAAGTATATCTTCAGGTAGTGTCTTTTGTAGGCTCTCTAATTTTTGAAGCTATGAGCGTGATACATAGAATAAAGCTATTCCATATCAATTCCGTCAAACCTAATCCTAGAAGATCACGAAACAGGACAAAACTGGCAGACTGGTGGAAGGAAGAAGGCAGGAGAGAGAAGGGCACGGAAGCGCAGAATCATAAGACGCTACTCAAGGTATGGAATAAAGGTTGAGCGTACCTGGGAGACAAAAAAGGGGAGCATGAGAAGTGATAGAGACTCCAGAAGACAGCTGTCTAGTCCCAGTGGAAAGGATAAAGCTGAGTGCAGTTTACTTTCTATTACTCACATAGTACACTTACCCAGGGTCCCTGAAACAACTGGTGTAGCTGAAATATATCTTGCCCTGGGATGAATTCCTTCCAGGAAGACTTCGCAGTCACTCATGATAAATGGATCCCCAGAGGTCCTACCTGACAGACCTTCCAAATACGCTCGTCTGTGTCTGAATCCCAGGCTAAACACAACATACACTGCCAAAAGGAAGTGCTGTAAAGAATACACAAGTAATACAATGTAGCGTAGCAAAACTATGCATACTTATTCTAAGAGAAGGAATTAATGGAGTGCCAAGGGTTTAAAGAGATTTAAGTGAAATAAACACCACATTGCACTGCTTTTTATTTATGTGCAAACTCTTTCTCTTAGGAGTGTATCTTAGGAAGACTTACGGAAACCAACCGATGAAAAATGAAAAATGGTAAAATGACAATAGTACAGTAAATATTGATGGAGATTATGAAAGCACGAATACACATATGCAGGGTTATTTTAAAGATTAGTGAATTGCACAGAAATTGTGATTGAAACAAAAATGAAAACAAAAATATTAAATCCCATTTCCAATGCAGATGTCACATGATACTTTGATAAGTTTATTGAGTATTTTTAGTATTATATAGTGCTATGCGTTTGAACAGGTAATCATAATTCCATCAGTTACCTACTTTCTACCTGCAAACTTTTTTGCATCCAAACCATTCTTCCCCTGCTCCCTTCTAAGCACAATGCCTGTTTACCTTCCTGTGCTTTTAATCCCACCCCCTGTGACCTCTTCACAGACTGTTCTTCATTAATTTCTCAATATCCTTAAGTCACTTGAATATTTCTAATTTTACTGATGCCTTTCTAACAACACTTAAACATGTTCAATTAAAAATAAGCAACGTTATTTGAGCCTACATCGCCCTACATCTACCACTCTGTCTTAGGCCTCCACTTCACAGAAAAAGTTATTTCAAACAAGTTTATAGAAACAAGGAGCAGAATGGTGGTTACCAAGGACTGGAGGAGAGGGGCGAGGTTCTGGGGAGACATTGGTCAAAAGATATCAAATTTCAGTTAGACAGGGGAAATAAGTTCCCAGAGATCCATTGTACAACATGGTGATTATAGTTAATAACAATGTACTGTATAATTGAAATTGCTAACAGAATAGATTTCAAGTGCTCTCATCACAAAAAGCGATAAGTATGTGAGGTAATGCATATGTTATTTGCTTGATTTCGATATTCCACAATGCATATATATATATATACATATATACACATCATTTGTACACCTTATATATACTTTTATTTGTCATTTAAAATAAATAAATAGGAAAAAATTCAAGAATTATCTATATTTGCATTCTCCACTGTGAAAAACTTTGCAACTCCCTAGAATTAATAGATGACCTGTTTTGTTTTGTGTTTTTTTTTTTGGATAGACCTATCTATGTTTCCTGTCCCAGTGTTATTATTACTACTGCCTTCTTTCACTCTCTAAAATGAAATGAGTTGGATAATAAAATTATATGGTCACCCTATATCTGTAACAACATGTTAAAAAATATTTTTTAAGAAAGAAAAGGTACAATTCTCATAGCAGCAAATAGCAGCATACATACATACATACATACTGAGAGGTGAAGTCAGCTGGGCTTCTGGGTAGGGTGGGGACTTGGAGAACTTTTCTGTCCAGCTAAAGGATTGTAAATGCACCAACCAGCACTCTGTGTCTAGCTAAAGATTTGTAAACACACCAATCAGCAGTCTGTAAAAACGGACCAATCAGCACTCTGTAAAATGGACCAATCAGTGCTCTGTAAAGTGAACCAATCAGCAGGATGTGGGCGTGGCCAAATAACGGTATAATTCCTGGCCACATTAGCCAGCAGCCGCAACCCACAGGGGTACCCTTCCATGCTGTGGAAGCTTTGTTCTTTCACTCTTTGCAATAAATCTTGCTGCTGCTCACTCTTTGGGTCCGCGCCACCTTTAAGAGCTGTAACGCTGCGAAGGTCTGTGGCTTCACTCCTGAAGTCAGCTAGACCATGAACCCACCAGAAGGAAGAAACTCCGGACACATCTGAACATCTGAAGGAACAAACTCCAGACACACCGTCTTTAAGAACTGTAACACTCACCATGAGGGTCTGTAGCTTCATTCTTGAAGTCAGCGAGACCAACACACCAGAAGGAACCAATTCCAGACACAACACAGTACCTAGGAATAAGCAATGTTAACCAATTTTAGAGACATTTTCAGTATTCTACCAAGAAACATAAAGATGGCAAAAGCTACCCTGTAACCAAGAATTAGACTATCTAAATATAGTGAGGAAGAAATTATTTGAATGGAATTGTAATGACAGTCCAAGTGGGATTTTTCAGGAAACTTTACACGATGATGCACATTTTTTTTTTACAGAAGCAAATGCCAAAAAAGTAATTGAAGAAAGAATAATCCTCAGAGGAAAAGTAGTGATAAGAAAAACTAAACTAAGTTATAAAGTTAAAATAATGGAAATCATATAAGTAGTGTGTGAAACTAAATTTACCAGGGGTGAAATAAAAAACATAAAAAGTCTATTTTGACTTGACCTCAAGGTATACATTAATATCGCCAACATATGAATTGACAGTAATACATATATGTAATACTTATAGTGTAATATACTGATAGTGAATGCACAAATATTTTGTATTGGTGGACATGTGTGATCAACAAAGATTGAAGACCTCTCTACTAGATAATTCAGAAAAAGATCTTGTCATGTATACAATATAGTATATAATAGAGAAAATCATAAAGTCCTGGAGAAGAAATAAATGAATGACACTGGTATACTTTCTTAGCAATTAAGGAAATTATGTATTCATCTCATTTCATGCAGCAAAACAAATTGCAGCTAGATGACAAAAAATTAAAATCAATGAATTTATAAAACCCTAGAAGAGAAATAAACTTTTTCAAGTATAAATGTGTGACACATTCTCAATTTCAAA
This sequence comes from Macaca thibetana thibetana, assembly GCF_024542745.1. Lineage (NCBI taxonomy): Eukaryota > Metazoa > Chordata > Mammalia > Primates > Cercopithecidae > Macaca > Macaca thibetana. Next base: position 139,914,001 of record NC_065598.1, read on the forward strand.
GCAGAAACAAATTTCCATTGTATTTTTTACTAATTCTATTCTTCAGAATATCTGGATTTTTTAATATTTTCTCTTTGTTGAAATTCTAGTTTTGTTCATGTGTTATTTTCTGATTTCATTGAGTTGTTTGTGTTCCTTTGTAGCCTGCTGAGCTTTCTTAAAATAGTTATTTGAAATCTTTGCCAAGTAATTCGGAGTTCTCAATTTCTTTGAGTCAGTTGTGGAAAATTATTGTGTTCATTTGACGGTTTCATATTTCCTTGATTTTTAGTGTTCCTTGAAGTCTCAAGTTTTGGGGTTTTTGTTTGTTTGTTTGTTTGTTTTGTCACATTTGAAGAAATAATCACCTCATCCTTCAGTCTTCACTGACTGGTTTGGAAAGAAAAAGGCTTTCACCACTCAGCCAGATTAGGGGTTCTGGGGGTCTCATGGCTTTTCTATGGGTGGACCCACTCTATTCTTCTTGTTCTCACTTGGGAGCAGGGAAAGTTTTAGAATTGTATGTGTTCTCTCAATCTCAAAAAGCCAGGCTGGATGCTGAGAGCCTCCATTTGTTTTCCCTAGGGAAGTCCCCTAAAGTGTTCAAGGTTAGCACCTTCTCCCAATCCAGCCACGTTGAATTGTCTGTAAGAGCTCATGCACGATGAGAGACTAGAAATGAATCCATGCACATATGCTCAACTGATCTTTCACAAAGATGCTAAGCCTTACAATGGGGAAAAGGTTATATTTTCAATAAATATTGAAGTGAAAACTGGACATTCACATAAAAAAAATAGAACCCTTATTTAACAGTATTGTTAAAAAATCAACACAAAATGGATTAAAGACTTAAACTCAAGACCCCAAACTGTCAAACTATTAGAATAAATCCTAGAGAAAAAGCCTCTTGACTGTGGTCTGGGCAATGATTTTTTTAAGTATGATCTCCAAATGATAGGCAACAAAAGTAAAACAGACAAGTAGAACTACCTCAAATTTTAAAACTTCTGTGTATCAAAGGAAACATTCAACAGAGTAAAGAGGCAACTTATGGGAGGGTACAAAGTTTCAGTTACACAGGATAAATAATTTCTGGAGGTCTAATGTATAGCATGGTGACTATAGTTAATAGTACTGGGTATGTACCCAAAGGATTATAAACCATGCTGCTATAAAGACACATGCACATGTATGTTTATTGCAGCACTATTCACAATAGCAAAGACTTGTAATCAACCCAAATGTCCATCAGTGACAGACTGGATTAAGAAAATGTGGCACATATACACCATGGAATACTATGTAGCCATAAAAAAAGGATGAGTTCGTGTCCTTTGTAGGGACATAGATGCAGCTGGAAACCATCATTCTCAGCAAACTATCGCAAGAACAGAAAACCAAACACCACATGTTCTCACTTATAGGTGGGAACTGAACAATGAGATCACTTGGACATGGGAAGGGGAACATCACACACTGGGGCCTATTGTGGGGAGGGGGGAGGGGGGAGGGATGGCATTGGGAGTTATACCTGATGTAAATGATGAGTTGATGGGTGCTGATGAGTTGATAGGTGCAGCACAACAACATGGCACATGTATACATATGTAACAAACCTGCACGTTGTGCACATGTACTCTAGAACTTAAAGTATAATTTTAAAAAAAATACAATATTGTATACTTGGAATTTGCTACGACAGTATATCTTAAATTTTCTCAACACCAAAATAAACGGTAACTATGTGAAGTTGTGGATATGTTAGTTATCTTGATAATGGTAATTATTTCACTATATATATATACACACACACACACACATATATATATACACACACACAATGTTTTTACAGTATTGGTATATATACATATATGAATACATCATGTTGTACACCATAAACGCATATAATTTTTGTTTGTCAATTTACTTCATTAACGCTGAAAAAAATAGAAGTATGGCATTCTCTTTAACAATGAAATTTCAGGCAGTGATTAAAAAGATGATTCAGGCCAGGCACAGTGGCCCACGCCTGTAATCGCAGCACTTTAGGAGGCCAAGGTGGGCAGATCACTTGAGGCCAGGAGTTCGAGACCAGCCTGGCCAACATAGTGAAACCCCATCTCTACTAAAAATACAGAAAACATTAGCCTGGCATGGTGGTGGGCACCTGTAATCCCAGCTACTTGGGAGGCTGAGGAAGGAGAATCACTTGAACCCAGGAGGCAGAGGTTGCAATGAGTCGAGATCAAGCCATTGAACTCCAGTCTGGGCAACAAGAGCAAAACTCCATCTCGGAAAAAAAAAAAAAAAAAAAAGATGATTCACAATGATTTTATAATTGCATGAGGAAATACTAATTTTAAACTGTTAAAAATAATCAAGAGTATAAAATTATGTATTCTCTGTGAACTCAACTACACAAATAGTTTTCCTCATAGGCACAATTTTGGACTAAGAAAATGCCATGCTGTGCTAAAAAGCTCATATTTCTATCTTTGCTGAGTAAATAACAAGTTTGGATGACTTTTTTTTTCAGAACTTACTACTATATTTTGTATCAAGAACATTAAACATCAATATCCATTAAGAAAATGAAGCAGAACATAGAGTGTGGTATGAAGATACTTGTAGACAATATCCTACTTTAAAAGATTTTGTTGGTAGTTTAAGCATGTACCTTTGATATTTGCCTCAAATATTTATCTACATGTTCTAGCTGTACGATAGATATTAGCTTGGTATACAGCTTAGTACAAAGCCTTACCCTTAGTAAATGTTCCAAAAACATGTTAATAGAGATTAAGGCACTAGAACTATAAGTAGTAAAAGTTGTAAAATCGACACAAATATCTTGGATGCCACAGGAAAAAAAAAGTTATAAGTTGAAACAATTTTGAAATTATTAACCATTTTAAATTATTTAAAATATTTTTTTGAAAATGAGAACATTGTTTTATAAAAGCCAAAAGCAAGGCAAGTGGTAGTCAAATTTATGGACCATTAAAGGGAAAATATTACATGATGCCTAAAAGATCCTCCTGAAATATGCCTTATAATTTATGTACTGTGGTGGACAGGAAATTGAAGGTGAAGAGTAGCAATAAACATACAAAGCGCATTAGTTTATGTCTCTAAGTTGAAGGAGGCGGTGGCCATGTGTCCAAATGCCATTAGAATTTGGCACAAAAGCCAGAGAAGTAAGTGAAATTCATCTGGCAGAGACAAAAGTGGCACAGAATTTTTAGTGGAGAAAGGTTTTCTTGTTTACTATGCATTTTAGCAGACACATAAATAAGTAGACCAAAAGAAATTGATAGCCTCAGACAAAATTTTATCAGCAGTGTTTATGAGGGTGAGTTATAGGAGATAAAGACTTAGTAGTCAGCATTTGGATCATAGAGCATAATACCAGTAAACAGAATCCTGCAAAGAACAGTGAGTGTGGTCTTTTATTTATAAATCACAGACTTCGCTTCTCATTCCTTTTAAAATTTATGTTATCTTTGTTTTCTTTTGTACCTGCTTGATCTCAACCCATTGAAGATTATGATACCAAAAGACATTACAGATGTTTAGTCCATGTTCAATCATTGTTCGCATGTGTTATTATCAAAATAAATAAATCTTTTTTCTACTTTAATAACAAATTTAAACTCATCAATATCTGCAAATTACAGAAAGTGGTTTATTTTTACTTCCTTACATGCCAACCCACAGAGCTTGGTGAAAGCACGTGAAACATGACTGTAAGATTTACAGAAGACTTAACACTGTATGACTTGAATAAATCCTGAATCTTAGTTTCTTAATTTGTAAAATGTCATATAAGAATTCTGAGACTAGTTGGTGAGAAGGATAAGCTAAAATGTGGATGACACATTGTGTTAATGGTAAAGTACTATACAAAACTTTTGCTGTTGCTGTGTGTAGGACTCTTGTGATAAACAAGTGAAGCACTCCCTTATTGGAAAAAAAAAGTATTTTTGTCGATGGCAGCATATGTCTTAAGAAACACAAGGCCATCAGTTATAATCTGCATTTCCTTTGCCTTAGAATATTTTCATAGTTTCCTGTTTAATAGATAATTATTTGTATTGTATATTTATCTAATCCATGGTTCTGCAAACATTTTCTATAAAGCAAATACTTTAGGCTTTGTGGGACATACAGTTTGTCACAACCACTCAACTGGCAGCAACAGCCAATAAGCAAATTAATAGGTGTAGCTACGATACACAGTACCTTTATTCACAGAAATAGATCACTGGCCAGATTTGGCCTATAGGCCTTAGTTACTTAACCATCACCTAATCTACTGATGTTAAGTCTTTAAAGAGATATGAATATTACCATTGCCATGAAGATGTTGAGAGTATGGTTCCATTTGAAAATGTTCTGTTGCTCATCAACATATCCTATCCCATTATGCCAAGGCTCCAGGAGAAGATAAAGTTACTTGGAAAGATTGATGACACTAAACGGACACACATTGCTGGCATATGTCTTCCTAGCAGGATGCATTAATTTTTTTTATAATTGTCTCAGGGCGCTTCAAGGACATCTCAAAAGGACATCAACAGACATAAACTGGAGCAATATGACAGAATAAAGAGCTCCACCAATTATCTCCCCCTCAAAGACACTAATTTAACAACTATCAACATAGAAGAAAAGCACGTTCATAAGAATGAAAAATCAGGTGAGCATTTACGGTACTTGGCTTTAACTTTGTATCACTCAAAGAGGCATAGAACAGGTAGAAAAACAGGTCTTGAATCACCGATGCCACCCTTTCCTCACTGCCCTGGCAGTGGCAGTGTGATACAGAGATGGATTCTGTGTGCTAGGCAGAAAGAGCACAGAAATTGTGAGGCATTGGACTCAGTGCCGTCCTTCTAGAGAAGAAAAAAATTAACTGGACCAAACTCAGCTGACTCCAACCCACAGAGAGAGCATTTAAACCAGCCCTAGCCAGAAGAGAATCACAAATCCCAGCATTTGCAACTTGAGTGCCTACAAACCGTGCCACTGAGGGCTGAAAAGGCTCTAAATAAACTTGAAAGGCAGACTAGGCCATAAAGACTGCAACTCCTAGGAGAGTCCTAGTGCTGAACTGGACCCACAGACAGTGAGCTGGGGAGGCAAGTGACCTACTGAGACACCATTTGGGGAGGCTAAGGCAGTGCTGGCATCACCCCTCCTCCAGTCTTGGGCTTCACAGCTCATGGCTTCAAAAGAGACCTCTTCGTTCCACGTGAAGAGAGCAGAGGGAAGAGTGGGGAGGACTTTGTCCTGCATCTTGGATTCTAACTCAGCCACAGAAGGATAGGGCACCAGTCCAGGCCCTAGCTCCCAAATAACATTTCTAGATACACCCTGGGCCAGAAGGGAACCTGCTGCCTTGAAGGAAAGGGCCCAGTTCTGGCAGTATTCATCGCCTGCTAACTGAAGAGCCCTTGAGCCCTGAATAAGCAGCAGAAATAACCTGGTACTACAACAAGGGCCGTGGGTGAGCCTCTGAGACTTGATGTCTTCAGCTGAGACTCAGCACAGCTGTGGTGCAAAACACCTTCTGCTAGAGAAAAGTACAAGGAAAAGTAAAGAGGACTTTGCTTGCACCTTAGGTACCAGAATGGCCACGTGGGAGCAGAGCACCAACGGGGCTCTTGGGGTTCTCCGTTCCAGGACTTGACTCTTGAATGGACTTTCTGGACCTACCCTGGACCACAGGGGATATCATTGCCCTGAATGGTGAGTTCCAGTCAGGCAGCATTCACCACAAGCTGACTAAAGAGCACATGGGCCTTAAGGAAACATCAGTGATGGTCTGGCAGTATACCTCATGGCATGTGGTAGCGGTGGCTATAGGCTGAAGCTCCTCTGATGATCTGTTGCCTAAAAGAAAGACAGTTTACCTATAAAGACGCACAGACAGAAAATAAAGGAATGGAAAATAGATATTTCATGTCATTGGAAACCAAGAAAGAGGAGGAGTAGCTCTACTTGTATCAGACAACACAGATTTCAAGACAAAAATGATTAAAAGAGACAAGGTCATTATATAATGATAAAGGGGTCAAGTAAGGAGGAGGACATAAAAATTTTAAACACAAATGCACCGAACACTGAGCACCTAGATATATAAGGCAAATGCCACTAGAGCTAAAGAGAGAGAGACTCCAATACAATAATAGCTGGAGACTTCAACATCCTACTTTCAGCATTGGGCAGATCTTCCAGACAGAAAATCAACAACAAAAGAAAAACAATGGACTTAATCTGCATTACAGACCAAATGGATTTAATAGATATTTGCAGAACATTTTATGCAACTGCTGCAGACTACAGATTTTTTGCCTGAGCACATGGATCATTCTCAAGGATAGACCATATGATAGGTCACAAAACTAATCTTAAAACATTCAAAAATTGAAATAATATCCAGCATCTTCACTAACCACAAAGGAATAAAACTAAAAATCAATAAGGAGAAGTTTTTGAAACTATACGAATTTATTGAAATTAAACAACATGCTTATAAACAGTGGGCCAATGAAGAAAATCAGAAGGAATGTGAAAAAATTTCTTGAAATAAATGATAATAGAAACACAACATACCAAAACCTATGTGATACAGCTAAAGTAGTACTGAGGGAAGTTTATAGCTATTAATGTATACATCAAAAACAACGGGAAACTTCAAATAAACAATCTAACGATGCATTTTAATGAACTAATAAAGCAGAAGCAAACCAAATCAAAAATCTGTAGAAGAAAGTTGTTCATTTTTTTTGAAAAGTTAAACACAGTTGACAAACATTTAGCCTGGCTAAGAAAAAAGAGGGAAAATACAAATAAATAAAATTAGAAATGAAAAAGCAGACACTGCAAATGATACTGCAGAAATTCAAAGGATATATGAATATATTTGGAAATCTAGAAGAAATGGACAAATTCCTAGACATATGCAACCTACCAAGACTGAACCATAAGAAAATCCAAAATCTAACCAGACTGATAACAAATAATAAGGTTGAAGCTGTAATAAAAAGTCTCCCAATAAAGAAAAGCCTGGGAAACCGTGGCCTCATTGTTGTACCAAACATTAAAAAAAAAAAAAAAATTACTGCTAAACCTAGTCAAACTATTCCATTACTGCTAAACCTAGTCAAACTATTCTGAAAAATAGAGGAAGTGGGAATAGTTCCATACTCATTCTATGGAATAGTTCCATACTCATTCTATGAAGCCAGTATTACCCTGATACCAAAACCAAAGACACAACAATTGAAAAAAAAAAAAAAAAAAAAAAAAAAAAAAAAAAAAAAAAAAAAAAAAAAAAAACCTACAGGCCAATATCTCTGAAGAATGTTGATATAAGAATCCTCAACAAAACACTAGCAAACTAAATTCAACAATATATTAGAAAGATCATTTATCATGACCAAATGGAATTTATCCCTTGCATGCCAGAGTACTTCAACATACAAAAATCAATCAATGTGATTCATCATATCAACAGAATGTTCAAAAACCATTTGATCATTTCAATTGATGCTGAAAAAGCACCCCTAAAGGGTTTTATCATGAAGGGATGGTCAAGGTTATCAAATGCTTTTTCAGCATCAATATATGTTCCTACTCCCCAAAGCAATCTACACATTCAATGCAATCCCTATCAAAATACCAATGACAATCTTTACAGAAATGGAAAAAAAAAAATCTCAAAACTTATATGGAACCACAAAAGACCCAGAAGAGTCAAAGCTATCTGAAGGACAAAGAACAAAACTAGAGGAATCACATTACCTGACTTCAAATTATACTACAGAGCTATAGTAAACAAAACAGCATGGTACTGACAAAAACAGAAACATAGTCCAATGGAACAGAATAGAAAACCCAGCAACAAATCCAAACGCCTACAGTTAACTCATTTTCAACAAAGGTACCAAGAATGTACACCAGGAAAAAGACAGTCTCTTCAATAAATAGTGCTGAGAAAATTGGATATCCATAAACAGAAGAATGAAACTAGACCTCTATCTCTTGTCAAATACAAAAACCAAATAAAAAAATGGATTGAAAACTTAAATCTAAGACCTCAAACTATAAAATTACTACAATAAACCTGGGCATGGTGGTTGACACCTGTAATCCCAGCAATTTGGGAATCTGAGGCAGGCAGATCACCTGAGGTAAGGAGTTTGAGACCAGTCTGACCAACACGGTGAAACCCTGTCTCTACCAAAAAATACAAAAGTTGGCGGGGTGTGGTGGCATGCTCCTGTAATCCCAGCTACTTGGGGGATTGAAGTGGGAGAATCACTTGAACCTGGGAGGCAGAGGTTGCAGTGAGCCAAGATCATGCCACTGCACTCCAGCCTGGGCAACAGAGTGAGACCCTGTCTCAAAAACAAAATTACTACACAAAAACTTGGAGGAAACTCTCCAGGACATTGGAATAGACAAAAATATATTGAGCAATAATGTACAAGCACAGGCAACCAAAGCAAAAAATGGACAAATGGGATCAAAACTTTAAAAACTTCTGCACAGAAATGAAAACAATAAAAAATGTGAAGAGACAACAATAGGGTGGGAGAAAATATTTGCAAACCACTGACCTAAGAAGGGATTAATAGCTAGATTATATAAGGAGTTCAAACAACTCTATAGGAAAATACTCAATCTGATCTAAAATGGGAAAAAGACATGAACACACATTTCTCAAGAGAAGACATACAAATGACTAACAGGCTCATGAAAAGGTACCCAAAATCATGAGAGAAATGCAATTCAAAACTACAATGAGATATCATCTCACTCCAGTTAGAGTGGCTTATATTCAAAAGTCAGGAAATAAAAATGCAGGAGAGGATGTGGAGAAAAGGGAACCCTCATACACTTTTGGTACACACTTTTTCCCACACTTTTGGTGGGACTGGAAATTAGTACAACCACTATAGAGAACAGTTTGTAGCTTCTTCAACTCTAAAAAGAGAGCTACCATATGATCCAGCAATCCCACTGCTGGGTATATACCCAAAAGAATGGAAATCAGTACATCAAAAGATGTTTGCACTCCCATGTCTGTTGCAGCACTATTCACAATAGCCAAGATTTGGAAGCAACCTGTTTATTCATAGATGAATGGATAAAGAAAATACAGTACATGTACATATACATAATGAAGTACTATCCAGCCATAAAAAAAATAAATCCTGTCATCTGCAACCACATGGATGGAACTAGAGGTCACTGTGTTAAGTGAAATAAGCCAGGCACAGAAAGACAAATATCACATGTTCTCACTTATTTGTGGGGTCTAAAAAATCAAGACAATTGAATTGACAGACAGAGAGAGTAGAAGGTTGGTTATCAGAGGCAAGGGTACCATGGGACACTGAAGGGTAGGTAGAAATTGTTAATGGGTACAAACAAATGGTTAGAAAGAATGAATAAGACCTGCTATTTGATAGCACAACAGAGTGACTACAGTCTATAATAATTTAATTGTATATTTAAAATAACTAAAAGAGTGTAATTGAATTATTTGTAGCACAAAAGGATAAATGCTGGAGAGGATGGATTCTTCATTCTCCATGATGTGAATATTTCACATTGCATGCCTGTATCAAAACATCTCATGGACCCCCCTAAATATATACACCTGCTATGTACCCACAAAAATTAAAAATAAATATAGAAAAGGAAAAAAAATTTAAAAGACGATATTCCTGAAATTTTCTTTTTTTGTGTTTTCTGCTGTTCCTCTTCAACAGAGGTCTAAGTTCCTCCTAGTGGGAGCAAATTTCATGCTCTTCTTTGATCTTTCTCTATATTTAGAAAAATGTAACATAGGCACTTTATTTTGCTGATTAACTTATCTATTAGAAACTATCTTATATTCTAACGAAATGAGTCAACATAAAGAAATCTCTGAAATCCTGGGCCTTCCACCTCGTCTCACACCTCATCTCAAATATCTTGAATTCCACATGAACAGGCAATCTGTCATTTTTCTCCGCATTTTGGAGAATGTCAAGAGAGTATTGATAGGGTTATAAACCATGTTAATTTGTCATTTTAGAATTTCACAAATAATTTTTTGTCAACGATGTTTTATTTACAATGTCTCACCCACATTCTCATACATTTTAAAGGAGTTGGGGTTGAGGAAGCAATCTTAAAAGTTTCTCGAGGCTCATTTGTTATTTTCTTAGTAACCAAGATTGTCTGGATGCAGGTTCCAAGTTCCTTTTGTAGTTTCATATTTCATGCTGGTTTAGAAAGAACTCAGAAAACACCAGCTATGTTAAAAAAAAAAAAAAAAAAAAAAAAAAAAAAAGCTAATCAGGTTGTAAAACTTTTATTATTATTATTATTTTGAGACAGAGTCTGGGTCTGTAACCCAGGTTGGAGTGCAGTGGTGCTATCTTGGCTGACTGCAACCTCCGCCTCTGGGGTTCAAGAGATCTCCCGCCTCAGCCTACCGAGCAGTTGGGACTACAGGCATCACCACCATGCCCAACTAATTTTTGTATTTTTTTTTTTTTTTTTTTTTTTAAGTAGAGATGGGGTTTCACCATGCTGGCCTGGCTGATCTTGAACTCCTAACCTCAAGCGATCCACCCATTTCAGCCTCCCAAAGTGCTGGGATTACAGGCGTTAGCCACCATGCCCAGCCTCAGGTTGTACAACTTTTGAACAATTAGCCTAAGCAACTTTATATTTACTGAGAAAAAATATGTATTTTAATAAACTGATTTTGAAAATATACTGTGGTAACATTTTGCCCAAAGAAGACAATAATTTTTTCCCTGAAAATTGTTCAATTTAATGACTTCTTGTTGCTAAAGAATGCTTCATCTTCACCTTGTAAAGAGAAGGGAAAGAAAAGAAAAATCAAGAATGCTTTATCTGAACTTTCTAGTATGAGTCATACTATGTAAGAGTGATTACAGAAAATCAAACCATAAACAATGCAAGCGATTTTCAATTGTTGATGGTGACAGTTTTAAAGCTTGAAAGTAATTATCAACAAAAATATGTATGTTTGCTTCTATAAAAATTGAAATTTGTGTAGGCCAAAAACAGAACAGAGAGGCAAATCACAACACTTATCTATGTATGTTGTATATATATATGTGTGTGTACATACGTCACATGTAGTATATGTATAGTATGTATGTACCTGTTATGTGTATGTAGGTATATATGTATAAACACATATATGGATGAATATAATGATAAAAAATTGAGTGAGATAAATTTCAACTCTTTAATTTAGTACAACATAGTAATATTCAATTTTAGTGAAGATTTAGTGATATAGATAATTTTACATACTACTATTAGGGATAGAAAATGGTACAAACCTTCTTGAAAGTGTTTTGTACAGATGTACCATGAAATATAATGAGATGCAATTAACAGGAAATTTATTTGAATAAATATTTTAAGAGACTAAAATATTACACAGCATGCTTAATTTAAAAAGCAAATATTTATATGTATATATTCTTATATATCCCGCAATTGTTTACTAATTGCTTTTTGTGCACAACAATAGTTAATATACTTAGAAAAATAATTTGAAATAACATACTTCCAAGTGTCAGCAGTGGTTATTGGATATATTGGTGATTTTTCTTCTTTGTATCTTTCTACATTTTCAAAATATTATCTAATCAACATGTAGTTTAAAATGAAAATATATTGATTTTTTATTTCCTCAAAAATATGTTAGTAAATAGTTTTCATATTACTTATTCTTAAACTATACACAGTCTAAGTAAACCTTAGCAGGATTTGGGACTACAAACACTTAAAATTTTATAGTAGTAAAAAGTGTTTCACACGGGATCATTCAGAAAATAAATTTTTAGAATCCCTGAAGATTCCTCAGTAGAAGTTGCTCAGAAAATAATGTTGGCTTTGAATGGAGTAATACAATTACAAATTATCATAAAATATTCTGCATACATATCAAAGCTGTATATAAACTCTGTAAGAGCTTTAAGGTCTTATAGAGTAAACTTCTAAACTTCTTCAGGACTTAGTGAATCTGTTTTGCAAGGGTAGGCCACAAGGGGGCAGAAGAACAATATGGTTTACAACATTCCATCCTAGAACATGTTATACAGTTTAATTTTACCAATAACATAATTATTAACTATCAATACTCAAACTCTAACATCACAATGTATTCCTATGAACTCTTCAGATTTAATTAAAATGTTTTTCCTACACTATTGGTAAAAATGTGAAAACAATAAATGACACAATAGTGCATGTTGTGTGCTTTTTTCTAAGACTTTTGAGAGACACAGTCTCAATATGCCAGTATTTTTCTTGTAGTTTTGTTTTATTTTAATTATTTTTTCATTTAATAGATTTGCGGGATCTATTGGGTCCTTCACCAATGCACCTCAGATAGGTACCATGAAAGTAGATGAAATCATCTAGAATCATAGAAGCTCAGTATGTCTGACCTATGAGGTAGCTTTAGAGATCACCTGGTCTGCATTTCTCATGTTATCGATGGAGAAACTGAGGCCCTGAAAATAATATGCACAAAAGCGTATGATATATTAAGGTAGAGGCAGGAGTATAAGGCATATCTCTGGACAACTAGATCTATCAATGTGGTAATCATCAGAAAATGTCACCGTTTGAAGAATCATATAGAAGGAGTAAACATTTTGGCCTCTCTCTGGGCCAGATCTGAGAGATCCAAATTTGTGATTGTGGTATTAGTGTCGTATGACGTCTAAGATGGAGAAAGGTAACATGCCAGCTCTGAAAAAAAATGTTTTTTTGACACTTCAGAATCCCAATTTTCCAGGTGACCTACAGAAATCAATTTTGATCCTTCCAGAACCCATCTCAGAAGCAACATCTATTTTAAGCTGGTGTTGGGGCTTCTGACTCTCATAATTCGGCAAGTGGGAGGGAGTGTTACACCTCTTTTACTCCTGCAGTTCGGCATGTTCCAAGTCCTTGTCTCATGACCAAGAGTAATGAGATACGTGGACACCAGAGAGTGAGTAATGCAGAGTAGAATTTTGTTGAGGGACAGAAAGAAAGCTCGCAGAGTGAGAGGGGACCTGAAAGTGGGTTGCCAGCTGTGAGGCTACAAGGCTGAGTCCAGGGTTTTTATGGGTTTAAAATGGGGAAATACATGCTGATTGGTTTATGGGTAGGCTTGGAAAAGGTACTATTCAGAAAGGTACAATAGTGTAAAGAACCAATCAGGGGCTGAAGTGAAGGCTTGGCCTAGGACCTTGGCCTGGGACCAATCAGGGGCTGAGTGCACTGAATGTGAATGGAAGTTCTCACTCTGGTCCATGGCCTCTATCCAGAACTGGTAGTTTGGTGTTCAGATTATCATTGGCTTGAAGGTCATCACTGGGGACCCGTCCATGTCTGCCTAGGAATTTGTCTGCCTCCTATCACTGTCACTAGGCTTGGGATGTGTAAAGCAAGACGGAAGAAAAGGACACATGAAGCATGTTGTGAATAGAGCGGAAGTTGTATGACTGTGTTGCAAGGCCAGGAATTGTGCTGTGTGCTTTTACATGTTTTATCCATTGATTTCCAGAGAAAACGTATGAATCAAAAATTACTCTTGTTTATAGACGATAAAAACTAGGCCAAAATAATGTAAGTGACTTACTTCTCTTCACATTTTCATAAGCAGGGTGTTTTTTCTGTCTCTGACTCCGAATACAGTTTCTTTTTTTTCCTGAACACCATAGTTATCCTCCATTCTAACAAACACTTGCTCTCAATGTAGACATACAGTACTTTGTACCAAATATGTGAAATTCAGCAATCAGCTATAATATGTGGGAAGGGATTGGGGTGGTTGCTGATGCTTATAGAAAGAAATCCTATTTGAAATCAGCCTAGTCCTGAAATCACTAGGACTGAGTGGCCCTCCGATAATTCAACAAGATCCATTAAGGTGGGTATTCCAGGATATTTTCTATCCACTGAACAATGTATAGTCACAAAAATAAGTAGACCTCCTACATGTATTAATTTCCTAAAGTTGCTGTATTCAATTGTCACAACTGGGCACTTAAAACAATAGAAATTTATTCTTTCAAATCCTGTAGGCTAGAAGTCTGAAATAAAGATGTAGGCAGGGCCACATGCCCTCTGAAGCCTCTAGAAACGACTCCTTCCTTGCCTCTTCCAGCTTCTGGTGGTTTCCAGCAATTCTTGACATGCTTCATCTTGGAGTCAAATCACTCCAATCTCTGCCTGTATCTTTGTATGGTCTTCTCTGTGTCTCAACCCCAATTTCCCTCTCCTTTCTCTTATAAAGATGCCAGTCATTAAATGTAGGGCCCACTTTAAATCCAGGATGATTTTAACACAAGATCCTTAACTAATTAGATTTTTACCTCAAGATTCTTTATGAATAACATTTCCAAAGACTTATTTCCAAATAGCATTACATTCTGAGGTTCTGCGTAGTAATGAATTTTGGGGGAACGCTATTTAACCCACTACAATGATCAATAGAAGCATTGTAATATTATATTAACCATGTAAGTCCAGCAGATGGTTATTTTTTACTATTATTACTACCACTAATATATCACCTTTATTTTGTATAGATGCATGTCTTTTTATTTTAGAGTACACACAGGAATTCTTATGCACATTGTACTCACTGAACTTTCATAACAACTCTAGAAATATACAATATATAAATATAAATATGCATTATTGTTTCACATTGTGTAAATAAAGATCCAGAAACGTAGAGAAATAAAGACTCGCCAGAATATACATATGTGGTAAATACAGGGAAAGAGACTTTAATTCAAGCAGGACAGGAGAAAAGCAGGATTATTATGAATAGAAATGTATTGTATATGAGTGGGCTGTCTTCTCTCTTAGATTGCAAGCTGGTTGAGAGTGTGGGTATATTCTTAAAACTTTTATCTTCCACAATATTTAACCTACTTGTCATTTATTCATTAATCATATATTTATTGTTCTTCACCATTAACAAACACTCGATTTACATGCTTGTCAATTAATTCTATATAAGTATCTGCAAACCTCATGTGTGTGCCATATAGCACAGAGTAGAACATGCATTATTCAATTATTCCATTTATATACTTACTTGTTTACTTATTTATTTTGGTGGGGTGGAATGAAATTTAATATCTTTCCTACTGTTTGCAGGTTTCCTCTTGATCGTCATTAAGATGATTTCCTATAAGAACTGCCTCTGAAAATGAAAAATGACTCTACAGTTGATGGATGGAAACTGCGATATGGAACTAAAATGATAATACAGATATGCAAACTAAAACATTACATAGCCTGCAGTAGATTTTGACTGCTTATTTATGAAACCCTGCAAAGTGGGGTCTATAATGAAATTGCTGCTAGACCCTTAGCTGTAACATCTATCATGGAGGGTGATGGTATACAACTAAATGATAAATTGTTAAGGTCAAGGTACAATCAATATGTATGTATACACTCGATATACAAATGTATGACTTATGCACACCAAAAGCAATAGATAAAAATATGATGGATTCAATCTTTTTCTTTCTCCCAGTGGAGACCATCTTTAAGATAAATGGTATGGATAACTTTATAATAAGGTCACCCCTGATTTTATTTGTTTAGCCTTAAAGGTAGCAGAAACAAATTACTTTTGTTAAAGGAAAACATTTGATTTTTTTTTTGTTTGTTTCAGCCATTATACATCAATTTAGCATGTGGGGAAGTTTGATAACTCATGATTACCCACAATTACATTATCAATTATTCTTTTCACATACTTTTCATAATGTTTCTACGCATTCTTTCCCTCTTTACTGCACTCTCTTAGACTGTCATCAGTACTTTTAAGATTCGGATTCTAACTTATCTTCTCTATATTTAATCCCCCTTGATCCACATGGCACTCCTAAATGCACACCTTGTGTGAATCATTCCTTTGTTTCCAATGTGGTAACTTGCCTGTCTGATGGTAGAGCTTGGATAACAAGTTGTCCCAGGTAACACTCAAGCATTTAAATTGAAGTGTTTTATAGACAATGCATCCTCATTTGTTTTGTAACAAGATAGACATTGTAGGCATTTCAGAAAAGGCAGAAGAGATGCCCAGTGTTATGGGCGCTATTGAAAGGGAACTTAGGGCAAGTACGTTTGTGTGCATGTAGACAATGGCCTAGATTACTAAATCTTTCTGTAGTCTAGAATATGTCAGCATGGTCCTTAACCTCAGAGATATCCCATTTATATCTCAGTTCTGTCATTTATTTTCTGGGAGAATAAGCAAGTTTCTTAATCTCTCTAAGCCTCAATTCCTTTGTATAAATGTAAATAATAATCCCAACCTAATGGAGCTGTGGCACGGTTTAAATAGATAACTGAAACAACTCAAATGTCCATTGGCAGATGAATGGATAAAGATAAGGTGATATAGATACTCAATGGAATACTCTTCAGCCTAAATCCTGTCATTTGTGACAACATGGATGAACCCGGAGAACATTATGCTAAGTGAAATAAGCCAAGTATGGAAGGACAAATACTTTATGGTTCCATTTGTATGAGGTATACTCTATAAGAGTAAAACTCATGGAAGCAGAGAGTACATTAGTAGTGGCCAGGGGATGTGGGGTTGGCAAATGAGGAGGGGCTGTCAAAAGAGGGAAAACTCACTGTTTTCTCCACTCACATCACTTCTAAAACCACCTATAGGGGATTTTACTGACACCAACTAATTCTTCAATTCACAGCAAACATTAACTCAGTATCCTATAATTTAACTCAATTCTGATGCTAACTATTTAGGGTCAGTGCAGACCCCATCAGTTAAGGGCTCCATTCCAAAAAACTAACCCCATTTCAGTTGCCAATGGCAAGTCAGATCATCTCATAATTCTCACTGAAACAGCTATAAATCAGGTGTTCCCACTAATCTCTCCTCAGTTTCCAGAATTTGCTAGAATAGCTCACAAAACTCAGGAAAACGTTTTCTTACATTTACTGGTTTATCATAAAGGATACAATTCTGGAACAGTCTAATGGAAGAGATGAATAGGGCAAGGTAGCGGGGTTGGATGTGGGAACACTGCCCTCTCGCTACCTACATGTGTCCACCAACCCAGAAACTCTCCAAACCTCATATTTTAGGGATTTTTATGCAGGCTTCACTACATAGGCATCATGGATTTTTAACTCAATCTCCTCTACTCTCCCCTCCCTGGAGGATGGGGAATGGGCTGAAAATTCCATGTTCTAATCATGCCTTGATTTACCTGGAAGACGGCCTCCATCCAGGAGGCCACCATTAATTGTCTCATTAGAACAAAATATGCTTCTTTCATCAGGAAATCCAAGGGATTAGAAGCTCTATGTCAGGAACCAGGGTCAAAGATCAAGTATCAGTACAAAGATACCCCTAGCAACCCTATTACTATAGACATTACATGGGTTTTAGGAGTTCTGTGTCGGGAATCAAGGGCAGAGACAGAAATATATTTTTATTATGTCACATTGTTCAATTCATATACCATTTCAATTATTTTAGATTAATAGTTTCCAGAGATCTGCTGTAAAACATAGTGCCTATAGTTAACAATATGGTATTGTACCCTTCACATTTTGTTAAGAGTTTAAATCTCACGTTAAGTGTTCTTACCTACCAAAAATAAAAACAAACACCAAAAGGGATACAGGAATCTTTGGGAGGTGTTAGATACAGCTATTACCTTGATCATGTTGGTGGTTTTATGGGTATTTGCATATGCACAAACTCAACAGTAAGTATTAAATATGTATAGCTCTTTGTATATCAATTATACCTTACTAAAGCTGGTAAAAATAAAATGTAAAGTAAAATAGACAATCGGTTTACAAGTCACTTAAACTTGGGCATGAAAATGTCTCTGAACATAAGTGGACTGATCTGGAAATTTCTGTTATCAATATCTACATTAATATATTATTATAAGTGATTAGATTGTGTCCTTTCAGGTGGTAAAAATGCTTAAATATGATACTCACACAATTCAAAAAATACTTTCTGAGCACCTGCCACAGGTTCATATAAAACATTTAACAGAGGACCTTGCCCAAGGTCGATGCTCAGGGGATGTTAGCTCTATGACCATGATTATTTTAAGGATACACTGCAGCTCTGCTTCCTTAAACACTGACATGTGGCTAAAATACCAAAGAGTTGCTTTTTATTAGCAGGCCTCATGGAGCTCACCTGTTTAACAGCTTCCTATGGGAATTAATGTGCTTCTGAGAAGTTGCTTACAAAAGAAAATGACTTAATTTTAGAAGTTATTCTGTGGTAAGACAGTTAATAGGACGTTGAGGGAATATTATTTTCACTTTATGTAATCTATTATAAGTTTACACAGGTTATTGAGTCTTCAGAAATTTTTTGTTTGCACCAAATCCATGCCAAAGAGAAGCTGATGTTTTCTTAGTGACTTGAAATGTTAATATATGACATATATTCATTACGTGCATCTCTTTTCCAAGATTGGCACCTATTTTTAATAAGCCTTTAGACTAAAAGACATGCAGCTTTTAAAATAAACCTTCCCCATATGGCCACGTGTTTCTAAACTGAAAAGAAATTTAGAGAGGAAGACAGAATGTTCTCCTTTTTTGTTTAAAACACCAGTCTTCCTAAAGAGCATTGGAGCCTTCAGCAAACCCTGTCTGTCAGAATAATACATTTATTACATGCCAGAGAAATACTTGCTTTGCTGTGGGTTTGGTATCTTAGGTGTACCGTTTTGCCATGACCACAACTTAATAAAAGCATTTTTGAAACTTTCATTTTTTTCAAATCCAGCAATACAATCCCCACTGCTTTTCATCTTGGTTTACAAGTATCAGTTTTCACTGATTAAAGTTTGTGGATTAGAGAATCAGCTGATTCCCTCTGCTACTGGGTGACCACCTAGGTTGCTTCTCTCTACCCATCTCTGTGTGCTTTATAAGACAAACATGTAAATATGAGCTGAAGAACAATAAAATCAGAAAAGGGAAACCATTTAACCAAAAAGGTATTTAATGTATTCCAAAATCATAATTAAGTACTTTCTGGATGAACTTCTCTTTAGGAATACTCATAGCAAACTTTTCAAGACAGTCTATCTGTCTGTCAATCTGTATATCTACTTATTATCTATCTATTCATTTTCACTTAAGTGCTCTAAAAAATAGGAACAGAGGAGAGTAAAAGATTGTTGAAACTCAATTAAAGTTAATTAGTAAGGTGTCACTTTCCTTTAGCAAACTTAAGTGTTTAGATTACTATTCATTTTAGATGCTGGTGGAAAATCTGGGTCTCCCATACTTATGAGCAGCTATCAGTTTGGAATTCCTGTGAACTCCTCCTTGGGTTTAATAATTTCCTAGAATGACTCAACAAACTCAAGAAAACATTTGCTTACATATACTCATTTATTATAGAGGATGCAACTCAGGAGCAGCCTCATGGAAAACATGGATAGGGCAAGGAATGGGCACAGACTCAGAGAGCTTCCATGCCCTCTCTAGGCACATCACCATCCAAGTACCTTCACCAATCTAGAAGCTCTCTGAATCTCGTATTTTAGAGATTTTAATGCAGCTTTCATGACGTAGGAACAAACAGTTTACATATATATGAACAATCAGTGTGTGTGTGTGTGTGTGTATATATATGTGTGTGTATATATATATATATATACACACACATAGAGAGAGAGAGAGAGAGAGAGAGAGATAGAACCTGGCTCTGTCTCCCAGGCTGGAGTGAAACGGTGCCACCTTGTCACACTGCAACCTCTGCCTCCCGGGCTTAAGTGATCCTCCAGCCTCAGCCTCCTGAGTAGCTGGGGCTACAGGAGTGAGCCACCATGCCTGGCTAATTTTTGTACTTTTTATAGAGATGAGGTTTCGCCATATTGGCCAGATTGGTCTTAAACTCCCATGCTCAAGCGATCCGCCTGTCTCAGCCTCCAGAAGTGTTGGGATTACAGGCGTGAGCCACTGCAGTCAATTTTCAATTCAGTCTCCTCTAACTCTCCCCTCCCTGGAGGATGTAGGAACAAGAGGTAGATGGAAGGAATGCTAAAACAGAAGCAAGGCAAAGGACTGCGTACAAGATATCAACTAACCACATAAAATTTATTGAGCGCCTGGACTGTCTGAGAGGTGGTCTCCCTTAGAATATCATTTCCTGATGCATTTTGGCTTATGACTTTCATAATAAAATACAATCTTATGCACTCTTAGAAACTTTTTACATTTTTCCCCCATGTTTTTGTGTAGCATATGTTAAAAAGTTATTTTAAGCCAATATATTTATTGTACATCAACATGTTATTAAAATTATATAATACCACTAATTTAATGACATATATACTATCATATATATATATATATATATATATATATAAATGTAGATTCTATTTTACACTCTACAGGTATTTGTGTAAAAAATCATTAAAGTTAGATATTATATCACATTTGACTTTGGCACCAAATGTATGCCAAAATTCCTAGAATGGAAGCCAGTAGTTTCTTCTAATTGTGAGGTATAATATGTAACTTTTCCCATTGATTGTGTCATAATAGATTCAATAATATTAGATATCAGGTTAAAATATCCTACACTTTTCTTTTGCGTCTATTGAGATTATCCTCTGGTCTCCTATAGTCCATTAGCATAGCGAATTCCATCTATCACTGATTTCCTGTCCTTGAATCTTCTTTGTATTTCTGTCATAAACTCTATTTGATAATGCCGTATTACTGTTCAATACTCTGTTAGATGTGGTTAAGCTAACGTTTTATTTAGGTTTCCATCATATCTTATAACTTCCTTGGCCAATTCAAGGTTATCCTAGTCCCATAAGTGAGTCAGAATTTATTATCTCATTTTCTGTTGTCTCTAAAACTTTGTATAAAAATAAATGATCTGTTTCTTACAATTTAGTGGAACTTACGTATAACCTCTACAGGCCTTGGACTTTGGCTTAAGACAATGGTTCCCAAGGGAGAAGGTACATAGTTTTGCCTCCCAAGGGACATTTGGCAGTGTCTGGTTGTCACAACTGGTGAGTGGGGTTTCTAGCACATGTGACCAGGAATGCTGTTCAACATCTACAAAGTATAGGATAGCCCCACCCCCACAAGGCAGTCTTAGCCCGAAATCTCAAATGGATAATGTTAGAGAAATCCTAGGTTAAAGGAAGGAAGAAATTTGTTACTGTAATTTCAGTTTACTTATGGTTTTTGTCTACCTAAGATTTTTACTCTTTTTTTTTTTTTTTTTTACCAATTTACTACTTAAAATATTTTAATAATTTCATTATTTTTTCCAGTGTTTGACAGGTACTTGTTCTAAATATTCTCTAAGTATTTTTAATCTCACATATTTGTAGACAATTTACCATTTTCATTACAAATTGTATTTACACTTGACAACTTTTTTCTTGAATCAGTCTTGTAAGAGTTGTGTTTATCTATTTTGTACTTTCAAAAGATCAGGTTATATCTTTGTTAATCATCTCTATTGTTTCAGGGTTTTACCTTTTTATTTTTTTCTAGTGATTTCTGCCATTATCTTATTTCCCTCTTTTCTTCTATTTAGGTTCATTGTATTCTCATTTTCCTCTCCTCTTACGCAAATGTTTTTTCCTGTACAAATCCATTTGTTTGAAATTCTAGAAAGGTCAAAACTACAGTGATAGAAAGCAATTAGTGATTTTCAGGAGACGAGGAATGTGCAGAGGGTTTAGACTGCAAAAAAGACATAAAGGAACTTTTTGTGATGATGGAAATACTCCAAATCATCTATGTGGTTACAGTTTTTGACTCTTCCGTTTTTATTGAAATTCATTAAGTTTTGCATTTAAACGTGGTGAACTTTATTATATGTAAATTATACTTCAAGAAAGCTGATTTAAAAAGAGAGCAAAAGCCAGACTTTATGTGCCTCCTGCTGAAGAAACTCAAAACCACCCATACTCTTGCTAAACTGCTGTATATGAATATGATCCAGTCTCTGTATACAGCTATAAATTTGAAGGAAATATAGAGAATGAGGGATTATGCTAAACTCTACCAAGAGTATTAAGTGAGCAAGATACAGATTATGAGAAACTCTACAGGTCAAATGGCTAGAATTCTTTAATAAACACTTTTTTTTTTTAAATTTATTTATTATTATTATACTTTAAGTTGTAGGGTACATGTGCATAACGTGCAGGTTTGTTACATATGTATACTTGTGCCATGTTGGTGTGCTGCACCCATCAACTCGTCATTTACATCAGGTATAACTCCCAATGCAATCCCTCCCCCTCCCTCCTCCCCATGACAGGCCCCTGTGTGAGATGTTCCCCTTCCTGAGTCCAAGTGATCTCATTGTTCAGTTCCCACCTATGAGTGAGAACATGCGGTGTTTGGTTTTCTGTACATTCATACAGCCAACAGACACATGAAAAAATGCTCATCATCACTGGCCATCAGAGAAATGCAAATCAAAACCACAATGAGATACCATCTCACACCAGTTAGAATGGCGATCATTAAAAAGTCAGGAAACAACAGGTGCTGGAGAGGATGTGGAGAAATAGGAACACTTTTACACTGTTGGTGGGATTGTAAACTAGTTCAACCATTATGGAAAACAGTATGGCGATTCCTCAAGGATCTAGAACTAGATGTACCATATGACCCAGCCATCCCATTACTGGGTATATACCCAAAGGATTATAAATTATGCTGCTATAAAGACACATGCACTCGTATGTTTATTGCAGCACTATTCACAATAGCAAAGACTTGGAATCAACCCAAATGTCCATCAGTTAATGTGGCACATATACACCATGGAATACTATGCAGCCATAAAAAAGGATGAGTTTGTGTCCTTTGTAGGGACATGGATGCAGCTGGAAACCATCATTCTTAGCAATCTATCACAAGAATAAACACTTTTTAAGAATTTAAAAGACATATTAAAGTGAAGAAGTAGACATAATTAATCCAAAGTGTCTAGGAATTAACACTTGTGAGATAAAAATAAACAAAAATAGGAAGTGATGATTATAGAAGTCAGAAATCTGGTTGTTTGGAAGAGAAGGAGGGGCTCTAATTGAAATGGGCCATCTGGAGGGTCCTCCAGGGTAGCTGGAAAGTTCTAGTTATTCCCCTTTATTAAGGTTAAAATGGTGCGTATCTCACATCAATTTAATAAGCTAGAGATTTTCTAAGTGTGGTATCAGATAAACAACATCTACATTCCCTGAGAAATTGTTAGAAATGTACCTTTTCAGACCCCATCCTAGGCTTCTGAATCAGAACTCTCAAGATGGTGCCCAAGAAGCTGCCTTTTAACAAGCTCTCCAGGTGATTCAGATGCACTCTAACGTTTGTCAGCCACTGTACTAAGTCACACATTTGTTCTGTGTAGTTTGCTGATTCTGTGTTTTATTTTACAAAAAGCAGATTTTTTTTTAAGCTGCAGAGAAAGGTTTTTCTAAAAAGGCAATGGGAACCTCTATTTATATATGTATATTTAAGTGTTAAATAAAACTAAATTTGGTCGGAAAAAGCCTCTGTACTTGCATACTTGAGTTCTTACATATGAGCCTCAATCTAACTTAGTATGTAAACAAACTGAATACCTAACTTAGGCGAATGCTTCTGTAGCAATTGCTGAGTCTCAACCAATAACAGCAGCCATACAGCAGGCACTCATAGGTGGCCAACTATTCAAACATTGCTCAAATGAGGAGAAACCCTGGGCTGTAACCAATCCAGCTGTTTCTGTACCTCATTTCTGTTTTCTGTATGTCACTTCGCTTTTTCTGGTCATAATTGTTATCCAACTATGTGGCGACCTCAGAGTCTCTCTGAATCTGTTCTGATTCTGGGGGCAGCCCCATTGACAGATTGTTTTTCTTCTTCTTTATTGTTCAATTAAACTCTGTTAAATTTAATTTATTTAATTTTTTTAAAACACATTTTATGTATTTATATAATAAAATGTGGAAGGACATACATCAAACCCTTAGCATTGATTAACTCAAGGAAGTGGAATAAAAAGGAATAATTTAGTTTTTTAAAATATCTTTGTATTATGGACTTGTTAATTGAGATGAATATTGAGTTTTGTGTTAAAAAACAGTAAAACTAAAACATCGACTGAGGCTTTTCTAAATTGTGGTGCCTCAAACACTTGTGTCCCACCAGATGATAATAGTTCTCCAGTTAAAATGTTTAGTAGTCAAATAAATGTATAAGAAACAGACGAAGGGTACAGGTGACAAAGCAAGAAATAATCCAGTAAGTGACACTGCCAGACACACACCTACACTGACACATACAAAGATACACACATGGCTATTTGGTAGAGTAGCAGAGCTTTACTAAAGCTCTGTTTGACCCAGTCCAGTCACTTCTCCATTCGGTGACTGAAAAGCCTAAAAATAAGTATCAGACTAAAATTGTAGGTTCTCTTTGTTCAGGCTATTCAAGTGGATTTCCTCTATAAAGGTTGTAACAGAGGTACAAAGTTTTTTAATAAAGTGTTTATAATTCGTATTCATCCCAGTGTTGTTCTTCCTTCAAAAATAAATATTAATAAAAGAAAAAATTCAGATAATAGGGTCTGAATTATAAGAAGTTGTTGAATAGAAGCCTGTTAGTGAGTTTTGACTTATTTTTGTTTTTGTGATACAGTAAGTAATTTAAAAAAAAACACACACCCTGTACCTTCTTCAGTAGACAATATCAGCAATAGTATGTGTAGATTTACAGTTTATAAAAATTTTTCAAATATGTTACCTCATTGGCTCCTGCCAGCAAATCCGTGTGGTAGTATGATATTAACAAACCCTTCATAATGTGAATCACACACCTAACACTGTTCTCAGTGGTTTACATACATCAACCCATGCCTTTACAACAGTGCTCTGAGGTGTTGGTATATTATTGTACTTATTTTACACACGAAGAAACTGAGTTACAGAGAATTCAACCATCTTGCCTAATATCACTGAGCAAATGAGTGGGGGCAAGGGGTGGATTTAGTCCTGGATTCTGGCTTCTGGCTTCTGGCTTCAAAGTCTGTGCTGCACTATTTTGCTCAATGCCCTCTCTGAAGTGTCATTTCTTGAAATAATGACACTGTGTTTTCACAGGACTGCTGTCACAGTAATGACAAAACAGCACCGGGGATACTATCTGCCTTATGCACATGGACTTGGGATATGTTTAGTGGGAACACATGCTTTGCTGTTATTCCTAACAGCAGGTCGGATCTTTGTTGTGCAGAACCTAGAGCTTGAGGTTTAAAGAAGTTCATGTCTTGGGTTGCCATATTGCCAATCAATCAAAAAGTTATCTACTCAAATCCGTTAGTTAGAAAATAGTACATTTGAACTGCAGCTGATAGAATCAAAGATGCATAAACAAAAAGATCTTGCAGCAAAGATGCATAAAGACAAAATTTGTGATCTTCTCAACCACGTGACCTTCATTTCTACTCCACTGAGGTGAACGGTTTTAATACTTGACGCAAGGCTTTCCCTAATCATCATCTTCTTCAAGGAGAATACTGAAACACAAATGAAGGTTCAAACGTCTTGGAAGAAGGCTTGGTCGTCATTGGATGTACAGAAATGGGGCTATTTTACGTGGATTCCTCTTCAACTTGCTGGTCTAATTAAATAGTAAATCGTGGAGAATGTTTTGTGACCATAGATGATTGGGTTTCATGTCTTAAAATCTAATTCTATAATCCATTTTGAAAGCCTTTTGGGTCTGGGTAAAGAAATGCTCTAACAAATTATTGTTCTTCACAAATCCAAATTAATTACCTTAGTTATTTCTGCTCTATCATGTGTTGCAAAGACTGCAAGGGGTTCATTGTTATTGCCATGTAATTCCAATGGATTCATTAAGGTGTATTTCTTCCTTGCCCCTCCCCAAGCTATTCTTACTTGTCTTGTGGATGGCCTAAAATCTCCTTGTCAAACTTCCCTCAAAAGAGTTCCACCGGGACTACAGAAACATTATTTTGCAACTCAAAAATAAATTTTTAAAAAGTCAACATCTTTCTAGTTTTAGGTTTTCCTTTTAGGAAAATTCCTGGAATAAATATCCATTTCCTCATGTCTTCTTTTAGATTCTGGAGTAAAGTTTAATATTTTTCTTATATATTATTCATCAACAAATGTCACTGAATAGTTCATTCTAGGCATTTTGATTTCATCACTGTCATAAATTGCTTTTTTTTTTCCATTTGATTTTCTGATGGATTTTGCTGGTCTACAAGTACTTTTTTTTAATACAGCTTATATATTTATTGCACTTAAACATATAACATTTATTTTTTGTCAGACATGTTATATATTTTGGTAAACACTATATTAAAACGTTTTCTATTTATTTACTGTGGTATCCTCAGGGTCTAAAACAGATAATGCCATGTGTGTATTTGTTGCAGTGTAACTTTAAAAGAACATCATATTCTTTAAGTGCTGGACACTTTCATTTAGAACAAGGAGGCCTCTTGCTTTGTGGACCTTTCCTCCCTGGACAGTGACCTGATTAACTCTGTGATGTCATCTGGACCTTCAGGTAACCAGTCACATATGATTTTGCTGCCCAGGGTTGTGCTGGCAGCCACATGGAAGCCACACTCTTAGGATAGTTTTGGTAGACTGCTTGGCAATATAACCACAAGGGTTAAACCCAGCTAGTTACAGGTTGACTCACAGTCCCCATCCTGATAGTTCTGGAGACTCCAAACAAGAAGTCTAGTTATCATCAGTGAATGCATTTTTTGAGACATAGAGTTAAAGTGACAACTATCCTTAACTTTGTGTGCTGACTTTACAGTTTCCTGGTTTCCTCATTCGATCTGTGCTGCATCTCAGTGAAGTCGTAGTAATAATTACATCAGCATCAAAGGCTTGCTGGGAAGATGAGATGAGGAAGTCCTTGGATAATCAATCACCTAGTGCTGTGCCATCCTCCAGGGGGCAGAGATAACTGTCCACAGAGCTCCATCTCATAGGACCTGGCTGCAACTCTTGCTTAAATGCTTTTGTACTTTGAACACTGAAGAGAAGCATTCTTCCCTAACTTAAAGCTGCTTTGTAGAAATATGTGCCGAAGTGTTAGCGGTTTCATAAAGTTCTAAATGAAATTGTTTAAGTTATTCTACCATATCATCTGGTGGCATGGTGCTGTGACACCTCCCCAGCATTTCCTTCATTAACACGGTTCGGTGGACCCGACTGTCAGTGTGTGAGCCCGGACCACACTGGGCTAATTATTCTGACCATAAAATGCCAATTAGTGCCTGGTATCCTTCATTAGTCTCCCTTTTTTATATTTTATTATAATATGTACCTGGGTATACTCCTGGATGAATTTAACATCACTTTGTTAAATTCGTGTAATAAAAAAACTTAGCAAGGATTTTTTAAATGCAATTACCATAAAACATACATTGAAGTTGGGGAACAAAAACTCATTACAAATACCAAATGCTCCCTTTCAGTAATATGAGTATTTACATATATTCATTCAACTTTCTTTTCCTATGCCTTAAGGAAATATTTGTGATTTCTCCTTATATATGTTGAATGATTCTTGATATGTTTGTTTATTCCTGTGTATTTTTGTTCTTTTTCATGAATGACTTGACCACATTTTCTAAAATCACTGCTTGTCTTTAGGAAATGTATGCATGTATATATAAGTATAGATATAGATTATTTATTTATACTCACCAGAATAAACTGTTTTAGTGGTTTTCATAGTTTTAAATTTATTAACTTTGGATTTCTAAGAAGATAAATCGGGTGAATACCATACATTTAACAATTTAAAAAAAGATTTTGTAAAAAGCACTCACCACATCCTCATATATGCTTTATACACGTGGCCATATAGCATGAGTCAGAGAGCATTCTTTTTGTTTTTGGTGGTTGGGGGGTGGGGGAATTTCCTAAACGAAACCCCGAATGCCCTGAGATATTTTGGTTATAGCAAATGCCAACAGTGCTTGCAAGGGGCTAAAATCATAGCAATTAGAGAAGTTCCCTGCACTCACTCACATAGTGGAAAGTATTTGGACATTAGATAACAAAGCAACATGTTACCAGGAGATGGGGGCTGTAGAGTTGGAATCATGTTTTGTAACATAACCTCTTAGCATGCAGGGTTAATCTGCAGTTGATCAGAGTATTTTCGAGTGGATTCACGCTTGACCTGTGTGACTACTTGGAAAGGGAGATGGAGCAATGATTACATCTGCCACATGGGCTGCTGTGAAGATTTGAGGAGAGAATCTTCACGTGGCCACAGTTCAGTACCTGACCTGGACAAAATGCTCAATAAATCCTCACTATTGCAATTGTTCTCACTAGAAGATATCATTTTCTTCCTGAATATGTGAAAAATTGAAGTGAAGAGTAGTAGACCAAATAAAAGATGAGCATTTCCTTGAAGTTTTAGAAATAAAATGTATTGATTAGAGGAGTTATGCATGTTCAAGTGACTGGAGGAAGGAAAGCAAAGATATTTCAA
Organism: Macaca thibetana thibetana; assembly: GCF_024542745.1. NCBI lineage: Eukaryota > Metazoa > Chordata > Mammalia > Primates > Cercopithecidae > Macaca > Macaca thibetana. The sequence continues at coordinate 139,942,600 of NC_065598.1, forward strand.
GAGACAAAGAGAATCCCTGGAACCAGTTCTCCCCCACCCCTCACCCCCACTTACCCTTAAGGCATCCATTGTTGGCAGCCCTGATAAGATAAATAGATACAAAGCCACTTAAATATGTCCATATGCACACCCACATCCCCTAATTCTGCCACCTGGCCAACTGCACTGCTCCAGCTATCCTATCCAGGGCAAGGCGCATGTTTACCCGCACCTCTGCACACTCAGCTCAGGCAGAGCAATCCCTCTTTCTATACACAGGTAACCTTTCAAAATTATTTCCTTTTTTGAAAACAGCCAGCATGCTATGCGTTTTAATTTTTTTTTTTTTTTTTTTTTTTTTTTTTGAGACAGAGTCTCGCTCTGTCGCCCAGGCTGGAGTGCAGTGGCCGGATCTCAGCTCACTGCAAGCTCCGCCTCCCGGGTTCACGCCATTCTCCTGCCTCAGCCTCTCGAGTAGCTGGGACTACAGGCGCCCGCCACCTCGCCCGGCTAGTTTTTTTTTAATTTTACTTTTTTATTTTTTAGTAGAGACGGGGTTTCACCATGTTAGCCAGGATGGTCTCCATCTCCTGACCTTGTGATTCGCCCATCTCGGCCTCCCAAAGTGCTGGGATTACAGGCTTGAGCCACCGCACCTGGCCTCATTCCAAGTTTTTTTCAACCTTATTCTGAGAAGCAGGCCCGCAGGTAACATTTTGCAAGGCCTTGAATGCACACTAATTAGTGATGCCCTAGTAGCCACATGAAAGCTCACTAGAAACAAGTTGTAAAGCATCATTAGCCAAAAGAAACACAATGTTAGCGACATATGTAATTTTAAATTTTCTAGTAGCCATATTTTAAAAATAAAAAAGAAAGATGTGGAAATATTAGTAATATGTTTTATTTACTTAGATGCGTGAAAATGGTATAATTTCAACAGGTAATCAATGTAACAAACATGTTAATGAGATAGTTCACTGTATTTTTTCATACCAAATGCCCAGAAAGTGGTGTGTATTTTACACCTGAAGCACATCTTCATTTGGACAAAGCACATTTTAAGTGCTGATAGATATATGTGACTAATAGCTATTGTTATGCCCAGACTGTTTGTTCCCCAAAGAAGACCACCAGAGTCCAGAGTCAAAGCCAAGCGGCAAGGATCTTTACTACAAGTTCGAACTTGGTCCCTCCTTTACACAGTATATAAGAGGGCCCTGAACAATGCGAGCGTTTGCTTTTTATAGCCCGAAAGTTGCAGGGGAACAAAGAAATTCTTTTGGCTCCTGCGCTTTCAGTAACCTTGAACGGCTGTCCCCTTATCGGAGACTTTCCAGGTGGTGTTTGTACTGGGCTCAGGGAGTTTGAGAGATATATGGTGGTGGGATGGGAGGATGGGATGTGTCTGTGCTAGGCTCAGGGAGTTTCCAGCCCGGGGCTGAGGAATGTGCCCAGCTCCTTTCATTCCCCCCTTCTTTTCAGGTATCTTTAGAGCCAATCTTGGGTCTTATAAGTCTGATTCTGTTTCAGCGTTTACAGGTTGGTATTGGGCTCTGAGTACCATGAGTTGTACAGTGTCAAATCTTTTCTTAACAAATTGTAAAATTCTGTTAACAATACAAGGTCCTACGGTAAGTAGAAATAGTAGACTTAGCAGGGGTCCAAGGAAGGGGGCTAACAGAGAAAACATAGAGGAATTCCACCATTGGTCTGCAGCTGAAGCAAACTGCCGAGTTTTTACTTCAGTGCTTAACTTGCGTAACTGTTGGACCCGGTCCTCTACAAGTCCTGATTCATTTATGTAGAAACAACAGTCTTCTTTTAGAAATATACACGTACCACCTTTTTCTGCAGTGAGTAGGTCTAGGGCTCTCCGGTTCTGCAAGGTTACCTGAGCTAGGGACGTGAGCTGCCGCTGAAGGGAGGCAAGGGACTCAGCCGACTCCTCCATAGCAACGGCAAATTGTTGGTACAACTTGTTACTTTTTATGAGGGTGTGACCTAGGGCTCCCCCCGCCAGTCCGGCCGCAATGAAGGATGCGGTGAGGGAGATTCCTAACTGCATGTTTGCAGTGAGCTATGCTGCCGGCGCAGGGTGAGTTTTAAGGGGTTGTTCCTAGCTCTGTCTACAGTCCACGTGTCCGGTGCTTCAGCCGCCGCCATGATTGGTCCCAGAAGATCGGAGGTTGGGTCTACTGGCTTGACGTGGGTGTAGTGGATCTACGATGTGATGCCTTTTACCTTCAGGGCGGTGGGTGTGGTTAGGAGTACCTGGAGTGGTCCTTTTCACCTGGGTTCTAGGGTCTCTTGTCGGTGTCGCTTGACCAGGACCCAGTCTCCCGGCTGGTACGGATGGGGTGTCGGCGGGGGACCGGTCTCATATAGTTCTTTTAGCTTGGGCCAGATTTCTTGATGAATTTTCTGCAAGGCTTGTAGGGAAAATAAGAGTTCAGAGACATTTTCTGTTTCGGACTTGAGCAGATTATCTTTTAGGCCGGGAACTAAGGGTGGGGGTCTGCCATACATAATTTTATAAGGAGTAAGGCCCAGTCTATAAGGGGTATTACGGGCCCGGAACAGAGCGTAGGGGAGAAGGACCACCTAATTAGCGCCAGTCTCCATAGTCAATTTAGTTAAGGTCTCTTTTAAGGTCCGATTCATTCTCTCTACCTGTCCTGAACTCTGGGGCCTGTAAGCGCAATGTAGTTTTCAATTTGCCCCAAGGATGGAAGCCAAATCCTGACTTACCTTAGCGACGAAGGCCGGCCCATTATCTGACCCTATCTGGACGGGGAAGCCATACCTGGGGAGGATATCTTCCAGGATTTTCTTTGCTACAACCTGAGCAGTCTCTTTCTTGGTGGGGAATGCTTCAGTCCACCCTGAAAAAGTATCTACAAAGACAAGTAAGTACCGATACCCGTATTTTCCTGGCTTTATCTCAGTAAAATCTACTTTCTAGTAGATACCGGGCCTGGTTCCCCTGAGCCTTGTTCCCGTTGCAGCCTGGGATTGGGGATAGGCGTTGTTAAGCTGGCAGACTTTGCAATTTGTCACGATGTTGCTGGCCATCTCGGCTGTATGTCTGAATTTGAGCTTAGAGCGTTTGATCAGGTCTATCATCCGCCGAGCACCCAGGTGGGTGGTTCGGTGGATGTGTTCTAACACTTGTTGTCCTAATTTTTCTGGTAGGATAGTTTGGTTATTAGTATCAGTCCACTACCCATTCTGGATCTGTTTCAGGGGAAGCTTGTCAATCTACTGGAGATCTTGTTCTGAATAATCAGGGAAATATGGCAAGTCCCGGGGGCCCGGGTCAGGGAGCTGGAGTGCAAGGAGTTGGCTGGGAGCCTTCGCTACCTTTCTTGCAGTTTGGTCCACCAGAAAGTTGCCTTGAGCAATTGGAGTAGTTAGTTTCTGATGCCCTGGGCAATGCACAATGGCTAACTTTTCTGGCCTCCATAGGGCTGTTAGCAGGGCTAGGATTTCTTGCTTGTTTTTTATTTCTTTTTCTTTAGCCGTCAGTAACCCCCGCTCCCTGTAAATGGCCCTATGTATATGCGCTGTTGCAAAAGCATATCGGCTGTCTGTATATACCGTCAGCTTTTTCCCCTCCCCTAAGGTAAGAGCTTGGGTGAGCGCTATCAATTCGGCCTTCTGGGCCGATGTCCCCGGGGGCAGGGGTTCCGCCCAGATTACCTCAGTCTCTGAAGTCACTGCCGCTCCAGCGTACCTCTGGCCCTGATGCATGAAGCTGCTCCCATCAGTGAACCAGACGAGGTCGGCGTCAGGAAGTGGGCGATCCTGCAGGTCTTCTCGAACTCCGTGCACCTGAGCTAGTATCTCGGTGTAGTCGTGGAGTGGGGCGTCCAGGTCCGGGTTGGGCAGCAGCGAGGCAGGGTTTAAGGTCGTTGGGGGCAGGAAAGTTATCCCAGGTCTTCATGGAGGGCCTCATTGAACAGGGTAGGAGAGTTTTTGAATCCCTGCGGCAGTCTGGTCCATGTCAGTTGGCCACTTATGCCTCTATCAGGGTCATTCCACTTGAAGGCGAAGAGCTTTTGGCTCTGAGGGGCTAAAGGCAAACTGAAGAAAGCATCTTTTAAATCTAAAACAGTGTACCATTGATGTTTAGGGTTTAGGGTGCTTAGGAGGGTATATGGGTTAGGCACAGTTGGATGTATGTCCACAACCCTCTTATTGATTTCTCTTAAGTCTTGTACAGGTCTGTATTTTCCACTATTAGGTTTTCGTACCGGCAACAATGGAGTATTCCAGGGTGAGTGACATGAGCAGAGGATTTCTTGGTCAAGGAGCCGGCGGATATGCGGGGCAATTCCTTTCTTGGCCTCTAGGGGCATCGGGTATTGGCGTACCCGCACGGGGTCTGCCCCAGGTTTAAGTTCAACAAATAAAGCAGGATGGTGTTTTGCTAGTCCTAAGCCCCCCGTTTCCGCCCAAGCTTCTGGATATTGCTGGAGCCAGGTTGCTATGTCCTGGTCAGGGGCCGCTTGCTCCTGGTGGAGCCGGTACTCATCTTCCAGGGTTATAGTTAGGACGGACACGGGTTGATTGTGGGAGTTGGTCACGATGGGCCCCTCAGGGAGGAAATGGATCTGTGCTCCTATTTTAGTTAGCAGGTCTCTCCCTAATAGGGGACAGGGGCTCTCAGGGATAACCAGGAAAGAATGGGTTACATTCTTGGCTCCGAGGTTTACTGTTCTTTGTGTTGTCTATGGGTATTTTTTAACTCCTGTGGCCCCTTGTACCCACGAGGACCTGGAGGATAATTTTCTATTAGTTTTAATTAAGACTGAGTGCTGTGCTCCCGTATTGACCAAGAATTGGACCGGGGACCCCTCCACTTGCAAAGTTACCCTAGGTTCGGGGAGGGGATCCGAACCCCGTCTTCCCTAGTCTTTATCTTGAGTGACTAGTACGGGTGTAGACCTAGGGGGTCCCTGTCCTCGTTGTTTCTTTTTGGGGCAGTCTCTTACCTAGTGGCCAGCCTCCTTGCAGTAGGCACATTGGTCTTTTTTTAGATTATCATGCCTTGGGGGGCCGCCTGGGTTGGGTGTACTCTGGCTGTAGATGCTCTTTCTGTACTACTGCTGCCAGGACCTTGGTCATTTTTTTCAGTGGCCTTAAATTGCCTTTCTTCTGGAGTATCTCTGTTATTGTAAACCTGCTGGGCTATCTGAAGGAGGTCCTGAATCCGCTTTCCTTCCAAGTCTTTTAATTTCTGGAGTTTTCTTTTAATATCTGGGGCTGCCTGATTTACGAATGACATTACAACAGCTGCCTGACTTCCTGGAGCCTCTGGATCTATGGGGGTGTACTGTCTAAAAGCTTCCATTAATTTTTCTAAGTAGGTGGCTGGGCTCTCTGTCTTTTCTTGCAGAATAGAATATACTTTAGCCAAATTAGTGGGCTTGCGAGCAGCTGCCCAGAGACCTGCCATTAGAGTCTGGCGATAAAGGCGTAGCCGTCCCCTACCTTCTGCCGTGTTGTAGTCCCATGCCGGCCTGGTCAGAGGAAAGGTCGCGTTTATGAGGTCGGGGTTGGCAGTCGGTTGACCGTTGTCCCCCGGGACCAGCTTTCTAGCTTCTACCTGTATTTTCTTTTGCTCCTCCGTGGTAAACAAGATTCGGAGGAGCTGCTGACAATCGTCCCAAGTGGGCTGGTGGGTGAACATGACACTATCCAGTAAAGCCAGTAGATCTTTGGGGTTGTCTGAAAACCGAGCACTCTGAGTTTTCCAGTTATACAGATTACTGGTGGAGAATGGCCAGTACTGGAGCCTGGGGATTCCTGTGTCATCTGGGGGTCCTATTTCCCGGAGGGGTAAAGCCACCGTGGAGTCAGGCGGCTGGGGGGGCTAGTCCGCGAAGTGCGCCCTTGCGTCCGCCCCACTGGCCCCTCAAAGTTACTTTCCCTTTCAGCAAGCCCGTGAGTGCCGGCCGCCTCCCCTCCGCCTGCTCTCTCCTGCTCTTTTATTCGCGCGCGCTCTCTTTCTCTCTGTCATCCCGTGTCCTTTCTCCTTCACACTCAGTCTCTTTTTCTTTCTGTCTCTCTGACTCTCCAGGTCTGCCGTTTCCTCCCCTTTCTCTTTCCGATTTCCCTTCTCACTTTTTCCTTCTCCCGTCTCTTATGGTCTCTCTCTCACTCATCTCTCCCTCTCCCCAGTCTCACTTTCTGTGTCTCTTTTTGTAAAGGAATGTGGGTTAGAATCCCTGTAAAGGAAATCTGCGCCGGAAGCCGGGAGCCCGCTGGAAGCCGGGAGCCCGGGGACCGGGCCGGGAGCGTGGCGCCGGAAGCCGGGAGCCCGGGGACCGGGGCAATTCAGACAGCGAGCGCGCACCCGGGGACCGGGGCAATTCAGACAGCGAGCGCGCACCCGGGGACCGGGGCAATTCAGACAGCGAGCGCGCACGCGCACCGGGGACCGGGGCAATTCAGACAGCGAGCGCGCACCCGGGGACCGGGGCAATTCAGACAGCGAGCGCGCACCCGGGGACCGGGGCAATTCAGACAGCGAGCGCGCACCCGGGGACCGGGGCAATTCAGACAGCGAGCGCGCACCCGGGGACCGGGGCAATTCAGACAGCGAGCGCGCACCCGGGGACCGGGGCAATTCAGACAGCGAGCGCGCACCCGGGGACCGGGGCAATTCAGACAGCGAGCGCGCACCCGGGGACCGGGGTCAGATTCAGACCGCAAGCGCGCACCCGGGGACCGGGGTCAGATTCAGCTGTTGCCCGGATTGCGAACGCGCTCCGGCAACTCAGATCGCAATTTAAATCAGAAGAGAGCCAGGGGACGTCTCCCACCAGTCTCCACTGGCTGTCCTATAGCGCGTCCGCCAGGACTGTGCCAGCTTCAGTTTCAGACCTCGCGAGTCACAGATTCAGATTCAGAACAGACACTCAGACACAGACAGAGAAACGGAGACGAGCCAGCTCACCTATCAGTAGATCAATCTTAGCAGATCCGTTGACCAGGGGTCTGGTGGGCTTGGGGAATCCCGGACGGGCCCCCAGATGTTATGCCCAGACTGTTTGTTCCCCAAAGAAGACCACCAGAGTCCAGAGTCAAAGCCAAGCGGCAAGGATCTTTACTACAAGTTCGAACTTGGTCCCTCCTTTACACAGTATATAAGAGGGCCCTGAACAATGCGAGCGTTTGCTTTTTATAGCCCGAAAGTTGCAGGGGAACAAAGAAATTCTTTTGGCTCCTGCGCTTTCAGTAACCTTGAACGGCTGTCCCCTTATCGGAGACTTTCCAGGTGGTGTTTGTACTGGGCTCAGGGAGTTTGAGAGATATATGGTGGTGGGATGGGAGGATGGGATGTGTCTGTGCTAGGCTCAGGGAGTTTCGAGCCCGGGGCTGAGGAATGTGCCCAGCTCCTTTCACTATCATACTGGACAACATGGTGATATTATGGTAGTGGTTAAGTCTAGCTAATGTATTGGGTTGTTCATAATGTTCATATTCTGAGAGCCAGGTATGTAAGATCTCAAGAACTAAACTAACTTTAATTAAATAATTTGTTTTGTTCGATGCGTGACAGCACATTAAAATAATGTAATTGCCTCTGTTTCTAAGTTTTGTTCAGTTTACAGGAGTACTTCCGTGTGATGCTCATTTAATAATGTTGATGGATTTTTGAGGCAAAAGTAATAATATTACCTGTCATTAGTTCATTATGCAGATTAAATGGGTAGAATTAAATAAAAGCTATTAGTGCGCTGCCTGAAATGTCAGTGAAAACTCAGGAAATGTTAGTAATTGTCATTAACATGATTGTCGTTATCAGTCATAATGGCATGAATTTTCCCTTATTTATAGCTTGGAAGCTTGAAACTTGCAGACATTGTTAAATGTCACAGGACACATAAGTGGTAGGAGGTAAGTTCACTTTTAAAAATCTGTGTGAAAAGTTTAGCGAAAGATACGACTTGCTTATTCTAGTATTTGAGACAATGCTCAACTACATAAAGAGCAAAGCTTGTAGTCCATCCCCATACCCTGACTCAACCATTACAAAATCCCCCCACTTGTCCCTCCACACTGTTGTCCTTGCTCACACAATCATCTACTAACTCTCATATGCACATAGAAGGCTTTTTTCCCCTTATTTTGTTTGTGCACATATGAGCTCATTATACAAATGCAGTTTTCTGCATTTTGTTTTTTTTTTTTTTTTTTTTTTTTTTGAGACGGAGTCTCGCTCTGTCACCCAGGCTGGAGTGCAGTGGCCCGGATCTCAGCTTACTGCAAGCTCCGCCTCCCGGGTTCACACCATTCTCCGGCCTCAGCCTCCCGAGTAGCTGGGACTACAGGCGCCCGCCACCTCGCCCGGCTAGTTTTTTGTATTTCTTAATAGAGACGGGGTTTCACCGTGTTAGCCAGGATGGTCTCGATCTCCTGACCTCGTGATCCGCCCGTCTCGGCCTCCCAAAGTGCTGGGATTACAGGCTTGAGCCACTGTGCCCGGCTGCATTTTGTTTTTTGAGATAGGGTCTGATTCCCATCACCCAGGCTGCAGTGCAGTGGCATGATCATAACTCACTGCAGCCTCAACTTCTGGGTTCACGTGATCCTCCCACCTAGGCCTCCAAGTATGCGGGACTAGAGGTGCATATCATCACGCCCAACTAACTTTTTGGTATTTGTAGTAGAGATGTGGTTTTGCCATGTTTTCCAGGCTGGTCTTAAATCCCTTGGCTCATGCACGCTGTCCACCTTGGCCTCCCAAAGTGCTGGGATTCCAGGCATAAGCCACTGCACCTGGTCTGCAATTTTTTTTTTTTTTTTGGCTTAAAAACATAATATAGTTTTCTCCCCAGATCAGTGGGGGAGATTTTATGGTTTGCATTTTATACATCAACTCTCTAACCCATATGGAATGTATTTTGGTAAATGCTAGAGAGGTGAGGTTTTTAACTTTACTTTTTTTTTGTAATATGAAATTTGTCCTGGCAACATTTGAGTTTTCAGTCTTGTTACAATGATCCTAAAGTCACTTCTTAAACCAGATGTTCAGTTGCTTTAATTATTTAGCTATACAGTGCCACTTGGTACTCATTCAACAAATATTTATTGGTGTCAAGAGTCTGTCATCATTAAGCAAAAACATAATAATAATATTCATCATCATGGAACTTGCATTCTAAGTGCAGGGAGAGGGCAGAGTTGTAAGTACTGTTGGGAAGCGATAAAATATAAAGGTTGAGGGGGAAAATACACATCCAGGTTAAAGGGGCTCTGGAGTTCTGGTGTGGGGACTGGTTGCAAAACTAAAGTGGTCAAGGTCTTCAATGAGAAGTTGTTTTCTGAATAAACTGTTAGAACATATGGAGGATGTGAGAAAGGCATCATAGAAACTAACACAGAAGAACAGACCTAAGGAACATCCTGTGAAAATGCCCTAATATAGAAGAGTGGCTGGTCAGTTCTAGGAACATCAGGGAAGCCAGTGTGGCTAGAGCTCTTTGACCCAGGAAGAGTCTTTAGGGATGAAATCAGAGAGAGAAAAGAACACTGGTTAATGTAGGGCCTTGGAAGTTATTGCAGTGACTGGCTTTTAATCCAAGATCAATAGGGGAGCTACTGAGGTTTGGCACCACAGTGTATGTCATTTTCTGACTTACCAGTTAAAATGGTTATTTTGAATATATTTTTAGAAAGTATGCCTATAGGATTTCCTGATGAATAAGATGTCCATTTATTGAAATGAGGAGATTTCCAGTTCAAGAAAAATGTGGTATTGGTTAGGAGATCAGTTAAACTTGATATTATGGTTAGACATACAAATAAATGGAGACGCTGAGTAGGCAATTATGTTCTCTGGAGGTCAGAAAGGAGGTCTAATCTGGAAATATAAACTTAGATGTTATTAGTATACAGATTGTATATAACACTATTAGACTGGAAATATTCATTCAGGGAGTATGTGCATGTACATAAAGCAAAGCAGAACCTAGACACAAGGAAGAGAAGAACCAGCTGAAGAGAAGAACCAGCTAAATAGACTGCGTAGGAACCAGCGACTTAAGCAGAAAACTCAGAAAATTGTGCCTAGGTGGCCGATATGGTTTGGATCTGTGTCCCCACCCAAATCTCAAGGTGAACTGTAGTCCCCAGTGTTGGAGGTGGGACCTGGTGGGAGGTGGTTGGATCATGGGGGTGGAATTCTCATGAATGTTTAGCACCATTCCCCTAGTGCTGTTCTTGTGATAGTGACTGAGTTCTCATGATATCTGGTTGTTAAAAAGTGTGCAGCACCTCCCTTTTTGCTTTCTCTTGGTCCTGCCCCTGACACGTAAGATGACTTCTCGTGCTTTGCCTCCTGCCATGAGTAAAAGTTCCCTGAGGCCTTGCCAGAAGCAGATGCTACCATGCCTCCTGTACAGCTTGCAGAACTATGAGCCAATTAAACCTCTTTTCTTTATAAATTACACAAGGTTAAGCTGTTTCTTTATAGTAGTGTGAGAATGGACTAATACATTCCCCGAGGCCAACTGAATAAAGTGTTAACAGGAGGAGAGAGTAACCTACTGTGCCAAAGCTTACTTATTATGACACATAAAGCATAAGCAACCAAAGAAATAAGTAGACAAATTGGACTTCATCAAAATTAAGATATTTTGTGGTTCAAAGGCACTATACAAAAGTGAAAAGATAGCCCATAGAAAAAGAAAAAAAATTGCAAATAATTTATCTGATAAGGACCTATTATCCAGATTATATAAAGAGCCTTTGCAACTTGACAGTAGAGAAAACAACTCATTTAAAAAAATAATAAGAGAAGTACTTGAATAGCCATTTCTCCAAATAGGCAATAAGTACACAAAATGATGCTCGACATAATAGGTGTTAGGATGCAAACCACAATGAATTATCACTTCACACCCAAGAGAATGGCTAAAACATTCAAACAAACTAACAAACAAATACCAGACAATAGTAATTCTTTGAGAAGACATGAAGGAAATGATGCTGGTGGGAATGTAAAATATTACAGCCACTTATAAACAAAGTCTCATAGTTCTTAAAAATGTTAGCAAACTATCACAAGAACAGAAAACCAAACACCGCATGTTCTCACTCATAGGTGGGAACTGAACAATGAGATCACTTGGACTCGGGAAGGGGAACATCACACACCGGGGCCTATCATGGGGAGGGGGGAGGGGGGAGGGTTTGCATTGGGAGTTATACCTGATGTAAATGACGAGTTGATGGGTGCTGACGAGTTGATGGGTGCAGCACACCAACATGGCACAAGTATACATATGTAACAAACCTGCACGTTATGCACATGTACCCTAGAACTTAAAGTATAATAATAATAATAATAATAATAAATAAATAAATAAATGTTAAACAAGGAGTTACCATCTGGCCAGCAATTCTACCTAGATATATACCCAGAAGAAGAAAAAATACATGAGCAAACAAAAACTTGTGCATGAGTATATACGGGGGCACTACTCATAATAGCCAAAAAGTGGGAATAATCTACATGATCATGAACATACGAGTGAAAAAACAAAATATGGCATATTGATACAAGGAAATAGTATTCAGCGATTAGAAGGAATGAAATATTGACATATGATACATCAACAAAATGTGAAAATATTATGGTAACTGAAAGCAGACAGACACAAAAAGTGCATGCATATATAGCATTATTTCTTTTATATAACAGTGTCCATTATAAACAAACACATAGAGATACAAAGTAGAACAGTGGTTGCTAGGTTCTAGGGGAGAGGGGATTGAGAGTGAGTGCTAATGGTACAGGGTTTCTTTTAGGGGTGACTAAATATCCTGAAATGAGATAGTGGTAATGATTGCACTACCCTGTAACCAAACTCAAAACCACTGAAGTGTAAACTTTAAGGGGTAGATTTTAGGGTAGTTAAATCTATTTTATTTATTTCACTTTTACGTGAAGCTCAGGGGTACATGTGCCATTTTGTTTTATGGACAAACTTGTGCTCCAGGAGTTGCAACTCCCAAGGGCATAGGGGGCTGGTGGTAGACAGCCTGGAGCTCCAATGTAGAGAGTCTTGGAATGCCATGCCAGAAAGTTCAGATTTCACTTTATCTGTAGTACCAGATGATTGCAAGGACAAATGTGAGTTGTAAGAGCCTGAAACATTGGCTGCAGCAATGAAAACAAAAACGATTGTCAAGATTCCAAAGATAGCTTAATGGCAGAATTGGCTGACTTTCATTACATTTTTTAGAGAGAGGAAGAGATCGAAGATTCTGAGGTTTCAGTTTTGGTAAAGAGATTCACCAAATTCTGTTTTATTCAGTTTATCCACCACTTGCTGGGCACCTCTGTGTTGTGGCAGCAGACGACAGGGAAGTTTGTTTTCGCAAAGACATCCCTAGTACTAGAAGGCTAAAGGTAAATATTTTGATAAGGTACTTCCTCTAATTAATGTAACTCTATAGTTTAATAAAATACTCCACAGTTTATCTTACCAGACTTTCTGACCTTAAAAACTTGAAAAAGAGAGTTTCTTTTCTTTCTTTCTTTTTTTTTTTTAGACAGAGTCTCACTCTTTCTCCAGGCTGGAGTGCAGTGGTGTGATCTCGGCGCACTGCAACCTCCGCCTCCTGGGTTCAAGCAATTCTCCTGCCTCAGCCTCCTGAGTAGCTGGGGCTACAGGTGTGTGCCACCATGCCCAGTTAATTTTTGTATTTTTAGTAGAGATGGGGTTTCACCATGTTGGCCAGGATGGTCTCGATCTCCTGACCTCGTGATCCACCCACCTCAGCCTCCCAAAGTGTTGGGATTATGATTTCTTATCCTCAATGAAATCAAGGATTCTTTCAACGGATATTTGGAATTACAAACTATTAATGTTGCTTCCCACCACACACACACATATTTCACACTTTGACACCTCCATTAATCTGAAGAAATGATTGATACCAATTCAAATCCTTAGGCTGGCTGTACCTGCCTTTTAAAATATGGTTTTTTGTGGTACATATTCAAAATATGTTGTTGGGTTTTTCAGTCTCTGAAAACCATGAAGCAAAAAACTTGGGCTGAGGAGAAGAGTGGGAGGAGGCAAGGCTACTGAGATGGAGTGGAAGTTTGCTGAGCATTTTCACATGGCCCTTGTTTCCATGGAAACAATTACCCTTGTCTGTACCATTTATAAATGTTTAGAAAAACCTCTTCTGTATTTCTGATCTCAAGGAAAGCCTCCTATGAAACTTCGAATCATCAGCGGGAAACAAAGTTTCACCATGTTGGACAGGATGGTCTTGATCTCTTGACCTCATGATCTGCCCGCCTCGGCCTCCCAAAGTGCTGGGATTACAGGCATGAGCCACCGCGCCCAGCCTAAGAAAGCCTTCTATGACACTTGGAATCATCAGTAGGAAACTATCTTCACACATTAGAAATCTGTAATGAAAGTGGACTAACATTTTGGTCTTCAGAGAATGCTAAATGAAGTAAATGGTGACCATCTTGTAGGATGACAGTTTATCTCATAGCTGGCCATGGATTACATACTTTTAACATTTATTATCTGCTTACTGTATTTCAGGAACCATGATGCAAGGTTTTGTTTTACATCTTATTCCATACTCAGAACAGCTCGGTGTGGTGGTATAGTTATTCTCATCTCCGTTTTACTGATGAGAAACTGGGGCTAAAGACATGAAGTGACTTGCACAATGTCAGCCTGACTCTACTCTTGTTTTTTTTTTTTTTTTTTTTGAGACGGAGTCCGGCTGTGTCGCCCAGGCTGGAGTGCAGTGGTGCAATCTCGGGTCATTGCAACCTCCACCTCCTGGGTTCAAGTGATTCTCCTGCCTCAGCCTCCTGAGTAGCTGGGATTACAGGTGCGCACAATCACGCCAGACTAATTTTTGTATTTTTAGTAGAGATGGGGTTTCACCATGTTGGTCAGGCTGGTCTCAAACTCCTGAGCTCCTGATTCGCCCGCTCAGCATCCCAAAGTGCTGGGATTACAGGCGTGAACCACCGCTCCCGGCTGACTCTACTCTTTCTATGCCTGGCTGTGGCTTCCTGTGAGCTGATCTATTAGGCAGTAGTTGAGATCTTCACTTACCCTGAAATTCTTCTGGCTTTCCACTACTGGTCTGTGAACTGAGTAATGGATGAAGTCAGGAATGAGTCTATTGCATGTGCGCATTTATAGAAGAAACTGCAGTGCCAAGACTCCTTTGGTTTTGGGCTTGCACATGGTATATGGATGAGGCTACGCCAGTGTTCTCTATCTTTATTTCACATAAAATGCAGAGGATTTCAGGCCTGGGTGTAGACCGTCATCATGCATATTGTGTTGTTGCTATGTTTGTAGGCAATAAAGGTAGGTTTAGACCAGCCTTGTCCAACCCACAGCCCATGGGCCACATGTGGCCCCGGATGGCTTGGAATGTGGCCCAACACAAATTTGCAAACTTTCTTAAAACATTATGAGGTTTTATTTTGACTTTTATTAAACTCATCAGCTATCATTAGTGTTAGTGTATTTTATGTGTGGCCCAAGACAATTCTTCTTCCAATGTGCCTCGGGGAAGCCAAAAGATGGGACAGCCCTGGTTTAGACAGTGTTATGGGTTGAAATGCATCTACTAAAATTCATATGTTGAAGTTTTAACTCCCGGTACCTCAAAATATGTCTTAATTTAGACATACATTCTTTACAGCAGTGCAACCTTTTTGACACCAGGGACCGGTTTCGTGAGAGACAACATTTTCACAAACAGGTGGGGAAATGGTTTCAGGATGAAACTGTTCCACCTCAGATCATCAGGCATTACTTGGAATCTCATAAAGACAGCACAATCTAGATCCCTCGCATGTGCAGTTCACAATAGAGTTCATGCTCCCATAAGAATCTAATGCCACTGGTAATGCTTGCTCGCCAAACACTCACCTCCTGCTGCGTGACCTAGTTTCTAACAGGCCACGAGCCGGTCTGGTCCATGGCCTGGCGGTTGGAAACCCCTGCTTTACAGAATTAATCATGCTAAATGAGATCCAATGTGATGGGTGTCCTTATAGAAAATGGAGATTTGGGGCCAGGCGCAGTGTCTCACACCTGTAATCCCTGCACTTTGGGAGGCTGAGGTGGGCAGATCACCTGAGGTCAGGAGTTCGAGATCAGCCTGGCCAATATGATGAAACCCTGTGTCTACTAAAAATACAAAAATTAGCTGGGCGTGGTGGCAGGCACCTATAATCCCAGCTACTCGGGAGGCTGAGGCAGGAGAATCTCTTGAACCCGGGAGGCAGAGGTTGCAGTGGACTGCAACCTCCAGTCAAAGTCCAAGTCCAAGTGGTCGCTTGGACTTTTTTTTTTTTTTTGAGCATATAGATCTGTCAGGGAAAATTGACTTCCTAAATTGCTTTATGCAGAGAGGAACTTTCAAAGGAGTTGATTAACTCCATTTATCAAAAATAACTCTTTCTGCCGCCCTCTATTCCATGTGCCCCTGCTTACTTTCCACTGAACAAATGCCTTGTTCCCTCCATCTCAGCAGCATCTCCCTCTACCTCCTGGCTCCTCATGGAGGACTAGTGTTCCCTCCCCAACATCCCACACTGCCTTAGGGAGCTCCTTCCAGCAGGAATCTGCTCCATCCCTGAAGCACCTGGTCCTCTGAATTTGTTCTTGAATTTGTTCCTGATCATTTCAGAATAAATTAAGCAGGATGAAATGTTTACAAAATGTTTAAAATTTGTTCTTGAATTTGTTCCTGATCATTTCAGAATAAATTAAGCAGGATGAAATGTTTACAAAACATTCATCAGAAAGAAAGGAAGATTGAATGATGCTGCAAGGGAGTTAAACTAGAAGTTGGGGACAAGAGTTCACATCCCATCTACCTCAAAGCAGCTGTGTAAATGTGAGTGATTCCTTTCATCTCCATCTCAGCTGCTATGTTCTTATCTGGAAAAGGAAGAAACTGGATGAAAAGCGCAATTACAATATCAAGGCCTATAGAGATCAGACAGGCAACAGAAATTAGTGCCATATGATGTGTATAAGAACAGGTAGGCATAGAAGCACATTGATAAATGGCAATTAGTGTTCTGCCTCTCTGAGGGATGGAAGGAAGTAGTGGGACTGGGGGTAACTCAGACTGAAGCCCACCTAAAGTGCTCACAATCACTTGGCTGCAGCTGAATTTTGACCTGAAAGCTCAGTGTTGACATGTCATCTGATTTTTCTGAAAAAGTCAGAAATTTAGCTTTCCATGTGAAATCCCATTTTAAAAAATATCTGCCTCATGTTTTAAAAGATCGTCATGCAGGCAAAAGAAAATCCCAGGAAAACCCATCTGTAGGCCATATCTCAGATATGTGACCTCTGGAGTAAATAAACGCTATGGCTTCTATGCTGCAAAGTTCTGGGGCTCCTAGGTTCTGCTAAGAAAATAGGAAGTTGGGGCTAGGCGCGGTGGCTCACGCCTGTAATCCCAGCACTTTGGGAGGCCGAGGCGGGCTGATCACGAGATCAGGAGATCGAGACCATCCTGGCTAACACGGTGAAATCCCGTCTCTACTAAAAATACAAAAAATTAGCCGGGCGTGGTGGCAGGCACTTGTAGTCCCAGCTATTGGGGAGGCTGAGGCAGGAGAATGGTATGAACCCAGGAGGCGGAGCTTGCAGTGGGCCGAGATCGCGATGCAGCGAGATTCTGTCACAAAAAAAAAAAAAAAAAAAAAGGAAGTTGGAATAAATAATCAACTTCCACTATGGCCTGAAGGTTTCTGTCTCTCCAAAATTCATGTGGATACTTAATCCCCAATGCAAATGTTTTAAGAGGTGGGGCCTTTAGGAGATGATTAAGCCATGAGGACTCTGCCCTCCTAAATGGACTAAGTACCCTAATAAAGGGTTCTAGGGAACTAGGCAGCCCCTTGCCCTCTTTCACCATGTGGGGACTCAGTGACGAGGTGTCATCTTTCCAGCAAAGAGCCCTCAACAAACACAAAATCTGTGGATCCTTAGATCTTGGACTTCCCTGTCTCCAGAAATGTGAGAAATAAATTTTTGTTATTTATAAATAATTGAAATACATTTCTGTTTATTTCCATTGTAAGGTGTTTTATTATAGCACCTGGAATTGTGTAAGACAACATCTTAGCTGAGGGTACACTTAATGTGCTTTTTATGTTAGCCCCTTTGAAAGTTAAATCCTTTATTAAAATGATAATGGCAGCCTTGTGTGCTATTAAAATCACACATAATATTTATCATTGGGAGGCTGTATAAAAGTCATTTGTTCAAACATTTGTTGCAATGATAAAATCATAAAAGTATTTGTTACCAGAAGTACTTTATTCATCTTTTAGTTGTTTATTTCAGTGCAGAATCTATCTATCTATAGCCTGGTGGCTCATAGCCAAATGTAAGAACACTGCATGATACTCATTTGAAAGTGCTCCAAATGGGACACTACATGAATGGATTAGGCGCTGACCCTGTTGTTCCCTCTACTATTCCCTACATTTGTGGCTCAAAAGGGAAACACCTCCTCTTGAATCAGCATTTACCTGGGAGCTGCAGGTAGTCCTACCAACTGCTCAGCCCCAGGGCTGCCTCTCAGCCTAAATGGGCATCCTGTGCCTTCCTCTTTTCTTTCTGCAGGTCATAAGGGCTCTTCTCTCCTGCTAAGCTGCCCATATCCACTCCCTCTTCCAGGTGCCTCTTCCTGCCAAGACTGGCCTCTGAATTGGATGTAGCCTCTCCCCTCCCAGCTTCCTTAAAGGCCCAAAATACAAGCACACAGAGTCCATATGTACTTGATATTGCTGTTAATCACTTTGGCAAAAGACAAGGGTCATAACTTTCACCAACCCAGTGTGACACGGTGTCCTGATTTCCTGATTCTTTAGCATCCTTGTCCCAGGACTCTGATTTCCTGCTGTCTTTAGCTAGTGTGTTTTGACCCTCAGCCTTATTTTAAATAAATACATTTTTCAATAGCTTTGGGGGTACAAATGTTTCTCCTTACATGGATGAATTATATAGTGGTGAATTCTGAGATTTTAGTGCACCTATCACCCAAGTAGTGTACATTGTATTTATTATGTAGTTTTTTTTTTCTTAATCCCTAGCCCTTCTGAGCTTCCCGCTTCTAAGTCTCTAAAGTCCATTATATCAATCTGTATGCCTTTGCACACTCATAGCTTAGCTCTCATTTATAAGTGAGAATATACAGTTCTTGGTTTTCCACTCCTGAGTTACTTCACCTAGAATAATAGCCTACAGCTATATCCAAGTTTCTACAATAGACATTATTTTATTTCTTTTTATAACTGAGTAGTATTCCATGGTGTACATGTACCACATTTTCTTTATGCACACATTAGTCAATGGGTAATTAGGTTGATTCCACACCTTTGCAATTGAGAATTGGGGTGCTATAAACATACATGTGCAAGTGTCTTTTTTATATAATGACTTCTTTTCCTTTGGGTAGATATCCAGTAGTGGGACTGCTGTACTGAATAATAGATTTATCTTAGTTCTTTAAGGAAATCTCCATACTGGATTCCATAGAGGTTGAACAAATGTACATTCCCACCAGCAGCATGTGTTTCCTATACCTCATATCCACACCATCATCTATTGTTTTTTGACTTTTAAATAATGTCTGTTCTTAGAGGAGTAAGGTGGTATCTCACTGTGGTTTTACTTTGCATTTCCCTGCTGATTAGTGATTTGGTTTGGGTCTGTGTCCCTGCCCAAATCTCATGTCAAATTTTAATCCCCAATGATGGAGTTGGGACCTGGTGGGAGGTGAACGGATCATGCTGGTGGACTTCCAATTAGGTGCAGTTCTTGTGACAGTGAGTGAGTTGCCATGAGATCTTGTTGTTTCAAAGTTTGTAGCACGTCCACCCTCTCACTTCCTTCTGCTCTGGCCATGTAAGATATGCCTGCTTCCCCTTTGCCTTATGCCATGATTGAAAGTTTACTGACACCACCCCCCCCACCACCACCCCCAGCCATGCTGCCTGTACAGCCTGTGGAACTATAAGCCATTTAAGCCTCTTTTCTTTGTGGATGTGTAGGAGGGTGGGGCTGTTTGCCCAGTGGGAGTTGGGTACCCCTAGCAGGTACCCCTATGAATGATGGATACTCCCAGAAGGATCTGTGAGAAGGACTCAAAAACTTTTATCTCTTTACCTTGTGAGTCTCTTTTATCATCTGTGAAATGGGGATGACCACAGTGCTTCCTTCACTTCGTGGAGCTGTTGGGAATTTCAAGGAGATTCATGCCTTTAAAGCTCCTGGCACAAAGGGAGCCTCCATAGGCCAGCCCAAGTTGTTATCATGATGACTAGGAAGAACTCAGTTTGTGCAGTGTCACAGCACTCTTGGGACAGCTTGGGAAGAAGGGGCTGTGGTGTGGAGCAGAGAGTCTGGCCCTGGTCCTTCTGGAGGGCTCTGTGGTCTTGGTGCTCACGGTCATCTCCCTTAAGCCATCCCCTAGTTCGTGAATCAAGAGGGTTCTTTGGAAACTCAGTGTGTGGTGCTCCAGAACTCAGTCCCATGCTTGTCTGAGTGCAGATGCACGTCCTATAAGCTAGCGGGACTGCAAAAATAGTGAACACCTGCAATGGCATGGACCCTGACAGATTGGAAAAATGTGTACTGCAGAGAACCCACACTCTACCTCACCTACAACATTCACGTGCAAAATCCAATCTCATGACCAAGTCCTCACTTTCCCAGTGGCAGATTCAGGCACACGCTAACCTTGATTGAATCATTATATAGACCCCACTCCAGGTTAAGTCATAAGAAACACCAAGCTACTGGCAAGTATGCACTCCCCATTGTAACTCCAGCCTGAGGAGCTCCCTTGCACTCCTCTGCCTTGAGTTTGGTTGGGAGAGGACGTGCACATCTGTTTGAGTAACTGGACCTGACATGGACAGCATGTGTAGGTCACAGGCACTTCTTCACTGGCTCTTGTTATTCACCACGGTGACTCTTCACAGCACACCGCTGGCATTATTTCCTGAGGAAACAGGCTGAGAGTTAGTGAATGTGCCCCAAGTTACGTAGGTAGCAAGTGGCCCTGCTGGGACTCGAGCCTAGTTCTGTGGACGTCAATGCATCATCCCGACTTCCCCTTTGTTGTAGGTATTATGCGCCTTAACCCAGGCAATTGCTGCATTTGAACCATACAGCACAGATATGGGGGGATGTGAACACTTGGCTGTCTCAGGATGCCTCCTGCTTCCCCCCTAATTAAGACAGCCCCTTTCTCCAATCCATAATAAAGCAAACAGTGAGTGATGATCAGGTGCGATGTTCATGATTTCTATTCCACGTGGCGGGAAGAGGTGATGCTTCATAACTTCTCTCTTCTAGTATTTGCTCTGCTTCTCAGGGGCTCTCACCACATAGTGTTTTAAATCCCAGGATTTGGAGTTAGTCAAACTTTGGTCTGGTTTCCAGCTCTTCCACTTCCTAAGTGTGCCTGGCCTGGGGCCACTCACTTTCACCTATACATCCATCCGTTGAACAAATATTGATGACTCTCTTGATTGTCAAATTGCCACATGTTATTTTATGCTAGAAATGGGGCTAAGGAGATGAGAACATGGTGGATTCTACTCACATGGAGGTCACAGTGCTGAGACAGAGACCGAGCAGTGAGCATATGGGGGTGGAGGAGTGACATACGTGTGACATGGGCAGGGCTATGATGGTGCAGAGAGGAGTCATCCTGCCCCATACCCCTTTCCCCCGTGCTGTTGCTTCTTGAACAGCTTCCTTCTTCACCACTAAAGAAGAGCTCTCCATCCATAAAAGCCCTTCCAGATACAACTTCCTCCATAGACCCAATCTGTCTTCTGAGATCTGTCCTTCTTTGAGCCTCAAAGACATCCTATACCTTCCTTAAAATGCAGTCCGTTGGTCATGCCATATCTCACCTTATTTTCCATGTCTGACTCATCTCAGCGTTCCTCACAGTTCAGTGGCTGGCACAGAAAGAAGTTCAGTAGATGTTTACAGGTTTCAACTGGGAATGCACTCAAATAATTCTGCCTTTCCCAAATGCTTCCTCTGGTATGGAAATTAAATGCAGGGCCTGGAAGAATGAATTCTGGTTCAAAGTGCCACTGAATGTCCATTAATATGATACAGGAGTGTTCGTGACTCTAACTGGTGACCACATGTGATGGTATTGCTGTTTCTAATCCTAGTTATTTAGAAATGCACCCACATTTTTTCATACTGATAAGATTCATCTAGGCAAATGTAAGCATCTTCCTGTGTAATGACAAAATAAATTTAACTCCAAACACTTGCTGAAACAAAACGTTATTAGTGAAAATCATATTTTACTCTATTATTGCCAGTGACTAAGTTCCACTTCCATTGCCAAGTTTAGCAAGGTGGAAACTTTGCTAATTCTAGGCCATTTTTTGGAAACCTGGAAACCTCTCTGCCTCTGTTTTTCTCCTCCTCCTAGAGTCCCCCCAGCAAGGAATGTGGTAACCACGTTCACCTCTAAGACGTCCTTCAAGCTTTTGCAGATATTAGCTTTTGGTTTCCATTGAACAGAAGGGGCTTTGGAGGCAATGTGATGACTCACAGGTGAGAGATGGATTGTGTCCTCCATGGTAGAAACAGAATGGCTGTTGGAAGTGGAGATGTGTATACGTTCATGCAACTGTACCCAGCAGCACATTGTTCTGGTGAATGTACATGTCAAAGGTATTTCCATCCCCTTTCCGTCCTATATTTTCCCAGGCTAGAAATATATGCTTTTTAAAGGGTAAATGTTCTGTAAAATATAAAGCACAATACAAAAGAAGATAGCGATGTAGGAGTAAGTAAACAGCAAGAAAGTGTTGCTTATAATGAAATGATTGAAAAGCCCATTCTAAAACAAAATTGTCAATAGTTCCTAAATATTTATGTTACTGTGGTAATGACCTCAACAGTCTTTAATCAAGGTAAATATGCTTTAGAAACATGTTGGTATCTGCAAAGTGTGAATATACAAAATTGTCATGAGTTGGGAAAAGGAAAGTAAAACATGCTAAGTTTGAGGAGCTTTTTTCATGGAATGTGAACTGGAAGGTGGTGGGAAGGGGTTAGGTGTGATGTTGTGAGATCATTTTTAGACCAGTGTGTCTATTATCAGCTTTATAACACTCCCATTGGGCATTATAATTTCCTGAAATTCATCATTTAATTAAGGCTATAGATTTTGATGACAGCATTTTTTTTTTAAAATGTCAAACAGCATAATGTTTATAGTGAAAAAGAAAACTGCTTGGTGGATACACATTGGTTTGCGGGACGAGGCATTTTAGGGATTCAGCATGGAGTCACCTGTCAAAGGTGTTTTAGTTTCTGTCTTTGAGATGACCTTCAGGTAGTGCCTATCTGTTGAGAGTTCAGAGGATGTTGGAGAGATAATTAGGTAAAACAGCAAGATCTTCTCAGGATACATGAGGGAGTTAAATAAAAATACAGGAGCAATTACAATTTTAGTTATTCGTAATTGTTGTTTGCTAAGTCTTAACATTGTCATTGATAAAATGAAAAAATAAAATATACTAAATATCAATAGACAAAAACCAGTTTTCTTTTCTCCATCCAAATACTTAAATACCTAGCACTGATTTCCAGAACAAAATCCCCCAAATACCATCACTGGAATAAATGAATATTCTTTCAAGTTGTCGGACCACAAGGTAAAAACAAAAAATCCCAATGCTTTTTTTCTTACTCTTTGATATGTACAATTGAAAGTATTTCTCATTGAAAACTAATATTTCCATGCAGCATGTGACATTAAAGCATTTTTCATATTAGGATGGTAAGAAATGATCAGACTCTTTAGCCTTAGGCATTGCAGAGGAAAAAAAAAAAAAAAAAAACTAAGGTGGGAGAGGCGGAGCAAGAAAAGCAGAACAGAAGGCTGCACAGATCAGCCCCCTCGCAAGCACACAAATTTAACAACTATCCACACAGAACGAAACACCTCCATAAGAACCCAAATCGGGGGAACTGCCATAGTACCTGGTTGTATCACTGAAAGAAGCGCTGAAGAGTCAGAAAAAACAGTCTGAAATTGCGGACCCCACCCCTTCCCTAGTCTAGGCAGTGTCAGTGTGCTGTAAAGAGCGTCTCCGGAAGCCGGAAGAGCAAGAGCACAGTAGCTGTGAGACACTGAACTCAGCGCTGTCTCTTACAGGAGAAAGGAAAACCAGTCCAAACTCAGCTGACTCCCACCTCGGAAGGGAGCATTTAAACCACCTCTAGCCAGAGGGAAATTTCCCATCCCAGTAATCAGCGGGGCTGTGGAGGGGTGCACATGACCTACCGAGATACCAGCTGGGGCAGCCAAGGGAGTGCTGGCATCGCCCCGCTCCAGCCCCAGACCGCACAGCTAGCAGCTCCATAAAAGAATCCTTCCTTCCACTTGAGGACAGGAGATGGAATAGTGAGGAGCCCTTTTTTTCTTGCATCTTGAATACCAGCTCAACCACAGCAGCACAGGGCACTGGTCAGGGTTGTGAAGCCCCTGCTCCAGGCACTAGCTCCTAAACAACATTTCTAGACACACCCTGGGCCAGAAAGAAAGTTGCTACCACGGATGAAATGACCAAGCCCTGGCAGCATTCATCACCAGCTAACTGAATAGCCCTTGGTTCCTGAATAAACAGCAGCAATCCCCAGGTACTACATCAAGGACCTCGGGTGAACCTCTGAGACTTACCGGTTTCAGGTATCAGTATGGTAAGAGGGGAATAGGGTAACAAGTGGGCTACTGGGGCCTCCAATTTCAGGACTTGACCATTTGACAGCAATTCTGGACCTGCCCATGACCAGACAGGTGCCCACTGCCCTGAAGGGTGAGTCCCAGGCCTGGCAGCATTCACCATGAGCTGACTTAAAAACCCTGGGGACTTATGGGAGCATCAGTGGTAGTGTTGCCATACTCTCCACGGCCTGTAGTAGGGGTGGCTACAGGGTGAGGCTCCCCTGCCTTTGAAAAACGGAAGGAACGGTGGGAGAAACTGCTTCTTGTGTTTTGAGTTGTGGTTTGAGTGCCAGCTCAGCTGTAGTACAATAGAACACTAGGTAGACTTCTAAGGTCTTTAATTCCTGACTCTGGGATGGCATCTGTGAACCCACCTGGGCGAACTCACTGCCCTGAAAGCAAGGACACAGGCATGGCTAGCTTTGCCACCTGCTGATTATAGAGCCTCAGGGCTTTGAGAAAATATAGGCAGTAGATAGGGAGTGAATACAGCAGACCTTGGGCAAGGCCCAGCTCTGTGCTGACTTCAGGTCTGACCCAGCACAGTCATAGTGTTGGTGGCGAGAAGAGTGTCTGTGTCACTTCACCCCAAGCTTTAGGTGGCTCAGAAAATGGAGAGAGAGACACACAGTTTATCAGGGAGAAAGTAAGGGAAGAGAACAAGAGTCTCTGCCTGATAACCCAGAGATTTCTCCTGGACCTTTTCCAAGACTATCAAGGTGGTACCTCCAGAAGTATGCAAGAACTGAAGCATTACTCGGCTTGGGGTACCCACTAAAGCAGATACAGCTTAAAACAAAACCCCCAAGTCTTTGCAAATACCTGGAAAATATTCCCAAAAAGGATGGTTACAAACAAGCCCAGACAGTGAAGACTACAGTAAATACCTAAGTTTTTAAGGACCAGACACTGAAGAATATCTACTAGCATCAACACCATCCAGGAAAACATAACCTCATCAAATGAAGTAAATAAGCCACAGGGACCAATTCTGGAGAAACAGATATGTGATCTTTCAAACAGAAAATTCAGAGGAGAAATGGGTTGAGTGTGGTGGTTCACGCCTGTAATCCCAAAACACTGGGAGGCTGAGAACCCAAAAAATGGGTTGGGTGTGGTGGTTCATGCCTGTAATCCCAACATTTTGGGAGGCCAAGACAGGTGGATCACCTGAAGTCAGGAGTTCAAGACCAGGCTGACCAACATGGTGAAACCCCATTTCCACTAAAAATACAAAATTATCCCGGCATAGTGACACATGCCTGTAATCCCAGCTACTGGGGAGGCTGAGGCCAGAGAATTGCTTGAACCCAGGAGATGGAGGTTGCAGGGAGCCGAGATCACACCATTGCAGTCCAGCATGGGCAACAAGAGTGAAACTCTGACTCAAAAAACAAAAAAACAAAACAAAACAAAAAACAAAAACAAAAAAATAACAGCTGGGTTGATAAAACTCAAAGAAATTCAGTGTAACACAGAGAAGAATTCAGAATTCTATCAGATAAGTTAACAAGTTTCAAATAATTAAAATGAATCAAGCAGAAATTCTGGAGCTGAAAAATGCAAGCGATAGCCCGCAGAATCTCTCAAACTCTGTTAATAGCAGAATCAATCAAGCAGAAGATAGAATTAGTAAGCTTGAAGACAGGCTATTTGAAAATATACAGTCAGAAAAGACTAAAGAAAAACGGAGAAGAAAGCAATGAAGCATGACTACAGAATTAGAAAATAGCTTCAAAAGGACAAATCTAAGAGTTATTGGCCTTAAGGAGGAGGTACAGAAACATATAGGAGTAGAAAGTTTCTTCAAAGGGATCATAATAGAGAACTTCCCAAACCTAGAGAAAGATATAAATATCCAAGTACAATAATGTTATAGAACACCAAGCAGACTTAACTCAAAGAAGGCTACTTCAAGTCATTTAATAATCAAACTCCCAAAAACCAAGGATAAAGAAGGGTTCCTAAAGCAGCAAGATAAGAGAAACAAATAACATCCAATGGAGCTCCAATATGTCTGGCAGCAGACTTTTCAGTGGAAACCTTACAGGCCAGGAGACAGTGGCATGACATATTTAAAGTGCTGAAAGAAAAAAAGCTCTTTTACCTTAGAATAATATATCTGGAAAAAAAAAAAATCCTTCAAACATGAAGGAGAAATAAAAATGGTCCCAGAGTAAGGAAAGCTGAGGGATTTCATCAACACCAGCCCTGTCCTACAAGAAATGTTACAAGGAGTATTTCAATCAGAAAGAAATGGACAGTACTGAACACTAAGTAATCAACTGAAGGTACAAAACTCAGTGGTCATTGTAAGTACACAGAATAACAGAGTATTATAACAAAGTAACTGTAGTGTGTAAACTACTCTTATTTTAAGTAGAAAGACTAAAGGATGAACCAATCCAAAATAAAAAGCACAACTTTTCAAGACATAGTCAACACAATAAGATACGAATAGAAACAACAAAAAATTAAAAAGCGGTGGGACGAACTTAAGGTGCAGTTTTATTAGTTTTCTTTTTGTTTGCTGTTTGTTTATGCAGATAGTCCTAAACAAATATAAGATTAAAAATAATGGTTTATAAGATATTATTTGTAAGCCTCATGGTAACCTCAAACCAAAGAACATGCAATGTATACACAAATGTATAAACGAAATATTATTAGAACTAATGAGAGAGATAGGTCCCAACACCATAATGGCTGGAAGCTTCAACACCCTACTTTCAGCATTGGACAGTTCTTCCAGACATAAAATCAACAAAGAAACATCATACTTAGTTATAGACCAAATGGATCTAACAGACATTTACAAAACACTTCTTCCAAGGACTGCAGAATACACTTTCTTTTACTCAGCACATGGATCCTTCTCAAGGATAGAATATGTTAGGTCATAAAACAACTTTTAAAACATTCAAACAAATTGAAATAATATCAAGCATCTTCTCTGACCACCAAAAAATAAAACGGGAAATTAATAACAAGCAGAATTTTGGAAATTATACAAATACATAGAAATTTTTTTTAAATGCTCCTGAATGACCCATAGGTCAATGAAGAAATTAAAAAGTAAATTGAAAAATTTCTCAAAATAAATGATAATGGAAATACAACACACCAAAACCTATGGGATACAGCAAAAGCAGTAATAAGAGGGAAGTTTATAGCTATAAGTGTCTACATTAATAAAGAGGAACAACTGCAAATAAATAATCTTATGATGCATCTTAAAAAACTGGAAAAATAAAATCCAACTGAACCCAAAATTAGTAGAAGAAAAGAAATAACAAAGATCAGAGCAGAAATAAATGAAAGTGAAATGAAGAAAATCAAAAGACTATCAATGAAACAAAAAGTTGGTTTTTTGAAAAGGTAAACAAAATTGATAAACCTGTAGCCAGACTAAGTAAGGAAAAGGAGAGAAGATGAGATAAATAAAATCCAAAATTAAAAGGAGACATTAGAGCTGATACTGCAGAAATTCAAAGGATCATTAGTGGTGACTACAGGTAACTATATGTCAATAAATTGGAAAATCTCCCTGAGATGCATAAATTCTTACCCACACAACCAAGCAAGTTTGCATGAAGATATCCAAAACCTGAATAAACGAATATCATATAACGAGATAAAAGCTGTAATAAGCAGTCTCCCAGTAAAGGAAAGACTAGGACTTGATGGCTTCACTGTTAAATTTTACCATAAATTTAAAGAACTATTACCTATCCTACTCAAACTATTCCAAAAACTGGAGGAGAAGGAAATACTTTCAAAGTCACTCTAAAAGGCCTGTTTTGCCCTGATACCAAAATCGGACAAAGACACATTAGAAAAAAAAAAAAAAAAAAAAAACCTGCAGGCCAATATGTCTGATGGATATTGATGGAGAAATCATCAACAAAATACCAGCAAATAAAATTAAACAATACATTAGAAAGATCATTCATCATGATCAAGTGGGATTTATTGCTGGGACGCAAAAAAGGTTTCAACAAGTACAAATCAGCCAATGTGATTCATCATATCAACAGAATTAAGGCTAAAAATCATATGATCACTTCACTTGATGCTGAAAAGACATTTGATAAAATTCAAAATAACTTCATAGTAAGAATCCTGAAAAAAACTGGGTATAGAATGAACATACCTCAACATAATAAAAGCAATATATGTCAGACCCACATCTAGTATCATACTGAACGGAAAAATGTGAAAGCCTTTTCTCTATGATCTGCAACATGACAAAGATGCCTACTTTCACCACTTGTATACAGTGGTAGAAGTTCTAACTAGAGTAATCAAACAAGAGAAAGAAATAAGCAGTATTCAAATTGAAATGGAAGAAGTCAAATGATCAGTGTTTGCAGATGATATGATCTTATATTTGGAAAAACCTAAGGACTCCACCAAAAAACTCTCAGAACTCATAAACAAATTATATAAAGTTGCAGGACAGAAAATCAACATACAAAAATCTGTAGCATTTCTATATGCCAACAGGGAACAACCTGAAAAATAAATTTAAAAAATCATTCCACCCACAATAGCCACACATAAAATTAAATACCTAGGAATTAACTTCACCAAAGAAGTGGACAAACTGTATAATGAAAAGTATAAAACACTGATGAAAGAAGTTGAAGATGACACCAAAAAAATGGAAATATATTCCATGTTAATGCACTGGGAGAATCAATAATTTATCATGTCCATACTACCCAAAGCAATCTACAGATTCAATTCAATGTCTATCAAGGTACCAATGAGATTCTTCATAGAAATAGAAAAACCAATCCTAAAATTTTTATGGAATAACAATAGATCCAGAATAGCTAAAGCTACCCTAAGCAAAAAGAACAAAACTGGAGGAACCACATTACCTGACTTCAAACTATACTACAGAGCTATCTTAACCAGAACAGAATGATACTGGTGTAAAAACACGCTTATAGACCAAAAGAACACAATAGTGAACAAATCTGCATGCCTACAGAGAACTAATTTTTCAACAAAAGTACCAAGAACATAACTGGTTAATAGACAGTGTCTTCAATAAATGGTGCTAGGAAAACTGGATATCTATATTCAGAAGAATGAAACTAGACCCCTATCTACTGCTGTATAAGAAAATCAAATCTAAATAGATTAAAGACTTAAAACTAAGATCACAACCTGTGAAATTATTACAAGAAAACATTGCGGAAAATCTCCAGGACATTGGTCTGCACAAAAATTTCTTCAGCAATATCTTACAAGCACAGACAACCAAATCAAACATGGAGAAATGAAATTACATCAAGTTAAAAAGCTTCTGTGAACTATTAATAAAGTGAAGAATCAACCCACAGGATGGGAGAAAGTATATGCAAACAAACCATATGACAAGGGATTATTAACCAAAATATAGAAAGAGTTCAAGCAACTCTATGAGAAAAAAAAAAACTCTAATAATCTTATCAAAAAATGGGCAAAAAATTTGAATGAACATTTCTCAAAGGAAGACATAAAAAGAGCAAACAGGAGTATGAAAAGGTGCGCAACATCATTGATCATCAGGGAAATGCAAATATAAAGTACAATGAGATATCATCTCATCCCATTTAAAATGGCTTTTATTCAAAAGACAGGCAATAACAAATGCTGGCGAGGATGTTGAGAAAATACAACTCTTCTACACTGTTGGTGGGAATATAAATTAATACAACCATAGTTTGAAGGTTCCTCAAAAACCTAAATAGAGCTACCATGTGATCCAACACACCTACTGTTGGGTATATACCAAAAAGAAAGGAATTCATTATGTTGAAAACATATCTGTACTCTCATGTTTGTTGCAGCACTGTTCACAATAGCTAAGAGTTGGAAGCAACCTAAATGTCCACCAATAGATAAATGAAGAAAAAATGGGGTACATATACACAGTGGAGTACTATACAGCCATAAAAAGAATGAGATCCTGTCATTTGCAACCACATAGATGGGAGTGGAGATCATCAGGCTTAGTGAAACAAGCCAGGCACAGAAAGACAAGCATCACATGTTGGCATTTATTTGGAGGATCTAAATAACAAAACAATTTGACCTAATGTACATAGAGAGTAGTAGGATGGTGACCAGAAGATGCAATCTGTATTTAGGGGTTGGGGGGAAGGTGGAGAAAGTTATGAGTATAAAAATAGAAAGAGTGAGTAAGACATACTATTTGATAATACGACAGAGTGACTGCAGCCAATAGTAACTTAATTCATTTCAACATAACCAAAAGAATATTATTCGTTTGTTTGTAACATAAAGGATAAATTCATGTCGGGATTATTCTTTATTGCATGCATGTATCAAAACACCTCATGTACCCCATAAATATATGCACCTACTATGTACTCACAAAAATTAAAAATAAAAATTAAAAAGACAAAAAGTTAAAATGTTGAGCACTGTAGACAATTTCTGTCTACTCAAAATGTTTGATTTTCAGGAGTCAGTTTTCTTTTCTGTCAGGCTGGAGATTACTTCAGAATACTTTTTCAATATGCCAGATATGGAATATAGTTTTGGGTTGGCATGTAGAACAATTTTCTTCAAAGAGCACAGAATGAAGACCATGGTCTTTATATCCCTACGACTATCCCAGTGCTTGAGATAGAATGTGGTCCCTCTTTAGAGTTGCTGAGAGACTTGCTGGTCTTTGTTTCGTAGCTTATTTCTGTCTAAAGAATCCTATTTCTGGGCTAATACCCCATCTTAAACCAACAGCTTTGTTCTCAGGTGCTAGTATTTTCCCAGTGGTAATAGAATCAGAAGGAAGAACCATGGTAGTTCAAGGCAGGATAGCCCCACCACACTCGTATTCTCCCAGTGGTAATGGAATCAGAAGGAGGAACCACGGTAGTTCAAGGTAGTACAGGCCCACCACACATAGTTTTACACTGTGGAGTGGTAAGTCTGATTGGCTTGAATCATAATATTGTCTAAAGTTTAAAGGAATGATAGTATCTTTAAAGGTGAGGATTACAGAATCATAGCATATTTTTTTAAAATGACATTGGTTGTTCCAATTTACTCATTCTACAGCTGAGGGATCTGAAGCCTACAGAAGGTATGCAATTTACCCAGAGTCCCAGAAAGAATATGAGATTTAGGGCAGATTGAACTAGGTTTGAACACTGTTTTACAATTACTGAGTTACTGAGCTTCCCTGGGCCTCAATTTCCTCTCCAGTAAATCAGACCCCCATGATGATATCTACCTCCTGGGACTGTTGTGAGTATTGCACCTCGGCTAAACATCTTCCCTCTGCTTTTCCAGATTCACTCACCACCCTTCTTCACCTGCTCTGTCCTAGGAGGCTATTTAGAAAGGATTCTCTCAATGGGCTCCTGGACTCTGATGTCCACTGGGTTTGGCTAATGGGGAGCTCCAAGGACAGTCAGAGGTGGAAGGAAGGAAGGGGAGTGAGGGCTGTGGACTTATTCTCCTGGCTCCATCCCTGTGAGTCATCTCGGGCTGGATAAATCTCATTAGAGGTCACTGTTCTTCTCAAGATATCTATTTCCTCATGACTATTGATCATTTCTGGTTCTAGTAACCACTTCCTCCCTGCTCTCATTCCTCTAGGTCTATAGTGATGGCAGCTGCAACAAGCACTATCTCTAATGGTCTCCCTGCATCCACTTGTTTGTAAATGGTTTCTTTGTAGATAAATATTGGTCAAATTACTCCATTTTGGATGCACCATCTGTTTCCTATTTGACTTTGAAACCATATGCTTAGAACAGAGACTGGCATATAGTAAGTTTTTGGTGTATGGAATCTATTGCTTGTAGTAATATTAGTAGCAGCGTAGAGGTAGTAGTAGTTGCAGTGGAGGTAATGGTGCTGGTATTTTTCAAAGCCACTCATTCAGTCACATGCGAAGCCAGTAGCAGGTTGTATCCCTCTTCCATACTCAGCTCTTTCTCGTTGATTGCTCCTCACCCATCTGTGCTCCAGAGGAAAACATATGGTTGGCCTCTAATTGCTTGCTCTTTGTGGCCACAGATTGGGGCAAATCCCAAGCAGATCCTATCCTATATCTGGTACTTTATGTGGTGTTTAAACCTGCCTTAGACAGCTAAAAATTGTGAAAAAAAATTATTAAAAAATGTAGCTGAGGGTTATTATTATAACTAAAGTAGTGTCAGTTTATAATATCACTTGTACAAAGGCCCAAAAACAAGAAGTAAAAGGGTGCCCAGGACTCCCCTGCTTCTTGTCCTAGTTGCATCTCTGATTTACAGTGTGACATGGGAGAGTCACTTTGAGTATGTTCCACAACCTGATATGATAAAGAAGAATACTCTTGAAAACTGAACACATCAGAAATAAAAAGTTCAATACAATGAACTCATTGTACACTGATGACCTTTACATTTTTATTATTCATTTTGCTTGAAAACATAATCACTAAGGCTTTCAATAGGATAAATAGGAATTATTTTATAAAGTCAGTTGTAATCTTCCAATAGAAATATGCACTAAATGTTTTCCTAACATTTGGATTAATTTTCCTTGGATAGTGATATACCCATCAAAACATTTTTTGGTAAACAAATTCAGAAAACAATTTTAAAAGGTAATAAAGTAATTGAAAGCTGTTATTTTCAGCAATTGTAATCAGTTTCTGACCTACTCTATTTGATGTGGCCTTTTGGTGTTTTGTTTTGTTTTGTTTTTTCTATAACATGACATGACAGGGTGTTATTCTCACTGTTAATTGCAGACAAGAGTACAAAAAATTATTCGAAGTTAGCTTGTGAGCATTTAATACATGGAACTGTTGAACTCTTGACAACATCTGAGGTTTGCTAAAAAAATTATGTACGTTAATACCAATCTTCTTTTGGTTCATTTGTGTTTAGATGACCGTTATGGGAATGCAATAAATTGGTTGTGTCTGGAGGTCAGCAGCGTATTTTGCTAGGCCTCTCTTGATTTTATGGTGTATGAAGTAAAGATATGTGACCTTGATGAACACTGAAACAAAATTCCAGGGTCTGTTTCTCTTGTGTTTTGTTTTTTAAATTTATTTTCCATTATCAAGTTTTGTTATTTCCTATAGAGGATGAGACAAGTGTCAACCTGTGGGAGGAACCTAGGGCCACGCCTTCTCTATATTTGGTCCTCTCTGATTGTCTTTTAAAATATCTTTAGCTTTTTATTTTGAAACAATTATAAGTTCATTAGAAGTTTCAAAGATATATACATGGAGTCCTTATGTACCTTTCAACCAGTCTCTCCCAATAGTACACTCTTCAGTACACTACCACATTACACTATCAAAACTAGAACACTGACATTGATACAATCCAGAGCTTTTTAAGATTCAACACTTGTCTTTTGGCTATTCTAGGCACATTACATTTCCATATGAATGTTGTAATTATCTTGTCAATTTCTATTAAAAAGCTATTTTAGAATTTTGGTTAGAATTAAGTTGAAACTATAGATGAATTTGGAAATAACTGCCATCTTACAATATTAATCATCTAACCAAAAATCAAAGAATATATTTTAATTTTTCTATGCCATTAATTTATCTTTGCAATTTTTTTGTAGTTTTCAGCGTACAAGTCATTTACATCTTTGTTCAGATTTGTCCCTGAGCCTTACTATTTTTAGTGATATTTTAAATTGCAATTGTTCTTAGTTTCAACTTTCAGTTGTTGAAATTAACTTCCAGTCCACCCTAGGACTACCACTGGCTGAAACACTGTCTCTTCTAATATATAACTTTTAATATATAAACATACAATTGATGTATATGTTGATCTCTCACTCTGCAATGTTGCTAACCTCAATTATTGTAGAAGCATTTTTTTAGATTGACTTTTCTACATATACTCTCAGGTAGTCTTTGACAAAAGATCCTTTTACTTCTCCCTTCCAATCTGAATGCTTTTTTTTTTTTTTTTGGCACTGGACACGACCTCCAGTACAAAGCTTAACTACGCCCACACTGGTGCACATGTTGGTCTTAGATTGTAGTATCCTGCATGTAACAACTTCCAGCACTTGAATATCCACTCCTTCCCCCACCCACATACTGGCAGAATTCATGTTGGGAGACTACATTTACTATGAACATACACCCCCCATTTGAAACAAGACTAGAATACACAGTAAAGAATGTTTATTCACTAAAGTTCTGACAGACTGAAGGCCATTGTTTCAGATTCTACATGGACATTGCGCAAAAGAACATGGGTTGAAATTTGCCTGGCAGTAGCCTAAAAGTAAATGGTCTTCAAGGTGCATTTGAAGGAACTATAGGAGGGAAATGGGATAATTTATTATTATTATTAATTAATAATAATTAAATGTAACTAGTAATTAATAACTAAATGTAGCCACACTAGCTTGGAGGGATTTGAGGTGAGACATGTAAAATACTAGGGCATGGTGGGTGCTGGAAGACAAAAGAATGAATCACTTACTAGGAATGGCTGTGGGGAAGGGCTTGAAGGAACCATCCTCTCGCTTCCATGTGAACCATGAACATTAAACATGGAGAAATGAGGAGCGGCGGCAGATCCGTTTGGGATGCATCGTCTTCAGGGGATGCCGAAACAACAACAGCATTTGGTTTCCTCTACACCCCTTTCCCCTCCCCCGCAAGCCCAGGGAGTGGGCAGCAGTGGTGCTTTGTGATGCCAAAGCCACCCTAGGACTGCCATTGGCTGGGACGCCGCCTGTATGATCAAACAAAGCTCAAGGGCGTGGCTTTGCCTTGTCACCAGGAGGGTATATATAGGGAGGGCAAGAGCTCTGGGACATCTCCCTGGGAAGCTTCAATATAGCTGTGGAAGTCTGGACTCTACAAGAGCCTACTATAGACATTCTACAACCAACCACAATCATGGAACAGCCAACTTCAAGCACCAATGGGGAGAAGAGAAAGAGCCCCTGTGAATCCAACAACAAAAATGATGAGGTAAGATTGTTAGGTTTTGAAGGGAAGGCATGGGTGAAAGAAAGACACACAGGGCAGGGGCGGCTCAAACAGCAACACAGGAATACTGCAGACACCTGTGGAAGTGGGGGACCTGCTTAATGCCAGAGCCCACCGCTGCTTACAGGCTGGGGTGCTTGTAGGTATGGGTGGGAGGGGCCTGGGCAGTATGGCTTCCTGCCTGGCAGGATATTGATAAGATGGTTTTATGATCAGGCTGTTTGGCCCTTTTTCCAGTGGGATGCCATTATGGTGTTTCTTGGAACTTTGCCCAGCAAGATATGATAGGAAAATTTCTTTAGTTGGGCCTTTGTCCGCCTTGTGTTACGATGATTAGGTAAGATTTTTCTCCCAGCCCGAACCCCCATGGAATGTTTCACTTTGACCAAAGTCTGCAAAATAGCAGGGGGCTTACTAAATGGTGGTTTGGACTCGCATTCTTTGCCTTCTACTTTAGTATAAAAGGAAGAGGGGCGTTGTTGAGTATCTGGCTGCCTCCTGCTGGATAGGGGAGCTCTAATCAGGGTTTGGGTTTTGAAGCAGTGGGTGTTGGACTTCAGAGTGGTTTTCCTGGGGGCACTGGTACTGGACTTGGCAGAGGAGAAGGATGGTATCCATGTGTTGCTGGGTGGCTGCGTGGACGAGGGAGTTTGGCCTTCGGGAGATAAAGCAGGATATGAAGGTGAGTATACATGGGCCAATTGTAGTATGAGGAGGAGGAAGATTAAGGGCCCTAAGAAAGGGGCCACCTGCTATCCCAGTGCTGAGTGCAGCAGAGGTGTTTAGTTCTGCTAACACTAGAATGAGATGTAGAGCCTGCTTAGTGTGTGTGGAGGAAGATGAGACAGAAGCTACTAAAGGAACCTGGATGGTCTGCGTGTTAGGCAAAATGTTAATGTTTAGATTCGCAAAAAGTTGTACGTTATGGTGGTTAACAAAACTTGTAGGTTATGGTGGCAAGCCATGAGAAGGTGGGGGTTGAATTCTGCACAAACCCTTTGTTTTAACTTTTATATTTTTCCAAGTTGAATAGCTGCCAGCAAGGGTAGCCCCTCTGAGGGCCTGATAGGAAATGGTGGTGGGGGAGGAGGTGAAGGCTGTGTGGTTTTGGAGAGAGAGGGAGAAATGGGTTTTTGTAACTATTAGCCACTGTGGTCCTGACAGGGCAGAAGGATACAGGTTGCAGTTGAGGGAAATGTTTGTGGATTTTTTCCAGGGAGCACCTTTGAGTTGGATACATGGAGAGCGGTGCCGTCAGAGAGGGGAGGGGTTGGTAAGAGGTGTTTTATGAAATCTGACTGGTAACATCTTCAGTTAAGAGGCTATGAGGCGAAGGAGGGTGACAGCCCTGTGTGTGACTGTGTGGGTGGATTTGATGGATTGGGGGGAAAAGGTGTTTAGCCGAGCAAGATTATAAACAGGTTGGGGAATGAATTGGTCAATTGGGTGAGATGCAGGTTTATTTTGGACCAGGTTTATGTGGCCAGGTTGACAGGAAGGGCTGTGAACTAATGGATTTGTGTGGACAAACAAGTTTAACAGTTGGAAGTAAAAGGGGAGTGTGACTGATTTAACGGGCAATGTGTGAGGCTGATGAAGGGGGCTCAATTGTTAGACATTCAGGGTGGGCACTTAGAATATCCCACAGACAAAGAGGACAAAGGAGAAAAAGGAGATTTGAGTAGGAGTGAAATTTTGGAAGGTGCCCTGCAGTCTTACCTCCTGCATTAGTGTGAGAAACTGGCAGGACTATTCAGGGACATGGGGAAGGGAAACCAGGAAAGATCTGAAATCAAGTAGGAGGTAAAATATTGGAAATTGGCGACGGAGAGTGTTATGGACTAGGGCATTTGTACTGGCAACTTCTGGAATTCTTGTTAAGTGCAGTGAGGTTGGTCCTGTGAGGGAAGGAGAATAATTTGGGGGTGAACAAATCTCAACATGTGGATCTGGTGCTCTTTTTAGTTTGGAATGGTGCATTCAGTGTGGAAAGGATGTTAGCTTTGCCCCAGTCAGAGTAGTTAGGATAACCTGGTGAGGACTCATCCACACAGGTTGGAGAGGGGAGGAGGAGGAGTCTGTGATTCAGACCCAGTCCCCTGGTTGTAGGGACAGGGAGGAGTGTTTTCAGGATGGACGTTTAGGCTGGGTCAGTAAGCATTTGCATACTGTCTCATTAGGTGTTGGGTGAGGTGTAACGCCGGCCAAGTATTCCATATAGAAGGGGGAGAGAATACAGGGAGATTCTGGAGGATAAAGGGGCATTTGTACATGAGCTTAAATGGGCGTACACTGAGGGGCTTTTGGGAAATGACTCATAAACGCATGAGGAACAGTGGGAGAAGTGAAGTCCAGGCCATTTTATCCTTTAGGGAAGGTTGGTTAGTTGTTGTTTTTTATACAATTTTTCCTGAAGATTGGGAGTGGTAAGGAATATGCAAAGCCCATTTAATGTTTAGAGCCTTTATCAGCTGTTGGTTAAACTGTGAAACAAATTGGCCCATTGTTTGATTGGATGCAAAACGGGAGTTTAAACCGGTGGATAATATGGGTGGAGAGAATAGAAGCGATGGTGTGCGTCTTTTCGGTGGTGGTAGGAAAAGCTTTTATCCATCCAGAGAATGTATCTACCATTGTCAGAATGTAGAGGAATCATTTTATGGGGGGCATGTGAGTGATGTTGATTTGCTAGTCCTGCCCTGGTAAGTGTCCTCAGGCCTTGTGGTTGAAAAGGAGGTGGTTTGATAGCTTCCTGAGGGGAAGTTTGAGTGCAAAGGGAGCATGCCTTAGTAATATGTTTGAGATGGGCAGCTATGGTGGAAGAATGTATATAAGTTTTTAAAAGCTGGAGTAGGGGCAGTAACCGGCATGGAAATGGTTGTGCACATATAAAAGAACAGATAGTTTTTAAAACTTGGGCAAGACACTTTATCATTGAGGTAGAACCATTTTTTCCTGAATGACACCAGTCCTGGCAATTGGGATTTGTTCCTCCTGGGTATATACGGGGTGTATGCTGGGAAAAATGAGCAATAACGATGGGGTTGTAAGGGCTGCCTGCCAGGCTGCTGAATTCTCGGTTATGGCATCTGTAGCCTTCCGGTGTCCCTTGCAATGGATAATGGTGGCCATCAGTGGTAGTTTATCCACCCCCAGCAGCTTATGTATAGGTTTGCCATTTCTTATGGGGGTTCCTTTTGCAGTTAGGAAACCCTGTTCCTGCCAGATTAAGGCATGAGAGTGTAGGACATGGTATGCATATTTGGAATTGGTGTAAATGTTGACCCTCTTTGCCTTTGCTAGGGTGAGGGTCCTGGTTAGGGCAACTAGCTTTTCCTGTTGAGAGGTAGCATGGGGTGGGAGAGCACTGGATTCTAGGAGTTTATTTTCAGCAATGATGGCATAGCTAGCTGCTGGACATGGGTCCCTAAAAGAGCTTCCATTAATTAACCAGGTATGTGTTCCCTGCAAAAGGGCACCTGAAATGTGTTCGAAGTGGGAGGAGAGGGAGTCTAAGAGGTCCAGACAGGAGAGAGAGAGCTTAGAGTCAGAAGTGCTTACAGGAAGGAGGGTGGCTGAGTTGAGAGTTTTATATCTCTGGAAGGTGATCAGAGGGTTACCTATGAATAAGGCATGTACCTGCTGAAAGTGGGATGGTGGGAGGGATAGAAGAAATTGATGGTTTATGAGGTCCTGTGGGTAATGGGAAGATGCAATAGTAATGTGTTGGTAGAGAGGGAGTTTCCGTGCCTCTAAGGCCAGCGATGTGGCCACACCCAAGATTTTTAGTCTGAGTGACCAGCCTTGGATGACAGAGTCCAGTTGTTTTGAGAGATGTGCAATGGCTTGTGCGGCGTCGCCGTATGTTTGGCAGAGTAGTCCAAGAGCAAGGCCTTGGTCGGAATATACATACAAAGTACAGGGCTTGGGATTGGGCAGTCCCAGTGCCAGTGCAATTAAAAGGGCATTTTTTAGTGTAGTTTAGTTTAGTTTTGTTTTTGTGGGAATTTATGGGATAAGCTGGGTTTGGGGGTTTTAGGATAAGCCCATGAGAGGCTATGTAGAGCGCCTTGGCCAGCAAGTCAAAGTTGGGAATTCACAGCCAGAAGTATCCCACAAGGCCCAAGAAGGAGGGGAGGTCCTTTTTTGTGTGTGGGGAAGGGGCATGTCCCAAATTAGCTCCTTTCATTGGGTTGGGATGGTTCGAGAATTAGGGGTTAGGACAAACCCATGTTTGTGCTACCTGAGATTTTGTGGGTTAGGCCCAATATCCTCGATTATGGAGGAAGTTTAAAACCTGAGTGGTGTGTTGAATGGACAGGTTAAGGAAGGGGCTACAGAGAAGGAGGTCATTGACGTATCGGAGGAGGGCACTAGGAAAAACAGGAAGTTCAGCTAGGTCCTTGATGAGGGCCTGTCTGAATAGGTGGGGGCTATCCCGGAACCCCTGTGGGAGTATAATCCATGTTAGTTGGGTGGACATGTGAGTACTAGGATTTGACTAAGTTAAAACAAAGAGACTTTGGTAAGCTGGGTTTAAGGGAATAGTGAAATAGGCATCTTTTAGCTCCAACACAGAGGAGTGTGTGGTAGATGTAGGAATATGGGAGAGTAGAGTATATGGGTTGCAGACCACCAGATGGATTGGTACCACTGCCTGGTTAACAACTTGGAGATCCTGGACAAAGGAGTAAGTCTTGTCTGTCTTTTGGAAAGCCAGAAAAGGGGTGTTGTGGTGAGAGTTGACAGGCTTGAGAATTTGAGCTTGCAAAATTTACAGATAATAGGTTTTAGGCCCCTAAGCAAGGCTGGATTAAGGATATGTTAAGACTGATGAAGGAAAATGGAGGGGTTTTGAAGAGTTATTTTAACTGGGATGTGATGTGTGGCTATTGTGGGTTTAGAAACATTCCAAACTTCAGAATTAACAGAAGGTAACAGGGTAGATACTGAGGATGAGTGGGAGAAGAGGGAAGCATTTGGGTGTCAGAGTAAAATAAAAGTTGTAGAATTGTAGGAGCCACATTGCATGGAGACCTGGGATTGACTTAATATGTCCTACCCCAAGATACATGTAGGGGATTGAGGAATAACCAGGAAACAGTGGGTGAAGAGGGGTGTTGAATAGGTTGTATAATAAAGGACCAGTCTGGGGGCTGGGCGCGGTGGCTCACACCTGTAAACCCAGCACTTTGGGAGGCTGAGGTGGGCAGATCATGACGTCAGGAGATTGAGACCATTCTGGCTAACATGGTGAAACCCCATCTCTACTAAAAATACAAAAAAAAAAAAAAAAATTAGCCAGGCATGGTGGCGGGCGCCTGTAGTCCCAGCTACTTGGGAGGCTGAAGCAGGAGAATGGTGTGAACCTGGGAGGCAGAGCTAGCAGTGAGCAGAGATCGCGCCACTGCACTCCAGCCTGGGCGACAGAGCGAAACTCTGTCTCAAAATAAATAAATTAATCAATTAATTAATTAAAGGACCAGTCTGTTTGTGCCTAGAGGCGATTCCATTGATTCTCACAACAGAGATCGAAGAACTGAAAAAGGGTCCAGAATATTCTGGTAAAACTGAGTAACTAGTTGTCCTATTGAGTATCCAATAGGAAAGACATGGGCTTACCAGAGACTGATAGCATTACCCTGGGTTCTGTGGTGGTGATGGCGGTGGGGGCGGTGGACTCCAGGCCCCATCAGACTTCAGGTACAGGTGGTGAAGCAGGATGAAGAGTTTTACTGAGCACAGTCTGACTTCCAGTGTTGCTTGATACCACAGATGGGGCAAGGTTTCCAGAGTGTCCTGGGATTGGGTAGACTTTTTCCTAGTGTCCATGTTGGACGCACTTACAACAGGCTCCTGGAGTTGACCGTTGCCAAGTTGAGGAATTCTGTATGCCTTGGGAACCCTGTTGAGTGGCAGCTATCAGCATGTGGTATTTAGCCTGGTCCCTTTTTAGGTTTGGGGTTTTTAGTTCTTCCTCTCTATTCTTAAAGACCTTAAAGGCCACTTTGATTAAGTCTCTTTGGGAGGTTTGAGGGCCATCCTCCAGTTTTTAAAGTTTCTTTCAAATGTCTGGGGCTGACCGGGAGATAAAGTGTAAATGGAGGTCGATTTTCCCCTTATTGGTATCAGGGCTTAAGGTGGTCTATTTAGTTGTGACCTTTGAAAGGCGGGAGATGAAAGGAGCAGGGGCAGCTTTATTTATGCCAGCTAGAAGGCATGATATCGTATGGCCCGGTTTCTGTCTGTCTACGGAAGTCGCCTGAAAATTCCAACTGGGGTCAGTTCTGGGGACAGCTACGGTTCCTATTGGGTTATGAGAAGCATCTTGTTGGTGGAGGGTGTTCTCATGGGCCTGGGTGCCAATAAAGATGTGTTCCCTGTCCTCCAAGGTGAGGGTAGAGGAGAGGATGACATATATGTCATGGCAGGTAAGGCCATAAGATTTAGAGAAGTAGAGAAATTCCTTGTGGAAGGAGGTAGGATCCATTGAAAAGGAGCCAAGTCTCTTTTCACTATGGGAGAAGTCAGCTAGAGAGAAGGGAACTTGAATTCAGATTATGCCTTCAGCCCTCGCGACCTCCTGCAAGGGAAGGACTTTGGAAGACCTTTGGACACGTGCCTGGTTTTCGGCAAAAGAGGGCTGGGCATGAGACCTGGTTTGAGGTGGAGAAGGAAGGGGGATGGAGGGCGACAATAAGGGGGTGGAGGAGCCGGATCCGAAGGAGAAGGTGGAGGGATTGGTGGTGGGCAGGAGGCAGAGGAAAGGGTGTGTTGGCCAGGTTGAAATTCAGAGGAGGAAGCCTTGTCTGTAGGAGGAGGCATTTTGGGGGGTTTCTCCTTGAGGAGGAATATTTGAAAAGGTGAATAAGATTGGCAGAGAGAGAGAGTGAGGCATGAAAGAAGATAAGCAAAGCACTTCAGATCATTTACCATTGTGTTGGAGAAAGTTTTTTAGATTATGTTGAATTTGGAAGTTGAATGTTGTGTTTTATGGAAGAGGGGAGTGTATACTCTGGATAGGAGTGAATACCCCTGAGGAAAGTGAGTACCCTGGAAGGCAGTGAATACCCCAGTGGGGAGCGAGCACTCCAGAGAGAAGTGAATACCCCAGAGGAAAGTGAGTACTTGATTCCTCCTGGGAGAAGGGACCTGGAGAGTCGGGGCAGCCCCGTACTATTTATGCTCCCCAGAGGCCGGAGCGGCCAGAGTGGCAAGCGTTCTGAGGCTGTCGCCTGAAAAGGGAGGCTGCAGTCACCTGGTGACTGGGGAGAACTCTCACCCAGCACTTGATTTTTTTTGGAGAACAGGCAGAAATAGAGAGGAATCCAGAAAGGAGGAAGACGGACACTCACCCACTAATTGAAGCTCAGTGTTGGATGTGATGTCCAGCAATGGGGGTGATCCTTGTTGCAGCTGCCCAGAAAGGGGAAGGAAGGGGGAAAAAAAAGCTGGAGAGTTTGATCAATATCTGGAGGTTAGCCCAGGGCTCGAGAAGACTAGAGAATAAGGGGAACCGGACTAGGAACAGGGAGATCACTCAGGATCTGGAAGCAGGCCCCAGTCTTGTTTGTGCTGCTTGCTGCTTTCCCGGTTGCAAAAGAAAACTTACCCATTAGAACCCAATCACCATTCCAGGTTTTGACACCAAAATGTTAGGTTTTGAAGAGAAGGTGGGGATGAAAGAAAGACACACAGAGAGGCACACAGAGAGGGGGCAGCCCAAACAACAGGACAGGAATATTGCAGACAACTGTGGAAGTGGGGGACCAGCTTCATGCCAGATCCCACCACTGCTTACAGCCTGGGGTCCTTACAGGTATGGGTGGGAGGGATCTGGGCAGTATGGCTTGCTGCCCGGCAGGATATTGATAAGATGTTCTTATGATCAGGTGGTGTGGCCCTTTTTCCGGTGGAATATCATTGTGGTGTTCCTTAGAACTTTGCCAAGCAAGATATGATAGGGATGTTTCTTTAGTTGAGCCTTTGTCCTCCTTGTGGTCAGGTGGTTAAGCAGGATGTTTCTCCCGGCCTGAACCCCCATGGAATGTTTCACTTTGACCAAGGTCTGCAAAATATCAGGGAGCTTACAAAATGGTGCAGTTTGGACTAACAGGTGACCCTACCCATGCTCCTTTTCTTCTTCCCTATAGATCCCTACCCTATGATTCCACCTTGTTCTTCTCTGGCACAAACCCCTTATTCAACCTGCATTCCTTCTCATAAAGCCCCCCTTGCTATCCAGTCTCTATCCTATTCACCCAAAATAATGTCTTTCTGGCCTCTCCCTGTTTTCTTAACACATGCAGGAGACACCAAACAGGGACTTAGCCCCTGAACCGAGTTTGAAAAAGATGAAAACATCAGAATATCCAACAGTATTAGTGTTTTGCTACAGGAAGGTTAAGAAAATAAATTCAAATCAACTGGAGAATGACCAGTCCCGAGAGAACTCCATCAATCCAGTCCAAGAGGAGGAGGACGAAGGCCTAGACTCAGCTGAAGGATCTTCACAGGAGGATGAAGACCTAGATTCATCTGAAGAATTTTCAAAGCAGGATGAGGAACTAGAATTACTTGAAGGATCTTCACAGGAGGATGAAGACCTAGACTTACCTGAAGGATCTTCAAAGCAGGATGAGGAACTAGACTTACTTGAAGGATCTTCAGAGGAGGATGAAGACCTAGACTTACCCGAAGGATCTTCACAGGAGGATGAAGACCTAGGTTTATCTGAAGGATCTGCACAAGAGGACGAAGACCTAGACTTATCTGAAAGATCTTCACATGAGGATGAAGACCTAGACTCAGCTGAAGGATATTCACAGGAGGATGAAGACCTAGACTTACCTGAAGGATTTTCACAAGAGTATGAAGACCTAGGCTTATATGAAGGATATTCACAGGAGGATGAAGACCTAGACCCATCTGAAGGATCTTCACAGGAGGATAAAGACCTAGACTCAGCTGAAGGATATTCAATGGAGGACGAAGACCCAGACTTATCTGAAGGATCTTCACAGGAGGGTGAGGAGAACTAGTCAAACATGGAGAAACCACATTGGACAAATCCTCACCACCAATGGCGATGATTACAATAAAATCAAGTTTGAGAAGCTGATGACTGTGTAGCTGTCTGTTTTCTGATGGTGGGGAGGAAGGGAAGGGAAGAAGTAGGCATTTGAGAAGGGAGGGATATGAGGTCCTGTAGGGTTGGTGGACAGACCCACAGGTTGACAGTTAGTTAGCCAGACATTGTACATAAGTCCTGGGGGATAACTGATTCCTAAAGAAAATTTTCTGCTTAAAATTTTATCTAACAGAAAGCGGAGATGTGTATATGTTCATGCAACTGTACCCGGCAGCACATTGTTCTGCTGAATGTACCTATCAAAGGTATTCACATCCCCTTTCCATTTTATATTTTCCAAGGTTAGAAATATATGCTTTATAAAGAGTAAATGTTCTTTAAAATACAAAGCACAATACAAAAGAAGATAGGAGATGTAGAAGTAAATAAACAGCAGGAAAGCATTGCTTATAATGAAGTGATTGAAAAGCCAATTTTAAAACAAAATTTTCAATGCATCTTAAATATTTATGTTACTGTTTCAATGACCTCAACAGTCTTTAATCAAGATAAGTATGCTTTAGAAATGTGTTGATACCTGCCAATTGTGAATATTCAAAATTGCCATGACTTGGGAAAAAGGAAAGTAAAACACTAAGTTTGAGGAGCTTTTTTCCATGGAACGAGAACTGCAAGGTGGTGAGAAGGGGTTAGGTGTGATGTGGTGAGATCATTTTTAGGAAAGTGTGTCTATTATCAGCTTTATAACACTTCCATTTTGCATTATAATTTCCTGAAATTCATCATTCAACACTGAACTCAGCGCTGTCTCTTACAGGAGAAAGGAAAACCAGTCCAAACTCAGCTGACTCCCACCTG
Organism: Macaca thibetana thibetana; assembly: GCF_024542745.1. Classification (NCBI taxonomy): domain Eukaryota; kingdom Metazoa; phylum Chordata; class Mammalia; order Primates; family Cercopithecidae; genus Macaca; species Macaca thibetana. Next base: position 139,987,341 of record NC_065598.1, read on the forward strand.
GGAAGGGGACATTTAAACCACCTCTAGCCAGAAGGCAATTTCCCATCCCAGTAATCAGCGGGGCTGTGGAGGGGTGCACATGACCTACCGAGATACCAGCTGGGGCAGCCAAGGGAGTGCTGGCATCACCCCTCTCTAGCCCCAGACCGCACAGCTAGCAGCTCCATAAAAGAGTCCTTCCTTCCGCTTGAGGAGAGGAGATGGAATAGTGAGGATCATTTTTTTTTGTTTGTTTTCTTGCATCTTGAATACCAGCTCAACCACAGCAGGACAGGGCACTGGTCAGGGTTGTGAAGCCCCTGCTCCAGGCACTAGCCCCTAAACAACATTTCTAGACACACCCTGGGCCAAAAAGAAACTTGCTGCCTTGAAAGAAATGACCAAGCCCTGGCAGCATTCATCACCGGCCAACTGAATAGCCCTTGGTTCTTGAATAAACAGCAGCGATACCCAGGTACTGCATCAAGGACCTTGGGTGAACCTCTGAGACATACTGGTTTCAGGTACCAGCATGGTAAGAGGGCAACAGAGTAACAAGTGGGCTATTGGGGTCCTGAATTCCAGGACTTGACCGTTTGACAGCAATTCTGGACCTGCCTGTGACCAGACAGGTACCCACTGCCCTGAAGGGTGAGTCCCAGGCCTGGCAGCATTCTCAAGAACCACCAGCTGACTCAAGAACCCTGGGGACTTATGGGAGCATCAGTGGTAGTGTTGCGGTACTCTCCATGGCCTGTAGTAGGGGTGGCTACACGGTGAGGCTGCCCTGCCTTTGAAAAAGAGAGGAAAGTGTGGGAAGAACTGCTTCTTGTGGTTTGAGTGCCAGCTCAGCTGCAATACAATAGTACACCAGGTCTTTAACTCTAATCTCTGACTCCTGGATGACACCTCTGAACCCACCTGAGGGAACTCACTGCCCTGAAAGGAAGGACACAGTCATGGCTAGCTTTGCCACCTGCTGAATATAGAGCCTCAGGGCTTTGAGAAAATATAGACAGTAGCCAGGGAGTGGTTATAGCAGGGCTTTGGCAAGACGTAGCTCTGTGCTGGCTTCAGGTCTGACCCAGCACAGTCATAGTGTTGGTGGATACAAGAGTGTCTGTGTCACTCTACCCCCAGCTTTAGGTGGCTCAGAACATGGAGAGAGAGACACACACTTTGTGTGGGAGAAAGTAGGGGAAGAGAACAGGAGTCTCTGCCTCATAACTCAGAGACTTCTCCTGGATTTTTTCTGAAACCGTCAAGGTGGTACCTCCAGAACTATGCAAGAACTGCAGCATTACTAGGCATGGGGGACCCCTAAAGCAGATACAGTTTAAAACAAAACCCCCCAAGTATTTGCAAATAGCTGGAAAATATTCTCAAAAAGGACGGTCACAAACAAGCCCAGACAGTGAAGACTACAATAAATACCTAACTCTTCAATGACCAGACACTGAAGAATATCTACTAGTATCAACAACATCTAGGAAAACATAACCTCACCAAATGAAGTAAATAAGCCACAGGAACCAATTCTGGAGAAACAGATATGTGACCTTTCAGACAGAAAATTCAGAATAACTGGGTCATGCCTGTAATTCCAGCACTTTGGGAGGCCAAGACAGCTGGATCACCTGAGGTCAGGAGTTCAAGACCAGCCTGACCAACATGGTGAAACCCCATCTCCACTAAAAATAGAAAATTAACTAGGCGTGGTGGTGCATGCCTATAATCCCAGCTACTGGGGAGGCTGAGGCCAGAGAATTGCTTGAACCCAGGAGGCTCAGACTGCAGGGAGCCGAGATCACGCTATTGCAGTCCAGCATGGGCAACAAAAGTGAAACTATGACTCAAAAAAAAAAAAAAAAAAATAGGTGGGTTGATAAAACTCAAAGAAATTCAATGTAACACAGAGAAGAATTCAGAATTCTATCAGATAAGTTAGCAACAAGTTTCAAATAATTAAAATGAATCAAGCAGAAATTCTGGAGCTGAAAAATGCAAGTGATAGACTACAGAATCTCTCAAACTCTGTTAATAGCAGAATCAATCAAGCAGAAGATAGAAAAAATAAGCTTGAAGACAGGCTATTTGAAAATATACAGTCAAAAAAGACTAAAGAAAAACCGAGTAGAAAGCAATGAAGCAATGAAAAACCGAGTAGAAAGCAATGAAGGAATCTAGAAAATGGCTTCAAAAGGACAAATCTAAGAGTTATTGGCCTTAATGAAGAGGTATAGAAACACATGAGTAGAAAGTTTCTTCAAAGAGATCATAATAGAGAACTTCCCAAACCTAGAGAAAGATACAAATATCCAAGTACAAGAATGTTATAGAACAACAAGCAGACTTAACTCAAAGAAGACTACTTCAAGTCATTCAATAATAAAACTCCCAAAAACCAAGGATAAAGAAGGGCTCCTAAAGCTGCAAGATAAGAGAAAAAAATAACATTCAATGGAGCTCCAATATGTCTGGCAGCAGACTTTTCAGTGGAAACCTTACAGGCCAGGAGACAGTGGCATGACATATTTAAAGTGCTGAAAGAAAAAAAGCTCTTTTACCTTAGAATAATATATCTGAAAAAAAAAAAAAAAATCCTTCAAACATGAAGGAGGAAAAAAAATGGTCCCAGAGTAAGGAAAGCTGAGGGATTTCATCAACACCAGCCCTGTCCTACAAGAAATGTTACGAGGAGTATTTCAATCAGAAAGAAAAGGATGGTACTGAACAATAAGTAATCAACTGAAAGTACAAAACTCAGCGGTCATTGTAAGAACACAGAAAAACAAAATATATTATAACAAAGTAATTGTAGTGTGTAAACTACTCTTATTCTAATAGAAAGCCTAAAGGACAAACCAATCAAAAATAAAAAGCACAACTTTTCAAGACATAGTCAACATAATAAGATACAAAGAGAAATAACAAAAAATTAAAAAGCGGTGGGATGAACTTAAGGTGCAGCTTTATTAGTTTTATTTTTCTTTGCTGTTTGTTTACGCAAATAGTCTTAAGTAAATATCAGATATAAAATAATGGTTTATAACATATTATTTGCAAGCCTCATGGTAACCTCAAACCAAAGAACATGCAATGTATACACAAAAAATAAAAGGCAAGGAACTAAATCATATACCCACAGAAAAATCATCCTCACTAAAAATAGACAGGAAGGAAAGAAAGAAAGAAGACCACAAAACCATCTGAACATAAAAATCAAAATGACAGGAGTAAGTTCTTACTTATCAGTAGTAACATTGAATGTAAATGGGCTAAACTCTTCAATTAAAAGACACAGACTGGCTGAGTGTATGAAAAAACAAGACACATTGACCTTTGCCTGTCAGAAACACACTTCACCTCTAAAGACACACATCTACTGAAAATAAAGGGATGGAAAAAGATAATCCATGCCAATGGAACCAAAAAGAAGCAGGATTAGCTACATTCATAGCAAACAAAATAGATTTCAAGACAAAAAATGTAAGAGGAAAAAAAGTCACTATGTAATAATGAAGGGATCAGTTCAGCAAGAGGATATAACAACTTTACATATATGTGCACCCAACCCTGGAGCACCAAGGTATATAAACGAAATATTATTAGAACTAATGAGAGAGATAGGTCCCAACACCATAATGGCTGGAGGCTTCAACACCCTACTTTCAGCATTGGACAGTTCTTCCAGACATAAAATCAACAAAGAAACATCACACTTAGTGTACGTTATAGACCAAATGGATCTAACAGACATTTACAAAACACTTCTTCCAAGGACTGGAGAATGCACCTTATTTTACCTAGCACATGGATCATTCTCAAGGATAGAATATATGTTAGGTCATAAAACAAGTCTTAAAACATTCAAATAAATTGAAATTACATCAAGCTTCTTCTCTGACCATCAAGAAATAAAACTGGAAAATAACAAGGGGAACTTTGAAAATTACGCAAATACATAGAATTAAAAAATATATATGCTCCTGAATGACCTGCAGGTCAATGAAGAAATTAAAAAGTAAATTGAAAGATGTCTCAAAATAAATGATAATGGAAACACAACACACCAAAACCTATTGGATACAGCAAAAGCAGTATTAAGAGGGAAGTTTATAGCTATAAGTGCCTACATTAAAAAAGAGAAACACCTTCAAATAATCTTATGATGCATCTTAAAAAAATAGAAATATAAGCTCAAACTGAACCCAAAATTAGTAGAAGAAAAGAAATAATAAAAGACCAGAGCAGAAATAAATGAAAGTAAAATAAAGAAAATCAAAAGACTATCAATGAAACAAAAAGTTGGTTTTTTGAAAAGGTATACAAAATTGATAAACCTGTAGCCAGACTAAGTAAGAAAAAGGAGAGAAGATCGAGATAAATAAAATCCGAAATTAAAAGGACTAATACTGGAAAAATTCAAAAGATTATTAGTGGTGACTATGGGAAACTTTATGTCAATAAATTGGAAAATCTCCCTGAAATGCATAAGTACTTACCCATACAACCTACCAAGTTTACATGAAGATATCGAAAACCTGAGTAAACCAATAACATGTAACAAGATAAAAGCCGTAATAAGCAGTCTCCTAGTAATGGAAAGCCTAGGACTTGATGGTTTCAATGTTGAATCCTACCAAACATTTAAAGAAGAACTAATATCAATCCTACTCAAACTATTCCAATAAATGGAGGAGAAGGAACTACTTTCAAAGTCACTCTAAAAGGCCTGTTTTGCCCTGATACCAAAATCGGACAAAGACACATTAGAAAAAAAAAAAAAAAAAAAAAAAAAAAAAAAAAAAAACCTACAGGGCAATATGTCTGATGGATATTGATGCAGAAATCCTTAACAAAATACCAGCAAATCAAATTAAACAATACATTAGAAAGGTCATTCATTATGACCAAGTGAGATTTATTGCTGGGATGCAAAAAGGTTTTGACAGGTACAAATCAGTCAATGTGATTCATCATACCAACAGAATTAAGGCTAAAATCATATGATCATTTCACTTGATGCTGAAAAGACATTTGATAAAATTCAAAATACCTTCATGGTAAGACTCCTGAAAAAAACTGGGTATAGAATGAACATACGTCAACATAATAAAATCCATATATGTCAGACCCACATCTAGTATCATACTGAATGGAAAAATGTGAAAACCTCTTCTCTATGATCTGGAACATGACGAAGATGCCCACTTTTACCACTCTTATAAAGTGCTGGAAGTTCTAGCTAGAGTAATCGAACAAGAGAAAGAAATAAACAGCATTCAAATTGGAATGGAAGAAGTCAAATGATCAGTGTTTGCAGATGATATAATCTTATATTTGGAAAAACCTAAAGACTCCACCAAAAAAACTCTCAGAACTCATAAACAAATGGTTTAAAGCTGCAGGATACAGAATCAACATACAAAAATCTGTAGCATTTCTATATGCCAACAGGGAACAACCTGAAAAATAAATTTTAAAAAATCATTCCACTTACAATAGCCACACATAAAATGTAACACCTAGGAATTAACTTCACCAAAGAACTGAAAAATCTGTATAATGAAAAGTAAAAAACACTGATGAAAGAAATTGAAGATGACATCAGAAAATAGAAATATATTCCATTCTAATGAATTGGAAGAATCAACAATTTTAACATGTCCATACTACCCAAAGCAATCTACAGATTCAATTCAATCTCTTTCAAAGTACCAATGAGATTCTTCATAGATATAGAAAAACCAATCCTAAAATTTATATGGAATCACAATAGATCCAGAATAGCTAATGCTGTCCTGAGCAAAAAGAACAAAACTGGAGGAACTACATTACCTGACTTCAAACTATTCTACAGAGCTATAGTAACCAAAACAACATGATACCAGCATAAAAACAGACTTACAGATCAATGGAACAGAATAGAGAACAATCTGCATGCCTACAGAGAACTAATTATCAACAAAAGTACCAAGAACATAACTGGGTAATAGTGTTTTCAATAAGTGGCGCTGGGAAAACTGAATTTCCATATACAGAAGAATGAAACTAGACCCCTATCTCTTGCCATATAAGAAAAACAAATCTAAATAGATGAAAGATTTAAATCTGAGATCACAAACTGTGATATTGCTACAAAAAAAAAAAAAAAACATTGTGGAAAATTTTCAGTACATTGGTCTGCAAAAAATTTCTTGAGCAATATCTTACAAGCACAGGCAACCAAGCAAACAGTGAGAAATGAGATTACATCAAGTTAGAAAGCTTCTGTGAACTCTTAATAAAGTGAAGTGACAACCCACAGGATGGGAGAAAATATTTGCAAACAAGCCACATGACAAGGGATTATTAACCGGAATACATAACAAGCTCAAGCAACTCTATGAGAAAAAAACAATCTAATAATCCGATCAAAACCAGGCAAAAGATTTGATTAGACATTTCTCAAAGGAAGACATAATAATGGCAAACAGGCATATGAAAAGTTATGCAACCTCATTGATCATCAGGGAAATGCAAATATAAGCACAATGAGATATCAACTCACCCCAGTTAAAATGGCTTTTATTCAAAAGACAGGCAATAACAAATGATGGCGAGGATGTTGAGAAACTACAACTCTTCTACACTGTTGGTGGGAATATAAATTAATACAACCATAGTCTGAAGGTTCCTCAAAAACCTAAATAGAGCCACCATGTGATCCAACACATCTACTATTGGGTATATACCAAAAAGAAAGGAATTCATTATATTGAAAACATATGTGTACTCTCATGTTTGGTGCAGCACTGTTCACAATAGCTAATAGTTGGAAGTAACCTAAATGTCTGCCAATAGATACATGAAAAAAAAAAAAAGTGGTACATATACACAATGGAGTACTATTCAGCCGTAAAAAGAATGAGATCCTGTCATTTGTAACCACATGGATGGGACTGGAGATCATTAGGCTTAGTGAAACAAGCCAGGCACAGAAAGACAAGCATCACATGTTGGCACTTATTTGAGGGATCTGAAAAACAAAACAATTGAACTAATGGACATAGAGAGTAGTAGGATGGTGACCAGAAGATGGAATCTGTATTTAGGGGTTGGGGGAAAGGTGGGGAAAGTTATGAGTATAAAAAATAGAAAGAGTGAGTAAGACATACTGTTTGATAATGCAACAGAGTGACTGTAGCCAATAGTAACTTAATTGTACATTTCAAAATAACCAAAAGAATATTATTCATCTGTTCGTAACATGAAGGATAAAATTCTTGAAGTGATGAATACCCCATTCTTCATGTCGGGATTATTCTTTATTGCATGCATGTATCAAAACACCTAATGTACCCCATAAATATATGCACCTACTATGTACTCACAAAAATTAAACAAAAAAATTAAAAGACAAAACGTTAAAATGTTGAGCACTGTAGAAAATTTCTGTCTACTCAGACTGTTTGATTTTAAGGAATCAGTTTTATTTTCTGTCAGGCTGGACATTACTTCAGAATATCTTTTCAATATGCCAGGTATGAAATATACTCATGGGATGGCATTTTCTTCAAAAACTGAAGAATGAGGACCATGGTCTTTACGTCTATATGACTAGTCCAGTGCTTGAGATAGATTCTATTATCTCTTTAGAGTTGCTGAGAGACTTGATGGTCTCTGTTTGGTCGCTTACTTCTGTCTAAAGAATCCTATTTCTGGGCTAATTCTCCATATTAAGTCGCCCGCATTGTTCTTAGGTGCTAGTATTTTCCCAGTGGTAATAGAATCAGAGGGAAGAACCACAGTAGTTCAAGGTAGTATAGGCCCACCACACATAGTTTTACACTGTGGAGATGTGAATCTGTCTGGCTGGAATCATATTACCTAAAGTTTATAGGAATCGTAGTATCTTTAAAAGTGAGAAGTATAGAATCACAGCATATTTTTAAAAATGACATTGAGCGTTCCAGTTTACTCATTCTACAGCTGAGGGATCTGAAGCCTACAGAAGGTATGCAATTTACCCAGAGTCTCAGAAAGAATATGAGATTTAGGGCAGATTGAACTAGGTTTGAACACTGTTTCACAAATACTGAGTTACTGAGCTTCCCTGGGCCTCAATTTCCTCTCCAGTAAATCAGACCCCCATGATGATATCTACCTCCTGGGACTGTTGTGAGTATTGCACCTCGGCTAAACATCTTCCCTCTGCTTTTCCAGATTCACTCACCACCCTTCTTCACCTGCTCTGTCCTGGGAGGCTATTTAGAAAGGATTCTCTCAATGGGCTCCTGGACTCTGATGTCCACTGGGTTTGGCTAATGGGGAGCTCCAAGGACAGTCAGAGGTGGAAGGAAGGAAGGGGAGTGAGGGCCGTGGACTTATTCTCCTGGCTCCATCCCTGTGAGTCACCTCGGGCGGGATAAATCTCGTTAGAGGTCACTGTTCTTCTCAAGATATCTATTTCCTCATGACTATTGATCATTTCTGGTTCTAGTAACCACTTCCTCCCTGCTCTCATTCCTCTAGGTCTATAGTGATGGCAGCTGCAACAAGCACTATCTCTGATGGTCTCCCTGCATCTACCTGTTTGTAAATGGTTCCTTTGCAGATAAATATTTGTCAAATTATTTAATTTTGCATGTACCATCTGTTTCCTGTTTGACTTTGATACCATATGCTTACAGCAGAGACTGGCATATAGTAGGTTTATTGTGTATGGAATCTATTGCTAGCAGTAATAGTAGTAGCAGTGTAGAGGTAGTAGTAGTTGCAGTGGAGGTAATGGTGCTGGTATTTTTCAAAGCTACTCATTCAGTCACATGCAAAGCCAGCGGTAAGTTGTAGCCCTCTTCCATACTCAGCTCTTTCTCATTAATTGCTCTTCACCTGTCTGCGCTCCAGAGGAAAATATATGGTTGGCCTCTAACTCCTTACTCTTTGTGGCCACAGAGTAGTGCAAATCCCAAGCAGATCCTATCCTATATCTGGTACTCTGTGTGGTGTTTAAACCTGCCTTAGACAGGTAAAAAGTATTAAAAAAATTATTTAAAAAGTTGTGGAGGGTTATTATTGTAACTAAACTACTGTCAGTTTATAATGTCAGTTGTACAAAGTCCCAAACAGGAAGTAAAAGGGTGCCCAGGACTCCCTGCTTCTTGTCCTGGTCCATGTCTGACTTACAGTGTGACATGGGAGAGTCCCTTTGAGTATGTTTCACAACCTGATATGATGAAGAAGAATACTCTTGAAAACTGAACACATCAGAAATAAAAACGTTCAATACAATGAACTCATTGTACACTGATGACCTTTAATTTTTTATTATTCATTTTGTGGAAAATATAACATCATCACTAATGATTTCAATAGGAGTTATTTTATAAAGTCAGTTGCAATCTTTCAATAGAAATATGCACTAAATGTTTTCCTAACATTTGGCTTAATTTTCCTTGGATAGTGATATACCCATAAAAACATTTTTGGTAAACAAATTCAGAAAACAATTTTAAAAGGTAATAAGGTAATTGAAAGCTGTTATTTTCAGCAATTGTAATCAGTTTCTGACCTGCTCTATTTGATGCAGCATATGCCTTTTGGTTTTGTTTGTTTTGTTTTCCATAACATGACATGACAGGGTGTTATTCTCACTGTTAATTGCAGGCAAGGGTACAAAAAATTATTAGAAGTTAGCTTGTGAGCACTTAATAAATGGAATTGTTGAACTCTAGACAACATCTGGAGTTCACTAAAAAAATTTGTATACCTTGATACCAATCTTCTTTTGGTTTGTTTGTGTTTAGATGACAGTCATGGGAATGCAATACATTGGTTGTATCTGGATGTCAGCAGGGTATTTTGCTAGGCCTTTCATGATTTTATGGTGTATGAAATAAAGATATGTGACCTTGATGAATGCTGGATCAAAATTCCAGGGTCTACTTCTCTTTTGTTTCATTAAATTTTTTTTCCCTTATTGAGTTTTGTGACTTCCTATGCAGAATGAGACAAGTGTTAACCTGTGGGAGGAACCTAGGATCATGCCTTCTCTATCTTTGGCTCTCTCTCTTACTGTCTTTTAAAACATTTTTAGCTTTTTATTTTGAAACAATTATAAGTTCACAAGAAGTTTCCAAGATATGTACACGGAGGCCTTATGTACCCTTCAACCAGTCTCTCCCAATAGTATACTCTTCAGTACACCTCCACATTACACTATCAAAAGTAGAACATTGACAATGATAAAATTCAGAGCTTTTTAAGATTCAACAATTGTCTTTTGGCTATTCTAGGCACTTTACATTTCCATATGAATGTTGTAATTATCTTGTAAATTTCTATAAAAAAGCCTTTTTAGAATTTTGATTAGAATTGAGTTGAATCTACAGATGAATTTGGAAATAACTGCCATCTTACGATATTGAATCATCGAACCAAAAATCAAAGTATACATTTTAATTTTTTCTTATGTCATTAATTTATCTTTGCAATGTTTTGTAGTTTTCAGTGTACAAGTCATTTACATCTTTGTTCAGATTTGTTCCTAAGGCTTTTTATTTTTAGTGATATTTTAAGTTGCACTGTTCTTAGTTTCAACTTTCAGTTGTTGAAATTAACTTCCAGTCCACCCTAGGACTACCATTGGCTGAAACACCGTCTCTTCTAATATATAAACTTCTAATATATAACTTCATATATATAAACATACAATTGATTTATATGTTGATCTCTTACTCTGCAATCTTGCTAACCTCAATTACAGTAGAAGCATTTTTTTAGATTGACACTTCTACATGCACTCTCATGTAGTCTTTGACAAAAGATCCTTTTACTTCTCCCTTCCAATCGGAATGCAATTCTTTTTTTTTTTTTTTGGCACTGGACACAATCTCCAGTACAAAGCCTAACTATGCCCACAGTCTTGCACATGTTCGTCTTAGACTGTAGTATCCTGCGTGTAAACACTCAGAACATGAATGTATTCCAGCTTCCATGTGAACCATGAACATTAAACATGGAGAAATGAGGAGTGGCGGCAGATCTGTTTGGGATGCATCATCTTCAGGGGATGCCGAAACAACAACAGCATTTGGTTTCCTCTACACCCCTTTCCCCTCCCCCGCAAGCCCAGGGAGTGGGCAGCAGTGGTGCTTTGTGATGCCAAAGCCACCCTAGGACTGCCATTGGCTGGGACGCTGCCTGTATGATCAAACAAAGCTCAAGGGCGTGGCTTTGCCTTGTCACCAGGAGGGTATATATAGGGAGGGTAAGAGCTCTGGGACATGCCACTGGGAAGCTTCAATGTTGCTGTGGAAGTCTGCACTCTACAAGAGCCTGCTATAGACATTCTACAACCAACCACAATCATGGAACAGCCAACTTCAAGCACCAATGGGGAAAAGAGGAAGAGCCCCTGTGAATCCAACAACAACAAAAATGATGAGGTAAGATTGTTAGGTTTTGAAGCGAAGGCATGGGTGAAAGAAAGGCACACAGAGAAGGGGCGGCTCAAACAGTAACACAAGAATATGGCAGACACCTGTGGAAGTGGACGAGCTTATTACCAGAGTCCACTGCCACTTACAGGCCGGGTTACTTACAGGTATGGGTGGGAGGGAGCTGGGCAGTATGGCTTGCTGCCCGGCAGGATATTGATAAGATGTCTTATGATCAGGTGGTTTGGCCCTTTTTCCGGTGGAATATCATTGTGGTGTTCCTTAGAACTCTGTTAAGCAAGATATGATAGGGATGTTTCTTTAGTTGAGTCTTTATGAACCCTGTGGTCAGGTGGTTAGGCAGGATGTTTCTCATGGCCTGAACCCCCATGGAATGTTTCACTTTGACCAAGGTCTGCAAAATAGCAAACAGCTTACACAATTGTGCAGTTTGGACTAACAGGCGACCCTACCCATGCTCTTCTTCTTCCTCATAGATCCCTACCCTATGATTCCACCTTGTTCTTCTCTGGCACAAACCCCTTCTTCAACCTGCATTCCTTCTCATAAAGACCCCTTGCTATTCAGTCTCTATCCTACTCACCCAAAATAATGTCTTTCTGGCCTCTCCCTGTTTTCTTAACAGATGCAGGAGACACCAAACAGGGACTTAGCCCCCAAACAGAGTTTGAAAAAGACAAAAACATCAGAATATCCAACATTATTAATGTTTCCCTACAAGAAGTTTAAGAAAATAAGTTCAAGTCAAGTGGAGAATTACCAATCCCCAGGGAACACCATCTATCCAATTCAAGAGGAGGAGGAGGAAGACCTAGATTCATTTGAAGGATCTTCACAGGAGGGTGGGGAGGACTAGTCTCACATGGAGAAGCCACATTGGTCAAATCCTCACCACCGATGGCAATGATTACAATAAAATCAAGTTGGAGGAGCTGATGATTGTGTATATCTCTGCCTGTTTTCTGAAGGTGGTGAAGAAAGGAAGGGAAGATGTAGGCATTTCAGAAGGGAGGGATATGAGATCCTGTAGGGTTGGTGGACAGATCCACATGTTGACAGTTAGCCCCACATTGTAAATAAGGACCGGGGGAGAATTGATTCCTGGAAACAAATTTTCTTCTTAAAATTTTATCTCACAAGATAGAAAGAAAAGGACTTGGTGTTTCTTGGAGCGTGTGAATAGGTAGAAGGGCATATAAAAAGATATGTATTGTGTGTAGGTGACAGTGAGACTCTTTCCAGAATGAAGACATCAAAATCACCACCTCCAGGCCACATACCTCATAGTGGTGTGGGTTGTAACTCACCCAAGGCTGTGAGCCACTGAAGCCCCTCAAAAGGACCAAAAACCTCCACCCTACATAAAGTAAGACAGCATGTCACACACATAAAAATAATGGTGTTTGGAGGCCATGGTCCCAATACTAGGGCATTTCCTAGTTAAGAAACACCAGATGGAGCAGAAGCCTACCAAGTGTGGGACACTGGGAGTGGCCATTGTCTACTGCAGGCAATAAACGAAAACATAGTCTACAGAGAAATTGAATACAATTATACAAGTAAAAGTTGGTATTTTCTTTATCACTTTCATACACTAGCATTTCTTTTTTCTTTTTCTTTTTTATTTATCTTTTTATTACATTTTAAGTTCTGGGGTACATGTGCAGAACCTACAATTTTGTTACATAGGTATACATGCGCCATGGTGGTTTGCTGCAAACCACCCATCCAAACGACCCATCAACCCGTCATCTACATTAGGTATTTCTCCTAATGCTATCCCTGCCCTAGCCCCTCACCCGCTGACAGGCCCTGTCATGTGATGTTCATCTCCCGGTGACCATGTGTTCCCATTGTTCAAGTCTCATTTATGAGTAAGAACATGTCGTGTTTGGTTTTCTGTTCTTGTGTTAGTTTGCTGAGAATTCTGGTTTTCAGTTTCGTTCATGTCCCTGCAAAGGACAAGAACTCATCCTTTTTTATGGCTGCATGGTATTCCATGGTACATATGTGCCATATTATGTTTATCCAGTCTATCATTGATGGACATTTGGGTTGGTTCCAAGTCTTTGCTATTGTGAATAGTGCCACAATAAACACATGTGTGCATGTGTCTTTATAGTAGAATGATTTGTAATCCTTTGGGTATATACCCATTAATGGGATTGCTCAGTCAAATGGTATTTCTACTTCTAGATCCTTGAGGACTCGCCACACTGTCTTCCACAATGGTTGAACTAATTTTCACTCCCACTAACAGGGTAAAAGCATTCCTATTTCTTCACATCCTCTCCAGCATCTGTTGTTTCCTGGCTTTTTAATGATCACCATTCTAAATGGCATGAGATGGTATCTCATTGTGGTTTTGATTTGCATTTCTCTAATGACCAGTGATGATGAGATTTTTTTCATATGTTTGTTGGCTGCATAAATGTCTTCTTTCAAGAAGTGTCTGTTCATATCCTTTGCCCACTTTTTGATGGGGTTGTTTTTTTCTTGTAAATTTGTTTAAGTTCTTTGTAGATTCTGGACATTAGCCCTTTGTCGGATGGAAAGATTGAAAAAATGTTCTCCAATTCTGTAGGTTGTCTGTTCACTCTGATGATAGTTTATTTTGCTGTGCAGAAGCTCTTTAGTTTAATTAGACCCCATTTGTAAACTTTGGCTTTGTTGCCATTGCTTCTGGTGTTTTAGACATGAAGTCTTTGTCCATGCCTATGTCCTGAATGGTATTGCCTAGGTTTTCTTCTAGGATTTTTATGGTTTCAGGTCTTACATTTAAGCCTTTAATCCATCTTGAGTTAATTTTTGTATAAAGTGTAAGGAAGGGGTCCAGTTTCAATTTTTTCTGCATATGGCTAGCCAGTTTTCCCAACACCATGTATTAAATAGGGAATCCTTTCCCCATTGCTTGTTTGTGTCAGATTTGTCAAAGATCTGATGGTTGTAAACATGTAGCATTATTTCTGAGGCCTCTGTTCTATTCCATTGGTTTATATATCTATTTTGGTAACAGTACCATGCTGTTTTGTTTATTGTATCCTTGTAGTATAATTTGAAGTCAGGTAGTGTGATGCCTCCAGGGTCATGGAAATAAAGGAGAGTGAATGTAAATAAATGGGAGAGGGTCTTAGGGAATTAACTCAAAGAATATAACTCAGTCTTCTACACTGGATGTCAAAACAACTCTATTATATTGCCTTCAAAAAAAACAATACTTTTTTCAAGGGAAGAATTTTTAATCATTGACTCATTCACTCTCCTTTATTTCCATGGTCCAGTTTTATTTCTCTTGTCTACATTGGCAATCATTGTATTGAATTTGATGTGTATCCTTTTCTCTGTATGAGTATTACTACATGCTTCTTATTGTTTGTGGACATTTGTTTTCAATTTACATTTCCATTGTCAATACTTAATGTTTCACTCAGCCCTGTTTTTAAGATGCTTCTATATATGTATAATCTGTTCTTCCCTTGTAAATGAATATATTAGCTATATTTTGTGTTTTGTAATTTTTAGAAAAGTATGTTGATTTTTAATATTTGTACCCACCTTCTGGTCTGTGTTTTGTTTAATTTATACACCAGCATTACATTTTCTTTCAAGTGACTGTAAATAGTATCATGTTTTTAATTTTGATTTCCACATGTTCAATGTTAGTATATAGAAGTGTGATGGATTTTTTAACTTTATTTTAAATAAATTTTATTGTGTATATTTTAGGTTTACAACATATAATGGAATACATAGAGAAAGTAAAATGGCTACTATGGTGAAGCAGATTAGCAAATCTCTCTTCTCAGTTCTCTCTCTTTTTTTTTTTTTTTTTTTTAAGACGGAGTCTCGCTCTGTCACCCAGGCTGGAGTGCAGTGGCACGATCTCAGCTCACTGCAACCTCTGCCTCCTGGGTTCACGCCATTCTCCTGCCTCAGTCTCCCAAGTAGCTGGGACTACAGGCGCCCGCCACCACGCCCAGCTAATTATTTTTTTGTATGTTCAGTAGAGACGGGGTTTCACTGTGTTTGCCAGGATGGTCTTGATCTCCTGACCTTGTGATCCACCTGCCTCGGCCTCCCAAAGTGCTGGGATTACAGGTCTTCTCAGTTTTTTAAGTGTGTGACAATAGCAGTTAAAATCTATTTATTTAACAAAAATTCATGAGACAATTTCCTTAACTTTAGTCCCCCTGTACATCAGATTTCTATACTTGCTCATCCTACATGTCTGCTATTTTGTATCCTTTGGCCTACATCTCCCTATTTCCCCTCACACCCCCAATGTTTCATTCTCTACCTCTGTCTGTTTGAGCCCCTTATCTATATAGTTCACATATGAAATCATCAAATCTTTTTCTTTCTGTCGGTATTATTTAACTTAGCGCAACGTCCTCCAGATTCATCCATGTTGTGGCAAATGCCAAAATCTCCTTTTTTAAGGCTGAATAATATTTAGTGCTGTATAACTATATATAGCTACACACACATACCACATTTTTAAATCTGTTCATCCATTGATGGGCATTTAAGTTGTTTCTATATTGGTTATTTTGAATAATGCTACAATAAACATGAGAGTGCAGATATCTTTATGAGGCTGTGATTTCATCTCCTCTGGGTATTTATCCAGAAGAAGGATTGCTGTGTCATATGTTACTTTTTTTTTTTTTTTTTTTTTTTTTTTGGGATGGAGTCTCACTCTTTTGCCCAGGCTGGAGTGCAGTGGCGTGATCTTGGCTCACTGCAACCTCAGCCTCCCAGGTTCAAGTGATTCTCTTGCCTCAGCCTTTTCAAGTAGCTGGGACTACAGGCATGTGCCACCACACCCGGCTACTTTTTGTATTTTTAGTAAAGATAGGGTTTCACTGTGTTGGCTAGGCTGGTCTCAAACTCCTGACCTCAAGTGACATGCCTGCCTCAGCCTCCCAAAGTGCTGGGATTACAGGCATGAGCCACCATGCCCGACCAACTTTTAAATTTCTTTAGTAACCTCCATGCTGTTTTACACAATAGTTATACCAATCTACATTTCCACCAACAGTGTACTAGGGCTCTTTTTTCTCCACACCTTCATCAACATTTATTTTTTATAATAGTCATCTTAACAAGTGTGAAGTGATACAGTGGTTCTAATTGGCATTTCTCTTATGATTAATGATGTTGAACACCTTTTAATATATCTGCTAGCATGCCATTGTAAGAAATATTATGGAGAGAAACCACATTGTATCTTTTACTCAGTTTCCCCCAGTGATAAGATCTTGCAAAAGTATAGTATAACATCACAACAAGAAAACTGACATTAATACACTCCATCTATTCAAATTTCACCAGGTTTATATGTGCTCATCTGTGTGTGTGTTTAGCTATATTCAGTTTTATAATACGCCTAGATTCAAGGGACAACCACCCTAATAAGAATACAGAAGAGTTTCATCAACATAAGGATCTCTCATGTTGTCCTTTAATAGCCACACCCAACCTCCCTCTCAAGTTCATAATCCCTAGTTACCACTATTCTCCACCTATATAATTTTGTCATTTTCAGAATGTTATATAAATGGAATCATTCAGTATGTAACCTTTTGGAATTGGTGTGTTAGTTTGTTCTTTCATTGCTATAAAGAAATACTTGAAGCTGAGGCCAGGTGCGGTGGCTCACGCCTGTAATCCCAGCACTGTGGGAGGCCAAGGTGGGTGGATCACGAGGTCAGGAGATCGAGACCATCCTGGCCAACATGGTGAAGCCCCATCTCTACTAAAAATACAAATATTAGCCAGGCATGGTGGTGGCCGGCGCCTGTAGTCCCAGCTACTCAGTAAGCTGAGGCAGGAAAATCGCTTGAACCCGGGAGGCGGAGTTTGCAGTGAGCCGAGATAGCACCACTGCACTCTGGCCTGGGAGACAGAGCGAGACTCCATGTCAAAAAAAAAAAAAAAAAAAAAGAAAGATGAAAGAAAAGAAAGAAAGAGAGAGAGAGAGAGAGAGAGGGAAGGGAAGGGGAGGGGAGGGGAGGGGAGGGGAGGGGAGGGGAGGGGAGGGGAAGGGAAGGGAAGGGAAGGGAAGGGAAGGGAAGGGAAGGGAAGGGAAGGGAAGGGAAGGGAAGGGAAGGGAAGGAGGGAAGGGAAGGGAAGAAAAAAGAAAAGAAAAGAAAAGAAAGAGAAAGAACTGAAGCTGAGTAACTTATAAAGCAATGAGGTTTAATTGACTCACAATTCTGAAGGCTGTACAGGAAGTGTGGTGCCAGCTTGTGCTTCCCGTTATAGTTTCAGGAAGCTTACAATTATGGCAGGTGAAGAGGGAGCAGACATTGTCGCATGTCTGTGACAGAGGAAGACCAAGAAACAGAGGGAAGAGGTGCCACACACTTTTAAAAACCAGATCACGTGTGAACTCAGAGCAAGAACTCACTCATCACAAAGGGGATAGTGTGAAGCCACTCATAAGAGACTCACCCCCATAATCTAATCACCTACCACCAGACCCACCTCCAACATTGGAAATTACATTTCAAAATAAAATTTGGAGGGGACAAACATCCAAACCATATCATTTATTTTGTCACTCACCATAAGTCTCTGAGGATTCATTCATGTTGTTGCATATGTCAATAGTTTATTCTTTTATATTCCTGAGTGTGATATTCCATTGAATAAATGTACCATAGTTTGCCTAATCTTTCTACCTGTTGAAGGGCATCTGGGCTGTTTCTAGTTTTTGGCTATTACAAATAAAGCTGTTACAATCATTCACATGCAGGATTTTGTATGAATGTAACATTTCATTTCTCTGTAGTAATTACTCAGATTATGGGTACTAGGGTAGTTGCCCTATTTGGTTGTGTCAGGAAATTCCAACCTTTTTAATGTGGCTGTATCATCTACATTCCCACCAGCAATGCATGCATGATCCAGTTTCTTTGCATCTACATTAGCATTTGGTTTTGTCACTTTTAAAAAGCTTGGCTTTTCTGGAAGGTGTGTACTGATATCTGATTGTGGTCTTAATTGGCATTTTCCTGATGGCTAATGATGTTAAATATCTTTTTATGTACTTATTTGTCATCCATGTATTCTCAGCTCTCTCTCTTTGACAGATTCATGACACTGGGTTAGAACAAAGATGTTGACAATGTATGTATTAAGTCTGAAAATGACACAAAGATTAGAAGATTTTTCTAATAACAAGATTTAAATGCAGTAAGAGTTTAAACAGGCTAGACTGTGGACCACTTGAACTATGATTGTAATCAGACAAGAGAAATTTACTAGAGAACATTGGCATGCTGTGATCTTGGAATCCCAAAACTAGTATCTTGTGAATAGAACGAGAGACATTTGGTTTAACAGTAGTATCAAAAAAGCAACATAGAAGTTTTCAATTGACAGTGAATAGATTGTGAACCAAGCATGTGAAAAGGCTTTTCGGAAGCTACTAGTATCTTTGAGTAACTTCCATGGAAATGTAACTAAAACAAGAGGTGACTTTCTCTTCCTGTCCTGTGTTGATCAGACTACACTTGAAGGAGTAGTTCCAGTTGCGGACCTTTAAGAGGAAGAGAGACAACTTAAATAGTCACCTGAGGAAGGAAGAAATCTGAGTGATGTTGAGACCTGAAATGGTGTCGTGGGGCAAATGATGAAAATAACTGTATCAGGTACTGTTCTGATGGGAAACAGACCGTACACTCGAATAGGAAAATTAGAGGAGGGTTTAATAAATGTCTAACACTTAGTGATTACAGAGGAATGGGACAGTACAGGGAAACCAGAAGAAATAACTTGGAGTTGGAAACAGGAAGGCAACTGCTACTAACCCTAAGTTTGACAGGGAGAAGGAGGAGACTATTACTGGAACCTGGAGAATTAGGGAGTTGTGTGTAGAGAACTGTCAGACAAAAAGTGATCATCTAGGTCAAGAAATGAAACAGAAATTTCAGAAATTACAGAAATTCTGCAAGGAAGGAGCCAGATAAAGAAATACTCTGACTTCATTTTCCTCCTCCTCCAATCGTCTGCAGGGACCTACCATTCACTAAAACTAACCCGAGGCCAGAGAACAAGACAGCCCATTGTCAGGCCTCTGAGCCCAAGCCAAGCCATCATATCCCCTGTGACCTGCACGTATCCATCCAGATGGCCTGAAGCAAGTGAAGAATCACAAAAGAAGTGAAAATGGCCCTTTCCTACCTTAACTGATGACATTACCTTGTGAAATTCCTTTTCCTGGCTCAGCAGCTCCCCCACTGAGCACCTTGTGACCCCGGCCCCTGCCTCCAGAGAACAACCCCCTTTGACTGTAATTGTCCATTACCTACCCAAATCCTGTAAAACGGCCCCACCCCATCTCTCTTTTCGGACTCAGCCCACCTGCACCCAGGTGATTAAAAAGTTTTATTCCTCACACAAAGCCTGTTTGGTGGTCTCTTCACCCGGACGTGCGTGACACTTATTAATACAGTCCATGGTTTATATGAGTCAGATTTTTAGGAGCACAAAGCAGAGTGAGGAAGAGTGGAGAACGGATCTGGTGAAGCAAATAGACAGTATATTAAGAACACTGAACTCAGAGAAGCAAAAGTCTCAGGAGAGATCAGTGTCTTTCTTCAACTCTCTCATATGGCGTCATGTGGAATCAGGTCAGACTTACACTTTTTGAGTGTCATGCCTATGATTAGTAGGGTCACAGCAGGGAACTTGGGGGAAAGTGGCATAAACTCCCTTAGGCAGTTGATGTGGAAGAGTTTGTCCTGGAAAAGCTGTTTACAAAATGATCAACTGTAATTTTGCGCTTTTGGAGCTCGGAAAATAATACCCCAAAATGAAGACCTCAGGAGCAAAAGTCTTTCTAATCTTTCTAATCCAGTCTTTCTAATCCTGTCTCTCAGTCTCATTCTCCCCCAAGGCTAGCCATAGAAACTAGAATCCTTCTTCCTTAAGGTGTGTCACAGAAACCAAAACATATTTTCCCCAAAGCCAGCAATAAAACCTAAAAATATGGCTGGGCACAGGGGCTCACACCTGTAATCCCAGCACTTTGGGAGGCCAAGGCGGGCAGATCACGAGGTCAGGAGATCGAGATCATCCTGGCTAAAACGGTGAAACCCCGTATCTACTAAAAATACAAAAAAAAAAAAAAAATAGCCGGGTGTGGTGGCGGGCGCCTGTAGTCCCAGTTACTCAGGATACTCGGGAGGCTGAGGCAGGAGAATGGCGTGAACCTGGGAGGCGGAGCTTGCAGTAAACTGAGATCACGCCACTGCACTCCAGCCTGGGCGACAGAGCAACACTCCATCCCCCCCCAAAAAAAAAAAAAAAGCTGAAAATATTGCTCTCATTTTCACTCCACCTTTCTGTGTAAAAACTGGCCATAAAGAAATGGTCTGATCTACCTTATTTGACTGTAGGTCAGAAGACCCCCATTTCAGAGGGGTCCCTGCCCCACACCCAGAAGGAAGAATGCTGCTCAAAGAAGCCAAGAATAATCTTGACATACAGGCCTCTCTGTGTTTCCCCACTCAGTTCATCAGTATTAGTTTATAGCCTTTTTGTCCAATCCTATTTCTGCACCTCTGTTCATACTTCCTTAAACCTAGGCATAAAATACACAATTTTCCCTGTCTCTTTGGGTCTTCATTCTGAAGGCTCCCATGTACACCCCTTAAACAAATCTGTATACCTCTTCTGCTATCAAGCTGGCTTTTGTTGGTGATATCTAGTGAGCCCTCAGAGGGCCTTGCCCGCTACAGCTCTTCCCTGTGGGCGCGAATATCTCACCATGCCTGTTACTCTCTACATCAAAATGTCTAACACTTGCTACCATATTTCCCTGGTGTAAACGAGAAAGTTTTTGTGTTTTTTAGGCTTGATATCATTTGAAAAATAAGAGTTATGTTATGTAAAAACTTGAACAGTGGCAAGGATGTGTGGTAGCTTGACTGCTAATTTCCTGGAAGTTCAGGCTTGACCTTGTTTGCTGTGGTACCATCTGGAAATAGCATGGAGCCCGACACACAATAGGCAATTAGTAAATATTTGCTGAATGATGGCACAAGCGTGGAAAGTAAAGTGTAGCACGGTCACGAAAAAAAAAAAAGACTGATAGTGACTCATAAAATATTCTAGCCCCAGCTGTGGTTATAACCAAAAATATAATCTTGAGCTAGTTAAAGAAACACCCCTTAAATGTGATGTCCAAGTACCTAATTCCATTAATTTAGATGTAATTGCTAAATGTTTGGGTCTATGTAGCACATCAACCTAAGTGCAAAAACATCCAAAATATCCAAGATAATGGTATAAGTCTCTCTAGTTGAAATTTTAATACAATGCTGATGCTGATATCTACTCAAAAAACTTGAGGATGATAGCTACTCAAAAAAATTTCTAGGCATAGATAGTAGATATAATGATCTTAATTATATTATCATTTTCGTTTTACACAACCTTACTTTTTTTCTCGAGTTTTATTTTAGATACAGGAGTACACGTGCAGGTTTGTTACATGAATATATTGCACTCAGGTAGTGATTCTAGTACCCAAAAGGTAGTTTTTTCAGCCATGCCCTCCTCCCTCCTTCCCCCATCTAGTAGTTTCCAGTGTCTAGTGTTTCTACATTTACGTCCATTTGTGCTTACTATTTAACCCCTGCTTGTAAATGAGAATGTCTGGTATTTGGTTTTCTGTTTCTACATTAATTCACTTAGGATTATGGTCTCCAACTCCACCCATGTTGTTGCAAAGGACATAATCCCATTGTTTTTTATGGTTGCATGGAATTCCATGGTGCATATGTACCACATTTTATTTATGCAATCTACATATTGATGGACACCCAGGTTGATCCCATGCATTTGCTATTATGAATAGTGTGGTGGTGAGCACACGAGTGCATGTGTCTTTTGATATAATGATCTATTTTCCTTTGAGTATATATTCAGTAAGGGGATTACAGGGTCAAATGGTAGCTCTATTTTAAGTACTTTGAGAAATAGCCTAATTTTTAAAAGACCTCAAAAGATACATTTACTTTAGTAAACTTTAAATCAATGTGCATCTTGGCCAGGCGCAGTGGCTAACACCTGTAATTCCAGCACTTTGGGAGGCTGGGGTGGGCAGATTACTTGAGGTCAGGAGTTTGAGACCAGCCTGGGCAACATGGTGAAACCCCATATCTACCCAAAATATAAAAATAATAGCCGGGCATGGTGGTGTGTGCCTGTGGTCTCCACTACTCAGGATGATGAGGCAGGAGAATTAAGCCCAAAGGGAGGAGGTTGTAGTGAGCCAAGATTGAGCCATTGCACTCCAGCCTGGGTTACAGAGTGAGATCCTGTCTCAAAAAAAATAAATAAATAAAAATAAATTAAATTAAATAATGCACATTTAAATGAAGAAAATATCCTTGCCTTGAAACACTTCACTAAATGTGAATAATGCTACTAATAATACTAATGATATCTAACATTTTCAAATAATTATGTCTAATATTTATTTAGCATTTCCTAAATATCAAGCACTTCATATGCATAAGGTAATTTAACCCTCATAAGCAGCTTATGATTCTGGTAGTTTTGCTATCAGCATCCTTAGGGAATGAGAAATGGAGGCCACATAGCAAGTGGTGAAATAGAGATTCAAACCCAGACAGTCTTGAATACAGAGACTGAATTCATATCCACTCACTATAAATACTACATCTTGACTTTTCCTCAGAAAGCTCATGGTAAATGCACATGTTTCTGCCATAAAAATTCAAAGATACCATGATATCATACTGATATGGTCTGGTTCTGTATCCCTACCCAAATCTAATCTTGAATTGCAATCCAAATTGTAATACCCACATGTAGGGGGAGGGAGTATACATAGAGAGGGTAGGGGCCCTGGGCTATACTACTGCTTGACATCAACATGGAAGAGGAAACTGGCAAACCAGAGTTGCCTAACACAGCTATGGATCAACCAACACCAGACATGCAACAACCAACCACAGACACCAAAGGAAAGAAGATGAATATCCCGTGTGAACTCAAATCCAGAGAAAGTGGGAAGGTCAGATCAAGCTCCCCATGTTCTTTCTCTGTCCCCTTAACTACGTTACCACTTTCAAGACTCCTACCTTATCCTTATGTGATACGTATCCCCTCCTCAGCCCATAACCAGGTTCAGTAAACGCCCCTTCCTACGCATTTCACATTCTCTTCTCCTAAAGCACTGCCTTATGGGAAGAGGACCTGACAGCACCCTGTTTCCCTACCAGGTGCAGGAGATAATCATAAAAGCAAAAGTAGCCAGTAGTTTTTCAAGGGTGTTCAAGAGAAAAATCTCTGAGAACTACCATCTCTTGAAACAATCCTACATCAGCCAAAGGCCAAAACTATTTGGTCATTATTACAGGCCCAATAAGAAAGTGAATCAAAATCAGGGAGACTAAACCTAAGAAAACCTAGGGAAACCCACCACCTCGAGTGAAGTGTGCATCCCGTGACTGCAGAGTGAAGAACAGACCTCTCAGAAAGTTCTTCTGTCTCCAGAGGCCTGGCTGCTGAGAAATGACTAACACTGTAGAGATTACATCTTCCACAGTGATGATTAAAATAAAATCACCAAGTTGTGAAAAGCCCCTAAGTTTTCAGTTGAACTGTGTCATCCATATGTGTATGTGTCTCTGCAAGTTATCTGATGGTGGAAAAAGAAAAAGGAAGCAAGTGGTGTGAGAAGGGAGTCAAGAAGGGTTCTGCAGGGTTAGGGGTCAAACTTGCAGGTCCACAGCCAGATATTGAGAATAAAGACCGGGTCAAGACTATGCGTGAAAGACAATTGCCTAATCCAAATGCAAGAAGGAAAATGGCATGGTATTGCTTCTGTGTGTGTGTGTGTGTGTGTGTGTGTGTGTGTGGGGGTGGGTGGTAATAGTGGCATTGGTAGCAGATGTCAGTGTCTAGATCACCAAAACCCAAATGAGGTTAAATGCCAGTTATTTGCAATTTTCTGGACTCTTGTTCAACCTACTCTCTTCCCATCTCCAATCTCAGTTGAAGAGGTATTTTTCCTCCAGTCTGAGACAAATCCCATTTCTTACCACCTCTTCAGGGAATTTAATTCATAAATGTTCTATCACCTGTTTCTTCAGTCTTGTCTACCAGCTTCTTACTACTTCACTTCAACTTTTGTTTTAGATTCAGGGGGGTTACCTTGGTATATTGAGTGATGCTGAGGTTTGGTGTACAAATGATCCCATCACCCAAGTAGTGAGCATAGTACCTAATGGTTTGTCAGCACTTGCTCCACTTCTTCCCTCCCGACTCCAGTAGTCTCCAGTGTCTATTGTTCCAATATTTATGTCCATGAAAACCCAATGTTTTGCTCCTACTTATGAATGAGAACATGTAGAATGTAGTTTTCTGTTCCTGTGTTAATTCGCTTAGGATAATGGCTTCCAGTTGCATATGTGTTGCTGCAAAGGATATTATTTCACTCATTTTTATGGCTACATAGTATTTCACGTTATATATGTACCACATTTTAAAAAATCCAATCCACCATGGATGGACACCTGGGTTGATTCCATGTCTTTGCTATTGTGAATAGTACTGTGATGATCATACACGTACGTGGGTCTTTTTGGTAAAACAATTGACTTTCGCTTGGATATATACCCAGTAATGGGATTGCTGGGTGGAATGGTAGTTCTGTTTTAAGTTCTTTGGTAAATTTCCCAATAGTTTTTCACAGTGGCTTAAGTAATTTACATTCTTACATTTAAAAATGCTCAGTCACTCCCACTATTGAACAAAATGCAAAACAAGTAAAGCAGAAACACCTTCCCACCACCCGGTGTCTCCCACTAGGTACTAATTTACTTCTCCGTACAGCAGCACTTGTAGATTCTAGTTGGAGATGTCTAGAATCTAGGAAGAGTAGTTTATACAATGTTGCCTTCCAATACTCAATTAACATTACTTCCACAGTTAACTGTAGTCAACATTTTGCCTCTTCCTTATCAATGACATGTTCCTAGCAAGGCTATCTGTGTTTTGTGGGGACAGTAATTGAGGTTAGAAAGGTATGGAAGAAAGTTCTGTGTTTCGCAAAAGTTAGGGATGATACCTGATACAGACTGGCTCAGTAAAAACTTTAGGAAGGAAGGAAAGAAGAGGTACTGTTGGGAAACAAATCAAATTTTAAACAAATCTCCTCTCAACCCAGAAAGCCTTTCTACGAAGACAGAAGAGAAAGAAAACAGTTTTATTACTGGATAAACATTAAATCAAAATGTGGTGCACATCACAAGCAATCCACTAATTTCATAAGAACCAAAAATCAAGTGAGCCCTCCTTGTACCTCGTTTTAATTTCATATCCCGGAAAGAGGCACTGAAGAGAGAAAAAACAGTCGTAAATTGCTGATACCACCCCTCTCACACTCCTAGCAGCAGCAGTAGCAAAGTATGGAGAGCATCACTGAGCACTGGGAAAGGGAGAATACAGCAAGTGTGAGGCATTAAACTCAGTGCTTTCCTGTTAGAGCAGAAAGGAAAACCAGACCAAACTAAGCTGACACCTGCCCATGGAGGGAGCATTTAAACCAGCCCTAGCCAGAGGAGAATCGCAAATCCCAGGGGTCTAAACTTGAAATCTCACAAACCTTACCACTGAGGACCAGAGTGCTGTGCCTCCAAGTAAACTCAAAAGGCAATCCAGGCCATAAGGACTGCCACTCTTAGGTGAGTCCTACTGCTGAACTAGGCCCAGAGATAGTGGACTGGCAGAGCATGCAGCATACTGAGATGCCAGCTAGAGCAATCAGGGAAGTGCTGACATCACCCTCCCCCAGCCCCAGGCTACACAGCTTGGGGTCCAGGAGACACCCCTTTCTTCTGCTTGGGGAGAGAAGGGAGAAGAGTGGGACTCCTGGGGAGTGGGAGTGGGAGAAAAGAGAGAAGAGTGGGACTCTTGGGGAGTGCTTGGGGAGAGAAGAGAGAAGAGTAGGACTCTGCTTGAGGAGAGAAGAGAGAAGAGAAGGACTGTGTCTTGCACCTTGGATATCAGTTCAGCGACGGCACGATAGGGGACGAGTCAGAATCATTAGGCCCCCGTTCCAGGTCCCAGCTTCCAGATAACATTTCTAGATACACCTTGGGCCAGGAGGAAATCTGCTGCCATGATGGAAAGGATCCAGTCTCAGTAGCATTTATTACCTGCTAATTAAAGGACCCTAGGGCCCTGAAGAACCAGCAACAATATCCAGCCAGGTGCTACATTCAGGATGAGCCTCTGAGAGTGGCTCTCTTCAAGTACAAACATGATCAAAGGGGAGTAGAGCACCAGGTGGCCTCTGAGGATCCCTGATTCCAGGACTTTAGTCTTGGATAGCATTTCTGGATCTGCCCTGGGCCACAGGGGGCGCTAGTGCCCTGAAAGGTTAGTCCCAGGCCAGGCAGCATTCAGCACAAGCTGACTTAAGAGCCCCTTAAGGGAACATCAGCGGAAGTTTAGCAGTACTCCTTCTGGCCTGGGCTGTCAGTGGATACAGGGTGAGGCTCCTCTGCCCTTAGAAAGGGGAGGGAAGAGTGTGAAGGACTGTGTCTTGTGGTTTGAGTCCCAGTTTATCCTCAATATAATAGAACGCTAGGTAGACTTCTACGGTTTTGGACTCTAGTCCCTGACTCCTAAATGGTACCTGTGGACCCACCTGGGGCCTGGGGCACCTCACCACCTTAAATTTAAGGACACAGGCATTGCTGACTTTGCCACTGTCTAATAGGAGAGCCAGAGGTCCTTGAGTGAACATAGGCTGTAGCCAGGGAGTGGTATAAATTGTATACTATAATACTATACTGTAAAGTATAATCTGATAAAAAATGGGCAAAATATTTGATTTGACATTTTTCTAAAGGAGACACACTAATGGCAAACAAGCATATGAAAAAGTGCTTCACATTATGGATCATGAGACAAATGCAAATCAAAGCTACAATGTGCTACCCTCTCACCTCACTTAAAATGGCTTCTCTCCAAAAGACAGGCAATAACAAATGCCATAGAGAATGTGGAAAATAGGGAACCCTCATGCACTGTTGGTGGGAATCTAAATTAGTACAATCACTATGGAGAATAATTTGGAACTTCCTCCAAAAACTAAATATTGAGCCACCATATGATTCATCAGTCCCACTGCTGGATACACACCCAATAGAAAGAAAAAGGTATATCGAAGGTATTTCTGCACTCCTGTGTTTGTCACAGCACTGTTTACAATGGCAAAGATTTGGAAGCAACCTAAGTGTCCATCAACAGATGAATGGATAAAGAAAATGTGATACATATACCAAATGGAGTACTACTCAGCCACAAAAAACAATGAGATCCTGTCATTTACAACCACATGGATGTAGCTGGAGATCGTTATGTTAAATGAAATAATCCAGGCACAGAAAGACAAACATAGCATGTTCTCACTTATTTGTGGGATTTAAAAATCAAAACAATTGAATTTACATACATAGAGAGTAGAAGGATGGTTATCAGAGTCTGAGAATTGTAACGGTGGTCTTGGGGATGGGTGGGAATGGTTAATTGGAACAAAAAATAGAAAGAATAAATAAGACCTACTATTTGATAGACCAACAGGATGACTATTACCAATAATAACTTCACTGTACATTTTTAAATAACTGAAAGAGTGCAATTGGATTGTTTGTAACTCAGAGGATAAATGTTTGAGCAGATGGATAGTCCATTGTCTATGAAATACTTATTTCACATTGCATGCCTGTATCAAAATATCTAATGCACCTTATAAATATATACACCTAATGTGTACCCACAAAAATTAAAAATTGAAAAAAATGAAAAAAAATAATACTCTTTTATATAGCCAAATGGATACATCACACGCCTGTCCTCAACATAAACAGTAACTAGTCCTCGAGTAAGTTGACACTAGCCTTTGTCACACAGTTTATCCTCAATTTGCTTGGTAATTTAGGGGAGCGTCTAGCTTAGATAATTGTCTATATCCAGATAAAAATAAACTCCTCATGCCTTTATGATAGGAATTAGTTTTGCAAATATGAGCAAGGCTCTTGATAAAGTTACCTTCCTACCCTCCCCTCAGAAATTAAGAGACAAGGGTGCTAATTTATCTGATGATTACATTTCAAAGAGATACTTTCCAGGTCTTTAAAAAATATATATACTTGTGTTGCAAAGCTGGAAAATGCTTATTTTGCTTTTACATATATTTACAATCTTCAGTGTATTTGGAGAAAGAACTTACAAGTTTTCTAAACTAAATGCACTACAGTAAGTGGGAAAAGAATGAGGAGACTGAAGCTGATGTTGGTTAGATAGCAACAAATTGTGGCAGTTGGCTTTTTAATTTTATATTCATTAAATATTCATGAGTAAACTGCTAATTCATTTAGAAATAGAAGTATAAATAGTGGCTTGTTATTAAGTTGAATGCATTAAGAGGCCAACTCAGAAAAGTTTGTGAACTACAGTTTAAAACACACTCCAAAATTATGTAGAGGATGTGCCATCCTCTTTCCCCAATTATTCCTCTCTGTCTTCTCTTTCTTGCCCCCTTTCCCAGATTTGCTTGCATGCTTTTTACTCACTGACATTCGTGAGTATTCATCCATCTATTCCTGGAGAGGATACCTGGGCTCTGATCCCCTGTGCAGGTGCCACCCCAGCTCCTGGGAATTTGGCTGCTGGAGCTCCCAGCTGCCTCTCCTGGCTGGAAATTCCCATAAGCCTCCCAGACATGCTTTGCCCTGGGATACATCCCTTTCAGGGACTGGACGATTGACTACATCTGAAAGACAAAGGCCAGGCAGTATGACACAAAGGCTGGCATTTTTACTTCAACTTAGAACAACTTCAAAGGATCATCCCAGCCCTGGATCCCCCAGTGAATCAGATGAGGCCCCATTTGCAACCTGATTCCAGGTTAGTATCTCCCATTACTATCTCTGCCTTCTTCACCCCTCATAGGTCTGTTTTTGGTCAATGACATAATGCAACCAGCAATTAAGAAGATGGTTTTATTCAGGCTATCGAAATAAGGAGAGTGAAAAGACAAAATTACAACCAATATAGTTTTGCAGACTATACTACAACTATATTACAACAAATATAGTTTGGCTTTAACTCTGAGTCTAGAATCAGAACCTATTGAAAATGACTCAAAATGTTCCACCCTACACAAATGCAGTTCATATATATACCCAGAGTAAATTAAGTGACAGACAAAAATAACCTGACTGGCTGCACTCTGCGATTGCCTTATATGGTAATATTTTGGCAGCTTTCGGCCTCATTGGCTGGCCATTCAGCTTCTATGATTGACTGAGACTTGGCTACGTGTTGTACCACTGTACTTTCAATTTAGGTTACAGTCTGTTTACACATCATGTTAGGTTACACTTCACTCCGTATGGTGAAACCTTTAGGTCAAACTCATTAGGTCAAACTTAAAATAAGGAAGCAGCTTTAGGTGAAACTTAGTTCAAGGTAACAAGGGACTGTGCATTAATGAGAAGGTTTTCAAAGGAAATAAAGGGGGACTGGTGTTTTATGGAGGTAAGATACAAGACAGTCATCTGCATCATTCAAGAGTCCTGTAGGGGCAAGTGGAAGTATCCAATACGTAAACATGTGAGGGTAGTGTGGGCCTTTGTGGCCAGCCATTTCCAGAACAGAAAAGGGTGGTGATGGTGATACAGGACAGACAACCCCCAGAATTGGAGATTAGCCCAGGAGGATTCTTGGCTTCACTCAGGAAGGAATTCAAAGGCAAACTGGTGGTGTTAAACAGCAATATTTTTTAAAGTGGCAGTGTACGGCGGCAACAGACCTACTGCTCCTTGCGCAGCAGGGCTACCCCGTGGGCAGTGTCACCAGAATAGCAGCTCAGAGGCAGTTCTGCACTCATGTTTATGCCCAGTACTAATTATATGCAAAGTAAGGGGCAATTTATGCAGAAATTTCTTGGATGAGGGTGGTAACTTTCAGTTCATGAGTTTGTTGCTGTGGAAAGTTGTTGAAATTTCCGGGTGTTGCCATGGCATGATAAACTGACATGGCACACTGGTGAGTGTGTCTTATGAAAAGCTGCTTCCACCCAAGATCTGTATTAGCTAATCCCAAATTTGGTTCATTTTCTGAGTCCTGCCTCTAGAGTCAAGTCCCATCTCCTACCCCATTGCCCCTTCCTTAAACTTAAGGGGCCTTCAGAGGGGTGAATGTTCATCCTCTGTAACCACTCGCTTCCTGTTAAGTTTGTTGGTATAGGCCCTGCCTAGCAGCAGAGGAGCAAAAATCTCTGGATACTGTATCTAAGTGGCCCAGAAACAGGATGCTTCCATTCTCCAGGTCAGTATACAGATGGGTTGGAAGCCTTGTGGCAGCACTGTCTTTACCTGGAACTGTTGTAATCTACAAGACACAAACTTTACTAAGAGGTTAAACAAGCAAGGGCCAAATATTAGTGACAAGACACTACCAAAGTTTGTGGAAAAGGTAGGTAAAAACAAGGTGAGACTTTCAAGTCAAGGCACTTTTGATAGTTGACCAGATATAGTTGGGGTCATTGACCTGGTTATGATGCAGGAGAATAGGGTCTCTAGGCAGGGAACCTAAGGCCAATTCATACTTGCTTCGGAGAACTGAATCAGAAGGAAAACCCAACTTTCCATGCCCAAGTAACAAAAGGACCAGAGGCTACTCCCTTTGTAAACCGCCACCTTTTTCTGTATGGCAGATGAAATATTGAGAGTACCTCTGATTGATCCCCTTCCACAACCAATCATCAGCCTGGCCATGGGCCAAGTCTTCACTGGCATAGGAGTATAACTTTGCAACTTCACTTCAGCCTCTGATTGGTCACTTTCTGCAACCAATCACACGTCTGCATAGGGGGTAACATTGTAACTTTGCTTCAGTCTCTGACTGCAATCAATCAGGCTGATGTGTGCCACTACTTCATTTACATATGGTGTACACCAAGTAACCAATGGGAAACCTCTAGAGGGTATTTAAACCCCAGAAAAGTCTGTAACAGGACCCTTGAACGACTTGCTATGGTCTGCTCCCACCCCGTGGAGTGTACTTTTGCTTTTAATAAATCTCTGCTTTTGTTGCTTCATTCTTTCCTTGCTTTGTGCATTTTGTCCAATTCTTTGCTCTGAACGCCAAGAACTCAGACACCCTCTGCTGGTAACAGTTTTATCTATTTAACCAGGTAGCTTGCTCATAGATCTTTTGAACGTTAATCTCAACTTGTCCATATGGGCAGCAAGTTGTATTAATACTCACACAGACTCCACCTTTTTCAGCCAGTAAATAATCTAATGCTACTCTGTTATCGAGAACTACATTTGCCAAAGAGTCTAAGGACTCTTGAATTCCCTTTAATGCTTGACTTCTGTCGGTGGCTAAGGATTATAGGGTTTCAGTAAAGTTCTTTAGGATTAAGTCATTAGGCAAAGCAGCCCCAGGCTGCTGCCAGTCCCATTGCTGCCCTGATTCCTGCCTGAATTAATCCTATTGCTTGCTTACTTATGGTATCCATGGGTCTTATGGAGTTATAGACAGTGATCCCTGGAGGGGCAAGGGTAGCCAACCTACATTCACCTCAGTTCCGAGTTTTTGATACATCAGGGAAACTACTCCTAAAAGAACAACTGATTTCCTAGTAAGATGAGAGCAGTTACGGGGTGTGAATTCTTTCCTTTCATGGCCACAAACAAAAATGAGCCAGTTGGGGCACAGACTGAGGCCCAACGAGGTGTGATGTTTATCCTTTGCTGCCAAGTTGGGTCTGTAGAGATATTTTCCTCTTTTCGAATGGGGTGGCTTGAACCATCTTTGTTTTCCAGAACAGGGGAGTAGTCCCAACTTCTCAGACTAGGCAGTTGTTTTTCCCTTGTATGTTCTGATCTGGGAAAAGGCACCATATATGTTCTCCTTGCTTACAAATGGAATCCCATTTACCTTGTTGCAGCCTTGGGAACTTGGCAACTAAAGTTCAATCAGAGCTTCTGTGTCATTAACACAACAGTGGGTGCAAAAAATAGAATCACTGGTGCACTGAAGATATAGATACCCAACTTCCAAGGTCTAGGTAATAGTGGCAGGGGGTTTCAGGTGGAATCTGCTAAGTGGTGGGAAGTTCCACTTAACAAGTAGAGGTTTGGGTATTTTGGGGTCACTATGATTAGTAAGGGAGTCTCAGGGATGATTGAGAGATTTTCAAGATAGGCCAGAAGATAGAACTCTCTCCTGGGGATGTTGATGACAAATGTAGCAACCATAAAGATGATTTCTCGATGCTATAATTTTTGAAATATGTACTATAGAACTTTGTTCCCCGCCCCCACACACACTGGATTACGTTAACTGGGAGAGCAAATAGGATTAACAGTGGCAGCATGGTGTCCAGGTGGGCCTTAGAGTGGTCTGTACACCCAACAAGCATAAAAGAGCTGTTTCCCCAACAAGCATAAAAGAGCTGTTTCCCCAGAGGACGCAGCTGGTTAAAGTAATAGAAAAGAAGTATTACAGACAGGAAGAAGAGGAAGATTATTCCTGTTTCCATCTACACCATCATATTACCACTTCCTAGGTAAAGGAGGTCTTCCAAAGGTTTACAGAAGTCTGTTGCAGTGTCCTTTCTTTGTGTTTATGACTCACAGTGACTCCTGTGTAGGTGTACAGAAGTAGTTATTTCTTGAAATTTAACAGCAGTTGGGGTGCTTAATATCTGATAAGGGCCCTTTCATTTTGGTTGTAATTGATTCTTGGGGGATCCTTCTTTTAAAGTTTTTTAGTAAGATGAAATCGGCTGGTTGAATAGGGAAGCTATTTTCTTCCTTTGTGGGGAAGGGTGATATTTTCATATCGGAGTGCCTTTTGAACTCAGCCTAAATTCTAATGGGGAGGGGAAGGTTTGTATAGATAATTACTACAAGCCAAGACCGCAGCAGGTGAACACACAGAATCAATAGACAAGTCCATTTTACAACCATATTTTCCTGCTTCTAGTCCCTGACTCCCAGTTCCCGGCTCCCATACTGCTCAATAGGGTTTCAGGGACCAATGGGTTCCCGCCCAAATCCACCCTCATCCAGCCCACAATATATAACTGTCTGTAAGTCCTCTGACTCCAAGTCCCCCAGTCACAGGGGTTCCACTAAGGGATATGATAGACCCAGGGCAGGCAGCACGCCACCCCAGCCTTGGCACAGGACAAAATAAAAGCGTGGCCACTGACACTGCCTCCAGCACACACTGACACAAAGGAATAAAATGAAATTTAAAATTAAAATCCATAGCCCCCAACACAATGAAGCAATGCCCACTTCCTGGCCAAAGGGAATGAAGTTTGGTAGGCACCCACCAGACCCCAAAACCCTCCTAAGCAATATTAATCAAAAGCAAAAGTCAAAATAAGATTACACATTGAGAAAAACAAGAGAATAGAATTAAGCTATAATGGGAGAAAACGCTGCTGCCAAGAACCTTTAAGACAAAACATTTTAGCATCGGGCCACAATAGTAGTCATAAGCAAAGGAGAAAGCTCACAGGAGCGGGCATAAAAGCCAAAGGAAAGAGTTACAAGAATCTCAGAAGATTTCCAAATAAATAGATTACAAAGTCGAAAAGCAAAATTTCTGGTAATTTTGTGAATTAATATCAAAACTAGATTTGTCTCTGCTGTATAGACCATTTTCTAGAAAGTCTATCACAAACAATTTTCTTTAATCAAAGCAAGTTTAATCATCCACAAATTTTCTTTTATAAATTCCCCTTTCTGAACAACAAACAAAGACGATCTATAATGTGCTTGAAATTTCTGAGTTGTCCTATACTACCTCTTTGCTAAATAAAACCAGTCATTGTACTCTAGGGCAAGAATGTACTATAAAAGATCTCTCCTCATACAAAATTACTCTTTTTTTATATCCTTCTTTGCAAAAAAACAAACACATTTTCTATCCATAACTTTCTTTGTATCTCTCTTTTCTATCCAGATTCCCTTGTATTTTGAACCTCTTGTATTTTGAACTTTTGAAGTCATCAAAAGTTATCCCTTTTGATAACTTCAAAGTTAAACAAAAAATATTTTTATTTTTTTCTCAATAAATAATACACCTTTTTTTTCTTTTTCCTGGCCAGTTGCAGTGGCTCACACCTGTAATCCTAGCACTTTGGAAGGCCGAGGTGGGTGGATCATGAGCTCAGGAGTTTGAGACCCGCCTGACCAACATGGTAAAACCCCACCTCTACTAAAAATACAAAAATTAGCCAGGTGTGGTGGCATGCTCCTGTAATCCCAGCTACTCAGAAGGCTGAGGCAGGAGAATCCCTTGAACCCAGGAGGCAGAGGTTGCAGTGAGCCGAGATAGCGCCATTATACACCAGCCTGCGCGACAAAGCAAGACACCATGTTAAAAAAAAAAAAAGGAATATACTTTTTTGGCACATTTTATGTAAGCCTAGGAAGGAAGAAGTCCTGAACTACTCATTTTACATTGGTATTCTATAGATGAGAACCATTCTACCATTTTAAGATTTTAACCACACAATAAGCTCACAATTTAATCACCTATTTAATTCACATGGATTTAGCTCTTTCACTTTTAACAGTTTTATCTAGACTTCCTCCAAGATCCAAGATACTACAAAAAGTTAGTCATCACTTGAAGCATCTTAATCATTTCAAAGCCTGTAAACATCAGTAATTTACCTATGCAAATATCTTCAAGTTAAATTTTAGAAGAGAGAACATTCTCTTGAAACTAATAAGCTTTGACTAGTCTTACTTATGAGTGCTCTTTTATTTATAAACCAATTTGATAACATGCTAGACACAACACACATCACAATACCTGTATATATACCTAAACAAGCACAGTAAAGAAAACAACCTATACAAGATAGCTGGATTCAAGTCATTTACAAAACTGTGACCAATCTACCTGGCCAAATTTTGTTTGCCACAATAGGTGTGGAAAACAGGAAGATGCGGGAAAGTGAATCCTATAGCATCAAATACGGAAGGGAGGGTGCAAACTGCATTGCTCAGGGGAAAACCTGGAGTCCCTGAGCCGCCAGAGAACTCACACAATAGTGGAGACACTGAAGAAAAATGTTTGGGCAGCTGCTTGTCTGCCACTGCAGGAAGCTTTCTGATGTGTCCAGGGTCCAAGACTCCCAGCAAACTTACTTCAGCAAGGCAGCTTATTGAGGCTGGTGGAATAAGGTTAGCTCTAATATTGATAGGGAGCTTTTGTTTTCCTCTCACCAGGGACAGTTAGGACATTCTCATTGCTAGTGGCCCTTTTGCTTATAGTAGGCACACTGATTCTGCCCTAGGTGCTGGCGAGTTGAGGGTTCTTGTCTAGGCATCCCAGATGCTTATTTGGCAACATTTTCTCAGGACGACTACCCTGCAGGGGTATGGGGATTAAAGTAAATGTTGGTAATTGTACTTTTTGGCTTTTTGACTTTATTTTTCCCTCTTTTGCCCTCTTCTTATTGTTGTAAACTTTAAAGGGTAGGTTTAAGGGTTGGCATATAGGGGTATGAGGTCCCATTACTGCTTTTTGTTGCTTCCTCCTAATATCAGGGCAATTGAGTGATAAAATGTATACCAAGGAAAGCTTGCGCTTCTGGGGGTCTGCGTCTACATTAGTATATTTCCTGAGTGCCTCAACTCAATGTCCCAGAGACAGAGCGAGGATTTGATTGTTTCCCTGAGATACTTTTCTAACCCTGTCATAATGTACTGGCTTAATCACACACTTTTTCTTCCATATTTTTCCCACAGCACAGCAAGCGGAGGACAATATTTGAAAGTTATGACAAATATTTGTTAAATCAAATAGCCTGGTCAACTTAAGCTCCTCTATAAACTTTTCTGGATTCTCTGAAAACTGGCCATAATTTTTCTTTTAAAAAACCAAATTAGACATAGAAAATAGCACCTGTACTCCCTAAGTATTCCCTCATTTCCATTTACTAACTCTTGCAGTGAGCACAGGTGTGACTTTAGAGGCTGATATGGGACCCCACTCCTGGTGGTAGTGGTTGGGTTTACTTTCTTGGGCAGCAGGGTGTATAGGCTGGGGCTGGTTGGATAAGGGGAAGAGGTTCCTGATGACCTCGGAGCGGAATCCTTCATGAGAGGGCTGGTGGCAATCCCCTCATAACTGAGGGATGAAGGGCGCTCTGGGGAGGGCATAAGCCTTCAAGGGGGAACAGCTAGGAGGGGATCACTTAGGCATGGCTTTCTGGTGCCTAGAAGTAATGCGAGCTTGTAAAAGGCCATACATCCTGTACATAAGGGACCTCTTCCCATTTTTCTTCTTTATTACAAAGTAAGCCTAATTATAAAATACCATTATAACGTACAGAACCACGTTTAGGTCAAATCTCTTGGCTTTCATAATTTGTATTGAATCCAAATTGTGTTGCAATAGAAAATGTTTATTTTTCTTTATGCCAAATTTGAATTTGCTCCAATGGCCTAAAAGATGCCCTCTAGTGGTGAGTCCTCTGGGATGCTCACAGTTGTCTCCATGTCTAGCAGGGATCTTCACAGGGGGTTTTAGTTAACGTAAGTTTAGCAAAAGCCTACTTACTTTTCCCTTTTAAATTCCCTCCTTCTATAAGGGTGTAAATATAGATAGCAAGGTGTTATAAAAGTGGATTATGAGCTACAAATGGGCAGTTAGATGTTAAGCCTAAATTCCACAAAGTGTGAGAGTTGGGTGCAACGAAGCACTAAACAAATGAAGGAAGAGAAAGGGGTAAACATTACCCAAGGGGAGACTTGTTCTGAATTTCTGGAGACCCTACCCAGTAGCAGAGACACCAAAAAAATTATTCAGGTGGCCCCTTGTCTACTGCTGTTGGTGGCTGTCCATTAGTCCAGGAGCCAGGGAATTCGCAATTCCTTCGACCAGGAGGGTCTTGAGCAAGGCTGTTACAAGACAGCACACAGAAAGAGGCTTGAAACGGGCTATTAGGAAAATAATACTTCTAATTTTAGGGCAGAAAAATTCAAGACCAATATTCCCCTATGGGGAGGGTCTATATAACCCTCAATCATAGAGAGAATGTCAACGCCAAAAACCCAGAGCATCTGGGGGAGCAGCTTATAATATCAATGCTTAAAACTCAGAGTACCCAAGTTCCAGCCAATAAACATTGCCTCACCAAATGCTGAAAATCCTGGAAAACCTAGGAAGTGGCCAACAGCGAACCCAATACCAAGTTCAGGTCACAGAACAACATGACTCTGACAATGGGCTACCTATCACAGCCAAGTGTCCTGCCACAAATAATTGCCCAAACACAGTTAACAGAAATTTGAAAGCAAACAAAAGACTGCAAACAAAACACAGATACTAGCACTGGAAAAATAAAAAAAAAGATTGATGGAGCAATAAATTGGAGTTAGAGGAGAAAGGACAAAGGGAAGAGGTGGCAAGGACATGATTCAGGACACCATTCCTAGATTACCTCATACTACTGGGGGGGACAGAGTGGACACTCACCCACCTACTGGTGTCAAAATGGTGCCAACCCATCCTCCACATGGGACCTGGGTGTAGATTTCTATAGGTTCCCTCATCTTGGATGGGCTCAGATGCCATGTGGGGCAGGAGGATGTCAACAAAGGGACCAGTAACCCACTAGCCCGCCAGTTGGAGCAGTCGGTCCTACACAAGGCAGCAACACAACGGCCACTTGCCCATCTGTTCAGCTCCAATGCTTGCCAGGGAAAGACGATGGCTCTTAAAAGTGACTTTGGTTAGTGTTACAGCTCTGTAGTGTTAACAGCTCTTTATTGTTACAGCCACAGTGTTAATAGTTCCTATCTGCCACTGCTCTCTGGAACTCATGATTCAGGTACAGTTCCACACTGTTAATCTCAAGAGCTTTTTCCAGTCAACTTCCTACAAGCAACTCTCCATCCCAGAGTCTGGTTCCAGGGAACCCACTCTAAGACTCTCTGCCATCTGGTTGCATGGACTGGGTTTGAGCTTCTCTGCTTGGAGGTCTGGGCATCAGAAATCTCCAGAACGGTTTGTTTATGAGATAATCAGCGAGATTGTGGGCTGGGACTGAGATTTTAGCCCAAAGTCTTCAAATCTCCTCAAGTGCATTGAGACTCTGTCTTTGAGTTGAGTTGCTTCACGGCCAAGTTGAGGCCCAGCAACTGGCGTCCTTCTACCAGCAATGCCCTAGCACTCTGAAGACAGGGAAACACCTAGACATAGTGCCTTTGATCCTTGGATCTTGCTTTGGACTTTGATACTTGTAAGATGGGCCATTGATGATGACCCACTGGCTTGGAGGGCAGAAACCCGAGGAAGATCAAACAGAGAAGAATATAGTGGACCTTGCATAACGGCTGCAACTGAAAGTCTCATGGGGCCTAATTACCAGCAATCAGGCTGGTGGAGGCTTTGGTCATAAAAAGTAAAATGTGATGTTAGCTGTCTGTTTTTCAGAAATGCCCTTTATTGTGTGGAGGACATTTTCTTCTATTTTTAGTTTGCTGAGTGTTTTACAATGAAAAGATGTTAGATTTTGTCAGAAGCCTTTTCTGCATCAATTGAAATGATCATGTGGATTATCTCCTTCTTGATCAAAGTTTGTATGTTGGACCATTTATGCATTGCAGGAATAAATCCCACTTTGCCATGCTGTATTGTCCTTTTAATGTTTTCTTGGATATCATTTCCTAGCATTTTAAAAATATTTTTACATCTATATTTATAAGGGATATTGCTCGCTACATACCTCTAAGCACTTTGGCTGGTTCTGGTATCAGGGTAATGCTGGACTCTTAGAATGAGTATCAGTTTCTTTCTCTTTTACTTTTTGGAAGATTTTGAGAAAGATTGGTGTTAATTTTTCAAATGTTTGGTTGGATTTATCAGTGAAGCCTGCCTTATATTTTCTGGGAAGTTTTTGACAACTAATTTAGCCTTTTTATTTGAAATGAAAAAAGCCAATCACAAATAGGATGTATACTGTATGATTCCATTGACATTAAATATTCATAGTAAATCCATAGATACAGGATGTATTTATTGCTAAATACAATTTTCAGTTTTTATATAACTACGGAAATGGGGAAATTATTCATAAAGACAAATTTAATAATTTTCTCACTATATAGATTCTCCAGTTTTTAAACAGTGCTATATAACTAATCAGCATCTTCCAACAATATTAATCATGTAAAACATACACACACACATCCACGCTAAGTTGAAGTGCCCATTGTGTAGGACTTATTTGGTTTTTCATATAAAATGTGGAACATATGCTACTTATTACTGCACATTTATGTATGTTTTAGAATATACACTGGATATCCATGCAAAAAAAAAAATAGGTATTTATTTATATTCAATTTAACCTTAAAATCAGAGAGAATGTGCTGGGGTGAGTGTCATTGATTGTGACTTTTAGGCTTTCTTGATTTTTCCATCTAAGTTTTGATTTTAAACTTTAGATACTTATGTTGTTATTCTGTTGCATTCCAATATTTACCACAATTTTAACCAAAACCACACTGTTTAAAACACCACACTAAGTGATGGTATCGCTGACTGAGCATATATTTTGTTGAGTGCCATCACCATTGCTCTTTATGAATTCCCTACTTTGTGCTTCTTCTAGATACTGACTGGGTTAGCCCTGCAGTGAGAGGCCTAATCCAAAATTGTCAGCATAAAATGTATTTGCATTGGCTGGAATAGCAGTGTTGCATCATTGATATAGTTAGGCGGTGGCAGCCCCTTGGACCCCGATAACTAGGAGACATAAACATGAGAGAACACAAACATGGGCAATCTAATCATGATGGACAAACATTACTTTTAAGAGAGAAACACACTTCTGTGTTTAAGAGCAGATCTAAATTGCACATCACTGCGGCATTAATTTATTTAACTTGATAACTGTAGAAATGAACATTGTGATACATTATTCTGTGATGTGCCTATTGTATATTTTAGGTTACAAAAATATTTTATACAAGCTGTTCCATTAAAACCTCACTGCGATCTTCTGATATGAAATCGGAATTTTATATTGTTGGCAATGTCGAGATTAAATACAATGACTTCTAAATGTATACTAAGCATAGCAAGTGATGCTGAGTAAACACTGAGTAAATATTAATGATGATAAATATTCTCATTATCTTCATTAATAAAATTGAACAATTCTATTACCCATTTACAAAGAACATTAGTGACAGTGGAAAGATTTACGAACTGTCTTCGTTTTAAATGATATACTATGACGTTGCCACAATTAGGAACCTGTACAAGTATATGAAAAAGTTATTTGCTCCATACTTCTTTCTTAGCCATTTTCAACCCTTTAGTCCCTTACAATAAAATACAAATTATTTTATTGGACAAACAAATCTATATCATGACCCATAAAAGAAGTTCAATAATTTTGTGTGTCCACGTGTATCATAATTTTCCTCTAACAATTTTGCTTTTCACTTTGAAATTGTTATAGATTCACAGGAGTTAGCAACGATATCACAGAAAGGTAGCATGTAGACCCACTCAGTTTCCTTCAATGGTTACATCTTATACAGTTATAGTAAAACATCGAAATCAGGATTTGATACTGGCATGATGTGTGTGTATCCCTCTATGTTATTTTATCCAATGTGTTGATTTATGCACTCACCACTACGATCAAGACAGAGAATTAACCCATAACCAAAAATATCTCCCTCATGCTTTTTAGTCGCAATCATCCCATCTCCCATACCATATCTAACCCCTGGAAACCCCTAATCTGTTTTATCCTGTTTTAACCAGCATTATGGTTTTATCTTTTGGAGAATAGTATATAAATGGAATCATTCAGTATGTGACCTTGGAGACTGGCTTTTTTTCTCTTAGTATAATGCGCTTAGGAGTGGTCTAAGTTGTGTAATTGAATTCCATAGTTTGGATGCACCATAGTCTATTTAGCTTTTTAACTATTGAGGAAAATTTTGGATGTGCCCAGGTTTGGTTGTTACAATTGGAACTGCTATGAACAAACATGTGCAGGATTTTGTGTAAATGTATATTTCCATTCCGCCTTGATATGCACCCAGGAGTGCAATTACTAGGTGTGGTAAGTATATATTTAATATTTAAGAAATTACCAAACTACTGTCTAGGGTGGCTGGACCATTTTATATTCCCACCAGCAATACATAAGAGATCTAATTTATCTGTATGCTTGCCAGCATTTAGTGTTGTCACTATATGTGTGTGTGTGTGTGTGTGTATGTGTGTGTGTGTGTGTATATATATATATATAAAATTAAATTTAGTTCTTCTAATAGATGTGTAGTAATGTATCTAAGTGTGGCCTTAATGTACATTTCCCTAATGGCTAGTTATGTAGAACATCTTTTCATGAGCTTTTATGCCACCAATATGCCCTCTTCAGTGAAATGTCTCATGTCTTTTCCTATTTTCTAGCTGGACTGTTATTCTCTTTACTGTTGACTTTCAAGAGTTCTTTATGTATTATAGAATGTGTCCTTTTTCACCTGTGTGGTTGTCAAATATCTCCTCTAAGTCTGAACTTTGTCATTTTATCCTCTTAACAAGGTTTTTCACACAATGACAGTTTTAAATTTTGACCAAGTCAAATTTGTCATTTTTTTCCTACTATGGATCATATTTTACTTTGACCAACTCCAGGTCCTGATGTTTTTCTCCTATTTTATTTTTTAAAAAGTTTTATAGTTTTATGTTTTGCATTTAAATCTATGATCCATTTCGAGTCATTTTTGAGGTCTTAATACACTTTTTATTTTGGAATAATTTGATATTTACAGAAAAGTTGCAAATGTAGTTCAGTTTTGCCTAGTTTCTATTAATGTGAACAGTTTTCAGTGCCACAGTACATTTGTCAGTACTGAGAAATTAACATTGGTACTCACTTATGAATGACTATTAACTAAACGACTAAACTCCAATTTTATTTGTATATCACCAGCATTTTTTTTTTTTTTTTTGACAGAGTCTCACTCCATCGTTCATGCTGGAGTGCAGTGGCAGGATCTTGGCTCACTGCAACATCTGCCTCTGGGGCTCAAGCAATTCTCGTTCCTCAGCCTCCCATGTAGCTGGGACTACAGGCACATGCCACCATGCCCAGAGAATTTTTGTATTTTTAGTAAAGACAGGGTTTCACCTTGTTGGCCAGGCTGGTCTTGAACTTCTGACCTCAGGGGATCTGCCTGCCTTGTCCTCACAAAGTGCTGGAATTACAGGTGTGAGCCACCCCACTGAGACCAGCTTTTTATTAGTGCTTTGTTTTCCCCCCAGGGCCCAGTCCAGGATACAACTTTGTATTTTGTGACAGTTTTTACCATAAATATAAAATAAGTTCTATGAAATGCATTGTCTGTACCAGTTGAGATAATTATGATTCATAATATTTATTTGTAAGTCATTTATTTTCTAATATTATTCCATATTTACATAACTTGGATAAACAAAATGTTTTCACTAGTATCACTTTGAATACTATCAGATGTACTTTGCTATTATTTTGGTTGTAGTTTGAATTTGTATTCACAGATGATTTAACCATGTGATTTTCCTTTCCTTTCATGCCTTTGTCTTGTTTTAGTAATCTTACATGTGAAAGCATATGGGAAAAATTTGCATTCTACAAGGATTTCTATAAAATTTGGGTAACCTAAACCTCCTTATAAAACTATCAGGCCTGATATTTTCTTTGGAAAATATCTTTAAAAATATGTTGTTTTCTTTAACAAGTATATAAGAATCGAAACTTCTAAATTCTTCTTCAGTAAGTTCTGTTATCT
Source organism: Macaca thibetana thibetana (assembly GCF_024542745.1). NCBI lineage: Eukaryota > Metazoa > Chordata > Mammalia > Primates > Cercopithecidae > Macaca > Macaca thibetana. The sequence goes on from NC_065598.1 coordinate 140,030,665, forward strand.
TTTTTTTTTTTTTTTTTTTTTGAGACTTGAGACAGAGTCTCACTCTGTTGCCCAGTTGGAGTGTAGTGGTGTGACGCTAGCTCACTGCAACCTCTGCCCTCGGGGTTCAAGTGATTCTCCTGCCTCAGCCTCCCTGGTAGCTGGGATTACAGGCATGCACCACCACGCCTGACTAATTTTTGTATTTTTAGTAGAGATGGGGTTTCACTATCTTGGCTGGGCTGGTCTTGAACTCCTGACCTCGTGATCCCCCAAAGTGCTGGGATTACAGGCGTGAGCCACAGCACCCGGTCAGCAAGTTATGTTTTCAAAGTCGTTAGCATGTCATTTTCACTAGTACTGTATTTCTAATTTCTACCTTAATTGTATTTATGTCTCCTTAATAGTCATAACATTGTTTTTTTGTGGCTTCTACTTATCTCAATAAATCTTGCCATTTGCCTGTATTGTTAGTTTTTTGAAATATTCAACAGTTTAAGTTTTTATATTCTCTGTTTCTATTTTTATTTTGCATTATATAAATGTATGCTACTATTTTATGTCTTCAACTTTTGGGGCTTTTTGTTTATTCCTTCAAAATGAATACATATAAAAAGTTTTGGCCTATTTTTCTTCCAATATAAATATGAAACACTATAGAGTTTTCTGAAAGCACCATGGGAAGTATTGGTATTTAGTATTTTCATTACATTTCATGTCTAATTATTTTTAAAATTTCCATTATGATTCACTGTTTAACTCCTAAGATATTTATACAACTCGTTGTATTTTCATTAGATATTAGGCTCAACATGATGCTTACCTTTAACATTTATTGATCTTCTTTATAGCCTAGGCCATAATCAATATTTTGTTTACTATTTAGTTTTAAAACTGCATGCTTTCTAATTATTGAATGCAGAAATCTATATATGGCCCAGAAGTCAAACAATAAATTAATAGTATTTATTATTCAGATTTCCTTTACCTTTGCTGATTTTTAACATGTAGTGACACTTAATATTCAAGATAGATATATAGCTATATATCATTAGGGGATTTTCCATTGCTTCTTTCAGTTCTTTCACTGTGTGATCAAATATTTTGATGACATACTATTTTTTGCATGCATATTTAAAATTGCTATTTTTCTTTTGGTGAATTGTATTTGTTAATGTTACACAATGACCCTTTCTATCCCTATCCTTGTGAACTAAACACTATTTCATCTCCTGTTAACTTGGTTACACCAGCTTTCTTTTGGCTGCTTTTTGCTTCATATGTCTTTTTTCATGCTTTTACTTTCAACTGCCATGTGTTCTTATATTTAATATATGTTTCTTGTAAATAACATGAATCCCAATTCTGGGATTTATTTTATTACTTCAATGTCACAACTTCAAATCACTCAGTCGAAATCCTTTCTTCAATTTCCTTCATGTTGATAGTTGATAGACTTTTATTTTAATGTAATTACAGCTACTCTCTCTCATCTCTCTCTCTCTCGCTCACTCTCTCTCTCTCTCATACACACACACACATTTCATTTCACCACAACAAACTTTATCATGGTAATTTATTACCTTTTCTACTCCATGCTCTAAGCAACTTCTGGAATACATATTCTCTTATTCAAGCACTTCATTTATAACTGTTTTGACTGTAAATATCTGTGGAACAAAACTTCTAGGGTATGTATGCCCAAGAATAATTTCATCTTGCCGGGTTCTTTTTTTTTTTTTTGGAATGACAGATTAGATAAATATATATGAAAAATTTATCCTTTATTTTCTTGAATCATATTTTGCTATCGAAAAGTCTGGTTATCAGGATGACTCCTGTGTTTGCTCTGTCTCTCTATAAGCTTCCAGAATTTGCTTCTTTACTTTAATACTACAAAAATTCACTCTGATGTGTCTTGGTGTGCGTGTATATCTTTGGCAATTTGGTTCTCCTTTTCCAGTATACTTCGAATCTCTTTTATTTTGTTACCTTTATGTTTCATTTAGTCTGAGAAATTTATCTCCGTCAGGTTTTGAAATACTTTATTCTCTTCATTTTCACTTCTCTTTCTGGGGCTCTTGTTGTCCAGATAGTAATACATTGATTCATATAGCTTAGCTGTTTTTATGTTTTCTCATTTCTTCTTGAAAGAAGAAACATTTCCCCAAACTAATAAACTGGTATTTCATTTTAAATGTGTTGTTTTTCTTTAAATAAAATTGTGTACATTTAAGTTTACAGCATGACGTTTTGATATACATAGTGAAATATTTCTTATTCGTGTGATTGTTCTATGCTTCTTAGACTCACATCTCCAGCCTTTGTACACTATTCCGAATACTACACATAGGAATTTGCTCATTTCAACTTAGGATTGTATGTTGTTAGCTGCCTCTGGAATATGTTACATAACCTCTTCACTTACTCCAGATCATACTACTGTCCAATGTCTCTTGCATTTGGCAACCCTTACCCCTTTTCATTATTGGAGGTTTCAGCGGCTCCTAGTTTCCTATAAGAAGTATGCATTTCTGCTATGCAGCCATAAAAAAGGCTGAGTTCATGTCTTTTGCAGGGACATGGACGAAGCTGGAAACCGTCATTCTCAGCAAACTAACCCAAGAACAGAAAACCAAACACCGCATGTTCTCACTCATAAGTGTGAGTTGAACAATGAGAACACATGGACAAGGGGAGGGGAACATCACACACCAGGGCCTGTTGCGGGGTGGGGGGCTAGGGGTGGGATAGCATTAGGAGAAATACCTAATGAAGATGACGGGTTGATGGGTGCAGCAAACCACCATGGCATGTGTATACCTATTTAACAAACCTGCACGTTCTGCCTGTGTATCCCAGAGCTTAAAGTATAATAATAAAAAAAAAAGATGTGTGCATTTCTGTTGCCATGTGCTCCTTGTGTACTCCAAGAGGAGAAGGAAGATAAATGACCTTAAGCTAATGCACTCATACCAGTAATCCTCTATTATGATATTTCATTTCAAGTCTCAAAGTGATGAAAGCAAATTTATAATCTTCTTAACTCTGAGCAAGGCAAGAGGGGAAAATAAGGATTGCCTATTTCTTCTCTAATTCTCTAAGACAAATTGTTTTTCTTCACATATGTCTGTATGCAAGACTATTCTCTCTGTTTGCTCACTAGTGGGTCTCTTACTTGTCCTTCTATCTCAACGTAGTCTCTGAGACATTTTTCTAGATCTTAAAATGTTTGCTCAAGGCTTTGGGACTCTACTTTCATCAGGTGGCAATACTAGCCATGCTTACGTACTTCGCTTCATTATGGCAAGTTCCCTAAGGCCCCAGGTGTGTCTAGAAGTGCCACCTGGGAGTCAGAGACTATAGCCAAAAACCCTAGAAGTGTACGTTGTATTCTATCGTATTGCAGCTGAGCTGGCACTCAAAGCACAAGACACAGTCCTTTCACTCTTCCTTCCCCTTTCCTAAGGCAGAGGACCTCCACTGAGAAGCCAGTGCCAACCCAGGCCAGGAGAAGTACTGGCACACTACCACCGATCTTCCCTTAAGGCCAAGGTCTATTAAATCAGCTTATGTTGAATGCGACCTGACCTGGAACTCGCCCACCAGGACAGTGGGCTCCCCTCTGGCCAGGGTAGGTCCAGAAATGCTGCCCACAAGTCACATCCTAGAATCAGGTATCCCAAGAGCCCGCTTGGTACTCTACCCCCTGTAATTGTGCTGGTACCTAAAGTGCAAGACAAAGTCCCCTTTATGTTTTCCTCTGCTTTTCTCAAGCAGAAGTGGTCTTACCCTAAAGCCACGACATCTGGGAATGTGCTGAGTCACAACTGGATGCAGTAAGTCTCATGGTCTCTCCCAAGGCCCTCAAAATAGTACCTGGGTATCACTGATGACTATTCAGGGCCCAAGAACTAAATGCTATTGGGCCTCAGACCTTCCCTTCCAGGCAGTGGGTTCCCTTCTGGCCCAGTGTGTACCTAGACATATCATCTGGGAGCTAGAGCCTGGAATGGGGGCCTTACAACTCTGACCAGTACCCTATCCTGCTATGGCTGAGCTGGTATCCAAAATGAAAACAAAGTCCTCCGCACTCTTTTATCTTCTCTCCTCATGTGGAAGGAAGGGGTCTCTTTTGGAGCCACAATCTCTGAAGCAGGAAATGAGGAAATATTGTAATGTTCTGCTATAAACCATTTTTGTGATACTGCGTGCCCTTAATTTATATTCTGATTACCAGTTTACACTAATATAAATATAGATTCAATATTTTCATATACTACACATATTGCAAGATTATGTGTGTATATATATATATATATGTGCATTTACCTTTGTGACAATTCTATAGTATAATAACAGTAGTTTCTATTACATATTGGGGGGAACATACAAATTAGACAATCTACATAACTTCATAAAACAGTACCTGAGCCTTTTAAATGATGTAAAGTTCTTGTTAACATATTTAACCTAAAGCTAATAATGTGGAAACAAACAAATTCAAGATATAGAACATTCTAAGGGACAACTGACCTGAGTTTTAAAAAATTATCACAAACATAGAAAAAATAATGTCAGGCATACAAGTCCTTGGCATTATTTTCAGATTGAAAGAATAAGAGTCATCATAACTAAATGCAAAATATGAACCTTGGTTGGACACTGGACTAAAAATTTAAACAGCTATAAAAATGATTGGAGCAGTAATCAAGAAAATTTGAATATAAAATATATATTAGATGATGGTAAATTAATGATAACTATTCTTATTGTTATGAAATTCAGACTAAAGTACTTAGGGGTGAGGTGTTAAGGTGTCTGTAATTTACTTTCAAGTGGTTCAGAAAAAAGAAAAGCAAAATGTGGCAAAATGTAAACAATTTGTGGTAGGTCTAGGTGAAGTCAGGTATGCATTGGAATATTTTGGAATTTTTCAAACTAAAAAGTTAGGGAATATGCACCAATAGGATTTTTAGTCTCCCAATTTTCTTGCCTTAAAAATGTAACACATTTGGGGAAAACAATGAATTTTTTGCAGTACTAGGGCTCCTCATAGAGTTGAATATACAAGTATTCACGGATTCAGTTTTTGTGCATTTCATTCTATACTCTTGTTTTTTTTTTTTCCTACCTCACTGGACATTTCTTCTAAGTTTCTTTAGCTAGGTCCTCTTCTTTCTAACTTCTAAGTTATGAATATCCTAAGGCTATGGTCTCTTCTTTATTCTCTCTTTCTTGATTACTTCATCCAAATGCATGACTTTAAAATACTATCTGTAAGTTGACAACTTTCAAATGTATATATCTTGCTCAGATCACTTTCTCCAATTCTGAACTAATTAATATATCCATCTACCTATTCTACATCTCCACTTGGAAGTCAAATAGGCATTTTTTTCTTAAGGCAACATTTTTGCTACTTATTTACAGTTTCAAGACAGAAAACAGAAAAATTTTTTTCTTTTTTTGCAATTTTTTCTAATAGGCTTCTTAAATTCAGCATGTTGACAGTTGGACTTCCGATATTTTCCCTTTGAGTTTGCTCTACCCAAAGCCTACTTTATCTCAATGGTTAGTAGCTCCATTCTTCTAGTTGCTCGGGCCAAAATCTCAGAAATAGCCCTACATATACTCTTGCCTCTGTATAGTTTCTCATCAATACAGTAGCCAGAATAATCCCTTTAAAACAATAGTTTACTAATTTTCTTTCCGAATACTTTTCAGTTGAGTTTCTTTTCACTCAAAGTGAATTCAAAATCCCACAAAATCCTAAAAGACCAATTTGATCTGTTCCCATGTTACATACTTCAGTTCTTATTTCTCTCACTCTACTTTAGCCATATTGACCTTCTCGATTTTCCTAGAAAGCTCTCATTATAGGGCCTGTACCCTATTCCTCTGCCAGGAATGATCTTCCTGATATCTGTATTACTTTATCCCTCAATACTCCCTTTTATTTTTCACTCAAATCTCACCTTTACAATAAAACCACCCCATGTAGCATCACGGCCTGTAACCATATCCCTATACTTTTGCTTTCCTCAGTAATTTTATTTTCCACCGAAGTAACCAACTCTTAACATTTTATAAATTTTTCTTATTATTTATCTCTTATTCACTATCATGTAAAGTCTATGGGTGCAGAAATGTCAGAATGTTTCATTCTCTGCTATATTCCAAGAAATTTTAATGGTGCCAGAAAGATAATAAGTATCCAACAACTATTTTTTAAATGATTTCGTTTCAGTGTAATATTTTGCTCTTTTGTTGCTCTTTTGGCCTATTTCTTCCCCAAGAATATAGACCTTTTACTTTCCATTTCATTTTTTCTCTTGACTGCAGTCATCTTTTTCCTTTTTACAGAAAATATCATCCCGATCGCTTACGTTTTATTCTAACCTGCCCTCCTTTCTCCCTAAATAAGTCATTTCTTTGTAGGAAAAAAATTAGGTTTAATAGGAACATTAATGGCTGTGCATTTTTATGTGAATACAGAATAAAAGTAAGAATCATACTTAGGTGACGATGAATATAACTGGTATGATTATAGATAAAAATGAACCTAAGACTAGATGGTAAGAACAGGAAGTTCAGAATAGTATTTGAGGTGATGTCCTTCACTAAATTCTAAGCTTTTTGAGTATACTGACTACCTTGTTGAACATTGTGTCCACAGTACCTCGCGCAGTGCTTTGTATCTTGACTATGCAGCTTGGTGTCAAAAGCTATTTGATTTTTTCTGGGTCTGCCTGCTATTGACCATGTGACCATGGTTATGTTACTCTACCTCTCTAAGTCTCAGCCTCTATGTCTATAAAATGGAAAGAAAACATTAACACCCCTCTTATAAGGTTGTGGTGATGATTAGATGAGATATGTTCTCATTAAAGTGTCTGATAAGTTGTATGTTCTCAGTATATGATTGTTGATGTCACTGCTACATGTTTAGTAACTCAAATGAATTTAAAAATATGTTATTTTTGAATATAAATGCATACTATCTCATTCAAGTTAAGCCCCTATGTGAGCCCTAGGTTTACTACAAGTTGCTACCAGTGGTTAAAACATTTTAGTCACCTACTCTGATGCATTACACTCAATCCCCTCATTAGTGGTAAAGTTTTGTCTTGAGGAGGATTTCAGCTTTATACACAGCAAACGTAATCTAGAGACTACTTCAGTGAATATGGTGAGTGAGGCACAGAGTTTTTGTTTTTTTGTCTTTTCCCAGAAACAAACAAACAAACGAAAGGTAGACTCTAATGTGGTGTGATTGGCTACCATTTATAGTTCATGAACTAAATTTGATGACTTTTCCCAAAGGAAGATTCTGAAACATTGAATGGAAGTATGGGGCCAGGCATGGTGGTTCATGCCTGTAATCACAGCACATTGGGAGGCCGAGGCAGGCAGATCATAAGGTCAGGAGTTCGAGACCATCCTGGCCAACATGATGAAATCCCACCTCTACTAAAGATATAAAAAATTAGCCAGGCGTGGTGGCATGTGCCTGTAATCCCAGCTACTCAGGAAGCTGAGGCAGGAGAATCACTTGAACCTGGGAAGCAGAGGTTACAGTGAGCCGAGATCGTGCCACTCATTGCACTCCAGCCTGGACAGGGCGAGACTTTGTCTCAAAAAAATATATGTGTGTGTGTGTGTGTGTGTGTGTGTGTGTGTGTGTGTGTATATGTATGTATATATATGTGTATATATATGTAACAGACTCATTCATATTCTTAGATTCTCATGTTTAATACTTAATAGCATACCTATTGAGCACTTACTGTGCTATATATGTTTTAACTGGTTTCATCTTAATAAAGACCATATGAGATAGATTGCTATTATTAACCCCATTTGAGAGATGAACAACCTGACGCACAGAGATTAGTTCAATTTCCTGCAATTACAAGGCGAGTACGTGATACAGTGAAGATGCCAACTAACACAAATAGTTTGGTTCCAGGCTGTGTTCTTAACCGCTGTACTAGATGTTTTCAGATCTCTCAGCTCCTAGATAATTAATGACTAAGACCAAATGTCAGTTTTTTGGGGGAGAAGGCAAAATTTAGAGGAATAATTAAACAGATTTAGCAATTTATCTTCACAGTTATTCTAAAAGGTAGTCTCTGCAAATGGAATTGGTGGAAATCTGAAAAGAGAGCAACTCTTTAATAGGGGTTATTGATTTGAGCAAATTTAACAACACATAATTGTAAGGTATTTGTAGACATTAATAAATAGAGCAATCTACATGTATTCATTGTACAAATTGATGTCACGTCTTCTCTTTGCTGAGTTAATAGGTATTCACCCTTCAGAACTCAGCTTAAATAGCTTATCTTCAGAAAGCATTTTCTTTCTTTCTTTCTTTTACTTTTTTGAGACAGGGCCTCACTCTGTTGCCCAATCTGGAGTGCAATGACATGATCATCATAGTTCACTGCAGTTTCAGACTCCTAGACTCAAGTAATCATCCTGTCTCAGCCTCTCAAGTAGCTGGGACTACAGGCATGCACTGCCATGTCCAACTATTTTTTTTTTTTAATTTTCCTTTTGTAGAGATGGAGTCTTACTAAGTTGCCCAGACTGGTTTCAAACCCCTGGCCTCATGAGATCCTCCCACCTTGACCTTTCAAGGTACTAAGATTACAGATGTGAGTCACTGTGCCTGGCTTGGGAAGCATATTATGATTGCCTCAAAATAGGTTTAGTCCTCCTGCTTTATACTTTTATAGGCTTTTACATTTATTTATTTATGCTTATATTAGTATTATCAATAGTAATAGTAGCTGGCACTTATTGAATGATTACTAGTAATAGTAGCTGGCACTTATTGAATGATTACTGTATGTCACATACTGTGTTAAGCACTTAAAAATGATCTTCGCCCCCCTCACCCTATGCTGCCACTGTCATCAGCGTGAATGTGCACATGGAGGGCACCACCCACACATCTGCCAGTGCCCTGCCCCCACGCCAATACTTCCATCAGCATGAACACATGCATAAACAGCAGCAGTCCTATCCCCACTATGCCAGGTCAGCAATGCTGCCTCTGTGAATACCTGTATGAAGGCCAGCACCCATGCACCCAACAGTGCCCCACTCCAGTTGATGAGTGTACACCCTACTGCACTGACACTACTGCTGGCACATGTTAACGAGCACTGATCCTGCTGTCACTGCCTGATGGAGTGTTTTGACTGGAACCACCCATTGGAGTATTATGACCAGTGGTCAGGGAACACGTTGGCCCCTCCAGCACAGCAGGTTCCTAACATTGAGGAGTTAGAGAACAAAGCTGGGGACCTGATAGCAGCCCCCTAGAGTTATAGCATGAAGCCCAGGATACTGCACTGAGCCTTGTACCCCTTAAGTCTTACAAAAATGAAGCCAGTCAGTTAAGCCCACCTTATAACATAATCAAACCCCCAAAGACATCAAAGAGGATAAAAGAAAAAAACTCCAATGTACAGCAACTTCAAAGATTAAAGGAGCATAAACCACAAAGATGACAAAGACCCAATGCAAGAACTCTGGCAAGTCAAAAAGCCAGCATGTCTTCTTACCTCCAAACAACTGCACTAATTCCCCAGCAATGGTTCTTAAAGAGGTGGAAATGATGGAAATGGCAGAAATAGTATTCAGAATATGAATAGGAGCAAAGACCATCAAGATTCAGGAGACAGTCACAGCCCAATCCAAGGGTTCCAAGGAATGCAATAAAATGATACAGGAGATAAAAGACAAAATGGCCATATTAAGAAAGAAACAAACTGATCTGATAGAGCTGAAAAACTGACTTAAACAATTTCATAATACAATTGCAAGTATTAACAGCAGAATTGCATAAGCTTATGAAAGAATCTCAGAGCTAGAAAACTCAGTCACACACACACAAAAGGAAACAAAATAAAGAAGAATGAATAAAACTTCTAAGAAATACAGGATTATGTAAAGAGGCAAATTCCACACCTCATTGGCATCTCTGAAACAGAGGGAGAAAAAGCAAGGAACTTGGAAAACATATGTTAACATATCATCCATGAAAATTTCCCCAAACTTGCTAGAGAGGACAACATTCAAATTCAAGAAATGCAGAGAACCTCTGCAAAATACTACAAAAGAAGACCATCCCAAAGACAAACAGTCATCAGACTCTTAAAAGTTAAAATGAAAAAAACAACAAAAAAAAAGTTAAATCTAGCAAAAGAGTAGGAGCAGGTCACCGACAAAGGGAACCCCATCAGGCTAACAACAGACTTGTTCGCAGAAACCCTATAAGCAAGAACATATTGGGGGCCTATATTCAACATTCTTTATGAAAAAAATTTCAACCAAGAATTTCATATCTAGCCAAACTATGCTTCATAAGCAAAAGAGAATTTAGATCCTTTTCAGACAAGCAAATGTGAAGGGAATTTGTTACCACTAGATCTGACTTACAAGAGGTCCTGAAAAGAGTGCTAAACATGAAAAGGAAAGACCGTTACCAGCCTCTACAAAAACACACTTAAGTACACAGACTAGTGACCATAAAACAACCACACAAACAAGTCTGCACAATAACCAGCTAACAACATGATAACAGAATCAAATCCACAGATAGCAATACTAACCTTGACTGTAAATTGGCTAAATGCTCCAATTAAAAGGCACAGAGTGGCAAGTTGGATGAAGAACCAAAACACAATAGTATGATATCTTCACATACAGTGTCACATACAGTGACACCCATACGTTCAATGTAAAAGGATGGAGAAAAATCTACCAAGCAAATTGAAAACAGAAAAAAGGCAGGGGTTGTTATTCGCATTTCAAACAAAACAAACTTTAAACCAACAAATAAAAAAAAAAAAAAAAAAAAAAAAAAAAAGACAAAGAGGGGCATTGCATAACGGTTAAGAGCTCAATTTAAAAATACTTAACTATCCTAAATATATGTGTACTCAACACAGGAGCACCCAGATTCATAAAGTGAGTTCTTAGAGACCTATGAAGAGACTTAGATATACACACAATAACAGAGGGATACTTCAACATTGCACTGACAGCATTAGACAGATCATCAAGGCAGAAAACTAACAAACATATTTGTGACCTGAACTCAACACTTTATCAAATGAACCTAATAGACATCTACAGAACTCTCCACCTAAAAACAACAGAATATACATTCTTCTCATCTGCACGTGGCACACAATCTGAAATCAACCACCTAATTAGGCATAAAATAATCCTTAGCGATTTCAAAAAAAAAAAAAAAATCATACCAACCACACTCTCAGATTACAGGCAATAAAAATAGAAATAAAATTAAATAGAAATCACCCCAAATCACACAATTACATGAAAATTGAATAATCTGTTCCTTAATGACTTCTGGGTAAATAATGAAATTAAAGCAGAAACCAAGAATTTCTTTGAAACTAATGAGAACACAGATACAACATATCATAATCTCTGGGACACAGCTAAAGCAGTGTTAAGAGGAAAGTTTATATGCTAAACATCCACATGAAAAGTTTAGAAATATCTCAAGGTAACAGCCTAACATCACAACAAAAAGAACTAGAGAACCAAGAGCAATCCAACCCCAAAGCTAGTAGAAGAAAAGAAATAACCAAAATCAGACCTGAACAAATGGAGATTGAGACATAAAAAGATTACAAAAGATCAACAAGTCAAGAAGTTTATTATTTGAAAGAATTAAAAATATAGACTGCTAGCTAGATTAATAAAAAAAATGAGAGGAGATCCAGATAAACACCATCAGAAATGAGAAAGGGGACGCTTAGCTAGATTAACTAAGAAAATGAGAGAAGATCCAGATAAACACCATCAGAAATGAGAAAGGAGACATTACAACTGATTGCATAGAAATACAGAAAACCCACAGACACAAGTATAAACACAGTGCAGACAAACTAGAAATCCTAGAAGAGATGGATGAATTCCTGGAAGCATACAACCTCCCAGGATTGAAGCAGGAAGAAATTGAATCCCTGAACAGACCAATAACAAGTTCTGAAGTTGAATAGTAATAAAAAGTTTACCAACCAGAAAAAGTCCAGGACCAGATAGAATAATGGCCAAATCTACCAGATGTATAAAGAAGAGCTTGTACCATTCCTAAGGAAACTATTGCAAAAAATTGAGGAAGAAGAACTCCTCCCTAACTCATAATATGAGGGCAGTATTATCCTGATACCAAAACCTGGCAGAGACACAATTAAAAAAGAAAACTTCAGGCCAATATCTTTGATGAATATAGATGCAAAAGTCCTCAACAAAATACTAACAAACAGAATCTAGTAGCACATCAAAAAGCTCATCCCCTACTATAAAGTAGGCTTTATCCCTGAGACACAAGGTTTGTTCAACATATCAATATATGTGACCTACCACATAAACAGAACTAAACACAAAACCCACATAATAATCTCAATCGATGCAGAAAAGGCTTGCAATAATATTCAACATCCTTTCATGTTGAAAATCCTCAATAAACTAGGCATTGATGGAACATACTTTAAAGTAACAAGAGCCTTGTATGAAAAACCTACATCCAACATCATAGTGAATGAGCAAAAGCTGGAAGCATTCCCCTTGAAAACTGGAACAATACAAGGATGCGTTCTCTCACCACTCCTATTCAACATAGTACTGGAAGTTGTAGCCAAAGCAATCAGGCAAGAAAAAGAAAGAAAAGGCATCCAAAATGGAAGAGAATAAGTCAAAATATCCCTGTTTGCACACAATATGATTCCATACCTAGGAAACCTCTTAGTCACTGCCAAAAAGCTCCTTGATCTGATAAAACACATCAGCAAAGTTTCAGGATACAAAATACATATTCAAAAATTGGTAGCATTCCTATACACTTACAACATTCAAGTTGAGAGCCAAGTCAAGAATACAATCCCATTCACAAGAGCCACAATAAAAGAATAAAATACCTAGGAATACAGCTAACCAGGGAGGAGAAAGATCTCTACAGTGAGAATTACAAAATACTGCTCAAAGAAATCAGAGATGACACAAACAAATAAAAAATATTCTGTGATCATGGATAGGAAGAATCAATATTGTTAAAATGGCCATACTGCCCAAATCAACTTACAGACTCAAGGTTATTCTTATCAAACTACCAACTACATTCTTATGAAATTATTAAAAAACTGTTTTAAAATTAGTATGGAACTGAAGGCCCAAATCACCAAGGCAATTCCAAGCAAAAAGATAAAAGCTGGAGGCAACACATTACCTGGTTTCAAACTATAGTACAAGGCTACAGTAACCAAAAAAGCTTGGTACTGGTACAAAACTAGACACATAGACCACTGGAACATAATAAAGAGCCCAGAAATAAGGTCACATACCTACAAGCATCTGATCTTCAACAAAACTGACAAAAACAAGCAATGAGGAAAGGATTCCCTATTCAATCAATGGTGTTGCAATAATTGGCTAGCCACATGCAGAAGATTGAAACTATACTTTTTTCCTTGCACCATATATGAAAATCAACTCAAGATGGATGAAAGATTTAAATGTAAAATTGAGGATTATAAAAACCCTAGAAGGTTACCTAGGGAGTTTTTGGCATGGGATCTGGAAAAATATTCATGATGAAGACTCCAAAAGCAATTGCAACAACAACAAAAATTGACAAATTGGACCTAATTAAACTAAAGGGCCTCTATACGGCAACAAAAAAGTATCAACAGAGTACACAGAAAACCTACAGAATGGGAGAAAATATTTGCAAACTATACATCTGACATAGGTCTAATATTCAGTATCTATAAGGCACTTAAACAAATTTACAAGGAAAAAACAACCCAATTATAAGATGGGCAAAGTACATGAATAGATGCTTTTCAAAAAAAGACAAACGTGTCCGACAAGCATACAAAAATGCTTAATATTACTATCATTAGAGAAATGCAAATCAAAAGCTCAATGAGATACCAAGTCACACCAGTCAGAAGGGCTATTATTAAAAGTCAAAAAATAGCAGATGCTGTCAAGGTTGTGGAGAAAAGGGAACACTTGTACACTGCTGGTGGAGACATAAATTAGATTAGCCATTGTGAAAAGCAGTTCAGTGATTTCTCAAAGAACTTAAAGTCAAATATGCATTCAACTCAGCAATCCCATTATTGGGTACCTACCCAAAGGAATATAAATTGTTCTACCATAAAGACACATTCACATGCATGTTCATTGCAGCACTATTCACAGTAGCAAAGACATGGAGTCAACCTAAATGCCCATCAATGGTAGACTGGATAAAGAAAATGTGGTACATATACCCTATGAAATACAAAGCAGCCATAAAAAAGAATGAGATCATGGCCTTTCCAGCAACATGGATGGAGCTGGAGGGCATTATCCTAAGCAAAATAATGCAGAAACAGCAAACCAAATACTGCATGTTCTCATTTATAAGTTGGAGCTAAACACTGCGTATGCATGGACACAAAGAAAGGAACAATAGACACCAGGGCCTACTTGAAGGTGTAGGGTGGGAGGAGCATGAGGATTGAAAAACTACCTATCGCGTACTATGCCTATTACCTGGGGGATGAAATAATCTGTAAACCAACTCCAGTGACACACAATTTATCTATAAGACAAACATGTACATGTACCCCTAAACCTAAAATTAAAGTGAAAAAAGAGCTATCTAGACCTGAAAAGTTAAAACAAGCTTCAAAAAAAATGACCTCATGTAAGTATAATTAAAATGTGTGATTGTACTACACTGTATGCAACATAACAGCAGATATCATGTCTTTTTGTTCTCCATTGAATCATCAATGCCTGACAGAAAGCCTGGCACATATTAGGTGCTTAATATTTCTTTGTTGACTGATTAAGGAGACAAATATGTTATTTCAACCTTTACTGTTTACTCCTGGCTAAGGAAGGCACTTTTATTTCTAGTCCATAGGATTCGTGTGTTTAGATTGCTAAATTATTACTATGGAAAATATTGAAAATATTTTGATAGCTCCTAGAGTGCCCATGTTGTACCCTGCATGTTTTTGGAGTTCAAAGAGAGAGACATAGCCAGTGACTTACTCACTCTGTGTTGGGCCACATAATCATATGCAAAGTAGCTGACATGTTTTTTCCTTCAAAGTTTAACTTCCAGGGTACAGGTGCAGGATGTGTAGGTTTGTTACAAAAGTAAACGTGTGCCATGGTGATTTGCTGCACAGATCAACCCATCACCTAGGTATTAAGCCCAGAATCCATTAGCATAATCTTATTTGAGATTTTGAGGTCAATTTAACCATGAATTCCTTATAGAAAACTGATCTAAATTCATAATGTTGTCAAAGTTTTTTTTCCTGCATTCTGCTCATATATATATGCAATTTCTACTTGGTTGGAATAATCTTGGTATAATAATAAAAAGCTTCTGAATCCATTTAATAGCCATGTGTAAGAAATAACCATATTTCTCCTGTCAGAAAAATGCGTATTTTTTTCCCAGTGACCTAGATATACCCAAAGCCTCTGAGAGTTACTGTGAATTTATTTTGCAAAAATCAATATCAGTTTCCCTTCCATATTTCTGTAGGGATTATTTTCTCTTTGCTTTCCACCTGTCCACAGTAGAAACTTTAGTCAGAGACAAATAATATGGCAACCTTTCCAGATTCATCTCCTAGAAAAGAAAGGGATTTTCCACATTGATTCATTAAGATGAAGTATTCTATCCTGAGCAAAGCCCCAAACTGTACTGAAAGCAGATACTAGCTGATGTTTAACACAGGTAAAGATAGATAGATTTTTATCATCTAGTATGATGTGTGCACATAAGACCTTTTTTAGTACTTAGTCATTGAATCATAATTTGAGTTTAGTAAAATACCTTAAAGATCATTAGTTTCAAAAGATGAACACAATAATTCCTTACACTTCTTTAGCACTTTGCACATTTCAAAGATTTTCAAATATGATAGTACAATTGATCCTCATAATAATCCAATGAGGTAAGGTGAGAGTACCCCAGGTTCTATTGGCACCTATGATGTTCACTTCTCAACTTCTCTTTGCATTCTTCTACCCTAGATGCTAGAAAAATGAATTCTTGGTTTTCCAGTCCCCTGGAACATAGTTCTAGCCAAAAAGATTAAAAAAGGAAAGAGCTAAGCAGTGTTCTGAGAAATATCTGTGATTACTGATAAAAGGAGTGACAGATGTAGTTGGTATAGCCCCTTTCCCTTACCATCATTTTCTGAAAATGGCATATAATATGATGCCTAGAAGTACAGGAGCCATCTTATAGCCACATGGTAATGATGGTGAAACATAAAGTTAGAAAGAGCTTGGGTCCCTTAATTCATTGTTGAGTAATTAAAACAATGGCTGCAAAGGATTATTTTTGGATTTGTTGTTGTTGTTGTTGTTGCTGTTGTGAGAGAAGATAACCTTTATTTGATCAGGCCACCTGAAGACTGGGTAATTTATAAAGAAAAAGAGGTTTAATGGACCCACATTTCCACATGGCTGGGGAGGCCTCACAATCATGGTGGAAGGTGAAGGAGGAGCAAAGGCATGTCTTACATGGCTGCAGGCAAGAGAGTGTGTGCAGGAAACTTCCCTTTATACAACCATCAGATATTGTGAGACTTATTCACTATGATGAAAACAGCATGAGAAAACCTGCCCCCATGATTCAATTGCCTCCCACTGGTTACCTCCTATAACACCTGAGGATTATGAGAGCTACAACTCAAGATGAGATTTTGGTGAGGACACAGGCAAACCATATCACCACCCTTATTCAGGTATTTTGTTATTTCATTATACATCTTAGCTAATGGAGTTGGGATTCATCATCATTTAATAGATGAGGAAAATGAAACCTAAGTGAATTAAACATACCTATTAATATAATAACATTAGGGTGATGCTTCTTTAACATTGTGTAGGTTTCAATATGCTAATATATGTTAAGCGAAATTTTAAGTAAGACGATGAAAATTATGATACTTTTAAAAATAGAGCAAACCTTGGTAAAGGTCTCAGTTACTCCTAGAGTAGAGCACAATACCATTGTATGGAGCCTGGCCTGAGCTTTGACAGTTGCCATAGTTATAAAAAAAAAACTTGAGGAAAATAGTCATTTCAGAAAATATGGATACATTCCATATTTAGAATTTCTATGCTGATAATGGGAAAAAATGCCACATATTTTTTTCCAGCTTCACCAATACTGTTTCTATGAATTGTTTCCAGTTTTGTCTGGAAGGAAGAGTACTTCTATGAGGATTTGTTTCAGTCTCCTGGTAAATGTATGCATGCACCTTTCTATGATATATTTACTCAAGAGTGTAATTGGTGGGCTACAGAGTGTATGTGTCTTCAAATTTACTAGATAATTCCCAAATGTTTTTCAAAGTGGTTGTATTAATTGTACACTTCCAACAGAAGATTATTCAAATTTCTCTTCCTTAATATCCTCTTCATCCCTGAATACTATCAGATTTCTAAAATTTTGCCAATCTGGAATGTGAGTAATGGTCTCATACTGTGGTTTTAATGTATACTGTTGTGATTACTAATAAGGTTGAGCACCATTTCAAACATTGATGATGCATTTAAATTCCTGTTTTTAAGGAACCATTTAAATCTTTTGTGTATTTTTCTATAGAGTTGTCTTTTTCATATTGATTTGTAGGATATATATGTATAAGTATATGTATATGTATATATACCCACCCCCCCACACACACACACATATATATATATATGATTTTCATTATTCTCAGTAGTTGTGTCTATGGAGTCATCACTAACACTGATTTAACAAATACTGAAATATTGCTCTTATAAAAATATAGGGTTTGGTTCCTCTGTGCCTCTGTCACATTTTCATCAATTGAAATGCCATTTGTGTTATATAGGTCCATTCACCAATATCTTTGTAAAACAAGCCGGTCTCTTTAGCATTGGAAAGCTGCTCTGCCCATTATCCTTTTCCTGTATAACCTGCAGCGGGTACATTTAAAATTCTGCTACCTTCTGATTTACAGGACTTACCCAAAAGTTTAGTGTTTAGCACTTATCAAGAGGGGCTTAACATTTTCCTTACCCTGAGTATCATGATTGTAAATTCTTTGGCTTTCAGCCTCATAACAGTGCTGTCCACTATGCTTTTATTAATTGCTCATCATCACATCAATCCACAAATGTAATCACTTTTCCATAGCTTTATCACACATAATAACTGTTACCTCAGTACTCTCTGGTACAGTCTAACCTAAAGATTGACAGATTCCCTATTCCTTTTCCTGTATACACCATATTGTTGATTCATTAGCATCAAACTCATGGCCAACAGCACTATAATCTGTGCTTCAACAAAGCTTATCTAACATACATTTTTTTTCTCTGTAAGGTACATCACAGTCTTATTTCACTTACTAACACCAGCTAATACTTAAGTATTATAATTGAGGGCCATTTTGAACAGCAAAATAAGCCAAAATAAATTTTAAAAACCACATCGTGCTAAATAGACCACAAACGTACACTTGTTTGCAATATAAGAGCTGAAGCAGAAGGCAAAAAGTTGCTTTATTCTACCTCAGACAGAAACTTGTAAATCGGGTGAATCTCAAATTAACCACTTTGCAAATAATCAAGAATGACCAAAACAGTGCCACAGGTATTCATTTTGAGATTACAAATAAATTGTAGTGAGAGGATGAATTTGCAAATACACAATACTTGAATAATGAGAACTGACTGCATGCTCTTTCACTCTATGATTTCTTTTGAAGAATCAAAGTCTTTATATTTAATGGAACCAAATTCATTGATTCTTTTGTAGTTAATGCTTTCTGGCATCTTTAGGAGCTTTTTCTCCTATAAGATACCATGATAATATTTCTGTATTAATACATTATCTCCTAAAAGCTTAAGAATTTCTCACATGTAGTTCTATAATCAATAAAACAAAGATTTGTGTGTATGTGGTGAGGTCTGTTCAATTTCCTTTTTTTTTTCCTGTGTGTACCCAATTATCTCACACCATTTATAGAAAAGACTAACCTTTAACCTTTCCTCCACACTTTTGCAGGGTTCTTTTTGTCATAAATCATGTATCCATCTATGCATGGCTCTATTTCTGCCTTCCCTCTTCTGTCCATTTATTTATATCCCTAGACCAATATCATACTACCTTAATCACTAAAATTTTACATAGTAATAAATGTTGAAATCTGGCAGCCCAAGTTCTCACACACTGGCCATCTTTTGCAAAAGTTATTAATTATTTTTGCTACTTGGCATTTCTATATACACTTTAGAATCATTTTGTCAATTTCCACAAAACTACTTATAAATACACTGATTGTTGAATTCATAGGTCAACTTAAGAATGATTGACATCTTAGCAATACTAAGTCTTCCAAATCTAAACAGAGTATATCTAATTTTTGTTTAGGTCTTTACTTACTCTCAATAATGGTTACAGAATTCTGTACAGGTATCTTCACAAATTGCTTAGGTGCGCATGTTCTCACTCATAGGTGGGAATTGAATAATGAGATCACTTGGACACAGGAAGGGGAACATCACACACCGGAGCCTATTGTGGGGAGGGGGGAGGGGGGAGGAATAGCATTAGGAGATATACCTAATGTAAATGACGAGTTAATGGGTGCAGCACACCAACATGGCACATGTATACATATGTAACAAACCTGCACGTTGTGCACATGTACCCTAGAACGTAAAATGTAATTAAAAAATTGTTTAGGTGTAATACTTGATAATTGATATTTTATGGCCCTGTAAAGGTTACCTTTTTAAATGTCACTTTCTATGTTCATGGTATATAAAAATGCCATTCTTGAACAGAACAGAGTCCTCAGAAATAATACCACACATCTACAGCCATCTGATCTTTGACAAACCTGAGAGAAACAAGAAATGGGGAAAGGATTCCCTATTTAATAAATGGTGCTGGGAAAATTGGCTAGCCATAAGTAGAAAGCTGAAACTGGATCCTTTCCTTACTCCTTATACGAAAATCAATTCAAGACGGATCAGAGACTTAAATGTTAGACCTAAAACCATAAAAACCCTAGAAGAAAACCTAGACAATGCCATTCAGGACATAGGCATGGGCAAGGACTTCATGTCTAAAACACCAAAAGCAACAGCAACAAAAGCCAAAATTGACAAATGGGATCTCATTAAACTAAAGAGCTTCTGCACAGCAAAAGAAACTACCATCAGAGTGAACAGGCAACCTACAGAATGGGAGAAAATTTTTGCAATCTACTCATCTGACAAAGGGCTAATATCCAGAACCTACAAAGAACTCAAACAAATTTACAAGAAAAAAACAAACAACCCCATCAAAAAGTGGGCAAAGGATATGAACAGACATTTCTCAAAAGAAGACGTTCATACAGCCAACAGACACATGAAAAAATGCTCATCATCACTGGTCATCAGAGAAACGCAAATCAAAACCACAATGAGATACCATGCCACACCAGTTAGAATGGCAATCATTAAAAAGTCAGGAAACAACAGGTGCTGGAGAGGATGTGGAGAAATAGGAACACTTTTACACTGTTGGTGGGTTTGTAAACTAGTTCAACCATTATGGAAAACAGTATGGCGATTCCTCAAGGATCTAGAACTAGATGTACCATATGACCCAGCCATCCCATTACTGGGTATATACCCAAAGGATTATAAATCATGCTGCTATAAAGACACATGCACACGTATGTTTATTGTGGCACTATTCACAATAGCAAAGACTTGGAATCAACCCAAAGGTCCATCAGTGACAGACTGGATTAAGAAAATGTGGCACATATACACCATGGAATACTATGCAGCCATAAAAAAGGATGAGTTCGTGTCCTTCGTAGGGACATGGATGCAGCTGGAAACCATCATTCTCAGCAAACTATCGCAAGAACAGAAAACCAAACACGGCATGTTCTCACTCATAGGTGGGAACTGAACAATGAGATCACTTAGACCCGGGAAGGGGAACATCACACACCGGGCCTATCACGGGGAGGGGGGAGGGGGGAGGGATTGCATTGGGAGTTATACCTGATGTAAATGACGAGTTGATGGGTGCAGCACAGCAACATGGCACAAGTATACATATGTAACAAACCTGCATGTTATGCACATGTACCCTAGAACTTAAAGTATAATAATAATAATCAATAAAAATAAAATAAAAATAAAAATGCCATTCTTTTTTTTTTTTTTTTTTTTTGAGACGGAGTCTCGCTCTGCCGCCCAGGCTGGAGTGCAGTGGCCGGATCTCAGCTCACTGCAAGCTCCGCCTCCCGGGTTTACGCCATTCTCCTGCCTCAGCCTCCCGAGTAGCTGGAACTACAGGCGCCCGCCACCTCGCCCGGCTAGTTTTTTGTATTTTTTAGTAGAGACGGGGTTTCACCGTGTTAGCCAGGATGGTCTCGATCTCCTGACCTCGTGATCCGCCCGTCTCGGCCTCCCAAAGTGCTGGGATTACAGGCTTGAGCCACCGCGCCCGGCCAAAAATGCCATTCTTTTAATGATCTTTTTCAGACAACTTACTAAACTTATCTATTATTTATAATAATTTATGTATAGATTATTTGCCATTTTCTACATGCATAATTATATTACATAGAGATATAGTCATCATTTTCCCTTTTTGACCGAATATAACTTTACTATGCTGGCTAGGACCTTAGTACAAATGTTAAAGTGATGGTAGTGAGCATCCTTATGTTGTTCTAGATGTCAAATAAAAATTGTTCAGTGGGTTACCATTAAGTGTGTTTTGTAGTTTTCAGTTTTCAGGTAAAAGATGTCCTCTTATAGGAATTTAGTTAAGCTGTTTTTATTATGAATGTGTTATTAATTGTATCAAATTTTTTTCACTTATTTTGAAGACGATATGATTTTTCTCTTTTAATATGGTAATGTGATATATAAGTTAAAAATTTAATGTAAAACAAATGGAGCATTTCTCAAAATAACAATAATATAATTATGTGTTATCTTTTTGTTGCTAATATTAGTGGAAGAGAAGGAAAAAAAAAAAAAAAACAGAACCAAGCCAATGTATAAAATCCCGAGTCAAAGACTGAGCAGAGCACTTGATTTCTCAAGTTGCCTGCTTGGACTTCTTCCAGGTCCTCCAAGATACAGACATATATATGCATAGGTGTATATGTATGCATATATATAAACATATATATGTGTGTGTGTGTGTGTGTATTCACATCAGTACTTAAATATGATGCAACAACTGATCCAAAAACAAAACTGACCAAAGTAAAGTCTTCAGAAGTTTCCAGAACTGAACAACAGTGTGGACTACCTCCTAGGTTTATAGAGTGGCCCCTAAGTAGTCCTCACATAAACGAAGTTGACTAGAATAATACTGCAATGGTTCTAAAATCTAAATTGTGATTGGAACTAGGGACCAGAAAAATAATCCAGAATTGCACATTAAACCTAAGCAGGGTGAATATCTGCTAAGGGATTTAATTAGGATCAAGAGTCTCCTAACATGATATCCAAGAATATCAAGATACAATAAAAACCACTCCTCATACTGCAATCTGGGAAAATCTCAACATGAATTAGAAAAGCGGTCTAGCAGGTGGTAATATTGAGATGAATCAGATATTAGAATAATCTAATGAAGATTTTAAAACAACCATAATAAAAATGCTCAATGAGAAATTATAAACATTCTTAAACAAACAAACAAAAAAATACAAAATCTCATGAAGTTTCCTATAAATAGGATCAAGTAAAAATCATAGGACTGAATAGTGCAAGAACTGAAATAAACTTTATGGATAGACTCAATATTAGGGTGGAAATGATAGAGAATATAATCAGTAAAATTGACCACAGATCAGCTGAATTTATCAAAAGTGAACAACAGAGAATAAACGGATGTAAAAAAAAAAAATAGACCTTCAGGGACCTGTGGGCCAATAACAAAAGATTTAACATCTGCATAATTGCGTACTAGAAGAAGGGGAGAAAAAGAAGGGGGTTGAAATACTTATCCAAACAAATAATGACTGAAAACTCCCAAAATTTGGCAATAACATGAATGTATAGAACCAAGAAGCTGAGCACCCACTCCCAAAAAGATAAACCCCCAAATTTCACATCAGAATACATTATAGTAAATCTTATGAAAACTACAGAAGAAAAATCTTGAGAGTAGCAGAAAAGAAATGACACCGTACCTATGGGGAAAAAGAGCTCAAATGAGTATTTCTCATCAGAAATGATGGAGGCCAGAAGCAAGAGTTATATTTTTCAAGTACTGAAAGAAAAAAAAATGAAAATGGGGGTGAAATAACACATTCTCAAAAAAAAAACAACAACCACTAAGGAATTCTTGCCAGCAGATCTACCTTCAAAAAATAGTTAAAGGAAAATTTCCAAGCAAAAGGAAATAACCGGCTTGTCCACCATCACCACTCTTATTCAACAGAATTCCCAATGTCCTAGCAATCCCAATAAGACAAAAAAAAAAAAAAAAAAGGAAATAATATTTACAGATTGGAAAGGATGGCACATAACTCTCACTATTTGCAGATTTTCTATTATCAAATATCCTGAGGAATTTCCAAAACATGTAAATTCAGCAATGTTGCAGAATATAAAATCAATACACAAAAATCAATCATGTTTCTAAGCATCATGAGGGATTATAGAATATTACATCATCTTGTTTTAGGAACAGCATTCTTTAAACAAAATCTTAAATAGGACCCTAATACACAAACTAGATTAAAGTACAATGGCTCTGATTGACCTGGGATTATGAACCCAGAACTACCACACATTCATACCACATCTCATGGATGCCCATGAAACAAATCTTGAGAAAACTAGTAACCCTCAGAACACACGTTGAAATCTACTAACGCAGACCAATCCATTTATTTTTATAAGAGAATTGAGGTTCTTAGAGGTAAAGTAATTTGCTGAAGGTCACAGGTCCACCTACTTACCAAGCCAGGGTTAAAATTCAGAGCTGGTCTAGTTTACAATCCCACCAACAATGTCAACCCTTATGGAAAACAGTATGGCGATTCCTCAAGGATCTAGAACTAGAAGTACCATATGACCCAGCCATCCCATTACTGGGATTATAAATCATGCTGCTATAAAGACACATGCACACGTATGCTCATTGCGGCACTATTCACAATAGCAAAGACTTGGAATCAACCCAAATGTCCATCAGTGACAGACTGGATTAAGAAAATGTGACACATATACACCATGGAATACTATGCAGCCATAAAAAAGGATGAGTTCGTGTCCTTTGTAGGGACATGGATGCAGCTGGAAACCATCATTCTCAGCAAACTATCGCAAGAACAGTAAACCAAACACCGCATGTTCTCACTCATAGGTGAGAACTGAACAATGAGATCACTTGGACTCGGGAAGGGGAACATCACACACCGGGGCCTATTATGGGGAGAGGGGAGGGGGGAGTGATTGCATTAGGAGTTATACCTGATGTAAATGACGAGTTGATGGGTGCTGACGAGTTGATGGGTGCAGCACACCAACATGGCACAAGTATACATATGTAACAAACCTGCACTTTGTGCACATGTACCCTAGAACTTAAAGTATAATAATAATAAATAAAATAAAACAGGATAAATGAAAAACCTGCCTCTGGATAAATGAAAAACCTGCCTCTGTTTAGTGAAGATTTGGGATACTAATCCAAGCAATCTGGTTTTATAATCTATGCTTTTAACTACAAGGTATACAGATAGTAAATTGAGGGAAAGAGATATTAAGTAACTTGCCTAAGGTTACAAATATCACAAGTAATGATATAGGGGAAATGTCAAAATTTATTGGGTACACCCTTATAAAAACATGATGTGTATAGAATCAAAGAAATGCCTGGAACTCCTGCCATCTGTTCTGATTAGTCCAGAGGACCTCGTGATAAATTGTTTGAAACAACGGACAGATCAAGATGAACGAATAACATACATTTTTCTAGTTTAGTCTTTAGGGGAATACTTTAAATCCTCATAAAAGGCACAACCCTATCCTTACTCATTTTACTTTGGCTGATTTTAATTAAATTAGTCCATTGCCAGGACAGCCTAGGCCAAGTGGAAGTGTCTATAGTAGCTTTGTTGGATTATCTTTCCTTGGCATTTTCAAGATGAAGCTTTGCAAGTTTGCTTTAGCCTATTAAATATGTTTTCTCTATTATTGGCAATTAATAAAAACTATGCTAGAAAACATTATGTATTATGGGATGCAAGCCCTTTTAGAAGTTATATGAAACAATCCTGAAAACTAATATATTCTAGATAATTTATTACACACCATTATGTTGATGGAAGCATGGAGTGTTGCTGTAGTCATAATCTATACATGATTTAGTTTGTGTGCAATATTCAGCATAGTTTAGGGGAGAATCAACTAATTACAGTTAGCAATGGATTAAAGTCACAAATATTAATGTTTTCTATTACTGAAATATATTGATTTGCTTTCATTAGCACGATTTCTATTTTCTCCTTCACTGACAGATGTGCAAATTAAAACATTAATTAAAAAAGAAGAAACAGGCTGTGTGCAGTGGCTCAAATCTGTCATCCCAGCACTTTGGGAGGCCAAGGCAGGCAGATCATTTGAGGTTAGGAGTTCGAGACCAGCCTGGCCAACATGGCAAAACCCTGTCTTTACTAAAAATACAAAAATTAGCCGAGAGTGGTGTCACACTGCTGTAATCCCAGCTACTCGGGAGGCAGAGGCACAAAAATTGCTTGAACCTGAGAGGTGGAGGTTGCAATGAGCTGAGATTGCACCATTGTACTCTAGCCCAGGCCACAGCGCAAGCCTCTGTCTCCAAAAAAAAAAAAAAAAAAGTGAAGTAACAGCATTTTTGAGGTTTTTTTTGGAGTTTTAAGGGCACTGGTTGTCTCCCTGAGAATCAAACATACACCTAAAATTCCAGCACAATTTGTTCTGATTTTATGGTTGCCTTTACATAATTAGATACTTTAGAAAGTTTGATGATTCTCATAATATTTGGATTTGGTTTAATTAAATTTAAATTAAATTTAAAGTAATTTGCATACTTTTATGAGCACCATTTAGATAAGTGGGGTTTCCTCTCAGATGACAGGGCATGGTTTTGGAGAAGTAGTAGTCTAATTTAAATCATTGCAGCCACCTGCAACAATAAGTACAGTATGTGTCATACAAATATTTTTGGTATATGGAGTTGTTGATTTCAGCTCCCATATATGTTACTTACCTCTTGCTGCTTATTTGGATTTAATGTGTTCTTTGTTTTTTTTCAGCCTATTAAAGTGGAAACTTGGATTAAATTTTGTGACTTTTTTTTTTTTTTTTGAGATGGAGTCTTACTTTGTCACCCAGGCTGGAGTGTAGTGGTGGCAACTTGGTTCACTGCAACCTTTACCTCCCAGGCTCAAGGATTCTCCTGCCTCAGCCTCCAGAGTAGCTGGGACTATAGGCATATGTCACCACACCGGGCTAAGTTTTGCATTGTTAGTAAAGATGGGGTTTTGCCATGTTGGCCAGTCTGGTCTCGAACTCCTGATCTCAAGTGATCCACCTGCCTCGACCTCCCAAAGTGCTGGGATTACAGGAGTGAGCCACCGCACTTGGCCTAAGTTTTGTGACATTTCTTATTTAGGACTTTAATCCTCCAAATTTTCATTTGGAGTCACTACTTTGACTGCATCTCACAAATGTTGATAAATTGTGTTTTTATTTTCATTCATTTTAAAATGCTACCTAATTTTTTTTATTTTTTTCTTTGACCCATGGTTTATTTTGAGTTGTGTTATTTAGTGTCCAAGTATTTGGGTATTTTCCTGATATATGTCCATTTTGGAATTCTAATTTCATTTCTTTGTGGTCAGAAATAATATTTTGTATGATTTGATTTTTTTTTGAAATTCAGTGAGCTTTCCTTATGGCCCAGGATATGGTTTATATCAGTATATATTCTATATGAACTGAATTAATGTTTATACTCATGTTGTTGGATGGGTTATTTGATAAATGTCAGTTAGATAAAAGTGGTTGAAAGTATTGTTCAGTTCTTCAATATCCTTACTGATTTTCTTTCTGACGACTGCATTTATTACTAGGAAAAGAGTGTTGCAGTCTCCGAATGTAATTGTGGATTCGTTTATTTCTTCTTTCAGGTCTATTATTTGAAGCTCTATTGTTAGGTGCATATATACTTAGGATTGTTATGTTGTCTGATCCTTTTATAATTATGCAATGTACCCCTTTATCTCTGGTAATAGTCCTTGTTTTGAAGTGTATATTGTGTAATATTAATGTAGCTACTCTATCCTTCTTTAGATTTTTGTTTTCATGCTATATATTTTTCTCCTTTTGCTTTTAATGTATCTATGTCTTTTAATTTTAAATGATTTCTAGTATGTAGCATATATATGTGTCTTTCTATTGAAATCCAACTTGTATTTTATTCTGTGTCTTAGCTACTTTATAGTTAAATGACAATTATGGTTAGATTAAAATCTACCATCTTGCTAGTGGTTTGCTACTGTTACATCTTTGTGTCCTTTTTCTTCCTCTGTACCTTCTTTTGAAATCATTTTTTTTAATATTCCATTTAATCTCCACCATTAAACAGGGTAAATTGTCTTCCACTATTTCTTCTTCTACAATTCCAGTTACACATATGCTAGTGTTACAGATAGTTATGCCGGCTTGAGTGGGACACTAGAAGGCTCTTCTCTCCCACCCACTAGGAATGTCAGGGGATGGTTTGACAATTATCACACTGTCTCTCTAAAAATGATAATTGGGCAGTCCCTCAGGGTACCAGGGAGAAGCCATTTCCTGGTGACCCACAGCTATTGCCATTAAAGTGTTAATTGTATACAGATGCCAGGGAGAAGAAACTTCCTGGGCTTGGGCACTAAGAGACAAAACTGGGAAATATGACCTTCTGGGGACACTCCACCAGAGAAAGGGAAGAAAGCCTCAGACAGACGGGCATGGATACAACTTACGAAACACACTGTGCGCTCACTTCCCAAGGGTGAGAAGGGCACCATGCATATGGGAAACCCACCCTAAGGGAAGAACCGTGGAAAAGAGGTAAGCCCATAAATTCCTAGGACCAAGGTTAGATGCCCCTTTTGACCCTCTTTGACCTTCAGGCGCCCTCACTGGATCTCTTCCAAGTGAACTTTTCTTTCTTTCCTGTTCTAAACCTTTTGTAAATAAACTTCCACGCCTGCTCTGAAACTTGCCTTGGTCTCTTTTTCTGCTTTATGCCCCTCAGTTGAATTCTTTTTTCTGAGAAGGCAAGAACTGAAGTGGCTGCAGACCCTTACGGGTATACCACTCCTAACTCGAGGTAACTCAAATCTCTTCTACTGGTCACACTAGGCTGTTTTTATAGTCTCACAAATACTGGATGTTCTCTTTGCTTTTTTTCCCCCCACTCTTCTTTTTCTGCTTCACTTTGGATAATTTCTATTGATTTATCTTCTTCAAGTTCAGGGATACTTTTCTCAGTGTGTTCCACTCTACTAATTAATTGATAGAAGGCATTATTTATCTCTGTTTTTCCTTTTTACCATTTCCATTTAATGCTTTCTTATAATTTGAATCTCTTTGCTGAAATTATCCATTTAACCATGGACGTTTTTCTTTTCCATTAGAGCCTTTTATCATTTTAGTCATAGCTATTTTCATTTCCTGTCTGACATAGTTCCAACAGCTCTGTCATATCTAAATCTAGTTCTGTTGATTTCTTAGTGTCTTGACACTGTTTTTCTTTTTCTTGCTTCTTCTCCCTCATAATTTTTTTGTCGGAAGCTGGACTTTTTTTTTTGCAGAAAATAGGGACTAGGGTAAATACATTTTATGGCTGTAAATAAGCGTATTTTTTCTTTTGCTAGGCGCTTAGTGTGGGGTATTAAGTCAATATAGTCTGGAGTTGAGCTGTTTGAGTTCTGTTCCTGCTATGGTTACTCTCAGCGCACCACAGGATTCAAAAATCCGCTTATTTTGCTTTGTATTTAGGATGAGGACTGGTTTGTCAAAGGGATTTTTCACAATGCCCTTTCCACCTTTAGCTTTAGGTCTGAACTGTTGCATGCACTTCAGAGAGGGTTTGTCTCTGCGTTCTTGTCCTTTTCCCAGTTTATACTGGGCAAGTATATTGCTGTCATATGGTATTGTAAACCTGTTACACTAGGATAATGGTGGGGATGTCATAAGGCATTCTCTTGTTTTCATCTAGCCTCTGTTTTAGGCCTTAATGTACCTTATGTGTTTCTGAGTCTTCAAGTGAGACCATCTCAAAGACTTTCCTGCTGTCTATTATGGACAGTCTCAAATGATCTGGGCCCAGGACACAATCCTGTCTCTCTCCTACAGCAAGAAAATTATTTTTGTTTTTAGTTCTCTAAGCCATGTTTGGTCTTCGGTAGTTTCCTATGGGCAGCAGTGTTAATTGCTATTTCCCCAGCAGGTTAAGCTTTTTGTTTTATAGGGGAGTGAGAGGAGAAAAATGTAGAAGGTCCTCACTTATTTCCATCAGTGGCTACAGTTCTCTTTCCTCAAGCCAGCGCCATAGCAAGTAGTTTCTCAGTACTCTCTCCCTGTACCATATCTTTCTCTTGAGCATCTGGTGAAGACTATGAGTGGTAAAAGTTCCTTTGTCTGAGACTTATAGTGGTTCTACATTTTTTATGCTGGCCCACATTTGGCTTTTAATAATTCATTAAAAATTTTAGCTGAATTTTTCTTATAGGCTTATGTGGTGTTTGATGGTATCTGCTCCAGGCAAACAAGTGCTTGCATTTCATCTTTCCTTAGATGTGCATGACATTTTAGATATATTTTGGATGAGACAGTTGCCCTGAGATCTCAGTTCTCTGATGGGCTCAAGAAAAATTATGAATTTGCAGGTTATACAATGTTGTTTTTGCTGTTGGTGGTGTTGTAATACCTAACCTTGTTTTTAACATGAATAGACTCTCCCTTAGCTACCTAACCTTGTTTTAACATGAATAGACTCTCCCTTAGCTGCGAAAACCCGAGGGACTCCATCTGGCTTCTTCCTTTGCAAGCCATCAAGGACTCCTTACCCACCTCCTTCCTCAAGGAGTTAACTTGTGTAAGCTGACTCTCAGCATATCAAAAGTCCAATTAACTGTGGCAAGCACTGTCGGTAGTTCCCAGGAATTCGTCCAGGAGATAACATCATAAAGCCCCCGGATTTGTGTCCTGCAGAGCCCTCACACCTATCACCTTGTGATGAATTTAAAGCCCCTGCACCTGAAATTGTTTGTTTCCCTGTAACCATTTGTCTTTTAAATTTTTTAAATCTGTTTTACTTCTAAAAGACTGTTACAGCTAGAATCCCCCCTCCCCTCTCTAAACCAAAGTATAAAAGAAAAACAAGCCCCTTCTTCCAGCCCAGAGAATTTTGTGCATTAGCCGTCTCCTGGTCGCCGGCTAATAAAGGACTGCTGAATTTGTCTCAAAGTGTGGCATTTCTCTCTAACTCGCTCAGGTACAACAGTGTGGGAGTGATACCCTCTCCAGCTTTCTCCATCCTGAACTGAGACTGCTTTTCACCTTTAAAATGTTAAAATGTTAAAAATCTGTTGTCCACTGAAGCCCCTTTTCTTGTATTCTTAGTTACTATAACATTTCTTCTTCTTTTTCTCTTTTCTGCCACTTAATGGAGGTTTCTGGTGGCAGAAAAGATATACTTGTTTGGTAAGACTAATATCTTTACTCAAAAATCAAAAAGTGTCTTTTAAAACTAGTCATTATGATCGTATGTTCATTACAGAGATTAGAGTTCTTTAAATGTGTGTGTGTGTGTGTGTATGTGTGCGCGCGCGTGTGTGTGTGTATTTCAAATGTTTGGAACATATTCTGAAATCTATGAGCTTCATCATAAATGAATACAAACTGCACAAAGCTGTTTGGCTTCCAGTTTTGTTTGAAAGATAATAAAAACAAAATCTACAATTATTTAAGAAACCCAAAAGTATTTGTTAAAATAAAATATAAAATTATGTATAGGAATTTGTGATAGTGTGAAATATATTTGTTTTTAGTCCCTGTACATACAGCTCCAGGCATGCAGCTCCTAAAACCCTTGGAATCTCTAGAGCTGTAAGAGTGTCTTTTCTAAGCTAATAAGATAACTGGTGGCTAGGGGCTCTTAGACAGTTAAAGGATGGGGCTGGTCAACAGAAAGGCAAAGGCGTAATTAAAAGATTGGGACTTTTTGCCTCACCTTCAAACTTCTGGGGAGGGGAAAGGGGCTAAAGGTTGACCTGATCATCAGTGGCCAATGATTTAACATAATGAAGCTTCCATAAAGCTTAAAAGGGCTGGATTTGAAAAACTTCCAGATACCTGAACACATGGAAGCATGCCCAGGCAAGGCATGGAAGCTTCATGCCCCTTCTCCCCAACCTTGCCCTATGTATTGCTTTCATCTTACTGTTCATCTGTATTCTGCATAATATCTTTTACCTTAATAATAAATGTATAACTATAAGTAAAGTGTTTCCCTGAATCCTGTGAGTCACTCTAGCAAATTAATCAAACCCAAGAAAGGGGTCATGGAAACTCCGGTTTATGGAATACAGGTCACAACCTGGGACTTGGCAATTGGCATCTGAAATTGAGGGGAAGTCTTATGGGACTTGATGTTATCCCCAGGTAGATAGGGTCAAAATTGGATTGGAAGACACCCAATTGGTGTTCGCTAGAGAATTTCTTGCTGTGTGGGGAAGGAAATCCCATAAATCTGGTGTCAGAGGTTTTCAGTGACTGTAGAAGAGAAAAAGAAAACACTATTGGTTTTCCCTGTCTCTTACAGAATCTTAGTCAATGTTCCCTATGAGGGACTAATCAGTATTTTAAGAATGCAAACAAAACATCAGTTTTTCTTTCCTGTGGCATGATGGAGAAAGCCTCCATACTCCCATACTTGAGCCTTATGGGTGAACCATGACCTAACTTAGTTGGTAGGTAAACTGAAAACCTAACTTAAGAGTATGCTTCTGTAACAATAGCTGCATCTCAGCTAATCCCAGCAGTCATATTTCAACCACTCACAGGCAGGCAACTGCTCAAATGTTGTTCAAATAAGGCAAATGTTGTACTTATTTCTCTCCTGATTTTGTTACTACGGAAAGATTAATTTAAAAAGATGACCGATAGTGCTATTTTCTTAGGCACTGTCACTAAATGCATAAAAGACATTTCTCAAGAGAAAGGAACACACGATGTGTTCACAGGAGCAACTAACAGTTGGTTTGCCGACATTCTAAATGGTGAATGACAACCTTGGATTTTTCAAGGTTTTAAATCTTTCTATTTCTTCTTCTGTTTCTATTAGTTACAGGCCAGCTGTAACCAATCTGGTTGTTTCTGTACATCTGTTTCATTTTCTTCATGTGACTTTCCTTTTTTCTGTTCATAAATTTTTTCCAACCACATGACATACCTGGAGTCTCTCTGAATCTGCTGTGATTCTGGAAGCTGCCTGGTGTGTGAATCATTTTATTTCTTGCTCAATTAAACTCTGTTAAATTTAATTTGCCTAAAGTTTTTCTTTAAAAAGACAAATTTCCTTGAGAGCTGACATATTCAGACAGACATTTTAAGCTCCCAATCAACAGCTGGCCAGCTGACATAAATCTAACACCTTATGTCCCCTGGGGTGGCAGAAACCAGCTAATACGTTTGCTGGTTACAAAGCCAAGCTACAAGATATAAAGGGAGACAAAAGGAGAATCTTATCACAATTTTCCTCCTTATGACAAACCACACAAAAGTCAGAAATTAGAAAGATGAAGCCATCTCTGGGAATCTAAAGATCAATAGCCAACAGGCATCTAAAACAAATTTACAGGAGTCACAATCAAAACAAATGATTTCTCTTGTCAACCTGAATTTGGAAAGGAAAAGATAAAGATAAGTTTTTTCCTCTTTCATTCTCAATCAAACATTACAGGCCGAGGTCTGGGTGAACTGACCCTGGTAAAAATTCTCCATTTTTCTGCTAGCTTTTTGTCACTTGTCCCAGGAACTCATCTGTAGGCTCTGGAGCAAGTCGGGTATCTCAGTGAAACCACTTTTTTTTTTTGGCAGAACTGTAGGAGAGGAAAGAAGGTGACTCCTTTTTTTCCGTATCATAAAAGGTCATGGCTGACATCCCTATAACAAAAGACAGTTTGATGAGAGAAAAACACAGCAAATTTATTACATGCCCATGGGTGCACGGGTGTCATGGAAAATATAAAAATTCCTGATTTCAAAATATTTTCTAATTTATGTATTTTTGATCTATAAGTATTTAAGGGTCTGTTGCTCAATTTATACATATTTGTGAATTTCCCAGATTTTCTTCCTCTATTGATTTCTAATTTTATTGCATAGTAGTCACAGAACATAGTTTGTATAATTTCAGTCCATTCAAATTTATTGAGGCTTGATTTAAAGCATAACAGATGGTCTCTCCTAAAGGATATTTCATGTTTATTTTGGAAGAATATTTTTTATGTTTATTCATTTATTATAAAAAGATAAGAATGAACAGCCAGATGGAAGAGATGCTTAGGCAAGGTATGGAGGAGGGGTGCAGAGCTTCCAGGCACTCTTGTGGTGGTCAGGGCACCCCACTCTTATTACCTTCATGTTTCCAGCAACACAGAGGCTCCCTGAACCCTGTCCTTTTGTTTTTTGTGTCAAGGCTTCATTACATAGGCCTGACCGATTAAATCGTTAGCATTGGTGATCAACTCACTCTTCGGTCTCTCTTCTCTCCCTCAGGATTGGTGGGACTGATGAAAATTCCTACTCTCAAATCACCCGGTTTGGTGCCCTGGCCACCAGACCCCATCCAGAGGCTATCCAAGAACCTCCATCACCAGTCATCTTATTGTCTTACAAAAAGACTCACCACTTCGGAGATCTCAAGGATTTTAGGAGCTTGTGTTACAGAAAGAGGAGATAAAGATCAAATAGACAGTTCTCTTTTTTTTAACTTTTAAGTTCAGGGGTACAAGCGCAGGTTAGGCATGTTTGTTACATAGATAAACATGTGTCATGGGGGTTTATTGTATAGATTATTTCATCATCTGGGTCTTAAGCCTAGTATCCATTAGTTGTTTTTCCTGATTCTCTCCCTCCTTTCACCCACCACCCTCCGACAAGCAGTAGTGTGTGTTGTTCTCCTCTATTTGTCCATGTGTTGTCATCATTTACCTCCCACTTATAAGTGAGAACATATGGTATTTGGTTTTCTGTTCCTGTGTTAACTTGCTAAGAAGGATAATGGCCTCTAGTTCCAACAATGTCCCTGCAAAGGATACAATCTCATTTTTTAATAGCTGCATAGTATTCCATGATATATATGTACCACACTTTCTTTTTCTAGTCTATTATTGATGGGCATTTGGGTTGATTCCATGTCTTTGCTATTGTGAATAATGCTGCAATGAACATACATGTGAATATGTATCTACAACAGAACGATCTGTATTCCTTTGGGTATATAGCCAGGAATGGGATTGCTGGGTTGAATACTATTTCTGACTTCAGGTCTTTGAGGAGTCACCACACTGTCTTCCACAATGGTTGAACTAATTTATACTCCCACCAACAGTATATAAGTGTTACTTTTTCTCTGCAACCTCATCAGCGTCTGTTATCTTTTGAGTTGTTAATAATAGCCATTCTGACTGGTGTGAGATGGTATCTCATTGTGGTTTTCATTTGCATTTCTCTAATAATCAGTGATATTGAGCTTTTTTTTTTTAATATGCTTGCTGGCTGCATGTATGTCTTCTTTTGAAAAGTGTCTGTTCATGTCGTTTGCCTACTTTTTGATGGGTTTTTTTTTTCTTGTTAATTTGTTTAAGTTCCTTACAGATGGTCTGTTTACTCTGTTGATAGTTTCAGGAAGAATATTTTTCAGCTTTAGTTGGTATATAGTGCTGATCATGTTTGTTGAGCTTCTTAGATATGTCTTATCAAATTTTTTAAATTAAATTTGCAAAGTTTTTAGCTATGTTTTCTTCAAATACATCTTCTGTTTATTTTTCTCCCCCTTTCTAGGATTCCCATTACAGGTATATCGGTACACCTGATTGCATCCACAGGTTTCTGCTGTACTGTTCATATTTCTTCATTCCTTTTTTTTTTCTTCTTCAGACTGTATATTCTCAATTGACCTATGTTTAAGTTCACTGATCCTTCTGCCAGCTCAAATCTGCTGTGATTCTTAAAATTTTAGGTACTGTACTTTTCAATCCTCATATTTCTCCTTGATTCTTTTTTACTTTGGTAAAATTCTTATAACATAAAGTTGCTCATTTTAAAGTGTACAAATTGGCATTAAATACATTCACAATGTTGTGTAACTATATATTATTTTTCATAAAGTCTACTGCTTATTTCATATTCCTTTTAGTGAGACATTGTTATAATACCTTACTTTGGTTATTCAGATACAGTTGACTTTGAACACATTTAAACTAACTAATTTAAATTTTCTATCTGTAAGTTTAATCTCTGGGCTTCCTCAGGGAAAGTTTCTATTGACTGTTGTTTTTTTTTTTTTTTTTTTTTTCCCTGCGATATAGCCATTCTTTCTTGCTTCTTTTTATGTCTCGTAATGTTCTATGAAAACTGGACATTTAAAACAGTATTGTACGACAGCCCTGGAAATACAACCCCTCTTCTCCAGGTTTTGTTATTGTTACTCTTTTTTTTCTTCTTTGTTTTTGCTCTTTATTAGTAACTTTTCTTCACAAAATCTGTAACACCTTCATTCTTTGTCATGTTTGCTTCTGATATCTCCCTTTCTTTAGCTTAGTGATTAGCTAATGATTGGGCAGAGATTATACTGTACCTTAAGGGTATCTTTTTTCCCAGATTTTCCTTCTAAGGTATTTGGTAAATTTATTGTTTGCCCCATTTCGTATTACAGCATGAGGGAACTATAACATTCAACAATACTCAGAGGGAAAAGGCTATTTGCACTGAGGGAGCTCTAAATCAGGCCATGTAAAGACAAAGGAGGCATTTCCAGGGAACTGTCAGTCAGAGTAATGACTATTCTCTGAGAATCATGCTTTTTGGGAATTCCAGTCCCTTCTTCCCCCGAAGGATAGTCTGTGCTTCTAATGGATGTTCATATACAAAATAAGAACCTGTACACATATCTCATATCATGTAAAGTAATGAGCTCACATCAAATATAAAACCTGTACAAGTGGCCAGGTGCGATGGCTCACACCTGTAATCCCTGCACTCTGGGAGGCCAAGCCAGGCAGATTGCCTGGGCCCAGGAGTTCAAGATCAGACTGAACCTCATCTCTACAAAATAAAAAAAAAAAAAAATTAACTCAGTGTGATGGTGCACACCTGTAGCCCCAGCTACAAGGGAGGCTGAGGTGAAAGGATTGCTTGACCCTAAGATGATGAGGCTGCAGTGAGCCATGAGGGTACCACTGTACTCCAGCTTGGGCCACAGAATGAGCCCCTACACCACCCCCCTAAAAAAATCCCCAAAAACTTGCAGAAGAAAATTAGCATGACTTTGGATTTAATAATGAGCTTTTATATACAACACCAAAACCATGATCCATAAAAGGAAAAATGATAAACCATGCTTTATATAATTATAAACCTTTAAATCTGTGAAAAAATCTGTTAAAAAAATGAAAAGGCAACCCATGAATTGGAGAAAATATTTCCAAATTGTATTTCTAATTCAAACTTGAAGCCAGAATACATGAACACGTAAAAACTGAACAATACGAAAACAGAAAAGAATCAATGACAAATGTGCAGACAGATATCTGGAAAAGCATTTTATGAAACAAGATACACAGATGAAAACTGTGAATGTTGCAGATATTAGGATGAAATTACTTTTGTAAGACTCAGATGAAATAGAGCTAGGAAGGATCGAAGGAGAGGAGGCTCATACATGTCTGAGATAATAACTCTTTTTCAGAACTTTATGAAAACTCCACAAGAAACACATTTGTGTCATTCACACATCTGCTTTGATAAGGTTTATCAGTAGACATTCTTTAGGAAGGCAATAATTTAGATAAGATGTTCTTGAAAGAACACTTGTCCAGCAATGGCATCTCTATCAGTGAGCTGACAACTACTATAACTTTGAATTTCTGGAAACAATTAACTATTTCTAAGCAGCTTATATGAGTTGATTTTTTACTAATAAAGGCTCGCCTTACCATTCTTTCACCAAATGCACTGGTGTCTTGTCATTCCATGTATTTTGGCTTATAATCCTTATTTCTGTTCCCGAGTAAACCAACATATTAATAGATATTTTTTCTAGTGTCATTTCAGGTTGACAAAAATAAGCATATTAAAAGACTCTAAATGTCATTAGTCATTAGGGAAATACAAATTAAAGCTACAATAATATAGCCCTGTATATATATTAGGAACACTAACTGTAGGGAGACCCCCTGAAACTATTGCTATGGAATAAAACATGAAATGCTGCTGATTATTGTAAATATAAAATTGCATGCAGGATTGTGTAAAGACAATGCCAGGTTGGACTGCCAGAATGAGCCAACAGCACGTGATGTGTTTCCCCCTGCAGAGAGCCTATGAATGGACGTGCAATCAGGGAGGCTTCACATCACCAAGATTCCTATCCCAGAAAAGCAGATGTTCATAGCTCTGGGAATGGAATATGACCCTCGTGGAGAGCCTATAAAGAGACGCATGGGGGGCACCTGTCCATATGGATAAGATAGGGCTATAAATGCCCTCATCTTGCCGTGGCTCTTCTAGGCCTCTTTAGGGTTAAGGCATACTCCCTTCTGAGAATTTCTGGTCTAACCAGTTGTCTAGCTTCATGTCCTGTTTCTATGGACTGTTTGTAACCAGCTTTTGCTGCAACTGTTACTGCTGATTAATATCGTGCTAATCATAGGTTATGGAAAGACGGTGTTTCTGTTTTAAGGCTCTGTCCGAAATTCCTGATGCACACGCTATATTGTAAATTCATATCTCTGTATACTGTACTTCTGCATACAGATGTTATGTTAAAGAACTACTTCATCCCCATGTGACCATCTCACCTCATAATCAGATGGCCCTAAATCCCTCACTAACCTACCCCCACCCTCACTAAACTTAACAATAAATGCTGGCGTATCCAGTGTGTTGTTGCCACCACGGGACCAGAAGGTGGTGCTCTCCTTGGACCCCGCTTTCACTGTCTTGTGTGTGTCTATTATTTCTTGACCTGTCAATCTGCCTGGGAACAAAGAAAGAACCCCACTGCATTGCAGGCTGCTGGCCAGATCCCGCAATAACTAACATTTAAAAAAATGGAATGTTTGCAAGGATATGGATGAACAGGAACTCTTATTTATTACTAGTGGGAATGCAAAATGGTACAGACACTTTGAAAGAGTTTTACAGTTTTTTTTAATAATGTTATACATGTGTTTACCAAGCAATGTAGCAACCCTGCATCTATGTTTTTATCCAATTGAACTGAATAGTTATTGTAATAGTTCAGTTTATCTGTCAACTTGACTGTGTTTAGGGATACTCAGATAGCTGGTAAAATATTATTTGTGAATGTGTCTGTG
Organism: Macaca thibetana thibetana; assembly: GCF_024542745.1. NCBI lineage: Eukaryota > Metazoa > Chordata > Mammalia > Primates > Cercopithecidae > Macaca > Macaca thibetana. The sequence continues at coordinate 140,069,376 of NC_065598.1, forward strand.
AGGGTGTTTTCTGAAAGAAATTAGCATCTAAATTGTTTTAGACTGAGTAAAGAAGATTATGCTCACTAATATGGGTGGGTATCATCCAACAAATTGAGGTCCTAAATAGAACAAAAAGTAAGGAAAGGGAGAATTTTCTCTGTGATTGAGTGAAGATATCTATCTTCTGCCTGTAGATATTAGTGTTTCCGGTTTTTTGGATCTTCAGACTCAGATAAGGACTTACACCTTGAGCCCCCTTTGTTCCTAGGCCTTTGGACTTGGACTGGAACTTACAGCATTGGTGCCCCCGGTTCTCAGGCTTTTAGGTTTGAATTAAACTACATCACTGGCTTTTCTGGACCTCCAGTTTTCATATGGCAGATCATGAGACTGCTCAGCATTTGTAATCACATGAACCAATTCCTTATTACAAATCTCTCTCTTTCTCTCTCTCTCTCTCTTATTAGTTCTGTTACTATAAAGAACCTTGAGTAATACAGATTTTGGGACCTACAGTAGTTCTAGAGGAACAGAATGTTAAGAATTTGTTTTCTAAATTTGTTTTTTTTTTTTTTTTTGAATTAGTTATCTAACATGATTAGACTTAAAGATGTTAATTACTATTTCCAGTAGTAGAGACAGCATTCATAGTCCATGGTGTGAACTGTTTATAGAGATTTGCAAAACATCTGCACTGACTAATCAACTACTCCTAATCAACTACTTTTGACTCTGTATATAAGACTTTCAATTACTTTTGGAAAACTAAGGAATATAATAATGTTTGTTGTTTCCACTGATTCTGGACAAACTGATAAAAGAAAGAGGTGAGTTAAGGGATTCAAATCTTAGTTCAAGTGCCACATAAGTGATCTGAGTGCTACATGTATGCCCTAAAAGAGTTCCTTATCTTCTGTAGCCAGAGGATTGAAATTACTGAAAACCAAACACAGAACTTCATTCTGGAACTGACTGAATTACAAGGCAAAAAAGATTTCCAGCACTGCATTGTTTCTCTATTAAACTGGTGCCATTGATTGGAAAAGAATGGGCTCCTATAAGTTGTAATAGAGACAAGTCAGAATACTCTAATGAAGCTGGGGACATTGAGACTCTAAATTCTGATGAGTCTTCTTTACCATTAGAAAAAATGTCTCCACTTCCAGTGGTATCAGCTTCTCCACCCTAAGTGGTATTCTCTTCCCTCTGAAAGGGCAAACTCTGAGTTTCCTGAGGAGGTCATCTGATGGCCTCCTCTGGGGAAGTAACCATGCAAGACAATGCTAATGCTTCTCAAGACCCACCCTTCTTTGCTTCTAGACCTATAACTAAGCTCAAGTTCCAGCAAGCCCCTAAAAATAGGTACAAAATGAGACCTACAGGGAGGTTCACTACACTCCAAAATAGCTACCTGAAGTTTCTAATTTATAGAAGCAGAAGCCAAAAAATGTGTGGGAATGATTACTAAGGGTGTGAGGTAATGGTGGAAGGAACATCAGCCCAAATTTATTGATACAGACTCACTAAGCAGATATTCTACATTGAATGTTGTAGTTCAGGAGGTAAGAAAAGGCTCTAGTACAGTGGTTTGTTGGTTGACTGAAACATGAACCAAGATGATCCACTTGGAGTAAAGTGAAAATGCTAGACTTGTCTTGGTGTAATATAGAGGAAAGACTCCAAAGGATTAGGGAAATTAGAATGTTAGAACAAATTAGCCATTTACGATTTACTCAGCTACATTGAGTCAAGAAAAAATACCTTTCACCAATAGTTTGAGCAATAAATGTATTATGCTCAAGTCACCCAGTCGATGGTAGTTTTGTTATAAGAGCCAGAAATGACAAAGACAGTTACGTTCACATAAAAACATTCAGAAGAATGTTTATAGCAGCCGCATTTCATAATAACCAAAAAATAGAAACAACCAACAAATTTAACAGATGAATAGATGAACAAATTGTTACATTTATACAATGAAATACTTTTCAGAAATAAATGATAAACTATTTTATTCACAAAACATGGATGAGTCATAAGTATATTTTTAATTTTTCTTTTTAATTTTTGTGGGAACATAGTAGCGGTATATATTTCTGGGGTGCATGAGCTGTTTGATATAACATGCAATGTATAATAATTACATCATGAACAATGGAATACCCATCCCTTCAAGCATTTATTCTTTGTGTTTCAAACAATCCAATTATACTTTTACTTATTTTAAAATGTATGAATTAATTTAATATTAAGTTTATATGATACCCTTTGTTCATTTTTGTTTTGGTTGCCTGTGCTTGTGGCATATTACTTAAGACACTTTGGTCCAGTCTAATGTCCTAGATATTTTCTGTATAGATTTATTGAAGTAGTTTTATAAGTTGAGATCTTATATTTAATTATACAATTGATTTTGATTTGATTTTTGTAGATTGCATGAAATAGGGGTCTAGATTCATTCTTGTGCATATGCCTATCTAGTTTTCCCAGCACCATTTTTTAAAGAGACTGTCTTTTCCTCAGTGTATGTTCTTGTTACCTTTGTTGAAAATGAGTTTAATACAGGTGTCTGAATTTGTTTCTGGGTTCTCTGTTCTATTCTGTTTTTATGCCACCACCTTGCTGTTTGGGTTTTTACATCTCTGTTTGGGTTTTTACCTCTCTGGAGGTGAGAGGAAGTTTTTGCCGTGTTGTTCTTTTCATAGTGAGTTCTCACTAAATCTAATGGTTTTGTAAGGGGCTTTCCCCCCTTTGTTTGGTGCTTCTCCTTCCTACCGCCTTGTGAAGAAGGTGCCTTGCTTCTCCTTTGCCTTCTGCCATGATTTTAAGTTTCCTGAGGCCTCCCCAGCCATGCTGAGCTACGAGTCAATTAAACCTCTTTTCTTTATAAATTACCCAGTCTCAGGCAATTCTTAATAGCAGTATGAAAATGGACTAATACACCACCCAGGAGCCAAGTCCTGGAATCACAGACCCTAAAAACTTGCTTGGTGCTCTACCTCACTGTGGCTGAGCTGGTACCTTAGATGCAAAACAAAGTGCCCTTTGCTTTTCTCTGTTTTTCTCAAGCAGAAGAGGTCATGACCCAAAGCCACCACAACTGGGAATATGCTCTGTTTCACCTGAAGCCTGTAAGTGTCATGGTCCCACCCAAGTCCCTTGACATAGCACCTGGTTATCACCACTGGTAATGCAGGTCCCAAGGGCCCCTCAGTCAGAAGGTGATAAATGCTGCCAAGACTGTATTCTTCCATTCCAGGAAGCATGTTTCTTTTTGTCCCACGGTGTTTACAGAAATTTCTGGGATCTAAGGCATGGAAAGGGGGGCCTCATGACCCTTACCCATCCCCTATCTTGCTGTACCTGGGCTGGGATCCAATATGCAAGACAAAGTCCTCCCCACTCTTCCCTCTCTTTTCTTCAAGCAGAAGGAATGTGTCTTTTTTGGAGCCAAGAGACATGAAGCTTGGGATTGGGATTGGGGTGATGCCAGCACCCTCTTAGCTACCTTGGCTGATGTCTCAGCAGGTCACGTGCCTCCCTAGACTTGTGTCTCTTGGCCCAGTTCAGCACTAGAAGTAGCCAAGGAATCACAGTCCTTGTGGCCTAGACTGCCTTTCAAGTTTAGTTAGAATTCAAGAGCACTTTAGTCCATGGTTGTGATGCTTATGGGAACTCAAGTTTAGACTGCTAGGATTGGTGATTCCCCTCTTGCTAGGGCTGGTTTGAATGTTCCCTCTGTGGGTGGGTGTAAGCTGAGATTTTTCTGATTTTCCTTTTTTCTTCCAGTGCTCCGCAATTGCTGTGTTCTCTCTTCCCCAGTACGCAGAAACAATCTCAGCACCACACAGCCATTGCTGGGGGTTGGGGACGGGGTGGTGTCAGCAATTCAAGCCTTTTTTCTACCTCTTTAGTGCCTCTTTCAGCAATATAAAATTAAAACCAGTTTCTGTGAGCGCTCGCCTAAATTTTGCTTTATATGAACGTGCTTTCTTTGTGTAGACAGTTGTTAAATTGGTGTCCTAGTGGGAGGATAATCCATGGAGCCTTTTTATCCACCATTTTGCTCTGCCAACTCTCATAAATGTATTTTTTCAGTGAAAGAAGCTGTACACCAAAGGCTATATGTTGTATATTTCTATTTAATATGATTTTCTGAAAATGGCAAAACAGAAATAATAAACATTAATGGTTTACAATTTCTGTGAGAAAGGTAACTGCAAAGGGGTTGCAGAAAAAAATATAGGGGTGGTAGAACTCTTCTATAGCATACAAATACAGGATGATACATGGCGAAACCATGCATTTGTCAAAATCTCTAACAACCATGTACCACAAAGATTGAACTTTACTATATGCAAATAAAATAAATATATCAACCAGGATAAACAGGTTTCAAAGATGAATGCAGACTGTGCCAAATGAACTCAACTATATTAAAAATGTATATCTTAATATGTATTAGTTTGTTTTCACACTGCCATAAAGATACTACTTGAGACTGGATAATTGACAAACAAAAGAGGTTTAATTGACTCACAGTTCCTCGTGGCTGGGGTGGACTCAGGATACTTACAGTCCATGGTGGAAGGCAAAGGGGAAGCAGATACCTTCTTCACAAGGTGGCAAGAGAGTGAGAGGGAGGAAATGCCACACATGCAACCATAAGTTCTCATCAAAACTCCCTATGTATCAGGAGAACAGCATGGGGGAAACCGCCCCCATGATCCAGTCACCTCTCACCAGGTTCCTCCCTTGACACATGGGGATTACAATTTAACATGAGATTTGGTAGAGACGTAGAGCCAAACCATATCATAACCTCACTAAAAGGGATGCGGGGAAGAAGTAGCTAATTATTGAGTGAGTAGAAAACAGTGTTTTGACTGGATACTATAAGGATAAAGACAAGAAGAAGTGTACACTGTATTCTAGTTTGTAAATTCTCTTGTAAAAGTACAGGTTAGCACTTTTAAGCTTCTTCACAGGCATTTTTCTGGTGCAAGGAAAATACAGGATTAGACTGGAGGTTTGTTTTTTGTTGTTGTTGTTTGTTTTTTTGTTTTTTTGGTTTTTTTTTGTTTTTTGTTTTTTTTTTGATACAGAGTCTCTTTTTGTCACCCAGGCTGGAGTGCAGTGGCGCGATCTTGGCTCACTGCAACCTCCGCCTCCCGGGTTCAAGCGATTCTCCTGCCTCAGCCTCCCAAGTAGCTGAGACTACAGGCACCCGCTACCACACCCGGCTAATTTTTTGTGTGTTTTTAGTAGAGATGGGGTTTCACTGTGTTCGCCAGGCTGGTCTTGATCTCCTAACCTTGTGATCCACCCACCTCGGCCTCCCAAAGTGTAAAGATTCTTTTTATTACAAAAATAAAGGAAATGCCCCCAAAAAGTAGATTAGGTCAAAAGAACACAAAGTCTAAACTGAAAGACTTGCTGATGGACAGAGCTGGAATGATTTTAACATCAAAAGATACAATAATAATATGGAATTATAACAAAGAATATAATAAAATGTCCATTATTCATGAGTCTAATTATACATAAATGTATAGCTATATAGATATAAGGGTAGATAGATATTAGGAACACACACACAACACATACACACACATACAATCACACACAAATAAATAAATTACTGTAGGGTTGGGTCCAATTTTCCCCTTTGTGTAGGCTAGATATAGTGAATAGCTTCAAAATGCTAGGATACTGTTAATAAAAAATAGAAACTTTAAAATGGGAAACAATAGCATATATCACCTTAATCAAGTGATCAAGACTAACTCACCTGTGATAAGACATGTTAACTTCATATACTTCATAACTTCATATGAGATTATAGCAATACTTCACTTCTGTGGTATTCTTTCCAAAAAGCTATACGTATAGTATAATCGTGAGAAAACATCATGCAAACTCAAATTAAGGTATATCCTTCAAAATACTTGAGCAATGTTTTTCAAAAGCAAAGACTGAGAAACTCATGGGCCAGTGGGGATTAAGGAGACACACCAACTAAATGTGATGCAATGTGGATGCTAGAATGAATCCTGGAGCAGAAAAAAAATACACTAGTAGAACTGATTTAATATAACTAAAGTCTAGTTTAGTTCATAGTATTCACCAATGTTAATTTCTTAGTTTTGGTGAATGCACCTTGTTGTGCAAGATATGAAGAAGAGAAGAAAGTCAGTGAAGGGTATTCAGGGACTCTCAAGGCTACCCACATCCATCTCTTTGGGAATTTTCTGTAAATTTAAATTACTCAAACAGAAAAACAATTCCACTACCCAATTTGCTTAAAATCCTTCAAATGTTTCTTCTTACATTTTAGAATTAACAACAAAACTCTACCTAATCTCAAGGACCTTCAAAGTTTTTGAAACATTGCCTGTGTAACACATATCTCCTGTGTGTACTGTGGTCCAGCCATAGTGGCTTTCTTTAAAAAAAAAAAAAAAAATCAGCTTTTATTTTAGATTCAGAGGGTACACTGCAGGTTTGTAATATGGTATGTTGTGTGACACTGAGGTTTAGGGCAGGATTGATCTCATGACCCAGGTAGTAAGCATAGTACTCAATAGGTAGTTTGTCAGCCCTTGTCCTGCTCTCTCCCTCCCCTGTCTAGTAGTCCCCAGTGTCTATTGTTCTGATCTTTTATGTACACATATATCTAATGTTTAGCTCCCACTTATAAGTCAGAATATATGGTATTTCGTTTTCGTTTTCTGTGCTGATTTATTTAGGATAATGATATTCAGAGCTAACCATGTTGCTGCAAAAAAACATGATTTCAATTTTTTATGGCTCCATATTGTTCCATAGTGTATTTGTACCACACGTTCTTTATCAAATCCACTGGTATGGGCACTTAGGTTGATTCCATTTATTTGCTATTTGTGAGTGCATGTGTCTTTTTGGTAGAACTGGATATACACCCATGTACTAGTCTGTTCTCACACTGCTAATAAAGACATACATGAGGCTGAGTAATTCATAAAGGAAAGAAGTTAAATTGACTCACAGTTCTGCATGGCTGGGGAGGCCTCACAATTATGACAGAAGGCAAAGGAGAAGCAAAGACATGTCTTACATGGCAACAGGCAAGAGAGTGTGTGCAGGGGAACTCCCTTTTATAAAACCATCAGACCTCATGAGACTTATTCACTGATTCACTAAATTTCCCTTTATAAAACCATCAGATCTTGTGAGACTTATTCACTTATTCACTAAACACAGCACGGGAAAGAACTGCCTCCATGATTCAGTTACCTCCCACCCGGTCCCTCCCATGACATGTGGGAATTATGGGAGCTACAATTCAAGATGAGATTTGGGTGGGGACATAGCCAAATCATATCAACCCACTAATAATATTACTGGGTCAAATTGTAGCTCTATTTTAAGTTCTTTGAGAAATCTCCAAACTGCTTTACACAGTGGCTGAACTAATTTACACTCCCAATAACCGTGTATAAGCATTCCCTTTTCTCTGCAGCCCGCCAGCATCTGTTATTTTTGATGTTTTAATAATAGCCATTCTGACTTGTACATGATGGTATGTCATTGTGGTTTTCATTTGCATTTTTTCGATGATTAGTGATGTGGAGCATTTTTTCATACGTTTTTTGGCTTGTCCTTTTTTGAGAAGTGTCTGTTCATGTCCTTTGCTCACCTTTTAATGGGGTTGTTTTTTGATTGTTGAATTGTTTAAATTTATAGACTCTGGATATTAGAGATTTGTTGGTTACATAGTTTGTCAACATGTTCTCCCATTCTGTAGGATGCCTGTTTACTCTGTTGATACTTTCTTTTGCTCTGCAAAAGCTCTGCAGAAGCTCTTTTCCTCTTCAGATGCTCTTTAGTTTAACTAGGTCCCTCTTGTCAGATTTTGTTTTTGCTGTAATTGCTTTAAAGGGTTTATTCATGAATTCTTTGCCAAAGCCAATGTCCAGAATATTATTATTTCCTAGGCTTTCCTCTAAGATTTTTGGTCTTACATTTAAATCTTTAATGCCTCTTGAGTTCATTTTTGTACAATGTGAAAATTAGGAATCCAGTTTTATTCTTCTGCACATGGCTAGCCAGTTATCTCAGCACCATTTATTGAATAGAGATCCCCTTTGCCATGGCTTCTTTTTGGCAACTTTGTCAAAGATCATATTATTCTAGGTGTGAAGTTTTATTTCTGGGTTCTCTACTCTGCTCCATTGATCTATGTGTCTGTTTTTGTATCAATACCATGTTGTTTTGTTTCTATAGCCTTGTAGTATAGTTTGAAGTCAGGTTATGTAATGACTCTGGCTTTGTTGTTTTTGCTTAGGACTGCTTTGACTATTCAGATTCTGTTTTGGTTCCATAGGCAGGTTCTTTTTTTATTCCATTAGAATAGTTTTTTTCTAGTTCTGTGAAATATGACACTGGTAGTTTGATAGAAATAGCATTGAATCTTTAGATTGCTTTCCACAGTGTAACCATTTTCATGAAAGTGATTCTTCCAATCCATGAGCATGGAATGTTTTACCATTTGTTTTTGTCATCTCTAACTTCTTCCAGCAGTGTTTTGTAGTTCTCTTTACCTCCTTGGTTAGATCTATTCCTAGGTATTTAATTTTGTGTGTGTGGCTCTTATAAATGGGATTGCAGTATTGATTTGTCTGAGCTGGAACGTTATTGGTATATAAAAATGCTACTAATTTTTGTACATTGATTTTGTATCCTGAGACTTTACTAAAGTCTTTTAACAATTTTAGGAGCCTTTTTTGCAGATTTTCTAGGTATAAAATTATATCATCAGCCAAGAGTGATAATTTGACTTTTCTTTTCTATTTGGATGCCTTTTATTTCTTTCTCTTGGCTGATTGCTCTGGCTAGGACTTCCAGTAATATGTCAACTAGGAATGGAGAGAGTGAGTATCCTTGTCTTGCTCCAGTTTTTAAGTGGGGATGATTCCAGGATTCCAGATTTTGTCTGTTCAGTATGATATTGGCTGTGAGTTTTTTTAGTGATGGCTCTTATTATTTTGAGGTATGCTTCTTCAATGCCTAGTTTGATGAGGATTTTTATCATGAAGGAACTTTGAATTTTATTGAAAGCTTCTTCTGTGTCTATTAAGATAATCATGGTTTTGCTTTTTTTTCTGTTCATGTGTTGTATCTTCTACTGACTATGCTTTTGCTATCTCTGAACATTTGTACGTGCTCTTTTTCCTGGAAACCTATCCTCAGTTTGCTTTGTTAACTCCTATTTACCCTTTGGATCTCAGCCCAGTCATCAATGTTTTAAGGAAAATTTCCAGTTCACTCTTACTAGGTAAAATTCAGTTATTCCAGTTTATCATTGACTAATATGTTTCTTCTTTGTAACATTTCCCATGACTTTAGTCTTATATTTATTTGTCATATAATTGAATTAAAATATTTTTTCATAACTTAGCTGTAAATTCCAAGAAAGCAAGAACCTTTCTTTCTTTTTGCTATTTTGTCTCTTAGTGCTTAGCACAACACAAATTTCAGCATAGAAACTGAAATATTTTTAAAATGAAAAATGAATATGTAGTACAAGATTGGCTGTTGAATTACTGTTCTGCATCATATTAAGAAATTTCATTTTAGAACTCTTTGGTTATTTTATGTGCGTCTGGAGTGATTATAGAAATTACATTTTATTGATTTCTTTTCTAAAGTGTGCACTCTGTTTCTCACTGCTTATGTTGATATTGAATATAGTGCCCATTCTTGTGTTTACTAAACTTGAAATATTCTCTTATAATAATATCCTGCATAGTTTCAGTGAAGCAAGTTTCCTCTTGAATCTTAAACGTACACGTTGTATTTTCCTCTTTTTTGCTATTAATCTATTTCAGCAGGGGACATAGCCTCAGAATTGTCTAAGAAAAGGTGATTCTTTCCTATTGAACTGCCAAATATCTTCAATGACCATGTGGTTATTCAGTATTTTCTAAGTGCTCAATAAATATTATCTGGTATTAATATAATTGCAGATCTAACTCTAAGCCTTGCCAATACTGACTTGGAGTCTTATGAAGATATAACTGGTGACATTGCCCAAAGGTTTGTGAAGGGACCCTCATCCTCATTGGAAAAAGAAAAGTACATGAAAGAAAACTAAACAAAATAAATTGATACCAGTTCAGAGTCAGCAACTAATATGAGAAACATTGTTACCAAGAAAATTCTGCCCTGAGCCACAAAAAGGGTCATGATATGTAGAGCAAAATCTACCCATACTCCTCCGCAACTAGCCTTTTTTTTCTGTTTCATGTACTCTCTTTAGAAGACCCAGACACTCTCTTACATCAGTGTAAAATCTCCAATCTCTAGAAATAGAAACCCAGCTGTTGAACCTCCTAACAGCTCCTCAGTTTGCTTTACATTTAATCGCTTACAATGTTAGCTGTAACTCTAAGTTAAAGGGTGTCAATATCAGTTCTGTAAGCATCTTTTACAAGTTACTTCCTGGAAACCTCACTGATATGGTTTGGCTCCGTGTCCCCACCCAAATCACATGTTGACTTGTCATCCCCACGTGTTGAAGGAGATGCCTGGTAGCAAGTGATTGGATCATGGGGCCAGTTTCTAATGGTTTAGCACCATCCCCGCTAGTGCTGTCTTGTGACAGTGTTCTCATGATATCTGGTTGTTTAAAAGTGTGTGACACCTTCCCCTTTGCTTTCTCTCTTTCCTGCCACTATGAAAAAAGGTTCTTGCTTCCCCTTTCCCTTCTACCATGATTGTAAGTTTCCTGAAGCTTCACATCCATGCTTCTTGTTAAGTCTATAGAACTGTGAGAAAAGCCTCTTTTCTTCATAAATCACCACGTCTCAGGTAGTTCTTTATAGCAGTGTGAGAATAAACTAATACAGAAAATAAATACCAGAAGAGTGAAGCACTGCTATAAAGATACCTGAAAATGTGGAAGTGACTTTGGAACTGCGTAACAGTCAGAGGCTGGAACAATTTGAAGGGCTCAGAAGGACACAAGAAGGTGTGGGGAAGTTTGGAACGTTTTAGAGACTTGTTGAGTGGTTTTGACCAAAATACAGATAGTGATATAAACAATGAAGTCCAGGCTGAGGTGGTCTCAGATGGAGATGAGGAAATTTATCAGGAACTGGAGTAAAGGTCACTCTTGCTATGCTTTAGCAAAGCAACTTGGTGGCATTTTGCCCCTGCCCTAGAGATTTGTGAAAGTTTGAACTTGAGAGAGATGATTTAGGGTATCTGGCAGAAGAAATTTCTAAGCAACAAAGCATTCAAGATATGACCTGACTACTCCTAACAGCATACACCGATATGCATTCACAAAGAGATAATCTGAAATTGAAAAAATCATGTTTAAAAGGGAAGCAGGCCAAAACAGTTTGGAAAACTTGCAGCCTGACTATGTGGTAGAAAAGAAAAACTCATTTCTGGGGAGAAATTCCAGTCAGCTACAAAAACTTGCATAAGTACTGAGGAGCCAAATGTTAATAGCCAAGACAATGGGGATAATGTCTCCAGGGCATGTCAGAGACCATCACTGTGTCCCGTCTCATCAAAGACCCAGCGGCATAGGAGGGAAAAATGGTTTTATGGGCCAGGCCTAGGACCCTGCTTCTCTGTGCAGCCTCGGGACATGACATCTGTCCCACCCACTCCAGCTCCAGCCATAGCTAAAAGGAGCCAAAGTACAGCTTGGGCTATTACTTCAGAGGGTGCAAGCCCTAAGACTTGGTAGCTTGCATGCAGTGTTGGGCCCAGAGGTGCACAGAAGGTAAGAGTTGAGGTCTGGGAGCCTCCACCTAGATTTCAGGGGATGTATGGAAACTCCTGGATGCCTAGGCAGAAGTCTGCTGCAGGGGCAGAGTGCTCATGGAGAACCTCTGCTGGGGAAGTGCAAAAGAAAATGTGGGGTTGGAGCCCCCACACAGAGGCCCTACTGGGACACTTCCTAGTGAAGCTGTGAGAAGAGGGCCACTGTCCTCCAGACCCCAGAGTGGTAGATCCACCAATAGCTTGCATCATGTGCCTGGAAACAGCAGCCCACAAAAGCAGGAGGTGGGGCTATACCCTGCAGAGCCACAGGGGTGGTGCTACCCAAGGCCATGGGAGCCCACCTCTTGCATCAGTGTGACCTGAATGTGAGGTATGGGGTCAAAGGACATCATTTTGGAGCTTTAAGAGTTGACTATGCTGCTGGATTTCAGACTTGCATGGGGCTGTTAACTCCTTTGCTTTGGCCAATTTCTCCCATTTTCAATGGGAGCATTTACCCAATGCCTGTATCCCCATTGTGTCTTGGAAGTAACTAACTTGTTTTTCTTTATTTTACAGGCTCATAGGTAGAAGGGACTTGCCTTGTCTCAGGTGAGACTTTGGACTTGGACTTTTTGCTTAATGCTGGAATGAGTTAAGACTTTGGGGGACTGTTGCGAAGGCATGATTGGTTTTGAAATGTGAAAAGGATTTGACATTTGGGAGGGGCCGGAGGTGAGATGATATGGATTGTCTTTGTATCCCCACCCAAACTTCCTGTCGAATTTTAATTTCCATGTGTTGAAGGAAGGTTCTGGTGGGAGGTGATTGGATCATAGGGTGGTTTCTAATGGTTTAGCACCATTCCCCTAGTGCTGTCTCATGATAGAGTTCTCATGAGATCTGGTTGTTTAAAAGTGTGTGACACTTTCCCCTTCATGCTCTCTCTCTCTCCTGCCACCATAAGAAGAAGGTCCTTGCTCCCCCTTCGCCTTCCACAATGATTGTAACTTTCGTGAGGCCTCCTATCTATGCTTCTTGTTAAGCCTGCAGAACTCTGAGTCAATTAAACCTCTTTTCTTCATAAATTACCCAGTCACGGGTAGTTCTTTATAGAAGTGTGAAAATGAACTAATACAAAACTCTCAAAAGGGGTTCCTTTTCTGTATTTTTTCAATATGCCCCATGGCTCTCTGATAGAATTTTCTAGTGTGGAATATCTTCAATTTTCATTGCTGATGAAAGTTATTTTTCCTATTTCTATATTTAGTTGATCAGTGATACCTGAAGAGTGAAGAATTTTGTTTATTGTCATGCTCATGCTCAGATTGCCATCTTAACTCAGATATAATGCTCCTCTTTGTTATTTGAATCAGCACATCACTTAGCTTCTTTGTGTGTGTGCCTGTGTATGTGCATGCATATACATCTGTATATAGGATCATATGAATATTTTTAATGCTTCATGTCAATATTTGCTCTCTGTCCTACCATATAAGTTAGTAGAGTGGGCAAGAATGTATCCATAAGTCTCCAGATGAAAATCAATGAGAAAATTCATAGCAAACAAACAGTTACTTTGTTCTTATTACATTACCTCCAAGGGCAAAAATGGATTTTGCTTTCGTTTCTGAATGTTTAACAATAGTATTTGCATTTAATGTAAGAAAAATTAGTGATCTAATAGATCTAATAATGTGGCTAATTTTTTAAACATAAATTTTCTCTGGACTGATTATTCTTTTCTTTCCAAATTGTATTTGTCCCAATTAAAAAGTATAAGCTCATATTTTAAAAGACAGAAAAATAGAAAGTGAAAAATAAACAAATCTATAGCCCCAAACACCCCAAGACAACCCAATTAATGTGGTATCTATTTTTACTTTCTATTGTAATATAATTGTGATCAACATTATATAAAATCTTGTGTTTTGCCAACATTTTCAATTACTTAAATTATTCTGTCATGTCTCTTGCTAATTTTAGGATATAATTTTGAAGGGGTAACTACACATGTGTATGTTAACTTAAACTTTATTAAAAAGGTAGGAAATATATTTTTTTCATAATTTGGGGTCTTCATATTTTGAGCAATAGAAACGATGGAAATTCCTCCTAGCCAGGGAAAATGATGATGCCAAGTGTGTTTACCTGGGCTCTCCAGCTGAAGTGATTCCAGACATAGAGATCCTTAGCCAAGAGAGCTTGCAAATTCTTCTATGAGATGGAATATTTAGGTCTTTTGTATTCTAGTTCCTACGCAGGGGATCAATAAACACTTAATGTAGTTGATGCTTTTGGCAAAAAAGTATGTGCTACTATCCCAGGGATTGCTAAAGATGCTTGAAGTCAACATCGGTAATGTTTCAACAGAAATCTCTCAAATAGTATAATTTAATAATAAAGTTTTATGTCAATCACTCTAATAAATTTGAAATTCATTGTTGGAATATTATTAGGAATTATCTTATTCTTTAAGTTGTTTTAAACTTACTTGTTTGAATGTAGAGATTCTTAGGCAAAAAGCAATTGATTCTCACCTACTTCTCTAGATTACCTATACAGAAGACACTAAGTGGCATCCCTTGAGGTAAGAAAATTTCTAACTCTTGCTTTATCTGACAAAGGAGAACAATAAATGTCTTTTCAGAACCTACTTTAGCAGGTCTAGAACCATAATGTCTACAGATAAAGCAATGCATGTACATAAGACAACTATCAAGTAATCAATGGGTTTAGTGTATCCTATTTAGTACATATAATAGCAGAGCTCTATAGAGTGGTCAAAAGAACCTGTAGTTTCTGCATAAATCATACATAATATCAAGCAACTAAATTAAAATGATTTTTAAACTTGTGAATATTAATAAGATTGCTAAAATTCAATTATAGAGTTCATTGTCTTTATACATAATGCAACGTTTTATAATATTTCCTTGCTTGGATTTGAATTTATAATAGCGGATGTGATACTAAAGTACATGAGTAACTGTATTATAATCCTCCATTTATTTTCCATTTCATAGATATGCAAAAATACAAATTCATTTGAGATTAGTAACTTTATTTTGTGATGAAAACTGCTTCATTATATAACTCCATTTATATTTGGCCATTGCTTTCAAATTTATTCATAATTGCTGAATAAGACCCTTTTGATCTACAACACCCTCAGTTTTTCCCTTTGTAGAAAACATACAATAATATTTAGATTCCTGTGTCCAGAATCAAAATGGGATCCTGTAAGTGTTTGGGGCTCAGGGTGTTGGGAATAAATTGGAGTTAATGTGCTTGGTCCTTCAACAGTCTATTTTTTTTCTTTCTGGATTTTTTGCTCTTTTTTTTTTTTTTTTTTTCAAAAACTAAAATTTGTTGAGGTATAATTTGCTTACAATAAAATGCATCCATTTTAAGGGTATATTTTGATGAGTTATGAAAAATGTATATAACTGGTTAACTACTATCATTATAAAAGCATGTAACATTTTCATCAATTCAAACTTATGCTATGTGCATCTCTAATCTTTGCAATCTCTGGGCTCAGGCAAACACTGATGTGCTTTCTGTCACTGTCACCACAGATTATGTTGTCTTTTCTAGATTTTTATATAAGTGGAACCATAACCAATTCAGCTTATCTGTCTAGATTGTGTTAACTGTGGATAATGATTTTGAAATCTATTCATATAACTGCATATAGAGGTAGCTTACTCATTTATATCACTGAACAGTTTTCCAATGTTTGAACATAAAACAATTAGATTATTCACATATTGATCTACATTTTGATTTTTTTTTAGTTTCTTACTATTATAAAGAAAATGGCAAAGGATATGTTCATGGAAGTCTTGGTATGGATATGTTTTTAATGTCATTATAATGAGATATTTAGGAGTGAAATCGTTGAACCTTATACTAAATATATGTGTAATTTGTTTAAACAAACAAAGCCCTGACAAACTGCATTCTAATGTTTTTCCAAGTATTTGTATCATTTTAATTCCTGCAAGCAATGTATGAGAGTTCAAGTTGCTTCACATCCTCACCGATACTTGGTATCATCAATCATTTTTATCTCAGTTATCACAGTGGATGATTCGTGGTGTCTCATTTTAGCTTTAATTTAAAGTTACCTGATGATTAGTGATGTGGAGCCTCTGTTAATATGTTTATTGGCTTTTCAATAATTTATTTTGAGGAACGTCTGCTAAAATTATTTGCCCAGTTTAATTGGGTTTTGTTCTGTTTTTTAATTGAGTTGTTTATCTTATTGTCGTTATAATTATTTATTTTTTATTTTTATTTTTTAGAGATGAGGTTTCTCTGTGTTGCCCAGGCTGGTCTCAAACTCCTGGGCTAAAGCCACCCTCTTGCCCTAGCTTCATGAATTGTTGGGATTACAGGATTAAGTCACTATGCCTGGCTTTCAAGTTACTTTAAAAATATTCTGGAGATAAGTCCTTTGAAAAATATGTGAATTTTAAGTACTTTCTCACTTTCTGTTGATTGCTCTTTTGCTTTGTGGATTTTTTTTTTTTTTTGATGGGGTCTCACTCTGTTGCCCAGGCTGGAGTGTCGCAATCTTGGCTCAAGGCAACCTTAGCCTGCCGGGTTCTAGCAGTTCTCCTGCCTCAGCCTCCTGAGTAGCTGGGATTACAGGTGTGCGCCACCATGCCCGGCTAAGTTTTGTATTTTTAGTAGAGACCGGGTTTCATTATGTTGGTCAGGCTGGTCTGGATCCCCTGATCTCGTGATCCACCCGCCTTGGACTACAGGCATGAGCCACCTCGCGGGGCGCTCTTTTGCTTTCTTAGCTTTCTTAATGCAGTCTTTAGGAGCTCACTGGTGTTCCGGGCGCCACTGGGGTATGAAACAAACAAACAAACAAACAAAATAAAAAACAAAAACAAAATGCAGCTAGCTCAGTGTCTGCCTAAATGGCCGCCCAGTTTAGTGCACGAAACCCACGGCCCCAAGGGTGTAGGCACCCGAGGGAATCTCCTAGGAAAATCGTAGTATCTGTTGATAGTTCTTTATATACTCTGAAAGTGAGTCCCTTATCAGATGTATAATTTGAAAATATTTTACCCAATTCTGTGGGTTATCTTTTCATTTTCTTGATAAGTGTCCTTTGAAGCACAAAACTTTTAAATTTTGATGTAGACCAGTTTATCTATGACTTTTTGTTTGTTTCTGATACTTTCGGTATCCAAAGTAAGAATTATTTGCCAATTCTGGCGCAATGAAGATTTATTCTTACGTTTTCTTCTTAGAGGTTTATAGTTTTAGCTCTTATATTTAGGTCTTTGATCCATTTTGATTTAACTTTTGTCCAACTTCATTCTTTTGTATACGGCTATGTAGGAGTTTCAGTATTACTTGTTGAAAAGATTATTCTTATTCTTTCTTTCATTGAATAGTCTTGGTCTGTTTCTGGAAAATCAGTTGAACGTATACACACGTGCTTATTTCTAGATTTTTCAATTTACTGCCATCGATAACATATGTCTCTTCTTATTTCACTACCATCCTGTCTTATTTATTTATTTATTTATAAATTTGTAGGTACACAGAAGGTCTATATATTTGTGTGGTACATGAGACATTTTGATACAGGCATGCAATGTGAAATAATCACATCATGGAGAATAGGGTATCCATTCCCTCAAGCATTTATCCTTTGAGTACCACTCTGTCTTGATTACTCTATTTTTGCAGTAAGTTTTGAAATTGGAAAGTGTACATTTTCTAATTTTATTCTCATTGCTCACAATTGTTTTGGCTATTCTAGGTTGCTTACATTAGTGTTTACATCAGTTTTTATTTCATGCACTTTCAAACTTGAAGTTTATATACACTATTATTATGTTCTCTTTACAAATTGACCTCTAATCACCATGTAAATTCCCCTTTGTTTTCTGCTTCATGAATTCTTGCCAAGTCACCCTCCCATAACTCTGATGTTTGTCTCTTGAGTTCAGCAGTATTATTTATGCTGTGCTTTGGATCTCCTCTCTACTCCATAGTTATCATTTTGTCTCCACGTGAAAGTCTAATGGTTTTCAAAAGTGACTTCATTTATTTTCCTTTTTAAAATTATAACAGTTCTCTTGTTTTATAAAGTTGGAATATACTTATTTTATGTATCTTTTCCCAGGTTTTTAATTTACAATGACAGGATTCTCAATAATTGTTCCTGAAGGAGGAACTGAAATACATTTCTCTCTTTAAAAAAGTGAAAGAAATTCACGTTCTCTCTTCAGTGAAACAGAAGGGTGCCTAACCTATGTTAGACCAGTTATGGGAAAGGACGACTTGCCTTGAAGTTAGATCAGGTTCAAAGTCTCTTTGATTATGGGCAAATTTCTCAATTTCTTCTAGACTTGGTTTCTTCATCTGTAAAACTTTTTGTGCTAAATATTATAATGGATGTGCAATAACTAAAACATTTTCCTGAAATATAGTAGGTGTGCAATGAATGACATTAACATGCCTTCGTTTCCGGTATTTACCACTCTGTTTCCCTTCTGTCTATTTGACATGTATTTTAGATTGATATCTGATTAGGTGATTTTTAAGAATGAAAACTCTATTGTACTTACTGTAAGGAATTGATCATTATTTCAGTGTGTTTAAGGAGCTGATATGAATAATTTTCTGAAGTAATGGGTATGTTTTGGGAGCTAGCAAGTCTGGTACATGTCATGTCATTTCTTTTTCTTTCTTTCTGTTTTTTTCTTTTCTTTCTTTTCTTTTTCTTTTTTTTTTTTTTTTTAAGACAAAGTTATTTTGCTCTTATTGCCCAGGCTGGAGTACAATAGCGCAATCTTGGCCTACTGCAACCTCTGTCTCCTGGGTTCAAGCAATTTTCCTGCCTCAGCCTCCCGAGTAGCTGGGATTACAAGCATGCGCCACCACACCCAGCTAATTGTGTATTTTTAGTAAAGATGAGGTTTCTCAATGTTGGTCAGGCTGGTCTCGAACTCCTGACCTCAAATGATCTGCCCACCTCAGCCTCCCAAAGTGCTGGGATTACAGGCGTGAGCCACTGTGCCTGGCACATGTCATGTCATTTCTAACAGTCCCCAAGTTATCCAAAAAATTTGGAGAGTGAAATTCTTAGCAATCAATTTAAGCAGAATTATTAGGATACAGAGTATTTATTGTCCTTACTACATACTCTACCCAGAGGTCTTTAGAACCTTGGCTGAAATATCCCTGTGTCATACCAGAGTTTTTGAAAGTACCTCTTCAAGCAGACGTCAAAATATCAGACAAATATTCATGTATTTCATGGCCAAAAGGAATGTGTGAAAATTGTGTGCTCACTTGGAAGAAATTAGATCAGTGAGGAGAAATGTATCGCTTATACTTCCTTTGGATTATGAGACTACAGGGCATTATCATAAATATAAGGAAAAATGCACCTTCTAGGTCCTAGAAATACTAATAACTTAAGATTATTTTTATGCAAAGTGAAGAGTGCGACAGTTATTGGACATTCTACTTAAATCATCAATGGAAGTTAGAAACTATTTTATTGTTCTAGGCAGGAAAATTACAGAGGGTGACAAATAAGCAATAATTTTTCATTTCTTAAAAGTAAAATTTACAACCTGAAATGACAGTACTGTAGCTTCTCTGGAAGCAGGGGTTGTCGTCTCTTGTCTATTATATGCCTAGCACAGTGCTTAGCAGCACATAGTAGGTAGTTAATGAATAAAAATTAGTGAGTGAAATAAGATTCTTCTCATGAAAGGCGCTGTAGGGCCTGCTTCCGGATGAGGCAGAGCTAACTCTCAGTGTTTCCTCCCCTGTAAGCATCAGTCTTACAATTTCCACTACAATAACAATCCCGTGGACCCCACCTTCACTCACTCCACACACAGAGTGAAGTCTGTAGTTTGGCATCTGCTCCAAATTTCACAGAACTTGTTTAAGATCTGCAATTTAGCACCATAAAATTATTTATGTGTTATTAATCATAATATCTCTAGAATTCAACCAAGTGACTAGAACCCCTTTGTGCTTATTTGTTTCCTATATAAACCTCACCACAACATATGTTACTATGTTTCCTATATAAACCTCACCACAACATATGTTACTTAGATGGCTAAATGCAGTTGTTCTGGCTCTATCCATGATGTAGAAATGCCTTCAGTTGTCTTATTGCTTTTATAAGGGGTTTGATACTTTAAACTGGAAATGGAAGGTTGTCGGTCTGACATTGTCGGCTGAACAATCTAGAGTTACTGATCCTTTCCACCTGCAGACTCAGCATCACTCTGCTCCCAGGTCAGTGTTCATCAGAGGATATCTCTGGAAATTCTAGTTTATTGGTTGATGCTTTCAAGGAATCTTAACCTTGATAATGAGGATTATTATTAGGTTTTCCAAATGAGAACTTGAGGATATGTTTTAAGAGCCCACCAAGCAAAACCCTCCCACTTATATATAAAAATTCAGTACAAATTAACACTAACTTAACTTCAATAGTATACTGAGAAAATGCTAGACTTGAATACTGAAAACTATAAAACATTACTGATTGAAATTTGAAAGGAACTAAATAATTGGAAAAACTTCCTTTGCCCATGGAATGAAAGACTTAGAAAGAGAAAAACATTCTCAAAACCATCTACAGATTCATTGCAGTCCATAAAAAAAGACCAATAATTTTTTGTAGGAATAAAAGTACAATCCTTAGATACAAATTAAATTGCAAGAGACACCAAATAGCCAAAATAATCCCGAAAGAAGACAATGTAGAAGTACTCACACTGTATATTTTGAAACTTACTACAAAGCTATAAAAATCAAAACAGCACTACTAGAATGAGGATAGGCATATAGATCAATGAAACAGAATTGAGAATCCCGAAATAGGTCATTTTAACTATGGTTGATTTTCACACTTGATTTTTGATGAGCATGTGAATACCATTCAGCAAAGAATAAACTTTTCAGCAAATGGTACTGAGAACAAAAGAGTAAATTTTAGCCCTCACTTCACATTTTGCTGAAAAAATAACTCAAAATGGATAAAAGATCTAAATGTAAGAGCTAAAATTATAAAATATCAAGAGGAAAATAAAGGCATCCATCTTAATGATCTTGGATTTGACAATGAGTTGCAAAGTATAACAGCACAAGAAACAAAAGAAAGTAGATAATTTGGACTTCATGAAAATTAAAAGTTTTGTGCTTCCATAGACACTATAAAGAAAGTGAAAAGATTAATCACATAATGGGAGGAATATTTATAAATTTTATATCTAATAAGGGTCTAATATCCTAATGTATAAAGATGTCTTACAATTTAGCAACAAAAAAACACAAAACTCAATATAAAAATGTGCAATTGCCATGGATAAATATTTATCCAAAGAAGATATACAAGAGGTAAATAAGCACATTGAAGATGCTCCACATCACTAGTTATTAGATTAACAAAAATAGAAGCAACAATGAGTTATCATTTTCCATTCATCAGGCCAGCTCTAATCAGACAATGAAAACTCACAAGTGTTGGTGATGATTTGAAAAAACTGGCACTCTCATACATTGCTAGTGTGAAGGTAAAATGGTGTCGTTTCAGTGGAAACCAGTTTGATTTTCCTCAAAAAGTTAAACATAGAATTAAACTAAGGAGCTTCTGCACAGTAAAATAAACTATCAACAGAGAAAAGAGACAAACTACAGAATGGGAGAAAATTTTTGCAAACTTCGCATCCAACAAAAGTCTAATATCCAGCATCTATAAGGAACTTAAATTTATTAAAAAAAAAAAAAAAAGAAAAAACAACACCCCCATTAAAAAGTGGGGAAATGATATGAACAAATACTTTTCAAAAGAAGACATACATGTGGTGAACAAGCGTATTTAAAAAATGCTCAACATCACTAATTATCAGAATAATATAAATAAAAACCACAATGACATACCACCTTACACCAGTTAGCCAGTTAGAATGACTATTTTAAAAATAAAAAAATAACAGATGCTGGCAAGGTTGCAGAGAAAAGAGAATGCTTACACACTGCTGGTAGAAGTGTAAATTAATTCAGCCAATGTGGATATCAGTGTGGCAATTCCTCAAAGAAAAAACAGAATTACCTTTCTACCAAGAAATCTCATTATTGAGTATAAAACCAAAGTAATATAAACCATTTTACCGTAAAGACACATGCTTGTGTATGTTCATTGTAGCAGTATTCACAACAGCAAAGATAAGAAGTCAACCTAAATTTCCATCAATCATGGAACGGATAAAGAAAATGTTGTACATATATACCATGGAATACTATGCAGCCATAAAAAATGAGATCATGTCCTTTGCAGCAATATGGATGGAGCTAGAGGGCATTATCCTAAGCAAACTAACACAGGAACAGAAAGCCAAATACTGAATATTCTCACTTACAAGGGGAAGGTAAACAATGAAAAATGATGGATGCTAGGAAGGGAACAACAGACACTGTGCTCCTACTCGACGGTGGAGGGTGGAAAGACGGAGAGGATCAGAAAAAAAATACCTATTGGGTACTATGCACATTACCCAGATGACGAAATTATCTGCACACCAATCTCCATGACACACAGTTTAGCCATATAACAAACCTGTTCCATGTACCCCGAACCTAAAAGTTAATTATTGTATAACCAAGAATTTATACTTCTGTGTATGTATCCAAGATAACTTGAAAACATGTTCAAACAAAAACTTGTTCACAAATTGTTATGGCAGCACTGTTCATTATAGACAAAAGTAGAAACAATCTAAACATCTAAACATACCACACATCTACAGCCATCTGATCTTTGACAAACCTGACAAAAACAAGAAATGGGGAAAGGATTCCCTATTTAATAAATGGTGCTGGAAAAATTGGCTAGCCATAAGTAGAAAGCTGAAACTGGATCCTTTCCTTACTCCTTATACGAAAATTAATTCAAGATGGATTAGAGACTTAAATGTTAGACCTAAAACCATAAAAACCCTAGAAGAAAACCTAGGTAATGCCATTCAGGACATAGGCATGGGCAAGGACTTCATGTCTAAAACACCAAAAGCAACAGCAACAAAAGCCAAAATTGACAAATGGGATCTAATTAAACTAAAAAACTTCTGCACGTATTGTGGAAGACAGTGTGGCAATTCCTCAAGGATCTAGAACTAGAAATACAATTTGACCCAGCCATCCCATTACTGGGTATATACCCAAAGGATTATAAATCATGCTGCTATAAAGACACATGCACACGTATGTTTATTGCAGCACTATTCACAATAGCAAAGACTTGGAGTCAACCCAAATGTCCATCAGTGACAGACTGGATTGAGAAAATGCAGCACATATACACCATGGAATACTATGCAGCCATAAAAAAGGATGAGTTCATGTCCTTTGTAGGGACATGGATGCAGCTGGAAACCATCATTCTCAGCAAACTATTGCAAGAACAGAAAACCAAACATGGCATGTTCTCACTCATAGGTGGGAATTGAACAATGAGATCACTTGGACACATGAAGGGGAACATCACACACCGGGGCCTATTGTGGGGTGGGGGGAGGTGGGAGGGATAGCATTAGGAGATATACCTAATGTAAATGACGAGTTAATGCGTGCAGCACACCAACATGGCACGTGTATACATACGTAACAAACCTGCACATTGTGTACATGTACCCTAGAACTTAGAGTATAATAATAAAAAATAAATAAATAAATAAGTAAAAATTAAAAAAAAAGAAATATATTTAACCCCATGTTTCTCAAGTAGAATCCCTGCTGAGTGTCAATGTCACCTAATTTCATGGAACCTAATTTCATGAAACCTAGTGTCTCAAAGATGCAAGCTTGAGAAACTGAGTCAAAATTGTCATCTTCCAGAAGAGAGATAAAATTAATAGGAGTGCAGTAGGAAGTAGTCATAACAAGGGAAAGGAGGGGAAAGATGCAAGACATGCCATTAAAAGTTAGCCTACAGGGTTAGACTAATAATGCAATAAGGATAAGGATAGAAAGAGACAAAAGATTAACAATGCAAAAGTATGAGCCTAAATTAAACTAATGCTTCTCAGTTTTGCTTGTGTCTTTCTTAGAGATATATATTAACATTTATGTTGGGGCTTTTCTTTTTTCAGGTTCTCAGCATTTTCCAGGGAGGTGCCAACAAAATAATGAGGATGATATTATTGAATTTACTGACTTACGATTCAAAGAATATACTTGCTGTTGTGACTGAATGTTTAGCCTTATGCATCTCAACATGGGCAGTACTGGCTGAAGAGGGATAAAAAAGAGAAAAATAGTATCCTGAGTACAAGAGATCCTGGGAAATGCTTTGCACATTTTCTTAGGGTCATTTAGATTCTGGATCTAAAAGGATGAGTGGTGTAAAAACTGTACAAATTTGTCCAACAGGATTTGTCTTGATATAAAGGAACCCCAGTCAAATGAAGCATATGTGGATGTTTCCATCAGTGTGAAGGGACGACAGCTTCCTAATGCAGGAATAACTGTTTTCTATGTATTTCCTTAAATGTGACATTAATGGAACAAATTGTGAAATGTATTAAAGAGTTTGAATGGACTATAAAAAATATTTATTTGAGATAACTTGCTGAATTTTTATCAAGAATAAATTATGACAAAATTTTATAACTGGAGAATCAAAATTTGGTGTGATTTTATTAGAGCAATATTTTATCAGAAACTCTAATTATAATAAATATCCATGTACAGTAATATTTATTAATATAATAAAATGAGATCAGTTGAAAATGAAAGCATACAGAATGTGTTGAAATTGAACCAACTTCACAGCATTTTGCTATTTTGTAATGACAATTTTATTTAGCAAACCATCTATTTCATAAAAGAAAAACAATTATTCCTTCTCCCCTCCAAAAATGTAAAAAATGTAAAACATAATTCCCTCATGGTTACTTAGGGTTAAAGATAAATTCCACAGATTTGAAACTAGCCCATTCTTTTGAATGCTACTAGCTACCATTTACTGTTTGGGTATTATTTCTTGCTTTCATGTTAGGAACCAGTATACTACCCTTGGGACAGAAAGAAAATAAAGGTTTAAAAGAGAAACAAATACAAAACCTGAAAGCAATTTCAATAATATAATTTGCTTTGTCCTTCTCTTGTTTTCCAAATATGAGTCAATTGCTTTTTAATATAATATGATGTGGAAAGGAAACCCGGCAGCATACATCAGTTTAAGTCAAATCTCTTTCTATATTATATACAGGGGCATAACATCAGTAAAGACGAGCTCAAACACAGCATGTTTGCATACATTTATCATTCTTCTACGTTAGGAGTTCAATGCAGAATTACTTCTTACCAACTATTACACTCAATAGTTATCCTTCACCAGTGTGTAAGAATTGCTTGGTCGAAGTAAAGTATTTAGAGGTTTTTATATTGGGGCAGAATCATTCCAAGGATCACATTTTTATGGATATTTGAAAACTTTTATTTGAGAATAAAGCTGAGGATAATGAAGTAAAGAAAGTTTTATTGGCATGCTAATCTTTGAGTAAGATGTTAGTGAAAAACATCAGGGGTCCTTGGAATTTACACTGAAAAATATATATATACACACATATATACATGTATGTATGTGTGTGTATATATATACTGTATTACTCCATTTTATACATATATACGTATGTATGTATACATATAGTATTAGTCCATTTTCATACTGCTATAAAGAGCTGCCTGAAAATGGGTAATTATAAAGGAAAAAGGTTTAATCATCTCTCAGTTCATCATAGCGGGGGAGGCCTCAGGAGACTTACAATCATGGAAGATGGCAAAGGGGAAGCAAGGCACCTTCTTTGCAAGGTGACAGGAAGGAGAAGTGGGAAGTGAAGCAGGAAGAGCCCCTTATGCAATCATCAGATCTGGTGATAAACAACTATCATGAGAACAGCATGGGGAAACTGCCCCTGTGATTCCATTACCTTCTCCTAGTCTCTCCCTTGACACGTGGGGATTATGGAGATTATGGGGTTAGATATGGTTTGGCTCTGTGTCCCCACCCACATTTCACCATAAATTGTAATAATCCCCACGTGTCAAGAGCGGACTAGGTGAAGACAGTTGAATCATGGGGACAGTTTCCCCCAAACTGTTCTTCTTATAGTGAGTAATTTCTCATGAGATCTGATAGTTTTATAAGGGGATCCCCCCTTTGCTCAGCTCCCATTCTCTCTCCTGCCACCACAAAAAGAAGGATGTGTTTGCTTCCCGGTTTGCCACGATTGTAAGTTTCCTGAGGCCTACCCAGCCATGCGAAACTGTGATTCAATTAAACCTCTTTTCTTTAAACATTACCTAGTCTTGGGTATTTCTTCATAGGAGTGTGAGAGCGAACTAATACAGAGATTACAATTTTAGATGAGATTTGGGAGAGGACACAAAGCCTAACCATATATATACACACATACATAAATAAAGAAAAAAACTCATCTGGGTGCAGTGGCTCACACTTGTAATCTCAGCACTTTGGGAGGTCAAGGTGGGTGGATCACAAAGTCAAGAGATCAAGACCATCCTGGACAACATGGTGAAACCCTGTCTCTACTAAAAACACAAAAATTAGCTGGGTGTGGTGGCAAGTACCTGTACTACCAGCTACTCAGGAGGCTGAGGCAATGGAATCACTTGAACCCGGGAGGCAGAGGTCTCAGTGAGCCGAGATCGTGCCACTACACTCCAGCCTGGCAACAGAGCGTGACTCTGTCTAAAAAAAATGAAAAATAAATTAAAAAAAATAGAAAAACTCATTTTGTGAATGTGTCTTCTTAACTTTCAAAAGCAAGGGCATTCGCTAAGTATATAAGCGAGTTATATTAGCCAATATTTTATTATTTAACTCTTATTATATGTAATTATTTAGACTTATCTTTGAGAATTGAAAATTTGATATACATTCACTTGAAAACTAAAATTGTCCATTTCAGCATTTTCTGACTATAATATCATGTATCAAGTTCATTCTATGTATTAATAAATCTCTGTGAAACAATGGGAAGACCAGAGATGTGGATTTTGAAGGCATTGACCCCTGTGCACACTCTCCCATTTATAATCTAAGGGATTTTGGGAATACTATTAGGTTGGTACAAAAGTAATTACAGTTTTTGTCATCACTTTTAATGGCAAAAACCACAGTTACCTTTCCCCTAATCTAATATTTTGTTTTTTAAAAATTCTTTTTTGTTAAAAAAATATAAAACTTATGCTCATAGTAAAAAAATCAAATTCAAACAGCAAAAGAGGGTATACATAGAAAGTTATTTTCTTACTCTTTAATTTGCCTCTCAGGCATTTGTGTATCATTTTGAAAGTATTTATGCATAAATAAACATGCCTTTCCTCATAACATTTTTTAAAATATGTATTTAAAATGATGCAAAACTAGAAAACTCCTAGAAGATAACTGTCAAGCAGAGTACTAGCTATCAATCCCAGTGGAGAAGAACACTGCACCAGTTACTAATCCCAGGGGAAGTCTAAATATTTTGCTCATTGCATCTTGGTATCAGAGCTGCCCAAAAAACACAACACAGTCAAACACTGGATGGAACAATGCTTTATTGATGTAAAGAAGAGAGACAATTGCCTACAATAATGTGTATCACTTTCTCATGGCTAGTGGGTTCTCCCACAAAAAGCTGATAAAGAAAAATTGGCTTATGCACCCCCTTCTTTTACCAGAGTAGAAGGACCCCAACTGTTCCCCCCGGAGTTTAAAATGCTGCAAATTGGGAGCATGCCTAAGGGTCATTGACATACACAGTAAAACAGAACAAAGAAACACCCATTGAGTCTGAAACAGGGAATACTATTCTCACACAAATTGGTATACCTAACCCAGTCTGTGTGGGCTCCATATTTCCTGTTAAACAGAGTGTTCCAGGCCCAAAGCCTATTATTTTGTGGCCAACCAGGGTTTGAAAGACTGTACACATGTGACTGCCTTTCCTCATAATGACAAAGGAGAAAATCTAGACGTTGAGTTTGACAATGACTTTTTAGATACAACACCAAAGGCACAATCCATGAAAGAAAGAATTATGAAGCTGGACTTCATTAAAATTAAAAATTTCTGGTCAAAGACACTGTCAAGAGAATGAAAACACAAGTCACAGACTGGAAGAAAATATTTTGTGAAAGATATATTTGACACAGAACTGTTATCCAAAATATATAAAGAACTCTTAAAATTCAACAATCAAATTAAAGAATGGGTGGAGGAAACAAAAAATTTTAAAATGAGCTAAAGACCTTAACAGACACCTCACCAAAGAAGATATACAAATGACAAATAAGCATATCAAAAACGGCATCACATATCTGTGGGGAAATGCAAACTAAAACAACAGTGAAATACCACTATGCACCTATTAAAATGGCCAAAATTTAGAACACAGACATTACCAAGTGCTGATGAGTATGTTGAACAACAAGGGTTTTTTCATTCATTGCTGGTGGGAACAGAAAATGGTACAGACACTTTGGAAGACAGTTTGGTGGTTTCTTACAAACTTAAAACATACACATACCATAAAATCTAGCACTTGCATTCCTAGGCATGTATTCAAAGGGGTTGGGAACATATAACTATACAAAAACCCACATACAGATGTTTATAGCAACTTTATTCATAATTGCCAATACTTGGAAACAACTAAGATATCTTTCATTTGATAAATGGATAAATAAAATGTGGTACATCCAGACAATGGAATATTATTCAGCACTAAAAGGCAATGAGCTACCAAACTATGAAAAAGTACAGAGGAATCTTAAATATATATCACTAAGTTAAAAAAAATCCCCTCTGAAAAGGCTAAATGCTGTATGACTCTAACTATATACCATTCTGGGTAAGGCAAAATTACAGAGAAATTATAAAGGGGTCTGGACAGGAGGGTAGGATGAGTAGGCATAGCACAGAGGTGTTGTAGGGCAATGAAATTACTCTGTATGATACTATAATTGGGGACACATGTCATTATCCATTTGTCCAAAACCACTGAATGTACAACACCGATAGTGAACCCTAATATAAACCATGGACTTTGATAATTATGTGTTCATGTAGATACATCAGTTGTAACAATGCAGCACTCTGTTAGAATGTCAATAATGAGGGTGGCTATGCGTATGTGAGGGCAGAAGGTATATGGGAAATCTCTGTGCTTTCTGCAGAATTTTGCTGCGAATCTAAAACTGCTCTAAAAGTAAAGTCTATTAATAATACTAGTAGGATAACCTCATATGTATTTTTCTACTACATGTGTTTAAAAAAACGATCATATATCACAGGTGTCTTTTCACATTAATACATTCAGACTTGTTTCATCTTATAAAAATTTATTTACTTATTTATTGAATGCTCCTTCATCTTTTTAAAGCTGGATAATTGGTTTAATCAATTGCCTACAGATAGACATTTAGATCACTTTAATATTTTATGCATAACACCTTTATATACTGGCACATTGAAACAGCAGTGGGTGAGAACTAGGGACTGCCATCTCCTAAAAGTTTACATTCTGCATTAACTAGAAACACAAATAATTCAATTTTTGAAACAATAAGATGGGATTGGCAGTTGGAACTGAGTGCTCAAGATCCCATTGTTGCTATAAGGATAGTTCTATTCCTATGGCAGGTCTAAAACAATGAATTAAGACATGGCAATATGGTATCAGATAACTTCGAATGTCAAAAGGTAGCTTATGTGTCACTTGCACACTTTTATGTGTAAACAGGTTATTGTCAATATTCACTGTAGAGGAAATGACTAAAATATCTCAAGTAGGCAGAAAATAAAAATAAATAAATGTTTCCTGTATAAATTCCAATATTTATTTGGTATCAGTAAAATGGTCCAAAATAAATTTGGAGACCATGGCAAGTTATAGCTGTGTCAATGACAAACTATGAAATTTACTGTTTAAATTCGGCAGCTGAAATAATTCCTTTCCTTTAGAAGGCAGATGGAAAGTGAAGACATTTATAATATATATTACTTACAGACTGCATTACTTTTTGGAAACATATGACTAGTAATCAAAATTTTGTTATTATAGTTAGTTTTTACCTTCACATTAACATCATGATGATAAGCAAAAGTGCTCAGTTTCTGGGCCCATTATTCATCACAGAAAAGGAGAAACAGATAATCTTTAGTGAACTTAGGTTAAGACGCTAAATGGCCTTTGGTTTACAGGCAGTATTTTTATAAGTACTCAAAGAATCTCCTCTGTTAGGTGACCATCATAAAAAGAAAGGGATGACGCACCCACTTGGCCACCAAATAGTCCTTCTGCTTTGGTCATCTATCTAGACAAATTCAAAGTAAATTCAAAACTTGAACTTTGGTGCTTCCATTATCCATAAGTAACACATAGAAAAGGTCCGTACTGCAAATTTGAAGCATGTGGTCATTAGTAAGGGTCATGTGTGTTAATCTCAGTCCAATCAGTTGCATGGTTGTTTTAAAACCACAGAAATTCTTCACAGGTTTGATGAACATTATTACCTTGCTTTCATTTTAAACATTTATACTCAGATTATTCAATGGATTTGAAGTGTTCTTTAATACCGTGGCTGAAATTGTTGATCACCCTTCTAGCAATTGGAATAGCAGTGTTAACAAATAATGTCTTGGCTAATTGAAAGACTGCATTGTTATCCAGACTGACCAACCTCTTTCAGTAATTACAGGATCCTCAGTTGACTCAAGGAGATGAAGGCATTCCTAAAGTTGTTCAGCATTCAAGACGCGGCAGCATTCTTATGACCTTCCCTACCTACATCTTCAACTTCTTTTCTTCTATCTTGCCAAACGCGGTACTTCTGACCCTTCCAGGGTTGGAGTATGAGAAATGAGAAGAAGTAAAGAAAGCATAAAAATTTTTATTTGACTGGTCATATATTGATGCTTTCTGTATCTGGCATTAATTGAAATGTGACTTTTTGCTTCACTGATATTTCTGGGGTACTTCTGCGCTTCCCCTTCCCCTCCACTAGGTTTCTCCTCCATGCAGTCCACTTGACAAGGTAAAACATCTGTATGCTCCCTTGTTTCACTCTTAGAACTTACACAATCGATATTACATTCAGCTTCCTCTTTCTGGAGCTTTCTTATGAGTAGCCCACTTCCAGAAAACATGCAAACATCTTTTGCCTGGACAAACTGGACTGCAGGTCATCAAGTTCACAGCCTCCCTTCTTCCTAATCATGTCTTCAAAGCAGTTAGCCGTCAATTTCTTGAACTTTTTATTTTCCTTGAAAGTGTCAAATAATAGTCGATAGTGTCTTGTAAATGACTAGGGCCATGTGAATTTCTAGGTTTGAGAAGAAGGGCAACCACTGACCTGTCTCTTGAAACTTGTCAACAGTATATCCTTGAATCCCTTTTCACTGGACTCTGTCCTTTTATCCTAATTCCCAAATGTGCACAGAGATTTTATAGTGTTAAGCACTTTTCCATGTCTCCAAAGAATCCCCAAGCTACGTACGCATCTATGTCTTCTTTCATTTGTCATCACTTTATCTGTTATGGGGAATACAATGCTTACCACAGTAATTGACACCGAGGACACTTTCTGTTCACTAACTCATTGTGAGATTTTGCAGGCTTAGGGAATAAAGGTAATTTTAAAGATTGGGCCAAAATATTTAGGAAATTAAATCATCTATTGGCTGAATATATCATAGCACCTTTTGCATACTCATAAGCTAAAAATGTGTACCCTGTGTGCCTCCCACATTAATATAACTAAATTG
This sequence comes from Macaca thibetana thibetana, assembly GCF_024542745.1. NCBI lineage: Eukaryota > Metazoa > Chordata > Mammalia > Primates > Cercopithecidae > Macaca > Macaca thibetana. The sequence goes on from NC_065598.1 coordinate 140,100,961, forward strand.
CACTGACTGAAAAAATATTTAGTACACATTATTTGAGTGAAATAAATAGAAATCATTCACCTCAAGAACACTTACTAGTGTTTAGAAAATCATATGTGTTTTGTCACATGACATTTATTAATACCCCTTTTTATTCTCTTGTAATTTTGGACAGAAGTTCTCAATATTTGGTTTAGCATAACACACTTGATGGATGCTGTAAAGACCTGTGGCACACTCCTATGGTTTCCCTAAGGTCATATGCAAGTCCTGAGTGTACCATATTGTTTCAGAATTCTACTAGTTTGGGCTTAGCATTGTTCCTGACGCCCATTCTTCTTGGTTAGCTACTGAACCTGAGCTCAAGCATAAACTCAGTTCCACGTACATTTATTGAATGCTACTATGTACTAGGAATTTTGTTAAATATAAAAAAGTAAGTACAAATTTCATCAGGAAAAAATTTGTCTAGTGACAGGAATATAGCATTGATAACTCAGCAACTACTTGCTAAGTAGCTTCAATGGGATAAAAAATCTGACATCATATTACTGAATTTGCCAGAAGACAGCAGTTTACTTATAGTTTTAGAAAATATCATGAATATAAACATGTTGCCACATTATCTGATTAAAATTATTGTAACAGAAGAGACTGTGGAACTGTGTTTGTGATGATGATAACAGAACGCTGCATAGGATAGAATAAAGGCATTATGACACTTTGCATTTTTGAATTTGACACGGAATAGTTGAACAAATAAAGAAATAATAAGCCCATCATTTTATCTCATGCTTCAGATTTCCAAGCATGGAAAGGAACCCAGGCTAAGGAGTTCTTAGTTCTTCCACCTTGCGGAGAATAAAGAAGGCTTCATGAGTACACATGAGTGGGTATGGCTCACTCTTGGAGTGAGCAGCGTGAGGTGAGGAGTGATACGCTCAGAAAGCAAATTGAACAGATTTTATGAGGTTGGAACCTTCTGGTAAGAAGCAGGTTGAAATAAGCAGATTTCCTGTTAAATTTTCCCTGGATAACTGGGCAACTGAGAAGTAATCGATTTCCTCTAAACCAAAATATAACTGATTTCTTTGCTTTATGTACCCAATTTCCATTCCTATCCTCTGGGCTGACAGTATTTTGAGTGGCTTGCAAAAATAAATCTCCCTTCTATCAGACAGTTCCTATTGTAAAGTGCTGCAGCATGATCTCCAGTCATGGAGCTCATTCCTCTTCCACATGGGTGATATATGAGAGTCAGCTATGGACAATTTGGAATTTTTTTTTTTTTTTTTTTTTTTTTTTTGAGACGGAGTCTCGCTCTGTCGCCCAGGCTGGAGTGCAGTGGCCGGATCTCAGCTCACTGCAAGCTCCGCCTCCCGGGTTCGGGCCATTCTCCTGTCTCAGCCTCCTGAGTAGCTGGGACTACAGGCGCCCGCCACCTCGCCCGGCTGGTTTTTTGTATTTTTTAGTAGAGACGGGGTTTCACCGTGTTAGCCAGGATGGTCTCGAACTCCTGACGTCGTGATCCGCCCGTCTCGGCCTCCCAAAGTGCTGGGATTACAGGCTTGAGCCACCGCGCCCGGCTGGAATTTTTTTTAAAAAAAGTTATTACTAACTTACTTCTAATATAAATCTTGTCTCCTAACATTGCAAATAATAATAATAACAAAAATGATAGCAGCTAACATTCATTTTATGTTTAGAATTATCTATGAAATTTTCTAAAGGCTTTTTACACAGTAACATATTTAACACTCACAAAACTTAAGAGGTAGGCACTGTGACAGGCCTCGTTTTACCAAAAAAAAACTTGATAGAGTTTAAGTAACTTGTCCAAGGTTCAACAGATAGAATTTTCACTCTAGGGGCTACATTTTTTTTTTTTTTTTTTTTTTTTTTTTGAGACGGAGTCTCACGCTGTTGCCCAGGCTTGAGTGCAGTGGCGCGATCTCGGCTCACTGCAAGCTCCGCCTCCCGGGTTCCCGCCATTCTCCTGCCTCAGCCTCCCGAGTAGCTGGGACTACAGGCGCCCGCCACTGCGCCCGGCTAATTTTTTGTATTTTTAGTAGAGACGGGGTTTCACTGTGGTCTCGATCTCCTGACCTTGTGATCCTCCCGCCTCGGCCTCCCAGGGGCTACATTCTTAACCAATATACCGCCTGTTGTTTAAACTGATAATAGCAGTCAAGTGCCTTTTCAATGTCTGATAATGTTTATATAGCTTTGTACTTTTATCACACACAGAGTCTTCTTTATCAATTGAGCTACTTCTTAGGTGCATGCTTTTGGAATTTTGTTTGGAATCCACTCACACATTCCCACACTATAATCTTACGATTTGTAGAAATGTTCCTTGATTTTTCATCCCTCTCACATGAGCCCCTTCACCTATTTAGCTACAACTCAAGTCCATCAATTCTCTAGGGAAAAAATATTCTCTGTGAAGCCTTCCTTCACTCTTGAGATTGGATCAAGCCCTTCTGTTTAAAACTCATATAGCCACATAGATTGGTTTTTAGTCTGTATCATGATACTTATTGCTATAAAGCATTCTTTAATGCCTGTACCATCCTCTGTATTGTATGCCCTAAAGAACAGAAATTGTGTCTATCTCGTGCACTGTTGTATTTCAAGCATTTATGTGACACCTAGAATATGGTAAGGACAAAGTATTGCTGCACAAATAACCTCTCTTCTTATTTTTCCATCTAGGATCCCCTCAAATGGGTTCATTTCACCCCCACTTTTCTTTGTCATTAACTGATCCATTCATGACACTAAGTTCTGATGTCTGTGTACTTCTAGTCAATCTAATAGCATCATTCATCAATTTCATTTGATTCATCAAGAACTTACTCTTTGTACATTTTCTTGACATTCAAGAAAATGTCAGTTGAAAGGATAAGATAAGGACAAAAATCCTGAGATTAAGAGGTTTACTGTGATAAATACTGAGAGTTTGGAGAGTTTACAAAATTGGCTAACACGTTAGATCTCCACAGCTATGCTGTATTGCATATAGTTAATCTGAAAAAATCCTCAATAGTTTTCTCCAAAAATATCAGAAGGAAGAAAATCAAAGTCAAACTTGGAACCTATTTTAACCTATGATTACTTTCTCTAAAATAGTTTCTTACTAGGCTATTCTTTCCTTCCTTAGGAAATTGAAATGGTGTGCAATGCGTCTATTTCCTTTTGTGTTTTTACATCACTTAAGCACAGATTTCAGCCTTGGCAGCATGAAGCAGGTTGTTTGCAAAAACAAAAGGGGAAACAGTGTTCTCAAACAACTTTGGTCTAAAAATAGATCAATAATAGCTATTTTATTTGCAGGTCATATCTACCAGTCTGGTTTCTTGTTTTCCAAGCCACATTCTGCTCTTATGATACAAGTAACAAAAATTATGAGTGAAGAGCAAGAACTTTATGCTTTCCACCCTGCCTGCTATAGCAGGATGTGTACATCCCACCCTGTATTTAGCTCTATAAATCAGCCTCACATGGAGCAAGACAGTTTATCCACAAGTGGAGGCCACAAGTCCCTCATCGAATCTCCTGCCTCTTACAAAAGCCTTACATATGGCATGACAAAGATACCTGAACAGGTTGTAGATCATCTTTTCAACACTGCTAACTGACCAGGGGTTACTGGTACCTACCTGCCTCTGAATTAGGAGGTTACAATTGTTGAAGAATAAATTATCTTTTGGAAAATTCTATATTTCCACTGCTGTTTCTAAAGAATCAGTTCATTATTTTTATGTGGAATATAAATCATGTATTTAAAAAATCTGCAGGCAGTATGCTCTTTTTGCCTCATAAAAATTCTGGGAGTGAGGCATGGCAAGGTTATTGGCTACATATTACATATGACAAAAAATAGGCACGGCCAGGAGCCTGGAAGAACTAGGTGAGAATAGCCAGATGGAACCTACTCTTCCTTTTTCAGCAAATGGAGTCCTCAGCCACTTTCAAAAGAAATGTAGTGATTTTCACATGACTGCAAAATTTGTTCTTTCCCACTTCAGAATGCTCCTGCATAGTCACTTATCCTTTTCTCCTTCAAAAAAAGTAAGTCTGGTTGTATTCTATACCAAGAATGACCCCTACAGGAGATGGAGCAAAATGAAGGAATAGAAGGCACCACTCATCATCCTCACCACAAGTACACAAATTTAACAACTATCTACACAAAATGTACCTTTGTAACAACCAAAAATCAAGACTGGGGGAACAGAAAGCTTTACCAATTGGACATTCAACAAAAACACTGTATTAGTTCATTCTTTCATTGCTATAAAGAAATACCTGAGACTGGGTAATTTATAAATAAAACAGTTTGATTGGCTCATATTTCTGCAGGCTATACAGAATGCATGGTGGCATCTGCCTCTGGGGAGACCTCAGGGAACTTTTACTCATGGAGAAAGACAAAGCAGGAGCAGGCACTTCACATAGTGAAAGCAGGAGCAAGAGAGTGAGGGAGAAAGTGCTACATATTTGTAAATGACCAGATCTCATGAGAACTCACTCACAATTGCAACAACGGTTCCAAGTGAAATGGTGCTAACCCATGCATAAGAAATCTACACCCATGAGCCAATCACCACCCACCAGGTCCCACCTTCAACACTGAGAATTACCTTTCAATGTGAGATCTGGGCAGGGACATACATCAAAAGTACATCAGACACCACTTTAAACAACTATCTACACACACAAAAAAAGCACCTTTATAAGAACCAAAAATCAGGTGAGTATTCACAGTACCTGGTTTTAACTTCAAATTGCTAAAAGAAGCACTTAAAGAGGTAGAAAAAACAGTCCTGAAGTGCTGAGGTATAGGGGTTGCAAACTTAAATAGGGTGGTACCTAAGGCCTCACCAAGAAGGTGTTACTTGATCGCAATCATGTAAAAGGTGAGAGTAATGTGCTTCTTTTACTGTATTTAGCTGTGTATTCTTGAGCAACATAAAAACTTCTCTGGGCTTCAGTTTCTTCTTTTGTGAGTTCTTAATAACAGCTACATGGAAGAATTATTTTTAATATTAAATGAGAGGATGTTAGTACAGTAATCATCTAATAGTAGGTGATTAAGCAATGGTAGCTTTATTAATAGTTGTCTAAGTCCATTGCTTCCTAAAATGCATTCATGTGAGTTATTGTTTTCTTTACTGCCCACCTGATATTTAGCTAACTTTTCAGTTGACCTTTTCTCTTGGCTTCTGATTTTTAAAGCTTCTAAGTTGTAAAGAAGGATTAAAAATGTTTCCGGCAGTAATCAGTTACTAGGTAATGAGTCTTAATGAGAGGGTTAGACTTATCAGCCAGCTGCCTTGAGTTCCTTGTTTCCTATGGAACAATAGTAAAAAGAACAGTCAATAGAAACCTCTGAAAAAGAGTTTCCATGAGATAAAAAGAGTCTGAATCTTCAAAGAGATTGAAACATTACCTGGCTATAAGTATGTCTGCAAAATCAATTTAGGATTATAAAAAGGATACATAGTTTTTCAGTCCAAATGCCAGACTTATTTTGCACCATGCCAACAGGAAAAAATAAAATGAAATGTTACAAGAAACAAAATAGTAAAAAATAATTATGACTAGAAAATGAGTAACAAAGAAATATTTCCCAGTCTGAAAAGTGATACATTAAACAGTAAGAATGCACTCACGTCCAAGGAGGCAACTAGTCAGTTTAGGAAGCCAGATTTTCCTTGCAGAATTTTCACAGCAATTTAGATGTGGTATCTTTCCCCTGAAATATTTCAAAATTTTAACTGTAACTAAATGTCTAGTGTATGTTTTAGTCAACTGCATGCCTTGGAAATGGGGCAATTCTTCTTATTCAGGAAACTTTAGGAATAAAAGTTTGCAAAGGCCGGGCGCAGTGGCTCACGCCTGTAACCCCAGAACTTTGGGAGGCCGAGGCAGGTGGATCACCTGAGGTCAGGAGTTCGAGACCAGCCTGACCAACATGGAGAAACCCCCCTCTCTACTAAAAGTACAAAATTAGCCAGGCATGGTGGTGCATGCCTGTAATCCTAGCTACTCAGGAGGCTGAGGCAGGAGAATCGCTTGAACCCGGCAGGCGGAGGTTGCGGTGAGCTGAGATCTCACCATTGCACTCCAGCCTGGGCAACAAGAATGAAACTCCATCTAAAAAAAAAACAAAAAAAAAAAAAAAAAGAAAGAGAAAGAAAGTTTGCAATAAATGTGGAAGATGAATGGTTACAGTACAGTAAAATGTCTGGACTCAAATGGTGGTACATGTAGGAGACCATAGAGAAGGGTGGGAAGAGTATGAGTTCTGGAGCCAGGTGCAAAGAGCCATTGCTTTATCTGGTATGTGCTAGGTACTTGACCTATTCTCTTTGTCCTCATTTTAATTTTTGTTTATTTAATCTCTAAAACCGAATTAGTAATATTAGGTTAAATAATATTAAATCCTCATTTTTATATATCAGGAAGGATTGAGTATCAGCAAGTGTACATATTTGAGCCAAACAGCACCTATCTAAAGGTAGGTTATTGAAGAATTACATGAGTTAGTTAACATGAAGTAATTAAAATACTATCAGAAATGTAAGTGTCACAATGTCACATAAATATTCACTGTCATTGTTACTAATATTACCTAGGTCACCTGGTGAAGCAAGTGTTGGCTTAGCCTGTGAGGTTTTATTGACCTGGTTGAGAATTTTCACCATGAAGCCTAGATGCCAGCTTCATTGTTTTGGGATAGGGAAGCATAGGTGGAAATAGGGGATTATTCTTACTCAATCAGAGTTATCCCTTTTTTCACTCAGTCCCTTCTTGGTCAGAATGATATGACTATAAGCTTCATGCACCATAGAATTAATTCACTACATGATATCTTTTGAGCCATCCATGTAATAGTGTGGGTTTCCAGCAGGGTAGATTTGTATATAATGGAAGAATTGACCTCTACATTGGGTTTGTTATTTTTATGCAATTTTCCCATACCCACCTTCTTCAAATGGTTTTAGTTTCCAGAATGGCAACATCTCTTGTATTTCATCTTACTACAGTGGAAATTACTTCTTAGTCTTGTCTATTAACGCCAAGTACTCTTTCAGACCTCTAAATGTTAAGGACATCAAGGCAGTCCTGGAACCTATGCTCACTTCTAGCTATACTTCAAAAGCCCCACGTTTGAATTTACGTCTATATTTTTCATAACATATGTACTTCTCAGCCAATTCTCTCCTGAATCCAGACTCTCACATACAACTGTCTATCTTTACTCCAATGTCTAAATGGTATCTTTAACTCAATGTATACAAACTCAAACTCCCAATTCCTTTTCTAAACCCCCTCTATTTCATTAATTGCCAACTCTCTTTTTCCAAGTGCTTAGGCAAAAAATGTTGGTGTCATTCTTGACTTCACTCATTTTTTCACACTGCACAGTCAACCCCACATCAAATCTTACCAACTATGTATGCAACATCTATCTAGATTATGTTTCTCACCAACTAAACCACTGACATGTTTGCCTAAAAATCTACCACTGAAAGTATGTGGTAACTACCTGACTGCTTTTTTCTTTTCTATTCTCATTTTACAAAGCAAAGAAACTGATTGTTCTAAAACACAAAACAGGTCACGGTACATCTTTACTTTCAACTTTACAGTGGCTTCCCATCTCATTCAGAGCAAATTCCAAAGTCCTTACCATGTTCTCAAAGTAACTCATGGAATCTGGCCTCTGTTGACCTCTGTGACCTTTCCTCCTGTCAGTGACCCCTTGTTCATTGAGTAAGCTATAATGGCCTTTTATTCTAACAACTTTCTTTCTCAAAGCTTTAGCATTACACCTATATCCATCCTTCAGATATTTTCAGGGATAAATCTATCAGTGCATTCAGGTCTCTTATCAATTGCTATCCTTTTAGGGAAACTTTATCTATCTCAGGAAAAGTAATAATTCCTGTAGACAATCCCTATTCTTATTATTTTGCTTTGTTTTTCTTCATAGCATTTATTACTTTCTGACATACTATGCATTCACCAATTGCATTTAGTAAGTTATATTACTTATTTACATATATTTATATATCACATGTATAGGTATGTATGGTACAGACACACAGATACACACGTGCGTATACACGAACCACCAGGACCTAGAACCTTTGAAACAGCTTCGTTTTCAAAGACCCTAGAAGGAACTAATACTGCAAACACCTTGTTCTTGGATTACTGGTCTCTAGAACTGTGAGACCATAAGTTTCTGTTGTTTAAGCCATTCAGTTGGTGACACTATGTTAAGGCAGCCTTAGAAAATTATCACAATGCCTTTTATCATAATGAAGAAGTTCCCTTCTATTTCTAGCTTCTGAGTCATTTAATCACGAAAGGGTGTTAAGTTTTGTCAGATGCCTTCTCTGCATCAATAGAGATTATTATTTTTTTCTTTTTTCTATTTATGTGATATATTACGTGTATTGATTTTCTTATGTTGAACTACCCTTGGATAACTTGGTCATGATGTAAATCCTTTTAATGTTTTGTTGGATTAGGTTTGGTAGTATTTTGTTGATAAATTTTGTATCTGTCTTTACAAGGCTTATTTGTTCTGTAATTTTATTCTCTTGGGATATGTTTGTCTGTTTTTGGTGTCAGGATAATGCTGGCCTCATAAAATGAGTTAGGAAATGTTTCCTCTTCTATTTTTTGGAAGAGTTTGAGAAGTATTCTTGTTCATTCTACTTTAATTGTTTGATAGAATTTATCAGTGAAGCCATCTGCATGTAGACTTTTCTTTGTTGGGAAGTTGTTGATTACTTATTTAATCTCTATACATTATAGGTCTTTTGAGATATTCTATTTATTCTTAAGTGAGTTCATATAATTTGTGCCTTTCTAGGAATTTGCCGATTTAATCTAGGTTATCTATTTTTTGGTATACAATTACTCATAGTGTTCTTTTACAGTCATTTTTATTTCTGTAGGTTGTTTTATTTTTCTTTTTAGTTATTTCCATTGTTTCTTTTTTTGTTAGTCTAAAGGTTTCTCAATTTTCTTGAGGTTTTCAAATGAACAGACTTTAGTTTTGTTGATTCTATTGGTTTATTTTTCATACTTATTGACTTATCTCCACCCTAATCTTTAATACTTTATTCCTTCTGTTGGCTTTGGTTTTATTTTGCTCTTTGATTCCTACTTCTTCCATATGTAAATATAGTTTATTGATTTGAGATCTCCTTTTTTAATTATAGGTATTTTAAACTAGAATTTTTTTGGACTATTGCCTTCACTGAGTCCTGTAAGTTTTCTTATCTTGTGTTTCCATTTTCATTCATCTCTAAGTACTTTCTAATTTCCCTTGTGATTTCTTCTTTGACACACTGATTATTTAAGTGTGTTGTTAAAATTCTACATATTTGTGGAATTTTTACTTTTCCTTCTGCTACTGATTTCTAATTTCATTCCACTGTAATCACAGATACTTCGTGAGATTTCAGTCTCTTGAAATTTATTTAGTGACCTAACATGTTTATCTTGAAGAATATTCCATGTTTGCATCCAAGCAATGTGTATTCTGCTGTTGTTGGGTAATGTTTCATTTTTTAGAGTTCTGTTAAGCTCACCAAATGGTTTTTCAAAAAAAAGATAACGAGTTCAAAATTTTTGAGTCCTCATAAATGTGATTTTTTTCATTAGCTTTCTCACATGAACAACCATAATACCTAGTATGTGCTTGTCTTTAGTTTTTTTATATAATGCTCTATTGTCTTTTAGTTTCAGAATTTGTACACAATTAGGATTTATTCATTCACAGTACATTTTTTTTTCCTGAACCCATTAGTTCTAGGCATTTTTCTGAGTGCTAGGGATACATCAATTAATAAAATACACACATTTCCTGATTTAAATATCTTTCCGTATGATACAGAGTATAGAGAGTATTAGAGTAAGCAGATAAATTACACTTTTGGATAGTAATAAGTGTTATGAAGAAAATAAAATACAGTGATGGGATCGAGTGACTCAGGCAGTATGTGTGTGTGTTTGTTGGGGAAGATTTTGATAGAAAATTCAGGAAAAATAACTCAAGAATATAAATATGACCTGGCACCTTGAATGATATTAATGAGCTATCCCTTAGAAAGTTAAAGGAAAACTTTTCCAGTCCAACTGCTTGTGGTATGGGTAAGCTATATATGCTCTAGGAATAAAAATAAAGACAGTATGGCTGGGCTTACTGGGCTCATGAGAGGATAATGTAAAATATGAGTGGCAAGATACTCATGGTCTAGATTACTATGCTTTACATGCCAAGGTAAGAATTTGAATTTCATTCTTAGTGTACTGAGAAGCCTTTTGAGGGTTTTGAGCAGAGGAGTAACATAATAACATTTTTGTCTTAACCAAGTGTTAACCTAGGGCACAAGAACTGGCATGGAGTCTCTGTTACCCAGGGTGGCATACAATTGAGCCATTACTTGTAAAAACTTGCCACTGGTCATACAGATTATTTAATCCATGATTCAAGAGCCAATTACATTTAACACTAGATATACTGTTCAAGAGGTTTGCTAATTAAAGGAGTTGGAGAGAAAGAATTCACGTATGAGAGTATAAGATGTAAATGAGAGCTACTAGAATATTGAGTATTCACTAATAATAATCAGATATTTGGATATTACAATAGAACACGCACTTTTTTTTTTTTTTTTTTTTTTTTTTGAGATGGAGTCTGGCTCTGTCACCCAGGCTGGAGTGCAATGGCACAATCTCGGCTCACTGCAACCTCCACCTCCCGGGTTCAAGCAATTCTCCTGCCTCAGCCTCCAGAATAGCTGGGATTACAGGCATGCACCACCATGCCTGGCTAATTTTTTTTGTATTTTTAGTAGAGATGAGGTTTCACCATATTGGCCAGGCTGGTCTCAAACTCCTGACCTTGTGATCTGCCCTCCGTGGCCTCCTAAAGTGCTGGGATTACAAGTGTGAGCCACCACACCTGGTCCACACACATTCTTCTATTCTCTATTTATGTGGTGTCACCAAAAGCAACACCAGGCACATTGGTACCAACACTTTTTTTGTGTGTGTGATTGCATTTTGTGGGAGTACATCCTGTTGGTCTTCCTATGATGCTTGTGAAATCCAACTGGGAGAAGCATGCAGCGAAGAGAAGAGTTTATATGATATTTCTTTAGGCCTTCATATATACGCCTTTTTCAGGTTTCCAAGGGGAAATGATTCCAGCTTTTCCTCATTTAGTATGATGTTGGCTGTGAGCTTGTCATAGATGGCTCTTACTACTTTGAGGTATGTTCCTTCAATGCCTAGTTAGTTGACAGTTTTTCACATAAAGAGATGCTGACTTTTATCGAAAGCCTTTTCTTAATCTATTGCAATTACTGTTTTTTGTTTATTTGTTTTTACCTCTGCTTATGTGAATTACATTTACTGATTCGCATATGTTAAACCAGCCTTTCATTCCAGGGATAAAGCCTACTTGATGAGGGTGGATTACCTTTTTGATGTACTGCTGGACTGGGTTTGCTAGTACTTTGTTGAGGATTTTTTCATCTATGTTCACCAGGGATATTGGTCTGAAGTTTTCTTTTTATGCTGTGTCTCTGCAGTTTTTGGTATCAGAGTGAAGTTGATCTCACAGAATGAATTAGAAAGGAGTCCCTCTTCAATTTTTTGGAATACTTTTAGTATGATTGGCACCAGCTCCTGTTGTAGATCTGGTAGAACCTGGCTGTGAATCCATGTGGTCTAGGGCTTTTTCCATTTGGTATGATTTTATTACTAATTAAATTTTGGAACTCATTACTGGCCTCTTCAGGGTTTCAGTTTCTTCCTGATTCAATCTTGAGAGGTTATTGAGATCCAGGAATATATCAATTTCTTCCAAGTTTTTTGGTTGTGTGCACAGAAGTGTTTATAATAGTCTCTGAAGGCCGGGCGTGGTGGCTCACATCTCTAATCCTGGCACTTTGGGAGGCTGAGGTGGGGGAGATTGTCTGACCTCAGGAGTTCCAGACCAGCCTGGGCAACACAGTGAAACTCCGTCTTTACTAAAACACAAAAAATTAGCCAGGTGTGGTAGTGGGCACCTGTAGTCCCAGCTACTCAGGAGGCTGAGGCAGGAGAATTGCTTGAACCCGGGAGGCCGAGGTTGCAGTAAGCTGAGATCGCGCCACTGCACTCCAGCCTGGGCAATAGAGTGAGACTCCATCTCAAAAAAAAAAAGTCTCTGAGTGTTGTTTTGTATTTTTGAGGGTCAGTGGTAATGTCCATTTTGTCATTTCTGATTGTGTTTATTTGGATATTATCTGCTTTTTCTTTATTAGTCTAGGTAGCAGTCTATCCATCTTATTCATTCACAGAGCCACACTTTGGTTTCATTGTTATTTTGTATGGTTTTTTTGCATCTCAAGTTCATTCAGTTCAGCTCTGATTTTAGTTATTTCTTGTCTTCTGCTAGATTGGGTGTTGCTTTGCTTTGCTTGTCTAGTTCTTCTAGTTGTGATGTTAGTTGCTAACTAGAGTTCTTTATAGCTTTTTATATGGTCAATTGGTGCTGTAAACGTTCTTTTTAACACTGCTTTAGTTGTGTCTCAAATACTCTGGGTATGTTCTATCTTTGTTTTCGGTAGTTTAGGAGGGTTTCTTGATTTCTGGCTCAATTTCATTGTTGATCAAAAAGTCATTCAGCAGCAAGTTGTTTAATTTCCATGTAATTGTATGGTTTTGAGAAATCTTGAGATTTTCTATTTTTGTTGCACTCTGGTCCAGGAGTATGGTTGGTATACTTTCATTTTTTCAAATTTGTTGAGAATTGCTTTTTGGCCAAGTGTGTGGTTGATTTTAGAGTATGTACTATATGCAGATAAGAAGAATATATATTCTGTTGTTGTTGGGTGGAGTGTTCTGTAGATGTCTGTTAGGTTCATTTGGTCAAGTGTTGAGTTTAGGTCCCAAATATCTTTGTTAGTTTTCTGCTTCGATGACCTGTCTAATACTGTCGATGTGGTGTTGAAATCTCCCACTATTTAAAAAAAAATTATATATACAAAAGATGTTTATCAAGAGACGTTTTTTATTATTTTTATTTTAAGTTCCAGAGTACATGTGCAGGATGTGTAGGTTTGTTACATGAGTAAACATGTGCCATTGTGGTTTGCTGCACCTATCAACTCATTACCTAAGTATTAAGCCCAGTATGCATTAGGTCTTTTTCCTACTGTTCTCTCTCTCCCAGTCCCACCCCCGACATGCCCCAGTGTGTGTTCTTCCGCTCCCTTTGTCCATGTGATCTCACTGTTCAGCTTCCACTTGTAAGTGAGAACATGCGGTGTTTGGTTTTCTGTTCTTGTGTTAGTTTACTGAGGATAATGGTTTCCAGTTCCATCCATGTCCCTGCAAAGGACATGATCTCATTCCTTTTTATGGTTGCATAGTATTTCATGGTGTGTATATCTGTGTGATATATATATATATACACACACACACACACACACACACACACATACATATATACATACATAACATTTCCTTTATCCAGTCTATTATTATTGATGGGCATTTGGGTTGATTCCATATCTTTGGTATTTTGAACAGTGCTGCAATGAACATATGTACACATGAATTTTTGTAATACAATGGAAGTTTCCCACTATTATTGTGTAGATACTAGTTTTCGTGTGTGTGTGTGTGTGTGTGTGTGTGTGTGTGTGTGTGTGTGTGTTTAAGCTCTGAACTTCCTCCCTCAGTTTAGTCTATTCTGTGTTTAATACTTCTGATTGTATAGTGAAATTCTTCTAGTGAGTTTTCAGCTCTATCAGATCAGTTTGATTCTTTCTTTAAATGGCTATTTCATGTTTCAGCTCTTGTATATTTTACTGAATTCGTTGGATTGCTTGCATTGGGTTTCAACTTTCTCCTGAATCTCAATGAACTTCATTGCTATCAAGATGTTGAATTTATGTCTCTCATCCCAGCCAGTTCTGTCTGGTTAAGAATCATTGCTGGTGAGCCACTGTGGTCACATGGACATAAGAAGACACTCTTGATTTTGAATTGCCAGAGTTCTTGTGCTGGTTCTTTCTCATCTTTGTAGGCTGATGTTCCTTTAGTCTTTGTAGTTGCTGTCCTTTGGATGTTAATTTTGTAAGATAATGGCTCTATTTAGATGTTTTATATACCATAAATTCATTCACTGAAGTGTAAAAGTCAGTAGTTTCTAGCATATTTTATAAAACTGTTTATATAAAGCTGTTATAAACCACTGTCACCACCTTATTTCATAGTCCCCCAAAACAAACCATATACCTATTAGAAGTTACCCCATGCTTTCCACTCTCCCAGGTACAGACAGCCACCACTCTACTTTCTGTCTCTAAATATTGATCTATATTACACATTTTATGTAAATTGGGTCACAGAGAATAATTTTTCCCCAGTGTATGTTCTTTTAACTTTAGTAAAAAATGAGTTCACCGTAGGTGTGTGGATTGGTGTCTGGGCTTTCTCTTCTGTTCCATTGGACTCTATATCTGTTTTTCTGTCAGAAAAACCATGCTGATTTGTTTACTATAGCTCTGCAGTATAATTTGAAGTGAGGAAATGGAATTCCTACTGTTTTCTCCTTTTTGCTGAGGATAACTTTGGCTATTCTGTTTTTTTCATGACCTCATACCAATTTTAGGATTGTTTCTTCTATTTCTGTAAAGAATTTCATTGGTTTTATAATAGGAAATGATTCGAATCTGTTGATTGCTCTGGATAATAAGGACATTTTAACAACATCAATCCTTCCAACCCATGAACATGGAATATCTTTCCAGTTTTTGTTGTCATCTTAAATTTCTTTCAGTAGTCTTTTATATTTTTTCATTATAGAGATATTTTATTTTTTTTTTGGTTAATTCTTAGGTATTTAATCTTATTTGTGGCTATTGTAAATGGGATTACATTTTTTATTTCTTTTTTAAGTTCACTGTGGGTCTATGAAAATGTGACTGATTTCTGGTCAGGCACGGTGGCTCATGCCTGTAATCCTAACACTTTGAGAGGCCAAGGTGGGCAGATCACCTGAGGTCAGGAGTTCGAGACCAGCCTGGCCAACATGGCAAAACCCTGTCTCTACTAAAAATACAAATATTAGCCAGGCGTGGTGGTGCATGCCTATAATCCCAGCTACTCAGGTGGCTGAGGCAGGAGAATCGCTTGAACCCAGGAGGCAGAGATTGCAGTGAGCTGCGACCACGCCACTATACTCCAGCCTGGGCAACAGAGTGAGACTCTGTCTCAAAAAAAAAAAAAAAAAAAAAAAAAAAAAGACTGATTTTTGTGTGTTGATTTTGTATCTTGCAACTTTATGGTCCTTGTTTACCAGTTCTAGTGGTTTTTAGTAAAGTCTTTAAGTTTTTTAGGTTTTTTCAGCATAAAATCATGTCACCTTCAACATGATAATTTGATTACTTCCATTCTAATTTGGATGCACTTTGTTTCTTTCTCTTGTCTGAGTGCTCTAGTTAGGCATTCCAGTACTATGCTAAATAACAATATGAATATGGGCATCCTTATTGTGTTCCAGATCTTAAAGAAAAGTCTCTCAGTTTTCCCTCATTCAGTATGACACTAGCTGTGAGTCTGTTGTATATGGCTTTTATTATATTGTGGTATATTCCTTCTATTCCCATTATTTCAGGGTTTTTATCATGATGGGATGCTGAATTTCATCAAATCATTGTTTAGCAAACAATGAAATAATCACAGGGATTTTACCTTTATTCTGTTGATATAATGTATCACATTGATTGAGTTTCGTGTTTTGAACCATCCTTGTATCCCAGGGTTAAATCACACTTGGTCATGATGAATTATTGCTTTCTAATATATGGTCAAAATCAGTTTACTAGTATTTTGTTGAGGATTATTGCATCAATATTCATCAAATATTTTGGAGTGCAGTGTTTTTCATTTTTTTAAATGTGTCTTTATCTGCTTTTGGCATGAGGGTAATACTGGCCTTATAGAATGTGTTTGGGAGTAGTCCTCTATTTTTCAGAATATTTTGGGTAGAATTTGTATACGTTCTTTAAATTGTTCAGTAGAATTTAGCAGTGAAGCCGTTGGGTCCTGGGCTTTTTTTTTTTTTTTTTTTTACTGTGAGACTTTTCGTTATGGCTGTAATCTTGTTACATATTATTGGTCTGTTAAGGTTTCAAATTTCTTCTTGGTTCCTCGTTGGTAGGTTGTTTGTGTATAGGAATTTGTTCATTTCTTCTAGATGTTCCAATTTATTGGCATATAGTTACTTATGGTAGCTATTAATGATTCTTCAAATTTTTGCAATATGAGTACTTTGTCTCCTTTTTCATCTCTGACATTACTTGGATTTTATATTCTTAGTCTGGCTAAAGGTTTGTTAATTTTGCGTAACTTTTCAATAAATCACCTTTTTGTTTCATTGATCTTTGTATAATGTCTTTAGTGGTTTTATGTATTTATGCTCTGATCTTTATTATTTCTCTTCTAGTATTACATTTGTTTTGTTTTTGCAGGCACTTATAGCTATAAACTTTTCTTATAGTACTGTTATTGTTGTGTTGCATAGGTTTTGGTATGCTGTGTTTTGATTATAAGTGGTTTCAATTTTTTTTTCAATTTCCTTCTTAATTTCTTCATTGGCCCACTGGTCATTCAGAAGAATATGATTTAATTTCTATATATTTTAATAGTTTCCAATATTCCTCTTCTTATTGATTTTCATCTAATTCAATTGTGGTCAAAGATGCTTAATATTATTTCCATTTGTTAAAATGGTTTAAGACTTGTTTTTGACCTAACATATGGTCAATCCTTGAAAATAATTGATATTATTAGGAAAAGAAAAGAATGTGTATTCTGCAACCATGAATGAATTAGTCTGTAAGTATCTATCTCTTCAATCCATTTAGTCTATCATGTAAATTAAGTCCAATGTTTATTTCCTGATTTTCTGTCTGGAAGATCTGTCCAAAGCTAAAAATGGGGTGTTGAAGACTCTAGCTATTATTGTATTGGGGTATCTCTCTTTAGCTGTAATAATATTTGCTTTATATATCAGTGTGGCACAGTATTGGGTTCATATATATTTACATTTGTTATATTCTCTTTTTTAGTCGACCTGCTCATCATTACATAGTGACAATTTTTTGTCTCTTCTTATACCTTTTTTTAATCTGTTTTTTCTGATATAAGCTTAGCTATTTTTGCTTCTTTTGTTTGTTTGTTTATTTTGGCATGGAATATCTTTCCATCCCTTTATTTTCATTCTATGTGTGTCTTTAGAGGTGAAGTGTGTTTTTTGTGGGAAACAGGTTATTCATTGCATCTTGTTTATTCATCCACTGAGCCATTCTATGTCTTTTGATTAGAGTTTAGTTCATTTACATTCAATATTACTATTGGTAAGTAAAGGCTTACTCCTATCATTTTTTATTTGTTTTCTCATTGTTTTATGGTCTTTTCTTCCTTCTTTCTTTCCTTCCTCTCTTCCTTTAGTGAAGGTAATTTTCTCTGGTGATATAATTTAATTTCTTTCTTTTTAGTTTTTGTGTATTCATTTTTTGTTTTTTGGTTTTATGTTACCATAAGGTTTGCAAATATTATCTTATAACCCATTATTTTAACCCGATAACTTCACATTGTTTGCAGAACCAATAAAAAATACAAACCTTTGTAGGGACTTGGATGCAGCTGGAATCCATCATTCTTAGCAAACTATCACAAGAACAGAAAACCAAACACCGCATGTTCTCACTCATAGGTGGGAACTGAACAATGAGATCACTCGGACTCAGGAAGGGGAACATCACACACCGGGGCCTATCATGGGGAGGGGGGAGGGGGGAGGGATTGCATTGGGAGTTATACCTGATGTAAATGACGAGTTGATGGGTGCAGCACAGCAAGATGGCACAAGTATACATATGTAACAAACCTGCACGTTATGCACATGTACCCTACAACTTAAAGTATAATAATAATAAATAAATTAAAAAAAAAAAAAAAAAAATACAAACTCTACGACTTAACTACATTTCCCCCTTCTTATCTTTTCCCTGTATTTATTTATATCTTATTGAATTATGTCTTGAAAAGTTGTTGTAGTTATCATTTTTGATGGGTTCACCATTATTTTATCCTGAGGATAAGAATAGTTTACATACCTGAGTTACAGTGTTATAATATATTGTGTTTTTCAGTGTACTTGTTATAACCAGTGAGTTTTATACCTTCAGGTGATTACTTATTGCTCATTATTTCTTTTCTGATTGACGTATTTGCTTTAGCATTTCTTATAGGCCAGGTCTGATGTAGATTAAATTCTTCAGCTTTTGTTTTTCTGGTAAAAGTGTTTGTTTTCCATTTATGTTTGAAGGATATTTTCACTGAATATGCTATTTAGAGTAAAAGTTATTTTTTCTTCAGCACTTTAAAAATATCATGCCTCTCCTGGACTGTATGGTTTCTACTAGAAAGTCTGTTACCAGATGTATTGGAGCTCTATTTTATGTTATTTGCTTCTTTTCTCTTGAGGCTTTTAGGATCCCTCTTTACCTTGATCTTTGGGAGTTTTATTGCTACATTTCTTGTGGTAGTCTTCTTTGGGTTGTATCTTCATGTTCTACAACCTTTTTATATTGATATTTTTGTTTAGGTTTGGGGAATTCTCTGTCGCTATTTTTTTTTAAATAATCTCTCTACCCCTATCTCTTTGTCTACCTCCTCTTTATCACTTAGACTTGTCCTGTTAAAGGTTTTTTCTGGATCTTGTAGGCATGCTTCATTGGTTTTTGTTTGTGTTTGTTTTGTCTCCTCTGACTGTGTATTTTCAAAGAGCTTGACTTCAACCTCATTAATTTTTTCTTCTGCTTGATAAATTCTGCTATTAAGAGACTCGGGTGCATTCTTCACTATGCTAATTGCATTTCTCAGCTCCAGCATTTCTGCTTGATTCTTTGTATTTCAATCTCTTTGTCAAATCTATCTGACAGAATTCTGAGTTTCTGACCTGTGTTATATTGAAATTCTTTCAGTTTCCTCAACATAGATATTTTGAATTTTCTGTTTGAAAGGTCCAATATCTTTCTTCAAGATGGGTTCCTGGTGACCTATTTAGTCCATTGTGTGGTCATGTTTTTCTGGATACTTTGTTTGGTCATATGTTTGTCTTCATACTTTGTGTGTGTCTGGGTATGGAAGAGTTAGGTATTTATTTTACTCTTCACTCTCTGGGCTTGTTTGTACCCATCCTTCTTGGGAAGTCTTTCAAGATGTTCACAATGACTTGAGGGTTGTGATGTAAGCTGTATATGCTTATGGGGTTTCCCAAGCACAGTAACATTGTGGTTCTTCCAGACTTGTAGAGGTACTGCTTTGATAGCCTTGAACACAACCTAGGAGAGTTCTCTGGATCAGCAGAAAGAGTCTCTTGTTCTCTTCCCTTGCTTTCTCTTAAACAAATGGAATGTCTCTTTCTGTTCACAGCCACCTGATGCTGGGGGCAGAGTGACACAAGCAACCCTCTGGTCACCACCCCTAGGACTGCATTGGGTCAGACCTCTAGCCTTCACAATAGTGGGTCTTGCCAAAGGCCTGCAGTAACCACTCCCTGGCTACTTTTTGTTTGCTCAAGACCCTGAATTCTAAAATAAACAGGTGACAAATACATCTAGTCCTGTGTCCTTCCCTTCAGGACAGTGAGATTCCCCAGGCCCTGGGTGGGTCCAGAGGTGCCATCAAGAGCCAGGGACTAGACTCAAAAACCTTAGATTTCTACCCGGTGTTCTGTTGTACTATGGCTAAGCTGGCACTCAAACTGCAAGACACCATCCTTACCACTCTTTCTTCCCCTTTCCAAAGGTAGAGGAGCTTCACCTTGGGGCCACTGCCACCACAGGCTGAATGGGAGCACTGTCAGACTACTGCCAATGTTCCTTTAATGCCCAAGGGCTCTCCAGTCAGCTTTTGATAAATGCTGCCTGGCCTGGGACTCAAACTTCAGAGCAGTGGGCTATCTTCCGGCCTAGAGCAGGTACAGAAATGACATCGAGGAACCATGTCCTGGAATCAGGGACCCTGAGAGCCTGCCTGGTGCTTGACACTGCTGTGACCAAGCTGGTACCTACATGCAATACAAAGTGCCAGTTATTTTCTCTTTGCTTTTCTCAAGTAGAAGGAGTTTTGTCCTGTAGTTACCACAGCTGTTAATGTGCTGAGTCTTAACTGAATCCAGCATATCTCAGAGGCTCACCCAAAGCCCACAGTGCAGTACCTGGGTATCACTGCTCATTATTCAGCACCCAAGGGCTCTTCACTTAGGACGGGATGAATGCTGCCAAGGCTGGTTCTTCCCTCTAAAACAACAGGTTCCCTTCTGGCCCAGGGTGTGTATAGAAATATTATCTGGGAGCTAGGTCCTGGAAAGAGAGTCTCATGATTCTGAGCAATTTTATACTCTGCTGTGCCGAAGCAGGTATCCAATATGTAAAACAAACTCCTCCCCATTCTTTTCTCTCCTCTCCTTAAGTGGAAGAAAGGTTTTGGTGTTTTTTTTTGTTTGTTCCCCCCTCCCCCAAAGCTGTGAGCCTTGTAGCCTTGGGTTAGGGGACAAGTGATGCCAGCACTTCCTTAAGCCTTTCCACCTGGTGTCTCAGTAGGTCATGTGCCCCCGCAGTCTACTGGTTCTGGGATCAGTTCAGCAGTAGTACTTGCCTCAATATTGCAGTTCTTTTGGCCTAGACTGTATTTCACAATTATTTAGATTCCCATAGTACTTTAGGCTGTGGTGGTGAGGCTTGCAGTAATTCAAATTCTGAACACTGGGATCCGCAATTCCCCTCTGGCTAGAGCTGGTTTGACTGCTTCCTCCATGGAAAGGCAGAGTTTGGTCTGGTTTTACATTCTGCTCTAACACGACAGCACTGAGTTTAGTGCCTTATAATTGCTGCATTCTCCCTCCCCCAGCACTCAGAAATGTTCTCTGCATCATGACGCCACTACCAGGTGATAAATTAGGGGCACCTCTTCTGTGCCTCTTTCAGCATTACAAAGTTAAAACCAGGTACTTTGAGTGCTCACCTGATTTTTCATTTTTATAAAGGTGCTTCTTTTGTGTAGATATTAATAGTTGTTGAATTGGTGTCCTCCTTAGGGAAACGATCAGTGGAGCCTTCAATTCCACTGTCTTGCTATGCTTCCTCGCCCCAGAGTGGAATTTTTGAATTATACGGTAGGTGTATATTTAATATTCTGAGGAATTGGTAGTGTTTTCAAAATTACACATATTATATATAATTTTATTAAAAAGTCAATTGCTTGAATCATGAATGATTATTTACTTATCATAAAATTGATACTCAATCTGCCAGTGCTCGATTTCCACTTGCTAGCTTTTTTTTTATTCTAGCCTTTTGTAATCACTTTTCCTATTTTCTGTACTAGTATACTCAATTTTCAGCTCACTTTTGATAACAATAGTAAAAGATCAAATAATGGTATAATCTCTGACTTTTTATTAGTGCAATACCCATGCTTTCCAGTACTTAGCATTCCTTGTTGAAACTGTTTATTTTAATTAATAGCACTTTGAATTTTCTATTACTATCTAAAATTTAGTTCTATCCATGTCTATATGGAATCACTGCCAACTGATTCAATATAAATAATTTTAATTCACTGAATAAATAAAAATAATTATTTTTGCATATTCTTGCACATTAAACAAAAATTATTTGGCCACAAGTTTTTATTCAACCTCTTGTACTGGCAACTTGTGTATTAACAAAGAAGATACAGCATTAATTAACTGTGGAGTAGATTTTAGACAATTAATTTTTTGGTTCTATACCTAAATATGTAAAGTGAGTATACAACGTATGTTAATTCATGGCATTTTAATCAGTAAAGTATAACAATAAATAATAAGATATTCAATATTCCTAAAAATACTAGACATTTAAATATAGCATTTGATAATTATTGCTTGATATATTCATTATTTATAAATAATACCAAATAGGAAAAGAATATATTTGTTAAAATTTTAGAAATAAAAATATTTACTTGTAATCATTTGATGAATTCAGTCCATTAAGGACTGATATGGTTTGGCTGTGTCCCCACCCAAATCTCATCTTGAATTCTCACATGTTGTGGGAAGAACTGGTGGGAGGTAATTGAGTCATGGGGGCAGACTTTTCTGGGCTGTTCTTGTGATAGTGAATAAGTTTCACGAGATCTGATGGTTTTAATAAGAGAAGCTCCCCTACACAAGATCTCTCTCTCTCTTTGCCTGCTGCCATCCATGTAAGACATGACTTACTCCTCCTTGCGTCATACCATGATTGTGAGGCTTCCCCAGCCACGTGGAACTGTAAGTTCAATTAAACCTCTTTCTTTTGTAAGTTGCCCAGTCTTGGGTATATCTTTATCAGCAGCATAAAAATGGACTGAATCAAGGACCTTGTAAATAAATGTTTACTATTTCACACTTTGTTTCCTATTTGTCTGACCCCGTTCACTGAAAAATAAAATAACCTGTACGTTACATTTTTTCTTATTAAAACTTTTCACCAATGGTTAAGGTAGAAATAAATATAAGGCAGGCGTAAGCGGCTCAATACTGGAGAAAATGGAAATAGCATTTAATAGCATAATTATTCTGATGTATAGTATAGAATATCCTCTTTTTATATAGAGTTAAATATCTCTTCCAGAAAGCCCCCTCTAATCAATGTAACAATTCTCAGGACTCAATTTTTTAAATAATTTCCTTAATACACTTTAGAATCTGGAGTGTTTTGTCTTTTTTGTTCTTACTTAACTACCAGACATTATTCATTGTATTTTTCTACCACAAAATAAATCTCAAGTAGCAACTGTATAATTTCTCAGTATACCTTGAAATATAAGCTTATTTATAAACAAACATGTTTTCTGTTACCATTGTCTAGAGTTGTATTTGTGTATTTGTATATGTGAAAGCAACCCTGAGTAAAATAACTGAACACCAGGACTTTTTAAAATAAAAGGGCGATTCATTTGAAAATATTAATAATTTTCAGAAACTATACAGCTTGGCTAAGAAAAGCTGCAACATCAGTTATTAAAACTTTGACATTTGAAGGTTCTGGATATTAGCCCTTTGTCAGATGAGTAGATTGCAAAAATTTTCTCCCATTCTGTACGTTGCCTGTTCACTCTGATGGTAGTTTCTTTTGCTGTGCAGAAGCTCTTTAGTTTAATTAGATCCCATTTGTGAATTCTGGCTTCTGTTGCCGTTGCTTTTGGTGTTTTAGACATGAAGTCTTTGCCCATGCCTATGTCCTGAATGGTATACCTAGGTTTTCTTCTAGAGGTTTTATGGTATTAGGTCTAACATTTAAGTCTCTAATCCATCTTGAATTAATTTTCGTATAAGGAGTAAGGAAAGGATCCAGTTTCAGCTTTCTACTTATGGCTAGCCAATTTTCCCAGCACCATTTATTAAATAGGGAATCCTTTCCCCATTTCTTGTTTTTCTCAGGTTTGTCAAAGATCAGATGGCTGTAGATGTGTGGTATTATTTCTGAGGACTCTGTTCTGTTCCATTGGTCTATATCTCTGTTTTGGTACCAGTACCATGCTGTTTTGGTTACTGTAGCCTTGTAGTATAGTTTGAAGTCAGGTAGTGTGATGCCTCCAGCTGTGTTCTTTTGACTTAGGATTGTCTTGGCAATGCGGGCTCTTTTTTGGTTCCATATGAACTTTAAAGCAGTTTTTTCCAATTCTGTGAAGAAACTCGTTGGTAGCTTGATGGGGATGGCACTGAATCTGTAAATTACCTTGGGCAGTATGGCCATTTTCACGATATCGATTCTTCCTATCAATGAGCATGGGATGTTCTTCCATTTGTTTGTGTCCTCTTTTATTTCACTGAGCAGTGGTTTGTAGTTCTCCTTGAAGAGGTCCTTTACATCCCTTGTAAGTTGGATTCCTAGGTATTTTATTCTCTTTGAAGCAATTGTGAAAGAACTCAAACAAATTTAGAAGAAAAAAACAAACAACCCCATCAAAAAGTGGGCAAAGGATATGAACAGACATTTCTCAAAAGAAGACATGCATACAGGCAACAGACACATGAAAAAATGCTCATCATCACTGGCCATCAGAGAAATGCAAATCAAAACCACAATGAGATACCATCTCACACCAGTTAGAATGACGATCATTTTAAAAAGTCAGGAAACAACAGGTGCTGGAGAGGATGTGGAGAAATAGAAACACTTTTACACTGTTGGAGGGATTGTAAATTAGTTCAACCATTATGGAAAACAGTATGGCGATTCCTCAAGGATCTGAAATACCGTTTGACCCAGCCATCCCATTACTGGGTATATACCCAAAGGATTATAAATCATGCTGCTATAAAGACACATGCACACGTATGTTCATTGCGGCACTATTCACAATAGCAAAGACTTGGAATCAATCCAGATGTCCATCAGTGACAGACTGGATCAAGAAAATGTGGCACATATACACCATGGAATACTATGCAGCCATAAAAAAGGATGAGTTCGTGTCCTTCGTAGGGACATGGATGCAGCTGGAAACCATCATTCTCAGCAAACTATCGCAAGAACAGAAAACCAAACACTGCATGTTCTCACTCATAGGTGGGAACTGAACAATGAGATCACTTAGACCCGGGAAGGGGAACATCACACACCGGGGCCTATCACGGGGAGGGGGGAGGGGGGAGGGATTGCATTGGGAGTTATACCTGATGTAAATGACGAGTTGATGGGTGCTGACGAGTTGATGGGTGCAGCACACCAACATGGCACAAGTATACATATGTAACAAACCTGCACTTTGTGCACATGTACCCTAGAACTTAAAGTATAATTTAAAAAAAAAGAAAAAAAATGACATTTGAAATATTCTTCTGAAATGTTACCTTTAAGTATTAAGATAATACTATAATTTACTGTTTTGTGGAAATAATCCTGCCCCAGGCACAAATGGAAAGGAAGTTTCAGAAATATAAGGTATTTTAGAAAAGACATATCACACTGACAAATACTTCCTTGATCCCTAACCCCTATAGGATAGAGTTCTGGAGAAGTCCCATGTTCCAGGAAAAAAAAAAGTACTGACTTTATATTAATATTTAACTTATTTTCATTGTGTTAATTGCCTTTAACGAGCTGCATTAAGTTCATTTTTATCAGAGTCCTCAACTTTTCTCCTGCTTTCTCTGAATTTCAGAATTACTAGTTGCTTTCTGTACCCATGCATCCATTCATGCAATCTTCCAACAGACAGTTACTGAGTTTCTTATAAGTTCTAGCCACTGTTTAGGTGTGGAGCTTAAAAAGAAAAAAAGATTATGTGCACTGGCCTCAGGAAGATCACATTCTCTTGGGGAAGGGAATCAGAAAATAGATTAATCAGTAAGTAAATGTATTTAAAATTATTTTGGACTGTAATGAATAGTAAGAGAAGAATCAATATGTGCCAAATCTACTTTTGCTCAAGGTGGTCTTCATATATGTAGTAAAATGATATACTGGCAGCTGTTTTCTACTTAAATAGTGTTATTCTTCCCCTAAACTTCAATAAAATTAACATTAAAGGCCACGTATAATGACTCACATCTGTAATCATAGCACTTTGGGAGGCCAAGGTGGGAAGACTGCTTGAGCTCAGGAGTTCAAGATCAGCCTGGGCCACATGGTGAAACCCTGCCTCTACAAATTATATAAAAATTAGCTTGGCATGGTGATATATGCCTATAATCCCAGCTACTTGGGAGTCTAAGGCAGAAGAATCACTTAAGCCCAGGAGTTAGAGGTTGCAGTGAGCTCAGATTATACCACTGCACTACCGTCTGGGCAATGACAATAAAATCCTGTATAAATCCTAAATAAATAAATAAAAATGAAATTAACATTAGAGAAAATTTGTCTTCTATATAAACCTTATTCACGACTATTAGTTCCATATAATTCTCATTAGCATAACATAAATATCATTATAATTATTCCACGAATTGAATGAATCAATCAGAATAGCTTGTATTTAACTGACATAGGAGAGTCAGAGAAAGAGAGAAAGAAGGGAATAAATAATATAAACAAGTTTTCCTTGAACACTGTAGGTATAGAGTTGTCATTAATTGAGAGTGACTGTTGAAGGAGTATATTTATGGGAGAAGGGAAGATCATATTTACATATTAATAGACATTCAAGTAGGGATATTAAGTAGGCCATTGGATATATGAGTTGAGAGTTCAACGGAGATACCTTGGCTGGCAATAGATGGTATTAAAAGTCATGAAACTGGTTATAATTACTTATGGAGTGAGTATAACTAGGAAAGAGTATAGATCCAGGGACTGAGCCATGGAGCATTTCAAAGTTTAGAGATCAGGGAGAGTAGGAAGCAGCAGAAAAAAAAAAGAATGAGGATATCACAGTAAATGAAAAGAATGAGGAGGTGTTTTGAAGCCAACTGAAGAAAGCACTGAAAGGGAGTAATGGAATGATTGTGTTTGCTGTATATTGATTTTAAATACTGTAGTTTTACTTGTTTATTAGTCTAACAGGTTTTTTTTGTTTTTTTTTTTTTTGGTGGCATGTTTAGAGTTGATATTGTTTATCTTTAAATAAAAACTTAGTTTCATTAATCTTTCATATTGTATTTCTAGTCTCTATTCAATTTATTTTTGCTCTAATCTTTATTATTTCCTTTCTTCTGCTAATTTTGGGATTTGTTTCTTTTCTAGTTTCATGATGTGCAAAGTTAAGTTGTTTGAGATCTTTCTTTTTTTCTATGTGTAGGCATTTATTGCTGCTAACATCCCTCTTAGAACAGCTTTAGGTGCATACAATGTTTTCTTATTTTGTTTGTCAATTTTCACTTATCTCAGATTTTCTAATTTCTCTTTTAATTTTGTTATTTTTCAGAAGCATATTTAAATTTCTTTATTTTTAGGCCGGGCGCGGTGGCTCAAGCCTGTAATCCCAGCACTTTGGGAGGCCGAGACGGGCGGATCACGAGGTCAGGAGATCGAGACCATCCTGGCTAATATGGTGAAACCCCGTCTCTACTAAAAATACAAAAAACTAGCCGGGCGAGGTGGCGGGCGCCTGTGGTCCCAGCTACTCGGGAGGCTGAGGCCGGAGAATGGCGGGAACCCAGGAGGCGGAGCTTGCAGTGAGCTGAGATCCGGCCACTGCACTCCAGCCCGGGCGACAGAGCCAGACTCTGTCTCAAAAAAAAAAAAAAAAAAAAAAAAAAAAAAAAAAAAAAAAAAAAAAAAAAATTCTTTATTTTTGAAGTTTCCAAAACTTATCCTGTTATTCTTAGTTTCATACTATTGTGATCAGAAAATATACTCAATATAATTTAAATCTTGTTTTGTGGCCTAACATTGAATCTATCCTGGAAAATGTCCTGTGCACATTTAAGACAAATATGTATTCCATTGCTGGTGGGTGGGATGTTCTATATATATCTGTGAGTTCCATTTGGCCTAAAATGTAGGTTAAGTGTGATGTTACCTTATTGATTTTCTTTCTGGATGATCTGGCCATTGCAGAAAGTAGGGTATTGAATCCCCCTAATATTATTGTATTACTGTCTATCTCTCCCTTCAGATGTATTAACATATGCTTTATATATGCAGGTGTCTAATGTTAAGTGCATATATATATAATTGTTATATTGTATTGATACATTTACTGCTTTACCAATATATAATGACCTTCTTTGTCCTGTCTTAAAGTGTTTGACTTAAAGGATATTTTATCTAAGATAAATATAGATTCATATGTTCTCTTTTGGTTACCATTTGAATGGAAAGTATTGTTTCACCCCTTTACTTTTAGATTATGTGTGTCCTTACAGGTGAAGTGAGACTCTTGTAGACAGCATATATTTGAGTCTTGTGTTTGAACTATTCAATCACTCTAGATATTTTGATCAGTGAATTTGATACATTTCCATTCAAGATAATTATTAATAAAGACTTACCACTATCATTTTTGTAATGTTGTTTGGGGGGGTTCTTTTTTTTTTAAGAGATATGGTATCACTCAGTCATGCCAGCTGCTGTGATGATAGCTCACTGCCACTTCCTGCCTCAGCCTCCCCTTCCTGAGTAGCTAAATCTACAGGCACATGCCACTATGCCCAGCTAGCAACTTAATTTAGATCACAAAAACACCTCTACACTTTTAATCTACCATTCCGCCACATTTTACAATTGTGATGTCAAAATTTACATCTTATACTGTGTATTCTTTAACAAATTGTTGTAGCTATTATTTTAATAGTTTTGTATTTAACCTTCATACTAAAGATATAAGTATGATTTACCTAACCATCACAGTTACTAAAGTATGTAAGTATGTAAGTATGATTTACCTAACCATCACAGATTTATCTAACCATCACAGTGTTAAAGTTTCTGAATTTGACTGTGTAATTATTTTGACAGGTTGAGTTTTATACTTTCACACGTTTTGTTTTACTAATTAGCGTATTTTTCTTTGAGCTTAAATAACTCCCTTTAGTATTTCTTCTAAGAGATATCTGGTGGTGATAAACTCCCTCAGCTTCTATTTGTCTGGAAAAGTCTTTATTTCTCCTTCATTTCTGAAGGACACCTTTGCTGGGTACAGTATTTTTGTTTGGCAAGTCCATTTTCTTCGGCACTGTATCATTCCTTTCTCTCTTAGCCTGTAAGGTCTCTGCTGAGAAATTTGCTTTCAACTTCATTAAAACTCCCTTATAGTTTATTTTATTAGTTTCTCTTGCTGCAATCAGGGTTCTCTCTGTCTTTGGTTTTTGACAGCTTGGTTACAATATATCTTGGTGTAGTCTTGTTTGGATTGAATCTGATTGGAGACTTTTCACCTTTCTGTATGCGGACATTTATATCTTTCTCCAAATGTGAAATGTGTTCTGCTATTCTTTTTTAAAATAAGGATTCTATCCTTTTATCTGTCTCTTCTTCACAAACTTCTGTAATTCAAACAATTTTTCTTATTCTGCTATTTCATAAATTCCATAAGTTTCTTCTTTTCATTCTTTTTCCTCCGACTGTAGATTTTCAAATAATGTCTTTGAGCTTACAGATTCTTTCTTCTTCTTGATCAATTCTGCTTTTGAGGCTCTCCATTGCTTTTTCTACTTCATTATATATTTTAGCTTCAGAATTTTTGTTTGATTTTCTAGGTAATTTCAATTATCCTTTTAAATTTCTCATTTTCATCATGTACCGTTTTTCTAATTTCATTCAATTGTTTTTCTGTATTTTTTTGAATTCCACTGATATTTCTTAAAATAAAAATTTTATATTCTTTATTTGCCAGTTTGTATACATCAAGGCTAACCTGGTGCCTGAGTCCAGAGGAGTGACTCGAATCCTCAGTCAATAGGATTCGGCTTGGCACCAAAGATCTAATGGGACAGTCTTGGGCCCTGGGTCAGCTGGAGTGTGTGGTTGCAGGGATACGCCTGGCATTGAGCAGGCCTGGAACTTGTATCCATGAGTACACTGCTGGTATTTGAAGTCAGAGTTGCCTACCTGGTGCTGGGGCTGCAGAGGCTGGCTTGGAGATGGATGAGTCTGGACCCTGAATTTGCAGGGGCCATCCTGGAGGCTGGGTCTGCATGTGCCAGCCTGATTACCAGGGCTGCAGGAGCTGGCTATGTGCTAGGGCAGGCCTGAAGCCTGGGGCCATGGTGGCCAACCCAGTACTGGGGTAGTCTGGGGCCTGGGGGCCACTGAGGCTGGTCTCATCCTGGGGCATGCCTGAAGCCTGAATTTGGGGGAAGCAGCCTGATACTGGGATGGGCCCCAAATCCAAGGCCATTGGGGGCTGCCTTGTGCAAGGGTTGGTCCAGAAAATTAGGTTGCTGGAGTCAATCCTGGTGCCAGGTAGACGTGGAGCCTGTTGCCTTAGGGCTGGTCTACAGGGTTGTAAAAGAGGGCCTGGTGCTGAAATGGGCCTGAATCCTGTGGCTATTGGGGTTAGTACAATTCTGGGGGTTAGGGTTAGGCCTGTGGCTGCAGGATCTGGTCTAACATTGGGATGGGACTGGAGGCTCAGTCCTCAGGAGCCAACCTAGATTCTGGGCCTGGGAGCTTCTCCTCAGTGCTAAATTTTACTGGAGCAAGCCCATTATTGGGGTCTGAAGCAAAGCCTAGTGCTCACTTCCCTTTGCTTCCCCTGTTTAACAGTAACTCTTCATGTTATGCTGCCTTGGTTGGTTGGAGGGGTGACATGAGCAAAGTAAAATCGTAATTTTTACATTCTCAATTTGTGTTTTCTTATTTTCATGTTACATCCAGGTTCTGTATTCTCTCACCTGGTTTCCTTAGCTCTTGTGAAGTTATTTTCACAAAAATACAGTTGTTCAAACTGATGGGGAATGAGAGCTGGAGAGCTCTTGCTGACATCATTCCCAGCTTTGTCTTTTCTATACTTCTGGTTTATGAATTTGTTTTTAACTGTAGCTTCTAATAATGATTGTGTGTTATTTGGGGCATCATATAACAACAGACTTTCACATTTTGCAAACTAAACGTATGATTTGTCACATCTTAAAATATCCATATTTTCTTATTCAAGTAACTCCTTTTAGTGAATAAAGAAACAAGCATTCCCTCTCATTAATTTTAGTCACTTATGCTTGAAAGATGCTATGGCCATTTCTACATCCCTACAAGGTAGATTAAATTGTATAGCTTTATATGAATTATATAGTTCAAGAATTTTATTTTAGTTACATTCACAACATAACAATCATTTGGTTTAGAAATTCCTTGAAATATAATAATAAATTACGTTTGGAATTGCTTTTATGGATTTCAGTTAATAGAACTGAAAACTTGTTATTGAAATAAATACTGATTTCAAAGCCATTACATATAATAGAAATGACTTTAAATAAATAAAAAAAAACAGATATTTGAAGAGCACTTAACATGTTCAAATACCAAATCCTAGTACTATACTATATATAATGATTGTCGCCACATTTCTCCATATTTTTGTTTTCTTTAAAAAAGTTAGAAACAACATTTCCAGTCTGTAGTTTACATTCATTTTATTGCTCTCTACTTCTGTGGGGAAGTGTTCGGGAGGAGGATATTTTGAGATCTCTAAGATTATTCTCTTTCACCATTATATTAATCTTTTCCCAAGAAAACTAATTCAGAACAATCAAAAAACTTTTGGCACATATGAACTTCAAACAAAATTTACAGAAGCCCCCCCCCTAAAAAAATAGTCAATTAACAGAAAAAAAGGTCCAAGACCATTTTACACACACTGGGGCTTATAGAGGATGGAAGGTAGGAGGAGGAAAAGCATCAGAAAAAACAACTGGTACTAGGTTTAGCACCTGAGTGATGAAATATTCTGTACAGCAAACCCCCATGACACAATTTCACCTATATAACAAACCTGCACATGAACCCCTAAACTTAAAAGTTAAAGAACATTAAATAAAAATAAGATTATTGTGTTCACTTAAATGAATAAAGTTCATTTACAAAGTTAAATTTATGAAGTTCTTAAATTTACAAAGTTCTTTGCCCAAAATTAACCTTCAAATTTATTTTCTTTTACATCTTTTTCTCCTTCTTTTACATCTTTTTCTCCTTTCTTTTCCATCTTTTTATACCATATTTTATCTCTTCTTTTTCTGTAGAATTGATTGCACTATTGCCTCATTTCCATTTTCTATGTCATGCAATGCCCTATTTCCTGATATTAATAACTGCGACCTAAACTCTTGGTAAAATCTCCAAAATGACCTCTTTGTCTTCAGAAACCTCCTCCCTCCTCGTTAATCTAGCTACTGTACAACATCAGAGACCCTTTTCTTTAACAACAGGTAGATGACAACCTTCCTCTTTTTGAAAAACTTCAAGAAAAACTCTTCAATCTTGCATTCAAGGAATTTTTCTATTTTGCCCGAGCCTACCTTTTTAGGTTTAGCTCATTTTACATCTTCCAATGCAGTATGCTTCTATCTAAACACGTATGTTGGTTTTCCTTATGAATCAGCTTTAACACTCTCACTTCGGTGATTCTAGCAGTTCATTCTTGCACTGGTACACAGAAATGACTCAGAGTGGGTAATTTATAAAGAAAAGAGGCTTTATTGACTCATGATTCTGCAGGTTCTACAGGAAGCATGACGGCTTCTGAAAAGGCCTCAGGAAACTTTTAATCATGGCAGAAGGGGAAGGGGGAAGCAGGAAACTTTCAATCATGGCCAGAAGAGGAGGAAGAGAGAGGAGGTGTATATGCCACACACTTTTAAACAACTGGAGAACGCTATTAGATAACAGCACCAAAGGGGGAAATACACCACCATGATGCAATCACCTTCAACAAGGCCCCACCTCCAATGCTGGGGTTTACAATTCAACATGAGTTTTAGGCAGGAATGCAAATCCAAACTGTATCAGTGACCTTGCTCAAGCTTTACTCTCTTGTTTCTCAGTGACTTCTGTCAAGTTGTGCTATACTTTTAAGGCACAGCTTGATTTTTATTTCCTATAAAAAGTTCATAAATTATAATGAGTATAGCTACTTATGTCAGATTGACTGGGCTTAAAATTGGATTCTCCATTTACTATGTGTATAAGCTTACAAAAATCACTTATTTGCTGTACGTAAGTGAGATGCATCCAAATTATTCAAGGAGAACTTGGGGAAAAGAAAGCAAAATTTTAGAATGCTTTATTGTAAGTTTTAAAGTTTCCTTAGAAAAGAATAATTTGAATGAATGAATTATCTAATATAATTCAAAAATATTATACAGGAATTCTGTAGGAAATTACACTTCATGAATGCATAGAATTTTCCCACCAAATCAAAAATTATAAAAACAAATATCTCAAAAAGAAATATATTAATATAAGTGAATACTGGCACATAGCCACCAAAAAAATGTTAGTGGAAAATAGTCTCAATTTATACATGCTATACTGGTAAAGCATTCACTGATATAATTATGATAATATCTAATGGTTTTTGATGTACATAGATAACATGCTAAGAGCTTTACATAAATTATATCACTTATTCTCACAGCAACCTTATGAGGCAGTACCATTATTACTCCCATTTTATGGAGAAGGAAAAGATAGCTTAGGAGAATAACATTGTTCAAGGTTATGCAGCAAGTTAGTATCCTGAAGCCAGGATTCAAACCCACTCAGGCTCACTCCAGGGTCTATCTTTTTAACTACAATACTCTTCCTGTCATTGTGACAGGAGAATAAAATATTTATTAAATGTTTCCAATATTCTAGATGTTTTACTAAAGTGCTTTATGTATCGAATCTTATTAATTTTCTAAATGATCAGAGTAGGTACTAGCTAGGTTTTGGCTTGCAGAAGAGGAAAATGAGGCCTTGTGAGATGAACTTGCCTGATATCACATAGCCAGTTAGTGGTGGAATCAAGACTCAAATGCATCTAATCTGACCCTGGAGCCCATATTGTAAACCTACTTTACATTGACTCTAAGCCATAAAACAAGATCAATATAAGATAAATTTAAATGAATTTATTTATAGTATGTATAAGCAAATATTTTAGAATACAGTAAATAATACATTTAAGATACCCCAATGTCAAATTTATGCATGGAGTAAAAGAAAATGGTTCAGTGAATATCTACTCACAGAATCAAACCAACAAATATCATAAATAATTAAGTAAAATATAATAAAACTAAGTACAGTAGTAAATATATTTATGTAATAAGCAACATGTTTGAAATGTAACAAAATTATTTCATTTTTATTTTTAGTACCTAAAGAAAATCTTAATTGTTAAAAATAAATAAAATGATCATTAACCTCAAAGTCTAAAATCCCAAGATCACTGCTAGCATTCAGATAAATTCTGTCATTATTGCTACTCAATGTATTTGAACATGAGTCATCATTTTTCCCAAAAGCTATAAATCATATTGTATACCACAAAGTGTATTACTAAGGCAATTCAACAGCCACGCAGATAAAGAAAGAAATGCTATATATTTCATTTTGGAAAGTTCTGTTAGAATCAGAGATTTTTACAGCAGGCAATATCTTTGGCAATGCATAGAATCATGGAGTAGATCAAAGCCTATACCCACTATCATAACTATCCTACCCGGGATTGTTTACATGACATTGAATTTTTCTTCTGAAACTTCCACATTGCAATAGAGGAAATGTTTACCTGCAAGTGTCCATCCCAGATAGTGACAATGCAGAATATGACAGTAGCTCTGGGTGTCTGGCATTTCTTCTTCAATACTCCCAAATTAAGGCATTGAATCATTGGGGGATTTCTTTTTTGGGAGGTGGGTAGAATCTAACACATTATTAAATAGAACTTCTCTAGTTCTCCATTGTCTAATTTTTTGTGTGTGTTTGTTTGCTTTTTGTTTCTTCGAGATAGAGTCTTGCTCTGTCACCCAGGCTGGAGTGGAGTGGCACAAACTCGGCTCACTGCAACGTCTGCCTCCCAGGTTCAAGCGATTCTCCTACCTCAGCCTCCCGAGTAGCTGGGATTACAGGCATGCACCACCAGGTCAGGCTAACTTTTGTAGTTTTAGTAGAGACAGGGTTTCACCACGTTACTCAGGCTGGTCTCAAATTCCTGATCTCAATGTTCCACCCACCTTGGCCTCCAAAAATGCTGGAATTACAGGCATGGGCCACCGCGCCCAGCATCCATTGTCTAATTTTATAAAAGAGACAATAGTAGTATCTACCATACATACTTATTAAGAAGATTAAATGCACAGGCCCTACTGTATAGTAAATATATATAGCATCAGCTAAGAAGGGGATGAAGATAAAGATTATGATCAAATACTTCTAAACATTCATTATTATAGTTAATTCATTCTTTTCTGAGAATGCTACTTTTCATATCCTTCCCTATACTTTTTGCCTTAATAAATTCCATTCATTTCATATTATTTTAAATGTAACCTCCTCAGATCGGCAATAGCAAATAAATTAGAACCACACAACTATTCTCTGTATCAGCAGCCAACCCTTTCCTTCACAGCACTCGCAATGTGTAATCACATATTTATTCCTGTGCTTCCTCCCAATTACAACCTTATCATCACAAAAATATTGATTGCATGTGTTTTCTGCATTACTATATAGTCAGTTCCTGAACTAGCACCAAGGTGAATGTTCTAAGTCTACTGATTTAATATGTATTACTTATTATTAATACTTAACACTTAATAATTTTATTCATTTATTTAATTCATTGTCTATGTTCTCATGCTGTGTTCCAGAATAATTTGTGAGCTACAAATCACTTAGAATAGCTGATTTCATTATTTTTCTTTTTGTGTTTGTATTTTTTTTACAAATAATACAGCACTTAATTATTAAAATAACCTCATCAATTAAGAACAATTTTACCGGGTGGGCATGGTGGCTCATGCCTGTAATCCTAACACTTTGGGAGGCTGAGGCTGGTGGATCACCTGAGGTCAGGAGTTTGAGACCAGCCTGGCCAAAAAGGTGAAATCCCATCTCTATTTAAAATACAAGAATTAGTCGGGCTTGGTGGCAGGTGCCTGTAATCCCAGCTGCTCAGGAGGCTGGGGCAGCACAATCACTTGAACCTGGGAGGCAGAGGTTTCAGTGAGCTGAGATCATGCTATTGCACTCCAGCCTAGGCAACAAGAGCAAAACTCCATATGAATATTAAGGACATTATGCTATGTAAAAAAGCCAATTTCAAAGATTACATACTGTATGACGCCATTTATACAACATTTCTGAAATGATACAATTGTACAGATGGAGACAGGGCTTTCCCAGAGACAGGGGTGAGGAGGATGATTGCTGAGGCTACACAAGCATAGTACAAGGGAGACAGAGATTCTTGTGGTGGAACAATGGTGGTGATCACATGAATCTATTAAAGGAAACTAGAATTAACATTATCTCAAAATATGCCTCTTTGACATAAAAATTATTTTTGAGTTAAAGGCAATTAAGAAACAGTGAATCGAGTAAAAGCTCTATGTTCTACTTTTCTGCCTAGAGATAGGAAATAAATCCTCCTTTACTTGAGACAACTCTTATCAGCCCGGAGATGACACCAGAGGAATCTGCAAGCAAACCTTATTTCATTGGTTTCTACCCATATGTTTACCTTCTCACAGTTTCCCATCTTGGGAAGCTAAAAACCTTCTTCCTTTGCCCAGTCACTTATCTAAAATGTATTGTCTTTTGTTGAAGATGCTACATATGCCAGAATTCTAAGCTACTGCCTAGAATTCTAAGCTACTGCCTAGAAAGAAATCAGGGTTTCTTTCGTGTGATGTTCACTGCATGACTTAATAAACTAGCTTGTTTTAACTCTTGTTAATCTATTTTTTGTTATAAGGATATGTCACAACTGTAAACTTATGAGAGTTGGGCAGAAATTATATTTCATCCTCGAAACTACCATGTGTTAAAATTTGCATAGAACGAAGTACATACAAACATACAAAAAATAGAGCATATGAGTGCATGTAAAAATTGATGAAATCTGAATAAGTTTAATAGATTTGTTTCAATTTCCTGGTTGATATTGTACTGTAGTTATATAATACATTACCATTGAATTATATCAGATTAAAATTACATGGGATCTCTCTGAATTATTTCTTATAACTGCATATGAATCTACAATTATCTTAAAATATAAATTTTTACAAATGTAATTCTGTGGTTCAATGAAATATATTTCATCACAATGACATCACATAGAAAACCAAAATGGTATTTAATGAAGGACTGTAATGACCAGTTTATATTTTATAACTTCAGAGTTATGAATTTGAACCCATAGTTGGAAGTTGCAAGGAGCAAGATTTTGGTTCAATATAAATAAGACTTTTTGTGTTTTAATAGGAAAGTAAAATCAGAAGATATGTTAAAATTTGTTGTGGTTGTAAAAGAAATTCAAACACTGGGTTAGCAGATAAAAAACCACAGTTATGGTTTTAACTTTCAAAGTTTATAAGAAAATAAAGGGGCCTAAGAAAACATCCCCAAGACTTTGAATGTATTTCAAATATCCTTAAAATAAGTCCTCATAATTTCCCTGTAGGAACACTAAGCCCATCTCATTTTATCATTTTTTTTCCAAATTATGTTTTATTGCTTCCAAATGGTAAGAATTTAAGGGCAAGAATCTTCTCAAGAGGGATTGGAGAGGGAAGAGAATGTCCCTTTCTTTCCTGTTACATCTGATTAAATCTCACATGTAAGAAGAATAAGTCCTAGTGGTAATCGTGAGTCACTTTTGCTTGCCTGCTGTTATCATTCTCCAGATGAACCATCTAAAGCTCTGTCAAAAAAATACAGATAATTTCCCCCATGGGCTCCTAAACAGCAGGGTCCCTGAAAATGGACCAAGGAGAAATGAAATAATGACACCGTTCGCACAGTGTGCCCCGAGAGCTGTAGCATTTATAATGGAAAACATACACCATCCAACACACTTGACTCTCCTAGAAATTGCAAGGAATCACAGCTGCAACTTATTTTGTATTGGGAAAAAGACAAATTCAATGACGTCTGTGTTCCTAGTATACCATTATTTCGGAAATAGAGAAAAAATGCAATATCATCCAGGGTAGCTAACTTTTTACAAAACTTATTAAAATATAGTAGGGGATACCTGGAGAGACAGACTGGGGCTCTTTGGGGCTAAATGCAATTGTCTCAATTGTTTCTCAAAGACTGGTCCTGAGAAATTAGATGCACTTAGAAAATGAAAAAGAAACTGCAAAGAAAATCCAAAATTATATACTTGTTCTTTGATACAGAGCAGAGTATTTTACCATATTTCCATTTAGATTTGAACATCTCAAAGACTTAACGTCAAGGGAATTGTTAAGGAGAAATAACAAGAGTTAAGCTAAGAAGCAACAGATGGAAAAGGCAAAAATGAATGAAAGTAAAATTAAGTTGTATCTTTGGAATTCTCAGAACATGTCACCTTTTTGACAGTCAGTTAGCTACAGATTCAATGAAGATACAACCACACATTGAAGCACAATGGTCTTATTAAAAATGAGAATCTCTCTACAAAGAAAATTCCAGTAATAATATGCCACAAAGTGGCTGTGTATGTTTGACTAGATTTATAATCGTCCTTTTATTTGCATTGCAACTGTAAGTTTTCTTCTTTGTAACCATTTTTGTTTTGCTTTTTAAGTTGGTGCCTAGGATTACATTTGTGCTTGAAATTAATATAGCAAATAAAATTATATTGTGCATGCTTATCGATAGGTAGTGACTTCAATTATAACCTTTTCCCAAGATTCACAGAGAAATTCTTCTAGGAAAAAATTTTACCTCAGCCAAGCGCAGTGGCTCACACTGTAGGCCCAGCACTTTGGGAGGCCGAGGCAGGCAGATCACCTGAGGTCAGGAGTTCGAGACCAGCCTGGCTAACATGGTGAAACTCCGTCTCTACTAAAAATACAAAAAAAAAAAAAAAAAAAAAAAAAGAACTGGGCATGGTGGTGCATGCCTGTAATCCCAGCTACTTGGGAGGCTGAGGCAGAAGAATCGCTTGAAGCTGGGAGCAGGAAGTTCCAGTGACCTGAGATCACACCAATGCACTCCAGCCTGGGTGACAGAGCTAGACTCCATCTCAAAACAAAACAAAACAAAACAAAAACAAAAACAAAAAACTGCCTCAACATCTTACACAGGCCAAGGAGGAGAAGCCTTAGTTCCATTCAAAACTTGAAAACTTCCAGTGACATATACGAGACAGGAAATGGTAATAACAACTTTTCACATATAAAACCTGATAAACTTAAGATAGTTATTATTGTAATGCAACTGACTTTGAAATCCTAAAGAGTAAATTAATAATGTGCATGTGTTAGGACTAAAAAGAGAAATTCTTTAGACTTAAATGTTTAAAGTTACATAGAATTTCATAATAGAGCAAATATAAAATGAATACAAAATAATCATAAAATATGTTTTATATAATGCAAAATTTCTTAATAAAATTATCCATTTATGTGAAACTAGTTCAACATAACTCAGACTTTTGTTAGCCTCTTTGGCTTCCATTTCCCTTAATATAACTGTGAAGTAAACATGGAAAAAAAAAGTGTATATAATGTACATGTACTCTTTGAAGAACAATAATGAAATGAAAGTTGTGCACCCTCCAGCTAAAAAAGGAAAGAGTATTAGCAGTACAAAAGTTTTGATATATGCTACACTTATTAAGATGTATTTACTTGAAAATTCTGAAGTATCTAGAATATAGAAAGGTTTTTTTTTTAAATATAAAAGAATATTTTGGGCTAAATTCTTTTCTGGATTTATTGAAAGAATGTTGTTCATATAATTTATATTTCTTGGAATATATGGCTCAATATGTCATTAATTTATATTAATTTATATATAAATTTTTTTAAAAAATATATAAATGTCTATTTGTATATATGTGTCTCTATGTATACAATACATGCATACACATATAAATATATATATACACACACAGACATAAACACATATACACATTTATATCATCTGTGTTCTAGGAAAATAATTCTGTTTCATCAAAATTACTAATTGTGTTATTCGCATATTTTTGTTTTCCACTTTTACTGTGGGTATTTTTGAAACCTGAGAGAGATGTGCTCAAGTCTTCTGCTAGAACTATAGATACTACTTTTTGAGTTTTCTTCTACTTCTACCAGGTAATTTTCTTTTCTATTTTAAAACTGTGTAATAAGGTGCATATAAGTTTATTACAATGATTATTACCTGTTTAGTTTAGTTACCTGTTTAGAAAATATTTTACTCATACCCTGAATTCTTACTTTTAAAATTTCTTTATGTTGGTTTTCACTTTGCTCTAGTATCTCCTTGAGTAGCTTAATAATCAACCTTTTGAAATTTTTATCTGGTATTTCCAAGATTTCGTCTTGGTTTGGATCTATTTCTGGAGGACTTTGTAATCTTTTGGAGGTGTTAAGGAGCTCTGTTTTGTCATATTGCCAGAATTATTTTTCTGTTTTTTTTCTTTTTTCTCATTTGGGTAGACTCTCTCTTCTAATTATTCTTGAATTTATTTTTTATTTGATTATGTTTCTTTACATTTATTTTCACTCTTAAGGATGTGACTTTAGGGCCGGGCGCGGTGGCTCACGCCTGTAATCCCAGCACTTTGGGAGGCCGAGGCGGGCAGATCACAAGGTCAGGAGATCGATACCACGGTGAAATCCCGCCACTGCACTCCAGCTTGGGGGACAGAGCGAGACTCCGTCTCAAAAAAAAAAAAAAAAAAAGGATGTGACTTTAATATTGTAGTTTATTGAAGCCTAATTTGGCTCTTCATGTTTTCAGGGGTGAAGGCTCCGTATGGGATCCTTGGTTATAGAGTCCTTGTATGGTGGCATTCTTAGATGCTGGTTGTTGTAGCAATGTACTCAGTGTGTGAGAAAGTTCACTATCTCCTGTAGGGTTGGAATGACAGAAGTCTCTTGAAGTTTATCTCATTCCCCCATTGTATGCATTTTTTATTTATTCATTTCTCCCCAGTATTTTATTTACTGGGTTGAATGGTTCAGGTTTCATGCCGACAGGCGAGGTATCCACAGATGTAAAACAGTTGTGGCTAAAGCAAGTGCATAAATGCAATACTCATTGGTGGGCAGAGGTCCCAGCCTTGACAGTGGTGGCTAAGGAAGCCCTCAAGGAAACACACTGAGATCTGATTAGAGGGAGGGCCAGATCCACCTCACCCAAACACATTCTTGACCCAGTTTTATGGATCTCCAGATCAGACAGGCACCTCTTTTCATCTGCAGGAAGACTGATGTTCCAAGTAAAAAGAACTCGTGACTCTACCTCTGATTCAAACCTGTAGCTAGAGGGTGCTTCTCCTGGGGGTGCAGTCACCACGAAGTGTTCCCGAAAGGCTGCCTAGAGGTGCACCCACCCTGAGCTCCTGTGGGAAAAGCCTCAGAGGTGTCTTCAGTGGTGGGCAAAAGGGAAAAGCAGGTAATTCTCCAAGACCCTTAATGAGCACCAGGGCTGCCTGAGTGTTGTAGCAGAACTGCAGACTCTCCCTCCCGAGCCCAGCACTGCAACTGTGCCTCTGCTGAAAGAAACTTCCCACCAGCAGAAAGATCTGGCACTCAAGACATGCCAGCTGGGTTTTTCCTCCCATGGGATGTTCTCTGGATGTGGCGCGCTACCTTTTCCCATAGGAGTAAGGGTCCCTGAGAGCCAGACTACTGTGAGTGCTGTAGCTCCTGTAGGTCTAGCCACTCGGTGGGGCTGCCGCACTCCAGGCTGGTGCTAGGGAATGTCTGCAATGGATCCAGAGATGTGATCTGTCCTCAAGTCTCTCAGTAGCAGGTACAAGCACCAGCTCTGATACGGGTGGAAGGGGAATGAGGTAGGCTTTGAGATTTCTTAGGTATAGACAGCTTTAGTGTTCTGGCTTTTTCAGATGCCAGTTTGTAGTAGTGATAAATAGGTCATGTGGACAGACCCAGGACCTCTTGGTCAGCCAGGGTGGAGCAGGCAATGGTGATAGCTGAGGTCATGCACCTGTTTTCTCCTTCCTGGGCACAATTTTATTCTACCAGAAGATGCCTTAATGGACTGTGTTGCTTGACCTCCAGACAGGAGGTAGCACTTGCAATAGAGGACCAGCTGCAGTAGTGGTGGTGAGATTTTTGCTTGCCTGTGTGACCCAAGGGAGGTACTCTGGTTTCTCAAGTGAAAGGTGGCGCCATAAAGCTCCCAAAAGTTTCTGGCTCTTGTGTTAAAAGCTACCAGAGTGGGTGGAGGGGCAAAGCCAAGTGTGAGCTGGGTAAGGCGGGTATGCACTCTGACTCTCCACATGCAGAGCAAGCCATGGCCTCTGTGGGAGTCAGTGGAGTCTGCCTACTGGGGTAATGTTCCGGAGAGGAGCATAGCTCCCTCTGTTGCATGGAACAGTTCATGAATGGAGTGGGGAGAAGCAGGTGGCAGTAAGCCCCATCCAGTTCCCACACACTTGGCAAGGCAGATCTCACACCTGCAGTTTTTTGCTAACGGCAGTAAGCTAAGTTCCAGGCCACCTATGCTCAGAACTCACAACTGCCCCGGACCATAAACATTCCCCGCAGAGAGAGCAACCATGGCTTTCAGGCCATGCCCTTCCCAGTTGGCTGGTACAGGCAGAGCACCCAGCTCCTGTGCTTGTGGCTGCAACACAATTACCACTCACCCTCCAGTTCTGGCCAAGGGAGTTCTTCTCCACTAGAGATTATATTGTGAAATTCGGTTGACAGTTTTTTCAACCTGTGACTGCTGCCTGAGTTAGTTGGGAAACATCCATAAAGTTGCATGTTGCTAAAGTATGTAGATAGGCAGAAATGAGCAGGGTGGGATAAGGCTCCAAAGAATGTCATCTGCCTGTCAGGTGCCTATCAGGCAATTGTCAGGGGGTCTCCTCAGGAATGATAAGTGGCTGCGGCTGGCAACAGGGGGAAACAACTTGAGCTTTTGGGCTACAATTATTCTAAAAGAACTGAAAAATTGAGTGTACAGTCGACATGTACTGTCAGTAGCAAATTGGCAGAGTTTCACTGGTATATAATCTTCCTCTGGGGACCTGTCAAGGTATGTGCAGTAAGAGGCAAAATGGCAGAGTTTGATTAATATATGACCTTCCTCTGAAGACATGTCCAGACATGCACAGTAAAAGAAAAAATAGCAGTTTGACCAGTATATGACTTTCTTCTGGGGTTCTACACTGGTAAGGGAATATTACCTAAAGGAGCATGCATATACCTTCAACTATGAAACAGCCCACATGGCCCCTCCCTGATTCTGGCATGTCACTGCACATATGATGATTAGCCAATAGCCCGCTCAAGTGGAAGGAAGAGGGGAGGAGACTGAGAAGAATCAGGAAATTGTAACTTTATAAGAGCACTGAGTCGACAATCAGGTGGGGCCCTCCAATCTTTCAAGTCACCCAGTTGCTCCCTTCTTCGTGTACTTTACTTCGCTTCAATAAGCTTTTGCTTCTGCCTTAAATCTACTGATGTCTCTCGGCTGAATTCTTTTTTCCAAGAATACAAGTAAAAGTGACTATGGACGCCTCCTGGACTCATGACTTGTAACAAAATTTGGTGCCATTACTTAAATCCCTGCTTCCCACATGTCTGTGCCTTGCCCTCTTCAGCTGGAGGCACCCAACTCTGCTTATGTAAAGCCTTCTTTCTCTCGCTCTCTTACTCACTGACCAGTCTCCAGAACACAGTTCCCCTCAATTACTGTGACTTTTCTTCCTCCAGATGATTTCTCAGTTCATCCTGATGCAGAGATATGAGGACTTCAGAGTCCACAATAAGTAGACCTAAGTCACTGTGGGCCTCCTGGACAGGAGGCTCACAAGGGTGTAGGGCTTAAGGTCAGGCCATGCAATGACTGGAGACTTTTATTTCCTTAACTAACACTGGCTTCTCCCCAGTAAGTTTCTACCTTATTCTGCATCTTTTTATGGATTTTGAGATGGCCTTGCATTCTTGCTGCACTGTCCATCTTGGGGGGAAAATCAGTCTCTTCTCTATTTTCACTCTTATATTATGCAACTTCTGGTTAACTCTTGGAGGACCCCAAACTCCACCAATTCCTTGTTACCCATCATGCATTTTTATTTCGTGCTACACTCCAAGACCAAGGGTTTTCCAGTGCCTCTTGAGGCAATTTGTTTGCTTCCACAGGGCATCTGTCTGTGGCCCATTAAAAGTGACTCCTACGTCTCCTCTACAGGTATCCCCACTTCGGAAAGAGGGACAATTTTTTTCTCTACCTTACGTGTTCTCTCATCCCAAACTCCCTGGCCATCTGATGGTTCCTTTTCTCCATTGAGAAAGCCAGTAGACACTGTATTCTTGGGTCTAAGAGCTGCCGTTTGTGTGAATGCAAAAAAGCCTATAAATATTTCTCTCATTGTCTTTCATTCCCACTAGTTGCGGAGGAATTCCTCTGCCTTTTTAAACACTTGTTTTACATGCTCAGGAAACCATGAGGGGTTAAATTAGGGGACTAAAATACAGGTTTTCCTCTACTCGTCTGGCCATCTACATGCCATTCCTAATATGCACTGGGACCTGCATTGCTATGTTCGAGTAAAGGAAGGACTAGTTTCCTTACAGTGGCTGGTTGGGGATAAGGTACTCACCTACCTATAGGGACATGGGTAATGGGAATATGAAAGAACGGAAAACCACTTTATTGCTGGAATGCTCCAAATGAGGGTCACCATAAGGTCATGAGGTCAAATGTACAGGCCAGCCAGAGGCCATAGATACAGAACAGTTTATCATTAAGACAGAGATGAAGGCTGG
The DNA here is from genome assembly GCF_024542745.1 of Macaca thibetana thibetana. Classification (NCBI taxonomy): domain Eukaryota; kingdom Metazoa; phylum Chordata; class Mammalia; order Primates; family Cercopithecidae; genus Macaca; species Macaca thibetana. The sequence goes on from NC_065598.1 coordinate 140,145,413, forward strand.
TCCTGGAAGAACAGTGTAAGACCAGGGTTAGAGATACCCAGTTAGCACTGGTTCATTCTGGAACCCAAGGATGAATGAGCGATGCCATATTCACTCTGGTCTAAAGCATAAGGAAAACAAGAAAAGACATTTATTCTTCCATCCTCTTCTCTGTTCTCTTTTACAGATGGGTAATCATGCCTCCATACCTCAGGACTCACCTCTTAGATGTCTCCTTAAAAACTGATATAAATTAAACCCCCAAACCCTAAAATGAAATAAAAAGCTAATTTTCCTTTGCAGAACCAGAAAATGTCTGACCAGAGAATGAAAATACAAATTTTAAGGCTATTCTCCAGTGGAACCTTTTCTGCCGCCATTAGGGCAAATAGTCAGAAATTCCGTACTTACCAACCATCATGGCCTGGAGAGAAGACTCTAATCCTTGTAAAGCTTGTAAGGCAAACCCCACTATCCTAGCTATTTTTAGCTGCCGGCTCTAGGGCCCTCCATTAGGAGGCCTTGGATACTCCCCTACTCCCTTTAGCCTCCTTTTCCAGAGTCCAAAGAGAGAGAGCAACAGCTAACCCTACCGTTTTCCCCCTATTTATCCCACTCTCAGACATTTAGAATAGACCCTACTCTATACTAGGTCCCTTAGTTCTCCCTCCAAACTCTACCTATTACACTAAGTAAGTGAGCCAATCAGACCCACCTAGGTTCAGATCCCCTTTCCCATGCAGGACCTTTGGCAAGTTAGGAAAAACCTAAGAAAGTTCTCAGATTACACCTCACGAGGCTCATAGAGGGCTTCCAAAAATTAACCCTTACATTCACATTATTTTGGAAGGACATAAATATCCTCTTGGGTCAACCACTATCGCAAGAGGAAAGGCAAACCGTCTGTGAAGCAGCAATCCACTGTGGGGTTGGCTTACCCCTGGTGAATGCCAACTAACCTCTAGGGGGTACAGCTGTTCTCTAACAGGACTCCAATTGGGACTACAATACAAAGCAGAAGTATAGGCCAGGAACAATATGATCCTGTGTCTGATAGAGGGAATTAAATGGGGTAAGGTCAAACCTATAGACTGAATTACACACCATAAACAAGGAGCGAGCCAAATGAAAATCCTATACCTTTTCTTAAAAGGCCACAGGAAACCCTTAGTAAGCATATGAACGTAAAACCAGAATTCCCTGAGTGACAACTAGTTCTAAAGGACCATTTCTTTACCCAAGTCACCCTAGACATTAGGAAAAATTACAAAAGTTATGTTTAAGACCCAGTGCCCCATGCCAGAAATCCTCAAATTAGCCTCTGCAGTCTTTTATAATTGAAATCAGGATGAGGACAGGGCTAAGGAGAGGGAGTAACACAAGGACAGGTGGCAAGCTTAACTATTGGCTGCTTTACAAGCCCACCAGCCCCTTCCAGGATGCTCTAAGGATACTCTTTGTAATAGTCCATTCTCACATTGCTATAAAGAAGTATATGAGGCTGGGTAGTTTATAAAGAAAAGAGGTTTAATTGGTTCACATGTCTCCAGGCTGTACAAGAAGCATAGTGGCTTCTAGGGAGGCCTCAGGAAACTTACTCATGGTGGAAAGCAAAACAGGAGACAACACTTCACATGGCCAGAGCAAGAGAAATTGGGGGAGGTGCTACACACTTTTAAACAACCAGATCTTGTGAGAACTCAAAATCATGAGAACAACACCCAGATAAATGGTGTTAAACCATTAGAAACCACCCCCATGATCCAGTCACCTCCCACCAGGCCCCAAATCCAACACATGATTATAATTGAACATAAGATTTGGGTGGGGACACAGATCCAAACCATATTATAACTCCCTCAGGTAACTGCCATTGGTGCAGAAGACAGGGCCACTGGAGAAGGAATTGTCCAAATGGACCAAATGGGAGAAAGCCCTGCATGGCCTACCCCCTCTGCCATGAGCTTGCCCACTGAAAGAAGGACTAACCCAGGAGCCACCCCACACACACACACACACCACTTGAACCCCTATCCAATAATGGTCTTGAACGGAAGGGACCCTCCACCTTAGCAGGCTTCCAAATCTGACATCTTCGTTAAAGGAACAGAGCCAATGGCAACTCTGGAAGTGGCAGGTAGGACTGCTAATTTCCTTTTAAATACAAGAGCTGCTTACTTTGTTCTAACCTCCTTCTCTGAGCTATTTTCCTCTAACACCTGTTTGGTAATGTGGGCAAAGTGGTATCCCTTTCCTCAAAAAATTCACGCCCCCTTTATATTGCTTATGAGACCAATTACTATTCTCCTACCAGTCCCTAGCAATATGTAAATGCCTCACATCCATTTTGAGTAGGAATATACTTTCCAAAATGGGTCCCTGTTTAATATTTACCCAATATGTAAATTTATACTTCCTCCTGATAGCCCAGTTTCTCCTAAGAAAGCCCTGGCAAAAAAAAAAAAAAAAAGTAACCAAGATATCTCTTGAGGGATAAGAACTCCTGCAGTATGTAGATGACCTAATATCCTCTGCTCCCCCTCTATAGAGCTCACACAGCAATATGCAGTACAAACCTTCAACTTCTTAGCAAAAAGGGAGGTACAAAGTATCCAAAGCCAAAACAGAATTTCATGCCTAGGATTAACTCTCTCTCTCTCTCTCTCTATATATATATATATATATAGAGAGAGAGAGAGAGAGAGAAAGGGAAAGAGAGAATATTATTGGCTCCAGACCTTTATAAGAACCAACCCTTTTACCCACTAGGAAGCCAGGTCCTTATTAAAACCTAAATGGATGGATCCCCTAAACCTCAGTTATGGAAAGGCCCTTTTACTGTCTTACTTTCTACTCCAATAGCTATCAATGTTCCTGGCATCTCTAGTTGAATCCATCATTAACAAATATAACCTTGGGAAGGTTCCAAAGAACCAATAACAGGACCAACACCTAAGAATTCTTACGAACCACTGAAGAATCTAAAATTTCTCTTCAAATGAAAAGATAAGTAATGTGTTCTTTCCTTTCAAACTAATGCTACCTCAACATAAGGCAGCCCAAATACTGGGGTATTTTTCACAGTAGCATTGCTTATTCTTACACTTGGTTCAACACCAATATTCCCCATGGGCCTGTACCCCTCTCAGCTATGTATTTTCATGTGGACTTAAAATATACTGAAATATGAGGGAAGTTCTCAAAGAACTTATGCAATCTCCTCGCTTGCAAACCTCCTTATTTGCATAAATAACACCTAACACATGAAGAAATGTTGCCTAGGACTCCTGAGGCCACAAGGATTAGGTGTAACAACCTATAACATTTTGAACTACTGACAAGAGAGAGCTCTCGGTCTTATACTAGCGGGCTAGGGGCAGCAGTAGGATTAGCTGCCCCATGGGGAACATTCACATATCATGAAGTTACCTTTCAGAACTTACCTACACAAATTGGATATTTGGCTCAGAGAACTGGGAATGCAATCTCTAAACTCAATTCTTTACTAGATTTTCTAGCTAATGTAGTCACAGACAACAAATTAGCTCCAGATTATCTCCTTGCAGGACAGAGTGGAGTCTTTGCTGTAATCAGTAAATTCTGTTGCACTTATATCAACATTAGTGGGCAAGTAGAGGAAGGTATAAAGAGAATATACAGTCATGCTAAGAGGCTTTATGATTTTGGCAAAGGAAATCTCTCAGCATATTTCATCTGGAACGCTGTAAAATATTCTCTGTCATCCTTCACATGGTTCTTCCCTTTTCTGGAACCAGATGTCTCCATACTGCTACTTCTTTTTTTGGTCCCTGCCTTTTGACTTACTTGTTAAATTTGTCTCCTACAGGATACAACAAATTTAAATCAAGCTCCTAATGATGCAAGGATACTTACCTCTCCACTGAAATGCAGTCAAAATTATACTGCCTCCTCTGGATCTTGTCAAATACCAATTTTGCCAACCCATGAAACCATTCTGTCCTGACAGGAAGAGATTGAGACCCACAGGATGACTACAGCACTTCTTTCAGTGGGAGGCAGCTATTGAAGTTTGACCTTCATCCAATGTCCCCAAATAATTGAGTTTCAAAAATCTTGAGAAGGGAATGTTAGAGTAGGTAGATAGGCAGATATGAGCAGGGCAGAATAGGGCCCCAAAGAATGTCAGGCAACAGTCAGGAAACTGTCATGCAATTGTCAGGCAGCTTCTTCAGGAATAATAGATGGTCATGGCTGGCACCATGGAGGGAAAAATTTCTGAACAAGCAGGAAACATCTTGAGCTTGTGGGCAATAACTTTCTGATAAGATCTAGAAATTGAGCAAATAATTCTAGGCATGCACCATAAGGGGCAAAATGGCGGAGTTTGACTGCTATATGACCTTCCTCTGGGGGCGCTAGACTGGTAAGAGAAAATTGCCCTAAGAGAACATGTGCATAACTTCAACCACCAAATGGCACATGTGGCTCCTCCGGGATACTGGCAAGTCACTGCATATGCAGCAATTAGCCAACAGCCTGCCCAAATGGAAGGATGAAAGGAAGAGACCCTAATTGAAATCAAATATTATTAAACATTAGTGAAACCTGTGTATTTATGCACTGGTAATAACTGTAATAATATTTCTATTGGTTTGATGGTAGATAGTCCTTTTATACTGGATTACTCTTAACATTTTATGGATTAATTAGTGTAGTAAATAATATTAACATTTTTATGTATTTTTTTAATTTCAACTTTTATTTTAGATATAGGACGTACATTGTTACATGGTTATACTGTACTCAGATAGCGAGCATAGTACCCAATAGGTAGTTTTTCAACCCATATCCTCTTCTATCCCTTCTTCCTCTAGTCTCCTCCAGTGTCTATTGTTCACACGTTTATGTCCATATGTGGTCAATGTTTAGCTCCCACTTATAAGTGAAAATATGTGGTATGTGGTTTGCTGTTCCTGCATTAGTTTGCTTAGGATTACGGTTTCCGCCTCTATCCATGTTGCTGCAAATTACATGATTTCATTTTTATGGGTGCATAGTATTCCACAGTATATGTATACCAGATTTTCTTTTTCCCATCTAGCATTGATGGGCACCAAGCTTGATTCCATGTCTTTGCTATTGTAAATAGTGCAGCAATGAACATACAAGTGCATGTTCCTTTTTGATACAATCTATTTTTTGAGGTATATACCCAATAATGAGATTTCTGAGTTGAATGGTAGTTCAACTCTTTGTTCTTTGAAAAATCTCCAAACTGCTTTCCACCGTGGCTGAACTAATTTACACTCCCACCAGCAGTGTATAAACATTCCATTTTCTCTGCAGCCTCACCAGCATTCACTATTTTTGAATTTTTAATAATAGTAATCCGAAGTGGTTTGTGATGGTTGTATCTCATTGTTGTTTTAATTTCCATTTCTATGATGATTAGTGATGATGAGTATTTTTTATATGTTTGTTTGTAACTTACATGTTTTCTTTTGAAAATTGTTCCTGTCATTTTTAATGGGGTTATTTGTTTTTTGCTTGTTAATCTGTTTAAGTTTCTCATAGTTTCTGAATATTAGACCTTTCTCAGATGCACAGCTTGCAAATATTTTCTCTCATTCTGTAAATTGTTCACTTTATTGACAGTTTCTTTTTCTGTGCAGAAGCTCTTTAGCTTAGTTAGGTTCTACTTGTCTATTTTTGTTTTTGTTGCAAATTCTTTTGAAGACTTAGCCAAAAATTATTTGCCAAAGCCATTGACAAGAGGGGCACTTACTACGTTTATTTCTAGGATTTTTGCAGTTTGAAGTATTACATTTTAATCTTTAATGCAGCTTGAGTTAGTTTTTGTATATGATTGTAGAAGTCTGTTTTTATGGTCCTAATAAAGACAAAACTGAGACAGTGTAATTTATAAAGGAAAGAGGTTTAATTGATTCACAGTTCCACATGGCTGGGGAGGCCTCACAATCATGGTGGAAAGCGAATGAGGTGCAAAGTTGCATCTTACATGGCGGCAGGCAAGAAAGCTTGTGCAGGGAAACTCCCATTTATAAAACCATCAGATCTTATGAGACTTATTCACTACCATAAAAACAGTATAAGGTAAACCAACCCCATGATTCAGCTGAAGGCCAGCTGGCACTCAAGGTTCTGAATCCAGAGTTCAGTGTAGCGAGGAGAAAGATCCAAAAGGAAAAATGATGAGGGATATGGGTGGTGATGGAACTGGTACAGGACAACTTCTGTGAATAAGCTTGAGAAATCTCTACATCATTACCGTTAAAAGTTACAGAGTGTTTGGAGTAAGCAGCTCTACTGGAATTAATCAGCACCCTGCGTGACATTTCACCCTACCTTAAAATCCCCCCTGCTTTCTATCCGTAAGAGCATAGCTGGCTCTGCTGCATTATTTTGGGTGCACAACACTCTTGACTACTCTAGTGATCCATTGTAAACTTGCCAAGTCCCAGGGCTGAAAGCTGTCCTGATGCCCCTTGAGGTTTGTATTTTTTACCTCTGTGTACAGTGGACCCCCTCTAGAGAGGCTGGGGCTATGCCAGTGAGTGGAGTTGGTGATTGATGACCGGCAGTTGAGATGGACCAGGAATCCCAGGGAGCAGAGGAAGAGAGTGTGTAGCTGCAAAGAAGGGAAAATGAGTGAGAATTTTTCCGGACTGCAGTGACTCTGCAGATAAAAGACTGGGTGTGAACAGGTCTTAGAAAATAAATTTTCTCATTAATATGCTTTGCTTATGAGAAAAAACAAATAGATGTCCAATAATTCACGTTTAAATATGTTGTTTTTAGTTCTACTAATCATAGCAGCAAATGGGAAACAACTAGTCTATCAGGAGGAGAAGGATTTAGTTAATTATGGTACGTACATGCTTTAGAGTGTATATACCATATGTGCTGTCATGGAAAGGCACCCATTTTATTAAGTGCTAAGACAAGTGACAGATCAATATGTTCATACTTACCCATTTATGTTAAAAAACAATGCATTTTTATAGTACATCTGTTTCTGAAAAAGCCTAGAATAAGCTTTAAAACAATACACACCAGATTGTTAATTATAGATACCTATGAAGAAGGGGCTGAATGTTGAAGCAACTTTGTAAAGCTGAGAATTGTGATTTATCTGTGTTTGCCAATTGTTTTGCTTATTGCATAATTGCAATAAATAAATGCATAAGCTACCATCTTCATAATTAAAATATTTAAATACTCCTCACAACAGAAATAATAACCATGTTAAAGGATGAATACAAGATGTGGATAAGCACTTGTAGTCTCTATCATAAGCTGTCACATAGTGGATGCTTAATAAAAGGCAACTATTGTAACTTATTATAACAACCACCGTTTCTTGGAGGAGTTTCTGAGAAAGTCAGATTTGCTCTGAAATTCACCAACTTCTTTAAGTTGCATGCCTGCCATGTTACAAATGCTTTTAAACATAGAATCACACCTAATTTTCAAATGATCCTGTAAATGTTAGCAGGGAGCATTTGCCCCTTTACACTCAATAGCCCTTTTCTGCAAAGCCCTTTGCAATAACCTCTATAATCTCATCAGGCTGTGAATGTTCTCTTTCCTTTTGATACATGGTTAAAATTTTAACTTATGAGTCTCTGCTACAGTTTCCATGACTGAACTTGCTTGAACACCTGTACCAGTACTATCAGGCAAACTGCAAAATAGGATTTTCCTGTGGGGCTAGGGGAGGGATAGCATTAGGAGAAATACCTAATGTAGATGACAAGTTGATGAGTGCAGCAAACAAGCATGGCACCTGTATCCCTATGTAACAAACCTGTACGTTCTGCACATGTATCCCAGATCTTAAAGTATAATAAAAAAATTTTAAAAAAGAAGAAAATTGGAAGATTTATTGAAACAAATATTAAAGGAAACACAGCATACCAAAACTTATGGCATACAGCAAAAGCAGTAAGAGAATTTTATAGCTCTAAGTGTCTACAACAAAAAAGAAGAAAAACTGAATAAACAACCTAACCATGCATCTTAAAGAACTAGCAATGCAAGAGCAAACTAATCCCAAAATTAATAGAAGAAAAAAATAATAAATATCAGAGTAAAAATAAATGAGATAAAAATGAAGATAATAATAGAAAATATCAATGAAACAAAAACTAGGATTTTGGAAAACTAAACTGACAAAATTGTAGCAAGACTGACAAAAAAAAGAGAACATCCAAATAAAATCAGAGACTTAATAAAAGACAATTCAGTTGATACTGCAGAAACTCAAAGGATCATTAGTGGCTACTATGGGCAACTACATGACAATAATTTGAAAACTCTAGAGAAAATTAAAAAAAAAAATTCTAAACTCATGGAAACTACCAAGATTGAACCAGGAAGAAATATAAAACCTGAACAGACCAATAACAAGTAATGAGATCAAAGCACAATAAAAAAAAGACTTCCAGTCTGTCACTGATGGACATTTGGGTTGATTCCAAGTCTTTGCTATTGTGAATAGTGCCGCAATAAACATACGTGTGCATGTGTCTTTATAGCAGCATGATTTAGAATCCTTTGGGTATATACCCAGTAATGGGATGGCTGGGTCATATGGTACTTCTAGTTCTAGATCCTTGAGGAATCGCCATACTGTTTTCCATAATGGTTGAACTAGTTTACAATCCCACCAACAGTGTAAAAGTGTTCCTATTTCTCCCCATCCTCTCCAGCACCTGTTGTTTCCTGACTTTTCAATGATCGCCATTCTAACTGGTGTGAGATGGTATCTCATTGTGGTTTTGATTTGCATTTAGGTTGTTTATATTCTTGTAATGAGTTGTGGTGATTATATATTCTCGTTCTTTGTCTCACATAGTGTTGCAAATATTATAACTTTATTGTGCATATTGTGCAATATATTATGATGATAATTGTCATAGGTATTACATTTACATACATAATTAATCCCACAGGACAATGTTATGATTTTTTATTTAAACAGTTATGCATTTTATTAGAAGAAATTACAAGGAAAATATCAACTTACATGTATCTACATATTTATTATTTCTAAAGCTCTTCCCTCATATGTGAAGCTCCACGTTTCTCTCTAGAGTCAATTTATTCAACATGATGATCTTCCTTTAGCATTTCTTGTAGTATGGCATAGTAGCAATAAATTCACTTAGCTTACATTATCTAAAAATGTCTTTATTTTAACTTCATTATTAAAGGATGTTTTCATCTCATATATAACTGTAGGTTGACTTATTTTTCTTTTATACTTTTACTATGTCATTGCAGTCTTGGACTTTCAGAGTTTTCAATGAACACTACTTAGGCATTTGAATCACGATTTTCCTAAATACAATTTATCTTTTCTTTGTGGTTAGTTTTACAATTTCCTTTCTCTTTCTCTTTTGTTTCACTGTTATATGACTAGACATGGAATTTTAGAAATTTATTCTCTTAAGAGTCCATCAAACTTCTCAAATCTGTGAATGTATGTCTTTTACCACATTTGGGAAGTTTTTAACCATTGTTCCTTCTAAGATATATGTTTTCTGTCCTCATATCTCTTCTCCATTTGGGACTCCAATTTCCCATATGTTATAACATTTGAAATTCCCCTGAAGTTCTCTGACCTTTCTTTACTTTTTCAATATTTTTTCTCTCTATCTTCTTTGGGATAGATGATTTCTGTTTATTTTTGTCTTGATGTTCACTGACTTGTTCCTTTATCATTTCTTTGCTGCTATTAAGTCAATCCATTAATTTTTTAAAGCTGCAGATATATTTTTCAGTTATAAATTTATATTTGATTCTCTTTATATTTTTCTCTGCTGATATTTTCTACATTTACATTCTTTATTCATGTATTTTCCTTTAACTCACTGAACATAATTACAATAGCTACTTTAAAGTCCTGTGTAATAATTCCAATACCTGGGTTTTCTCTGAGGCTAGATCACATTTTCCTGATTTGGGGATGTCAGGTGATTTTGTGTTTTATCCTTATTGTGCCTACTGTGATGTGGAAACAGCATTCTGTTCTTATTGTGAAGACTGTTGATGTTTTTTTAATTAATGTGCAACTAACTTGGTTAGACTCAAACTGCAAACTGTCATGCCTGGGCTCAGATCTCAGTTTAGTTTTATTTTTAAACAATGGCTTCAAATGGCTTTTAGGTTGCATGAGGTGTGTGTGGTTCAGGATTCATCCAGAAACTTGAGTTTAAACACATACTTAGGTATTCACCTTCTCTGGTACTATCCCCCAGGGTTCTACTCTAAAGTATCCAGCAACTTGCTTATCTCAGGCTCCTTCCTCTGCTTCCTCCAAACAGATTTCTTTTTGAGTTTTATTGAATACATTCACCCTCAAGGCAAACCATGCATACACATGCAAGCACATACACACCAGATAATTCATTTTATGCCAATAGCTTGTTCTATGTTTTGATTCTCCTCCAAGATCTTCTTGCCTCTCTTCAATCCCTAGAGTACTCAAGTAGTTATTTTGGAATAATTAATCTTGGCTTTATAGCTATTATTTCCAGAGGATCCATTTGTTAGAAGATCACTTCTCCACAGGGAACTAGCAAAACCTACTTATTTACTCAATTACTTTTTCTTTCTAAATGACACAAACTTCAATAACAGTGCTTAAGACTACTAAGGACATTTATTTGGCCATCTATTGCTTGCCAGTTAAAATATCTTACATTCCATCTATTATAAATATGCTTTCATTGTATAGACAAATTTTAGATTAATTCTCCCTTCCTGAGATCACAAGATTTTAGTCATATTACACATACGCACACATACACAACTTTATGAAATTTGCTATGGAGTATGTTTGCGTGTGTGTGTGTGTGTGTGTGTGTGTGTGTGTGTATTGCCAGAGAAGAGTGAGACCCAAAGCAGGAAAACCACTTTCCAAGGTCACAGTATGAATCCACAGCAGGCGAGAACCAGTAGAACAAGTTACTTAACTGCCCAATCAACTTTATTAACAGCAGGCTTCAACCCAAGAAGATAACTGATAACCCATTTTTTTTTATTATACTTTAAGTTCTAGGGTACATGTGCATAATGTGCAGGTTTGTTACATATGTATATTTGTGCCATGTTGCTGTGCTGCACCCATCAACTCGTCAGCACCCATCAACTCGTCATTTACATCAGGTATAACTCCCAATGCAATCCCTCCCCCCTCCCCCCTCCCCATGATAGGCCCCGGTGTGTGATGTTCCCCTTCCCGAGTCCAAGTGATCTCATTGTTCAGTTCCCATCTATGAGTGAGAACATGCGGTGTTTGGTTTTCTGTTCTTGTGATAGTTTGCTAAGAATGATGGTTTCCAGCTGCATCCATGTCCCTACAAAGGACACAAACTTGTCCTTTTTGATGGCTGCATAGTATTCCATGGTGTATATGTGCCACATTTTCTTAATCCAGTCTGTCACTGATGGACATTTGGGTTGATTCCAAGTCTTTGCTATTGTGAATAGTGCCGCAATAAACATACGTGTGCATGTGTCTTTATAGCAGCGTGATTTATAATCCTTTGGGTATATACCCAGTAATGGGATGGCTGGGTCATATGGTACATCTAGTTCTAGATCCTTGAGGAATCGCCATACTGTTTTCCATAATGGTTGAACTAGTTTACAATCTCACCAACAGTGTAAAAGTTATAGATTCAATGCCATCCCCATCAAGCTACCAATGAGTTTCTTCACAGAATTGGAAAAAACTGCTTTAAAGTTCATATGGAACCAAAAAAGAGCCCGCATCTCCAAGACAATCCTAAGTCAAAAGAACAAAGCTGGAGGCATCACGCTACCTGACTTCAAACTATACTACAAGGCTACAGTAACCAAAACAGCATGGTACTGGTACCAAAACAGAGATATAGACCAATGAAACAGAACAGAGTCCTCAGAAATAATACCACACATCTACAGCCATCTGATCTTTGACAAACCTGAGAGAAACAAGAAATGGGGAAAGGATTCCCTGTTTAATAAATGGTGCTGGGAAAATTGGCTAGCCATAAGTAGAAAGCTGAAACTGGATCCTTTCCTTACTCCTTATACGAAAATTAATTCAAGATGGATTAGAGACTTAAATGTTAGACCTAAAACCATAAAAACCCTAGAAGAAAACGTAGGTAATACCATTCAGGACATAGGCATGGGCAAGGACTTCATGTCTAAAACACCAAAAGCAACGGCAGCAAAAGCCAAAATTGACAAATGGGATCGAATTAAACTAAAGAGCTTCTGCACAGCAAAAGAAACTACCATCAGAGTGAACAGGCAACCTACAGAATGGGAGAAAAGTTTTGCAATCTACTCATCTGACAAAGGGCTAATATCCAGAACCTACAAAGAACTCAAACAAATTGACAAGAAAAAAACAAACAACCCCATCAAAAAGTGGGCAAAGGATATGAACAGATATTTCTCAAAAGAAGACATTCATACAGCCAACAGACACATGAAAAAATGCTCATCATCACTGGTCATCAGAGAAATGCAAATCAAAACCACAATGAGATACCATCTCACACCAGTTAGAATGGCGATCATTAAAAAGTCAGGAAACAACAGGTGTTGGAGAGGATGTGGAGAAATAGGATAACCCATTTTTAATGCCCTTTCAGCCTTTGCATTTGACTTTGGGATTGGACTTGCAACTTGCTTTAGCCAATGTGATGTTTGCAAATTTGACACCAGCAGAGGCTTGAAAATTGCTATTTGACGTGCTTGCTCTGGATTTCCTGTCATGAGAACATGTGCAGGATATCCTGATAAAGGATGACATGCATGGAACACAGCTGAGTAATTCGAGTCATTTCTGCCCCCAAAATTCTAGATCCGCCACAGCCAGCTGACTCCCAGATGTATGAGTGAGCCTAACATTAGCTAAGCCTATCTCAGTTCCGCTGAACCCTGCAAATTAGTGAGCTGATGAAATGATCCTCATGTTTGAAATGCTTGTTCCCTGGTGCCATAAAGAAATAGCACTTGAACATAAATTTAATTTCTCAGCAAGGCCATTTTTATACTTTCTGCAGAAACGGTACATTTGCCAGCAGTTTTGCCACGAGATTACACCGAACAAAGGAGACAGGGTCATTTATAACCTGATGCGTCCACCCTACTGCTGTGTCCGGTTTCCATTGGCTGGAATGGGACCTCACATTCTGTATTTGTCCTGACTGGCTAGCAACTTAGAACTTTTTAAAAAGGCAGAGGAGAACAAAGGAAGGAGAAGTAAGTTGTGGAATGATGATAAACCTTCAAATAAAGAAGAGGAATAGGCTATGACCTAATACTTGCTTGGACTAGGATGAGCACGCCAGGACAAATATGTAGGCTAAATTGTGGGAGCTAAGCACGTAAAGTACATTGATTTCTTTATTACCACTAGCAGATATTTAAGAAAGTTAGCACAGGTCTTTGAATAAATTTTGCTTCTAAGAGAAGTTACTATTTATTCTTAATTAGATGGGGAGGAAAGTCTTTGAAGACGAACCTCTACTTTTTACACTCAAATGTCACAAGGATTTATGGTTGTTTGTTATGCAACATTATTGTGGCTGATGGTAGTTGACACGTATATATTAGATGTTATAATCACAGGTCACTGGTGTTAGTCATTTGCATCCTCTGCGACACCTACTGAAACTTTTACATTCTCCACCTGCTCACAGATCAATTCCTGGATTTCCTCCAGAACAATGTAGTTCTTTGTTTCTTGTGTGTTTTCTTCCTCTGATTGTCTTTTGTGTGTAAATTATTTATTTTCTCACACTTTAACTTGGAGTTGGGAGATGAGGTAGGAATTTTATGCTGCTGCATCCAAATTCTTTCTCTTCCATATTTGTGCAAAATAAGCTTTAAAAAAAAAAAAATAGAGCCTGGTCACTCATCTTCTAGGATCTTCAAAGTTTAGTGAACATCTTACACAGATTTGGATCCCAAATGCCTACCCTTGTCATAGAGTGAGAGCTCAATAAAAGTTCTTTAGTTGAATAAACAAGATTTCTCCTTTGAGAATAGCACCATCTGGCAATACAATCCTATATTTCTTCTTGCTGTGTTCACCTACCAACATTCTGGCCATTATTCCATCTCTATTGAAGACGAGCAATTTACTCACAGTCTTTTTTTCTGCCTCAAGATTTGCGGTCATCCAAGGAATTCGATGTCCAGGTTGAAAGCTTATGTAATACCCTGGCTTTACACTTATTTGAACTTGTTTTCACCGAGGATGATTTGTTTCTCTAAATTTCATCCACCAGAATATATGATCACACCCTAACCCTTATAATCTCTTGGAACTGTTTATCCTCTAAAGTCTTCAATTCTAATGCATTATGCTATATGTCATGACTGCTTACCATTCCAGTTATTTTACACTTTAACTCCAGATTGCCTATACTAGATCTCATCATTTTGTCGTAGGAAGCCTCTTCCTATCCTCCTCCCTGTAGTTTCTCACCTATCTATATTAGACATATAATCGATTATTTATTATTATTATCCTCCACTCTTTGACCATTTGTCCTTTTGTTTCATGAATCAGCAAAATATTTTCTTTGAATCTATGTAAATGCTTTCTTTCTCCACTCTTATGCCCAAGCTAGTCTCCAGAATGTCTACCAAAAAATATGCAGCAGTGGAATTGCATATTTGTCTCCTTTCTTTTATCATAAGTATCTCCTCTTTTCCTCTGAATTTCATCCTTTTATACCTATGTAGTGGGTTGACATTTCAGTTTTCTCTTTCTTCTTTATCTCTAATGTCTGTTTCCTATATATTAAAAACATTTAATGTTCTTTTCCTAAACCAAAAATGTTTACTTTCTGATTTAGGCTCTGCACAATCTTTCTTCCTGTGAAAAACCAGAGTTATTAAAAAAAAAAAATTCACCTTCATGTGTTAGGTATATTCTTTAATTCCAATTACCTTCAAGCTAACTATATTTAGGCCTATGCCTACATCACTCTACTGAATTTGCCCTGTGTTAAAACAGACATTGATAATTATAATAGGCCCTCAGCCAAAATTTATTGTCAAATTCTATTGCATGACCCTTATATCTTCTCATTTTCTCCTATTATTAGTAAAGCCTTAAAGAATAAAGAAAGGGTATTATTTGTAAAATTTGTTGAGTACTCGCATTGTTTCAGGTTAGTGTGACAAATTATTTGCAAACTCAGTAATGGCTTTTCTGAAATTTTGATAAAAATCACATGCTTCCTATTGCTAAATCAGAAATGCCTCAGTCTCTGAAATTCAAAAGATGCTTTGTCACAAAGGCAATTCAAGACTTTTCCACTTGTCATACTAGGGAATACTCTTTTAAAAGTCTTTTAAAAATCTTTTTAAAAACAGATATTAATTTCTGAACATTTCTCTTCTGTAATGTAGATTTTGAGATAGAGACATTCATTATTCAATGAGAGTCTACTTCTCCTTTATTTTTCTTGTTTTTAAATAAAAAGCAGTTAAAATTGTTTGACAGGGAGCAAGTGTGTTGAAACACAGGCTTTAATAAGTGGTTTTGCAGTATACTATTTCTTCTTTCTGTTTTTTCAAGTTTCTCTAAAATGAGGCCACAGTATCTTCAACTTTGTTTGAACAAAGATCTGTGTTTTAGTGCATTGTGAATACTGTTGGCTATTATCCCACCATATCTATCCTCTGTCCTTCTTTTCCTTGTTCTGTTCCTAAAAACTGTATCATTAGGACACCAGTCCCACTGGCCTATTACTAGATTTAGACAATGGGTGTCACTAGCAGGAGATAGGAGGGGAGGAAGAAATAATGGTCATTTCCTTCCTTCCTCTGTGCTGAGGTTTTGGCAATGACTGGACCTCCTTTAATTACAGGTCAAGTCAGGCTACCACTTTCCATGGCTCTAGCTCACACTGAGTTTGTTAAGAGCACTTCTTCTTTCCTTTCCCTTGTAGGATTAAGGATAGAAATAACTTACAACTTTTATTTCTTGGATGCCTGTATTATTTTTCTATTGCTGTATAACAAATACACTAAAAAAAAAAAAAAAAAAAAACAAAACCCTAGCAGCCAGGCACGGTGGCTCACGCCTGTAATCCCAGCACTTTGGAAAGCCAAGGCGGGTGGATTACGAGGTCAGGAGTTGAAGATCAGCCTGGCTAAGATGGTGAAACCCCGTCTCTACTAAAAATATAAAAATTAGCTGAGCATGGTGGCAGGCAACTACAATCCCAGCTACTTGGGTGGCTGAGGCGGGAGAATCGCTTGAAACTGGGCAGCAGAGGTTGTAGTGAGCTGAGATTACGCCACTGCATTCCAGCCTGGGCGACAGAGTGAGACTGTCAAAAAAACAAAAAACAAAACAAAACAAAAAAAAAACAAATAAACAAAAACCCTAGTCATTTAAATCAACAAATATTTACTATTTTAATTTTTATGGGTCAGGAATCAAGCAAAGCCCTCTTGGGTATCTGTGGCTTGAGGCTTATTGATGGGGAAAGGGAGTGTCTGTTTCCAAGGTTATTTACATGATTATTTATGGGCCTGTTTCTTACAGTATGTATGGGCCTCTGTTTCTTACAATATGGGTCTCTTCACAAGATTTTCTCATGATAGGTCAACTAGATTTCCCCAGGGTAAGAGATCTAGGAGAGGGTGAGTATGTCCAAGACAGAAGCCACATATTTCTAACAGCCTAATTCTGGGAGTGATATCCCATTGCTTCTGCCACATTCTAATCATTAGAAATAATTTCAAGGTTTACAGGGATTTTTTTTTCTTTTAGTAATTTGAAAATGTTGCTCCACTGTCTCTCACTTGCTTTTTTTCCAACGAGAAATGTGCTTTCTTCCTTATCTTTACTCTTCTGTATACAATGTGTCTTTTTACTCTGATTTATTTAAACATTTTTCTTTTTCACTGCTTTTGAACAACTTTATTTTAATGTGCAATGGTATAGTTTTGTTCATGTTTCTTGTGTCTTAGTTGTGTTCAGCTTTTTGGGTATGTAGGTATATAGTTTTGGTGCAGTTTGAAAAAGTTTCATCCAATATTTACTCACATATATTTGAGATCCCGTTTCAGGAACTCTACTAACTCCTATATTAGGCTTCTTGAAATTATCTCACAGCCCACTGATGCTCTTTTGATTGGATGGGTGATAGGGATCCTTTTTTGTTTCTGTATTTCTTTTTTTCTAGTTTCTATTGCTGTGTTTCCATGTTCACTAAGATTTGATTTTGTTATGTAACATCATTAATCCTACCTAATGTATTTATATCTCAGAAGTTATAGTTTTCATCTCTCGAAGTTTGATTTAGGTATTTTTATATCTTCCATGTCTCTAACTTTTCTAGTATGTGGAATACAGTTATAATAACTCAGGTCTTATGAAGGACCTGAAAATACTCACCCTATTATACCATCAGGTCAAAGTTCAGAATTATATTATCTTAATTAAGTCATATGTGGATGAGGCTCTTAGGGTATAGATCTTTAAGAAATGCCTGGGACATAATTTTCTTCCACCTGTGAACTTGTGAAACTAAAGAAACAAGTGTCTGCCCCGAACGCCCACTAACGTACAAAGCAGAAACAGATCTATGATGATGACTATACATATTTTTATCAAAAGGAGGAAAATAGGAATAATAAAGGAGGCACTCCCATATACATACAGATAGTATATATGTGTATGTATATATGATATATATGTACATATGATATATATGTATATAAGACATATGTATATATGTATAAGTATGTATATATAAGTATATATACATATATAATATACATATATATCTTATATATAAGATATATCATCTTATATATCATATATACATATATGTATATATGTTTCATCTTTCAAACACTTTCCCCTGGCAGTGCCTTTGATTTGATCTTTGATAAAAAGGTATTTCTTAATTTTATACATATATATCTTATATATATACATATATATATATTTTCAATTCAGAAAGGCAAGTGTTGGGAGATCCTTGTTTTTTAGGTCTCAAGACGTGGGATGGCTCTTTGTAGTTCTCAGCTCTACCCTCTGGACTATTGATTTTGCCCTCTGAATCCTGTCTTCTTTTTCATGAAAGGTAACATATATTTATTTTTTAACATTTCTCTCAACCTGTTTCACCCAATACACTTCTGAAGGTTCACAGGCCCCTCCTCATTCTTTCCAGTCTTGTGATATTTCTTTGTATCTATTTCTTTTAAGAACCTCATGGGCATCCTTGAGTCTTCTCAAAGTTCACTCCATTAGACAAAAGCCAACCCACAAACCTCTTTGAAACAAGTCTTCCTCAACCTTGGGCTTCTGCTAAGGTGGCTGAGGGATAATACCCCAAAGCTTCCAAGATTGGCTATTATTTTGTTGAGAGGATCTATGAAGCCCAGGCTTAATCTGTATGAGGAATCTCTTGTGTGACTAAATAGCACTTTGACAAATTCCATTTGATTTATCTGAGGTCTTAACAAAAGGATTTACAGACACACTCTTGGTTTCATCTTTCAAACACTTTCCCCTGGCAGTGCCTTTGATTTGATCTTTGATAAAAAGGTATTTCTTAATTTTATCATCTGTTGCCATCTTGCAATATTGAGAATTTAAAAACCATCAAGAAACTCTAAGATATAAAAATGGATTTGAAATTGTGCATTTGAGAGGGGTGGTAATGAAATCTTAAGGCTGCTTTAAAACACCCTCTAGCTTTCTTGTTACAGTGGGAGATGAAGTCTGGTTTCAGCTATTCCACATGACCAGCAACAGTAGTTCCTAATCAAACCTCAGCATTTTTCTTGAAATTTTATTTATAATAGGTTATACTTTTTCTCCTGCAGTGCTTTGTGATCAGATAGTATCAGTAATAATTTCTCAGGCCAGTGAGCAGAGATCTTCCATTTCCAGATTAATGGATAAGACACTCCTTTATGGATTCTAGCTTTTATAAAGATGGGACAGACATTATTTCAGCTCTGTTCCCTGTATAGTTCTGACCTCTCATCACCTTTCTCTGTGTGTGCATTAAACCCCGGAACCCTTTTACATATGGGAACCATAATTTAACTCGTAATCAGTTAAAGTACATCAACAGAATGTTCTTCAGCCCCCATACACAATTCTGGCTTAATTTTATTTGTTAAAGCTGTACATGTTGAAAAAATATATATATACACATATATATGTGTGTGTATACATATACACATATATATGTGTGTGTATACATATACACATATATATGTGTGTGTATACATATACACACATATATGTGTGTGTATATTTATACATATATACATATATATAGATATAGATATGTTTCAATGAGTTTAGGGATAAAAATACACCCATCAAACTATCACCACAACCAAGACGGCAGAGGTACTTATCACCTCTCAGAATTTCCTTCCAACTCTTTTTTTAAAGTTTTTTTTTTTTTTTTTTTTTTTTGTGGTAAGAACACTTAGCATAACATCTTTTAGAAAATTGTAAATATAGGATACAGTATTGTTTGCTGTAAGCACTAGACTGTATAGTAGATCCCCAGAGTGTATTTATCTTGTATAACTGAAACATTGTATCCTTTGACTAACATCTCTCCATTTTCCCCTCCCACCAGCTTCTGGCAATCACCTACTCTCTACTTTTATAAGTTTGACTATTTTAGATTCAAAATATAAATGTGATTATACAGCATTTGTCTTTCTGTGTTTGGCCTATTTTACTTAGCATAATGTCATCAAGATGCATCCATGTTGTAACAAATGTTATGTTTTTCTTCATTTTTTAATTTTATTTTTATTTATGTATTTATTTTTTTTTTTTTTTGAGACGGAGTCTCGCTCTGTCACCCAGGCTGGAGTGCAGTGGCCTGATCTCGGCTCACTGCAAGCTCCGCCTCCCGGGTTCACGCCATTCTCCTGCCTCAGCCTCCCCAGTAGCTGGGACTACAGGTGCCCGCCACCACGCCCGGCTAATCTTTTTGTATTTTTAGTAGAGACGGAGTTTCACCATGTTAGCCAGGATGGTCTCGATCTCGTGACCTCGTGATCTACCCGCCTCAGCCTCCCAAAATGCTGGGATTACAGGTGTAAGCTACCGTGCCCAGCCAGTTTTTCTTGATTTTAAGGCTGAACAATATGTCGCTGTATGCATATACCACATTTTAAAATTATTTTCTTCCTCTGTTATCTTTGAGCTTAGAGTGTATTTTTTTCCTAATTCCTTGAGTTGTAAAGTTAGGTTGTTTGAGTTCTTTGATTTTTCTTAATTTAGCCATTTACCACTATAAACTTCTATCCTAGAACTGCCTTTGCTGCATACCCTAAGTTTTAGTATGCTGTGTTGTCAATTTTATTTATATCATGCTACACTTAAATTTTGTTTTTGATTTCTTCTTGATCCACTGTTTGTTTATCTCTGTTTTTAAATTTCCATATATCGTGAATTTTCTAACTTACTCCTGTTACAGATTTCTACTTTTATGCCACTACGGTTGGAAAAGATACTTACTATTATTTCAGTTTCTTAAATATGTTAAGACTTGTTTTATGGCCTAATATATGATCTATCCTGGGGAATGTTCCATGTCTACTTGAGAAGAATGTGGCTTTGGCTTTTTTTGGATGGAATATACTGTACATTTGTGTTAGGTCTATTTGTTCACACTTTTGTTCAAACTGTTGTCCACACTGTTTCCTGATGCTGGGCCAATCCTGGAGCCTTGATCCAAGGGAGCTTGCTGGAGTGGACCTGGAACCTGGGACTGAAGGGGACAGCCTAGCACTAGGACAGTCCTGGACCCTAAGTCCATAAATATTATTTTGACTCCAGGGATCACTGGTGAGATCCTGAAACCTACATCCATGCGGGTCAGCCTAATGTTGGAATCCACTGGGTTGGACCTGGAACCTGAGTCCATGGTAAAGTTGAATGCGCACTTCACTCTCTATTCCCCATGGGGAGCTCTCTGGGGAAGAAGATCTCTCTCAGCCCTGCAATGAGACAACTTGTGGAAGAGGTGACTTCAATAGAGTGAAACTGTCCTTCCTATCCTCTTCAGTGGGTTTTTTCTCATTTTGGTGCTCTGCCCTATTGCTGCAATCTCTTGCCTGGAATCCAGAGCCCTGAAGAAGATATTGTCATGCATGGATGGCTGCTTATATGGGTGATTCTGTGAGGCGGCAATGGGTGGAATCTCCTATTCTGCCATCTTGCTGACATCCTGGGTTTTTAAATCTGAGTAGTTCCTCGTATTGCTTTTAAACTTAGTATTTTGAAGTTAGAGGATGCTGTCAATGAGGGTTTACAGAAAAATGGTAAAAATATAAGAAACCAGAGATGTGCAGACAATGTCAAAAACATATAACTATCTCCTATGTCACATTAAAGCATACGTTATGGAGAATAACTAAAGCAAAGTGAAGAATTGTTTTAATTTTGGTACTTTTTTTTTCTTTTCTTTTTTTTTTTTTTGAGACAGAGTCTCGTTCTGTTGCCTAGGCTGGAACACAGTGGCATGATATCGGCTCACTGCAACCTTTGCCTCCCGGGTACAAGTGATTCTCCTGCCTCAGCCTCCCGGGTAGCTGGGACTACAGGTGCCCACCACCACGCCCAGCCAATTTTTGTATTTTTAGTAGAGACGGGGTTTCACCATGTTGGCCAGGTTGATCTCAACCTCCTGACCTCAGGTGATCCACCTGCCTCGGCCTCCCAAAGTGCTGGGACTACAGGCATGAGCCACTGTGCCTGGCCGGTATGTGTTATTTTATAAATTGAATGAGAAAGAAGGCCTCAGTTATAAGTCAGTTTTTAACAGAGGACTAATAAAGTTAGGGAGAAATAGGTGAGGAAAATGTTCCTGGAAGGGGATATATGAAGTGCAAAAGCCCTGGAACTGAGGATTGGCTGATGTGTTTTCAACATAGCAATAAGGTCACTGTTGTTGGGGATCACCACAGCTGCAGCAGAGTAAGTAAGGAGGAAAGAAGTAGATAATGCGCAAGACATAAGGGATGAGAAGATGGATTTTGTGAGGTCTTGCACACTACTCTACGTATTTTGATGCTTATTTATGAGGAACCATTAGAGAATATTTGAGGAGAGCTGGGACAATCGGACAATCTGACAATCTGTTCTACCAGGTTCACTCTGGGTGCAGAGTTGATTACAGAATGTAGTGGCAAGGGTAATCAATTAGGTATCCAGTTAGGAGCCTATTGCAGTAATCACAGCAAGCGATTATAATATCTTGAACCAAGGTAGTGATTATATTGTGTTGTTTTTTAATATACTCAGTCTTTGTGTTTGGTGTGAGTGAGTGGGTAGGTTTATAAATAAATTCAGTCTTGCAATGTAGACTAAAAGTCCTGACATCAAAATATTTAGATAAGTAAGAATACCTTAGGTCAGTCTCTCAAAGGGAAACAGAAGATACATCGAAATAAGGGTAATGTGAAGAGTGCTGGTTTACAAAGGGATTATTGACAAAAGTATAGGCAGAAATAAGCTTCAATCCAGAGAGAAAGGGAACACTTTGATGTAGCCCATACGTGGCAGAATTTTAGTAGAAAAAGCTTAATGGGGCTGGGTGAGGTAGATTATGCCTGTAATCCCACGACCTTGGGAGGCTGAGGCAGGAGGATCACAAAGTCAGGATTTCAAGGCCAGCCTGGCCAATATGGTGAAACTCTATCTCTACTAAAAATACAAAAAGTTTAGTCAGGCATGGTGGTGCACGCCTGTAATTCAAGCTACTTGGGTGGCTGAGGCAGGAGAATTGCTTTTACCTGGGAGGCAGAGGTTGCAGGGAGCTGAGATCATGCCATTGCACTTCAGTCTGGGTGATAGGGCGAGACTCCGTCTCAAAAAAAAAAAAAAAAAAAAAAAGAAAGAAAAAGAAAAGAAAAGAAAGTTTAATGGAGAAGGGTTGAGAGTGGATATACAGGCAAATAGAAAATATCCAGATCAAGAAAAACATATACACAACACCTGCCCACAAATTACTAAATTATAAAGTACTAACCATAAAAGTGGCCTCAGAAAACAATTTATTATAACTTATTTAATTATTGCTTGAGAGATTATTTAAGATTTTTTAATCATTTCCCATGTGTTAAGTTTTTCTATAATATCAAAATGCAAGTCCATGGTGCAGTATCTGGCACACAAGAATAATAAACGTATTAAATAAATTAACCTGTGCCTTATATATGTATATGAGATTTATAAATTTTATATAAACTCCTCTTTGTTACACATAAAATTTCAATGATGCTAGTATATAGCATATGACTTGTATTAGGGTGAGTGGATATTTAAATTCTACACTTTTATAATGTTAGTCTCATGTTTAGGTTCCCTTAAAATCAGAGCCTAGGACATAAATTTTACAACAAGAATTTTATTTGAGGAGTGATGCTAAAAATCAGGAGAGAAAGCAAGAGACAGGTAAAAAAGTGAAGCTAATATAAACATGCATTATTGGGTTTGCTACTGAGGGCTTAATTTAGATGGGGTCACTGAGAAGGGTAAAGAATGCCACCCAGAATTACCACCTAGAAAATGGAAGGCTATGGTATTAATCCCATAAGGCTACAGAATTTTACAACCCATCCTCCTTGGGTTGAAGGCTGTTCTGAGGGTCATTAACATACTCCCAAACATACCCTCAAATCTGCATTATCTAGTGTGCTTTCAAAATAAGTTTCCTGGAAGAAGAGACCCTAGGTCAAAATGAAAAAATATATACTTTTTTTTTTTTTTTTTAATTCACTTGAATCCAAATGCTACAGCTGCAAGGGAAGTTGGAAGTGTCCCCCAGGGCTGTGATTGAAATAAGGCACAGCCTAGGGCATGTGGCATGAACACTATGGATAAACTAGAAGCTAAACAATTTGAGCCATATTTTATGAGTAAAATACATCATCTACATTCTATGGAATCCCTGTATTTTCCTTATTTTGACCAATGTTCCTCTTACATTCAAATATGAACATTATTGAATCTCTGAAGAGATCGTAATTTTAATAAAGAGATTATCCTCTTAGAAAAATAATGACATTTTGGAACTCAATTCAAAAGATCACAATATGTGCACTGATACTGCTTATCAAATGGTAAGGCAAGGTGACATGTCTGTTTATTTATTTTAGAATAGTAATAATAATTTTAAATTTAATTTATTTACATAATAATATGTTATTTTAAATTTAAGAGTGAATTATTATTCACTTGGATAAATCAGCCTTATAAGTCTGAAACAAAAGTGAAATAAGGCATTCTAAAAGTATATTATTGAGAAAAACAATGACATCCAATGCGGACTTTAATTACAAATGTAAGATCCACTGAGGCACAAGCTCATATCATCTGTCTTACTTGTTTTCTAATGTAGGGATAGGAGCGTGGAAAGTTAATGTCACTTTTTTAACAAAGCAGGCAAAATCTTCTGCCTTTTAAGGTCAAAATTAGCTCTCCTGAGCTCCTTTGCTGAAAACATCTAGGAGACACTGAGTGACTTTATCTGACTTTAAAAAGAAAGTCTTGCAAAGGCATAACTCTAATTTGTATGGTTAATATGAGGGCCAATATTTGAATATCTCAAAAATCTGAATGGTCCCATGAGTGAAAGAAAAATAAATCTTGGGGCCCCCAAATCACTGAGCTAAAGGGAAAAGTCAAGCTGAGAAATGCTCACTCACGGCAAACGTGCCTGCCACTCTATTCAGTCACCCTCTGCTCAATGAGATCAATGCGTATCTGATCGCCTCCTTTGGAGAGGCTAATCAGAAACTTAGGAGAATACAACCATTTGTCTCTTACCTACCTATGACCTGGAAGACCCTCCCTGCTTCGAGTTGTTGCGCATTTGCTTCGAGTTGTCCCACCTTTCTGTACCAAATCAATGTTTATCTTACATATGTTGATTGAGGTTTCATGTGTCCCTAAAATGTATAAAACCAAACTGTGCTCTGACCACCTCGGGCACATATCGTCAGGACCTCTTGAGACTGGATCACACACACGTCCTCAACCTTGGCAAAATAAAATTTCTAAATTAAATTGAGACCTGTCTCAGATATTCGGGGTTCACACATGTTAACGTTTTTAATGGAATGTTTTGAAGATTGTGAGAAAACAGTTTCCAGGGAGAAAAGCATATAAGGAAGTTTTTCATTCCCTTAAATGAAGACAAATGTGACAGACCTCTCATTTCCTGCTGAAATAATAATAATTTTTAAATCAGTAAATAATCCACTTTTTCTCTAAAGCCATTGGAGAGCTAAGACACAAATACATATAAATTAGGTAAACTCCAGAGGATTGGCCCCTCCTTAAGTTGTCAAAGGAAGGAGTGTTCTTGAATGCCTTTGGAAAAATTGCTAAACTGGGGCCAGACAGGCAGAGGGAAAAATCTGCCAGAGATAAGCAGTAATAGCCAGGAAGAGAAGAAACCAGCCAAATATATGATTAAGCTATAGCCTGAAATGTGGGTTTTTAATCTGGAGGAAACTGAAATGCAAAGATAAACCATTTGCAACAAGTAGTTCTGATAATTTTTCAGTTTCAAGATCTAGGAAAACTGAGATGCCCCAGGTCTGAAGCCTAGAGTCTTTAATTATGTACTTGCAGGGCCCAACTAGGGGGGAAATCCTGACCTCACTTTCGTAGAATAAGAAGCGAGAGATGAACTACGTTTAACCAAAGAAACAACTACATTTACACTTAATTTAATTTCTGATATAACAAAATATATCAGCTCTGTGGTGACATGGAAATTCTGGGTTTTAGCTCTGAAACAAAAGAGCTAGGCTCAGACTTACAGTACTTTAATATCAAGCACTTTCTAAAATGATTAAGGTGGCAAACCTGCCCCACTCAACTCCTGATTGGCTCAGTCTGATCAGCTGCCTCCTCTAGTTGCCTAAAAGTAGATGAGACACGTACAATCAAGAAAAAAAAATGTGCAAATGTATGTATGTGTGTTTGTATATTGAATACATGACACATGTAGCAAACAGTATATATTTAATAACATATATAATGTGTACTATATAATATATGCTTGTCTGATATACATTAAAATAATATTTATATAATATCCAACATACAACACTATAGATATATTATTTGATCCTCTAATCTTTTTAGAAAAAATAAGTGAAACAATTAAAAAGTTACAAAATGTGAAAATATAAAATGAGACCTGTAGTAAAGAGAAAATGCAGCCAATAGAAACAGACCCAGCGACCTTTATCAGACAAATGTTTTCAAAAGATTATGAAAATTATGTTGAAAATATGCATTTAAAAGTATACATACATAACATTGCAAACATTATATAACCCTTACAATACTTTTATGATTTAGATGTTATGTTCTTCCAGATGAGTGAACTCAAGCTTAAAGGCTAACTGTGCCCAGAGATAAAACCTGGAGCCAAGATTTGAATCCAGATTTACATGAATTCCATGTTCATATACTTTGTATGACTCTGGAAGACTTTCAGGAATTTTCCTCAGTCAAGATAGACCAGATGAAATAATAAAACATTTTACCTTCCTACTAGTCCTCAGTTCCATTTTGTCACTGAAGGTCTATTCAGTTCTGAAGATACAGCATGTCTAAAATGGAGGACGTATTTCTAGTTTCTCATATACAAAATAAACATCAATATTTTTCTGCAGTTGAGTCTATTTTTAATTATACTGGTAGAAAAAGATGCGTAATGTGCTCATCTCTGTATGAGGATACCAAGAATTATATGGATTCTTTTTATGATCTTATCCCCAGTTTGACACAGCAGTTCCAGAGAGTATTGATGAAAGTTTGCTCCAATGAGCGGGTACAGCAATATCATCAGTACATTGTATGATTTTCTGATTGATCTTTTTTCTAAAGTACTATATGTAGTTATGGAATACAAAACAGTAATATTTTCTGTTTAAAGATGCTCCATAATTAAACGTGAATTAAATTTTGCTTGAGTGTCTACAGTGCACAGATTCAGCTGCATGACAATAACAATACTGATAACTTATTGATTAGTTGTCTTACCAAGAAACCTCCTCTATTCTACAAGTTAATAGTTGACTCTCCTGAATTTCCTTCTTGTTTGTCTAAAATATTTACAAATACAAACTTGTTAAGATTATAAGGAAATTTAAAAATCAGGAAATAATTACATGTTTAAAATGATATCCTCTACATAGAAAATAAATGCCTTTAAGGTATTGGAAATAGACATGTGAAAACCCATTAGTGGTCGAAAAAAATAAACTTTATTGCTTACAGAAACTTAAACTTAGAGCTAGTATTTTCACTCCATAATGAAGTAACTGGCACTGACCTAGTTTTGCTATCATAAATGGCTATAACACTGCACGAGCTATAGAAGATAACTGTTATCGATTGTTGCACAATAGGCAGCATATGATTGTGATCCCTGATAAGAGAAAAATTAGGTGACCCAAATATCGTCCCAGACATTCTGCCTGGGTAAATTTTTTTGGACTGTAGCAAAGGGAGGGGAATCTAGAACACCGCAGGTAGAACGAAATGAACTGGAGATGCAGAGGTTAAATCCAATGCTATTAAGCTGGTTGATATTGTGATACAAGGTACCAGAGAAAAGGGAGCTGTGCAGGAAAAGAGATCCAGAAATATGCTTTTGGGGTCTTCTCAATTATTTGGCTGAGTACTATCCCTGTTGCACATCCCCGTGGCTGAGATTCCACATGGTTGAGCAAAACACTCCTGGGGAACATGCAGGAAAATCATTTACTTGGAAATTGTGAACTGAATATCTACAAATGCTCACGTAACTTTAAACCTGTTAAATTTAAGTGGCAAATCTTATTAAACACCCTAGATATACAGAATATACTCCAGAAAGACTAGACTCTGAGGAACAGAACTAATGAAGCATTAGAGCAAAGGATACTTAAAACCCACCCTAATAACGCCTATAGCCAAAGATAAACCAAACAGATCTGCATGTAGATTAACTGCCTGCCAGAACAACACATAAACAAATAGTACACCATGCTGCAGGAGACAAGAACATCCAGTCAACAATATAGATTTCATAATGCCCAGTACATGACCAAAATTTTTAGATATATGCTAAAACAGGACAGATGTATCTCATAACCAGCACAAAGATAAACAGAATGAAAAAATGACAAATTATGAAATTAGTACATAAGATATTGAAATAATATTATGTAGTCAAAGTTTTAAAGATTAATCACCACGATAATGAGGGAATCTCAATTCATATGAAGAAAATATAAAAAGTAATTAAAGAGAAATTTCAGAAATGAAAACAGAATACCAAAAACTAAAAATTCATTAATGACTTTCATAAGATTAGAAATGTAGACGGAAAATCTAATTATGAATACAAAGCAGTAAAAGTTATTCAAACTGAGGCACAAAGATTAAAGCTATAAAGCCTAAAGAGACTCAGTGAATAGTGTGAAAGTATCAGGTAGTCTATATATGTGTTATTGATATGCCAGTGGGAGAGAAATGAGGTATAGTGGCAGAGAAAAACATTTCAAGAAATAAAGTTATAAATGTTTCAATGTTGATGAAAAAAATATGAACCCATATCCAGGAAGATCAAGAAACCTAACCCAAGCAGGATAAATTAAAAATAAAACTGCACCAGGACACATAACAATCAAATTGCTGAAAATCAGTAATAGAAATCAAAATAATTAAAGCAACCAAAGAAAACAGATTCATTATATAAAGAAAAACAACCTTAATAACTATAGCTGAGTGTTCATCAGCAACAATGCAAACCAGAAGACTATGGAATAAAATATTTAAATGTTTTAATTATATCTCTACCAAAAATATCCTTACAAGTGAAGATGAAATGAATGTATAGTCAGGAAAATAAAGCAGAGAAAATCTATGACCAACAGACTTGCAAAAGAGAAAAAGTTGAAGGAAGCTCTTTAAGCCAAAGAATATGGAAAATTTCAATTAAAAGTGAAAAGATTGAGAAATTGGAAATATATGGGTAAATGTCTTTTTGTCCCGTTCTTATTTTTCTCCATTTTAATAATATAATTTATTTAACCCCATATATCCATAATATTGCCATTTCAGCATATAATCCATATAAAAATCATCAGTGAGATATTTCATTTTTTAAATTTCTTTAAAATATAATTGAATATATCACCTACTGCTTAGGATGTAGAAAGCTGGACAAAGTGTCAACCCCCAAATGAATGAAAGGAAAAAGCTGGTTAATCTACAAAATTATAATTTCTCCTTTACCCATCTGGATAGCTGAGATCTCAGAGCACCCAACTAATGTTAAAACTAAAGGAAAACAGCATTCAAGGGGAAATAGAAAACATGCACTTGCTTATCTGGGGCAGAGCCTGGGAATAATAGATATATGTCACCATAAAGTTACTATGAAGAATTCTGCTGAACTTGGTAATCATTTGGTAGAGATGAAGAACGACAAGTGCGATGTACAACACTTGGGTGACACAGAATGAAGAGGGAATTGTCCTCATTCATTCACAGGCTCTTTTGCACAATGGTAGCTCAAAAGAAAGATTAGAGCCAGGGAAGGAGATCTGAAAAAGTCTTCTGTATGGTACAGACGTAGGGGAAGGGAGAAACATCTGCCGAGGAAAACGGACAAAGGAACACCTGGAACCTTCTTAATCCCCGACTAGGGAACCGAAGCCTTAAGCTTTTGGGAAAAGGACAGCAAACCCTGATGTTTTCAAGTCATAAGTAGCCCCGTTGTGACTAGAGGAAGGGATCATAACAACACCATTTATCTTAGGGGAGAGGCAGGGGTTGATCCCATTAGAAAGCTCTAACCACCATGGGAGGGGTAAAATCCCTGTGCAATCCCACTCTTGAGAGTCAGGGGGCACAAGGTATATTTAAGATTAAGGCTAACTAGGACCATGTCCATTGTTCATAGATTGGAAAATACAATAATGTTAAGAGGACAAGTCTCCCCAAATTAATGTATAGATTAAATATGAGCCCAATTGAACTGCCAGCATGATTTTTAAAAATAGATGACAAACTGATTATAGAAATTCTAACCAATTTGGAGGAAATATTTCAATAAATCTTTCAATAAAATTACAATAATCAAGGCAGTCTGGCATTTGCAAATTCATAGGCATACAGAACTATAAAATAGACCATACAGTCCAGAAATATACCTAAACAAATGTAGCCAACTAATTTGTGAGAGGGTGAAAAGGCAATTCAATTACAGCAGGATAGTCTTTACAACAAACAATGCTGGAAGATTCGGTCACCCATACATTTTAAAAATGAACTATACCACACACTTTATAAAAAATTAACTCTAAACAGAACATAGACCTCATTACAAAATTAAGAACTATCAAACTCCTAGTATAAAACCTAAGAGAAAATCTTTGTGACCTTAGTTTAGGCAAATAATTAGTAGATATGATAATCAAATCATAAGCCACAAAAACAAAAATTATAAATTAGACATTCTCAAACATAAAATGTTCCCTCTCTAAAAACTAACTTTTAAGGGGATAAAATGATGAACTGAAGACTCAAAGAAAATATTTGTAAATCATGTACTTGTCAAAATATAAAACACCAAAATATATCCATAATATGAAAACACCTCTTAAATAACTTAAATCTCAAAGATAGGAAAATAACCAAATAATACAGAGGGCAAAGGATATAAATGTCCAGTCACTAGAGAAGATGTACAGATGGTTAATAAGCACATGAAACTTTACCCAACATTATTAGTCATTGCGGAAGCGCATACTAAAACCACAATTAAGTATCACTTCATATTCATTAGAGTAACTAAAAAAACACACATGGAAAATCCAAATGCTTGTAAAGACACTGATATCGAGCAACTGTAATATTTTTGCCTTGATGATGAGAAATGCAAACTTGTATAGCCACTTTGGAAAACAATTTAGCAATTCCTTATAAAGTTAAATATATACTTTCCATATGACCCAGCAATTTTTGTTCTCACTCATAGGTGGGAATTGAACAATGAGATCACTTAGACACAGGAAGGGGAACATCACACACCGGGGCCTATTGTGGGGAGGGGGAAGGGGGGAGGGATAGCATTAGGAGATATACCTAATATAAATGACGGGTTAACGGGTGCAGCACAACAACATGGCACATGTTTACATATGTAACAAACCTGCACGTTGTGCACTTGTACTCTAGAACTTAAAGTATAATAAAAAAATAAAATAAATTTTTTTCATAAAAAAAAAAACTCATTCATACACAAACCTGCATGTGATCATTTACAGGACCTTTATTCCTAATCACTAATAACTCTAAACAACCTAAATGTCCTTCAAGCAGTAATGGATTAACAAACTGTGAAACATTCATGTAATGGAATATTATTGGCAGTAAAATCATTGGTATGATTCCACTTATCTGGTGGTCTGAAAAGGACATATCTATAGGAACTGAGAGCAGATTAGT
This sequence comes from Macaca thibetana thibetana, assembly GCF_024542745.1. NCBI lineage: Eukaryota > Metazoa > Chordata > Mammalia > Primates > Cercopithecidae > Macaca > Macaca thibetana. Next base: position 140,176,941 of record NC_065598.1, read on the forward strand.
GATTCCCAGGGTTTTACTGTAAAAGGGCCACAACAGGGAATGGTTTGCAGTTACGGAACTGTCCTATATCTCCATTGTGGTCATGTATACAGGACTCTATGCATTTGTCAAGACAGCTAAAACTGTAAACCAATAATGAATTTTACTATATGTAAATTTGAAACAGTAGAAATGAGGATAAAATAAATTTTTTTTAGGAATAAAATTTTAGAGAATTAACTGCCAGCCAAGCTGCACTATAAGAAGTGTTAAAAGGAAATTCATCAGGCATGAAATTCCATCTACCCTAAATGAAGGGCACTAGAAATGGTATGAATGACTATAAAGAACATAATAATTTTCTTATCACTTCTAATTGTTTAAAAACACAATTGACTGTCTAAAGCAAAAACAGAAGCAATGCATTATATGTTTATATTATATGTAAAAATAAAATGAATAAAAAGAATAGCACAAAAATGGAAGGAAAGAATTGGTAGTATACTTTTTACTTTGCAGTATAAAGTAGTATAGTAATATGAGCACATAGTGTACGATTAATAAGAAATACACATTGTAAACACCAGGGCAAACATTATTTGAAAAATAAAATAAATAAACATAAAATGGAATTCACAATAAATATTTTATCAAAACGTAGACAGAAAACAAAGAAAAAGTTACAAGGACAAGTGGAACAAATATTTAAATATAGCTAGTTGGTAGAGGTTAAACCCAGCATATCATTGCACTATACTGACAATTTAACATCTGCCAGTTGCAAAAGAGAAATTTTTATAATATTCTACTCCATTATCATAGGGCCATCTCAGAGGGATAAATTTGGAATTGAGAGACAATAAATCGTTAACGGGAAGAAACACGTGTAAAACAACTCCATAGTTAACATCATACTTAATGGGGAAAAAACCTAAATGACTTGGCCCTAAGAACAGGACCAAGGCAAATCAGTTTTCCTTCCTTCCTTCCTTCCTTCCTTCCTTCCTTCCTTCCTTCCTTCCTTCCTTCCTTCCTTCCTTCCTTCCTTCCTCCCTCCGTCCCTCCCTCCCTCCCTCCCTTCCTTCCTCCCTCCCTCCCTCCCTTCCTTTCCTCTCTCTTTCTCTCTCTCTCTTTCTCTCTCTCTCTTTCTTTCTCTCTTTCTTTCTTTCTCCCTTTCTCTCTCTCTCTCTCTCTCTCTCTCTCGCTTTCTTTCTTTCTTTTTTTTCCACGTCTATTCAAAATTGTACTGGAAATCCAAGCCACTGCAAAGAGGCAAGGAAAAACAAATATATATCATACAGATTGTTTGTATGCATGCACGAACAGTATCTAGAAAAGTATAAAAGATTGTATTCACACAACATTTATTGACAATTGTTTTTAAAGCTTATACGGAAATGCAACAGACCCAGAATAGCCAATGCAATGCTGAGAAAGAGGGAAAGAGTTAGAGAATTCACATTACCCAATATAAAACTCACTATAAAACTACAAAAATTCAGAGACTTTGGTATTGGCAAAATAATATAGTAAGTCCTCACTTAACATTGTCCATAGTTTTTGGAAACTGTGACTTTAAGGAAAATAATGTATACAAAAAAAACCCAAAATTTTCCCATAGCCTAATTGAAATAAATAAGAGTTGTATGACATATTTCTGGTCATGAAAACATTACCAAACTTCTAAATAGATACCCAAGCATTTCTAGTATTAAATATTAAAGTAAATGTGAATTATACATACATTAAGAAAGAGTAATAAAGACAAATAAGATAATTATTTACCCAAATTTTGATTAATCCATGAGTGATGACAGTTGTAGTGGTGGTGGATTAAATCAAATAATAAATGTTTCCAAACTAAAAATTATAGGGAGCACCTCCTAACACCATGCAGTCTAAAAACAAACAAGAATAAACTGGACAGGCTCACTGAGCACTTTTGTATAACATCATTTATTGTCATGCATCTATATGATTGTTGTATACTTTATAAATTTTTATTTGACAATAATATGTGTTCATTCATTTTCCAACCCGATTATTTTAGTTCAGGGTTACAGGTGGCCAAAGTCTAACTCAGTAGCTCAAGGCACAACGTGGAAACCAACCCAGGACAGGAGGCCATTTCATCACAATGCACATTCAAACCTACAATCTACAGCCCACAATCACATGGACTGGGACAATGTAGACATTCGTTGAGATGTGGGAAGAAATCAGAATACCTGAAAAAAAAAACAACATACACACAGAGATATGGGGAGAACATGCAAAGACCACACAGACAGTGGCCCCTGCTGGGAACCAAAAAATTGTTTTCTCATCAACGTTATTTTTAAAATGGCATTAAATGAAATGATGTTACTCAAGGATCTGCTGTACACACATAGATATATAGGACACAACACAGAGCCTAGAAAGAGACTCACACAAATATAGTAAATTGATTTTTCACAAAGGCCAAAAGCAATTCAATGAAGAAATGATAATCTGTTCAACAAATGACCCTAGAAAAATTGGACTTCTACATGTAGATAAATAAATCTAGAGAAATAACTTAGATGTTTCACAAATATTAACTCACTATGTATGATAGATGATGATATAAAATGAAAAATGTAAAATTTCTAGAAGAAAACATTGTAAAATGCAAAACTGTAAAACTTCTAGAAGAAAACATTGGAAACAATCTGATTGAGCTGGGATTTGGTGATGAGTTAGTAGAAAAAAGACCAAAATCATGATCCACAAAGGAAAAAAAAAAAACATTGTAAGCCGAACATTACTAAAATAACAAACGTCTGCTCTGTGAAAGATACTGTTAAGAAAATGAAAATACAAGAGGACACCAACAAATGGAAAAACATTTCGTGCTCATGGATAGGAAGAGTCAATATCATGAATATGGCCATGCTGCGTAAAATAAATTATAGATTCGATACTACTCCCATTAAATTGCCATTGACATTCTTCACAGCATTAGAACAAACTATTTTAAAATTCACATGGAACCAAAAACAGAGCCTCAATAGCCAAGACAATCCTAAGGAAAAAAAAAAAAAAAACTGGTACCAAAACAGACAAATAAATCAATGGAACAGAACAGAGAACTCAGAAATAAGACTGCACACCTACAATCATCTGATCTTCAACAAACCTGACAAAAAACAAGTAATGGGAAATGGATTCCCTATTTAATAAATGGTGCTGGGAGAACTTGCTAGCCATATGCAGAAGATTGAAACTGGAATCCTTCCTTATACCTTATACAAAAATTAAGTCAAGACTGATTAAAGACTTAAAAGTAAAACTCAAAACTATGAAAATCCTAGAAGAAAATATAGGCAATACCATTCAGGACATGGGCACTGGCAAAGATTTCATGACAAACATACCAAAAGTAATTGCAACAAAAGCAAAAATTGACAAATGGGGTCTAATTAAACTAAAGAGCTTCTGCACAGCAAATAAACTATCAACAGAGCAAACAGACAACCTACAGAATGGGAGAAAAATTTTGCAATCTATCCATCTGACAATGGTCTAATATCCAGAGTCTACAAGGAACTTAAACAAACTTATAATTTTTAAAAAGCCCATTAAAAAGTGGACAAAAGACATGAGTAGACATTTCTCAAGAGAAGACATTCATGCAGCCCACAAACATGAAAAAAATCTCAACATCACTGATCATCAGAGAAATGCAAATCAAAACCACAATGAGATACCATCTCATTCCAGTCAGAATGGCATTTATAAAAATTCAAGAAACAACAGATGCTGGTGAGCTTGCAGAGAAAAAAGAATGCTTTTACACTGTTGGTGGGAGTGTAAATTAGTTCAATCATGTGGAAGACATTGTGGTGATTCCTCAAAGACTTAGAGGCAGAAATACCATTTGACCCAGCAATCCCATTACTGGGTACATCTCCAAAAGAATATAAATCATTCTATTATAAAAATACATGCATGTGCATGTTCATTGCAGCTCTATTCACAATAGAAAAGACATGGAATCAACCCAAATGCCCATCAGTGATAGACTGGATAAAGAAAATATGGTACATAGGGCTGGGCTTGGTGGCTCATGCCTGTAATCCCAGCAATTCGGTAGGCCAAGGCAGGTGGATCACCTGAGGACAGGAGTTCAAGACCAGCCTGTCCAACATGCCAAAAATTCTGTGTCTCCTAAAAATACAAAAAATTAGGTGGGCATGGTGGGGGTTGACTGTAATCCCAGCTACTTGGGAGGCTGAGGCAGGAGAATCACTTGAACCCGGGAGGTGGAGGTTTCAGTAAGCCAAGATTGTGCCACTGCACTCCAGCCTTGGCAACAAGAGCGAAACTCTGCCTCAAAAAAAAAAAAAAAGAAAGAAAGAAAGAAAGAAAACGTGGTACATATACTCCACGGAATACTATGCAGCCATAAAAAGGAACAAGATCATGACCTTTGCAGGGACATGGATGGAGCTGGAAGCCATTATCCTCACCAAACTAAGGCAGGAACAGAAAACCAAACACTGCACTTTGTGACTTATAAGTGGGAGCTGAATGACAACAACACATGGACACATGGTGAGGAACACCACACACCGGGGCCTGTCAGAGTGGGCTGAGGGAGGGAGAGCCCCAGGAATAATAGCTAATAAATGCTGGGCTTAGTTTCTGGGTGATGGGTTGATCTGTGAAGCAAAGCACCATGGCACACCTTTACCTATATAACAAACCTGTGTATCCTGCACGTGCACCCCAGAACTTAAAAGTTGAAGAAAAATAAAATGAAAATACAAGCTACTGTCTGAGAGAAAATATCTGCAGTATACATATCTAATCACAGACTGTCATCCAATATATACGAAGAACTCTTAAAATGCAACGATATGAAAACAAATTAACCCAGTTTTAAAACTGCACAGGCCGGGCGCGGTGGCTCAAGCCTGTAATCCCAGCACTTTGGGAGGCCGAGACGGGCGGATCACGAGGCCAGGAGATCGAGAGACGATCCCGGCTAACACGGTGAAACCCCGTCTCTACTAAAAAATACAAAAAAACTAGCCGGGCGAGGTGGCGGGCGCCTGTAGTCCCAGCTACTCGGGAGGCTGAGGCAGGAGAATGGCGTAAACCCGGGAGGCGGAGCTTGCAGTGAGCTGAGATCCGGCCACTGCACTCCAGCCTGGGTGACAGAGCAAGACTCCGTCTCAAAAAAAAAAAAAAAAAAAAAAAAACTGCACAAAGTATCTGACGCCACACCTCACCAAAGTTAAAGAGATGGCAAATTAAAGAGATGGCAAATAAGCATATGAAAAGAAGCACAACATCATTTGTTATTAGTGAATTGCAAACTAAATGAACAATGATATAACATCACATATTCATAAGAATGACTAAAATACAAACCAAAAACAAAACAACCTGACAGTACTAATTGCTGCTGATGACATGGCACAATAGCAACTCTCATTAATTGCTGCTGGGTATGAAATGGTACAGCTACATTGGAAGATAACTTGGGCGTTTTTACAAAGTTAGAAGGATGAAAACATGATTATTTTTAATAGATGCATAACAACCATTTGACAATGTTCATCACAATTCCTGATCAAAAGATCTAGAGACATTAGGAACAGAAAAGATTTCTCCTCACCTAAAAAATGTCTTCTAAGAAAACCATATAGCTATCATTAGAGTCAATAATAAAAGAATAAGTATTTTATTCCTAGGATGAGGAAAAAGGAAATTATGCTCACTCCCACACCATCTCTATTTTTTTTTTGAGACAGAGTCTCACTCTGTCGCCCAGGCTGGAGTGCAGCGGCGCGGTCTCGGCTCACTGCAACCTCCACCTCTCGGGTTCATGCCATTCTCCCGCCACAGCCTCCTGAGTAGCTGAGACTACAGGTGCCCACCACCACACCTGGCTACTTTTTTGTATTTTTAGTAGAGACGGGGTTTCACCGTGTTAGCCAGGATGGTCTCGACCTCCTGACCTCATGATCTGCCCGCCTCTGCCTCCCAAAGTGCTGAGATTACAGGTGTGAGCCACCATACCCTACCCACACCATCTCTATTTAACATTGTGCTGTAGGTTCCAGCCAGTGTAATAAGAAAAAATAAAGGAATGAAGTTTTAAAAAAATAAATTAAACTTCTTTTATTTATAGATGACAAAAATACTATATGCAGAAAATCCTAAAATCACACCCACAAAACTTCAAGAATTAATAAGCTGGTTTAGCTATGTCAAAAGAGAAATGATCAATAAAGAAAATCAATTGTTCATATAAACATAAACATATACACACATATAATTGTGTGTATATATATATATAAGCTTTGAACAACTAAAAAATAAAATTAGGAACACAGTTTCATTTACAGCAGCATCCAAAAAATAAAATACTTAGGAATAAATTTAGCAAAAGAAGTGCAATATCTGTATACTGAAAACCACCATACATGCTGAGATAAATTTTAAAAGACTTAAACAAAAAGAGAAGCATTTTATGTTCATGGATTAGAAGACTCAGCATTGGTAAGATTGCAATTGTCCCCAACATTGTTCTCTAGAGTCATTACAATCACTATCAAAATCCCATGTGTAATCTTTATTTTTTTAAGTTTTATTTAAGTTCAGGGGTCCATGTGCAGGATATGCAGGTTTGTTACACAGGGAAATGTGTGTCATGGGGGGTGGTTGTATGGACTATTTTATCATTCAGTATTAAGCCTAGTACCTGTTAGTTATTTTTCCTGATCCTCTCCCTCCTCCCACCCTCTACCCTCTGATAGGTCCCAGTGTGTGTTGTTCTCCTCTGTGTGTTCATGTGTTCTCATCATTTAGCTCCCACTGATAAGTGAGAAAATGCGGTGTTTGGTTTTCTGCTCCTGCATTAGTTTTCTGAGAATAATGGCTTCCAGCTCCATCCATGTCCCGGCAAAGGACATGATCTTGTTCCTTTTTATGGCTGCATAATATTCCATAGAGTGTATGTACCACATTTTATTTATCCAGTCTGTCATTGATGGGTATTTGGGTTGAGTCCATATCTTTGCTATTGTGAATAGTGCTGCAATGAACATACACGTGCATGTATTTTTATAATTAATAGAATGATTTATTTCCTTTGGATATACATCCAGTAATGGGATTCTTGGCTCAAATGATATTTCTGCCTCTAGGTCTTTGAGGAATCACCACACTGTCTTCCACAATGGTTGTACTAATTTATACTCTCACCAACAGTATATAAGTGCCCCTTTTTCTCCACGACTTCACCAGCATCTGTTATTTTTTTACTTTTTAATAATAGACATTCTGACTTGTATGAGATGATATCTCATTGTGGTTGTGATTTGTATTTCTGTAATGATGAATAATGTTGAGCTTTTTAAAAAATATGCGTGTTCACCTTATGTATGTCTTCTTTTGAAAAGTATCTGTTCATGTCCTTTGCCCACTTTTTAATGGAGCTGGTTTTTTCCCTGTTAATTTGTTTAAATTTCTTCTCAACTCTGGATATTAGACCTTTATCAGATGGATAGTTTACACAATTTTTCTCTCATTCTGTAACTTGTCTGTTTACTCAGTTTCTTTTGCTGTGCAAAAACTCTTTAGTTTAATTAGTCCCATTTGTCAATTTTTGCTTTTGTTCCAATTGCTTTTAGCACCTTCATCATGAAGTCTTTGTCCCTGCCTATGTGCTAGGATAACTGGCTGGCCATATGCAGAAAATTGAAACGGGACTCTTTGCTTACCGTACAATTGAGAGTGCAAAAATAAATACTTAAATTTATGTTCAATTGATTTTTAATAAAAAGGAAGGCAATTTAATGAGAGAAAAGATTGTATTTTCAACAAATGGTGCTGGAACAACTGTACCTAAAAATGACAACAAGTAAATTGTATTTCATCAAAATTTAAAACTTTTCACTTCAAAATATATCATTAAGAAAGTAAAAATACAATCTACAGATATAGAAGAAAATACTTGCAAATAGTGTATATCCTAAAAAATCTGTAAAGAACTCTTACAACTCAATAATAAGACAAAAATCCAATAATAAATGGGCAAAAGATTTGAATAGGCATTTCACCAAAGAAGATACATAAAATATGCTTAAGAAACATGTTTAAGTTATTGAGCAAATGCAATTTAAAACCACAATAAGGTATCACTTTATACCCACCAGAGTAGCTAAAATACAAAATAGCACAATAACTGTTTTTGCAGTTTTGGAGAAATTGGAACCTTCATATACTGTTGTTAAAAACTGTATTTTTATAGCCACTTTGTAAAACAGTTAAGAGTCTTACAAAATAAAACATCGACTTGCTACAGTACCTCGTAAAACAGTTGATGTCCACATGATTACTTGTGAAAGTTTATGACAGTATTATTAATAATAGCCAAACAGTGGAAACAACCTAAATGTCCACCAAATGGTGAATAGATAAAAATAAACAATAATTTTATACAATGGAATTCTATTATTCAATTCAAAGCTATAAAGTACTGGTATATTCTAAAGCCTGGTTGAGCCTTTAAAAACATTGTGTTAACTAAAAGAAGCCAAACCTAGACACCCCATATTATATGATTCCATTTTAATGAATTGCCAGAAAAGGCACCTCTATAGAGGCAGAAACCGTAAGCGTTTTCCTGGGCTTCGGATGGGGACAAATGAATTGGAGGGAATTTTAGGGAGTGATGAAAATGTTTTAAGTCTAGATTTTGGTGATGCTTGCATAGGTCTATAAATATACTATAAGTCATTGAATTGTACACTTTCAATGGGTGAAGTTTCTGGTGTGTACATTATGTACCTTATTAGAGCTGTAAAATATGAATCTGCTAATAGTCATAAAATCAGTCTAATTTTTGTCCACCACTAGTCTAGATGAGTAAAAGTAGAATCATGTACTTTAGTGCCATTAAGCATTAACCAGGTTGTAATATTATTTTTAAAAGTATTTTTCTGATCCTTACACTCAACACGGGATAATATTGGCTTTATAAGGCTTTTATGATCTGTCTTGTATGTTATGAAGACAATTTTGCTCCACAGGCGATAAAGACAGTTATAATTAAATAAGAAATCAAAAATATATAATTAATAAAGCCAATTGTGAGTACAAATTGTTTCAGAAATAATCACAAATTTAGTGATCATGTAATTGCAGTATATTCCCTTGAGAAATAGTAGAATAACATTTCTAGCAATAAATAATAGCTATAGTAAATAACAAGTGCATTTATGGTATATTAATAGACTATAGTCCACATATAGGAATATTTGAAATGGGGAGATATTGGTCAAAGAGTACAAAGTTTCAGTTTTGCAAGATGAATAACTTCCGGAGAGCGTGGTGACAATAGTTAACAATACTTTCTTGTGTAGTTGAAATTTGCTAAGAAAGTAGATCTTAAATGTTCTCACCACACAGAAACACACACACACACACACACACACACGCACGCACAAAGGAAAATATTACCATGTGAGAAGATTGATATGTTAATTAGCTTCACTGCGATAATTATTTCACAATGTGTATGTACATTACATCAAGTTATATGCCTTAAATATACACAATTTTGTCAATTATATCTCAATAAAGATAAAAGAGGAAATACAACCTAGCACTGTTGTTTATCAATGACTTTTAAAGAGATCTGACTATTGGAAAATGTATTTTTTAAAGCATATATTTATTAAGCAGAACAATCAAAACATAGACTCATAAAGTCAAGTCTAAAAGCAATTATTTAACTTTTATCTGTGCGTCAGTGCACTTCAATTGCTATTTTAATAATATAAAAAGTGTTTATATATGTAAATTCCAAAGACATATTTTGCATTAAATTTACATTAGAATTAGGGCACTGCTTAAGACGAATATGTAATATTCAGTATATTCTGAAGCTAAAGAATTTCAGGTATTAACAAAATTATGTTTCACCTCTAGATATGAGTAATGTGCTTTCAAATAGACAAGTAAAATTTGAGCTATATGCTAGTTAGAGAAACACTATAATAATAAGCTGTTGCAAACCGTGATAAATTTAAAAATGCCATAAATAAAAGTATAATCTTTAATACATTCAAAGTAAAATATTTGTGTTATCTAAATAAAATATAGTAATAATTTCTGCTTAAGGAATTGGAGAACTGGAATGAGTGGCAGCTCCCACTTTACAATGAAGGAGATGAAACAAATCTTCAAATTCATAATTTTTCATGAACTCGTGGGAGGTTTGAGGTTTCAGGGCAAACAACTGTCCCCACATTCAAAGAGCAACATGAGCACTGGCTTCCTTAGAGAAGACACAAACAGAAGACAGTAAACAGAATCCATCCATGATCAGTGAATTGGTGGAAACTGGACCGACACTGGAAAACTGTGAATCCACGAAGTCCACAAAAACTGGAAGAGTCTGGAATTTCTTGATGGTTTTCTTTCTATGCACCTCACCGGGTGCTCACAGAAAAGACTGAAGAGTGTCCTTCAAAAGTTCCCCTTATGTTGCAGACCAGAGGAAGGAGAACAGCAGCCACTTTAAGAGGTCATAAAATTCCACACAAACCCTTCCCCCTATTATCCCTATAGAACAAAAGTATTAATCTCTGCATATTGGAGGGGGGTACCCATACTTAGTGCACTGGTTAAAATCCATTTTGACTCGGAGCAAGGAATAGATAAAATCTATTCTGGGGGCAGGGCAGGAATGAGTGCTGGAACAAAAACTGTTGCTGGAGGAATAATAAGAGGACTGAGCTATACCCCTAAGACCTAAGTCTACTGGGCCTGCTTGTGATATGCTTAGAAGGATATACTATTCTTTGTTTTCTGTTTTCATGAACATATATATATAATATATATATGTTTCCTAAACATATATATAATATACACATATTTATGAAAAAATATATATTATATATTATATTTGCTCTGTCGCCCAGGCTGGAGTGCAGTGGCGCAATCTCGGCTCACTGCAAGCTCCGCCTCCCAGGTTCACACCATTCTCCTGCGTCAGCCTCCCAAGTAGCTGGGACTACAGGAGCCTGCTACCACGCCCGGCTAATTGTGTGTGTGTGTGTGTGTGTGTGTGTGTGTGTGTGTGTGTGTGTGTGTGTGTGTGTGTGTGTGTTTAGTACAGACGGGGTTTCACTGTGTTAGCCAGGGTGGTCTCGATCTCCTGACCTCATGATCTGCCCGCCTCAGCCTCCCAAAGTGGTGGGATCACAGGCGTGAGCCACTGTACCCGGACTACATTCATTTTTTATGTACTTTAAGTTCTGGGATACATGTGCAGAACGTGCAGGTTTGTTACATAGGTATACATGTGCCATGGTGGTTGATGGTTTTCTGCATCCATCAACCTGTCATCTACATTAGGTATTTCTCCTAATGCTATCCCTCCCCTTGCCATTAACCCCCTGACAGGCCCTGGTGTGTGATGTTCCCCTCCCTGTGCCCATATGGTGCCCATTGTTCAGCTCCCCCTTATGAGTGAGAACATGCAGTGTTTGGTTTTCTGTTCCTGTGTTAGTTTGCTGAGAATGATGGTTTCCAGTTTCATCCATGTCCCTGCAAAGGACATAAACTGATTGTTTTTTATGGCTGCATAGTATTCCATGGTGTATATGTGCCGCATTTTCTTTATCCAGTCTGTCATTGATGTGCATTTGAGTTGGTTCCAAGTCTTTGCTATTGTGAATAGTGCTCCAATAAACATACATGTGCATGTCTTTATAGTAGAATGATTTGTAATCCTTTGGGTATATACCCAGTAATGGGATTGCTGGGTCAAATGGTATTTCTGGTTCTAGATCCTTGAGGAATTGCCACACTGTCTTCCACAAAGGTTGAACTAATTTACACTCCCATCAACGTTGTAAAAGTGTTCCTATTTCTCCACATCCTCTCCAGCATCTGTTGTTTCCTGACTTTTTAATGATCACCATTCTAACTGGCGTGGGATGGTATCTCATTGTGGTTTTGATTTGTGTTTCTCCAATGACCAGTGATCATGAGCTTTTTTTCATATGTTTGTTGGCCACATAAAGGTCTTCTTTTGAGAGCTGTCTGTTCACATCCTTCGCCCACTTTTTGATGAAAGATACAATATCATCAATATATAGTCCATGATATTTTTTCAAAAATTGCATAAATTAACTGTATTCATGAGAAAGCATCGGATGAAGTGAAATTGAGGGATATTCTACAAAATGCCTGACTAATACTCTTCAAAAATGCCTATATACTGAAAGATAAAGAAAGACTGAGGAACTGTTATAGATTGGAGGGAACTAAGGAGACATGAAAACTAAATGCAATGTGCTATTATGGATTGCATCCTGGAACGTTAGTGGAAAAACTCATAGAATCTGAATATAGTCTACAGTTTAGTTAAATGTACAAATTTTGGTTTCATAATTTTCATAATTGTACTATGCTTATGTGAGATGTTAACATTAGAGGCAGCTGGATGAAGGGTATACAGAAACTCATTGTAGTATATTTACAACTCTCCTATAGTCTAAAATTATCTCAAGTGGACATAATATATTATGGTTTCAGCTATGTAATTCAAGGATATGATTTTATGTTGTCTAGCATTTATATGTGCTTTGTGGTAAGTTGTTTTTGGGGGTTCCTTTTTCTTATATATTTCCAGAAATAGAAATACTCATCCACTCTTAGGCATCCACTAAAACTGTGCTGACAATATACCGAGGATGCAAGTGATTTACTTGCTGTCAAATCCACTAACAACTTTTCAATCCCTTCTTAGTATCACTTAATACTCCTCAGCATTTCTCCCATCTTCCCTGAAACACTCTTTTCTTTAGGGTTTATGAGACTATGCTTTCCTGCTTTTCTAAATACTTACCTCTAGTCATGCATTCTTGGAATTATCTGAAGATACGTTTCTTTGCTGCATCTATCACAGAAACTTAGAAGTCTCCTTTTTGTTTGTCTTCTACTTCTCATAAATCACTAAGTCGTGCTGGCAGTATTTATTTTCTTATACGTTTTGTGGATATATGTTGATGGGGTACATGGGATATTTTAATAAAGGCATACAATGTGTAATAATCACATGAGAGTAAATGGGGTATCCATCACCTCAAGCATTTATTCTTTCTTTGTTTTACAAACAATTCAACTATATTATTTTAGTTATTGTAAAATGTAAAATAAATAATTGTTGACTGTAGTCACCCTGTTGTGCTATGAAATACTAGATCTTATTTATTCTACCTAACTAGTTGACATTATTTCTTAAATGCTTTTTGTATCTGTTCATTTATCTTCATCACCACTGACCCTATCTTTGTCCAGGAAAGCATCATTTCAATTACTGCAACACTCTTAACTGGTATCTGGGTCTCTAGCTCATTCTTCACTAGAGTAATTGTCCCCAAACAAATCTGATCATAAGTCCCTGCTTTAAATCATTCAGTAGCTTCCTGTTGCCCTCAGTATGGTTTTCAAGGCCCTTCATAATCTGACCCCTACTCACTACTGCAGTCCCATCATTCTCACCCTTAGACTTCCTTTTTGAGATACACCTAGAATACCATTCTCTCTCCTGCATCTGGACCTTTGCAGATAGTAGTCACCAGTGTCTTTGGAACACTTTTCCGTACTCTTCCCTCTTTGATACTGGCTTATGTCTCCTTTGCATCTCTGCTTTGATATTATGGCCTCCTGAGGATTTCTGTGACTTTTTTTTTTTTTTTTTTTTTTTTTTTTTTTGAGATGGAGTCTCACTCTGTCACCAGGCTGCAGTGCAGTGGCGCCATCTCTGCAACCTCCGCCTCCTGGGTTCAAGTGATTTTCCTGCCTTAGCCTCCCAAGCAGCTGGGACTACAGGCATGCACCACCACACCCAGCTAATTTCTGTATTTTTTAGTAGAGATGGGGTTTCACCGTGTTGGCCAGGATGGTCTCGATCTCTTGACCTTGTGATCACTGCCTCAGCCTCCCAAAGTGCTGCGATTACAAGCGTGAGCCACCGCGCCCGACTTCGTGACTCTTATAATTGGATTAAATACCTCATTACATAAACTTCCACTGTGACCTCTACCTGCCTCTATTAAAGTATATATTATACCGTTACTAGTTACTTGTTTGCTTATATCTGTCAATATACAGTAACTTCCTGAAGAGCAGCAGCCTTGTCTTACTCCTTGAACCGCACAATACAGGGCACAGAGTTAGCAATCAGTGCTTACTTGCTAAGTGAATAAATAATATCGAGAGAGACTATTCCTCATTATCCATGAAGGACACTGCAAATGAGGGTTGAAGCTTTGTTTAGGCATGTTCATCAGTCCTCCCTTCATTATTTAGGAACTAGTTTTTCACTGCATTATTCTGAATCCTTATTTCTTTCTTACATTTTCTCTGCCATGCAGCTTTCTTAATGTTTTCACCATATCTGAAGAGTCAGTGAATAGAGACCAAGTCAGTGACATTTATGGGGCCTGTCCTAAAAGCACTCGTATTATGAACACTGTTCACATTCCACTCCCTTCCATATTGCCTACGCCCATCTAGCATCTTTCTATGAATTGAAATGGATATTTGTTTTGTTTGTCTTGAGCATGTTGGAAAATGGTATGTCTGTGTGGAAATATGGTAGAGCATCTACAGTGAGAGCACATCTTTTTATTGCTTGTCCTTTAGAGCCATTTATGGCTGTTTGCCTTTGGCCCTCATTTTCCCCCTGTTAAGTGGAGATGTTGCACTGCAGCCAATAAATTAGTAATTTTTTCAATCTCTCAATCTGGGGACAGTCTTTGCAATTGGGTTACACACACGCTCATGCCAATAGGATGAGGTCATGTTGCTTAGCGATATTAATTTTATTATGCCTTTTTCTTCTTTAGCCAGAAAACACATGTAATTTAGTTTTTGGCCTATGCTACCCTGTTTGGTTGTTGTTTTTTTTAATGCCCTGTTACATCTTACCAATTAGGCTATAAAATTTTCAAGGATAATGAAAAGGTCTTATGCTTTTCAGATAATGATCACTTGATAAATGTTTGATGATTAAGATCATGTACTCTATATCATATTACCCTATGCAATAATAATAAACACAAATGTTACCATTTATTATATACATGACATATTCTTAGGTACGTAAACGCATGGCTTCATTTCAGACACAAAGTCAGTCTGTGGGGTATTATCCATACTTTACAGATAAGGAAACTGAAGCTTAGAGAGTATCTTAGACTGTTCAGCCGGCTGTAACAGAAGTATCATAGACTGGGTACCTTACACACAACAAATATTTATTTCTTATAGTTCTTGAGGTTGAGATATTCCACATCAAAGCACTCATAGATTTGGTGTCTGCTGAAGGCCTGCTTTCTGGTTCATAGACGGCTATCTTCTTGCTGTGTGCTCACATGGTAGAACGGACAAACAAGCTCCCTGGGGTTCTTTTTATAAAGGCACTAAACCCATTCATAACAGCTTCATCCTCTTGACCTAATCAACCCCCAAAGGTCCCATTTGCAAATACTACCAAACTAGGAATTAAGTTTCAACAGATGAATTTTGGGAAAATGCAAATATTCAGTCTATAGCAAAGAGGTAAGTTACTCAGGCCCAAGGTCACATAGGTATTCATGATTGAAATCTAAATCTGTCTGATTTCTAAACACATGTCCATTATACTGCCAGGTGGTTTAAAATATTATTTTTCTTAGTAGACCCTTTTTAAAACAAAATGTTATCCAAGTACAGTTTATAAAGATAAATGCAGAACTTCTTTGTTAGGTAGGAAGTCAAACGTACGTACTCTTGATTGTCCCTTTTCTCACTTGTCACAGTGGCAGGCATGGATTGACTAGGGCTGTAAAGTGTAAAGTCCCTTACTCTTATTTGCTACCTTCTTCACTCTGACCATTTCGTATCTGCATATGGAAGAGATTGCACTGAAATGACGAAATCACATCTTTTTTTGTCACACTTCCTTATCCAGAAATAATTTTGTTTTTTTGAGATGGAGTCTCTGTTGCCCAGGCTGGAGTGCAATGGCGAGATCTCAGCTCACTGAACCTCCGCCTCCCAGGTTCAAGCAATTATCCTGCCTCAGCCTCCCGAGTAACTGAGATTACAGGCACCTGCCACCACGCCTGGCTAATTTTTGTGTTTTTAGTAGAGATGAGGTTTCACCATGTTGGCCAAGCTGGTCCCGAACTCCTGACCTCAGGTGATACACCCGCCTCAGCCTCTCAAACTGCTAGGATTACAGGCGGCGGCCCCCACGCCCAGCCCACAGAGAATATTTTATGAAATAGTTTCTATGCAACTGTTTCAACCAAGTGCTATAGGTAGCTCATGATAATTTGAATAGCAATGCAGTTTTGTTTCCCTCAGGAGGCGTTTCAAGCAAAAAAAACATATTTGTGTTTCTCAGTAATAAGGAATATCTGGAGAAACTATTGAAAAATGGTAATTTCCTGAAAATGAAATTTAGGTGATTGCAAGAATGTGAGACAGTATGAGGAAAAGCCTATATGTGAAGATAAGCTGGTTTACAAAGGAAAACCATCAGATTGACTTGTCTTCCCATTTTCATCCTACAAGAATGAAAAAAATAGAATGCAGTTTATGATGTGTGTCTGACACTGGATCTTCTTGGGTAGGTTTCACTTACTGTGAGGTTAATCTGAAGCAAAGATAGAAATCACAAGGCAGATATTAAAGCTCTAGGTCTAGAATTCTGAAATCACAACAGAACAGGGAATAATAATTCAAGAATGGAGTATATCCTTGACAGATAGCTAGGAAACAATACCAGGGTCTCAAGGGTCCAAAGTTCAGCCCAGTTTCGAATCTTATTTATCTTAGAGATCTGTCATGGCATTTAAAGCCAAATGGTATTATTTATGCACAAATGTACATGAAAAGATCACTTATTGTGTTGCACTAGTGTACCTTGCAGATTCTCTTCACTCCTTTTGATTCTTTTCATGAGACACAAATAATTGCAGAAAACCAATCACTGTGACTTGGGCAAAAAGATTCTGAGGAAATAGTCACTAAAATGAATACAAGTCATGAAAGTTATAGAAAAGAAGAATGCTACTTCTTTTCTTCTTTTTTTTTTTTTTTTTTTTTGAGATGGAGTCTCACTCTGTTGCCCAGGCTGGAGTGCAGTGGCATTATCTTGGCTCACTGCAACCTCCACCTCCCAGGTTCGAGTGATCCTCCTGCCTCAGCCCCCCTAGTAGCTGGGAATGCAGGCACACGCCACTATGCTCGGTTAATTTTTTTTATTTTTAGTGGAGATGGGCTTCACCACGTTGGCCAGACTGGTCTCAAACTCCTGACCTCAGGTGATCCACCCGCCTCGGCCTCCCAAGGTGCTGGGATTACAGGTGTGAGCCACCGCGCCCAGCAGAAGAATGCTACATTTAACCCTTATGGACTTGAAGACTCATGATCTATATGATTATAAACAAGTCTCTAATCATGCTGAGCCTCATTCTTCTCTTTTTAAAATGCAGTATTTTGAGGATGGGCACACGAGGGTGATCATAAACAAAAAATTACTCTTAATGCTTCTACTTGGAGCTATTATATGTAACTTTCACTCTTATTCCATAGGTTGTTATGGACTTGTTAGTCTCATGGTCAAGCCCAAAATCAATGGGGTGGAGGAGTATATTCTGCTCATAGGGTAGACCTTGTCATGGATTGAAGGTGATAATTGTGAACAATCAGTGTCTATCACACAATTCTTAAAAGGTAACCGTTGTAAAAACATATGTGTATTGCTTTCATACTATGAGTATTAAAGTTGAATTTTGATAGATAATACAACTCCCACCTTTCTTTCACAAATAATATATATTCACATTGCATTCTGGGATGTGGTTCTATAATTTTAGCAATAACATTTTTTCCTTCAAGTTTGCTTATGTACAAACTTGATTTAAATGAAATCTGGAATACATTAAATGCAAATCAAGTTCATATTTATACATAACTATTTTATTCTGCTCATTTAATTGTAATTAATTTATTTGAAAAAACATTAATTAATTACCTACCTTATTATTCCTACATCAAACCACCCCATGTATTGTGGAACTTACAGCAAGACAAGTAGTAGATAATTCATTCTGATTAACAATGCCACACTTGAATATATTTTGAGAATTCTAAATAATGAGTTCACAGAAGAGACTGATTTGAAATATTCCTTCCGTATTCAGTGTAAAAACAATACACTCTGAAAGAATACAATCTTAACATGAATTCTAAATGATGAAGGGTGAAACTGTTGAATAAGATTAATGATGTATTTTCCAATCCCTTCTTGAAAACACTTTTCTAAATATGGGTTATTGTCATGATTTGCCTTAATTGTAAAGACTATACTAGATGCACGAAGAGTTCATATACAATGAAGACATGCCTTAAAAGCACTTCAAGGTCAATATTAGCCCACCTTCTTTTTTTTTTTCTTTTTTTTTTTAGACGGAGTCACACTCGGTAGCCAGGCTGGAGTGCAGTGGCACGATGTCGGTTCCCTGCAACCTCTGCCTCCTGGGTTCAAGTGATTCTCCTGCCTCAGCCTCTAAAGTAGCTGGGACTACAGGCACGCACCACCACACCCAGCTAATTTTTGTATTTTTAGTAGACACAGGGTTACCATGTTGGCCAGGATGGTCTCGATCTCTTGACCTTGTAATCCATCCGCTTTGGCCTCCCAAAGTGCTGGGATTACAGGCGTTAGCCACCGCGCCCGGCCAGCCCACCTAGTAGATTCTTTCACAGATAACTAACACATATCCCAGGGAATAAAGACCATGCAGGAAATAGATACATTGATCATCCCATCCCTATTTATGGGATGTGGAGTTATTGTCCAGAATATACCTTTACACACTGTAATCTCAAACTGAGCTTTTCCTGCTAACTAGCCATGTGACCTTGGGCCAGTCACTATCAATCTGTAACACAGTATTCTCATTGTAGCTTTGATATCCAAGCACCTCTGACATTTGACCGAACCTCGGTTTCCTTTTGAGATGAGAAAAATAATTCTAGTATCTCCATCATGATGTTGCTGTGATGGTTACAATAGAAAGCGTGTATGAAAACACTTTGTAAACTGTTAGGCATCACATAAATGCTAAAAGGAGCATCTATCCAGCTTACTTTAAAAAGTGGTGAGAAAAATGTGAGTCAATTCATGTCAATGAATGAGTGAATGAAGGGTTTCTAGCCTTTGCATCCTCATTTGTTTGTGCCTTTATCATTGAACTTGTAATAGTTTGCCATACACTGCAGATATTTATGTCTCTGTCTCACCTACTAGATTCTAAGTAATTGGAAGGCTTAAGCTATATTACTTCATTTATCTCTTTCTTTCATGCAATGCCTATGGCACATGGTGGTTCCTCAGCAGTTTCAATTATGATGTGCCAGACACTGTTCTCAGTACTTCATATATATTAATTCATTTAAACCTCAAATGTTCAAGTGAGAATGATGAAAGCTTAGGTGAATTCAGTGACAATGAGGATGGAAAATGAATTTAAGAGGATGAATAAGCAGGCCCTCTTAACAGTTTTTTAAAAATCTTCTATCAAATTCAAGGAAATAGTTTGGGTAACACTTTATCTAAGAGAGCTTTGATATTTTATTATCTTTAATAATTTTACCCTTTGTTCACCACTATATGCTTCTGTTTTATCAAACAAAACACAGGACAGGTTCCCAAGTCCTCTGATTTTTAATTCAATGCTAATCAGCTTCCAGAGAATTCTGCTAGGAGAAATATGTCCCAGGTCCATTCTATGTTGTAGTGAGCTTTGGACAAATCACTTTCCCTTGTTTTCCTCCTTATGTATTCCTAAGCTGTAGGAAATAATAATGACTATTTCCTTAAGACAAAATACATAATTCATAACCATATTAGTGACTTTCTTGGAGCAAAGCTACTATATTTAAGTGTGACTATTAATAGTGTTTATATAAGCAGTAATCCTGCTTTCACACGTCCTAAGTAGAAGGAAATGTATTTTTATATTGCAAGTGAAAATCTAAATATTAAAGGATAATCAGATATAAAAAATAAAAATAAATTCACTATGTTATCCAGAGTTTCATTAGCTATGCAATATTTATTTTTAAAAGTACCAGCAGGACAACAGACTCTGTGGATTCTGTGAGCGGAAGGTGTTATTGTCATCCCAAAACTCTGAGATTAAGGATAAGCTATTGCTGTAAACATGAAGGGGAAGCTGCTTATACTATAATCCCTGAGTTGGCAGCAAGAGAAAGGATGACTCAATTTACTATACTTACCCCAGCTCCCCCATGGGATTCTTGGATACCTTGGAGGAAGAGCTATAGCAACAACCAACTTAAAAAATACATAAGGTTCAGCCTCAGGATCGCCTACCAGTTGAAACTCCTAGAAAAGTCATCATTTCATTACACACTCTTCCTGGAATTGACACAACTCCATGGTTCCAATCTAGTCATTGTCTATTTGTTCTGTTTTGTTTTGCTCTGGTTGAATGTACATTGCACCCAAATAATTGGTTTAAAATTGGCAAAATTCAAACAAACTTATTACCTAACATTAGGTAGACCACCAAAAAGTCCTGGCCATTTTACTGAAATCAATCCATGTGTTTTGCTGATTTTTTTTTTTCTTGATGATCTGCATAGAAAAATCTGCTTGAAGGACTTCTGGTAGTGAAGCTGCAATGGCAGTCTGCTGGTGGGGCAACTGTCATAAAGAAAATGTAAAGAACATGAAGAATTTCTCATATTTTCCTGTTATATTTAAACAGAACTGGGGTTAAATATTTTTTATTCATAATAGCCCTTCATGTTCTTATATCTATTTCTATTTCCTATGCATTATTTATAGAGCAGTGGATCACTTCTGAATTGTCTTATAAAATTTAAAGTAAATTTGAATCCATTCAAATTCTGAAAACTCTTGAAATAAAAGTTACAGTCGAGATACACGAAGTATGATTTAAATATAAGGTGAGGAGCTCGCACATAACTAAACATGTGGAGGCTCCTGAAAGGTGCTGCACCCAGGGAGGCATGGAAGCTCTGAACTCCTTTCCCATACCTTGCCCTGCACACTTCTTCATCTGTATTCTTTACAATATCTTTTTTTTTTAAGAGATGGAATCTTTCTCTGTTGCCCAGCCTGGAGTGCAGTGGTGCTATTATAGCTCACTGCAGACTTGAACTCTGAGGCTCAAGTGATCCCAGCCTCCCAAGTCGCTGGAATTATAAGCATGAGACACTGCACCCAGCTTGTAATATCTTTTATAATAAACTTGTAAACATAAAAAATAAATAAAAATAAAAATAAAGTGATTGATTTTATAATGTGAAGACTTGAACTCATCCATTCAAACAAGTGTCATTCTCTTCTAAGTGGTCCACATGACAGAACGTATCCTATTACCATAACTATTATATTATTATAATCATCATATCATCATTATTTCAGTGAAGAAAGCTACTGATCAAATAATTCTTTTTTCTTCTTTTTTCTTTTTTCTGTTTTTTGTTTGTTTGTTTGTTTGTTTGTTTGTTTGTTTTTTGAGTGAGAACCTTGCTCTGTCACCCAGGCTGGAGTGCAGTGGTGTAACCTCAGCTCACTGCAACCTTCACCTCCCGGGTTTAAGCGATTCTCCTGCCTCAGCCTCCCAAGTAGCTGGGATTACAGGTGCATGTCTCCACGCCCAGTTAATTTTTGTATTTTTAGTACAGACGGGATTTCACCATGTTGGATAGGCTGGTCTCAAATTCCTGACTTCAGGTGATCCACCTGCCTTGGCCTCCCAAAATGCTGGGATTACAGGTGTGAGCCACCGTGCCCAGGCCAGCTCAAATAAGTCTTGAATCTTCTTCATTCTTGGAGTTACCTCCATTCTTGGAGCCTGTTTGTCATTCATTTATCCATAAGATCCATAATTTAGCATCTTCTATGCACCAGTAACCATTTTTGTATTACTCTCATCATTTGTGGATGGATATAATTTTATTAAACTAAAAGTAAAAAGTAATTTGAAATTACTCTAGTAAAATTGACAAATATTTTACATCAAATATTTTGGTATAAAACATGGTGCAATAATTGGTGAAAACAGGTTTCTCAAGTGGCTTTCAGTTGCTTCAAACAAAATTCCAAATGATGAATTCCAAACCTGCTTTGAGCACTGACAATAGTATTAGAATAAGTGTTACTTTGCGAAGACACCTTCATTGGATGTAAAATGCCTAGAATATATTAAAAATAGAATATTTAATTTGCATAAATAGAATGTGCAAATTGTTTTATGTGTACATATAAGTGTTATTTTATATCTTCGACTATACTGTATAGTGTGCTCTTGCTTCATAAAATTAAATCAATATCTATCACTTCTGTCATCTATTCTATTCATGATAATGTAAACTAAATTTTAGTGAGTTAATCACAGCTGTAATGTAAGGTACAATCATCTGTTGCATTCTCCCCGTCCTGTAAAATCACTGGATAGGGGCTCCCTGTAAAACTAAGGCTAGGACCTTTGCAAACAAAACTAGGGTGATAAGGAAAACTTCAAAATTATGCTTTTGATTCCACAGATTTAAGATTGATGTTTCATTATGATATGATATAGTATTCTTAACTGGAGTATCTTATTTTATTGCCAGTATCTACTACTAGTTTATGACTGGAATATATGTGTTGGATACCTTCTCACCAGCACGGTTGTTAATCCTCTTTGAAACTTTAAATTATGTTCATGTTACTTTCTCCCATGAGCAGCTGAAAGATGTAATTTGGTTGTCTTTGATTATATTTTTTTCTTTACCACATATCAAATTATTTGTCACTATGTCAACACTAAAACGATTAATGCTGTTTGTTGAAACATCAGGAGTATTAATAGTCCTATTAAAATGAGATGGGTTATAAATATTATCAGAGCTGATCAATGCAGCATATTATTATGGAAAGAAAGGTAGCTGCCTAAAGAAAAGATGCATATTCTTCTCAAACGTTGGCTAAGGCAGAATGACTAAGGTTGATTTCACTCACTGTAGAAGCTGTGCATTTTCAATTGTAAAAATAAATTGATACTTAAAAAAAGCTCCAATAGAGCATACAACATAGCTATCTTGTGAGTAAATGACATATATTTTGTGCTTTCTGTTCCTGTCAATTGGAGTACTGTGGCTACAAAGCCCCGTAGACACCTAGTACAATATAAAAAGTCTGTCAAAACTAAAGAAAGGATGAAAGTCTATGTAGAAAGACAACACTCCATCACCGAATAGTTATTCTGATAATTGTCCATCAGATTAAATAAAAAGTTGTAATTGCATAAACTCTGTAACCAAATTGCCTGGATTTGAAACCTAGCTTTGCCATTAACTAGTTGTGTTACTTTAAGCAAATTTATTTCATCTCTCTGTGCCTCCGTTTTATCATCTATAAAATGGGAATAGCAATAATAGTAATAATTTCATCACAGGGTTGTTGTGAGGATTACATGAATTCATACATACAAGCACTTTGAACAGTATCTGACATATAGTGAGTGCTCTCATTACTAACCGTTGTTGAGACAGTTATTTTGTTTTTAGCTGAGTAAATAAGATGACGATATTTTCTTTCATGGCTACTATTTGAAAATTTTCTTCATTTTATGTCTTGCTGGTGGTAGTCTGGGTTATAAATGTGTGTTTTGAATAGAGACTATTTTTTAAAGTTAAATGATAAGTTTGGTTAGTTGACTTATAAGATCTGATCTCTGAGATGTGATGATACTTTAATTCTTGGAAATGCACATGTATATAAATATCTTGTGTATCTCAGGAGTAATTAACCTGTTATTAAAGATAATCACAATAATCAATAAAATGTCAACTCCGAAAATAGGATAATAAACTACCTACTATTACCAGTCACTTTAGCAATTATGTTAAGACAGAGCTTGGTTGGTATAATGCAAGTCAACATAAAGTGTGAAAGGACAGACATGTTCACGGTGCATAAACAACAAATTATTGAAGAATTTGAATAATTAAAAACTTGTAAATATTTAGGTCTCCTTCAAATAATCTGACATCCTATAACTAAAGGAAAGAAAAAATAATACAAAGCAAAACAAAAATAGATTTATTTTGGCATACAAAATAAAACCTTTTATTTCTAGGAAACAAAATTAAGACAACATTTATTTGAAGTATAATGTCTTGTAAATACTTGGTGTTTGAAAGCAGTCCAATATAGACTTGGAAGTGATCACATGTATTACTACAGTTCTAACCATTTCTCAAATATTACCTTTTCTGTTTATCCATCCCCCAAACCACAAATAAAAAGATCATTTAACCACTTGGAGTAAATAGACAGAAATAATTAACATTTGGGCTCAAGTTCACAACAGTAGCACTTACTAGTTATATGACATTAGCAATTAACTTAATTTCCCTTTAATATGTTTTTCAAATGAGGTTAATATACATCTTGCATTAGTTTTACAAGTATAAATTAAGATAACATTTGTAAAATACTTGTGCCAGGCACAATGTTAATACTCAATAGAAGATATTGATTTGCTGCAAGAGCAGAAAAGGCATATGATAGCATTTATTTTGATCGTTTTTTCATGAGAAGGTTAGATAAGTAGCAAACCAAGGTGTGGAGAGCTCAGCCTAGAAAAGAAAGAAAATGGCCCAAGAGAAGTCTGTGATATGCAGTGATCAATGCACTGGCTTATAACTTCTAGGAGCCGAAAGGTGATATCTAATGCATCTTTTATCCTCCACACTGCCCAATACACATTAACTGCTACCTTCTTAATAAATTTAATATATGAACATGTGTATGAACATATTGAGGAGAAAGGGAGATTTTATTTGGAAAGTATTGAGCTGACCACATATAAATTAGAAGAATGATTTGTAAGTATGAGATGTAAGGCGGGATAATATTGTTGAGTACATGACGTAGAATAGAAACAGTTAAAATATGGCAATGTAAACATTAATTCCCTGAAGGATTAGCAACATGAAAGTTACTTTACCTCATGTGTTCTATCAATCACCATTTTCTAACAATTTTGTTCCTAAATATATTTTAATCTATTACCTACTGCCTATTCCTACTCTTAGTATTATAGTTTTAGGCTCTCATCTCTCACCTAGGTTCCTGCAACAACCTCTTAGCTGCTTTTTCTGCCCTTAACCTTCCATTTTCCACACTCTAGGCATAACGCGTTTTTTTCTATAATGCTAATCTTAATATGTCACTTTCTTTCTGAAAACATTTCATTGACACCACATGAACTATATGATTAAGCTGAAATAATAGCATTATCAAAGTAAGATCATGTTGAGTTTTGTGTATGTCTAGAAAAAGGACAATGAGATTATGAAACTGTAGAGTATTAGAGATGGAGACAAGGAAGCAGATTTGTAAACTATTTGGGAGATATGATGTTCACAAATTTGTGATTAAGTGGTTGATGAGTGAGAAGAAAGTATAAAAGTTTGAAAACCTCTTTCTCATCAATGAATATAGGGGTAGGAATAGTAATAAAAGCTTCATATAGGTAGAAATATCTAGAAGGCTGACTAGAGCCTGGAAGAGAGCCCTGGCTGGAAATACAAATGGAGAAGTCAGCAGGTAGGTGGAGTTGAAGACAAGGAGATGATAGGATTTTCTACAGGCAGTAGAATCAAAAGAGCATTGGCCCAAGATTGAAACTCTGCTAAACACCTACACTTAATTGGAGGGTGGAAGGAAGAAGAGCACACCAAAAAGGACTGAGAGAAACAATTGGGTGTTATGAAGTCAATGTATGACACTACAAAGACCAAGGGAGTAGGGCATTTCAAGAAAGAGGGGATGATCATCAATGTGAAATACAACAACAAACTTGAATAAGGAAAAGCATGAAAAGTGTCTTTGGATTTGAAATAAAATACCTATTGATACCTGAGCCAAAACACTGTGGAGCGTAGAATCCAGATGAAGTAAAATAGGGTGTGAAATAGAGTGATGAAGTGAAAAAGCAAGTATACATTATACTTTCAAATGTTTCATGAGAGACTGAATGAAAGCTAGAGGGGAACATAATATGAAATGACATTTTGGGGGTTTCTTTGTTGGGGAGAAAAGAGAAAAGCTTTAGAAAAATTATAGACTTAAAAAAACTCAGGGGAAAATATTTTTATCTCTACATCTCTATATTTATCTACCTACCTATCTATTTATCTATTTAGACTGAAGGAGGAAAAAACAGGAAATCAG
Organism: Macaca thibetana thibetana; assembly: GCF_024542745.1. Taxonomy (NCBI): domain Eukaryota; kingdom Metazoa; phylum Chordata; class Mammalia; order Primates; family Cercopithecidae; genus Macaca; species Macaca thibetana. Next base: position 140,203,252 of record NC_065598.1, read on the forward strand.
TGATGGAACTAGGGCCCAAAGGCAACAGAAATGGACACAAGATGGAGCCAAAGCCATCAGTAGATGTGTAAGCCACAATGTGCATGATTAAATAAGAAGAAAATCTGCTGAGAATCACAAGGGTCAGTAAAATGTGAGGAAAATAAAAAAGTGTGATGAATAAAAACAAGTAAAATATTGACTGTCAATCCTCCACACACAGAAAATATAGCAAAAACAAGGTATTTGATATGATGCTGGCCTGCTGAGTTTTGCGGTACTCCAGCACTGTTTAGCTTCCCAGAATATGGGAAGAATATGTTTGCTAATAGTCGTAGGATTTGAAGTTTTGCCGGTTATATTATGTGAACTATCTGGGTGTAAGGGATTTACTATAATATGAATATGTGAGCCCCCCATTCATATCTTCAAATCCTAATCCCAAAGGTAATGAAATTAGGAGGTGGGGCTTATGCGAGGTGATTAGGTTATGAGACTGGGGCCCTTATGAATAGGTTCAGTGCCCGTATTGAAGCGGCCAGAGAGATCCCTCCCCATTTCCACGATATGAGGAGGCAAGGCAGGAAGAAGGTGCCATCTGTGAATCAGAAAGCCCTCACTGGACACTGAATCTGCAGGTGCTTTGGTCTTCTATTCTCAGCCTACAGAACTGTAAGCAATAAATTTATGTTGTTTACAAGCTACGCAGTTTACGCTATTTTGTTATAGCAGCCCAGGTGAACTGAGACAGAATTGAAGGTGCTAGTTAGAAAGCAAGTAGCTTCAGGCCAGGCGCGGTGGCTCACGCTTGTAATCCCAGCACTTCGGGAGGCCGAGGCGAGCAGATCACAACATCAGAAGATCGAGACCATCCTGGCTAACACGGTGAAACCCTGTCTCTCCTAAAAATACAAAAAACTAGCCGGGCGTGGTGGCGGGTGCCTGTAGTCCCAGCTACTCGGGAAGCTGAGGCAGGAGAATGATGTGAACCCGGGAGGCAGAGTTGCAGTGAGCCGAGATCATGCCACTGCACTCCAGCCTGGGCCACAGAGCAAGACTCTGTCTCAAAAAAAAAAAAAAGAAAAAGAAAAAGAAAAAAGAAAGCAAGTAGCTTCAATGATTAATCAAAAACAGACTGGAGATGTCTATGTGATTTAAAATGCCCAGAGGAAATACAGTAGTGAGGGAAATAAACTAACAGGTGGATGGTTGAGATCATTGAGTAGAATACTGAAATCTAAGATTTCTGAGATGGTTCCAGATGAAATGGGTGGCTAAAGTGATATGAAAATCACTGGAGTTAAGGATGTTCAGGTCGGGTGCAGTGGCTCACGCCTGTAATCCCATTCTGTGAGGCCGAGGTGAGAGGATTGCTTGAGCCCAGGAGTTCAAGACTAGCCTGGGTCATGTAGTGGGACCCTATCAAAAACAACAACAACAACTACAACTACAACAACTTAGCCAAGAATTGTGGCACACACTTGTAAGTGCCAGCTACTTGGGAGGCTGAAGCTGAAGGATCACTTGAGCCTGGAAGGTCGAGGCTGCAGTGAGCAAAGATTATGCCACTGCACTCTGCCTATGTGAAAGAGCAAGACATGTCCCCTCCCCCCCAAAAAAAAGGAAAGTTCAGGCCGGGCGCGGTGGCTCAAGCCTGTAATCCCAGCACTTTGGGAGGCCAAGATGGGCGGATCACGAGGTCAGGAGATGGAGACCATCCTGGCTAACACGGTGAAACCCCGTTTCTACTAAGAAATACAAAAAATAGCCGGGCGAGGTGGCAGCGCCTGTAGTCCCAGCTACTCGGGAGGCTGAGGCAGGAGAATGGTGTGAACCCGGGAGGCGGAGCTTGCAGTGAGCTGAGATCCGGCCACTGCACTCCAGCCTGGGCTACAGAGCGAGACTCCGTCTCGAAAAAAAAAAAAAAAAAAAAGGAAAGTTCAAAACTCTGCCAGAAATTGTGATAAACTGGTCATTAATATGAATACTGAAATATTCTAAGATTATGGCAGAAATTGTGAATTTCTGCTATAATTTTGTGATTGTGAATCACATAATCACTTGGTATTGTAATGTAATCTTTACATAATTACCTACTCTCCAAACCAGAGACATGCCTATAAACTAGAGAAAGCTGAGTTGGAGGAGGGCGGAGATCAGTCTCCAGACACCACAGCATTTGAGAGAATCAATAACAGCACATGCCTGAACCATTCTTTATTTTTTATGGTATTAATAATGTGCTGGTTAAGGGCCTGTATTCTATTGCTAGATACTTGGAATCAAGATCTGATTTTGTCATTTACCGGCAATGGAATTTTTTTTTTTAATGTTGTGATGATCACAGTTCCTAGCATATGGGAGGCTTGTGAAGTTAAAGCTAGATAAAACATTTCACATCGTGCTAGGTATGTACTTACTGTTCAGTAAATGTTAGTTATAATTACTGTTACTACCAGGAATGTTTTGAGGAAAACTATGTGTTTTAGGGTTATTCTTGGATGAGAAGATTGTCAGAAGTTTTTGAACACATTCCTTGAAAACATCAATAGATTCTTCTGTCGGGATTTCATTTGGCTGGTTGGTCAAGCTTCTCCATTCTTTGTTAAAAGATATGAACCTATATTTGCATGCATTGCTCATGTAAACACATACACATTCACAAAAATGTTGAGCAAAGTGTGTTCAACAAATCGGTGTTTTTGTTAAACTTAGTAATTAGTGTTTATCAGGACTGATGGTTACAAAGAATAAAAGGAAAATAAATATTTTAGGAACTCATTACTTTGAATTTTTTTAAATTTTTATTTTAGGTTCAGAGGTACATGTGCAGACTTTTTATATGAGCAAACTGCATGTCACGGGAGTTTGGTGTACAGACTGTTTTACCACTCACATAATATGCATAGTACCCGATAGTTAAGTTTTTTGATCCTCACCCTGCTGCCACCCTCCACCCTCGACTTGGCCCCAGTGTTGTTGTTCCCTTCTTTGTGATCAGGTGTACTCAGTGTTTAGCTCCTACCTATAAGTGAGAACATGTGGTATTTGATTTTCTGTTTCTGCATTAGTTCAGTTAGGATAATGGCCTCCAACTGCATCTATGTTGCTGCAAAGGACATTATTATTTTTTGTGTGTGGTGAATTTTAATTTTTTATTTCAAAGACTATTTTATACATTTATTAAATTATAGTGCTTGACAGACAAAATGTTGTATTTCAATTTTGAGAATTGAAAATGTTATATGCTTTTTAACAAATTATATAAAAGGGGGTAAGAAAACACACTTCAAATTATACTGAATACCTCAGAAAAAACTTCTAATCAGTCATACAATTGCAGTTTTTCTAATTATGCCGTGTATATTTAAGAATCTAAGTGAATGGGCCAGGCGCGGTGGCTCACGCCTGTAATCCCAGCACTTTGGGAGGCCGAGACGGGTGGATCATGAGGTCAGGGAATCGAGACCATCCTGGATAACATGGTGAAACCCCATCTCTACTAAAAATAGAAAAAATTTAGCCAGGCGTGGTGGTGGGTGCCTGTAGTCCCAGCTGCTCGGGAGGCTGAGGCAGAATGGTGTGAACCTGGGAGGCAGAGCTTGCAGTGAGCGGAGATTGCGCCACTACACTCCAGCCTGGGCGACTGAGCAAGACTCTGTCTCAAAAAAAAAGAATATAAGTAAATGATATGGATAATGACATGGTTTGGTTGTGCCCCCACCCAAGTCTCATCTTGAATTGTAGTTTTCATAATCCCCATGTGTCATGGGAGAGACTAGGTGGAGATAATTGAATCATGGGGCAAGTTTTCCCCATCCTGTTCTCATGATAGTTAGTTCTCACAAGATGTGATGGTTTTATAAGGGATTTCCCCCTTCACTCTGTATTCATTCTTCTCCTTCCTGCAGCCATGTGAAGAAGGATATGTTTGCTTCCCCTTCCACTGTGATTGTAAGTTTCCTGAGGCTTCTCTAGCTCTGCAGAACTGTGAGTCAATTAAAGCTCTTTTCTTTATAAATTACCCAGACTCGGGCAGTTCTTTATAGCAGTGTGAGAATGGGCTAATACAGAAAATGATAGAGAAATGTATTTCTCATTATCCATGAAATGATAATAATTACTTTAAAAATAAATCTTACATATCTGAATTATACTGTTTCTCTAGAGAAAGATTCACAAAGCAGTCAGGAACACTTGGTGAGTATATGCTCTCTGTCAGATTATGTGGATAGAAAAATTATATAAATTTTTTAATGTTTTCTGAGATAATTTATTTGCTTCAAGGTCTCTTGTATCTTTGTGCTAACATTGATGACAGGTAAAAATTATGTATAAGTTATGCACTAACTAGAAAGGAATATTTTAGATTCACATAACTGAAATCACAAATCTTCTCTGTAAGATTGAATCACAGCATATAAACTAAACAATCAAAATAAAACATTATTCAGTTTCAGCTAGATCGTAAATCTCAGCTATGACCTTAAACACATAGCAACTACATAGCTAAAACAATATTTTAGAACACCTAATATCATGGGAAAATAGTGATGGTGTATTATTAAGTAAAAAATGTTACAGAGTAGGAACCCTATTTGTGGACAAAATGTAGGCATGCAATATATTTAAATAGAGATAACTGTAGAAAAACATATAATCATGTCAGGTCTTTTGATTGTTGAGTCATTGTACTATAGATATTTTCCTGGTTTTAATATTTTTCTCAGTAATACTTCTATAGCCAGAGGTGGAAGTAAAATTTTAAAAAAGTTTTTAGAGTAGCAATTATATGTAGAAAACCTGGTATAATATAGTCTGTTATAAGGATATGCTGATCCTGTTCCCCAACATTCAACGCTGGGTTTGTAATGGGGTTCTCTGCCAGAATTCTTTAGTGCTGCAGTAATAGAAATGGCTGCCATAGGGATTTATCAGTAATTCTACAATGTCTTGAGGAAACCTTGACAAGGTCCTAAAATGGAATTACAGATTAAGAATTTTTACATTTCCATTCTCCACAGTATGAAAATAATGAGTCACTTACAAGTCTTAAAGACATTCATGAATGTTTCAAATCCTTTCTCAAGTAGAATTGCAACACAGACTACAATGGAAACAATGTGGATATAGAGAGAATAATGTTATCATTCCCATTTCCACATGCTAATTTACAGCTAGGCCTTGATTTAGAAATGCAATGGCAGTTGAAAAGCAATTATGGATCACTTCGATGCAGAGTTTTCCTGATGAAGTCTATTATAGTTTCAGGAGTCAATAAACCCCTAAATTATCTTGAATTTTTTAAAACAACTTGTTGAATTAATGCTTCCCAGTACCATCCTACCGAGAGCAAAGGAATGGTAAAAAAATTTGCTGTACCTAATAAACTCCTTCAAGATTGCTGCTGACAAATTGAGTTTCAAACTGTTCTCTTTGAAGGTATAGTTTGAATATCGCAGTTTTTCTGATTTGTTTTTAATACAGAAATTATGCAAATCCTATTTAAAACAAGATATTTAATTTGGCAGCAGTTCATGGAATGAATGGAGTACAGGGTTGAAGGCACTGATGATAAGAGTTAAACTCTACTGTGTAGTAGAAATCTATAGCTACCTCCTAACTAGCCAATGCAATGATCCTCCTAACAAATAAAATAAATTTTTCTGCCATGGTTTGTTATGACCGTACACTATAGTGCTCACTCTACGTCTTTCCAAATACTCTCAAGACATATAACAATCTATTAAACATATGTGTGGTATTATTGTTAAATACACTGGGTGGTAGTCTGCAATATAATGTTTCCTTCTTGTCCTTTATAAAAATGATGACATTCCTCTCTTATAATTTTTCCATCATTTCTCTCTTTCCTTGTGATTCTTAATAACTACTGAGACTGGTGCGAAACATTTATCTGCAATTTTTTTTTCAATAAGCCAGAATGCAATTTATCATTTCAAAAGCTTAAAGGAAAATATTTGTTTAAAGGCAGGGGAATTCTGAGAAAATATACATAGAGAGATGAAAAATAAGTCAGAGGATGTTTACTGAGTAAATAAAATGGCACAATTACAAAATAAATTAAAGTGGGAGAAAATAAATGGGCATTCTCTATGTGTTTTTAATTCTGTTCTACAATAAAAATCTTGGGGTAAAGGTGAAGCAGATCTCCTCTGCCAAGAAATATAAGACGAGTATTTATTACATTAACTAAAGAGACATTTTCATACGAGCAAGAGGCTATATCTGTGTGTATAATTTTTATATGCTATGAGATGTTGGGAATTTGTTTATCTACTTCGTGCATTTATTTCTTTATCTGTATAATGGAGGTAATAATATATCCTCAAGAGTTTCTCTGATAAATAGGTAGGATAATTTATTAAAGCCTCTGGCACAATTACTTTGATTTAATTTAAACCCAAATGCAATAAACCTGAATAGATTATTTCTTAATTTTCATTTGTCTAGGTTTTTATGTAATCAAATATTTTAGTTCCTCAATATTTAAAATATTTGATTAGAATTTTTCTTAGAGCATATATGCCTGACTCACAATATTCTTGAGGGATTATGTTTTTGTTTATAATTTTGGAGATGTATTGGTTTCAGAAATATTTATTCTGACTCTTGCTGACATTTATAACAAAACATGGAAATGATAAATACTCAAGGTGAAGGATACCCTAAATATTCTGACTAGTTGATTATACATTCTATGCATTTAACAAAATATTACTAATATGGTTTGGCTTTGTCCCCACCCAAATCTCATCTTCAATTGTAGCTCCCACAATTCCCACGTGTTGCAGGAGGGACCTGGGGGGAGACAATTGAATCATGGGGTCGGTTTTCCCCATACTGTTCTTGTGGTAGTGAATAAGTCTCACGAGTTCTGATGATTTTATAATGAGAAATCCCTTTCACTTGGTTTTCATTCTCTCTTGTCTGCCACCATGTAAAATGTGCCTTTTGCCTTGCACCATGATTGTGAGGCCTCCCCAGCCATGTGGAACTGTAAGTCCATTAAGCCGCTTTTTCTTTATAAATTATTCAGTCTTTGGTATGTCTTTATCAGCAGCATGAAAACAAACTAATACAATTACATTCCCCAACAAATATGCATAAATATTATGTAAAAACAGAAATATATAACTTTAAAAAAACTGAAATGTAAATTATTTAAACTATTACAACATCAAAATACTGTTTGAGAAAGTGAGGAAGTAATTTTTAGTTTCTTGTCAGGTGCTGACCATATTTCTCACATGACCCAAAGCTGCTTTCCTTTCTGGATTATCTCAGAGTACAAAACCATGTCCTTCCTTGGGATGGCAAATATTTTAGGCAAGCAGAATAGAATGATTTTGTGGTACATTTCTGAGTGGTTCTTGCATTCCCTTAGAAAAGTATCTGTTGTCAGGTTCACAGCCAGCTTAGTATTGTTTTCTAGGAAATAAATGGGCAAGGAAAACTCCTGTATCAGGTGTACCTCATAACAGGGATCCAATTTTTTCCTAACTGAGGATGCCTTGTGTTTCAGTTCTTTAAATGGGGTGTGTGTGTGTTTCTGTTCCTCTGATGAGACTGCCCATTTTGGGGGGACTCAATCATCTTTTTATGTTTCCTTTTATCTCTCACAGCTTCTGGAGCAGTATTTGAACTATATCAATAAAGGCTCACAACAGAGTTAGTGAATAGCAGGGTGAGAAACCACTCATTACATAGGACAACTCTCTAGGTTCTGCCACTTACAAAAACTTGGGTCTGTTCATCTCTAAATCAATGAGTGGGTTTTAGCCATGAACCATGCTGTGATGAGAATAGCCCTTATCAGATACAAAGGGTAAGTTGGAGAACAAATGAGATAGTGAAATACCAAGTCTATCTTGTTCTTTGTAAAATATCTATGATTATCTGGCCAAGTAGAATTGTTTTGGGTGAAAATTTACTTCCATAGATATAGTATCATTTTACTTTCATTAAATCACTTCTATTCTCTTCACCATAAATATTTATTAGGCATTGACCTCAAGAGTTGGCAACATTACACAAGTTAGAATACTTTAGGGATAGTTTAGAAGCATCAAATGAAGGCTGTGAACATTCAGCACTTATAACTGGTACAGTGGAGCCAGATCATGAATAATTCCTCGGGAAAAGTGTTAACTCCCCAAACTAAGTTAGGCCTTAGTAAACCTCTTATATGCTCTCATAGCTCCATATATATATATATGGGGTAACATTTTATTCTTATATAATTTCAAATTTACAGGAAAGTTGCAGGAATAGTAGAAGAAAATCCTGCTTTACCCAAATTCTCCAGTTGTTTACCTTTCATCCCATCATTTTCACTCTCTCTCTCTCTCTCTTTCTCCCACTCCCTACTTCCTCATTTCCTCTCACCCCCTATCATGTCAGAATAAGTTGCATACATGTTCATTTACCTCTACTTATTTGTCTTTTCCCTAGGAAACCTCTTACGTAACCTCAGTAGAGTTATCAAAATCATGGTGTTTATACAATATTATTATCTAATTCACAAAAAAATTAAATGTTGTAAAATATCTCAATAATGTCATTTATAACTTTTTAATTTCCTAGTACAGGAACCAATCAAGAATTGCCAATCAGGCATTGTGCTCAGTTACCATATCTCTTTACCTTCCTTTGGTCTGGAGTAATTTCTCAGCCTTCTTTTTTATTCCTTAATTTTGACCTCTTTGAAGAGTACGGATCAGTTATTTTGTAGAATATTCACCTATTATAGTTTGTCAACATTTCCTCATTAAATTCAAGTACTGCATTTGTGGCAGAAATACTCCAGGAGCTAAGGAGTGCCCTTCTCAACGCATCATATAAGAAGGTATGAGAACACATGGACACGGGGAGGGGACATCACACATTGAGGCCTGTCGGGAGGTGGGGGGCTAGTGGAGGGATAGCATTAGGAGAAATACCTAATATAGATGACGGGTTGATGGGTGCAGCAACTCAAACCATTGTGGCATGTGTATACTTATGTAACAAACCTGCACGTTTTGCACATGTATCCCAGAACTTAAAGTATAATAATTTAAAAAAAAGAAAAAGAAAATAACACTAACTTAGCATAAGAGGTCTTGGGTTTAGAAGATGACACAACAACATCTAGAGACCCAACATGATTGTCAAAGACTGAGGAGCTTGCTGAGTGGCTGAGCAAACACGTTCTGAGTAGCCCCTGTATTGGGAGGTGAGAAGTCCTATATAAAAGTAGTAATTATCTGCATTCATTGATTTGTTGGAAAGAAATAAATAAAAATAAAATCACTTACTAATAGCCAGAAAGAAAAGAAGGTATGATATCTATTTGTCCCTTTAATGGATAATTTTGGTCACTTGGTGATGGCGGTGTATGCCAATTTTCTCCACTGTAGGATTATTGATTCCTTTGTAATTTATAAGTGATTGGTGAAGAGTTATGTTGAGATGATATAAATATCCTATTCCTCATCTAACTTTCACCAACTCTTTTAACATTCATTGACTCCATCATTTCTTATACATTTATTTGTTGGCATTCTACTGTGGGGAAAAGCTTTCCCTTCTCCCTCACTTAGTTATCATTTATTGACATGAGTATGGGACTATTAAATCTTATTTTATTCACAGATTACAATTTCTTAAAATCATTATTTATTTTGATGCCTACATTATCCTAGAATTGACCAATCTCAGAAGTGGCTCCTATGATATAACCTCCATCATTATTGGATACTTAATTACCTTTAGGTACTAAAAAAGCTCATCTTTTACTTCCCCTGGTCCATCCTTGGAATTAACCATTTCTCCAAAATGTCTTGATTCATTTTAGAAGCCAAGATTTCAGTGGTAGGTGTGCTGATCACATTGAGCCTATCTCAGCTGACCAAGTTCATACTATGAGCTTATATTGAAAAATCCAGTACAAATACATCACAGTTTTCATATACTTTCCCCTATCTATCATTCAATTACTGCAGTCTAGAATACCTAAAAAGTAGCTTAAAAATTTCTGATCCATTCTGTTGTGAAGACTCAACCTACCAACCTTCCAAGTAGAATTCACTATTTGCATACAGAGAAACAAACATTTGAAATGTACCTGTGACAAATATATGTATTCCCATGTATCCAGCATGCCTATCTAGATATAGATTATTTCCAATCCCCAAAAGTTTCCTCCTTCTCTCTTGCAATCAACCGCTGCCCTATAAAGGCAATAACTGCTGAAGTTTTAACCATAGATTACTTTGTCTTTCTGGAATGTTTAAAACTGTAATTATAATATTTTATGTCTGGGTTTTCCCACTCGTATCATAATGTTTTGAGTTGTATCTATACTATTGCATGTATCAATTGCTAATTATTTTTGTTTAGTAGAATTCTATTGTGTGTATGTAAGTATTTTTTTATCCATTGTTCCATAGATAGAAATTTGTGTTATTTGCAGGTTTCAGCTATCGGGAACAAAACTGCTATAATAACTTACATACAAATCTTACTGGTGACATATATTTTCATTTCTCTAAAACAAACATATAAGACTAGCATTGCTGGGTCATAGGGTAAGAATACCTTTCCCTTCCTAGATTGACTTCCAAAGTGGTCATACTGTTATACTTTCCCACCCTTAATGTACGAGTCCTAATTTCTCCATAACCTCTACAACATTTGGTGTTGTCAGTCATCTTAGTTTTAGATGTTCAAATGTTTGTGTAATCTCTTAATAATTTTAATTTGTATTTTCCTAGTAACTGATGGTATTAAACATTTTTCATGTGAGTATTGTTCATTTGCATATTTTCCTTTCTAGTATATATGTTCATATATTTTGCCCAATGTCATTGTGATGTTGGTCTTTCTACCATAGAGTAGTAGGAATTATTTATAGTCTGGATAAAGGATTTTCTCAGCTGTATTTTACAAGTATTTTTTCCAGACCGGCTTAAACATTCATTCTCTTAATGACTACTTTTGAGGAGAAAGATATTTTAATTTTGATAAATTTTATTGTATCAAATTTTTCTTTGTTAGTGCATTCTGATAGAATACTTTATCCCAAATTTATGAAGATATTTTCATGTTTTTTCTCTAGAATTTTTATTTTACATTTTTAGATTTATATGACTTTTCACAAATTAACTTTTATGAATAGCATATGAGTTGAATTTTTTATATTTCCATATGAATATCCAGTTGTTTCACCCTTTCTCCACTGAACTGCTTAGGCACATTTGCAAAACATAAACTCACCGTACAAGTGTGACTCTTTCTGTACTCAGTATTTTATTCCATGGAGGAACTTACCTATTCTCATGCCAATGTCATGCTATCCTGATCAGTGTAACTTTACAGTAAATCTTGAAAACAGGCAGTGTACGTTCTACATTATTGTTCTACTTTTCAATATTATATTGGCTATTGTAAGTCCTTTTGATTTCCACACACATTTTAGAATAAAACTCATACCTTACCAAAAGAAAAGCTTTCTTGGATTTTAATTTTTTTTAATATTTATGGGTACATAGTAGGTATATATATATATTTGTGTGGTGTGAAAAATTTTGACACAGGCGTATGATACATAATAATCACATCAGAGTAAATGGAGTATCTATTCCCTTAAGCATTTATCAGCTTTTGTATTACAAACATGTCAGTTATACTCTTTTAGTTATTTTACAATGTACAATACATTTTTGTTGACTGTAATAACCCTCTTGTGCTATCAAGTACTAGATCTTATCCATTGTATCTAATTATATTTTTGTAGCCATTAACCATTCCCACTTGATTACCTTTCCCTGCCTCTGGTAACCATCATTCTATTCTCTATCTCCATGAGTTCAACTGTTTTAATTTTTAGCTCCCACAAGTAAGTGAGAACATAGGATGTTTGTCTTTCTGTTTCTGGCTCATTTCACTTAAAATAATGATCTTCAGTTCCATTAACGTTATTGCAAATGATTGGATCTCATTCTTCTTTTATAGCTGAAAAGTATTCAATTGTGAATATGTACCACAACTTCTTTATCCATTTTTCTGTTAATGGACACTTAAGTTGCTTCCAAATCTTGTCTATGGTGGGCAGTTCTGCAATAAACATGAAAGTACAGATATCTCTTTAACATACTGATTTCCTTTCTTTGGGGTATGTACCTAGGAGTGAGATTGCTGGATCATATGGTAGTTCTATTTTTTTTATTTTCTCAAGAACCTCCAAACTGTTCTTTATACTGATTGTACTAATTTACATTCCCACTAACCGTGTAAAAGGGCTCCCTTTTCTCCACATCCTTGCCAGCATTCACTGTTGCCTGTCTTTTGGATAAAAGCCATGTTAACTAGGGTGAGATGAGATATCTCATTGCAATTTTGATTTGAATTTCTGTGATGATTAATGATGGTGAACACCTTTTCATACACCTGTTTGTCATTTGCATGTCTTCTTCTGAGAAATGTCTATTCACATCTTTTGCCCATTTTTTAATCAGGTTATTAGATTTTTTTCCTATAGAGTAATTTGAGTTCCTTATATTCTCTGGTTATTAATCTATTGTCAGATGACTAGTTTGCAAATATTTTCTCCCCTTCTGTGGATTGCCTTCTCAGTTTGTTGATTTCCATTGCTCACAGGTTTTTAACGTAATGTTATAACTTGATAGCTTGATGTTATCCAATCTGACCATTTCTGCTTTGGTTGTCTGTGCTTTTGGGGTATTACTCAAGAAATTTTTGCCCAGATCAACGTCCTGGAGAGTTGCCACAATGTTTCTCTTTAGTGGTTTCATAATATGAGGTCTTAGATTTTATTCTTTAATCCATTTTGATTTGATTTTTGTATATGGTGAAAGATTGGGGTCTAGTTTCATTCTTCTGCATATGGATATATCCAGTTTTCCCAGCACCATTTATTAAAGTGACTGTCTTTTTCCCCAATGTATGTTCTTGACACCTTTGTTGAAAATGAGTTCACTGTAGATATATGGATTTATTTTTGGGACTTCTATTCTGATCCATTGTCCTAAGTGTCTGTGTGTATGCCAGTACTATGCTGTTTTGGCTACCATACCTGTATAGTATAATTTGAAGTCAGATAATATGACTCCTCCAGTTTTGCTCTTTTTCTTCAGGAAGGCTTTGGCTACTCTTGCTATTTTGTGGTTCCATATAGATTTTAAGATTATTTTTGCTATTTTTGTGAAGAAAGCCATTGGTATTTTGGTAGGGATTCCATTAAATCTGTAAATTGCCTTGAGTAGTATGGACACTTTAACAATATTCGTTCTTCCAATTCATGAGCATGGAATATCTTTTAACTTTTTATGTCCTTCTCATTTTTTACATTAATGTTTTATAGTTTTTATTATAAAGATCTTGCACTTCTTTGGTTAAGTTTATTCCTAAGTATTTTATTTTATTTATACCTATTGGAAATGAGATTACTTTCTTGACTTGTTTTTCAGATGGTTCGCTGTTGGCATGTAGAAATGCTACTTATTTTTTATATTGATTTTGTAGCCTGCAACTTTATTGAATTTATTCATCAGTTGTGAATTATTTTGTGTAGTCTTTAGGATTTTCCAAATATATGATTATATCATCTGTAAACAAAGATAATTTGACTTCTTCCTTTCCAATTTGGATGTTCTTTACTTCTTTCTCATGTTTGATTGCTCTAGCTAGGATTTCCAGCATGTTGAATCATAGTGGAGAAAGTAAGCACCCTTTTCATGTTCCAGATCTTAAAGGAAAGGCTGTCGGTTTTTTCCTGTTTAGTATGATACTAGCAGGGTCTGTCGTGTATAGCTTTTATTATATTGAGGTTTACTTATTCTATGCCCCATTTTTCTGAGGATTTTTTATCATGAAGAGTTGTTAAATTTTATTAAATGCTTTGGCAGGATCCATTGAGATGATCATACGGTTTTCGTCATTCATTCCGTTGCTATGATGTATGACACTGATTGATTTGCATGTGTTGAAACATCCTTGGAGTTTGGATTAAATCAAAAGCTTCTCCTCCATCTATGGAGATGATCGTGTTTTTTTGCTTTTAATTCTGTTTGTGTGGCAAATCATATTTACTGATTTTTGTTTGTTGAACCAACTTTACATATCAGAAATAAAGCCAACTCAATCATGGTATATTAACTTTTCGACATACTACTGGAATTTGTTTGCTAGTATATCATTGAGGATTTTTGCATATATGTTCATTGGGGATATTAGCCTGAAGTTTTCTTTTTCCGTTGTGTCTCTGCCAGATTTTGATATTAGGCTAATGTTTACTTCAGAGAGTGAGTTAGGGAGGAGCCCCTCTTCCTCAATTTTTTGAAATAGTTTCAAAAGGATTGTTAACAGTTATTTTTACATCCAGTAAATTTCAGCTGTGAATCCATCTGGTCCAGGGCTTCTTTTTTGTTCCTGGTATATTTTTTCTTACTGATTAATTTCAGAGCCTGCTGTTGGTCTATTCAGAGTTTCATCTCTTCTGGTTCAATCTTGGGAGATTGTGTTTGCAAAAGTTTATTCATTTCCTCAAGACTTTCAAATTTGTGTACATAGGGTTGTTCATAGTATTCTCTGAGTGTCTTCCGTATTTCTGTGGGATTGGTTGTAATTTCACCTTTCTTGTTTCTGATTTCGTTTATTTGAATCTTCTCTCCTTTTTCCATTGTTAATCTAGCTAGCAGTCTAGCAATTTTCTTTATCCTTTCAAACAACCAATTTCTGGTTCATCTGATTATTTGTATGGATTTCAGGGTCCCAATTACCTTTACTTCTGGTCTGATTTCAGTTATTTATTTTATTGTACTAGTGTTCGGGTTAGTTTGTTCTTGTTATTCTAATTCCTCTAGATGTAATGTTAAATTGCTAATTTGAGATCTTTCTAACTTTTTCAAACAGGCTTTAGCATTATATACTTTTTGCTTAACCCAACTTTTGCCACACCACAGAGATTCTGTTATGTAGTTCCTCTGTTTTCATTTATTTTGAAGAATTTTTTCATTTCTGCCTTACTTTGTTTACCCGAAAGTTGTTCAGGAGCAAGTTGTTCAATTTCCATGTAATTGTGTGGTTTGGAGAGATATTGATATTGATTTCTATTTTTATTCTAGTGTGGTCAGAGAGTATGGTTGGTATGATATTGATTTATATAAATTTATTGAGACTTCCTCTATGGCTGGGCACGTGGTTGATATTGGAATGTGTTCCATATTGCAGATGGTAAAAATGTATATTCTATGGTTAATAGGTGGAGTATTAACTGTGGAGGCCCCTACTCACTCAAGAGCGGTGATCTATTCTCTTTTCGAAGACTAAAATGCCTGTTTAGCCACACTGCCAAGTTGCCACAGAATGGCTGACTTCATATGTGCCTGGATTTAAACGGCATCCTGCTATTAACTGTCGGTCTGGAACAACGTCTGCAACATTTTCTGCTGTCTTTCTCTCACAACATCTCCAAACCTTTCCCCACTTTAACTTTAAGGTTTGGAAGAAACAAAATGCTCTCCCTTGACCGGGGTTGCTTGGATTCCCAGTGGAAAGGTGAGTCGCAGTAGGAGGGTCTCGGCTTCTCTCATATATTAGGGGTTCACTCACTTTTATCATCCAGATGCCATAAGGGGAGCTGTTTGTTGACACTCTCCTCCCCAGGATCTGGGATGTTCTTCATGATTCCAGTGGATTCCCATTTTCCTGGTTGAATTAAAGCACACAGAGTTCATCTTTATGCACTATCTTGTGAATCCAAGTCACAGAGGCATGCTAAAAGCCTCTAATCCGCCATCTTGGACTTGTTTGTCATCATTTTTGAAATTATTTCTTTGTTCACTTTAAAAACGTTATCACATAGACTTTTGACTCTTTTTTTGGGGGGGATGAGGTGAGAGGGAAGGCAGCTGTTATTCATATCATTGTTCCTCTGTGTGAAATGGATTACTTTTCTCTGGTTGTCAAGATGTTCTCATCATCATTGCATTTTAGCAGTTTGACTATGATGTGTCACAATGTGATATGCTTTGAATCTGTCTACCATGGAATTAGCTGAAATTCTTAAATTTGTACATTTATGTTTTTCACCAACTTTTGAATTTTCTGACTTTTTTTCTCAGATATGTATATTTTATGCTCCAATTTTTCTTTCTTCTGCTTCTCAACTACAATAAGTGTATGTTACATCATTCAATATTCCCTCACAGGTCACTTGGGATTCTTCTTTCTTTTTTCTAATGTTTTCTCTCTTCTGCAGATTGTATGATTTTCTTCTTTTTCACTCTTGTTGCCCAGGCTGGAGTGCAATGGCACAATCTCGGCTTTCTGCAACCTTTGCCTCCCAGGTTCAAGCAATTCTCCTGCCTCAACCTCACAAGTATCTGGAATTACAAGCGCCCACCACCACACCCGGCTAATTTTTGCATTTTTAGTAGAGATGGGGTTTCACCATGTTGTCCAGGCTGGTCTGGAACTCCTAACCTCAGGTGATCTGCCCTACTCAGCCTCCCAAAGTGCTGGGATTATAGGCGTGAGCCACTGTGCCTGGCCGATTGTATGGTTTTTATTGGTATATCTACAAATTCACTGACATTTTGTTCTTTCCTCTTCATTTAGCTGGTAATCTTACCTGGTGAATTTATTACCTCTAGTATAGTATGTTTTCATTTCTAGGATTTCCAAGTTTTTATTATTTTAATTTATCTGCTGAGATTTCCCATAAGTCAACTTATTATGAATATATTTTATGTTTTTGAACACATTTATAGTTGTTGTTTAAAAGTGCTTACCTATTAATTCTGGCATCTAGGTAAACTCTAAATTACACCCCATTGACAGTGTTTTCAATTTGTTTTCTCGACTAAAGATAAAAATCTCAGGCCGGGCGCGGTGGCTCAAGCCTGTAATCCCAGCACTTTGGGAGGCCGAGACGGGCGGATCACAAGGTCAGGAGATGGAGACCATCCTGGCTAACCCGGTGAAACCCCGTCTCTACTAAAAAATACAAAAAACTAGCCGGGCGAGGTGGCGGGCGCCTGTAGTCCCAGCTACTCGGAAGGCTGAGGCAGGAGAATGGCGTAAACCTGGGAGGCGGAGCTTGCAGTGAGCTGAGATCCGGCCACTGCACTCCAGCCCGGGCAACAGAGCGAGACTCCGTCTCAAAAACAAAAAAAAAAACAAAAAAAAAAATCTCATTTCTTCACATGTCTACTAACAACTGATTAGGTACCGAGTAATGTAAATGACATGTTTTAGAGACTCTATGTCCTGCTATCTCCTTTTGAGAAGTGTTTTTTTTTGCTGCTGTTGTTGTTTTGTTTCTTTTTTGTTTGCTTGTTTGTTTGTTTTTGGTGGGGGATATATTAGGCAGCTAACTTATTTATAATCAGATTCCAAATTTGTCTCTCTTGTGGTGGGCAGCATCTGAAATTGCCATTCAACTTCCTTTGATTTCCTGCCATTACTTTATATTGTACTTCTTGCAGTATCCTCATGTATAGTTCTAAGGATTCATATAGATCTTATATGCAGATCTGCATGAAGCTCATACACAAATTTTATGGCCATCCCCTCTATGGCTCTCCTGGTCCTGCAACTTCCACTCTTCCTGTCACTCTAGAAACACTGAACTCCATCTTTGACTTTTCAACCTTATATGTCTGCAGGTTTATGTCAAATGTCTAATCACACAATGCTGCGTAAATTGTCAACATGCAAAGAGCCAAATAAATAGTGTCACACAGTGACATTCAATCATTGATTCCTATTCAGTTTCTACTTACTTTTGGTCACTCTTCAGTGCCTTCAACTAGTTATCTTTTAAATATTTCATATAGAGTTTATTACTTTATCAGAGAGAGAGTTTGTCTAATATAATCTATTCTGTCATTAATGGAATTCGGAAGCTGGTACACTATTTATTCTTAGTTAGATATTTGTACAATTACTTATCTTAAACTCTGTCTCAATGGCTAGATTGTGGAATTTTACTTGTGAAAAGTCTTGTTCACTCTTTTAACCCCCTAAGCCTAGCCCATTAACTGGCAGAAAGCTCTTGTTTACTGTTTTAATCCCAGCATTAAACACAGTCCTGGCATTAAAAGAGACATAATACATATTTAAGAAGTGTGTAAAATTTACTATAATACATTATCATTTACAAAAATTTGCTTCCTCACTTGCAAAATGGTTATATCCAGCCCTGTTGAACTCAAGAAAAGCTATGTTATGTGCTTCGACCAATGACATGCCAGTGAGTAGTGATGGTGTCTTATTTTCAGTCAGAATCTTTAAGATTATTTTTTTCTCCAAAACTATGGAGTCGTGGAAGCATGTGTTGAGATGAAGCTCCTATGATCCTGGGCCTCAGGATAGCCATGATGAGATGAGAAAAGTCATATTTTAAAGCAGAATAGAAAAACAGCAAAAAAGAAAATAAATAAAGAAATACACACAGCACAGTATTGTCACTGAGATTTGTGAGCTGCTTGTTACTGCAACTTTATTTAGTCTTGCTTTACTTACACATGAAATAATGAAACAATAACAAAGTTGCCCAAGTCAACCCCATCATATAGAATACAACCTCCATGACAGCAGGGATTTTTTGTCTATAGTGTTCACTGTTGCATTCCCAGTGCCTAAAACAGTGTGTGGAATAGTATAGGTTCTCACTAAATTTTTATAAATTAATTTGTTGAATTAATTTAACATGGATCATAAATTAAGGTCAACATCAATGGAAAATAAAGAAATGTAACTTCTGGTAAGTTGAAATAATGACACTGAACAGAGCTCCAACCTTTGGAAAAACTCTTCAGCCTACATTCTCAACTATTTGGATCTTTGTTTATGCATCACAAATACACATGCTTGTGTTTGCTATTTGTAAGCAGAAACTGAAGAAAGTCACTATTCACTTTAATGCGAAAGGAATGGATCTTAGAAAATCAAACATCCAAAGTGACATCAGCAAGATGAATAGGAAGTCCCAGTTTTCTTCCCCCCACAAAACACCAATTTAATTGTGATACATGAACCAAACTACTTTTATGAGAGGACCAGAATCCAGTTAAGAGGTTGCAGTACCTCAGATGAGCACAAAACTGAGAACAGCCAATATTGAATTGGGTAAGAAGAGCAACTTCACTGTACCAACCTTAGTAATTCCCCTAATATTGCACAGCTCAGTGCTATGAGTGAGCACCTTGGCTTACAACTTCCTTCTTAGGTGGAATGAGATTATGCCTAACGTTTCCGGAGTTTTGGGTGAACTGCCTGAAGAACCAGTTTCTGTCTTTTTCTATCTTTCCTGATCCAGAGCACTGGTAGAGATGGCATAGTTTATATGTCTTGGGGCACTTAAGAACAAAAAAGAGTGGCAGACAGCTTGCTGAAGCTGGCACAGCTCTGCAAGATTGAGACAAGGTGCAGAACCTGTGGCAGCTCTCCCAGAAAGAAGGAGAAGTGGAGTATGCCTCCAGTATCCCAACCTATGGTATAGCAGTGAGACAGCAAAGAGCCCAAAAGATTTCAGGCTTCTGAAAGAAAATCAACCAATAAATCCCTTTTAGTAGAAATCTACAGACAAAAGTCCAAAGAAGACACATCTGTAGAAAAAGTTTGAGAAGCTACCAGAATCTCTAGCCAAGCTAAATGGAGAAGGTCTTTCTCTGTCAAAGCCAGTCCATAAGAATGGGGAGATGTGACTCTTTGATCAAATATGAAGATACCAACACAAAGCACAAGAAACATAATTAGGAAAACATGACCCAATCTGTGAAATTTTTAAAAATCTCATCTAACCAACCCCAAAATGATGGAGAACTATAAATTACCTGGCAAGTAATTAAAAATAATCAACTGAAGAAACTCCGTAAGATACAAATAAACACAGATAAACAACTAAAGTAAATCAGAAAAATGACATATGAACAAAAGTAGAATATTAAGAAAGATAAATTGTTAAAAAATAGAAATTCTGAAGCTGAATAATAAAAACCTGAACTATAAAACTCACTAGATGACATTGACAGCAGATTTCGATCTAGCAGAAGAAAAAGCAGTAGGCTTAAAAATAGGTTATTTGAAATTATTCAGTCTGAGAAGCAAAAAGAAAAAAAAAAAGACTTTGAAAGAGTGAGGAGATCATGCTGGACTTACAAGACACCATCAAGCTAACCAGTAGCTGCATTATGGAAATCTCAGTAAAAGAAGAAAGGGAAGAATGATTATTTAAAGAAATAATAACCAAAATGTTTAGAAATCTGAGGAGATAAATGAACATTCAGATTTATGAATCCATATAAATTCCAAGTAAGACGAATCCAAATAATTCTACACCAAGATCTATTATAATTAAGTTGTCAAAATTCAAAGGAAAAGAGAGAATGTTGAAAGCACTAAGACAAAAGCAACTCGTGATGTAATAGTACCTCATAAAAGTATTAATGGTTTCTCAGCAGAAAGCTTATAGGCCAAGGGCAAGTGGTGTGATATATTCAAAGTGCAGAAAGGGGAAGGAAAACATGCCAACCAAGGATGTTATGCCTGACAAAAATGTCCTTTAAAAATGGAAAGATGAAGACTTTGCCAAACAATACCTGAGCTAGCTCATTAGCACTAAATTTTCCTTACAAGAAATGCTAAAGACAGTTCTTTAAGTTGAAATGAAAGAATGCTAAACAGCTGCACAAAAGCATATGGCAGTACAAAATTCATCAGAATATGTATATAGATAAATATATAATAACGTAATACAGTAATTATAGAGTATAAATCGCTTTTAACTCATAAAATTTAGAAGACAAAAGTATTAAAAATAAATATAACTACAAACATGTCAATGTATATAAAATATGAAATGATGCAAATTATAAAACCAATAATGTAAAGGGTTGGGGTAAGTATATAGAGTTTTATTTGTATGTGATTGATTTTAAGTTGTTATCAAGTTAAAATAGATTTTTATAACTGTAAGATGTTTTGTGTGAGCCTTATTCATGTTAAACACAAAGAAAATATCTATAGTAGATACACGCAAAAAATATCCCAAAAAGGAATCAAAACATATCACTATAAAAATCAATGAATCACAATGTAATATAATAAAAGAGGACTACAGGACAGACAAAAAACCACGAACAAAATGACAGTCCTTCTTTTCTGATCAATAACTACTTTAAATGTAAATAGATTACATTCTCTAACCAAAGACATAGAGGGGTAAATTGATTTTTTAAATCTAAATATATACTTTCTATTACAAAATCATTTTGGATTAAAGCACACATTTAAGGCTGAATATGAAGGGATGGAGAAAGCTATCCCATGCAAATGGTAATCAAAAAGACTAAGGCTGGCTATATTTATATCTAAAAATCTACCCTTTGAGTCAAAAACTATCATAATAAAGGGGCCGGGCGCAGTGGCTCACACCTGTAATCTCAGCACTTTGGGAGGGCGAGGCGGGCAGATCAGGAGGTCAGGAGATTGAGACCATCCTGGCTAACATGGTGAAACCCAGTCTCTACTAAAAATACAAAAAAAATTAGCCAGGTATGGTGGCATGAGCCTGTAGTCCCAGCTACTCAGGAGGCTGAGGCAGGAGAATTGCTTCAACCTGGGAGGCAGAGCTTGCAGTGAGCCAAGATCGCGCCACTGCACACTACCCTGAGCAACAGAGCAAGACTCCATCTCAAAAAAAAAAAAAAAACTATCATAATAAAGAATGCATATTAGCTATATATAATAATGCATATAATTATACACAAGAATACATATAAAAGACAAAATAATGCATATATGATAAAAGTATAAATTTAAGAGGAAGACATAATAAATATATATGCAGCCAACATCAGAAGACATAAAAATAAATACAGCAAATATTGATAGGACTAAAGGGAAGAATATACAGAAATACAATAATGGTAAGAGACTCCAATATTCCACTTTCAGTAATGAGTAGAACATCTAGACAGAAAGTCAATAAAAACAGTTACTTGAACACTACAGATCAAATAGAACTAAGAGACATACACAAAATAATCCATTCAATTTACATAGGTCAAAAAACAAGTCATGACAAATTTAAGAAGATGGAAACCATACGAAGTATCTTTTCTGACCACAATAGAATGAATCTAGAAATCAATTACAGAAGGAAAACTGGAAAATTCAAAAATATGTGGAAACTAAAACATACTCTTGTACAACCAATCAGTCAAGGGGGAAATCAAAAGGGAAATTGGAAAATATCTTGAGATAAATTAGAATAGATTTACAATACATCAAGTCATATGGGATGCAGCAAAAGCAGTATTAAGAAGGGATTTTACAGCAATGAAGGCCTGCATTACAAAGGAAGAATTTCAGTTGAACATCTTAACTTTATACCTCAAGAAACTAGAAAAAGAAGAACAAATTAAGCCTAAAGTCATCAGAGAAAAAAAAAGTGACTAAAGGAGAAATAAATGAAACAGAATAGAAAAACAATAGAAAAAATTAAAATAACAGTTGATAGTTTTAAAAGACCAAGAAACTTGAAAAAAAGAAAAGTGACAAACCTTTAGCTAGATTAACTAAAACAGAGAAGATACAAATAAATAAAATAAAAAATTTGATATAAGACATTACAAATGATACCACTGAAATAAAAATGATGAGACGATACTGCTATGAATCATTATATGCCAAAAATTGGATAACTGAGGAGAAATGGGTAACTTCCTAGAAACAGACAACCTAACAAGACTGAGTCATGAAGAAATATTATATCTGAGCCATCAAAAATGAGTAATGAGCTGATGTATTAATAACATTTTTTATTATTATTTGCTACTATAAAAGCCCAGGACAAGATAGCTTCAGTGGTAAATTCCACTGAATACTTGAAGCATAATTAACACTCATTCTTCTCAAACTCTTCTAAAAAATGAAAGGAGATAGTTTGCAAACTCATGTTTTGAGGTCAGCATTACCATGACACCAAAGCAAACACAATGACACTACAAAAATAAAAATTACAGCCCAAGAACCCTGGTGAACATAGATGCCAAATATTCCACAAAATACTAGCAAACTGAAATTAAAAGCACATTAAAAGGACCATACACCATGATCAAGTGGAATTTCTCCCTGGGATGCAAGACTTCTCAAAACACACAAATCAAAAAATGTGATACACCATATTAACAAAATGAAGGATGAAAATCATATGATCATATCAATAGATGCAGGAAAAGCATTTGACAAAATTCAACAGTATTTCATAATAAAAATCCTCAGGAAACTAGGTTTAAATAGAATTTAACTCGACATAATGGAAGGAATATATGACAAGCTCACAGATACGTCATTTTCAGTGGTGAAAAGCTGAAACCTTTTCCTCTAAGGTCAGGCACTAAAGCAGGATGTCCACACTTGCCACTTTTATTTACTATAGTATCAGGAGTCCTGGCCAAAATAATTAAGGAAGAAAAAAAATAAAAGGCATCCAAATTGGAAAGAAGTAAAATTATTTTTGTTGGTAGATGACATGACATTTCTATATGTAGAAAAGCTCTAAAGATGCCAAATAAACTGTTAAAGAATTCAGTAACTTTGCAAGATACAAAATCAACCTACAGATATCAGTTGCTTTTCTATACATTAACAATAAACTACTCAATAAAGAAATTAAGAAAATAATCTCACGCACAATAGCATCCAAAATAACAAAATACTTAGCAATAAACTTAACCAAGGAGGTAAAAGACTCATACACTGAAAACTATAAAACAATGATTAAAGTAATTAAAGAAGACATAAATAAATGAAAGATATCCCATGTTCCTGGATTAGAAGCCTTAGTATTTCACTATGCTACTGGCATAAAAACGTGTATATATATATATATATATATATATATATATATATACACACACACACATATATATATACACACACACACACACACACACACATATACACACATACCAACAGAATATAATAAAGAGCCTAGAAATAAATCCACACCTATATAGTCAACAGATCTTTGACAAGGATGCCAAGGATACACAATGGAGATAATTTTTTTGGCACATGGCTATGTAATTTTCCCAGCACAATTTGTTGAGTATTGTGTATTACTGGAGTCTAATATTTTATCATACAAAAAAGTATACTCAAAAGGGATTAAAAACTTAAGCATAGAACCAGAGACTATTAAACTCCTAGAAGAAAACAAAGGGGAAAAACTTAGTGCCATTGGTCTGACATGACATCAAACGCAGAGGTAACAAACATATAAATAGACAAGTGGGAATACATCAAACTAAAAAGTTTCTGCACAGCAAAGGAAACAATCATTAGTGATGTGAACAACGTATGCTACAGAATGAAAGAAAATATTTGCAAATTATAGTTGATAAGTGGTGAATATCCCAAATATATAAGGAACTCCTACAACTCAATAGCAAAAAAGGAAAAAACAATTAAAAATGAGTAAAGTATTTGAATAGACAATTCTCTGAAAAAGACATACAAATAGACAAGTATATTAAAAGATGCCTAGCTGGGTGCAGTGGCTCACGCCTGTAATTCCAGCACTTTGGGAGGATGAGGCTGGTGGATCATCTGAGGTCAGGAGTTCAAGAACAACCTGGCCAACATGGTGAAACCCCATCTCTACTAAAAATACAAAATTAGCCAAGTGTGGTGGCGAATACCTGTGATCCCAGCTGCTTGGGAGGCTGAGGCAGGAGAATCGCTTGAACCTAGGAGGCAAAGCTTGCAGTGAGCCAAGATCATGCCATTGCACTCCAGCCTGGGCGACAAGAGCGGAATCCCCGTCTCAAAAAAAAAAAAAGCTTAATGCCTCTAATCATCAGAGAAATGCAAGTCACAAGTCACATTTCACCACAATGAACTATCACTTCACAACTGTTAGAATGACTAGTATGAAAAACAAAAGATAAGCTTTGGAGAGGGCATAGAGATACTGGAATACTTGTACTCTGTTGGTGGGATTGTAAAATGGTACAGCCACTACAGAAAACAATACGAAGGCTCATTTCTAAAAGTTTAAAATATATCTATAATACTACTTGTGGATATTTACTCAAAAGATTTGAAATCAGTATGTCAATGAGATTTCTACACTCCCATGCTCATTGAAGCATTATTCATAATAATGAAGATATGGAAATAACCTAAATGTTCATCAATGGGTGAATGGATCAACAACATGTGTTATACACTATTGAACATTATTTACCTTCTATGGAGAACAAAATACTCCCATATTGACTGAATATGGATGAACCTTGAAGACATTATGCTATGTGAAATAAGCCAGTCTCAGAAAGACAAGTATTGCATGATTCCACTTAAATGAGGTATCTAAAATAGTCAAACTCATAGAAACAGAGAGTAAAATGGTTGTTGCCAGGACCTGACTGTTCAATGTGTATAAGTTTCAGTTATGCAAGATGAATAAGTTTCAGAGCTCTGTCATAAAACCCTGTGCCTACAGTTTAACAACACTGTATTGTGCACTTAAACATTTGGTAAACGGGTAGATCTCATGTTATGTGTTCTTATCACAGTGAAAAAAATAAAATAAAAATATTTTCTGTAGGTTCTATCAAATGCAATGGATTAGAAAAACACAATAAATTGCCATATATTTAAATAGAAGTGAAAATTGTTATAATTTTTATAATTATATATTGCCAACCTAAAATAACAGAAAACCAACTGGAAGATTTTCACAATCTACTAAAAGATTTTGGTGTAATGTCTATATGCAAGGAAAACTTTGAATAATAACTATAGCTGACTAAAGCCGTTCTGTCCAATGTCGTATCAGCTAGCTACAGGTAACTATTAAGCACTCAATATGTGGCTACTCACAACTAAGATGTGTTCTGACATAAATACTGGATTTTTAAGTTTTAGTATGAAAAAATAATGTAAAATACCTTATCAATGGTATTTATAAACTACACGTTGAAAATGTCAATATTTTGATATACTGTGTGAAATAAAATTTGTTATGAACAATTTAGAAAAAAAAAGATCAAATATTTAATATAATTATGTGTCCTTAGAATGAGTAGGAAGTGGGTCCTTGATGTTTACGGTATGTAGATGATTTTGCCAATTTCTTCCTCAGGGCTTCCTGGATACCTCGGTAATTCTGGTCTGTAGTTTGAGTGACCACCACTAGAGGGCAATCATATCCTCTAAAGCACAGTTTTCTTTCAAATACAATTGTCTCCGTATGGAGACACAGATATAAAATTAATCTGCAGAAATAATTGAGAAGACCCACATTTTTAGGTCAAAAATATTAAAAAAGAGGGTTCTTAGGCACCTCGAAGATATTCTATGTTCCATACACATGCTAGATGCCTAGTCTTTTATTTATTAACCTTCCTACCTCAGAACAAATGACAAATCCAGAATATCTTTTGTTACTGGCCAGAGATTGCAAAAGTAAACGATGTTGCAATATTTGTTAAAATTCAGTTGCAATATAAAGATGAATCCCTTTAGGTATATATTCCTGTTATTGCTGAGGGCTTAATATGTGTTTGACTTCTTAAGTATTACCGACAGAGCATCTTGTGCTATTCTAGTCTAAAGAGTCATAGATCCTATTTTCCCTTTGGAGTCTATTCCACCAAGGCATTCATGTCTCTTTCTTAAATTCAAACTGGATTTTTCATGCTGGTCAAGTTGGAGTAAAGCCAACTACAGCTTTTCTCTCCCTCTGATTGCTAATAAGAAATATGGATTACATATAGAAAGTAACTATCTGAGGACTTTGAAAATTAAAGAATAATAGGGTGTTTGAAGAGAGAAGTTAAAATGTGAAGGACAAGTGCTGTGATGCTTTTCCTGTTTATTTGTTTCTGTGTTGCTTTTCTCCTTGATCTCCTAGCTTTGATCCAAGTTGCAGAAATCTACAGACAGAAAACTCCTATAGACATCTCCTCTTTGTGGCTCAAGGACCAAGGAAAAGGCCCCCTTGACAACGGAGAAGTAGAGACGAATCTCCCTTCCTCCTTTCCTCACTTTCTTTTTTGTTGTTGTTGTTTTTTGTTTTTTGTTTTTGAGACGGAGTCTCGCTCTGTCGCCCAGGCTAGAGTGCAGTGGCCGGATCTCAGCTCACTGCAAGCTCCGCCTCCCGGGCTCACGCCATTATTCTCCTGCCTCAGCCTCACGAGTATCTTGGACTACAGGCGCCCACCACCTCGCCCGGCTAGTTTTTTGTATTTTTTAGTAGAGACGGGGTTTCACCATGTTAGCCAGGATGGTCTCGATCTCCTGACCTTGTGATCCGCCCGTCTCGGCCTCCTAAAGTGCTGGGATTACAGGCTTGAGCCACCGCGCCCGGCCTTTTTTTTTCTTTTTTTATCGTTGACATTATTAAGATGTAGAAAAGATTTTCTTCCAAAGGTGCGGCATGAGGGTATTTGGGGTGGGTGGGTGATAAAATTGTTCTCTATATCAATTGTGGTTGTAGTTAGGGGCTCTATGCATTGATCAAAATTCAGAAACCAAAAAGTGAAGTTTACTGTATGTAACTTAGAAACTCAATTACTAAAATATCAAACTGTCCCTAGATGGCATGTTCTTTTGAATGGAACATAAAATTTTGAATTGGGAAGTCGTAGGTTCAAGTCTAGTTCTGCCACTTACTAGTTTTTTAATCTTTCATGAATCACTTAACCTCCTTGATCCTCAGTTTCCAATCCTGTACCTGATTACATAGAACTACATATATTCAGAATATATTCCTCTCTCTCTCTCTCTCTCTCTCTTTCTCCATCACAAAGAGAGAAGGAATTCTACTGCATAGAAGATTAGAAAATCAGTATTTTTCTCTAACCATAAGTTTCTCCAATCAGACTTGGCCAACCCTACTAGCTTCTACCTCTACCTATAATACAATAGTGACAGAAAATATATGGGTCCTCAGATCTTCCTCAACCTGCTATGAATATGGCTATTAAATTAAGAACTTAATAGACCTCTTGCTCCTTTTTGATCTCAAAGTGCCTTCTGGAGCTAAATTTGCAAAGAAAAGGCCCTCGTTAAAAAACTAAGTAAATTTAAGGCCAGGCACAGTGGCTCATGCCTGTAGTCCCAACACTTTGGGAGGCCAAGGCGGGCAGATCACTTGAGGCCAAGAGTTTGAGACCAGCTTGGTCAACATGGAGAACCCCTGTCTCTACTAAAAATATAATAATTAGCCAGACATGGTGGTGTGTGCCTGTAGTCCCAACTACTCAGGAGGCTGAGGCAGGAGAATTGCATGAACCTGGGTGGCAGAGGTCACAGTGGGCTGAGATTGTGCTACTGCACTCCAGTCTGGGTAACAGAGTGAGATCTTATCCTAAAAAAAAAAAGGAAAAAAAATCTAAGGAAATTTAATATTAATATGTGGCTTACACATGTAAGTTTGTGGGAGTAATGAAAGGCTCTATAATGCTACACTGAGTATATAAAACAGCAGATTAATTGTATGTGCTGATAATTGATGATATATGATATGATATCATATCATATACTATAAATAACATATTAGAATAAACCAAACATTTAAATGGAAGCTTCTCCACACACATAGGTGGTTGGAGTTAGAAGGGACTTCAATTACTACTGTGTCAGTGCTCAAACAATCCTAAAGAGGTTTTAGTTATGTTTATTTTTTCAGTTTCATTTGACTTGCTTTTAAATGAGAAGTATAACCTTTCACGAACAGAAGCATGAAAAGCTTTGAGGGGGAGGGAAATTACAGTGTTTTAACAGACAGGTTTCTTGCTGTATCAATGTAATTAGTTGAGAAATACTTAGATCTTTGGTACACTGATTATTCAAAGATGTTTGACAGCTCTGTGCTAAAGAAAAATAAATTATATAAAGATTGTAAAAGTTCAAAGGCATATAGAAACTGCTTTGGATTCAGACACAGACAACCTTTGGTCATTGCCTTTTTCTAAACTATTCTCTATACTTGAACACAAACAAGAATAGTTTGTGTAATTTCATCTCTTCTTTGAATTCAGAATACCCCTTTGTTGTGCATAATTTTATACCAATAATTTCCGTTGCAAAACAAAAAAAAATACTGTATTATTTTGATCCAAGAAAACATTAATTAGCTTTCTCCTATTCAGTAATTATGGAATGATGTGTTTTCTATGAAATAACATGTTCTCTGTGGAAGGTACTCGTGGGCAAAGAGAGACTCCAGAGGGGAATCACAGCCCAATTTGCATATTCTAACCCTTTCTGGAATGCTGAATTTAAGCTATCACTGTAAAACAATATCACTTTTGTCTTCATTCTACCCAGGAAAATATTCTGTGGTTGGCACTTGACTTAATTTCATAATCCTAAAACTATCTTATAAAAGTTGAAGAGCTAATTGAATGGAATCCCTTCTGAGTTGACTATATGAATTAATATGACTTGGCTGTATCCGCACCCACATCTCACCTTGAATTGTAATAATCCCCACATGTCAACGGTGGGGCCAGGTGGAGATAATTCAATCTGGAGGATGGTTTCCCCCATACTGTTCTCATGGTATTGAATAAGTTACATGAGATCTGATGGTTGTATAAATGGGAATTTCCTTGCACAAGCTCTCTTGTTTGCTGCCATGTTAGACGTGACTTTGCTCCTCATTTGCCTTCCTCCATGATTGTAAGTCCTCTCCACCCATGTGGAACTGTGAGCCCATTAAACATCTTTCCTTAATAAATTACCCAATCTCGGGTATGATTTTATTAGCCGTGTAAGAACAGACTAATACAGTAAATTGGTACTGGTAGAGTGGGGTACTGCTGTAAAGATACCCAAATATGTGGAAGCAACTTTGGTACTGGGTAACAGGCAGAGGTTGAAACAGTTTGGAGGGCTCAGGAGAAGATAGGAAAATGTGTGAAAGTTTGGAACTTCCTAGAGACTTGGAGGGCTATGAAGACAGGAAGACGTGGGAACATTTGGAACTTCCTAGAGATTTGCTGAATACGGATTTGACCAAAACGCTGATAATGGTTAATAAAGTCCAGGCTGACATGGTCTCACATGGAGATGAGAAACTAGTTGGAAACTGGAGCAAAGGTGAATCTTGTTGTGCTTTAGCAAAGAGACTGACAGCTTTTTGCCCCTGACCTAGAGATACATAGAACTTTGAACTTGAGGAGATGTGGGGTATCTGGTAGAAGAAATTTCTAAGTGCCAAAGTGTTCAAGAGGAAGCAGAGCATGAAAGTTTGAAAAATTAGCAGCCTGACTATGCGATGTAAAAGAAAAAAACCATTTTGTGGGGATAAATTCAAGCTGGCTACAGAAATTTGCATAAGTAATGAGGACCCAAATGTTACTCACCAAGAAAATGGGAAAAATGTCTCCAGGGCATGTCAGAGACCTTCATGGCAGTCCCTCCCATCACAGCCCCAGAGGCCTAGGAGAGAGAAATGGTTTTGTGGGCCAGGTTCAGGGCTGCCCTGCTGTCTGTAGCCTCTGGTCTTGGTGCCCTGCATCCAAGTTTCTCCAGCTATGGCTAAAAGGGATCAAGGTACAGCTCAGACTATTGCATCAGAGAGGGTGCAAGCCCCAAGCCTTGGCAGCTTCCACACTGTGTTGAGCCTGTGGGTGCACAGAAGTCAAGAATTGAGGTGTGGGAACCTCTGCCTAGATTTCAAAGGATGTATGGAAACACTTGGATGTCCAGGCAGAAGTTTGTTACAGGGACAATGCCCTCATGGAGAACCTCTGCTAGGGCAGTGTGGAAGGGAAATGTGGGTTGAAGCCTCCACACAGAGTCCCCACTGGGGCACTACCTAGTGGAGCTGTGAGAAGATGGCCATCATCCTCCACGCCCCAGAATGGTAGATCTACTGACAGCTTGCACCATGCACCTGGAAAAGTCACAGACAGTCAACACCAGCCTGTGAAAGCAGCTAAGAGGGAGGCTATACCCTGAAAAGCCACAGGGGTGAAGCTGCCCAAGACCACGGGAACCCACCACTTGCATCAGCATGACTTGAAGGTGACACATGGAGTCAAAGGAGATCATTCTGAAGCTTTAAGATGTGACTGCCCCGGATGCGAGACATGGAGTCAAAGGAGATCATTTTGAAGCTCTAAGATTTGACAGATAGTCTCAGACTTGCAGGAGACTGGTAGCCCCTTTGTTTTGGCCAATTTTTCCCATTTGGAACGGGTGTATTTACCTAATGTCTGTATCCCCATTGAATCTAGGAAGTACTAACTTGCTTTTGATTTTACAGGCTGATAGTCATAAAGGACTTGCCTTTTCTCAGATAAGACTCTGGACTGTGGACTTACGAGTTAATGCTGAAATGAGTTAAGACTTTGAGGGACTGTTGGGAAGGCATGATTGGTTTTGATATGTGAGGACATGAGATTTGGGAGGGGCAGGGATGGAATTATATGGTTTGGCTGTGTCCCCATCCAAATATCACCCTGAATTGCAATAATCCCCATGTGTCAAGGGTGGGGCCAGGTGGAGATAATTGAATCATGGGAGCAGTTTCCCCCATACTGTTCTCATAATAGTGAATAAATCTCACAAGATCTCTTGGTTTTATAAATCAGAGATCCCCTGCAGAGGCACCTTGCCTGCCTCCACGTAAGACATGACTTTGCTCCTTATTTGCCTTCCACCATGATTGAGACGCCTCCCCAGCCATGTGGAACTGTGAGTCCATTAAACCTCTTTCCTTAATAAATTACCCAGTCTCAGATATGTCTTTATTAGCTGTGTGAGAAGAGACTAATACATGAATGATGAGAATATTTTTCCTGCAAGGCTGTCTACAAGAACGTACTGATAAGATGGTGACAAAATAGTTCAGCCATGGTGACCAGTGAAAAGAGCTGAATCAGCAAAGCTGACTATGCTATGGTCCATTTGGATGGTCAGCCTTAAGTTCTAGAGTAGAATCAGAGACTCTTCAAGGTGGAAGGGATCATAGATGCTCTTTAATTCAATCTTCCTTCCAATTCAGAAGTCTCTCAAATGGTTGACTCATTGGTATCCAGCCTTTGCTTCACCACTCTTAGTAATGAGGAAGCATACTGACTCAATTCTTTTTGAGGCACAGGGCTTCGCATAATAATATTTGACTAGCTTACACCCTAATCATTATTACAAGAAAAGAACTCAATTCCCAAACCTGAATCCAGCAAGAAAGGCAGTCTGCCATTTATACAAGTAGTACATTGGAAGATTAAAATGTATATGGATTTAGGAAGATGGAATAAATTATTGTAAATGAATATAGTGCTATAGTTAATGATAAAATGATGTGTGTTAAATACTTTATGTGATATTTAAATTTTACCCACATTTTGATAATAAACTAAATGTGAAGAGGTTGTGACTTAATTTTTAAATTATTCCGTTTGTATTTCTAGGGTTATTTTATTGATTATTTGCAACCGATATTTATTGAATTCCACTGTTTTCAAGGTTGTGGAATATGTTGAGTACTGGTTGAATGTTTATCACTGGTTATTGAGGGGAACATAATTTAAATAACTCCAAATATAACACTGCTCAAAGCTAGATGACATTCAAATTTATAAATCTGATCATACACATATATTTTGACAAACATTACTTAAACCAGGTCCATATAAAATGACCTGGCATATACAAAACAAATTTTTTAAATATTTGGAATGGTTTGCATATTTTTGTCTCCAGTATGTTTTTGCATACATTACAGTCTGAGAAGAATAATTTGAAAAGTATGATGAGTGACGATCTCAGTCAGACAAGAAGACATATAGATGTATTGGAAGCCCCAAGGTAAAACTGTTGTTTAAATGACCAAGTCTCTCCCTGATGATATGTCTATTAAAAGGGCAGAACTTCAAGACGCAACAAAAGTTTTAAGTGAAAACATAGCACTTTCACTGGTAGGGTCTCTGTATTAGCTCATATTGATGCAAACTTAGTGGCTTAAAATAACACAAATTTATTATCTTATAGCTAAGGAGGTCAGAAATCTCAAATGGATCAGCAGGGCTGTGTTCTTTCTGTAGGATCTAGGGGACAATCCATTTCCTTGCTTTTTCCAAATGCTAAAGAGTACCCACGTTCCTTGGCCCATGGCCCCTTCCTCTGTATTCAAAGCCAGTAGCATCTTCAAATTAATCTCTCTCACTCTTTTCCTTTTTCCAGTTTCTTTTCTTCTTTCTCCTCTCTCCCTTTCTCCTCTCTCTTTCTCTCACATATATACATGTCTCTGCTTCTATCACCCTATCTCCTCCTCTGACTCTGAGCCTCCTGCCTTCACCTTATAAGGATTATTGTGATTACATTTGGCCCATCTGGATAAATCCAAGATACTCTCCTTATCTCAAGACTGTTAACATTAAACACATCCGCAAAGTCGTTTTTACCACATAAGCATACATATTCAAAAGTTATGGGGATTAGGACATGGACATCTTTGGGAGGCCATTATTCTGTGTACCATGGTATCCATGTGTCTGAATGTAGGGGTATGGCCTAGATGACCTAAATGTAATAGTTATGTAGTTAAAAAATATCCTGTTCCTCTAAAGTAAAGGAAGTTGTAAGGTGTTTATATATTTATTTTAGGTCAAAAAATTTAAAGTAAAATATTATGATAATAATTAAGTGAGTTAGTGATAATTATGTCCTTATGTGTTGGTAAGAATAGTCTTACTAAAAATGTCTGAGTTAGAAATTCCAAAATAAATCTTACAAGGTCATTCTGTTATTGATTTGCTCATGGGAAACAATTTGCACAAGCTTGTTTAGACAGTTGTTTGAATCATGCTCCACACATCACTCGTTTTCTTTTTTATTTATTTATTTTTTTGAGACAGAGTCTCACTCTGTTGCCCAGGCTAGAGTGCAGTGGTGTGATCTCAGCTCACTGCAAGCTCCGCTTCCCAGGGGCAAGGATTCTCCTACCTCAGCCTCCTGAGTAGCTTGGATTACAGACACGTGCCACCATGCCTGGGTAATTTTTGTATTTTTAGTAGAGACGGGGTTTCACCATGCTGGACAGGTCGGTCTCAAACTCATGACCTCGTGATCTGCCCGCCTTGGCCTCCCAAAGTGCTGGGATTACGGCATGAGTCACTATGCCCGGCAACATCACTCATTTTCTATATACTATGCCCCAAGTTAGTACAACACTGACAAATGTTTGAACAATAATCATTTGTTTCAATACATATAGATTTAAAATATAAAGACACTGCTTCTATTAGGTAGGATATTCTTTGAATAATAAATATTTTTTCTGTCAGTGTTCCTTTCTAACTGTGCAAATGATATGTTTTTGATGTTTAACTGGTCTTGTATGCTTTATTTGTTCACCATATGGTTTTTTAGATAACTGTAGCCTAAATGGTTTGAATCAAGCAACTGACGCGAATATGCAAATATAGTCAGAAAACAAAATATTTCTACCATAGTTCCCTTCTGCACTATTGTTGAAATATGAATGCTTAAAAATAGGCCTGTAGAGCTAGTCTATTTGAATAGTTTGTAATTACATTCATTATCAATTGTCCATATTCAGGAGTATGATGCTAACAAGGAAAAATGACTGACCAAATGCATTTATTTAATGTAGTACCAACTCTAGAAGAACATTATGCTTGTGATTATTTGTATTCAGTTAGCACAAAATTGGCATATTTCTCAGTAAAACTGCTGTTAAGAATATACTGTTGTTGTATGACAAAATTCAATGCTGGATTACTAATGTTAGATCATTTACTTGGTAAAGTTGTTATTTTTTAAAGGAGTATTTATTACAGAAAAACTTGCCTTTCTTTCCTTTATACAGCTTCTTACCATTTGGTTTTTACAGAAAGCCAAGTGGAGTTTCTTTGATTAAGATCTCTAGCTGGTTATATCCCTGTGTTATTTGCCATCATCCTTTTTTTCCTTCTGACCTTCCACAAGCTGTTCATATTAAATAGGAGGTGGGGCCGGGCGCGGTGGCTCAAGCCTGTAATCCCAGCACTTTGGGAGGCCGAGATGGGCGGATCACAAGGTCAGGAGATGGAGACCATCCTGGCTAACACGGTGAAACCCCGTCTCTACTAAGAAATACAAAAACTAGCCGGGTGAGGTGGCAGCGCCTGTAGTCCCAGCTACTCGGGAGGCTGAGGCCGGAGAATGGCGTGAACCCGGGAGGCGGAGCTTGCAGTGAGCTGAGATCTGGCCACTGCACTCCAGCCTGGGCTACAGAGCGAGACTCCGTCTCAAAAAAAAAAAAAAACAAAAAAAACAAAAAAAATATGAGGTGGACCATGTCATCAGTGAGCATATTTTCATTCGAAGGATTGCCAGGATAGCTTTCTGCCGTTCCTTTCTATTAGCTCAAAAGTATTGATGAGACTATATTAGCCTCCACTTAGCATTTAGTTTCAAACAGTTACCAAAGCCTTTCATCAAAGCCGAGTCACCCCTGATTATTCCCTACTCTATGTATCAGCAATTCCCTTCTCACTGTGAACACTATCTATCATGATTATCTATTTTGATACTAATCCCAAAGTCATTTTTTTCATGAATATATATTATAAAACTCCACAAGACTGAACATTTGTAGAAGATGAAGTACATTTTCTAATTCATCTATCTCCCCATAGTACGTAGCACTAGGCTTTACATACAATGATAACTCAACAAATGCTGATGACTGTCGGTCCATGTATAATCACAGCATATTGTGAAATAATGCATTCTCTAGGCCAATTTTCTCTAGCATATACTTAGTCTCTTAGTTTTAGGAGGGTAAATATAAATTACTCAGGTCACTGAGACACTTCTGAAAAAGCATCCTTTATAGTCAGTTAATTGTCACCTTAATAATAGTTTGCAATTATTAGACTGTCTCCAGAATTTAAAAATGATGAATGAGAACATATGAAGTCTTGTTGGGCTGATTCTCCCCCTTCAGGTTGATCAGCTTATAAAGCTAACTATAAATTAGGTACTTTTCTCTTTGAAATAAGCCTATGTCCAAGGAGAGTTCAGTGGATCTGTGCCTAATTTGAAACTGATCCAACAATAAAGCACAAAGATAAGCAGAGACTGAAAACAATTCAACCAAATACATTGTTTTGTGTTAATCACTTTCCATTTTTAAATAATCCAGGAGGAATAATGGTAACATTACCTTGATATTGTTACTTGTATTATATATCAACTATCAGACAATCCAGAGTACAGAAACTATGCCACTATTAAGCCCTAGCTGCTTTTTTTTTTTCTTTTTGAGGAAAGTAAACTATTGTTTATTTAAGAAGTGATTCATCAGCCAGTATTTTTCTTAGCACTTAATCACGTCTTAATTTTACTTTCTTATCCAGGCATTTTCCCCTAAGGCTGGTGATTCTTTCAATAACAAGAGTTTAATGTTCAAGATAAAAAAAAAAAAAAAAAAAAAAAAAAAAAAAAACCATGGATATTAGTAAAAGCTTCTAAAGAGTGAGATTTATTTTTATCCTTGTATTTGGAATATTGTTACTATGATGATTTGACTTTTCCAATAACTTACTTACTTTTTTCATTGAAGTCAGCATTATCCCACCTATTCACTCTCAATTATGTACACATGGAACTGTGGACATGCACATTTTAGTATATGTTTGGGATAACTGCTGTCTTTGAATTGGTTGAGAATCAGACCACTAAGATCTGAATTAATGCTATTTGACATAGAAACCAGATGGAGGAATGGGCAAAGGTTGTGTGTAATGACCCCACTATATAGGAGACGAATTATCTTTTGCCAAGATGTACTCTCAGTTCTCACTAGGGAATCTTATTCACTTCTGTATCTTCATGTGCCATCTGAGCCCTGTCCATCTGTGATTTACCTTCAGGCCAAAAATCACTTGTGTTTTTGATCCTAGTGAAAAATAACACTCAAAACATATAGATTATTGCTTCCTCTAGCCCATATTTTCATACTAAGTCTATCTTGTGTCAATAGTCTACTTTGTAGCACTTTGAATTAGAAAAGAATAAAGAATCCATCCGACCATTTCCCGACCAAGAAGAAACCATCGCCTTGATGGCAGACAATATTTAGCATTACATGACTTGCAGTGACACTGAGGTATATCATGCATGATCCCTACTTGCTCACAAACATGGCACATAAAGACATCCATATGGACCATGACTAATTGGCATGAATTCTAAACTATTGTGTGTAACCAACTGAAAAGGAAAATAATAGATGGTGAAAATGATTATGAAAGTTAAAAATCCCATTATAAATGCAATACTAGAATTGTATTTACTGGTATTAATGTACTGATCAAATATAACTATTTGTAAGACATAGGATATTTAACATCCAGTAGGTATTCAGTATTTATAGAAAGTTTCTGCTTCTACAATTAACCAGATTTATGGTGCATTATTATTATTACTGTTGCTGTTGTTGTTGTTACGTTTTAGTGCCATATACTGGTTCATCACAAAGCATTGGTCAAATCAAGGGCAGGGAACTGGTTTACTCATGTTACCCTAAGAGAGCACTATTTTATGTGCATCCCTTGTGAAGCCATGTTATCAAAGAGGACAGCTTTTCCACATGATGAAGGAATAGTCATTAATAAATAGTATACAAAGAGCTGTACTCTCTAACTAGAGTCACATTTAGTAACTATTACTAGAGTTCTTCAAATGAAACTTACTAGGTAATCTCAGTTCCTTACTGAGGGTTGATCATATCTCAAGTGAAGTGTAGTCATCAGGTAGTCCTACCACTTTTCACCACCTGTATTCCTATGGCTTGGTTCCAAGCAACCATCTCTTCCCACCTAGATTATCACAATAGTCTCCTGACTCATTTCATAAACTTTTTCAATAGTCTCTTTCAGTCTATTATCAATATAGCAATCTGCATCATTACGCTGCTCAAAATTCTGTAATAGCTTCTGCTCTTACTCAGAAAATAATACAAATCCATACATTGTCCATCAAGGGCCAACTTAACTTACTGCTCCCTCATATTCTTACTGACTTTAACTGCTACTCTACCTCTCAATCACTTTGCCACAGACATACTGCCTACTTGTTATTCCTGGAAATTACTGTAATTTTGCCTCAATCTTTGTGCACTGTTTCCTTTGCATGAAATGTCCCTCCCTTAAATGTATGCATGACTCCGTATCTCACTTCTTTCAAGTCTTTACTCAAATTTCAGTTTTTCAGAAAGGATGTTCATGGCCAGTCTAACTAAAATGCAGCTAATCATTCATATCCCATTTTTCCATTTTTTTTCTGATCACTTATTGTCTAATATACTATATATATTTACTAATTTTTATCTTTTGCTTTCTATATCTTCCATTGTAATTTAAGATTCACAAATACAATTCTTATGTATTTTATTTATAACTAACTCCCTAGATAGTGCCTAGAATATTGACTGGTCTGTAAGAGTATAGAAAGACACTAATCCAAGCATGTTTTGGCATGTTTTGTAGGTAAAAATAAAGTAGAAAAAGATTTAAATGTAAAGTTGAAGTGATTATTTTATTTTACCATATAGATTACCTTAAGCCAGCAACAACAACATACATTCAACCAGCTATTATGCCTGATACTGCTGCTATTGTTCCTTCTTACCCATATCGTCATTCACTTATGCCTCTAGTGATGTATTCCTCAAAGTAACACAAAACAGAAAATGTGTGTATTCTCAGCTCATCAACTAAAAGCATTC
This sequence comes from Macaca thibetana thibetana, assembly GCF_024542745.1. Taxonomy (NCBI): domain Eukaryota; kingdom Metazoa; phylum Chordata; class Mammalia; order Primates; family Cercopithecidae; genus Macaca; species Macaca thibetana. The sequence continues at coordinate 140,242,028 of NC_065598.1, forward strand.
ATGCTTGGTGCAGTGGTTCACGTCTGTAATCTCAACACTTGGGGAGGTTGAGGTGGGAAAGATTCCTTGAGCCCAGGAGTTAAAAACCAACCTGGTCAACACAGTGAGACACCATCTCTACAAAAACAAAATAATTTTTTTAAAAGCCTAGTGTGGTGGCATGTACCTATAGTCCCAGCTACCTGGGAGGCTAAGATAGGAAAATCATTTGAGCCTGGGAGGTGGAGGCTACGGTGAGCTGTGATTGTACCACTGTACTCCAGACTGGGTGACAGAGCAAGACTTGTCTCAAATAAAAGTCATATAATAAAACAAACTTGGCTTATACAAGAGTCTTATTACGGATGGAGAGTGGGGAGGTGGTGGGGAGCGCAAGCCTAGAGAGATCTTTTACTAGGCTGTCATTACTGAAAAAATTATAGTAAATGGAAAACCATGGAGAATCATTGATTTAATTCAGTGTTTTCTTGTGTTTCAGCCAATGGAAATAGAGAAACAGATTCTTATCACAAAGAAAATTTTAATAACTTTATAGTTTTTGAGAATCAAATTACTTATCAGACAAACTAGAGTATGATTTGCATATTTATCCATTTATAGTGTTAGTGGACCAATATTTGTACAATTAAATTGATCCTCCTATGGTAGAAATTGTTAAAATTTAGAGCTCTGTATTAAAGTTATTGACAATATTAAAGAGTGACCCTATTGAATTGCCTTGTTAATGTAAAAATGAACATTCTACACAAACAAGAAAGGAAGTCAGATATTGTGCTCTGTTGACTTTCAGAATCAAACTAATCTCTTAGTAGTGGGGATTTGGTGTAACAAAAGTTTATTCTGCCTTTTGACATGTTGATATAGAGGTTTTACTGTCAGGTTCCAAGAAATTTGTCAAGCTCCAGAATATTTGCTCCCCTTTCCTATATCATGCAGAGAGAGAAAAATGGAACTGCTAGCCAAAAAGCATTCATACATTCTCTTAAATTGTTCTACATTGCCACTTTTTCAGGAACAGGAAACCTGGAAAAAATAGTGCAGTATAACTGGAAAGTCTTCAGATTTAATGGAGATTTTCTTTGTTCTTATAGTGAGTGATATGGTTTGGCTGAGTCCCCACCCAAATCTCACTTTGAATTGTAATAATCTCCATGTGTCAAGAGCGGAGCCAAGTGGAGATAATTCAATCATGTGGGCTGTTTCCCCCACACTGTTTTCATGGTAGTGAAAAAAAGTCTCATGAGATCTGATGGCTTTATAAAGGGGAGCTCTCTTGCCTGCCACTATGTAAGACATGCCTTTGCCTCTCTTTTGCCTTCCACCACAATTGTGAGGCCTCCCTAGCCATGTGGAACTGTGAGTCCATTAAACATCTTTCCTTTGTAAATTACCCAGTCTCTGTTATGCCTTTATTAGCAGCCTGAGAACAGACTAATACAGTGAGTCTGGTTTAAAATTAGGCACATAGACAAATAGCTTTCAGATTGTGAGCTACTCAAGGACAACTTATAAATCCAACCAATATACATGCCCACAAAGGTCAGAATTTAAAACTTCTTGATTTAGGGGTTCGACTGTGCAATTATTGAAAGTGCAGTGTACTCCTTGGTGTGGAAATACTTTCTTTTCATTCAGATAGCAAAACGTAAAAAATAATATTAGCTTGAAATCAAAGTGGCAATTTCTCAAAGGAAAATGATCATGCATTGGGTAAGTTTAATCTCTCTGTGATATGAGTTCACCAGGAATTTGTAGAGCTAGGTGATATGCATTAAGTATTTTAAATCGCTCTAAAGTGTTTGTTTTGTCTCATCATTTAAATCTAGTTACTTCCAAGGAGGAACAGAGAGAAAATATCCAATTTTAATAATACACATACAGAACACACGACTTAGGATAAATATCAGATGAAAGTTTGGAGGCTATAGAAAGAAAAGGGAGAGATAATAATGTGTAGTGTTATGGATGATTTTTACTTTGTAATATGCAGATCTAATATTTTTAAAGCCATTTCTTTTATTTATCCTGGATAAAAGCACATGTCATAGAAAGGAGTAATGGCTGTTTGAGGAGAAGGTCAGGGGTAGATAAGGTAGAGAAGTCAAATATGTTCTGTCATTTCTTGGGCTGCCTTCTCGTTATGTTGATTTTGTTGCTTTTCTGTGCAGAATCATTTTAGTGTAAAGTAGTCCTATTTGTTTATTTTTGCTTTGGTTTCCTATGCTTTTGGTATCTTTTCCAAAAATTTATTGTCAAGACCAGTGTTCAAGGAACTTTATCCTTATGTTTTCTTCTAGAAGTTTTAAGGTTTCAGATGTTACATTTAAGTCTTTAATGAAATTTGAGTTAATTTTTTATATGGTTTAGGATGAGGGTCTGATTTAATTCTTCTCCATGGGTAGGTCTCATTTTCTAGTACAGTTTATTGAAAGAACCATTCTTTCTCCATTGTGTATTCTTGGCACTCCTATCAAAGATTGGTTGACCATATATGTATGGGTTTATTTCTGGGGTTTATATTCTGTTCCATTGATCTATGTGTTTGTTTTACACCAGTGCCACACTGTTTTGATTATTATAGCTTTGTAATATAATTTGAAATAAGGACGTCTGATGCCTCCATTTTAGTTTTTCTTTCTCAAGTTGCTTTAGCTATTTGGGGCCTCTTGTGGTTGCATATGAATTTTGGGTTTTTTTTTCTATTTCTATGGAAAATACCATTGGAATTTTGGTAGGGATTGCACTGAATCTGTAGCTCTCTTTGAGTTGTGTGGATATTTTAATAATATTAAGTCTTCCAACCCATGAACACGGGGTTTCTTTCCCTTTATTTGTATAATCTTCAATTTCTTTCACTAATTTTGTACCGTTTTCAGTGTACAGATCTTTCACACCATTGATCAAATTTATTTCTAATTGTTTTATTGTTTTCATGTTATTGTAAATAGAATTATTTTCTTAACACTTATCATAGTTCATTGTTAGTGTATAAAAACACAACTTACTTTTGTATTGTGATTTTGTATCCTGAAATTTTAGTTAATTAATTTCCTAGTTCTAACAGTTTTAGGTGGAGTCTTTAGAGTTTTCTATATATAAGATTATGATATCTGCAACAGAGACAATTTAACTTATTTCTTTTCTATTTTGGTCCCGTTTTGTTTAATTGCTGTGGCTGGGACTTCTAGTACTATGTTGAATAGAAGTGGCAAAAGTGGTTCAGAGATAGATTTTTAACATCTATATGTGATATTTATTCACAGGGACAATAGCATATTCATCTCTTCTAAATTCAGACACTGGACTTCATAGTGTTGGCTATAGAAAGATATTATTGTAGACTACATTTAAAATAGAATTTATCAATAAATACCTAAAATATATTAACATTTTGTTAATTGCTATTAAGAGCTGCTGAAATGCCATAACTTATATTGTGTCTAGCTGTTTTCAATGTAATTTTGCTTTAATTTTATCTTTTTAATTGTTCATACAATTGTGGTAATAGTGTGTGTGTAATTTTATTTACTGTCTTTTTCACACAACATGCATTCCTTATAGTTTCAAATACTCTATATAAATTAATTTAATAGCTACAAAATATTCTGAAATTTATCTTAGCTATTTTCCAGTTGTTAAAGACTTGGATTTTTTCCTCATATTCTTGAATATAATATTTCTGTAATGAAGATATTTATGTTTAAAGGTTTGTTCCATATTTGGGAATACTTTCTAGTATAAATACATAGAACTAAAACCAATGGATTTGTAACTTCAGGTCTTGTGGAAAGCGTATGCCAAGAGGGAGTTAGAAATGTAAGAGATTTATTGAGAAAAATACTTGTGAAATTATAGAGGGCACAGAAGCAGGCAGGGAGAGATCCAGATCACAATGTACATAAGACACTTGTGAAAGAGAGGGAAAGAAAAATAATTATTATGAAAGATTTTCAAACTGTCATGAAGCTTGGAGAAAGTCTTCACTAGCTCAAAAGAGAGGAGCTCTGGTTATTATACATTAAGTGTCCCATGTTGTGCAGAAATGGCTAAGCTTTGGTAGCCCTACCATGCTCAGTCAGCTGCCAGGGAAGAGCATAGCCTTGGAGGAAACGTTACAACAAATAATGAAGGTACTATATCTAGTGGTTGTCAGCTAATTGCATTCCTCCAGCTGAGCTGCAAGTGATTTCTTGACTCTCCACAGCTATTCCAGCAAATATGGACATTTTTAGCAATAATGGAATATCAAGTTATTTTCTGAAAGTTATACTCTATAAAAATTTATACTCTACTACCCATGTTTTGTCACCAGCTTTTACTGCCATTATTAGTAGTAATTATTAGAACTTTGAAAGTTAAAATTGCTATTCAACTGTTACCTTCGTTTGTATTTTTTGATTAGTAATGATGTGATTTTTCCCATTGGTTTGTTAGCCAGTTATTGTTCCTTTCTGTTAATTTATTCCTAATGGAGACTGAATGTTATTATATATTTATATATGTTACAAATAGTTTTCTTATTGTTTGCTTTTACTTTTTAATTTGTTAAAGCTATACATTTTAATTTTTAGTGATTTTTGCCTGTCACATTAATATTTGAAAATACTCCATAGATTAGAAAACAATTTTTCTCTTTTTTCTAATTATTAAATTCTTATTTATATCAGAATGCTATATAATAATTTATATTGATGTGCTGACAATCAAAATTTAATCTATCTTAAATTGACAATGTTCTCAATATCAATTATTGAATAAACTTTACTTTGTCTACTGATCTTTTATAATAGCATCAATAATTTTAGATTTCCATGAAAATCCATTATCCATATCTTGAAACCACAATAGGTGTCACTGATATTTACACCTATGCACAATGGCTACAGATGATTGTATTTCATTATTTAATTTGTATGGTACTGCCTGCTAGTGACTCTAAGCATCTTTTCATTCACTTCTTCATTCATTCCAGAAATATTTATTAACTCAGCAAAAACAAAACTGACAACGATCCCTTGTTTTCTCTACAGAATAGTTATACTCACTAACTAGATTTTCTCTTCTTTTATGAATTAATCATTCACATATTTAAAATTGTTCTCTACTTTTTTCATTTTTTCCATTTGTTGGGTTTTCTTTGTATTCAAGAAACATTGCCCTTTCCCTGTTTAATGCAGTGTTAGTATTTTCTCCCAGTTTTTGACATAAAAAAGTTTTAAAATTTTAGGGAGGCAAATCTGTTGATCTTTGTTATATTTCATTCTGCCATGTTACTTTAATAACATAGCATAATGTATTATGATACGATGACATGACATGACACAAATGATATAATATGATATATGATATTGAACAATAATATAATGAACATCTGTGAATCCTCCTCTGAACTCAAAAGCTAGAACCTTTTTTCTCTCAAGATGGTAGACTAGAGGCATTGCTACCATATCTCTCCCACTTGGAAGGACAACATAGTATGTACAGGAGAACTGAAGGAATCTATGGACCCTTTGAAGGAGTTGGGTAAAGAACTGTGAGTCCCCAGAGTATGAAAGGAGAGTTTGCCTTGAGGATACACACTCCCACTGGGGACCCTGAAAGTCCAGGTCACGGGGGAAGGCCCTAACCCCACCTAGCACAGGAACTGACTTGGGGAGTATTGTGGAATATAAAAGGAGAAGCAGCGTTGGTAGACGCTTGCATGCACTTGAAGACTCCAGTGCAGACCTAGGGCAGCCATTCCTCACTGCTCTTCACAGGTAACCCAGCAGAGGACAGCAAAATCTTCAGGCAGTGGTTACAAGTTGAAAGATGCCCCCAGAGGGGGTTTCCTGATATAACCACAGGTGGCGATGAACTCCTTCAGCCAGAGCCAGGGTAAGGGAGAGTGAAAAGTGGGCTGTGAATGCAGGTGTTGAGTGCAGGAACCACAGGTGCAATAGCCTAGTGCTTGACTTTGCAGTGGATGGGGAGGGGAGTGATCTGAAGACCAAGGTTGCTGTCTCCGTGGGGAAAGCCTATGGCTCCAGGGAGTTGCGAGTTCTGATTACAGGCTGACTGGAATTCAACTTGCTGCTGTCAGTGAAACACTGTAGGAGTGAATCTGCTTTAGCAAGGGCATTGGGAATGGTGTGGGGCTTACCACCACTTGCTACTCCTCACTCCCTGCAAAAACACTTCTGTGCAGCAGACAGCAACACTCCCCAGTGGACTATAACCCAGTGGTCTGAGACACATTCCCATCCTTCAATGCCCACAGAGGTTGCTGCTTGTCCTGCACATGAAGACAAGAGCACAAACCTGCCTGACCCAGCCTCTACCTGGCTTTGCCCGATCACTCATCCTGGTGGCTTAACGAAAAGGACTGAACTCTTGGGAGCTACGTGGCCCCACCCATTGCCTGAGAAACCAGAGTACCATCCCTGGGCAACATAAGACAAGTAAAAATCCCACTGCTACTACCACAGCTGGTGCTCTTTTGTAAGTGCTACTTTCTTGCTGGAGGCCAACCAATACAGTCCATTACAGCATCTCCTGGTAGCATAACACTGCACCCAGAAAGGAGAAAATAACTGTGTGATAGCTATCACCCCTTCCTGCACCACTCTGGCTAACTTGTTATTGGTCTGCCAAGGCAAGACTAAGCAAAAAGAACAAATCTGGAGGCATCACATTACCTGACTTCAAACTATATTCTAAGGCCATAGTCACCAAAACAGGATGGTATTGGTGAAAGAAAGACACATAGACCAATGGAACAGAATAGAGAACCCTGAAATGAAGCCGAATACTTACAGCTAACTGATCTTTGACAAAGCACCCAAAAACATGAAGTGGGGGAAAGGACATCTTATTCAACAAATGGTGCTGTGATAATTGGCAACCACCTGTAGGAGAATGAAAGTGGATCCTCATCTCTCACCTTATACAAAAATCAACTGGATTAATCAGACTTAAATCTAAGATCAAAAATCATAAATATTCTAGAATAAAACCTTGGATAAACTCTTCTGAACATTGGCCTAGGCAAAGAATTCATGACTAAGGCCCCAAAAGCAGCTGCAACAAAAACAAAAATAAATAAATGGAACTTAATTAAACTAAAAAGTTTCTGCACAGCAAAAGAAATGATCAGCAGAGTTAACAGACTCCCAAAGAATGAGAGAAAATATTTACAAACTGCACATAAGGAGAGAAGACTAGAATCCAGAATCTACAAGAAACTCAAACAAATCATCAAGACAAAAACAAATAGCCCTATCCAATAGTGGGCAAGGGAGATGAATAGACATTTCTCAAAAGAAGATATACAAATGGCCAACAAACATATGAAAAATTGCTCAACATCACTAATCGTTGAGAACATGCAAATAAAAACCGCAAGGAGATACCGCCTTACTCCTACAAAAATGGGCAGTATTAAAAATTCAAAAAACAACAGATGTTGGCTTGGATGTGGGAAAAATTGAATGCTTATACACTGCTTGTTTGAATGCAAATTTGTACAACTTCTATGCAAAACAGTATGTAGATCCCTTAAAGAGTGAAAAGTAGATTTACCATTTGTATTACTCAGGGTTCTCTAGACGGACAGAACTAATGGAGCTTATTAAGTATTAACTCACAGGATCACAATGTCTCACAATAAGCCCTCTGAAGGCTAAAAAAGGCAGATCCAGTCCGAGTTCCAAAACTGAAGAACTTGGAGTCAGATGTTTGAGGGCAGGAAGCACTCAGAATGGGAGAAAGATGTAAGCTGGGAGGCTAGGCCAGTCTCTCTTCACATTTTTCTGCCTGCTTTATATTCTAACCATATTGGTAGCTGATTAGATTGTGCCCACGCAGATTAAGGGTGGGTTTGCCTTTCCCAGCCCATTGACTCAAATGTTAATCTCCTGTGGCAACACCCTCACAGACACACCCAGGATCAATACCTTGTATCCTTCAGTTCAATCAAGTTGACACTTGGTATTAACCATCATACCATTTGATTGAGCAATCCCACTACCCGGTATCTACCCAAAGGAAAATAAGTCATTATATGAAAAAGATACCTATGCATTTATGTTTATAGCAGCAAAATTCTCAGTTTCAAAGATGTGGAACTAACCTAAGTGTCCATCAACTAATGAGTAGACAAAGAAAATACCATGGAATGCTATTCAGCCATTAAAAGTGACAAAATAATGTCTTTGCAGCAATGTGGATGGAGCTGTACGCCACTCTTCTAAGTAAAGTAACACAGGGACGGAAAACAAAGAACCACATGTTCTCACTTTTAAGCAGGAGCTAAGCTATGAGTAGGCAAAGGCATATAGAGTGATATAACAGATTATAGAGACTCAGAAGTGGGAGAGTGGGAGAAGGGCTAGGGATTAAAAAAAAAAGTACACATTGGGTATATATAATGTACACTACTCAGGTGATTGGTGCACAAAAGTTTCCGAAATCACCACTATAGAATTCATCCACGTAACAAAAACCACTTGTACCCCAAAAGCTAGTAAAATAAAAATTAATTTTAAAGACATGGATACTTATAAATGTCTTCAAGCTATCTACATATTCCATCCCTAGGCCATTCAAATGCTTCCCTGTCTCCACAGTACCATCTTGTATTTTTTATTATCATTCACTTGTTCTTTTTAAAAGGGACAACTGTTTCTCATTACTTGAAGTCTCTGAATTTGACAGTTTACCTACTAGCTAGAATTTATTTTTAATGACTTCGATACTTTAGCATTTATTTTCAGACAAATGCAGAGTGAGAAAAATTTTGATTTGCCTGATATATATGTTTCCAATTGAGATCCAACAATGCAATGCTCTACTGGCTTATTTCAGCTGTTACACCAAAAATAGTGTATCGTTTTTGTGTGCGTGTGTGTGTGGTCTACTTAGTTCCATTTCTTTTGCATTTCCATGGAGGTAGGTCCACAAACAGTTAAAAGTAACATTTTCCATGTGTGATGAAACTGAAAATGTGACTAAATTTGTGGATTTACGAGATGATGTCTTGATTTTTTTTTTTTTTTAATGTATAGTACACAACAATTTATTGTTATATTAACCTGGGTCAAGAATAGCTGAAACTCTTCTCAACTATTGTTTTATTATAAATAATTCCTGCATATAATTTGTTATTTAGAAGAAATATGCACTAAATAAGGTGTCTTTAAACATAAACACACATAAAACGATGCTATATATTGATCAATTGATGGAAATATTGTGGCAACATGCTTTACAGGATGCTAACTCTGTAATTTCCCTAGGAACAATGACTTGGTATTTGCTAACTCACTATTTCCAGTGACTTTATATCACATAATCCCCACGTGTCAAGGGAGGGACAGGGTGGGAGGCGATGGAATCATGGGGGCAGTTTTCCCCATGATGTTCTTGTGACAGTAAGTCTCGTGAAATCTGATGGTTTTATAAGGGACTCTTCCCCTTTTGCTCCTCACTCTTCTCTCTCCTGCTGCCTTGTTTCCCCATCGCCTTCCACCATGATTGTAGGTTTCCTGAGGCCTCCCCAGTCATTTGGAGCTGTGAGTCAATTAAACGCTCTTTCCTTTATAAAGTACCCAGTCTCAGGGAAGTTCTTTATAACGATGTGAAAATGGACGAATACAACCATTATAGTGAATGGATTATTTTACTCATATAGACATATGTACATGTATGGTGTGTGTGTGCATGCATGTCTGTGTGTATAAGTATCTATATTTTAAAAAATTATATGCAGTGATCATAGAAGTACTTTATAATCAGAAATAAAATTATTACAAATATTTGATAACTGTTTTCTGTTTATTTGCTTTGACCTTGTTGGTGTGGTCTGATTTATAAGAAGGATTTTTAAGGGAAATCCTGTTTTCTTTCATATGGGGTCAGGGAGGTCAGTAAAATTGTCATGAGTGAATTTACTATAGATGTTTTAAACCAGGTGTATTTTATAAATTACATGTGCAAGCACATAGATAAAAGCAAGCTAACGATTTTGAATTGAGCATTTCACATTCTGGGCCATTCTGGGTGCCATCTATGAGAATACAGTGGTATAGTGTCTTGCACAAAACCAACTTCTGAGCTAGAGAGATGAGATGGTAAGTAGAATTATAAATGTGAAGACCCATTTGACAGACTAGGATTTGAATGAAGCTTATTATAGTATAAAATGAAATGTAAACTAGTAATAGCACAATAAGACATAAGACTGCCAAGAACTTTGTGATGGGAGTTTGAGCATATACACTATTACTAAAGATTAGACTGGAGTTAACTTTATTCTCTTGGTACATTTATACAATTACAGGAAGTCATGCATCCTCACTCACTCATCGTATCCCATTTATCACATGAATGTGCTTTACAAATGTTACTGCCAAGACAAAGGAAAGCTACACGATGAAAACGTCTTTATTTTCCTCTTCTCTTTAGTGTCTAACGTTCTGCAAATAGTGAAGTCTATTTTGCTATGTTTAGAAAAATGCCCAGCACGCTATAGAGGAGGGGTCTTCAGACATTTGGATGAGATTACAGTGCTACAGAAAAGAGAGTTAAATCTTCAGAGGGTTTATTCCTCTTGGGGAAATTTCTTTCCCTACTGATAGTCTACTATTTGTGAGACTATCCTGACAAAATCAAGATTTATTAATTCTTCATCTGGTGTCCTACAAAACTAACTAGGCGCCTAAGGTGTATACTCAAAACACTTTATCGGTTCCTTGTTTACACATTTTTCTATGTGATTTCTTAACCAGAGAAACTATTTTGAACTGCATGTTTCTTATTAGGACTCCACTAATACCTCCCTCCACCCATATGGACAGCCATATAGCTATTCAGCCACCACCCTGCCTGTCATTCATTGGAGTTGATAAGAGAAGAATAAAAGTCAAGAAGTCAAGGAAGTGTTGGCTCTACATTAATTTTAAGACAGTGGTTTTCATTTTGGAGGAAGGAGTCCAAAGATTCCATTGAGAATCTGATGAAGGCAGTGGACCCTTTCCCTTAAAGGTTTTGAATAGATATATGCCATCATTTATGTAAAAACTGAAAGTATTTTTTTAAATGTTATGAAAATGTGTTAAAATGTTATAAAACCTGCACACGGATTCTTTAAAAGTATATACATTCCAGGTTTGAAACTTTAACTCATTCTGTTGCAGAGAGAAATCAGCTCTGCTCTCATCGAATTCACTTTGATAAACTGGACTGTGGAGATACAGGGTTGGGCTTTCATCATAAATGAACCTTGAGCAGCAATATCCTTATATAAAATACAAGAATGGTACCTGAAGGATAGGGGCCCATAAGGCCACTGAATACGTCCTCCAGTTCAGTCAAGTTATCCTGCTTCTTAAATGGGTTTATCCCATTTCTTCAGGGCCTAGGGTTGCATAGCTAAATTCCTAAATAATATACATTTATCTAGTGTATCCTGTGTTGATTCACCAATATATATGGGATGGCAGTAAATTGTTATAGTAGTAATGAGGGTTTTCACACGTGACACCACTACATCTTTCTTTACTGTAGGCAAAATTAACACCAGTCAACTAGGAAGAAGGCAGTATGATGACAGCAAGATGAGCTTTTAAATCTACTAGAAGATTGTTTCTTGTACAGCTTCTGGAGATATGGTTGCTATGGAGCCAATTTGTACATGTGAACTAAGATGTGAGTCTTTGCCAACAAATTTTGGATATGAGAGACTGAAATATCCCCCCATGCTAATGAGGTATAGACTCTGATTTTTATTTAAATGATGTAATGTTGGAGTCAAACGCCTTTGCCTGAGTGAAAGGAATATAGGTTTTGAAGTTAGCTAAGTCTGAATTCTAGCTCAGGCACTTCCTATGACCTTGTTTATATTATACTTAACCTATGAGTCTGTTTTCTAATCTGTAAAAAGAGTATAAATACTATTTACCTCAGGCACACTGCAAAAATTCTAAACAGTTTAAAATTCCTGATCTCAGCTCTCAGTAATTAGGAACCATATCTGATTATCACCCTGGGGCCAATGCTTGTGTGCCAGTGTGATTCATCAAGGTAATTATTAAAACTATCAAACAAATTTTGGCATTTCTTGATACCAGGATAAGAAGCCCATGCTTTTTTCCATAAACAATGGGGAGTCATTGAAGATTTATCTCTCCTAATTTTTATATGAATGAAAACAAAAAAATAAGCTAATTGGAAATAATGAAAAATTATTTCTGTATTACTGCAAATTCAGATTGATTGAATTATCTTCTGCAGGCCTCAAAACGTAGTCATTTTTCAAGTGAATGATTTAACATTGCAATGACATTGCACTCTGTTGTAGTTAGTGTTTTCATTATTAGAGGAGCACGTTGCGTTGTGGACAATTAGCCTGCACTTCAATGATGACATTTGTTCAAAAATTGCCGGGATTACTCATGAAGGCTTGAACTGCACTATTTGAAGAAAAGTGAAGGACTAAAAAATGTGACGTTAACATAAGTCATATTTACTTTTATCATAGGAGTTATAATTGCTGAAAGCCTTCTTAGTTGGCCCAAATGGGTAAACTGAGTCCCCAGTAAGAGAAGAGAGTTGCCTTCAATTGCATAGCAAGATAGAAACAGATTTTGAAGTGGAACAGGAGCATGAATTTTATTTCTAATACTGAGAAATATGAATGAAACCTTTGTGGGTGGCAGGTCTTCATTCAACAGCTACATGATTTCCTACTATGGGTGGTGTCAGTAATCCAATGAGTGTGTAAGTCCCCATGATTTACCAGGCACTATACTAGGTGAACACATCAGAAAAACCCACAACCCTCATGGGGCTTATAGACTAGAAAATTCAGACAGCAACATGTACACACTTGTTCATCTAATAATAATTCTGTAACTCCGATACAGGAGATGCACAGGCCTAAGAAAGACTATAAAATGGGGAGATTATATAGTTAAAGAGATCAGTACATATTACTGCAGTCCCAAACAAGTTTTTAAATTATTTTAGAGGCTGCTCTATCCATGAAAATAATTCTAAAGGCTATGGGACTCTTTATGTATCAAGTAACTCACAGTTTATTCGCATCCTTTCAAAAACCATGATCTTAGAGTAAGGTCCAACCAATATGTTGTCTAACTCGACTTTATATTTTCATTACAAAATTTCTTACTACATAAATGCAAAAATTATCCTCAGATTTCAGTTTGTGTTTCACTGGTTTGGAGCTATGAACTTCACCAGGCGGTGATTTGGGCAGGTTCAACCACTAGGGGTCCCCTTGGGACAGGGCCCCAGTAAGAGGACCTTGAAACTATGTCTGTGGCTGTACAGTCAGCCTATACACAAAACAGTGTTTAGAATTTGAGTTGGGCCTGCAAAAGCAGTAAGATTTTGGATAGAGTTGGATGTGAGAAGAACCTCAGTTATTCCAATCAGCAGAAGCAGAGAGGGGGATGTGTAGGAGGCTAATTTAGTTAGAGAATAGCAACTAAATCAGTTGGGCTGGGACATTGAGTATGTGAAGGATATAAATAGAACATGAGATTAGAGCGGCGGCACCACAAAGAAATAATAAATGCTTAAAGTGATATATTTGAAGTGAAATTGTTTGAGTCTCAACCACCAGGCTAAGGAATTTTAATTTTATCATGTTACCAATCGGGAGTCTTTGAAGCTGTTTAAGAAAAAAATATAAACAGAGGAAGCAGTGTTTAGGAAGCCTTTTAAATATACAATAAGCAGTTGAAAGGAAAAAAAAAAAGTGGAGCCTGACAGAGAGTGAAGGATACCAAAATATCAAGGAAAATAAGCGTGGCCACATGGTTAATGTTCCAGGATACTATATAACAATAGAAGCACAGAGAACCTAGGATAGGCATTTGGAAAATTGTCGGCATTTAAGTATAGGATATGGACGAAGCAAGAGAGAAAGAACAGAGGAAAAGTGGCAAGTGGTTCCGATTCTGCTGAAAACAGTCAGTGTGGGAACAACTAGCAAAAACAGTTTTTATATACTCTACAGAACTAGAAAAATCTATAGAGCTAGACAACGAAGAATAAAAGTCAGTAAAAATAAAACTGTGCCCTATGATTTTAAAAGACATAGATAGAACTTAGCTAACTAGATTAGGTAACCATGAGATGGACAGTAAAGCAAATAAATGGAGAGAGAGGAGAGCTCAGTAAGATGGAGTGAGGTTGGAATTCTGCTCTGCTGTTTGACCTTATAAACCATAATTTCCTCTCTCAGCATCATATTTCTCTTATGTAAAATGTGGTACTAATACTAACTCATGATGCTTTTGTGACTAATACATTTGATAATGCATAAAGTATTTAACATAGTGCCTGGAGTATAATATTTATTAAGAGCTTAACCTGAGTTGCTTATTATGACATTTGGTATAAAGGGAATGGCCCCTATGCCTTTCTATGGCCTCTGAATAAATCCTCGCATGCAAGATTATTATAGAATATGGCGTCAGGAAAAATAATGTTGGCTTTCCTTAGAAATTGCTGAGCTTCCTGCTTTGTAATAACAAGGGCTATGTAAGTTTTAGTTTTTGTTCACAGGTCTGTTTCCCTTTGACTTGGTTTCCTGATATATTAGGACTAATTTTGAAACTCAAGTCTATCAAATAAGTTAACTCTTACAGTTTTCATATGCTCTTCTTTATTTCCGTGCTTCTGATTTTGTGTTTTTAATGAATTTCATGGTTTTTAATTATCATTTATTATGCACCGTTTTTTTCTTGGCATGGTGTTCAAAACACCCTTGTAAAGTAAAAATCATTAACCTTATTTTACATATGAGCAAATTCAAGTTCAGGGAGGTGAAGTTACTTTCAAACTCACATAGTTAATAAGTGCAAGAGTAGGGATTTGAAACTACGTTTCTCAGGCCTCAAGCTTTTGCCGTTTTCTTTCTTTTTCTTTTCCTTTTCTTTTTTTTTGAGATGGAATCTCGCTCTGTCGCCAGGCTGGAGTGCAGTGGCACAATCTCGGTTCACTGCAAACTCTGTCTCCCGGGTTCAAGCTGTTCTTCTGCCTCAGCCTCCTGAGTAGGTGGGACTATAGGCATGTACCACTGCGCCTAGCTAATTTTTGTATTTTTAGTAGAGATGGGGTCTCACCATATTGGTCAGACTGGTCTATTGAGTACTTTAAATATTTTTGTTTCTGTGTGAATTTATTTCAATACAAATAATTGTAAAGGGTAAAATAAAATCACACTGTTACATTAAACTAATAACTTGGGTTTGAAAAACAAGTATTTCTTTTGTATTTGCCAAGTAATCTAGACTACTACTTAGATTTATGTTGGTATCACAAATACTAAGGGGAATGAAGCAGTCTTACACTATTAGTCATAATGTCACACAAACACACAGTTACATAGTTATTAAAATGAGTTCAGAAGCTAATAAATTTTTTCCTTTGCAAAATAGAACTGATAAATAGAGTAAATAAATTAAGAAACTCAAAAGCAGTATTCAAGGCCATTCATCTGACATTCAGTGCTCAGTATATATTACCACTTCTGGATGATGTCAAGGCTATCTCATCTGTGGGGAAAAATGAAAAGAATTGAGAAGGGAAAGATGATTATTTTAGAGAAGAGATTCCCTTTTTTTTTTTTTTTTTTAGACGGAGTCTCGCTGTGTCTCCCAGGCTGGAGTGCAGTGGCGTGATCTCGGCTCACTGCAAGCTCCGCCTCCCGGGTTCACGCCATTCTGCCGCCTCAGCCTCCCAAGTAGCTGAGACTACAGGCGCCCGCCACCACGCCCGGCTAGTTTTTTGTATTTTTAGTAGAGACGGGGTTTCACCATGTTAGCCAGGATAGTCTCGATCTCCTGACCTCGTGATCCACCCGCCTCGGCCTCCCAAAGTGCTGGGATTACAGGCTTGAGCCACCGCGCCCGGCCGAGATTCCCTTTTTTTTTTAAAAGAATTAACAATAGTTGAACCTCCTGCCTTTCCCCATGCCCCAGGCCTATGTGAATAATTGACAGATACATTACTTCACATCAATCATCACCTAAGATGGCACTTCTAGTATCTTTCTGAAATTTCATCATACTTTCCCACATCTCCTCTTCTGCTAGAAACTCAAGGAAGGAAATACCTAACTAGTTAGGAAATATGAGAATTTACAGTTAATTTTGAAAAGGCTCTTACAGTATTAGAAACTTTGTTTAGAAATCCAGTTTAAAAGGAAGAATATAGTCTTGAAATCAGAAGTCAAGAGATATCATATGAGATAATTAAAAAGTAATTTACCAGTAACAACAAAAATTCCAATTAGAGTCTTCTCACAAGTCCTTAAATATGAAAGTAATTTCCATATATTAAGGACCTAATATGTATGATTTATATTCATTATCTCTAATCATCCTAATAACGTGTGAAATAAATGTTAGGATCCTTAATGGTAAGGTGAAGAAACGGAGGCTCTGAATAATTAAATTACCTGATCAAAACCAGCATAGTCACAAGATTTACAACTAGAATCATTCTCTTTTCCTTTCAACTAGCAGTTAGTTGGAGCTGACCTTTAGTGGTGCACAGGAGCCAATTGTTAAACATTCAGGAATTGTTTTTGCAGGCTTGTTGTTAAATACAGCCATTATTAAAAATGAAATTATATAAAACTACAATCAAATGAATTATATTAAAATACATAATAAATACTAAAAACTCATCACTTTCTTATTATTTTACTATGTTCTACTACTATCTGTGTTCTTGAGGTTATTACACACATTGTATCAGAATGGTGAAAATAATATATAACAGTGTACTGCTGGGAATCTCTTCCTAGCTCCCCATTCATTAACATCATATTGGTAGTTTGAATTCATCCATTGTAGAAGTAATTACTTCCAAGACCAGCTCAGTCGGGGAGACCCTAACCCAGTGGCGCTAGAGGAATTAAAGATACACACACAGAAATATAGAGGTGTGAAGTGTGAAATCAGGGGTGTCACAGCCTTCAGAGCTGAGAGCCCTGAACAGAGATTTACCCACATATTTATCCACAGCAAGCCAGTCACTAGCATTGTTTCTATAGATATTCAATTAACTAAGAGTATTCCTTATGGGAAAGGAAGGGATGGGCCAAATTAAAGGAATAGGTTGGGCTAGTTAACTGCAGCAGGAGCATGTCCTTAAGCACAGATTGATCATGCTATTGTTTGTGGCTTAAGAATGCCTTTAAATGGTTTTCCGCCCTGGGTGGGCCAGGTGTTCCTGGCCCTCATTCCCGTAAACCCACAACCTTCCACCATGGGGTCATGGCCATCATGAACATGTCACAGTGCTGCAGAGATTTTGTTTATGGCCAGTTTTGGGGCCAGTTTATAGCCAGATTTTGAGGGGCCTGCTCCCAACAATTTACACCATGGAAATCAACACATGTTATAAACCAGGGCTTGGCTTGTTTGAGTGCTTTTCTAGATTTAGGAAAATAATAAAGTGTTAATAATGCAGATTAAACTTAAAAATGTGCCATGCCTACAGCCATTATGTTGTGAATAGCATAAATAATTGAGGAAATAGTCTTCCACCATTTGAAAACTATTATCCAATTCAGCAAAAATTGACTCACTTCTTTGCCAAAATTAGTGAAGTGTTGAAGTATCTTTGATACTTCACTTTCACATTACTTCTTAATATAAATGAAAGTCTCAGTCAACATTTATGTTAGAACTACATTAATTCATCAATTGTGATGAGAATATAAAAATTAGGAAAAATTAACAAAAGCATTCTGTGAGAATATCAACTATATGGATTGACAATAAAGTACAATAAAGAGTATTGTATATTTCATTCATATTCATAAATTGCATGCAACACACTGTAAATATCATCAACACTTATTTAAAATATGCAGATATGTATGCATATACACACACACACACACACACATATATTTATATATTGCATGCTGCTTAATCATTTGCCAGAACACCAACAGCTTTCAATGGTATTATGTCAACATTCAGTGAAACTGCTTCTGCCAAAAAAAAAAATGAAAAAAAAAAAAAGAACAACTGATAAGCCCCCTAGTTACTAAATTCAGTTCTCTTTTATTTTATTTATTTGTAGCATTTGGCACGTCAGCAACTCCTTTTATTTTTTATTTTTTTTTAGTGAATTATTCTTAGTTTCCAGGAACCACTCCATCTTTGCTTTTACCATTGTTCAATATAAGTCCCTACATCCTAAATATTGATATTCCAAGGCATTCTATTATATGTTCTCTAGTGTCACAATATTTACTCTTTGGGCAATATTAGCTACTCACACAGTCTTAAACAACTAATAATTTGATAACTTCCAAATATGTACCTCTAACACAGCTATCTCGCTTAGCATTGTTTAGGCAAATGTATAGATATCCCTAAGTGGATATTTATTAATAACTTTGCACTTAACACAGCCAAAATTAAATATGACTTGTCCTGCAAATGTGCTTCTTCTTCGTTATTTTCTAACCTGATTAATGGCATTATGCAATCATCCAAAAATAAGTGAATCATCGTAGACTTCTCACTCAAGTGTATTTTCAACTAATTATGAAGTCCCTTGATCTGATACAATTCTCCTTTCTTTCCAAACTTTGAGCTAATGTTTTATTTGGGCTCTAGCCATCTGTTGTCTGGACTCTTGTAATAAATTTCTAACTCACACGTATTTTTGTCCACCCATACTTAGTCCAACAAACTGCTGCCAGCGAGGTATTTATAAAAATGCATACATAATCATATTATTTTCCTAGATGAAATTCAATTTTCTATAGTAGTGTTTCAATCTTTTTCACTGCAAACTCTGGGAAGAGATACTTTGTTTGTCAAGACCCAGTGTATACAACAGGCATGTGAGCATGTACCTACATGCACACACCCAATAGAAAAAAATATATAATAAAACAATGCATTGCACTCTGATATTTGGTATTACATATAATTTTTTTTAAATGCTGGCTGACTATAGGCCACAAAATTATTTTATGAATGCGAGCCATCAGTTTATAAATTACTGAAGTAGAAAAAAATATATATATATCTTACACATAGCACACAAAGTCATTCACAATTAAAAGTAAAAATAGAAAATATTTTGAAATGAATAGTAATAAAATATAAACTATCAAAATTTGTTGGAGGATTCCAAAAATCTAAAACTATTCAAAAATAAAGTTCATTAAAATGTTGGATATAGCAAAAGCAGTACTTAGAGGATAATTTAACATTTTAAAGTTTTATATTAGAAATGAATAAAGGTTTAAGATAACTGACGTAAGTATTCTCCTTGAGAAGCTAGAAAAGTCAAATTAAAGTAAGCTCAAAGTACATAAAGGAAACGATAAGTATAAGAGCACAGATCAATAAAACATAAACAAAATATATAATTATAAAATAAAACCAAGGCTGGGCATGGTGACTCACACCTCTAATCCCAGCACTTTGAGAGGTCAAGGCAGGTGGATCACCTGAGGTCCAGAGTTCGAGACCAGCCTGGCCAACATGACAAAACCCAATCTCTACTAAAAATGCAAAAATTAGCCAGGCATGGTGGTGCATGCCTATAATGCCAATTACTCGGGAGGCTGAGGCAGGAGAAGTGCTTGAACCCGGGAAGTGAAGGTTGCAGTAAGCCGAGATCGTGCCACTGCACTCCAGCCTTGGAGACAGAGTGAGACTCCATCTCAGAAACATAATAAATAAAATAAAATAAAACCAAGTTGTTTATTTGAAATAATTAATAAAGTTTATAAACTCCTAGGATAATTGAGTAAAGAAAAAAAGACATAAAAATAATTTATCAACATCAGGATAAAATGGTAGGGATAGTCCCAGCAGAATGTACACAAAGGGTCAACTAAATTTTCTGCAATGACGAAAATGTTTGATAACCTGTGCTGCTTAGTGATGTCACTTCTACTCACATTTAGCTATTAAGCACATGAAATGTAGCTACTGTAAGAAAAGAACTAGAACTTTAATTTAATTTTTAATTGAATTGAATTTAAATTTAGATAGCCACATACATGGAATCTTGAATCCATGGACATGGTATGTCCGTAATTATTTAGATTTTCTTAAATATTGTTAAGGTAACAATTCGCGTTAATTTTAGAGATGTGTGTGTGCCTGTATGTGTTTATGCAATGTGATTTCAACCATAACACCAATGGGCTTTTTCATAAAAATTGACAATCTGATTCTAACATTTATATGAAAAGAACTAGAATATCCAAGGCAATCTTGCAAAGGAAAAAACAAACAGGTATCCTTATTTAACTCAATTGTAAGACTTAGTATATTACACAATAATCACTACAGTATGATGCTGACTTAACAACCATGCCAGGCACAGTGGCTCATGCCTGTAATCCCAGCAATTTGGGAGGCCAAGGCGGGCCGATCGAGAGATCAGGAGTTCAAGACCAGCCTGGCTAAGATGGTGAAACCCCGTCTCTACTAAAAATACAAAAATTAGCCAGGCATGGTGGCACATACCTGTAATCCAAGCTACTTGGGAGGCTGAGGCAGAGAATTGCTTAAACCGAGGAGGTGGAGGTTACAGTGAGCCGAGATCACACCACTGCACTCCAGCCTGGGTGACAGAGTGAGACTCCATTTCAAAAAAGAATTAACAACTAGATCAATAGCAAAGAATAAATGTCACAGTAATAGACCCCAAAATAGATACCCATCTGATTTTCAATAATGACAGTGATGGAGTTCAATGAGGGAAAAGTATTTTTAATAAATGAAGCTGGAATAATTGGACAACTATAAAGAAAAAGAATGAACCTTGTCCCTGCCTCACAGTATACATAATAAATAATGAGATAGATTATAATCTTAAATGTAAAAGCAAAAACCATAAATTTCTTAGAAGAAAACCTAAGATAATATTTTCATGATTTGGACTAGTCATAGAGAGCAATAATCACAAAATATAATTTATGTATTTGATTTAATTAGAATATTAAAATGGTATCTATATATCAAAATAATACATTAAGAGAGTGAATAGGCAAGTCCCAAACTAGGAGAAAATATTTGTAAACACATATCTGACAAAGAATATCACCAATTTTATAATTAATGACATTATATAATTTACTGCATAATTATATAATTTGATTACATTTCAATAATTAAAAGAAAAGCAACCTGACAAATATGGGAAGAATACTTGAATAGACATTTCACAGAAAAAGATATACGAATGGCCAATAAGCAAATGAAAAGGTGCCCAATATCATTAATCATGAGGGAAATACAATGTAAAACCACAGTGTGATAACACTCCACATTTGCCAGATTGCCTAAGACTTTGATATGGCTTTGCTGTGTCCTCACCCAAATCTCATCTTGAATTATAGTTCCCATAATCCTCACCTGTCATGGGAGGGTTTCAGGAGGAGGTAACTGAATTACAGGGATGGGTCTTTCTGTACTGTTCTCATAATAGTGAATAAGTCTCATGAGATCTAATGGTTTTAGAAAGGGCAGTTCCCCTGAACTTACTCTCTTGACTACCGCTATGTAAGACATGACTTTCCTCCTCCTTCACCTTCCTCCATGATTGTGAGGCCTCTCCAGCCATACAGAACTGTGAGTCTATTAAACCTCTTTCCTTTATACATTACCCAGTCTTGTGTATGTATTCATTAGCAGCATGAGAACAGACTAATACAATAAATTGGTGCCAGGTAATGGGGCGCTGCTGTAAAGATATCCACAACTGTGGAGGCAACTTAGGAGCTGGGTAACAGGACGGCCACCATCCTCCAAAACCCAGAATGCTAGATCCATTGACAGCTTGCATTGTGAGCCTGGAAAAGCCACAGACAGTCAACACTAGCCTGTGAAAGCAGCCAGGGTTGGGCCGTACCCTGCAAAGTCACAGGGGCAAAGCTGTCCATGGCAGTGGGAGCCTACCTCTTGCATCAGTGTGACCTGGATATGAGACATGGAGTCAAAGGAGATCATTTTGGAGCTTTAAGATTTGACTTTGCCACTAGATTTGGGACTTCCATGGGGCCTATAGCCCCTTGGTTTTGGCCAAATTCTCCCATTTGGAATGGATGTATTTACCCAATGCCTTACCCACATTGTATCTAGGAAGTAACTAATTTGCTTTTGATTTTACTACTGATACACAGCAGTATGCATGAATCTCAAAAATCATTATGTTGGATTTAAAAAAAAGCCTTTCAGAAAAAAGTATGCAATAATTTCATTTATATAATGTTCTCTTAGGCAAAACTAATCTATGGTGGGAAAACGTGAGAGCGATGATTGCCTTTGGAGGATAGAGATGAGGATTGACTACAAAGGGAATGAGAACATTTTCTGGGGTGATGATAATATTCGATACCTTTATCGTTTATGCTATGCAGATGTATGCATTTGTCAAAATTTAAGAAACGGTGCTCCTAATATTTGTGCATTTCACTGTATATAAAATTTACCACAAAAGAAAAAAAATGCACTATAAGGACATTTTGAATTATACTTAAATATATGATCACTTGATCACTGAAGTAGTTAGGAAATGGTATACTGATATATATGTGTATAAGTATATATATATATACTTTTTTTTTTTTGAGACGGAATTTCACTCTTGTTGCCCAGGCTGGAGTGCAATGGTGTGATTTCAGCTCACAGAAACATCCACCTCCCAGGTTCAAGCAATTCTCCTGCCTCAGCCTCCTGAGTAGCTGGGATTACAGGCATGTGCCACCACGCCCAGCTAATTTTGTATTTTTAGTGGAGAGGGGGTTTCTCCATGTTGGTCAGGCTGGTCTCAAACTCCCAACCTCAGGTGATCCACCTGCCTCAGCCTCCCAAAGTGCTGGGATTACAGGTGTGAGCCACTGTGCCTGGCCTATATAGCTTATTTTTATAGGCATGAGAATATAGATATATTGAAGAATAGATACATGAGAAACCAAGTACAGGAAAAGGTTAATGATAGCCTCTAGTTGATGGTTGTATGGGTATACATTCAAACATGGTATGAACTGAATGTTTGTGTCCTCCCAAAATTCATATGTTGAAATCCTGGCCAGGTGCAGTTGCTCATGCCTGTAATCCCAGCACTTTGGGAGACCAAGGTGGGCAGATCACCTGAGGTCAGGAGTTCGAGAGCAGCCTGGCCAAGATGGTGAAACCCCGTCTCTACTGAAAAAAAAAAAAAAAAAAAAAAATAGCTGGGCATGGTAGTGGGCGCCTGTAATCCCAATTACTCAGGAGGCTGAGGTAGGAGTATCACTTGAACCTGGGAGGCGGAGCTTACAGTAAGCCAAGATCACACCACTGCACTCCAGCCTGGGCAACAGAGTGAGACTCCATCTCAAAAAAAAGAAAAGAAAAGAAATCCTAACCCCCAGAGTGATGACATTAGGAGGAGTGGCCTTTGGAAGGTAAGTAGGTCACAAGAGTGGATCCCTCATGAGTAGGATTAGTGCCCTTATAAAAAGCACAAAGAGGAATTGATTTTCTCTCCCTGCTCTCTGCTATTTGAGGACACAGCAAGAAGTCATTAGTCTACAACAGAGAAGAAGGCCCTCACCAGAACCTGACCATGCTGGCACCCTGTGCTCAGACTTTTCAGACTCCTAAACTGTGAGAAATAAATTTCTGTCATCTAAGCCACCAAATATATAAGTTGTTACAGCAGCCCAAACTAAGATAAAAATCTTATAACTTTTTAATATGTTTGAAATTAATTTTAATCTTTTTTTAAAAATCACACTGTATGAAAAAGGCAGAAAAAGAAGAGTGCATATTGTCTTTTTACATTTATTTGATATTCAAGAGCAGTTACAAGTAATCTATGGGGAGAAAAGTGAGAACAGTGATTAACAGTAGGAATGGGGATTGACTGGAAGGGGTAAAAGGAAGTATTCTGGTGTGACAGAAATGCTCTATGTGGAGGATGGCTGCATGAATGTATACATTTATCAAAATTTTTCACATCTACACTAAAAATGTATGTATTTAACTCTATGTAAATTTTATCTGAATACAAAAAATAATTTAAAAATAACATTCAGCAGCATCTTAATACCAGATGTTGAGTTCAGAGACAAAAGTATTAAATGATACAAAGAAAGATACTGTCATAATATGAAAGCAAACAATTCACGATGCAGATTTTAGGTTATGATATTAATGTATCAAATAAAATAGCATCAAAGCGCATGCTGTGTCATACCACAGGTGTAATAATATCTGACTCTGTTGCTGTGTTTAACTTCTTACAGCTTTCTAGCCTCACTACTCTCCTGTTCCTCTTCTGCCCTACATGTGGGCAAAGTAGTAAAAGAATCTACGTGTCACCTACCTCAGTGTTAGTGGTAAGTTCAAACTATGAAAGCCCTGGCCATACAAGGGAGAACCCTCACTCCAACCCCACCCTGTGACCATGATGAAAACCTCAAGTCAGTCTCCCTTCCATACCATATCAAGTCATTTTTGTACCTTGCTTGGGAGCTGCCTAGCTCTCTGTGGAAAGCCTCATTTTGTGAGTGATAAATCATTTCAAACCCTCTTGTGTGGCATCATCAGTGTCAACATTTGAACCAAATTATGAGTGAGGGGATTCATCCCACCTCTATGAAGTGATCACTTACAACAGGGGACGCAATAAATAGAAATAGATTATAGGGATAAGTTTTACCTTTTTTGCTCTTGAAATGCCACATAAAAACAACAGAAAAAGCATTTCTCTTATCTATTTCTGCATAACAAAATACTTCATTACTTAAAGGTGTAAAACCAATTTATTATTATTTCTCATAGCTCCTACTGTTGACTGAGCTAACTTGGGTAGGTCTCACTAAGTTGTCTTAGATGCCATGGATGGAGTCAACTGAAGGCTTCTTCACTCACATGTCTGATTCAGTAATGCATATAAATGAGGCCGGACATGGTGGCTCACACTTGTAATCCCAGCACTTTGAGAGGCCGAGGCGGGTGGATCACCTGAGGTCAAGAGTTCGAGACTAACCTGGCCAACGTGGCGAAACCCCGTCACTACTAAAAAATACAGAAATTAGCCGGGTGTGTTGGCGTGTGCCTGAAATCACAGCTACTCAGGAGACTGAGGCACGAGAATGCTTGCACCTGGGAGGTGGAGGTTACATTGAGCTGAGATCGTGCCACTGCACTACAGTCTGGGTAATAGAGTGAGACTCTGTCTAAATAAATAAATAAATACATACATACACGCATAGACAAGACATACTCGTGAATCTTAGAGTGTAATGAGAAAGGAAATAATTATAACATTATATTAATTGTAATATACTCATAAGTAAGGTCATTTCATCAGTGAAAATGAATTATAGCAGTATCAACATATATAAATCTTCAAAACATTGCACATGAGAAATAAGTTGCATAAGTCTACATTGTACCTGATACACACACACACACACACACACACATATGTGTGTATGTATAATTTAGGAATCTTAGTAAGATTCTTACTTAGTAGTTAACTAGTTAAGGCACGTATGTAAGTGATGAGTACCAAATTCAGGATGGTTGTTAGCACTGTGAAGGTAAAAAGGTGAAAAAAGAAAGGGAATGGTCATTTGAAGGAGGTTTGGAGGCTTTGATTGAATTTGTAATGCTGTATTTTTTACCTAGGTCATGGCCACACAGGTGTTCATTGTATTACATTTGTATGCTTTTGTAAATCTGTACCATTCATAATGAGAAGAAAATTCTGAATGCACTTCAAAGTAAAACCATAATTCTATGCAGATATTCAATCATAAATTCATATACAAGTGCTTTTGTCATTATCATCAGTAAATATTTATGAAAAGTTTTTTTAAAGGGCAGAGGGAAGAGATACAACATGTATTATTCACTGGCCCAAAGATTGCTAGACACTGTGGAAAGTTTGATGATTTGATCTATTATTTTTATGAGCATCTTTTAGCCATGAGATGAGTTCCTTATATGGCCAATCTGGCCATCCCTGATTTTGTCTATTCAGATGATTTCCTTTTTAAAGTGTCCCTCAATTCTACTGACAAATTAGTAAGGATTTCCCCATGGTTGAAGCAGGGTGGAATTTTCTACTAACTTAGAGGGCCATCCCTTCTTGGTGCTAGTCTTCAGAATTGAGGATTGATTGAGAGGCTGAGCAACCATCCGTCACTTAACAGATTGGTTTTTAGAATTATAGATGGAATAAAACCTTAGTTGACTGCCTGAAAATGTATTTTGAGGAATTCTATTTGATAGTAACCAATGCCAAAATCACCATTGGGTCATGCTGTTCGAATCCCTGAGTGAACAAATGGAAAAATCAATAATAGGTTAATCCTCTAGGGCTTCGTTTCTCTCCCGGATGCTACGCCTTTTTCTTTTGCTCCCTGTTTAATGGCTTTGGCCTCGCATTTTGGTTAAAAACCATAGGCTGGAGTGTTGTGTTGGGAGACATCTCTAATATTCCTTAGAGTAATAGTGACCTCCATGTTGCATTCGGGAATACTCAGTATCACTTATTTTTACTCAGTACAGGTCATACCAGAAGTCCATTGGAGAGGTCCTTAGTTCCTTGGCTCTCTAATTTCTCTGTTTCCTCTCAGATAACGTTATTCAAATCACCAGATTGCATTTTTACCTAATTAGCACACCTATTTTAATTTTAGAAATTTGCTGCAGCAGAGAATTTGGCTATGCAATTCAATAAATTTCATGATTATAGAAATGTTGACACTTTCAAAGTCATTGGCTATAGTCAGAAAGGTTGTCAGTAACAGACTGTGTTACCAGTAGTTAATTCTATGTTTTCAAGTAAACAATCATGGATTTCAACACTTTTTATTTAACATTATTCTATCTCTCAAGGTCCTAGCGAGAAATTGATGGCATTTTCAAACTGAATAATTTGAAAATAAATTAGTAAAAAGACAATTTATATAGTTGTGTTCAGGATTCAGAAAAACCAACCACAGATAGTACAATATCCCAGGACTAACAACAAGCAGCTCTTATGACACTTAGACATAAAAGTATAGAAGGAGGTACCAGTTACTCGAGCATAGTGGTTTGTTGTATGAAGAGGGTTGCCTGGAAGGTGCTGTAGGTTTCCATAGAGGGACTGAATGACAGTAACCCAAAACAGTGGGAAGAAGGGAAATATAAGTCCTGACCTCACTTCTTTTGTTCTGCCCATCTATTTCCTCACATTGTCACATCCTGAAGCTCAAGAAAAAGTACTGATGCAGTCCATCTAGGTCACTTTACCATGTTACGGCACTGGGCAGAGAACAGACAAGGTGTTTCTAAAGGCCAAATGTAAGATATCTAGCATACCTCACTCTTGTTTCTTACTGAGGATCACAAGCCTAGCTTACACATTCTGATGCAATGACAGTTTGCTAAATCTACCCCTTAAACTTCAGCCACGGTGAGTACATATGCTGAATCAGATACTATGATTTGCAAGTCAGTGGAAGGTACTCACTCTGTATTTCCTGAGATTGTATATGGTAACTCCAGAAAATCTAAGAAAGTTTGAATTGTTTTTTATTGTCCTAATTGCAAATGCCTGGGGATGGGCATTCTTTTGGGCCTAGATGGGGTCAGGACCAAATTAACGTTGGTAAATGAACTGTTTCAAATTGAGGCACATACAAAGTCACAAGCAAAAAAGGCAGTTGCTTGGAATCACTCTTGTAATTATGTGGACCCAAGAATGAAGTAGGAAGTTCCATGGAATGAAAGCAAAACCCAATAGCTTTTCGATGACTGTTACCATGTTTATCCATGAGAATTCTTATAAGAATTCTTATAAGACTAGATTCTTATAAGAATTCTTACTTATAAGCTATCATTACGATAGAATGAGATGATCTCTAAAGTCAAATTCGTAAACCTTCTTTTGATTCACTACTCTGAGACTTCCAAGCTCTGCTATGTGTTCAATAAATCGCTAAACTCTCTGAGCCTCAATATTATTTTTAAAATTGGCTTTAATAATACCTGTTCTAAATATTCATTGGGTTTTCATTACCAAAGAACTATAAATAAATTATTATAAATGAATATAATGAGATAATGTATTTAAAAGTTCTTTCAGAAATTTTAAGTTGTGTGCATCATTTAAACAACCCCACATCTATTTATTCTTCTCTTTTACTAATTTCTCAAGTTAGATGCATAAGTCATTAATTTTCAGTCTTTGCCCCTTTTAAATATAAAATTAAATGCTATCCATTTCACTTTAAATATTAATACAACAGCTGAATCCCATGAGTTGTGTGTTATTTTCATTATCATACAAATCTAAATGTTACCTAACTTATATTATTATATATTCTTGTTCCATTAGTTTTTTAGGCATTGTCTTTTAAAATTCCAAATGTATAGACTTTAAAATTTATATTTTTCTTATTGTTTTCTAAATCGATCCCATTGTGATCAGAGAATGAAGTTTGTATTCTTTCAATTGTTGCTTTGGTGGCCTCCAATGAACCACACTTCCCTTTATTCATTCTCTTCTGTAATATCCCTACCATATTGATTCTGGCCATGTGATAAGCTATGGACAATGGGACGTAAGCAATAATGATACAAGATGGGGTTTGATAAGCGCTAGTAATTGGGGCTTGTCCGCTTGTAACATTCCTTCTGGTAACTTAGCTACCATACTGTGAAAAGCCACACAGAGAGGCCACATGTTTTGGTTACTCATCGCTGTGTAACAAAACACCCTAAAATCTAAGGACTTAAAACAATTAATTATTACTCATTATTTTATGGGTTGACTAGGTACTACTTCTGCTTAATGTGGATCTGATGGTGGCTGGAGTACTAGGGCAGGTGGAAAGTCCAACTGACTTCATTCATATGACCAACAGTAGTTTCTAGCAGATGCCTAGGAACACAGCTGGAGAAGGTGGCCAGAGACCTTGCTTCTCTTCCATGGGGTCATTCCCAAACAATTGCTTGGATTTTCTCCCAACTTGGCAGCTGGGTTCCAAGAAGGAGTCTTTCAAAAGGCCACAATATTGCTTCACAGAAAAGCAAAATACTCCAAGGAAGAAACTTGCTCACAGGCAAAGATAACAGTGCATTTAAAAAGTATCAACATTTTTAAAAATCTAGCATACTATATATGGATTTCTCAAAAGCAAACTTATTAGAATATTGAGGATAATAATACATAGTTCATCTAATAAGCATACTAAAAAATAAAAAAGGAAGATATAAGCAATACGAAACAAGAACACAGAAGATAAGGAAGGAAATCATACCAGGTTGAAAATATATATATAATTAATGAAATAAACTTTGCAATAGATAAAATAAAGAACAGAATTGATAAAGGTGAGTAAGAAATCAGCAAAATTATAGACAAGATTGAAGAAATGTCATAGAAAGAAAAAGGAAAAAAATAGGATGTATAAAATAAAAGCTAAGATATTTAGAGGATGGATGTAGGTATCATATCAGAAGGAAAACATAATAGAATGCTATGAAGCAATAATAAAGATTTTTTTCCAAATTAAAAGACATGAAAAACCTCAGAGTGAAAGAGCCTATAGGGGGCCAAAGAAGAGAGATTAGCAAAAGCCACACCTACACACATTGAAATTACATTCATAGAAAATAGAAAAATAAATAATATATTTTAAAAAGCAAAGATCATATGCAAAGTAACAAAAATCAAATTGACATTAGATTTTTCAACAGTGAAACTCGACTTATGAAAATAATGGAGTCAAATACTTTGAAGTACATAAGGAAAATAACTTAGAATGGGCAATTTATATCCAGCCAAATTGTCTTTCAAATGTCAAGTCCTTATTAAAATTATTCTTAAGTACATAAGGCCTCCAGAGTTTTTCCACACAAAGCCAGCCTCACGCTGCAAACAGTTTTGGATGAAGTGCTCAAATAAAACAGACAATATAGGGGATAGTACAAGAGATAAATGAAATTAAGGTGATCAAATATTTTCATGGAATTACTGGTATTATATAAAAATCTAATACCAAGGGGATAAAAGAAAAAATACATTAATAGTAACTCAGAATAAAAATTTTAAGATAATATTTACATGACAGAATTTGGGAGTCAGAGAGAACAACAAATGTGAAATCATACTACAGTTATTGTCTTATTAAAATGACAAGATAGCATTTTAAAATTAAAGTGATAAAGAAGAAAGAAACATTATGGAAAAATGGAAATAATAAATGAGTATGATTGAAATAGGTCCAATATATCAATGATTATAATAAATGCAAATGGACTAAGCTGACCAGCTGACCAACTAAAGAACAAATATTGACTAATTGGAATAAATGCAAACATATGCAGTTTACCATGCAAAGGTTAAAAAGTAAAATGATGAAAAAAGACAAACAGGGCAACTATAAACCCAAAGAGGGCTATTGTAGGTATACAAATGTGATATAAAATAGACATT
Source organism: Macaca thibetana thibetana (assembly GCF_024542745.1). Classification (NCBI taxonomy): domain Eukaryota; kingdom Metazoa; phylum Chordata; class Mammalia; order Primates; family Cercopithecidae; genus Macaca; species Macaca thibetana. Next base: position 140,272,514 of record NC_065598.1, read on the forward strand.
GGCATGAAAAAAGGCATTATTAGGGACAGTCAAGGTCACCACATGTAAAGATAAATGTTTACATTGAAGAAGATCTAACAAGGTTAAATATGTATGCGCCTACTAAAATAGCTTGAAAATTTAAGAAGTAATATTTTTGCTAAATCTGCACACATTGGTGACACTATGTTCCTTTTGAAAATTTCAACACAACTCTCAATTGATAGGAAAATCCGAAAAAGAAATTAAAAAGGATAAAAAAGATACAAATTATACAATAAACAAGCTTTACCTAATGGATATTAGAATATTCTATAATAACTATTAAGATATATTAATCTATGTGACTTGGTAGATAGATCAATAGATATACAGATGATACATAGATGATAGTCTTCCAAGAATTAGAAAAGTCACATTTTTCTCAAATACACATAAATCATGAAACATTGTATATGTACTAGGCCATACAATAAAGAAAGCCTCAATGAATTTCAGAGATAAACCATATCATATAATGATCTCATATCTCACTTCAATTACATTAATAATAAAAAATACACCCACCCACATGGAAATTGAAAAATATACTTAAACCGAAAAATTCCTTAACACTAATGCATTGTGTTCCTTTTATGCATAGTCAGAAAAAGAGGAACAGTATAAACCTAGAAAGAATGGAAGAAAAAAGGTGATAGGAATAAGAACAGAAATTAAAGAAATAGAATAAAAGATGCAGTAGAAAAGATTAACAAACCTCTGGCAAAGTTAAGCAAGAGACAATGGAAGAAGAAAGCATATTAGAAATGAAAAGGGAATGTAGTTATAGATACAATGGAGTTTTTACAGGAAAAGAGACTATTCACGACTATACACCAACAGCTTTGAAAGATTAAACAACATGGACAAATTTCTAGAGAAATAGAACAATACTAAAACTGAATCAATAATAATTTTATAATGTTTGAATGATCCTATAACTCTAAAGAAGTTGAAGTTCTGTTTTAAAATCTTTCCACAAAGTAAACATCAGATTCATATGGTTTAACATATGAGTTCTACCAAATTTTCAGGAAACAGATCATCCCAAAACAAAGTATTCCAGAAAATGGAAGAGGAGGGATTGAAGCTCAATTTATTTTATAAGATAATCATGAATCTAACACTAAAACCAGACACAGACATTAAAAGGAAGGACAATTACAGCTTCATGCATACGATAATATGATAATTATATGATCGGTGCAAAAATGTTCAGGGAAATTATTAGCAAATGTAATCCACTTTATTTTTATTGTTAAAAATGTTTGATTTGTGTCTTTTTGGTTAGTACTTTATTTGCTCCACGCTTTCCTATAATTTCTTGTTTTTCTAGACTATAACTTTAACATCATTTATATACCTGTATGTACATATGTGTGTGCATATATATATACATATATATATATACACACACACAGATACTGTAATCATCTCTATCACCCACCTACAATGTTATATTGTAGTTCTATCTTTTTGTATCCAACTACCACCCCACATCTTTCTGCTTTGTGTGAGCTACATGGGCAGGAGGACAATAATTTATTCACTTTTCTATCACCATTGGCTACTATGTATCTTACTGACAATAGACATTCAATAAATATTTGTTGAATAAATTATTTAATGATTAATTTAGTTCAATATATTACATATACAAAAAGCATTGACAGTAAAATAGTAATTGCATTTTACTTACTGACAATAGACGTTCAATAAATATTTGTTGAATAAATTGATAATTATTTTAGTTCAACATATTACATATACTAAAAGCAGGGATACTAAAATAATAATTTATCTGGCACTGAACAGGTATATTAAGTTACCTGATTTCATTTGGTCAAACTAACAAAGGGAGTGATATGAAATCACTGAATACATTATACTCTAATGAGGAATCTTTCTAATACTCTTCTCTTGTGTTTCTGATTATTTCTATTATGTCTGTATTAATGTTAATCATACATAGTTTGCATTCTCTATCCAGTGGATATCATCTGTACCTCTTGAAGTTCAGATCATGCTATTTGCTGTGTCTGCTCACTCTTACTTGTGGTGTATGCACTCTTTATGTGTTTTTTAATTTGAATTTCTTGTTTCTTTTTTTTCTTTTTTTTTTTTTTTTTTTTTTTTTTTTTTTGAGATGGAGTCTTGCTCTGTCCCCCAGGCTGGAGTGCAGTGGTGCAATCTCAGCTCACTGCAAGCTCTGCCTCCCAGGTTCAGGCCATTCTCCTGCCTCAGCCTCCTAAGTAGCTGGGACTACAGTAGCCCACCACCACGCCCGGCTAATTTTTTGTATTTTTAGTAGAGATGGTGTTTCACTGTGTTAGCCAGAATGGTCTCGATCTCCTGACCTCATGATCCACCCACCTCGGCCTCCCAAAGTGCTGGGATTACAGGCATGAGCCACCATAGCCCAGCCCCTGAATTTCTTGTTTCTTAAACAGCTTTCTTTGATATATAATTGATATACCAGGAACTGCACCTATTTAATGTGTACAATTTTATTAGATATATGAAGACATCCATGATACCACCTCCCAAAGTTTCCATGTGTCCCTTTGTTTTTGTGTTCATTTGTATGTGTGTGTGATAATAACACAAAATGCGAAATATACCCCAATATAAATCTTTGAAATGCACAATATTTATGTTCACCTTAGGTAGTAGTGTACATGACATCTCTAAATCAGAATAACTGAAGCTTTACACTCATTGAACAACTCCTCAATTTCCTCAGCCCCTAGCCCCTGGCAACCACTATTGTATTACCTGCTTCTATGAGTTTGACTATTTTAAATGCCTCATGTAGGTGAAATCATATATACATATGAATATATATATATGATTTCATTCATTAGTCTTTCAACTCTTGAATATGAGATATTTTCCAATTTATTTGTATCTTTTAAATTTTCTTTTATTAATTTTTGTGGGTTTCAGTGTAGAAGTCTTTTGCTTCCTTGGTTAAGTTTATTCTTAAGAAGCTTATTGTTTTTGATGCATTGTAAATGGTATATATATATGTGTGTGTGTGTATGATTTCACCTACATGAGGCATTTAAAATAGTATATATATATCAGGTTATTTGCTTTTTGGCTATTGTTAGGAGTTCCTTATATATTTTGGAAATTAACCCCTTATTAGATATAAGATTTGCAAATATTTTCTTCAATACTGTAGGTGGCCTTTTTACTCCGTTAACTGTTTGTTTTGCTGTACAGAGGCTTTTTATTTGGATATAGTCCCATTTATCTATTTTTGCTTTTGTCACTTGTGCTTTTGATTTCATATTCAAGAAATAATTCAGAAGACTAATGCCAAGAAGCTTTTCCCCTGTTTTCTCTTAGGAGTTTTACAGCTTCAGGTGTTACACTAGTTTATAATCCATTTTGAGTTACTTTTGTATATAGTGAAGGTAGAGGTTCAATTTTATTGTTTTGCCTGTGGATATATTCAGTTTTCCCAGAATCATTTGTTTGAAGAGACTATCCACTATTGTGTGCTTTTGGCAACCTCATTGAAAAGCATTTACCATATATATGTAGGTTTATTTCTGAGCTTTCTTTTCTGTTCCATGGGTCTATAGCTCTATTCTTAGGTCAATACTATACTATTTTATTGTAGCTTTGTATTGTATTTTGAAATCAGAAAATGTGGTGACACTAGCTTTCCTCTTTTTCTCAATATCTTTGCCTCTTACATAGCTCTGTGGTTCCATATGAATTTTAACATTGTGTTTTCTATTCCTATAAAAATTGCCATTGGGATTTTGATGGGGATAGCCCTGAGTCTGAATATCACTTTGGGACCTGTGTACATTTTATCAATATTAAGTCTTTCAACTCATGAATATGAAATATTTTCTAATTTATTTGTATCTTTTAAATTTTCTTTTATTAATTTTTGTGGGTTTCAGTGAAGAAGTCTTTTGCCTCCTTGGTTAAGTTTATTTTTAAGAAGTTTATTGTTTTTGATGCATTGTAAATGGTGTTATTTTCTTTTATTTTCATTTGTTCTTTGATAGCATGTAGAAATGTAACTGATTTTTGTATGTTGATCTTGTCTACTACAACTTTATTGAATTTATTATTTCAGTTTTTTTGTGAAGTCTTTAGGATTTTCTACATACAGGATCATGTAATCTGCAAACAGAGATAATTGTACTTCCTTCTTTTATTTCTTTTCTTCTTACCTAATTACTCTGGCTATAATTTCTAGTACTACTTTGAGTAGAAGTGGTGAGCATGGGTATCTTTGTCTTATTCCTAATCTCAGAGGACAAACTTTTGATTTTTCAATGTTGAGAGTGAAGTAAGCTGTGGGATTGTCATTATACGGGCTTTATTATGTTTGGTTAACTTCCTTCTACACCTAGTTCTTTGAGTAATTTTTTCATGAAAGGGTGTTAAATTTTGTCAAATGCTTATTTGGTGTCTATTGAGATGATTGTGTGATTTATCTTTTTCATTCTATTAATGTGATATATCACATTTATTGATGTATGTTGAGCCATCCTTGCATCCCAGGGATTAATTTTATTTGATCACATTGTATGCCCTTTTTAATGTACCACTGAATTCAGTTTGCCAGTGTTTTGTTGGGAACCTTTGTACCTATATTGATCAGGGATACTAGCATGTAATTTTATTTTCTTGTGGTGTCCTTGGCTCAGGGTAATGCTGGTCCCATAAAATGAATTTGAAAATGTTCCCTTCTCTTCAGTTTTCTGGCTTTTCTTTTTTGGGAGTTTTTTTTTTTATTAATAATTCAATCTTCTTACTCATTTTTGGTCTATTCACAATTTCTATTTCTTCATGATGAGTATGGATAGGTTGTATATAACTAGAAAGTTTTAAATTTATTTTTGGTTGTATAGTTTTGTTGACATATTTTCATGGTAATCTCTTAGGATCATTTTTATTTCTTTGGCATCAGTTGTAATGTGTCCTCTTTAATTTCTGATTTTATTTATTTGAATCTCCTACATTTTTTCTCCATCTAGCTAAAGGTTTGGCAATTTTGTTTAGCTTTGTAAAAAACTACTCTTGGTTTCATTGACTTTTTTTTCTTTTGTTTTCCTAGTCTCTGCTTTGTTTATTTCTGTTCTAATCTCTATTATTTCCTTCCTATGGCTAACTTTGGGCTTAGTTGTTTGTTTGGGTTTTTTTCCAAGTTCCTTTTTAGTAAAGTTAGGTTATTGTGATCTTTCTTCTTTTTTAATGTAATCATTTTGAGCAGAGTTTGTGTTTGAGTATCATGCATGAGCTAGGTTGAGGATTTGTACCTCTGAGAAATTTCTATTTTCTTCTGCTGGCTTCCCAATAGTATTGCCAGGTCACTGCTATATTTTATGTCAATTACCCAGTGTAAAAATTTTGGGAGCATGCAAGTAGTATACATTTGAACCTTAAAACAGAGTGCAGACCCATGTTTACTAATTCTGCAATTATAACAAGTCTAAATTAGTCAAGCTTTATTTTCTTTTTACTATGTAGATGGACAGGTATTTCCCACCATTTAATTAACGGTGTGACTCATTAGGACATCATTAGGACCTCAGCTTTATTCAAGTGTTTCCATTCTTAAATGCCCATTTTCTATGAGCTCAAAGCCACCTGTAATCACGACCTTTCAAATACAAACTCCTTACTTATTAAGACAAGCAAATTCACTCAATCTATTGCTGTGTATTTCTCTTCTCTCTCTTCATTTTATTCCCTAGGATTTCTCTAATTGTATTGTGATTTCAGGTATTCAGTTAAAATAACGTTGTTTTATTATATTGGGCATTTCTTCATTATTTTAGTTTTGTATTTTTGTTTACCTGGAGTGTTTTCAGAATATCTTGTCTATTACTGGAAATTTAAGTCTGTTCTCTTTTTTATTCATTCATATAAATTCATCTACCTCATTTTCTTCAAATCTAAATTGGTGAATATAAAATTTTCACTAAAGATTTCACAGCGGATATATTATCTATAATTATAAAAACATCTAACACTCTACAATATATATCATAAATATCCTAAAAATAAAATTTAAAGATAGATGTTGAAACCAATTGAAAATACCAGCATTTTTTATTCATAACCATATGATACTTGGTTATTCACGTCTGATCTATTTCTTGCCTTCCTGATATCTTCTAGATTTTGTCATATATATTTTTTTGCAGTTCCTACCTCTGGCACAGCTAGAAACAGAAGCCCATTGGGATTTTCAATGCTATGACTGTGAATTAAATTACTTTGTCATCTGGACCACAAAGTGAACAAGCTCACTAACAGTTAAAACCAAATACTTGACAGGCAACCACACCACAGTCCACCCTCTCCCTCAGCACATGGAGATTGCAGCAGTTTGTGTTAGAGGTCTTAAATGTCAAAATTTCCTGCCCAGGATGTGGACGGTAAACATGCTTAATCTTGAACCTCGCAATACAGTAACTGTTAAGGACAGTTTTTTTTGATGCTTTTGGTGTAATGTTTCCTTGTTTACTTCAAGAGGCACCTCTCAGAATATATGGAACAAAGATAAGGTGCCTGTGCTAATAATAATGTAAAACAATTTGAAGCTAATGTTTTACTCATTTTTTTTCTTTCATTATTTGAGTATAAGTTGCCTAGATGGCTTAACTGCTCTTGAAGTCTGTGCAGATCAGTGATTTCTTTCCATATTTCCCTCATCCTGGTAGTCTATGGCATCTTGTTTGTGCTCTGTGTCTTTGCAGCAACGTCTCTTCTCACTTCAGGATGTTGATAGACCAATAGCTGGCTGAGCTACAGTTTATGAGTATATGACAATAAATTACCCCTCGTTTTTGACCTGACACAGTCTTACGTAGATTCATATTATTGAAACTAAGAGTGATTTTTAAACTACAGCAAAACAGAACAATTATGTAGCTTTTACCTTTGGATATGGAGTGTGATACGTGGTTTAGAGACCTTATATAAATATCCGGAATTTTTCCTTTATAAAATGTGCTCTTTACAATGCTGACTTCCAAGAAGTTATAGAATTATCCATTATTTCCAATTTATTGAACTTTTAAATTGAAAATAGCACCTTTTGTATATCTCATCTTTAGCGCTTTCATATTTGTAGACAGTACAAAAGCTTGATCTAATTTTACCAATATTCTCTAGCACAAAGCACTCCATAGCCTCATTTCCCACTAATGCCTTGTTCATGATGCAGCCACACTGGACTATGGATTTCTTTTATTAATTACCAAAACACTTACCTTATTCCTTTTCCCTACATTAGCCTGTGTAAGCCAGATAGGAGGCCCTGAAGGAAATCTAAGTATTTCATCTCCAAATATATTTCTTCGATATATTTTTAAATAGCCCTGCAAAGCTGTCTCTTGTGGGAGAAATTTACACTCCTTAGAGGATGTTTCCCTTACTAGGTCTTTTCCAGTGGAGTCTGACACCTTTTAAGGTCTGATAAGAGACATTCACCATCTATTCTTTTTGAAGCTTGCTATCTAGAAGTTTCATCTATGTGACAAGAACCTTGGCTTTCACAACCCCTCTTATCTTAACTTAAGCTGATTTCAATGCTTTAGGTAGAGCTTAATTCTTTCAACTGATTGCCAATCAGGAAATCTTTGAATCCACCTATGACCTGGAAGCCCCACTTTGAAACATCCTGCCTTTCCAGGCCAAACCAATGTATACCTTATGTGTACTGATTTGCCTGTAACTTCTGTCTCCCTGAAATGTATAAAACCAAGCAGTAACCCAACCACATGGAGCACATGTTCTCAGGACGTCCTGAGACTGTGTCACAGCCCATGGTTCTTAACCTTGGCAAAATGAACCTCTAAATTGATTGAGATCTAACTCAGATACTTTGTGATTCATACCTGTCAACCCTTGAAGGTGGGGAATTTGTCCTTTTTTATCTTTAATCTTCCATGGCTTCTAGGATTTCTCGATAAGAGTAGGTGTTCAACAAATGCTGAACTGAATTAAACCTAAAATCCTAATTTAGACATCACTTATTTTCTTTGTGGGGCAAAATTGCCATGCACAAGTTCCACAGATATCTAATTAACTCAAATTTCATATTTTATATTCTTATTTTTTATTCTTCTCTCTTTTTTTTCCAATATGAGGATGAAACTTCAGTCAGGTTGTATTTTGTCAGAGTCCTCCAGAGCAATAGAACTACCAGAATATATGTGTATATGAAAGGGAATTTATTAAGGAGAATTGACTCACATGAGCACAACATAAAGTCCCACCATAGGCCATCTATAAGTTGAGAAGAAAGGAAGCCAGTAGTGGCATAGTCCGAGTCCCAAAACCTCAAAAGTAGGGAAGCCAACAATGCAGCCTTCAGTCTTTGGCCAAAGGCCCGAGAGCCCCTGGTAAACCACTGGTGTAAGTTCAAGAGTCCAAAAACCGAAGAGCCTGGATTCTGATGTTTGAGGGCAGGAAGCATCTAGCATGGGAGAATGTTGAAGGTCAGAAGACTCAGCAAGTCAGCTCATTCCACCTTCTTCTGCCTGCTTTATCCTATCTGTACTGGCAGCTGATTGAACAGTGCTCACACACATTGAGGGTGAGTCTGTGTCTCCCAGTCCACTGACTTAAATGTTAATCTCCTTTGCCAACACCCTCACAGACACACCCAGAAACAATACTTTGCATCCTTCAATCCAAGCAAGTTGACACTCAACCATCACACAGGTCTAAAGCCTATGCCTAATGGGGTGGATGCCTGGAGCTGGCCTCTGATTTAATCCAGGCCACAGTGCCTTGTAGTAGCCCATTTACTTATAAAGTGAGTGAATAGATATGAATATCCAAGGTTGCTATGCATTAATATTCTAATGCAGTTGATTTATACATGACTGCATGAATCCAGGAGGCTGGCATGAAATCAGAATTTCTTCATGCTTCTCATAAAAGTTGGAGGGTGCCATAGGGGAATGAACCCTCTTCCTCAGTAGAAAACAAAGAGGGGGTGGTCAGGTTTCTCATTTTCAAAGTCCTTCCATTAGAAAACAAAAATGGCGGTAGTCAGGTTTATATTTATGAAAGAATTGATGGAATCCTTATGCTGATTATTCAATATTATTGACAATTATATGGCCTTGTGTGAGGCCAGAAGAGTTGCATCTCCAACAGGGAAAATGCAACTGTATCTCTTTCTCTGTGCAACAATTTTACATCAGTTAGTTTGTAGTAAATTTTACTAAGGAACCTGTATCATGTATCGCTGTGTTGATATTAATGCCACTCTTACGACACTTGTCTATGTCTTAGCTGTTCTGTACAGTACAGAAGCATGATTATAGGAATATAAATAGTATTTTTAAACAGAAACTCTATAATTTGTACAAACAAACAGGTGCTATCATTTTTTGAACTCCTCTTCAACAATTTTTTTATTAAAAGAAAAACTTCAGGCCGGGCGCGGTGGCTCAAGCCTGTAATCCCAGCACTTTGGGAGGCCGAGGCGGGCGGATCACAAGGTCAGGAGATCGAGACCACAGTGAAACCCCGTCTCTACTAAAAATACAAAAAAAAATTATCCGGGCGCGGTGGCGGGCGCCTGTAGTCCTAGCTACTCAGGAGGCTGAGGCAGGAGAATGGCGGGAACCCAGGAGGCGGAGCTTGCAGTGAGCCGAGATCGCGCCACTGCACTCCAGCCTGGGCAACAGCCAAAAAAAAAAAAAAAAAAAAAAAAAAAAAAAAAAAAAAGAAAAACTTCAGCTAAATTAAATTTAACAGAGTTTAATTGAGCAAAGAATGATTCACAAATCTGTCAGCCTCCTGAGTCAAAGAAGGCTCAGACCCTCTAGCACAGTCATGTGGTGGGTGGAAGAGGATTTATTCACCGAAGAAAAGTGATGTACAGAAAATGAAAGTGAGGTACAGAAACAGTCAGAGTGGTTATAGCTCCACTTTCATCTTATTTGAACACAGGTTGAACAGTTGGCCACATCTGATTGGCCAAAACTTGGTGATTGGAAAAAGAGTAGAATTTAGTCTGTTTACAATTCCATTTAGATTGTAGTTCACTATGTACAGAGAAACTTTTAGGCTGAACTTAAAATATGTAAGGAGATGGCTTTAGGCTAACTTGATTTAACAATTCCCCCTTTTTCGTCATCCTCACACTTTTGAGAGATTAACCAAACTCTAGTCATCAGTGTTACTCTCACCATCATAAATGTATTTATTTGGTTTTGAAAACCACTGGGGAACAGTAGAACGGTGAGTTTTGTAAAGTAGGAACTGGGATTTCAGGTTATTTTTTTAAGAGTTAGAGTATAGGTTAATTCCTTATGTTGGAATATCCTGTTTACAGGAGAATAAACAAAACCTGGTCTCTTCCAATATCTATGCTTTCTTAAAGTCTTAGTTTAACTATGTCACATTTAGCACAAGTGATGCTATTTTGGTTTGGTCTGGTCTGTTGGGCACTAGTGCATAAGCTTAATCCAAAACAATGACCTCCCATAATTTTGTTTAAAATTTCCCCCTTTTGGTCAGATTCTCACTTAGGTAAGAGTGTGACAAAAACTTAGGTCCTTAGTGCCACTCTCAGTTACCATCATTTTGTTTGTGGTTTTTTTTTTTTTTTTAATCTTTTGATCTGAGCATATTATTCATAGGTTATGGTGTCCTCATGGTCACTTATTTCTTTCAGCTCTTGTCATTTTTGTTGAAGAGAGACCATTTGACATTCTGTATGCATTCAACATTGAAAACTTTTGAGAGAATACAGCTCATCAGGGAGACTACTATTATGACTATCAGGAGGATAGTCCTTACCTAGGAGTATGCTCCTTACCTAGCATCCTCATAAAACAAACCAACTAAAATAAAAGAGATGGAAGAATGAGCTAAAGAGTCTACTCACTTTAACTGAGCAGTCTCTTCATTAATCCCTGAAAACGGAATCTCTATAATACCCGATGTGATGTATTTCTCCATGGGAACAAGTGCCAGAAGCTGCACTGATACTTCTCTGTTTAGGTAGTAAATAATCTAGAACAATTCTATTATCTAGCATAACTTTCACAAGAGAATTTAAAGTCTGTTGTGTTACCATAGCCTTTACAGTAGAGTCAGCTATAGAGCCTATCATGACGAATAAATTGTTAATTATTGCCTCTTTTACTCCAAACCATGGAAAAAGCGACCTAACAATGATGCCCTTCTAGAACAGCAAACACTTCCAGGCAATGTTCTCTTCAGGTTCTAGATGTGAAAGGGTTTATTGTCCTCAGTAAATCATGAAAAGCTTTCTTTGCCTGGTGAAAATACACTGTGGTATAAGAAGCTGCTGTTAAAAAAAAAAAAAAAAAAAAAAAAAAAAAAGAACCCCTTTGCATGGGAAACCTTTAATACAACAGAAAACATGCATTTAAGACAGCAAGGTGGATGGGGGTCCTTGGGAAAACTCCAACTAGCCCACACACTGGGGTAGGACCTTGGGAAATTTGTGCCATTTGCAAAGGGGAGGAGCCTGGCACCTCCTCTTCCTGTGTGAAACCTGGGATTCAAGCTGCCAGCGGGAAGCACTAAAGCACAGACTGTGGCCTAAAGGAGTCCCTGTTTCCCCTTTTTCTTCCTTTTCACCCAATATATCCCTGTCTTACCATTCAAATTGTCTGCGAGCCTCAATTTTCATGGCTGTGGGACGAAGAACCCCATTTTTAACTGAACTAAGGAAAAGTCCTGCAACACTTTTGGCACAAAATGTGGGAACTCAAGAAGTGGTGAGTGAAATGGGGACTCAAAACCTCACTGTTGCTTCTAAGCCTTTTCATCCTCACATTCCTGAGTGTGGGGAAAACCATGCCCCCACCTCCCCATCATTCCTGTGCCTTGTCATGGCTTTTTATTTTCTTTTTCAGGAGAGACCAGCGAGCAGCAGCTACCCTCCACCCCCCACTCCCTGATGGGCCTGGGACGCATGATCCAAGGTCCTGCACAGCTGGCTGGCTGGTTCCCAGCCACGCACCACTGCCACAGCCTTCCCCTTTCCTGACCAAGGGGTATAACTCAATCAGACAGTAATTAAGCTTCAACTTTTCTTTCCCGTGGAGGAAACAGTTGAATAAGAAGTTCCTCCCCAGGCATTTTTAAACTGTTTTTTCCTTCTTCTCTACCCCATCAGCAGTTAACTTTTGAGGGTCTTTTCCCCTTTTAGAAGATGTTTTACTAGGCTAGTCCCCACCCCCACCCCCCATCCCCCACCCCCAGCTATCACTGTATTCTCTGCAAAATTTTGGTTGTGAAATCAAGCCTCCATCTTGCTTTACATCCTGGTGCCCTGGCCAGTAACCACTTGGCAAGGCTTTGTGTAGCAATCCTGCCTGAGGGGATGAGCCCTCTGTGGTTTGGTTCCATATCTGCATGTTTTCCTAGCCCTGTTTCTTAAAGGGCCCTTCCCAGCGACTGGGTTTTCTTCTGCCTGTGTGTGTGTGTGTGTGTACTGTGTGTGATGTCTGTTAAAAGAGCTCTAATTAATTTGGCCTAAAGAAAGACAAGCGCGGGCCAGGTGGGGTGGCTCATGCCTGTAATCCCAGTACTTTGGGAGGCCAAGGTGGGTGGATCACGAGGTCAGGAGATCAAGACCATCCTGGTCAACATAGTGAAACCCTGTCTTTACTAAAAGTACAAAAATTAGCTGGGCGTGGTGGCGCACACCTGTAGTCCCAGCTACTCAGGAGGCTGAGGCAGGAGAATCGCTTGAACTCGGGAGGCACAGGGTGCAGTGAGCTGACATCATGCCCTTGCATGAAAGAGAAAGAAAGAAAGGAAGGGAGGGAGGGAAGGAAGGAAAGAATTAAGGAAGGGAGGGAGGGGAGAAAGACAAGCGCTTGGATCAAGTTTTTTTTTTTTTTTTTTTAAGGGAAGCTAAAAGCTGTGGTACCTTTCAGTTCAGATGACTTTAATCTTTGAGAAATAAAAACAGCCTTAAAGATTATTAGGAAAACGCAGGTCAAATGCAAGGTTTGCTAAGACTTTTGAGGTTACAAGGTGCTTTTTGGGTTTTGAGAACTACTTGACTTGCTGGCTTCCTAATTGGTAAGGCCTGGGACATATGGAACTAACCACGCCCTTAATTATGCTACAGTCAAACCTTGGCTGCACTTAGCACACAATTAAAGCAACTTACCAAGTTTTACCTTAAAGTTAAAATCGCCAGGAGTTATCATTTTGACATGCAATCAAAACTACTGAAAATAGATTTACATGCAAGGTGTGTAAGAACAATAAAATGGTTTGTTTTTTGTTTTTTGTTTTTTTTTTAGTAAAAGGATATAGAGTCATGGAGATATAAATTTTTGCCTAGAGTTAAAAGATTGTATTAAATTCGATAAGAAAACCCTGAAGGTTCAAAGAAGTGGTGGAAGAATTGTGGAAATTAATCTTGCAGAAGAGGTTCTCTGTGTGAACTTAGTGACTAAATTCAAAAAACAGTATTATATGGTTTTTCTGTAAATTGAGCATTGACATAAAAGTATAACAAGGTTTTCCTAAGGCACTAATCTGCCCTTTGGCAACATTTTTAAAGGGTTTTAAAGGGTTTCTGCTTCTTTAAAATTTCAGAGTCATCATTTTGGCAAAAGAAATAACTTATGTTAATCTAGAATTCTATTTCATAATATGAAGTGTTTTAAACTTAACATATTTAACAGCCTTCCCAAAATCAAACTTAAGTTTCAAAATTGTCTTTCCTGACACCTGGCTTTTCATATACTTCAGAAGGCCTATGAATTGTCCAGAAAAGAGGTAAATAGGATTATTTAACATGTTTAGGTACATGGAATTGCCAAAATGATGTTGTCTTCTTTAGGTTATATGTTTGGTGAATAATGTTAATATATGTTCCAACATGGTATGGGATTTCTAAAATTCTAATCTCTGAGTATATGCTATCAATCATATACTGTTTGATAAAGACTGTTAGGTTAAGTTATTGTAAATCACGACGATAACCAATTTGTCAATTGTGTCTCTAACTGTAACTACCCTGGACATTTTGTTATTCATAGACAACTGTTGTCTTGCTTTAGTCCTTTTCCAAGATGGTTTATAATAAGCCATAGGACTCTGACAGGTGCTCTCAAATACAATTTCTGATTTTATTGAGACAGTCAGGTTTCTGAATTATAACATTAGAATAAAGGAAAATGTACAGGACGCGTGAAGAGCTGAAATGCTCACAAGTATCAAGCAAAACAAGAGTTAACCAAATGGACTAAACTCAGAAACTAAAGCAATCCTTTTAGATTTTGCATAGAATACCAGTGATCCTTGTTTTGCTTTTCACAGTCAAGTTAACTATTTATGGCCTTTAATAATTGAGTGAGTTATACTCCTATGACTAAGATTTGGAGCATGTTTGTTTCTCTCTGCTTGGTTCCTCTAGAATTTGGAAACTATGGGAGTATTCTTAACTTATGGCAATGTAGTTGTTTGCATCACTGCAGTAAGAATCCTTTTTTTTTTTTTTTTTTTTTTTTGCAACAAGACACAATTTTAAAAACTGGTAGTTTTACCAAGGCTTTGACTGGAATGGTATGCTTCGCTTTAAAGAGTGAATCTTGACTTGCAGAGCCAATAAAAGCCCAGTGGGGAAACTGGCCTCATAACCCTCATCTACACAGTCCCTGTATAGGGTTCCTGACCGGTGGTCAATAAGGAATGTCACTTTCTAACAGGCCTAGGAGCTCCAAGTTTATCTTGGGACCTTAAGAGGAAAGAATCACCCAATTTGGCAGGTATTTGAAGATACAAACTTATGGCTGGGCTTGGCTTTAAAAGGTTTTATCTGAGATTCCTTGGGAAACAGAGTTTCATGAAAGCCAATCCAAAAGGCTTACGTAGAAATAATTATTCTCGCTGCACTTTATGCAAATAATCAGGCCAAGTATAAGACTAAAGTATTCTACAAGCCACTTGGTTCTATGATAATTTGTTTTTTAAACAAACATGAGGACTGGAGAGAGAGAAATCATGTTTCAAAACTTATCATACATGTGTCATTAAATTATAATCCCATTAGTTGTTTTTAAGTTTCCACCTACATTTTTAGACTAACCCTGCTTGGTCCTGTGAACCAACCAACGATCTCTGGCTGCAGCTCAGAAAGAACAAAAAGGATGGGTAATGTAGAAATCCAGGTCAGTACTCTACTTCTGGGTAATTAGCCTGCAAATCCTGCCAGGTGATACGAATAAATAGGATGCCCATCACTTGGAGGTTTCCTTTTTGGGAAAGTAAGACGAAGGGAGCTAACCAAATACAAGCACCTGTGCCCAAATCTTAGTAAGCATAACTATAGCCACCAATTATCTGGGTGTGTCACAAGACATCCTTTTTTCTCTCCCTTATTGGAAGAGGACTCAGTTCCACAGTTTCACCTTAGCATTCGACTTAACGATAAGGAGTCCATGCAACCCCTCCCGCCAGACACATTTTTGTCCCAGACTCAATTCCAAGCTTCTAGTCAAAGTCCTAGAAAAGAAAACTGGATTGGAGGGATCCAGAGGCAAATGACAACAGTGGTTAAAAGGCACAGCAAAGGTGAGCGTGGCTGATTCTTGCTGATTAAGCCAACCTCAAGCTTCCTGTATTATGGATAAAGGCCAGGTTAATATCCATGGTATAAATGAGGTCTAGGACACTCCAAGCTACTGACAGTAGGGGGTACAGAGGCATAGGTGAGAGCAGATAATTCCTATTCTCTAGGCCCTTCATGCTTCATGGGTGCAAGCCGCTTTAGCACTGATGGCGGAACCTGCCAAGGTTACCGGGACTCAGAGATGCAAAGATGGAAGAGGTAAAGGGGACGCTCTTCCCTCTCTCCCTCATGTACCGTGGGTATCTGCTAGGAAGAGAAGGGAACCAGGGATGCCTGCTCCCCTCTTTCTAGATGGGTAGCCATTCATTTTCAGTCTGTACCCCTTTAGAATGCATCATGAACCCCTGGGACTCCTTTGAAAACAATGCCTTCTTTTTTCCTTTCTTCTCCTCTGTCTTCTCTTCACTGATAGATAACTGTGTCTCTGCACTAAAGGACACTTCCCTCAGATGCATCCTCCAAACTGGAAAGTGTTAATTTCCCAAACCTTACACTGCTTGGCTTAGGATCGGGCTCAGGAGAAGCGAACCCAGAAGCCCAACATGCCAGGAAAGGGTAAAGTGTTTTTACCAATCGGGCTTTTGGCCTGCTTCTCCCTGTGCAAACCGGTAAAAGGCCTCAGAATTTCTGAGCTGACCTTATCATGTTTTCTAATAACTTGGTTTCATGATACATGTTTTCATGTTTCATAAATTTCATGATACATGTTTTCTAATAACTTGGTTTTTCTATTCTTGCCTTCAGACCATCAAATTCCAAACAGTCATACAACCGGAGCATCTGACAATGGCCCCTTCTGCTGGAAATCTTTAGATTGGCCTCTGAGGGAGCTCTGACTGCCATTTTCCCAAAACAGCACCCCCTGTCAGCTGGAGGCAGTTAAGATGTGTCTTCCTGCTTATCCTTAATCTAATGGCAGGCAGATGTACTTCTTTAGCGGGGGAATGAAACAGCCAGGTGGGAGAGAGTCCCCAGAAAAACTCACACTGGGATGGAACTTTGGGGAGTTTGCACCATTTGCAGTGGGGAGGGGCCTGGTCCCTCCTCTTCCTGTGCGGAACCTGGGATTCAAGCTGCCGGGGGCAAGCACTAAGCAGAAACTGTGGCATACCGAGAGTCCCTGTTTCTTCCTTGTCTTCCTTTTCACCCAATAAAACCTTATCTTACTCACCATTCAAATTGTCAGCAAGCATCAATTTTCATGGACTTGGGACAAAGAACCCTGTCTTTAGCTGAACCAAGGAAAAGTCCTGCAACACTTTGAAGATGACAATTGAATGAAATCACTCTATAAATGTTTAAGTGGTCCATCAGGTCGCAGAATATACCTGAATCTTTCATTGGCTTCTCAGGAATATTGGTCTGACAAACAAAACTTTGGTCATAAACTATTTTAGTAATTGAGAAGTCACCATACCAATATATATTTAATTTTGACCACTTTATCTTTTCCATGATGAGTCATGGAATGCAGAACTTTCAATAACAAAAGGTTTAAGAACTCAGGAAGGACAGGTGGCCATCCTGGTTCTCCCAGAGTCCTTGTTTAACACTGGACAAACTTACGTCCTTTCGAATACTAGTTGTTTCTCCAATTTAGGTACATAGCACTGATGACTGATAGATTATCACAGGTAATTTGACTTAGACCGTAGAGTTCACTCAAATCATACATTTAAACAATATCAGTATTGGCTGATTTAGCATATCTGGCAACATAATCTTCTTGATATTTAATTGATTTTTGTTCTACTTGGGTTAGCAGTTTTATAAACCAGTCAGTCTTTTCATTGAAGTTCCAGAAATTCTTATCCATCCAAAAGAAATGATTCTAAAGTTATAAGAAACCTGAATTCCAGAGTGGTTTTCAGAATCCTTTACATCCTTTCATGAACCTTCTTAAAGATACCATATTCTAGGATTTCGCATGCTTGTGAAGTTTTAAGAAACCGCATCAGAATTAAGCAATTAACTGTGAAAATGACTTTAAATAGTCATAACGACACAATTGACAAGGAAATTTGGTTATTTCTGTGGTCTATAATAACTTAATATAATAACCATAATTATGATTAGTAGCATATAATCAGACATGTTCAAACTTTTGAAATCTCACATAAATTTGGAACATATATTAATAACATTCATTAGAATTTAACCTGAAGAAGGTTAAACATTATTTCTTATTTCGACAATGTTTTCCATGTAATATAACATGTGAAATAATCCTGTTACCTCTCCTTTGGAGGCTTCAGGAGCCCTCTGTAGCATCTCAAACTTAGAGGTCAAAAAATACTTAATTTTGAAGCTAAAATTTGATTTTATGCCTAATAATTTAAAGGTTTAAAAAGTGACCAAAGTGGAATCACAGATCACAATTAGACAATAGTCATTAATTTAACCAAAGTGATAAAAGATATTTAAAAACAAATATTCATCATACTTGTACTCTTTGATAAAGGAGACTTAGTTTTCTAAGCAATCAAAATACTTAAGACAGCATGAAACAATAACTGTCTCCTCTTGTTTTCTCTTTCCTTTTTTTCAGTTTACTCAAAAAATGAATGAAAATATTTTACTGTGTCTTATTAATACTACACAAATTTTTTTTCCAAAAGAGAAAACATAATTTACTTTCATATTAGTGTACTATTAATACTAAAACTAATTTTTAAAAAATCTCATAAAAATTTATCAAATTTGTCATCTTTTAACTGCAAGATTTCCATAAACATTTTATATTTTTCCTCAACTTTCTATATTTATCTTGTTTTATCTATTTTTACTCCTTAAATTCGAAGACTTTAAGTAACTTTAAACCAGACAAAATTGTTAACACACATTTTTATGCTTTTTTTTTTTTTTTTTTTTTTTTTTTTTTTGAGACGGAGTCTCGCTCTGTCGCCCAGGCTGGAGTGCAGTGGCGCGATCTCGGCTCACTGCAAGCTCCGCCTCCCGGGTTCACGCCATTCTCCTGCCTCAGCCTCCCGAGTAGCTGGGACTACAGGCGCCCACAACCGCGCCCGGCTAATTTTTTGTATTTTTAGTAGAGACGGGGTTTCACCGTGGTCTCGATCTCCTGACCTTGTGATCCGCCCGCCTCGGCCTCCCAAAGTGCTGGGATTACAGGCGTGAGCCACCGCGCCCGGCCTACATTTTTATGCTTTTATAACTTTCCTTATCAAATGCATATTTTGCTTTGGTTATACACTATATACAGAATTGTTTCTCTCATATGTAGTCGTTTTTAATGCCTAACAACTGGAAATTTCTAGTAAAAACCCTAGAAATTTTGAACTGTTTTATATTAGGATTTGCACATTTAAACCCATTTTATAATTTTTGAGAAAAATAGTTTTTCAAATTATTGTTTATTGACAGATCTAAATGTATTTACCTTTTCTATACCATGTAAAAATAAGATGTCAAGGTATATAGACTTAAACTCCTGTTCAGTAATTAATATTTCAGCATCTTAACTTACAGATGACTCAGACATTTTATGATTTTTAGAAATGCTTGTTCCCCGATGCTGTAAAGAAATAGCACTTGAACATAAATTTAATTTCCTCAAAAAGGCCATTGTTACTTTCTGCAGAAAGGGTACACTCACCAGCAGTTTTGCCACGAGATTACACGGAACAAAGGAGACAGGGTCATTTATAACCTGACACACCCACCCTACTGCTGTGTCCGGTTTCCATTGGCTGGAACGGGACCTCACATTCTGTATTTGCCCAGATTGGCTAGCAACTTAGAACTTTTTAAAAGAGGCAAAGGCAGAGAACAAAGGAAGGAGGAAGCAACTTGTGGAGTGCTGAGAAAGGTAAAAACACCTTCACATAAGGAAGAGGCACAGGCTATGACCTAATGCTTGCTTGGACCAGTATAAGCATGCCAGGGCAAATATTTAGGCTAAATTGTGGGAGCTAAGAACATAAAATACATTGATTTGTTTATTACCGCTAGCAGATATTTAAGAATGTTCTCATAGGTCTTTTAATACATTTTGTTTCTGAGAGAAGTTACTGTTTATTCCTAATTAGATGGGGAGGAAAGTCTTTGAAGAGGAACCTCTACTTTACTTTTTACATGATTATTACTTAACATCACTCAAAGATTTTAAATGACTGAAATGAATTTTGAAACTATGACACATGTCACCTCTCTAATATCTTCCCCCAGTCATTTCAGGTCCCAAGTAGCCACCTGGCAACCAGGAGGATCTGAAGGCCAAGGCCTGTCTGAGACCATCAGGACAGAAGACAGAGCTGTGAAGACTATACCTGAAGGATCCAGCCCCTCCCAAAATAGCCAGGAGGCAAAACAGGGAACAAAGAGGAATAAGGGATCATATTGGGCTTGGTTCTGGCTTGCAGTTGCTGGTCTAGGCACTAGGAACTTGTCTCCTGACTTTGTCATGGCCACCTATCTAGACCCCTAAATCCAGAGACTCTAAACAAAAGACATAAGCTCACAGTTAAATCAAGCAGGTATCTAATTATATTTAATTGATAATTTTAAAGCCATTTCTATTTGACCAACAATTCAAAAACTAGCTTTATTTACCAAATATCACATCTACATAACACACAGACATACGAACACACAGAAGCAGACCTTACAGCTCTCATACGGGATTTTCATTTATCTGCTTTTAAATAGTTTGTCTTTTCCCCATTCGGTCTACCAGTCTTCCAATTACCAGTTTCATTACTCTAAGCAGTCGTTAACGAGGCAGTTTTGATTTCTAAAAGGACAACTCTTAGGTAGAACCAAAAAAAAAATTTTTCATGAGCACAGAGGTAAGATTTTAGGCCTAAATATTGTATCATCATTTGCTCAAACCAAGGGAAAAAAATGACACTCTCATGAAAGTTCCGTCAAGACAAAATGGCCAGAAAAGTACCTTAAACAAAGGTATGACTTATTATGTAAATTTAAAAGAATGGTAAGAATTTCTAATGTAATAAGCAGATGTCCATAAAAATTGAGATTTCCTTTGTAGAAGTACATTTCTTTTTCAAAAGTGTTTCAACATAGCCAATTAAATTCCAGAAAGGTGTAGCGTAGTTCCATGGGGTGTTCTTTTAACTGAGCTACTGTTTTTAGCTAAAATTACTGAGTTCAGGGTAATGGGTGGAGTCCATTAAAGAACAGGACCAACAAAGCATTGTATGCCTGAACTATGCATGGATAGATCTGAAAAGGAAGCAAGCCTATTTTACCTGAGGGCCTACCTTTTGTAAACACCATCTCTAGGATGGCTTTCTTTCCACCTTTAGGGCGGGATTCCACCTTTGGCTTTTCCACTAAGCCAAAAGGTTAGCAGATTTAATTTTCTTTTTATCAATTAGTCGCTTATCCTTTTTATTTGCCATTCATAAAGTCTTTAAATAAAAATATTGAAATCTTTTTAGAAACTTCTGCATATCAATAGGCATCCGTAGATGAGACTAATTTGGGAGCCCTCGATCAAATGCACTTCAGTGCAGTGTTCACCTAAAACATTCCACTGTAACTTATGTTTAGTAATATTTTGCCATTTCTGTAAAATGTTGCTGCTTCCAGAGTCCAATACTTATGCATGTGTAAGATAGAAGGAACTTAATTCTTCAAAACTCAAATATCTCATTTTTACCTCAAATATTGGCTTTCCTCTCAGGTTCCCTTGGTCAACTTAGCCAACGATTTTTTTTTCCCCCTACCTAAGTGCACAAGAAAAAATAAAACAAAAGGGTAGAACACAAAACTACTTGCAAATTTCCAAAAGCTAAATTTTACACCCCTCGCGATATTGCCATTCACTACTAGTTTCTTTCTGACCCAGTCAGAAGTAAGACGCCTCTAACTGGATCCAAGTCAGTATCCCGGACCCCGTCCAGTTTTTCTCATGAATTCCAAACCCAGTTTGGATCAAAAATTTGCTCAAAGAAACTTGGAGAGGCCAATACACAAATTCATACAGCTTCGGAATCCGAGAGAAATCTTACCATCGTCCCCAGCTGCTCCCAGAGAGCAATGACCACAATGAACCGGATGAGTACCTTGTTTGGTCACTCAGCACTCCTGGGGTTGTTAGAAGCTGTACTTCAGATCCCACTTCTGATACCATCTGTTAAAAGAAAAAGTTCAGCCGAATTAAATTTAGCAGAGTTTAATTGAGCAATGAATGATTCATGAATCAGGCAACCTCCTGAGCCAAAGTAGGCTCAGAGACTCAGTGAAGCTGCATGGTGGAAGAAGATTTATGGACCAAAAAAAAAAAAAAAGTGACTTACAGAAAATGGAGGTAAGGTACAGAAACCTCATTAAGCCAGATTAATTCTAGCTTGGTGATTTTTTTATTTGAACATGTTTTGAACAGTTGGCCACATTTGATTGGCCAAAACTCAGTGATTGGCAAAAGAGACTTTAGGCTGTTTACAGTTTCGTTTTAGTTCACAATGTACAGAGAAACCTTTAGGCTAAAATTATGTATGCAGGTAGCTTTAAGCTAAACTTGATTTAACAGTTTTCTAAAATCACATTTCCTCTAAATAATACCTCTACATTGCTTTAATTTTCTTATTTTCTACAGTATCCTGATGATACTTCCATTGCCACTTAATAACTGGATGACCTTGGGTTAGTTACCTAATCTTTTGTGCACCTCTTTTATCATCTACAAAATTAAAATAATGGCACATATTTGAGTGTGAAGCATGTCCCCAGAGTTTTACAGAAAGGATATTTAAACATTTATAGAAAAGGGTCTACTACCAAATCTTTCCAAAGGGCATATGGAACCTGAAAAATATTTTTAGGAGACTAATTAGGTGGCTCTTTTATCAATCCAGGCCAGAGGTCATAAGAGCCTGAACTAAAGTAATGGCTGTGGGGATGAAGAGGAAGGGAAAGATCTGAGACAGAATGCACAAATGTCATGCTATGGTCGGGGACTAGGGGTAGAAGAATCTGTGATGTCTGCCAAATTTCTTATCAAGGGCCACTGGGTGGATGGTCACATAATTAGCTAATATAGAGAACACTGAGAGAGGGGAGAATGATGAGTTCAATTTTTTCAACATCTAAATATCAGAACCTAAGTTAAGTGCTTTATGGGGAATATTTTATTTAATGCATACAACTGTCTTAGGAAGTTAGTAACATGATTATTCTTTTCAGATATAGAAACTGAGGCTTTAATAAGTTAAATAACTTGCCCATATAAGAAATCAAATGAGTCATACAGTCAAGCACAAAATTACATCTGCCCAATTCCAGAGCAAATGCTCTTAACTATTACTAGTCCAGAACATGCTGGTTCAACCAATGATGGATATTGCTAATGTTTATTTTTAAATGCATCCAAGTGTCTCATTATAAAGCTAGCATATCCTCATTTTTCTAGTGGTATAGCCTTTAAATCTTTATTAAATGACTGTTTTAAAATGGTGATTGCAAAATATACAAAACACTGAATCCCATTTTGTTTACTAAATGTGTATGAATTAATGTATCTGAATTTCACAGACATGTCCTCAGATACATAAAAGGTAAATTTTTGCATGAGTGAAGACTCTATTGGCACTCAATAGTGGTAAAATTATCCAAGCTGACTTAAGATAAACTAAGTCACTTCCAGCTCACAACTCAGTTTCTTTTGCATAGTCAATTTGGTAGTTTGCCCCTCCCTCTTGTTGTTCCATTATCCCTAAGAAGATGGAGATGTTTATGTTCTTAAAATCAGAGAGGATTCGAGCATCTTGTCCACAATAATCAGTAGTCTACCTGGCTTCCTCTGAGAGGGACCTCATATGCTTTTGTTGATTTCATTGTGTTTTGCTCTCTGTTGCTGATGGTTGTAGTCCTGCCATGCTCTCCTGTCACTGGGTCATTGGGATCCTGGGAACTTGAGTGATTTCAGCTAAGTATATGAAGCAAGCTCAAATACATTGACCTAACCCCCGCACTCAGCCATGGCTGCTCTACAACTCTGGCCCATTCTAGGGCTTCTGTTGGCAACTCCCCTTGCTCCAGGTACTCTAGCCTATGCTGGAAAACTGCTGTTACCCTCTGCCTCTCCATTCTCAAACTATGGATTTGAAAGGAGCTGGGCACATTCCTCAGCCCCGGGCTCAAAACTCCCTGAGCCTAGCACAAACACATCCCATCCTCCCATCCCACCACCATATATCTCTCAAACTCCTTGAGCCCAGTACAAACACCACCTGGAAAGTCTCTGATAAGGAGACAGCCGTTCAAGGTTACTGAAAGCGCAGGAGCCAAAAGAATTTCTTTGTTCCCCTACAACTTTCGGGCTATAAAAAGCAAACGCTCACATTGTTCGGGGCCCTCTTGTATACTGTGTAAAGGAGGGACCAGGTTCGAACTTGTAGTAAAGATCCTTGCCGCTTGGCTTTGACTCTGGACTCTGGTGGTCTTCTTTGGGGAACAAACAGTCTGGGCATAACAGATTATGTGAGTTCAGTTTTAAATTTGCAGTTTGTCATTCTTGTGGGAAAATCAAGAAGAGATGGTTAGTGAGCAATTGGAAATATGTGTCTGGAACTCAGGAGAGATTTCTGGAATTGAGATAGACCTTACAGAAGCATCAGCATATATACATGGTGGTTTCTGATATGGGTGCTGATAACATCATTCAGGAATCATGCATAGACTTATAAAAATAGATGCAAGAAGCATTGGTTATGGTTATAATTAAAGGGTATGTAGAGGAAGCAGAGCCTACAAGTATATTGAGATAGATACATATCTGCATGGGCTAGCTGACAAATATACTCAGATATTTCAAGGAGTCCAAATAACTGGATCTAAAATACTAGAGAATTTTAACAGGAACTAATGTAAAGATTTGCACATCCATTCAAAAAGTCAGTCGTACATAGGTACAAGATGAGGAAAGTTAGGGTTAATATGTACAACTTGTTTTGTAAAAAGACCCAGCAAGATTAAGGCTGGTTGACTACAACATCAGTGACTACAGTAAGAAAGAATCCATCTGATCAAAACTGATTTTTCCAAATAGCTTTCTTACTTCCCTGCTTTATCTAATAAGGCCATTTATCTTCAAATTAGCATTTGGCTTTTTACTAGCTCTTAAGATGCAAAGTGTGTATCACCCCATCTGCTATTTTTGAAAGCCTCTGCTGTAGAATTCCTGCAATGGTTGCTTCACAATAGCCCTATCTTCCAGTGTCTAACAGTCTACTCATCTCATAGTAAAATATAATTGCTAATATACCTTATATCATTTTCTCTCTTGGCTATTTTGGCCAAATTTACATCCTCAGAAGTTAGGACACCCACTTATGATTGAGAACATATATTTGTCTTTCTGCATTTGGTTTATCTTAAGATAATGGCCTCCAGTATCATCTATGTTGCTGCAAAAAATATTATTTCATTTTTAATGGCTGAATAGTATTCCATCATGTATATATGCCCATTATGCAATCTATGCATGTAACGAAATTACACTTGTGTACCATATATTTATATAAATAAATGAATGTAATAAAGCCAAATATAAGCATGCTTTCTTAAAGGCGCACATAAGCTGTTTTCTTTCAGTGAATGGAAGTATTTGACAGAGAAACACCTTTGGAAGCAAACATTGAGAATATGTTGTTACAACATAAAAGAAGATAGCATAATTCAGTTTTGAATCAATTACATTCAAACACCTCTGCTTCAGTAACTTAGATCTAATAGTTGTCAAGCTGAGATAAATGTCTCAGACTGACACATTTCTCTAACCTGCTGTTGTGTTCAGTCTGGGCTTGCTTGATGAATTCGACCCTTTCAGTCACCATGTTTCTGGATGCTTGAAAAAAAGTATTAATGAGTTCAATAAGGACTAAAGCCAGCAGAACTTACAGTCTTTGGACATAGATCATTAAGCCTTTGTAAACCCAATGTTGGTTAGTTTATTTTTGCTACTATAACAAGATGTCATAGACTAGGTGGTTTATGAACAACAGACATTTATTCTTATGGTTCTGGAGGCTGGGAAGTCCAAGATCAAGGTACCAGCAGATGTGATGTCTGGTGAGGACCTGATTTCTGTGGGGTGGGTGTGTGTGTGTGTGTGTGTGTGTGTGTGTGTGTGTGTGTTTGAGATGGAGTCTCACTCTGTTGCCCAAGCTGGAGTGCAGTGACATGATCTCAGCTCACTACAACCTCTGCCTCCTGGGTTCAAGCAATTTTCCTGCCTCAGCCTCCTGAGTAGCTGGGACTGCAAGTGTGTGCCACCACACCCGGCTAATTTTTGTATTTTTAGTAGAGACAAGGTTTCACCATGTTGGCCAGGCTGGTCTCGAACTCCTGACCTCAGGTAATCCACCGGCCTTGGCCTCCCAAAGTGCTGGGATTACAAGCGTGAGCCACTATGCCCGGCCCTGATTTCTGTTTTATAGAAATCTGTCTTCTACCTATATCCCCACATAGCAGAAGGAGCAGGGGAGCCTTCTGGTGTCTTTTATTAAGGGCAGTAATACCATTCGTATCCTCACCACCTAATAATCTCCCAAAAGGTCTCAGCTCCTAATACCATCACTTTGGGGATTAGGTTTCAACTTACGAATTTTGGGGAGAGCACAAACATTCAGTCTATAGCGTATTTCAAACCTTGTTTCATAATTATTGTATTTAACTTACTTTACTTTTAGAATTTTTCCAAGTAATGTCATCTTTCTTTTTGTCTTCAATCTTCCATTACTGAACTGCCAATGCCAATCTATACTTTTCATATTTATTTCTGTATGGTAATTCTGGAACATCTTTGTCCTTACATCTTTTGTCTATTCTTTCAGAGAATTGTATTAAATTACAGATATATTTGCTTCATTTTTATAAATTTACTACTGCTACTACTATAATTTCCATCAATATAGCAGTGATCCCTGGCACACACCTGAGCAAGGGCATCAGCTCTCAATTATTAGCTTGATCCTGTGTTTGCTATAGCACACATATGTATGCTTGTGTAATATGGAGCATTTTTTCTCATCAGGAAAAACTTTATTGTAAGTGCTGTTTTGTACAGATCCTGTTATCTTCTTTGATAATTTCATTCAACCATATAATTTGAAAATATATCCACGTTGTTGTGTGTGTACCTAGTTCATTGTTTCTCACTGCTACATAACATTACACAGCATGTATCCATCACATTTTACTTTTCATTGTACAAAAATGATGAATTAGCACTGTGTTTCTGCTCCTTTTTATAACAAAACTTATTGAAACAGATATTTACACTTGTTGTCTTCACTTCCTCACCTCTTATCCTCTCTTGAACACACAATAATTGGACTCTTTTCCCTAAAATTGTATTTTGCCACTGCGTTGAAAACATGTTTGTCAAGGTCTCCAGTGAATTCTGAGTTGCCAAATCCAATTGTCACTTTTTAGTGGTCATTTTAGTTGACCTTTCAGCTGCATAATTTGGCCTACCACTTCAACTTTATACACTACCATTTTCTACTTTATTCCCTAGAATCCAACTACATGTGTTATATTGTTTTTCTGCAAACACACTATGCCTGACTTCATACTATTTTCTTTGCTTTTACTGGTTACTCTGCCTGAGACCCTCTTATCTCCAGATAGGTATACACATAGCTCATTTCTTCCATTAATTAACACCTCCTCAGGGTAGCCTGTCACTATCATTCTCCATTTCCTTACCCTACTTTATGTTAACTCATAACACTCTTATTATCATACGAAATTTCATTATATCGTTATTTATTTATTTTGTTTATTTTCTGTCTCTCCTCATTAAAATGTAAGTTCCTTGAGTGCAGAGATATTTTTGCAATTTCTTTCACCACTATATTGCTATTGCCTCACACAATGCTTGGTGAATAGTAAGTACTGAGTAAATTTATTTGAGTCAATAACTGAATAATGACACATGAAATGCTCTTGTAGTTTATGTAAGAAATACATCTTTACTCAGTCTTTCATTTGCTATTTTAATAGTGTGGGTAGAAGTGAGGCAAACCAGGTAATAGAATTGTGAGTGTTATCATGGCCAATCATTTCTGCCTGAGGGTGTGTCATATCATGGATCAGACTGCTCTCCTATTCATACCACCAGTTGCTCTGGCATGGTCAAAACCCTCTTTGTCTACCACTGGCCTGTAGTCCATGTAGGAAGCATAGAACTCTATACACAATATAAACAGAAAAGTCTCATAAGAAGAGGGCCAAAACCAGTGTGTATAACATATGAATGTTATTTAACATTATTTAAGCTGAAGATAAAAGGGCAGAAGAAAAATTATTTAACTGGTTTATATATTTTGATTCTTGAAACTGCTACCTCATTGCTTATTTTGAAGGGACCAGAATTAGGTCTAGTCCAAAGCAAAGAATCATCCTTGAATTTGGTAAGTGTCTAAAAGAGCTATAAACTTGTAAAGGACTATAAAACATGTATTACATAATAAATGTAATGAAAATTTTATAGAAATAAAAAATTGCTCTTTCACCTATGAAAACCCCAAATATAAAAACCTCAATTTACAAACAATGTACTTGCCTCAAAAATGATAACCTTATTGTATATTTCAAACTATAAACCAAATAAAGTTAGCTGTTTCTTAAATGTTTAATTGTATCCTCTAATAGACAGTATTTCTTCCGCTCTAAGGAAATATCAACATAATCAGTATGTTATGAAATTTTAGAGGACAAGATTACCAGATTGGCCTCTATTCTAGAAAGCCTACTAAACCATATCTAGAAAGCACAAACTAGTAATTATGTCACTTATCATTGCCATTTTCACTCTAAAATTAAGCTGTCTTGTTTTTTCAGCTCTTGTTATACTAAAGACCATTCGTTCTTGAAACAGATGGGCCCTTGCTAATTAAGAAAACTGCTCCAGTTCATTAAAGAAATAGCAAACAACCAGATGAAGTGTCAGTTCTTAGGGTCACTCAATGTGCAAAGCTTGATCACATTACTCACTTGTTCCCTCTTCCTCTGAAACATTGACTCAACCTAAGCATTTACCATAGATTACTTTAATTATTGTAATTGCAAAAACCACAGCATACTAAAAAGGGTTATGGATGTGTTTTATTATTTTGGGGATGAATAGCTCATAAAAAGATAATTATAAAATTATCATCATACTTGGAAGAGACATTAGGGATCTTTTAGTTTAACATCTTTCACTCAGTTGTTCAATACTTAACCAGCTTCTTCAAGGATTTGCTAAAATTTGTGCTAAATGCTTATGATGCAGATATTAATAGGGTTATCTTTGCCCTCAAGGATTCCATAATCTACTTGAGGATATAGATAAATACAGGGCAATCACAATAAATTCTATTACTTTGCTATTAAAATATTTAAGAAATTTTGCGAGTGCAGAGAGAAAGAAATATCTAGTGTGGGTGGGGTTGTAAGATAAGGGTTTTGGGGAAGAGAAAATATTTGAATTATGTTCTGAGACATGCAAATGTTCCCTTGGGCTAGGAATAGGGGTAAGCATATGTGGAATGAGAAAGATTTCCAGGAAGATGGATTAGCATATACAAAGGTGCAAAACTATAGATAGGTCTGACACATTTGACTAGATCAGACTGAAGAAATAGGCAGGACTGAGATCATAAAGGTCCTGTTTGGCCATTGTTTATAACTTTAGAATTGATCCTAAAATAGGTCTCAGATAGGGAGGTTACATGGTCAAATATATATTGTAGAAATGCTACCCTGGTAGCAGTGTAGAGAAAATATTTAGCAGATATAAAACTATAGGTAAAGAAACAGTGAAAATTTTTAAAAAAATATTCTAAATGAGAAATAAAGACCATCTGAAGTAAGGTTACTGTAATGCTGGGGAGGAAACATCACAATGGGACTGTTCTTGGAGTATTTGAAGAATAGCAATGAAGCCAAAGTATTTGAAGTGCTGTGAACAAGTGGAAGAGTAATTCCAGGGGATTAAGAGACCAAGGTGTATAGCCATGGTCAGATTTGAACTTTATTGTGTATGTGATGGAAAGACACTGGAGGGTTTTGAGCACAGAAGTATCTCGTCTCACTACTATAAAAAAATTTCTCTGGCTGCCATATTGACAACAGTATACAAGAGGACAAGAGGGAAAGCACAGGGATCAGATCGAAGGCTATTGAAACAATCCAGGGAAGAGATGATGGTGACTCAATTGAAGGTAGTAGCAGTGCAAGTGTCAATAAGTAGCTGGAATTTGGATACATTTTTGAACTATAGTACCCCTCTCTAGTCATAGTTTTAGTTTCCCATGGTTGCATGTTCCAAAAATATTAAATGAAAAACTCCAGAAATAAGCCATTTGTAAGTTTTAAATTGCAAGTCATTCTGAATAGTGTGATGAAATCTCATGCCATCCACTCCCATCCTGCCTGGACTTGAATAATCTCTTTGTCTAGCATATTCATGCAGTAGGCACTACCCTCTCGTTAGTCACTTAGTAGCTATCTGGGTGATCAAGACTTGAAATTAACTGTCATGGTATTGCAGTTCTTATGTTCAAGGAATGCTTATTTTACTTTTATTACAGTACATTGTTGTAATTGATTCTTATTTATTGTTGTTAATTTCTTACTGTACTGACTTTACAAATGAAACTTCATCATAGGTATGTATATGCACATATATATACAGAAAAAATCATAGTATATATAGAGTTTGGTACTATGATTGGTTTCAAGCATCCCCTGGGGGTCATGGAATCCATCCCTCATGGATAAAAGGGGATCACTGTGGAGCTAATAGGATTTGCTGATAGCTTGAATGCATTTTGTGAGAAATAAAATAATAGACAATCTTGCCTCCAATTATTTTGTCCAGAAGGATGAAATTGACCATTACTGAGTGAAAAGGACTTGTGGAAGGATCAGGTTTTGGAATGAGGAATCAATAGTTTAATTTATAAAATATTAAATTCAATATTATTGTTAGACATACAATAGATGGCAAGTATGTACGTGAACATTAGAGTCTAAAGTTTATAAGAAAAGTATTGGCTGGTGATATAAATTTGAGTCATTGGTATATAAATACAGACACATGCCATGAACGTTGCACTGGTTGCAAGTTCAGAAGAAGAAGAGAATCCAGCAAGTAAGATTGAGACATAACAGCCAGCAGAATAAAATGACAACTAAGAAAGTGTGATATCCCAGAAATGAAGTGAAGAAAGACAATGCTATATATGCTCTATAAGTATACACACATTCACACATATACATATTTATATAAATGTACAAATATCTATTTATAACTTAATGTGCATATACACACGCACACACACATAGATATATATGTATATAAATACATTAAAAAATGCCTGGATGGTCCAGGAAGAGGGAGTGACCAATTTTGCCAAAAGCTACTCAGTGGTTTATTAAGATCAGGACTGACAAAGTACCATTGAATTTTGCAACATGGAATTTATAGGTGGCCTTGACAACAGCAGGATCAGTGGATTACAAGGGATGAAAGCCTAATAGAAGTGGATTCAAGAAAATAGGAAGAATGTAAGTGAAGGCACTCACTACAGGAAATTAGTTTGAGAATTTTGCTAAAAACAAGGTGAATGCCTCCCCAGGGGGAAAAAAAGTGTTACATGTAATGGTATCATTGACCAGTTAGAACCAACAAAATAGACGTAAATACAACAATATAAATATGTTTTTAAAGGTAATAGGACACAGAATGATATATTTAGCACAATACCATTTATTTAGATATAAAACTAAAGCTCACAAAATAATACCTCCTCCTTCCCATGATCTCTATGCCCAGTGTCATCCTCAAATATAACCATTGCTATTGATGTCCATCCAGGAATAAACACACACACACACACACACACACACACACACACACAGAGAGAGAGAGAGAGAGAGAGAGACATGCACACAACACACTATTTTTGGTATAACTGACTCTTTTAGTTCTGCCATTCCCTAATATTGTCTTTAACTGCATGGGCAAGGTAGAACTGCCATTATGTCCATGTTCTACTTCATGAATAGATGGGAAAAATACTCTAGGGAAGGTCATTTACTATAATTTAAGATAGTCTGGAATTCAAGTACCTGACTTCTATTCCCATTTCAAAAACCCCAAATTAGACACATGGCCGCTCCTAGCTGAAACTTACTGTCCGAGAGTTAAGGTGAGACAGCTATAAGAGCTTAAGAAAAGACGTGATAAAATATCATCAAAAAACAGAAAAGTAAATTGATGGGAAACAATATAATTGCAGATAGCATTTGTCTTAGTCTGTTAGTGTTGCTATAAACAAATAACTGAGAATGGGTAATTTTAAAATAAAAGATGTTTATTTGACTCATAGTTTTGCAGGCTGTACAAGAAGCATGATGCGAGCATCTTCTTGGCTTCCGGTGAAGGCCTCGGGCTACCTCCATTTGTGATACAAGGCGAAAGGGAGCCAGCATGTGCAGAGATTACACGGTAAGAGAGGAAGCAACGGAGAGAGAGTGGGGAGGTCCAGGATGGTTTTAAGAACCAGCTCTCACAGGAACTGAGTAAGGACTCACCCCTCCCAGAAAAAAAAATTAATCTATTCATGAGGGATCCCCCCTCATGACCCAAACACCACCCATTACACCCTCATCTCCAACACTGGGATCAAATTTCAACATGAAGTTTGGGGGAACAAACATTCAAACCACAGTGTTCCACCCCTGGCCTCCCAAATCTCATGTTCTTCTCACATGCAAAATACAATAATCCCATTCCAACAGTTGCCAAAATTGTTACAAATCTGAAATCCAAAGGCTCTTCCAAGATTCAAGGTTAGATCCTTCCAGCTATGAGCCTATGAAATCAAAACCAAGTTTTCTTTAACTTCCAAGATAGAGTCATTTGATAGGCATTTGGTGAATATTCCCATTCGAGAAGGGAGAAATTTTCCAAAAGAAAGGAGTAAAAGGCCCCATAAAAGTCCAAAATCCAACAAGGTAGACATTAAATCTTAAAGCTCCAAAATAATCTTTGACTCCATGTCTTGCATCCTGGGCACACCGGTGTCAGGAGTGGGCTCTTAAAACCTTGAGCAGTCCTATGACCATAGCTTTGCTGGTTGCAAACCACAGCGCTGTTCTCACAGGTTGAAGTTTAATTCCTGTGGCTTTTCCAGGCTAAGGTTGCACGCTGCTTGTGGTTCTACAGTTCTTAGGTTCTTAATGCAACCTCACGCCTGTGACTCTACCAGGTATTGCCCCAGTGATGACTCTCTGTGGCCGCTCTCTGTCTGCCACAGAGAAGAGAAAGGTGCATGCCTCCTCCTGGGCACCCAGGATTTCGCATTCATCCTCTGAAATTTAGGTGGAAGCCACCAAGCCACCACCACTCTTGCATTTTGGGCACCTGCAGACTTAGCACCATGTGAATGTTGCCAAGGGTATGGCTTGCACTCTCAGGCATAGTAGCCCAAGCCCTACCTGGGGCTATTTGAGCCACAGTTGGTGTCAGAGCAGGTGGGATGCAGGAAGCAGCATCTTCAGGTGGTGCAGGGCAGTAGCACCCGTGGCCTATACCCTAAAACCATTCTGTCTTCCTAGGCCTAGGGGCTTATTTTGGGAGGGGAAGCCTCAAAGATCTTTGAAATGCCTTCAGGGCCTTTTTCCCATTGTCTTGACTACTAGCACCAGGCTATAGTCAGGTTAATTGCTTTTAGCAACCAGTTGTTGTTGGGTTTTTCTCTGAAAACGCTTTCCTTCTCAACCATATAGTCAGGCTTCTAATTTTTGTTTAATTTTTATGTTGTGTTTTCCTTTTAATTATAAGTTACATATTTACATCATTCATTTGCTGCCATATCCAGTCATAAGTTGTTAAAAGTAGCCACACCATTTCTTTGCTTCTTAGAAGCTTCTTTGATCTAATACCCTAGATTATCACTCTTAAGTTTGGCCTTCCACAAAACCCTAGGACATGAACGTAATTGCCCCTGAGTTTTTTGCTACAGTGTAACAAGGGTGACTTTTGTTCCAGTTCCCAGTAAGTTCCTCATTTCCATCTCAGATCTCATCACCATGGACTTTACTGTCTATATTTCTGTCAGCATTTTGGTCACAATCACTTAACCAATTGTATTAGTCCATTTTTACACTGCTATAAAGATACTACACAAGAGTAGGTAATTTAAAAAGAAAAGAGGTTTCATTGACTCACAGTTCCACATGACTGGGGAGGCCTCAAAAAACTTAAAATCATGGCAGAAGGGGAAGAAGCACATCTTACATGGCAGCAGGTGAGGGAGAGCGAGTAAGAATGGGGAAAACTGCCTTATAAAACCACCAGATCTTGTGAGAACTCACTATCATGAGACTAGCATGGAGGAATATGTCCCCATATACCTCCCGCCTGGTTCCTTCCTTGTCACATGGCGAATAAAGGGTTACAATTCAAGATGAGATTTGGATGGGGACACAGCAAAACAGTATCACCAATCTCTGAAGTTCCAATCTTTCCCTCATCTTTTTTTGTTGTTGTTTACTTCTGAAACTTCCAAACTCTTCCAAGTTCTGTCTGTTACCCAGTTCCAAAGTCACTTTCCCATTTTCAGATGTCTTTATAGAAGCACTGAACTCCTTGGTACCAATTTTTTGGTCTTAGACTGTTGTGTTGCTATAAACGAATATCAGAGGCTTAGTTATTTATAAAGAAAGAGGTTTATTTGGATCATGGTTTTGTAGGCTTTACGCAAGCATAGCACCAGCATCTTCTCAACTTCTGGTGAGGGCCTCAGGCGGTTTCACTCATGGCAGAAGGTGAAGGTAAGCTGGCATGTGCAGAGGTAACACGGCAAGAGAAGAAGCAAGACAGAGAGAGAGAGAGAGGAGGTACACAGGTTCTTTTTAACAACCAGCTCTCATGAGAACAAATTTAGTGAGGACTAAATTGCTCCTCCTCAGGGAAGACATTAATCCATTCGTGGGAATCTACTCCATGACTTAAACAACTCTCAGTAGGCCCCACCCAAACATTGAGGATCAAATTGTAACATGAGGTTTAGGGGTACAAACATCCAAACTATAATAGCATTGAAGGCTCACTTGAGATTTGTGATTGGGAATTTCAAGTGAGTTGTTCTGTCTCCAATCATGTTCAGCTTCACCAGGATATTTCCACACAGGAAAACCCTAGGACATGAACATAATTGCCCCTGAGTTTTTTTCTACAGTGTAACAAGGGTGACTTTTGCTCCAGTTCCCAGTAAGTTCCTCATTTCCATCTCAGATCTCATCACCATGGACTTTACTGTCTGTATTTCTATTAGCATTTTGGTCACAATCACTTAACCAATTGTATTAGTCCATTTTTACACTGCTATAAAGATACTACACAAGAGTAGGTAATTTAAAAAGAAAAGAGGTTTCATTGACTCACAGTTCCACATGACTGGGGAGGCCTCAAAAAACTTACAATCACGGCAGAAGGAAAAGAGGCACATCTTACATGGCAGCAGGTGAGGGATATATTTCCACACAGGAAATATCCTGGGCATTGTATTCAATCAGGGTGTATTTGCCAAAGAAGTATAAAAAATTGAAAGAGAAGTAAATGAATCATAAATTTACACAAGGGAGTGATTATAATGGTTGACCACTTCATAGACAAACAGGTTCATAGAAGGTCAGTCAAGAATTCACCAAATATCATAAACTTGAAAAAATGTGGAGCCATGAGTTGAACCTAGATCAACCTGATGACAACTTCTGACCTTATGACATTGTAACACATAGGATTATTGCTTTAAGACAGAACTGAACAACACAGTTTGATGGATCGAATAAATCCTATGTATCAGGGAAGTAGATGTATAACTTTACATAAATAGTAGCCAACTATGTGACTTCACAATTAAGATAAAATGATATTTAAATAGAAAAATATGTTAATGATACCGAATAAATTAAAAAGAGCTCCCTAATGGATCTATACAGGCAAGGTTCATGGCCTTAAAAAGTTCTTTGTTATCAGCAGGTGACTAGAGTCCAAGTACTAATTCTGTTAATGAAGAAACTGAGGTCTAGAAAATCTAAGGCAGGGCCAGAACTAGAACAGAGGTCTCCTGGCTATCATTCTTTCTATTGCACCATGCAATATTAGAGGGCTTTGGTATAGTCCTGCCTAATACCAAGAAGATTGGACATATTGCCTTCATTCTGTTGTTTTAAGATATAGTCTCTGATCCTGTAATACAGCCACAGGGTTATAAACACTGATACCTAATAACTTTATTCTTTTAGCCTCTCCATGGCTCTGTGTCCTTTATCCTAAAGACTTACGGAGGTTAAGCATTCAATGTATTAATTCAACTACTTCAAGAAAAACTGAGAGCAAAAATAAATAAGGGATGATAATAGAAAAAGCAGCAAGTTTTTCACAATCTCCTAAGCAATTTTCAAGTGAAGAAGTCTGAAGATGAGCTTAAGAACTGTAACTGGTAGATAGTACTTGTTGAATTTTTTCTTACATTGCTGAATAATTTCACATTACTTAGTCTGTGCCATTATGCATTTCTATCACAATAGGGGGAAAACATTAAACTAATAAATGCCATGCCTCATTTGTCAAGATCTGAGTCATTAGCATGAAACATCTTTTATTGTGAATGCAATTTGGGAGATTCAATCACATTTTTCCTATTTGAAAATACCCGAGTGGTTAGTACTGAGCCATTTTATTAATGCATTGAATATTAAAAATAATTTGACATCTGGAAAAGCTATTTGAGGCTACATGACTAAAAAGGAAAACAATAAGATGCTGCATATTTTATTTGTACAATCTACAGTTTATCTTTTTGTGAAAACAGCAAAGTTCTTATAAGAACGACTACTTACGGGATGTCACATTGTTTTAAATATTTTGTAGAAATCGATTTCCATTTTCCTAGACACTTTTGTCAAGATACTGCTCTTGCAAGTATCAAGTGGGTGTCCTTCAGTGTAAACATCTCAGCAGATGAAGGAATCAGTGAACATACTGTTTAAGGCAGTGAACAAACTGGCTAATCCATATCTGGAGTGTCCAGCTATTGAGGCGAGAAAAAAGTTGAGGCAGTGAAAAAAATAAACCACTTGAAGGAAAGAAGAGGCATATGTCACACCTCCCTTTTTCAACTCCTGTTTATGAAACTAGGAACCCTTGCCTCCATCAGAGGAGTGAAAAAGAAACTAAGCCCAGGGAAACGGAAATGGGCAGATGTTTTGGCAGGGTTCATGGGATAGTATTTTCTGTCACATGTCGGATATGAGCTTTTGAATATTAGCATTCATGCCTGAATATTGAAATATTATTTGTAGATCTGGAAGAGAATGGGGTTGAGATCTGTCTAGACACATATGCATCACAGTTGTGTTGCCTGATTACAATGACTGGTTATTGAGCTATAAGTGACACAATATACCTCTGCAGGGGGGTACAGGAGTCTCTTACGTTAAAGATAATCTACCATGATGCATGTGGCAGACAAGACCTAAGGTGGCCCCTAGTAATTCCCACCTCCTGGTATTTGTGACTTTCTGTAACTCCCTGTCTGTGAGAGTGGGCATAATCTGTGATTTGTTTCTAACAAAAAGATTTTGGCAAAAGCAATGGAATGTCACTCCCATGATTAGCTCACATTATGTGGCAAAGATGATATGTTACATTATCTAAGACTCTTTATATAAATCTCCATCTTAGCAGACTAGAATTACAGACTCTGGGAGCTTGATGAAGCAAGTGGCCACGTTGAAGATACCCACGTAAGAAGGAACTGCAGTTGCCCTCTAGGATCTGCGGGCAGCCTGTAGCTGATAATAAAAAGCTGTAGCCCTAAATAATACAGCTGTAAAGAAATGAATTCTGCAGACACCTGACTGAGATTGGAAGTAAGTTCTTTCCCGGTCAACCTTCCAGAAGAGATCTCAGTCCCAGCCAACATGTTGATTGCAGCTTTGTGAGATGCTGAAACAGAGAACCCAGCTAAGCCATGTCCAGACTCCTGATGCATGGAAATTTTAAGACAAGAAACGTGTGTGTTGTTTAAGATACAGAGTTTGTGCTAACTTGTTATGCAGCAACAGAAAACTAATACAATGCATTATATATGTTCATGAAATACCTCACAGTTTGTGGATTCACATATGGAGTATAAAAGGGTTTATGGAGAAAAGAGGATTGGAACAGACAACTTAAAAATCATGCAACTTCATTAAGAGAGCACAAACAAAAACAGCAATGATAAAATCCTGGAAAAGTCTTAAAATATATAATAAATTACTAACAAACAAAAAATATAAAAGTAAATATATATCTTAGCTTTACCCAAAAGGATTAAAGGTAGTTTGATGGAGGGAAGTGTGAAGAAGGGTCAAGATGGTTAAGATACGTAAGCAAAGGTAAAATGCACAATGATCTAGGAGAAGTGAGCAATAAGTACTTCCCAGGCAAGGCAGGTCATCTAAACCATTATAAAAAACAAGCTGGAGAATGGACATCACATACTGTATGTTAGTTGGCTAAAGAAGGTATAACAAAGCATGATAGACTCTAAGGCTTAAATAACAGAAGTTTATTGTTTCATGGTCCTAGAAGCTATGGATCTAATATCAATATGTTAGAAAAGTTGACTTCTTCTGAGGCTATGAGGCAAGAATATCTTCCATGGCTCTATCTCTGGATAAGAAATGGCATCTTCTCTTTCTTTCTTCACATCATCACTCTATGCATGTGTCTGTGTCCAAATTTTCCCTTTTTATCAAGACAACAGTCATATTGCTAGGTCCCACCCTGATGACCTCAGTTTAACTTGATTATTTATGTAAAGACTGTATCTCCAAATAAGGTCACATTCTGAGCCACTAGGGGGTTAAGACTCAAACACATCTTCTTTTGAAGGGACACAGTTCACACCACTATATGCAGTAATAGACTCTTCTGTGGCTTGCCGGACTTACTTATGTCAATTTATTTACATTTGGCTGCTGTTACTTGGTGGTACAAAAGTTTAATCTATAATAGGGAAAAATAGAGTATAAACCAACTCAATTTTCCCATTATGTTAACATTATTACAAATCCCCACTATGGGAATCTTTCCTGTAACAGAACAGTCTAGAAAACATCTATGCCCCCCTTTTATTCTTTCGGTCTCATATGATGACTCTGTGTGTTGGGGGGGGGTGTGTGAGAGAGAGACATTTACTGAGTGTTCACCACATTCAGTTAAAATACAACATATTCTCACTTATGTGTGAGCTAAACATTGAACACACAAAGACATGAACATAGTAACAATGGGCATTGAGGACTACCAGAAGCCAGAGGGAGAATAAGGGTGTGGCATTAAAAACACATGGCTGGGTACTATGCTCACTACCTGGGTGATGGGATCCATACCCCAAACCTCAGCATCATGCAATATTCCCAGGTAACAAATCTGCACACGTATGCCCCTTGTCTAAAGTAAAATTTGGATTAAAAAAATATTTCTTCCTATCCATGAGCAGGCATTATACATTTTTATTTTAGTAATTCCAGGATACCTCATACTTTTGGTTGCTTTTGTGAATTTTTAAATTATTATAGCCTTACGTAACTGGCAGTGGCAGTGTTATAGAAACTTTTTGATATCTTGATGTTGTGTGCACAAGTTACTAAAGAAATCTTACTTTTCGCTGGATGTGGTGACTCATGCTTGTAGTACCAACACTTTGGGAGGCTCCGGCAGGAGGGTCACTGAAGGCTGGGAGTTTGAGGCCAGCCTGGGAAATATAGTGAGATTCAATCTCTACAAAAAATTTTATATATATATATATACACACACACACACACACACACACACACGCATGCATATATATGTGTGTGTATATATAGTGTATAATATATACTATGTAAGTATATATTTATATTTATATTATATATTATATAAATTTATAATATATTTATATTTATATGTCATAATTATATATTTATACATTATATATTATATATACACCTATACTATATATAAAAGTATATATTTATATTATGTATTATATAAATTTACAATATATTTATATTTATATATTATAATTATATATTTACATATTATATATTATATATACATATATATTTTATATATGTATAATTTTTTGTAGAAATGGAATCTCACTATATTTCCCAGGCTGGCCTCAAACTCCTGACCTTCAGTGATATATATGTAATTATACATATATAATTATATAATGTATACATTTATTAATATATAATATATAATTATATATACATATTTATATTTAATATATAATTGCATATAATGTATATACAAATTATATAATTTATAATATGATAATATAAAATATATAATACATAATATAATTATATAATATATAAATTATGTAATATATAATTAGATATATATTATATATAATGTATATGATATATATGTATACATTATGTAATTATATCTATTATATATGTATATATATTATATATATAGCCAGGCATGGTGGTGTACACCTGTAGTCATAGCTAGTTTGGAGGCTGAAGCAAAAGATTGCTTGAGCCCAGGAGGTCGTGGTTGCTGTGAGTGAGCTGTGATGACACCACTGCACTCTAGCCTGGGTGACAAAGTGAGACTCTGTATCAAAAGAAAAAAAAGAAAAGAAAGAAATCTTACTTCTAACATTTGATTTTCAGATTTTTAAAATTTTAAAATTTTCTACGTAATCATATCATATATAGTTAATGTCTTTACTAGCTATCGAAACAACAGACACCTTATGGCTTCTTATCTGAGATTTCAGAAACTGTTCGAAGTGTTGAATTTGTAGCCAACTTCTTGGGTTTCCTTTCAGCTATGGAAACTTATGGCATAATATTAGGTTTAAGTTGTCTCAACCATTTGTATTTCAATTTTATCATGCTAGCATATAGGTTAATACTGGCTGCACCTTGAAAAATTGTGGTGAAAATTAAATTCAATATGATAATTAAATCAATTACATGGAAAGTACTTATAATTTTTGTGGTTTTTATGACTCTCTTTCTGGCACAAGGGATACTTTTCCTTGTTTGTCTTGAAATAAGCTATATATTAAATAAGTATTAAATTACATTCAGCATTTCTGTGTATTTGAAGCAAGATGAAGTTTAGCAGCACGAGCCCACTCCTCCAGATTTCAGTAAGTAAGCAGTGTTTCTAAAATTTAATCTAATTATGACCGGTTCCAAGTCACCTGAGATCCATCTTAAAATGGCAAATTCCCAGACACTCTAGACCAGTCATACTGAAATATAATTTTGTAGCATGACTCCTGGAATCTCCATTTTAAACACATGGTACCTGTGCACATTCAAGTATAATAGCCACCTTTTTGGGATTTTCAACTTAGTGCCTCAGGACAGAAAAGACAACCAAATCCCTATTAAAGGGAAGAATGCCATTATATACATTCTTTTACTTGATTTTTCACATAAATAATATCTGTTCCAGAAAGGCAAGGAGAAAATCTTCAAAATGCTAGAATTATTTTGCTTTTCCCTGAATCTCAGAGCATTGTTGGCTTTTTGATTCTGCTTGTTTTAATAATGAATTCCTAAGTGTTTGGGTGCTTTTAGTAGGCATTCCCTA
Source organism: Macaca thibetana thibetana (assembly GCF_024542745.1). NCBI lineage: Eukaryota > Metazoa > Chordata > Mammalia > Primates > Cercopithecidae > Macaca > Macaca thibetana. Next base: position 140,313,808 of record NC_065598.1, read on the forward strand.
GCAGATCTGAAATAATCAAGAGGACCTCAAGCATAGCAGAGGGTCATTAAAAGCCTGGTATGGGGGCTGGGCGCAGTACACACACCTGTAATCCCAGCACTTTGGGAGGCTGAGGTGGGCGGATCACTTGAGGTCAGGAGTTCGAGACCAGCCTGGTCAACATGGTGAAACTCTGACTCTACTAAAAATACAAAAATTAGCTGGGCGTGATGGCAGGTGCATATAATCCCAGCTACTCGGGAAGCTGAGGCAGGAGAATCACTTGAGCCCATGAGGTGGAGTTTATGGTGAGCCAATATCATGCCACTGCACTCCACCTTGGGCAACAGAGTGAGACTCCATCTCTAAAAAACAAAAACAAAAACAGAAACAAAACTGGCTTGGTTTAGATGGAGAGAAAAACTTAGGAATTTTCCACTTCAAGCCTACTGGAGGCTGTAGTGATGCTACATTTCATCTGTATGGAAAACCTTCTTACAACAATTAAATATAGCATATTTCAATTTAGTTTCCAATAAGTTTAGATTGTATAATTCAAGGTTACTTTTTTTTTTCAGGAGACATTCTCTGCACATCATGGTTTAGTATCTAATGCGGTGAGTTCAATGGTTGTTAAAGGACCATTTAGTGCATATTTAAACTATCAAAGCTTTACATTCAGTGGACAAAAAGGTGAGGCTAAGAGATGCAATCAAGTATCTGGGAAATGTCCCTTGGAATATAAGAAGATGATCACAAGGTTGGCTGTAGAGGCATGGTACTAATGATTTTTTTTTTCCTCCTGCCAAATGGAAGAAAAGAATCTGGTATGCTGAAGCATTCAGCTAGTTAATTTTGAACTCTGGGAAAGAGAGTCAGCATTCTGTTTCTGACTGAGCAGCTGAGGTCCTTTAGGGGAGATTCTTACTGTGCAGGTAAAATCTGAGAAGAGTGATGTGATTAAGAAAAGAAGGCCAAGACCCCTGGGGTGGAGCAAGATGGTTTAATAGAAGGTTCCACTGATCATCCCCACCCCACAAGGATACCAATTTAACAACTATCTACACACAAATAAAGCACCTTCATAAGAACCAAACATCAGGTGAGCACTCACAGTACCTGATTTTAAATCGGCACTGGAAAGGTAGAAAAACAGTTCTGAATACCCAATGCTACCACTCCTCCATCCCCAGGCAAATGGGGAGTGGTGTAGAGGGTTTTGGTGCACTGGGTGAGGAAAAGCCCAGCAATTATGAGGCATTGAACTCAGTACTGTCTTCTTATAGTGTAAAGGAAAACTCAACCAAACTCAGTTGACACGTGACCACAGAAGGAGCACTGAAACCAGCCCTAGACAGAGGGAAACTTGAGTTCCTGCAAGCCTCTCCAGAATGGTCTAAGGTACTCTGGGGTTCTAAATAAACTCGAAAGGCGGCGTAGGCACAAAAGACTACAAATCCTAGGTGAGTCCTAGTGCTGAACTGGGCTGCTCGCCAGTGGACTGCAGGGGGAACAGGTACTATTGGGACAACAGCTAGGGAAGCTAAGGGAGTGCTGGCATCAGCCCTTCCTTAAACCCAGGCTGCACAGCTCATGGCTACAAAAGAGATCCTTCCACTTGAGGAGATGAGAGGGAAGAGTGGGGAGGATTTTGTCTTGTATCTTGGATATCAGCTCAGACAGAACAGGATTTATAGACACTGGTCAGAGTCATGAGGTTCCCTTTCCAAGCTTTAACTCCCAGATGACATTTCTAGACACACTTTGGGCCAGAAGGGAACCTGCGGCCTTGGAGAGAAGGATCCAGTCCTGGCAACATTTATAACCTGCTAGCTGAATAGCCCGCAGGCCCTGATTAACCAGCAGTGATACCCAGGTACTATGTCGAGGGCCTTGGGTGAGCCTCTGAGACTTGCTGGATTTAGGTGAGAATCAGCATATTCCCAGCTGTGGTAGATATGGGGCAAGACTTTTTCCTCTTGAGAAAACCAGAGAGAAAATTAAAGAGATCTTTGTCTTGAACATTAGGTACCAGCTCAGCCAAAGGAATGTGGAGCACCAGGTGGGCTCTTGGGTGTCCCGACTTCCAGGAAGTGTCTCGTGGACAGCATTTCTGGACCTGCTCTGGGCCACAGGGGAATCCAATGCCCTAAAAGCTGATTCCCTAACCAAGCAGCATTCACCACAAGCTGACTGGAGAGTCCTTGGGCCTTAAGGGAACATTGGTGGTAGTCTGGCAGCACTCCTTATGAGCTTGTGGTGGAAGAAGCCATGATGTGATGCTCCTCTGGCTTTGGAAAGGGAAAAGAAGAATGGAAAGAACTGCACCCTGTGATTTGAGTGCAAGCTCAGTCACAGTACAATAGTGAACTAGCCAGGGTTCTCTTAGAGGGACAGTACAAATAGAATGGAATGGAATAGAATGGAATAGAATAGAATAGAATAGAATAGAATAGAATAGAATAGAATAGATAAACGGGAGTTTATTAAGAATTAACTTACACGATCACAAGGTCCCACAATAGGCTGTCTGCAAGCTGAGGAGCAAGGAGAGCCAGTCCTAGTCTCAAAACTGAAGAACTTGGAGTCCCATGTTCGAGGGCAGGAAGCATCCAGCATGGGAGAAAGATGTAGGCTGGGAGGCTAGGCCAGTCTCTCACATTTTTCTTCCTGTTTTATATTCACTGGAAGCTGATTAGATTGTGCCCACCAGATTAAGAATGGATCTGCTTTCCCCAGTCCACTGACTCAAATGTTAACCTCTTTTGGCAACATCCTCACAGACACACCCAGGATCAATACTTTGCATCCTTCAATCGTATCAAATTGACATTCAGTATTAACTATCACAAATAGAATACTAGGTAAACTTCTTAAGTTTTTGACTCTAGTCCCTGCTTCCAAGACAATACCTCTGGACCAACGTGGGGCCTGGAGAAACTTGCCACTCTTAAGGAAAAGGACACAGGTGTGGCTGGCTTTGCCACCTGTTAATTATAGGGCCTCAGGGCCTTGATCAGACATAGCCAGTAGCCAAGGAGTAGTAACAGCCAGCTTTGTATGAGACCCAGTGCTGTGCTGGCATCAGGTCTGAGCCAGCACAGTCCTAGTGGTGGCCATAGTGATGCTTGTGTCACTCTACCCTCAGCTTCAGGTAGCTCAGAGAGAGAGAGAGAGAGAGAGTGTCCATTTGTTTGTACATGAGTCTCTGCCTACTAATCTAAAGAATCATCCCAGAGCTTGTCTAACACCATCAAGATGGATGGTATCTCTATGAGTCTGCAATAATCACACTATTACTGGGCTTGGGGCAGTGCGCTAAATAACATATACCTTAGACAACAACACCCAAGTATTTTCAAATATGTGGAACGCCATCCCAAGAAGGATACGTACAAACATGCCCAGACTGCCAGACTGCGAAGACTACAATAAATGCCTTACTGCTCAATGCCCAGACATTGAAGCACATCTACTTACATCAGTGCCTACCAGGAAAACATGACCTCACCAGCTGAACTAAATAAGCCACCAGGGACCATTCCTGGAGAACAGAGATATGTAACCTTTCAAACAGAGAATTGAAATAGTTGTTTTCGGGAAACTAAAAAAAATTGAAGACAGCACAGAAACGGAATTTCAATTCTATCAGATAAATTTGACAAAGAAATTAAAACAATTCAAAAGAATCAAGCAGAAATTCTGCAGGTGAAACATGCAACTAGCATACTGAAGAATGCATCAATGTCCTTGAATAGCAAAACTGATCAAGCAGAAGAATTGGTGACCTTGAAGACCAGCTATTTGAAAACACACAGTCAGAGAAGACAAAAGAAAAAAGAATAAAAAACAATAAAGCATGCCTACAGGATCTAGAAAATAGCATCAAAAGGGAAAATCTAAGAGTTATTGACCTTAAAGAGCAGATAGAGAAAAATACAGGGGTCGAAAGGTTATTCAAAGGAATAATAATGGAGAACTTCCCAATCCTAGAGAAAGATATCTGTATCCAAGTATAAGATGGTTGTAGAACACCAAGCAGAATTAACCAAAAAGGGACTACCTCAACACATTTTATAATAAAACTCCCAAAGAAAGGATAAAGGATCCTAAGATAAAGAAAGGATCCTAAAAGAAGCAAGATAAAAGAAATAAATAACTTAAAATGGAGCTCCAATAAGTCTGGAAGCAGACTTTTCAGTGGATAGCTTACAGGACAGGAGAAGTCGGCATGACAACTTCTCCTGTCCTGTATTCTATTGGCCTAGAATAGTCTATCTTGTGAAAATATCCTCCAAACATGACGGAGAAATAAAGACTTTCTCAGACAAACAAAAGACGAGGAATTTTACCAACACCAGACCTGTCCTACAAGAAATGCTAAAGGAAGTAGTTCAATCAGAAAGAAAACAATGTTAAAAACTAACATAAGAACAGAAAACCAAACACCACATGTTCTCACTCATAAAGGAAATTTGAACAATGAGAACACATGAACACAGGAAAGGGGAACATCACACACCGGGGCCTGTCATGGGGTGGGGGGCTAGGGGAGGGATAGCATTAGGAGAAATACCTAATGTAGGTGACGGGTTGATGGGTGCAGTAAACCACCACGGCACATGTGACCTATGTAACAAACCTGTACATTTTGCACATGTATCCCAGAACTTAAAGTATAATAATAATTAAAAAAAAGAGTGAGAAATCACCTGAAGGCACAAAACTCACTGGTAATAGTGAGTACACAGAAAAACACAGAATATATGTATTCTGTGTCTCCCCACTGTCTTGGGGATTAACATTTGGCTCCTCGTTAGGGCAGGCTGGAGTGCAGTGGCGCAACCTCTGCTCACTGCAAGCCCCGCCTCCCGGATTCAAGCCATTCTCCTGCCTCAGCCTCCGAAGTAGCTGGGACTACAGGCACCCGCTACCATGCCTGGCTAATTTTTTTGTATTTTTAGTAGAGACGGGGTTTCCCTGTGTTAGCCAGGATGGTCTTGATCTCCTGACCTCATGATCCACCCACCTCAGCCTCCCAAAGTGCTGGGATTACAGGTGTGAGCCACCACACCCGGCCAACACAGAATATTATAACATTGTGTATTCATCTGTTTTCACGGTGCTGATAAAGACATACCTGAGATTTGGCAATTTACAAAAGAAAGAGGTTTAATTGGATTTACAGTTCCATGTGGCTAGGGAAGCCTCACAATCACGGTGGAAGGCAGGGAGGAGCAAGTCCCGTCTTACATGGATGGCAGCAGGCAAAGAGAGAATGAAGAAGATGCAAAAGCAGAAACCCCAGATAAAACCATCAGATTTCCTGAGAAATATTCACTACGTGAAAACAGTATGAGCTCTGACCCCACATTTGCCTTCTGCACTGCCATAGCAGAGGTTCTCCATGAGGGCCCTGCCCCTGCAGCAAACTTCTGCCTGGGCATCCAGGCATTTCCATACATCTTCTTAAATCTAGGTGGAGGTTCCCAAACCCCAATTCTTGACTTCTGTGCACTCGCAGGCTCAACACCATGTGGAACCTGCCAAGGCTTGGGGCTTGCACCCTCTGAAGCCTTCGCCCAAGTTCTATGTTGGCCCCTTTCAGCCACAGCTGGAGTAGCTGGGATGCAGGGCACCAAGTCTCTAGGCTGCACACAGCATGGAGACTCTGGGCCCAGCCCACAAAACCACTTTTTGGGCCTGTGATGGGAGAGGCTGCCATGAAGACCTCTGACATGCTCTGGAAACATTTTCCCTACTGTCTTGGGGATTAACATTTGGCTCCTCATTACTTATGCAATTTCTGCAGCCAGCTTGAATTTCTCCTCAGAAAATGTTTGTTTATTTTTTTTCTTTTCTATCACATTGTCAGGCTGCAAATTTTCCAAACTTTTATGTTCTGCTTCCCTAATAGAACTGAATACCTTTAAGAGCACCCAAGTCAACTCCTGAATGCTTTGCTGCTTAGAAATTTCTTTCACCAGATATCCTAAATCATGGAAACTCCTGATAAAACCATCAGATTTCATGAGACTTATTCACTACCATGAGAACAGTATGGAGGAAACTGCCCCCATGATTCAAATTATCTCCCACTGGGTCCCTCCCACAACATGTGAGAAATATGCGAGTATAATTCAAGATGAGATTTGGGTGGGGACATAGAGCCAAACCATATCACATTGTAAATGTGATGTGTAAACTACTTTTATCCTAAGTAGAAAGACTAAATGATAAACCAATCAAAAATAATAACCAAAACAATTTTTCAAGATACACATAGTACAATAAAATATACATAAAAACAATAAAAAGTTAAAAAGCTGGGGGACAAAGTTAAGGCATAGGGTCATCATTTGTGTTCATGTTACTTGTCTGTTTATGCAAACAGTGTTAATTACTTATCAGGTTTTAAAAATTGGTTATAACATAGTATTTGCAAGCTAAATGATAACCTAAAATCAAAAAACATACAATGGATTCAAAAGAAATAAAAAGTAAGAAACTTAATTATATCATCAGAGAAAATTACCTTCATTAAAACAGGGACAGGAAGTAAAGAAAGAAAAAAGGGAACTACAAAACAACCACAGAACAAATAACAAAATGGCAGAAGTAAGTCCTTACTGAACAATAATGACATTGAATGTAAATGGATTAAACTCTCTAATCAAAGGATATGGAGTCATTGAATAGATAAAATAGCAAGTCCCATTCATCTGCTGTCTACAAGAAAGACACTTCTATAAAGACTGAATATAAAAGGATGGAAAAAAATTATCCATGCAAATTGAAGCCAAGATAGAGCAGGAGTAGTTATACTTACATCAAACAAAATAGATTTCATAAGAAAACCTATTAGAAGAGGCAAAGAAGGTCACTTTATAATGATAAAGGGATCAATTTAGCAAGAGGACATAACAATTTTAAATATATATGCATCAAACATTGGAGCATCCAGATAAATAAAGTAAATATTATTAAAGCTGAAGTGAGAGATGGACCTCAATACAATAATTGCTACAGATTTCAATACCCTACTCTCAACATTGGACAGATATTCCAGGGAGAAAATCAACAAAGAAACATAAGATTTAATATATACTATGGACCAAATGGATCTAATAGTTATTTACAGAACATTGCACCCAGTGGCTACAGTCTTCTCCTCAGCACATGCATCATTCTCAAGGATAGACCATATGTTAGGTCACAAAACAAGTCATAGAACATTGAAAAAAAAATAGAAATAATGTCAAGCATGTTCTCTGTCCACAATGAAACAAAACTGGAAATCAATAACAAGAGGAATTATGGAAACTATACAATCACATACAAATTAAACCATATGTTCCTGAATTGCCAGTGAGTCAATAAAGAAATTAATAAGGAAATTGAAACATATCTTGAAACAAATGATAATAGAAACACAACATACCAAAAGGGATACAGAAAAAACAGTAGTAAGGGGGAAGTTAATAGCTGTAAGTGCCTACCTTAATAAAGAAGAGAAACATGGGTCAGGCACAGTGGCTCATGACTGTAATCCCAGCACTTTGGGAAGCCAAGGTGGGCAAATCACGAGGTTAAGAGATTCAGATTATCCTGGCTAACACAGTGAAACCTCATCTCTACTAAAAATACAAAAATCCTGTAATCCCATCTACTCAGGAGGCAGGGGCAGGAGAATCGCTTGAACCTGGGAGGCGGAGGTTGCAGTGAGCTGAGATCGTGTCACTGCTCTCCAGTCTGTGCAACAGAGCGACACTCTGTCAAAAAAAAAAGAAGAAGAGAAGAAGAAAAACATGAAATAACCAAATGATGCATCTTACAGGACTATAAAAGCAAAAGTAAACCAACCCCAAAAGCAGTAGAAGAAAAGAAATAATAAAGATTAGTAGAAATAAATGAAATGGAAATAAAAAAAACACAAAAATCAATGAAACAAAACGTTGGTTTTATGAAAACTTAAACAAAATTGACCAACCTTAACCAGATTTGCTAAGAAAAAAGGAGAGGAGGCCCAAATAAATAAAATCGGAGTTGAAAAAGGAGACATTACAATTGATACCGCAGAAAATCGAAGGCTCATTAATGGCTATCAGGGGTAACTATACGCCAGTAAACAAAAAATCTGGACAAAATTACATATTCCTAGACACATACAACCTACCACGATTGAACCATGAAGAAATCCAAAACCTGAGCAGACCAATAACAAGTAATGAGATTGAAGTTAGATTAAAAAGGCTCCTATTAAAAAATGCCCATCACCAGATGGCTTAACTGCTTAATTCTACTAAACATTTAAAGAATTAACACCAATCCTACTCAAACTATTATGAAAAATAGAGGAAGCGGTGATATTTCCAAATTCATTCTACAAGGCTGCTATTACCCTGATACCAAAACCGGACAAAGACACATCAAAAAAAAAAAAAAAAAAAAAGAAAGAAAATTATAGGCCAATATCTTTGATGTATATTGATGCAAAAATCTTCAACAAAATACTATCAGATCAAATACAATAATACATTAATAATCATTCATCATAACCAAGTGAGATTTATCCTTGTGATACAAGGATGGCTCAACATACCAACATACACAAACCAATCAATGTGATACAAGGTATCAATAGAATGAAAGACAAAAACCATAGATCATTTCAATTGATGTTGAAAAATCATTTGATAAAAGTCAACACCCTTTCGTGATAACAACCCTCAAAAAGTTGGGTATAGAAGGAACATGCTTCAACATAGTAAAGCCATATATGACACACCCACAGCTAGTATTATACTGAATGGGGATGAACTGACAACCTTTCCTCTAAGATCTGGAAAGAGACAAGGATGCCCAGTTTTTCCACCGTTACCCAAGATAATACTGGAAGTCCTAGGTAGAGCAATCAGACAAAAGAAATACATAAATGGCATTCAAATTGAAAAGAAAGATGCCAAATTATTGTTATTTGCAGATGATATGGTCTTATATTTGTATGAACCTAAGACTTTACTAAAAAACTCTTAGCATTAATAAACATATTCAAGAAGTTGCAGGATACAAAAATCAACATGCACAAATCAGTAGCGTTTTTATATGCCAACAGTGAACAACCTGAAATAGAAGTAAAAAAGACAATCCCTTTTACAATTGCCACAAAGAAAGTTAAATACACAAAAGTTAACTTAACCAAAGAAGTGAAAGTTCTCCATAATGAAAACTACAAAAGACTAATGACAGAAATTGAAGGGGACACAGAAAATGGAAAGATATTTCATGTTCATGGATTCAAAAAAATCAACATTGTTAAAATAATAATACCCACAGCAATTTACAGATTTAATTCAATCCCTATCAAAATATCAAGGATATTCTTCACAGAAAACAAAAAAATTGTGAAATTTATATGGAACCACAAAAGATGCAGAATAGCCAAAGCTATCGTAAGCAAAAGAACAAAACTGGCCTGACATCCAATTATATTACAGAGCTATAGTAACCATAACATCATAGTACTGGCATAAAAATAGACATATAGACCAATGAAACAGAATACAAAACCTAGAATCAAATCCATACATCTACAGTGAACTCATTTTCAACAAAGGTGCCCAGAACATACAATGAGGAAAACGCAGACTCTTAAGTAAATGGTGCTGAGAAAACTGGGTATCCATATGCAGAAGAATGAAACTAGACCCCTATCTCTTGCCCCATACAAAAAAATAGAATCAAAATGCATTAAAGATTTAAATCTAATGCCTCAAACCATGAAACTTCTACCATAAAATATCTGGGAAAATCTCCAAGACATTAAACTGGGCAAAAATTTCTTAAGCAATATTCTATAAGCACAGGCAAGCGAAGCAAAAATAGACAAATGGGATCACATCAAGTTAAAAAGTTTCTGCACAGCAAAGAAAGCAATCAACAGTGTGAGGAGACAACCCACAGAATAGGAGAAAATATTTGCAAACTACCCATCTGAAAAAGGATTAATTGTCAGAATATATAAGAGGATCTCAAACAATTTTATAGGAAAAAATCTAATAATCTCATCAAAAAATGGGCAAAAGATTTGAATAGACATTTCTCATAAGAAGACATACAGATGACAGACAGGTGTATGAAAAGGTTCTCAATATCATTGATCATTAGAGAAATGCAAATCAAAACTACAATGAGATATCATCTCACGCCAGTTAAAAGAACTTACATCCCAACGACGGGCAATCACAAATGCTGGAAAGGATGTGGAGAAAAGAGAATCTTATTACACTGTTGCTGTTAATGACAATTAGTACAACCACGATGCAGAACAGTTTGGAGGTTCCTCAAAAAACTAAAAATAGAGCTACCAGATGATTCAGCAATCCTACTCCGGTGTTTATACTCAGAAGGAAGGAAATCCGTATATGGAAGATGTATCTCCACTCCCAAGTTTGTTGAAGCACTATTCATAATAGCCAAGATTTGGTAGCAATTTAAGTGTCTGTCAACACATGAATAGATAAAGAAAATGCAGTACTTATACACAATGGAGTACTATACATCCATAGAAAAGAATAAGATCAAGTCATTTGCAACAACATGGATGCAACTGGAGATCAATATGTTAAGTGAAATAAATTAAGACAGGCACAGAAAGACCAACATCACATGTTCTCACTTATCTGTGGGATCTAAAAATGAAAACAATTGGACTCCTGGAAATAGAAAGTAGGAGGATGGTTACCAAAGATTAGGAATGGTAGTAGGACTTGGGGACGAGGGGATGTTAAATGTGTCAAAAATATTTGTAAAGTATGAAGTCTGATTCATACTTTCTAAATATTTTTGGTGACTGTAGTCAAAATAATTTAATTGTACATTTTCAAAACAACTAAAAGAGGATAATTTGATGTTTTTGTAACACAAAGGATAAATGCTTGAGGGGATGAATACCCCTCCTTCATGATTGTATTATTGTGCATTGCATGACTGTATCAAAACAGCTCACGTACCTCATAAATATGTACACCTACCATGTACCCACAAAAATTAAAAATTAAAAAAATAAAAAAGAGGCCAAGAAACATCTCTGATGGGACTAAAGAATACGCAGGTTTCAATAATACTACCTACAAGAAAGAAAAATTCCAGGTTCTGGAATATTTTGCCCCTCCCCTAAGGGAAAACAGCAGTTAGATTAAGAAGTGGTTAGATTAAGTAGTGATTAATAAGAAGGATTAGAAAATAAAATATAAAATTGGCATTAGGTATGTGGTTTCTTTGAATCTTCCTTTAGATTATAACCTATTAAGTGGGTCAGTAATATTTATTAATGAGCAATTTTAATAAAGGAGCTTTTGGTATTTTCTGTAAAATATAAATTGTAATTGAGTTCAAAAGTATACTACACATACATAATACATTTTATTCCTTTATAGAGTAGCTGGGAAAACTGAGGTGCAAAAATAATAAAATGCTTTCTTTAGTAAGATATTGATAAGTAATTGCAGAGCCCAGGTCACAGATTTCTATCCCAGCACCTACACTACGCTGCATTTTTTATTCTCTCGTTCAATTTATTTTACCCATGAAGAGAGTAGTTGTTTAGAGTGTGAAGTAATTGCCAAGACACTCTCATCCATTATGAGGCATAAGCTAAATACATTCTAACAACAAATAAAATGGCTTGGGAAGAAAAAGAAACTCTCAGTTCTCTTTCATGGAAATTTAAATTTACAAAATGGTGTGATAGGCCGCGGAGAAAGCCTATCACACCATTTTGTAAATTTAAGTTTACAAAGTTTACATTTAGGTTTTGGGGAAAACCGAAAAATGATGAGTGACCCATGAGCATACTTTTTGGTATGTTTGCTACACACATACCAAACACACACATTTATACACACCACCTACACGCAAGTGTGTCAAGAGTAAAATTAGTGGGTCTGTATTTTCCCTCTACCCCCCTGTTCTCCGTGAGAAATATCTCGGACAACTTCCTGGCTTTCATCACTATTCTGTTGGGCTTAGCACTTTTACTCAGTAGCGTTTCCAATTCGGCTATCTGTGCAGGTGCCTGAATGTGCTCACCAAATGAGGAGCTGCCAATCAGTTGAAAAGTGACACATAACGCTCAGAAAGATGTGTTTCTATTGCAGTTACATTTAAAAATGAATCTGTAAGCACAGTGTCTAGAAAGTCTTTACTACTATAAATTACTGCCTTTATTTTGAAAATGTAACTCCAAAGAAGTGCAATGAAAGCATTTGAAATAACTATTTAATCTAACATGTTGCTATCGTTTGGCTGTGTTCCCCCCACTCGAAAATCTCATCTTGGATTATAATAACCCCCACATGTCAAGGGTGGGGCCAGGTGGAGATAACTGAATCACGGGGGTCGTTTCCCCCATACTGTTCATGTAGTGACTAAGTCTCAAAAGGCCTGATCACTTTATAAATGAGAGTTCCCCTGCAAAAGCTCTCTTGCCTGCTGCCATAATGTGACTTTGTTCCTCATTCACTTTCTATGATTGTGAGGCCTTCCCAGCCATGTGGAACTGTGAATCAATTAAACCTCTTTCCTTTATAAATTACCCAGTGTCGAGTATGTCTTTATTAGCAGTGTGAGGACAGACGAATACAGATGTTTATAATTCAGATTAGTTCAGCCCTTTAAAAATTTAGATTGATGATTTATTTACCTATAAATTGTAGGGAAATAAGGAGAAACTACCTTACTCATGGTATTTCTAGTCCTACCAGATGTTTCTATTCTAAAATTTAAAATGCTACCTTAGCGATGGAGATTTGCTTCAGGTTCTTCCTAAAAGAAAATTTTTTCATAAACAAAGTTTATGAAGAAATAAATAACAGATTTAGCTTCTGGGCTGATGATATGAGGAACAAGGTGAACCAACTCTCAAGAGTAGCAACCACAATAGGTAAAAACTATTTTATAAAAACAACCATTTATCTTATCTATAAAGAGTCCTAAGGGCACAGAGAAAATGAAGAAATATTTACTCAAAAAAATCTACCAAATCTTGCTTAAAAAAGAAAATAAAAGAATAAACAGTGAAAACCTGTGTCACTTGAGGCACACCCTTCTCTCTCCCTCTCCCCACTCAGTTCAGAGTAACAGAAGATCCACATCAGGCAGGTAGGGCCAAGAAGATGGGGCCCTCTTACCCTCAGCTCCTAGTCAAGATGTATGGTCTGTCCCTGGAAGAGACAGGCCATCAGAATGTCTCATGTCCCTTAGCTCAATGTTGCACAATGGAATGAAATTACAAATCAGTACCAAAAATATGAGAAATTCACCAACATATGGAAGTTAAACAAGACACTTTTATATAACCAATGGATCAAAGAAGAAATCATGTGAAAAATTGCCACAAAAAAAAAGAGATCAAAGAAAATGAAGACATATCACTTAAATTTTGAGGAACCACTGAAAGCAGTACTGAGAGGAATTTATAGCTCTAAACTCATATATTTTAAAAAGGAAGCTCTCAAATGTGTATCCCACCTACTTGGGAAGGTATTAAAAAAAGATAAGCAAAATTAAACCTTAGACAAGAAGAAAATAATGAAAAATAGAGTAGGAAAACTCAAATAAAGACTAAGAAAATAGAGCATATCAATAAAATCAAGCTTTCTTTGTTTGAAAAGATCAACATAGCTGGAAAACCTTTATCAAGAAAACAGACTAAGAAGAAAAGAAAGTAAAATTAGAAATAAAAGAGGGGACCCACTGCCGAGAAATGCAGATTATAAAAAAAAAAACAACTCTATGACAACCAATTAGATAACTTCGATGAAATACAAGAATTTCTAGAAACACATCAATTACTAAAACTGTTTTAAGAACAAGTATAAAATCTAGATAGAACTATAAAAATAAAGTGAATTAGTACTTTTAAACCTTCCTGCAAAAAAAGCCATGCCCAGATGGTTTCCCTGCTGAATTCTACCCAATATTTAAAAAATAATAATCACCAATCTCTCTCGAAACTTTCCAAAAAATAGAAAATAAAGCACACTTCCCAACTGATTCTATGAGGCCAGTAATACTCTTATACCAAACAAAATAATGGCATCACAAGAAAAGGAAAGTGAAAAACAATATACCAAATTAATGCAGATGTAAAAAATCCTCAGTAAAATGAATCTAGCAATACATAAAATGCATTATACACCAGGAATAACTGAAATTTATTCCAGGTATTTAAGGATGGTTCAACACTTAAAAACCAATTAATGTGATATACTGTATAAATAGGCTAAAAAAGGAAAACAATATGATCATTCAATTGTTACCTAAAAAGCATTTCATGAAATTTAAGGCCTAATAATAATAAAGAAAACACTGTCCATAAACTAGTAACAGAAGGTATGCGCTGAGATGTGTCCCCAGCAAATGCATATGTGGAAGTCCTAACCCTCAGTACCTCAGAATGTAACTTTTTGGATATGGGTCTTTAAAAAGGTAATTTAGTTAAAATGGGGTTACAGGGGTGGGCCCTAAGCCAATATGACTTGTGTCTTTATAACAAAAGGAGATCAGGCCAGGCATGGTGGCACATGCCTGTGGTTCCAGCTACTCAGGAGTTTGTAGTGTGATGACTGCTTGAGCCCAGAAGGTCAAGGCTGCAGTGAGCTGTGACTGCGCCACTGCACTCCAGCCTGGGTGACAAAGTGAGGCTCTGTCTCAAAAAGAAAAAAAAAAAAAAAAGGATATTAGGACCCAGACACATAGAGAGTAAAGACCATGCGAAGATATAGAGAGAAGACAGCCATCTGCCAGGCGAGGAGATAAACCCCAGAAGATATTATCTCTGTCAATGCCTTGATCTTGTATTTTCAGCCTCCAGAATTGTGACAAAATATAATTCTTTTGTTAAGACGTCCAGTCTGTAGTACTTTTATCATCACAGCTTTAGAAATCTAACACAGAGGGAAACTTCCTCAACTTGGTAATGAACAAGTACAAAACCATTCAGTTGTAATTATCTTTAATAGTGACAAACTCGATGTTTTCCTCTAAGAGTGAGAACAAAGCAAAGATGTTACACTGGAAGTCCTAGCTAGTGCAAGAAGATAAGAAAAGGAAATAAAAGATATAAAGGTGGGGAAGAAAAAAATTAAAATGTCATAGTTCACAGATGACATGACTGCCTATATAGAAAATTCGGGGAGAAAATTATGAAAAACAAAACAAAACTGATGAACCTAATACGTGATTATAGCAAGTTTGCAGGATATGATATTAATATTAAAAAAATCAATGCCTTCCTGTATTCTAGTAATGAATGAGTAGAATTTGATATTAAGAACACAGTATCCTTTCTAGTAGGATAAAAAATGAAATAGTTACACATTTAATAAAATTTGTACAGGATATATATGGAGAAAGCCAAAAAATTCTGATAAACAATACCTAAGAGAATACACCTAAATGGAGAGATATTACATTTTCCTGTACTAGAAAATGCAATTATTAAGATGTTAATTCTTCCCAATTTGATCTATATATGCTCAAAGCATATCGCAGTCCAAATCCCAGGAAGCTTTTTGTGGAAGTAGACAAGATGATCTAAAGTTTATATGCAAAGGTAAAGACCTACTAGAATGGCTAAAATCCAAAAAAGTGACAAAACCAAATTCTGGCAAAAAGCAGAGCCACAGGAACTCACATTTATTGCTGGTGGGAATGCAAAATAGTGTAGCCACTTTGGATGACAGCTTGGCAATCTCTTACAAAATTAAACATAGTCTTAATACATACAATCCAGCAATTGCAATCTTAGGTATTTACCCAATTGATTTAATAACATACGTTCACACAAAAAACTACATATAAATGTTTAGGTTGGAAGTAATCAAGATTATCTTCAATAGCTGAAGGAATAAACTGTGATACAACAATATAATTAATGGTTATTCAGTGATACAATAAAATGAGGTATCATGTCATTAAAGACATGGAAGAATCTTAAATTCATATTGTTATGTGAAAGAAGCCAATATGTAAAAGGTATGTACTTTACGATTCCAATCATATGACATTCTGGGACAGAAAAAAGAACTATGGAGACAATAAATGGATAATTGGTTACCAAGGATTCAGAGGGAGAAGAGAAGGATGAATAGGTGAAGAACAAGGGAATTCTGGTGCAGTAAAATTATTCTGTGTAATATATAATGCTGGATACAAGACATTATGCATTTGTCAAAACCCATATAACTTACACTGCAAAGAGTGAACCTTAATGAAAACTATTTTTAAAAAATCATTTAGAAGGTCAGGGGATCCTGGAAAGTAATGCAGAATGTGATGAAAGGATCTAACTGTATTAAAAATGTATGAAACAACCTCACCGAAAGGGATGAAGGGAAAGGTATTGGCTTAAGTATTAAATCACACTGGAAATGAGTGGTCTTTAAGATTAAATAAGGGAAGGACAAATGAGATCACATCAAGTTTAAAAGCTTCTGCACAGCAAAGGAAACAATCAGAAAAGTGAGGAGAAAACCCACAGAATGGGAGAGAATATTTGCAAGTTACCTATCTGACAAGGGATTAATAATTAGAATATATAAGGAGCTCAAACAACTCTACAGAAAAAAAAGCTAATAATCTGATTTTTTTTAGGTGGGCAAAAGGTCTGAATACACATTTATCAAAAGAAGACATACAAGTGGCAAACAGGTATATGTAAAGGTACTTAAAATCATTGATCATCAGAGAAATGCAAATCAAAACCACAATGAAACATCTTCTCACCCCTGTTAACATGGCTTTTATCCAAAAGAAGCAATAACAAACACTGGTGAGGAGTGGTAATGTAAATTAGTACAACCACTCTGGAGAATAGTTTGGAGCTTCATGAAAAACTAAAAAATACATAATCCAACAACCCCACTGCTGGGTATATCCCCAAAAGAAAGGAAATCAATACATCAAAGAGATACCTGCACTCCCATGTTTCTTGCAGCATTGTTCACAATAGCCAATATGTAGAAGCAACCTAAGTGTCCATCAATAGACAAATGGATAAAGAAAATGAGGTACATATACACAGTGGAATACTATTTAGCCATAAAAAGAATGAGATCTGGTCATTTGCAACAACATGGATAGAACTGGAGGCCATTATGTTAAGTGAAACAAGCCAGTCACAGAAATACAAACTTCACATGTTCTCACTTACTTGTGGGAGCTAAAAATGAAAACAACTGAACTCATGGGCATAAAGAGTGGAAGGATGGTTACCAGAGGTTAGGAAACATAGTGGTGGGTGGGCTACAGGGGAAATGTGAATGGTCAATGGGTACAAAAAATAGAAAGAATGAATAAGATCTAGTATTTTGTAGCACAACAGGGTGACTATAGTCAATAATAATTGAACTGTTGTATTACTTTGTTCTCATACTGCTGTAAAGAACTACCTGAGACTGGCTAACTTATGAATAAAAGACGTTCAGTTGACTCACAGTTCTGCAGGATTAACAGGAGGCATGCCTGGAAGGCCTCAGGAAACTTACAGTCATGGTGGAAGGCAAAGGGGAAGCAAGCCCCTTATTCACATGGCGGCAGGAGTTAGAGAGAGCAAAGGAGGAAGTATTACAAACTTTTAAACCGTCAGATCTCCTGAGAACTCACTGACTGTCATGAAAACAGCAAGGGAGAAATCCGCCTTCATGATCCAGTCACCTCCTACCAGGCCCTTCCTCCAATTTTACATGAGATTTGGGCAGTGACACAAATCCAAACCATATCAACTGAACATTTTTAAATAAGTAAATGAGTATAGTTGGATTGTTTACAACACAAAGGACAAATACATGAGGTGGATACCCCACTTACCCTGACGTGATTATTACACACTGTATGCCTGTATCAAAATATATCTTACACATCTTATACCATATATATATTACATACTCACAAAAATTAAAATAAAAAATGAAAGAAAGATTAAAGGCAAAATACATTGTACATAAACACTGAACTTTAGTAAATAAAGTTGTTTCCTATGAGGATATGGGTTAATAAATCTGATACTTTATATGCATATGGGAGTGAGCTAATTAAATAAATGATGGCAGATGGTGGGAACTAGGATTCTCATTGTTGAAATGGGAGTTTACAGATAAGCGAGGGGAGGAAGCTAGAATGATCTATGTGGTACTAGAGTTGGAGACATAGGTATGACTCAGGTTTAGCTTAATATAGATATAATGGTAACACAAATATTTATAGAAATGTATACATGGATTAGTACACACATATATTTATTTGCTTTCTCAGCTGAGGGGGTCTCAAATAAATGACACCACAGCAGAAATGAGCACACCAAGCACCCAGATTTCAGTTTCTAATACAATTCTCCCATAAAAGGATCCAAGGCTCCCTGGAGTAATGGCTGATTTTAGGGCTGACACAGGAAACACAAAAGATGAGCCTGTCGGTTCTTGTAGTGCCAGAAAGTAAGGAAATGCAAAAATAAATGGCTACATACATCGATGAGGGTATGTCAAAAGAGCACAGGAGTCAACTGAAATAGTTCCCAATCATCATAAAGATGGAGCAATTCACGGAAGACAATAAATGAAATAGTACAGGATTAAAATCCAAAGTTTAAAATAAATATCCATGAGTCCATACAGATATAAATAAATCATGAAACAAATTACTACATCATGGAGAAGGGCCAAATCTCCCGTGTTGAACATTTATATAGATATGCTACCTTCAACGAGGGAAGCATAACTTTCCAGTTCTTAAGTATGTGCTATGTGTAGAGACTTCCCTCCAAAGAGTACAGTATGAAAAGGGGATAGGTGAATAATTTTTCAGTGGGGAGAATTGATAAACTGACTGAGTTTCAAAAAGTAAGGGAGGAACTGAAAAAGGACTCACAGACATAAAAGCTAGAAACTTCCCAGATTTATCAAAACATAAATATACAGATCCCAGAAGGTAAGGAAACCTCCAAACTGGGTAACAACCAAAGAAATCCACACTAAGACACAGCATAATTAGACTTCTGATAAAGACAAAAAGAAAATTATGAAAGGAACCAAAGAAAATGACACTTCACCTTTAAAAGAAAAGCAATTATAATGACAGTGGATTTCTTATCAGAAACCATGAAAGCCAGAATGAAGCAGTACAATACTGTCAAGTGCAGAAACAAGAGAACTGTCAGCCTAGAATTTCATATCTGGGAAAGAAAAAGTGTCATCCAGGAATGAAGGGAAAATCAAGACATTCTCACATAAAGAAAAATTACAAGATAATTTGTCACTAGCTAGTATATCCTATAAGAATGGTAGGATATACTACTACAAGGAAGTTATCTAAACAGAAAGAAGTAAAAAATTGAATCTTGGCACATGAGGAAAAAATAAAGAATACAATAAGCAGAAATATGGATAAATATAACAGACTTTTCTTTTTCTTCTGAAGTGTTCTGTGGCTACATATGTCTACTATTTTGGATAATGCAGTTCTTGATAATGGACCTGAAATATGAGATTTCTATAGTGGGAAGAAGGTCACTGAGAATAAGAGCATGCTAATGCCATTGGATTCGAAGTCCTGATGACAAAATAACTGAGAATGTAAGGGCACACGGGGCTAAGGGTATGTATAAGTAAGAGGCGATAATGAGAGAAGTCATGTTTTGCAGGTGGAGCCATCACTCATGAGGACAATATTCAGAGTGTAACCATGGGAGTCTTGGCTGCAGTGGAATGAAATAAAACATTTTTGGAAGTAAAGATGGCAAAGATCTGAAGGCATGGAGCTTTGGTTGGGATAACCATATACATGTTTAAGTCAACGCAGATGGTGACAGGAACAGGAGAAGCAGGAGATGACATGAGCCTAGGCCCCAAATGAAGGAAGAAATTTAAACAGGGTGCTGGTAGAAGTGATAGCAAGATTTGTAGTTAGACAGTATGGGCTACAAGAGAGCTAGGTGATTTTTAATGGGGAGGGAATTACATGGAATCCAACAATGTCAGAGGATGAGGTGTTTCCTATGTCCATATGAGACCAAATAGAAAAATGAGAGAAAACTACTAATGATGACATTAGAAAGGACGAGTGTCAACCTAAGGCTTTTGTCAAAATTGAATGCATAGTGACATGCCAGATATGACCATGGCCTGCATCCCTTGAGGCCTTGGGAATGCACATGATATAAGCAAGAGACAAAACATTAAATAAAATAGAGTTTAGTTATTCCAAGGATGAATATTGACTTGGGAACCTGGAAATAGGGGCCATAATGGTTTTTGTTATGGCTGATATTAAGATATTTTTTCAATTGGAATAGAAAAGCCAATAACTAACAAATAATTCAATTTTGCTGCTGAATATCAGTCATGATATTAAGGAAGGCAGTAAAGGGAGCCAGCTGGGGAACGAGGATAAACAACCATCTCTAACCCTCACAGGAAAGAGCTTCCTATAGAAGCAGTGACTTTACCTGGGGACACAAACACACCGCTCCATGCACAAATACAAAATACGGACACTTTTATTAAATAGTTTCTGTGAAGAAGGATCCAACAGGCAGATGAGGTTGCAGAGCCAGGACAACTCCTTGCACAAACACAAGTGACAGGGCAAAGTCTAGGGGCCAGCATCCTCCTGAACAGGGCCTGGACCCAATAGTGTTCTGGATCCAAGCCAGGGTGGATTCACTGAGGGCTTGTATCTCAGCACCTTGGAGATCAGGCCCAGGGCTCAGTAAAGCATTGCTAGTAGAAATTAAATTCCTACTGATGAGGATTCAGAAAGAAGAAAACAAGTTTAATAGTTTTCCTCTATCATTGCTTCTCTGTTCCCTGAACCCATTCCAGACTCCTGTTTTTGAACATACAAGGCTCCCTCTGGTTGTATCCAGATAATTCCAACCCAGAAACCATCACAGAATAGCTCCCACATAAATGCTCCAGGTTGTCCCCATTCTTGCAGAGTATGCCTCTGTAGGTCTCACTAGGTGAGGTAATCTTGAAGGCAGATTTCTCACCAAAAGCTCATAAGCTCATAGCACAGAACCCCAATGTAGATCAGATTCATCTCTTCACTCTAGGCCGTCCTCATGGTCATTTCAATTGAGTAGGTACTCCAGAGTCCCACACCATGTGTCTTCTTCCAGAATAGTGCAAAACAGTGAGCAGAGGACCCAGAGACAGGGATATTTTTCTTCTCTGGCAACAAGAGAACTGGTAGCTGCAAGACCCCAGGAAGCTCTAGACAGACTGCTCACTGAAAAAGAGGTTAATTAACTTCTCCAGGGTTATAGAGCCCATGAGTGACAATTTAACACCAATAGGCAGTCTGGCCCCAGAGCCCAGGCTCCCAAGTGCTACACTAAAGCATATGGCTATAAGCCCAATGTGGGGCTAGCAGCTGTGGAGAACATGAACTGTAGAGAAAAAGGGATGTAACTGGGAAGATTTTGACATGGACAACAGGGACCAACTTGGTGACTCCCAGACTTTAGCATTCTGTGAACCAGCAAAAAATCAAAACCTGGGAAACTCACAGTTATTTGGCTAGTTAAGTACATTTATACAGACATCAAGTATCATTTACTGTCCCCAGTATTTCAAAAAAGAAATGACGTTTAAAAGCAAAGAAGGCAGAGGACATCATCATAAAATGAAAGGCCATATTCTAAATTGAAACACACTGCACTGGCTGAACTTTTTTTTAATTGCCAAAGACTGAGATGCTGCATTAAATGAGTGGAACAAAAACAGTGCCTAGGACAGGCTTGATGACATCATATCAGTGCTCATGACATAGGAGTTGCTTGTCCTTATGTTGGCCCACAAGAGAAGGAAGGAAAGAAACAGCTTTCTCAGGCTGTCTTTCAATGTCATTTGATGATGTGTTTGTGTACCCTCTACAGTCATCTCCTTACCAGTGGAGGATCCTGGCCCATAACTTAGGAAACAAGGAACCATCCTATAGGCATAGGGAACAACTGAGATTTTAATCTGTAACTGAGACTATATTTTTTTTTCCCAAAAGATACCAGGTGACAGTGATGGCAAATGCCTCCTGGGTGTCTGCCTGACTTACCCTCATTCTTGGAGAACAGCTCATCAACAATGGCCCTTGCTAACTGGGCTGTGGGGACTCCCTTATCCAACCAAACTGGGCCACTCCACTTCCCTCTTGTGGAAATTTAGGCAGAGGTTCTCAGACTGAGGCCAGACTGTGATGGGCATTGCAGTAAGAAGTTGAGGGAAATACGGGGTCACATGTTTATGTCCCGCTGCAAGGACAACAGTAACAATTCCCACTTTACCAGGTTGTTGTGAGAATCACAGAGAAAATGTTCACATGGCAAACACTGGAATGCCGGGCCCGTGTATGCACCTGGTGGGTTTGCTACTTTTATTAATAATTCAGGCACGTTCAACTGCAGAGAAATATTGAGAGTAAAGATGTAAAACTTGAAGGGAAAAGTAGAGGCAAGGAATCTGGGGGCCTCAGAGAGTGAGAACTGGGGCAGATAATTCTTCCCTTAAACTCACTGCAGCAGAAAAAGGCAATCAGCAGACAGTGGCATAAGCAGGCACAAAGAAATAAGCAATGACAAGAGACCCCCCTCCCCATCCAAGGCCAGGACATATCGTGGTTCCTTTCAGTTCTCGATTTCAGTCTCCCATAGGGCCCAGTGGACATTCTGCACTTAGCTTCCACAATATATCCTCATTCCCTTCCAGTACATTCTCTCTTTGTTATGAATCATTTTGAATGGGACGCTAATTCTAGCCACACCAATCCCTGATAGGATCATGGGGCGACCAGGCAGAATATGAGACCCAAGCAAGGCAGGAGCTACCATGGGGTATGAAGGTGGGCCCCATATGCATTCCGGCCTAAGCAAGCCTGGAGCAAGAGGGCAGAATGAAAAAAGAGTCTGCAAGTTCCCTGAGTAAGGGCAGGTAAGGACCTACCCAGCAAGACTGTGTTCCCAGATCTGCAGCATCACCTCCTGGTTCAAGGTCCCTTGGGCCAGGTCCTCTGGGCCAGGACCTCTTAGTAAAGATTGTGTCCGCATTCACAATGGTCACTGACCCCTAGAAAGTCTAAGAGAAGCAGGGATGCCCATAGGATGGAATTAGAGCCTGTCACTCGGTCAAGGGAGAAGATCCAGAGTGAAACAAAGTCTGGATAACTGTGTACCTCCTGGGGAACTAGCTCTTTACTAGGCTTCTGGTGGGTGGGGAGAATGGATGCTGCCTTTGAAGAGAATGCAATTGTGTTAGAGTGAAAAGTCTTTCACAGGGGAAGCTACTGAAAAATGGCACAAGACAATCATAAGCCCACATGCCTGGAGAAGAGCAGAGAGTGAACACTCTAGGACGTCACAGAAAGGAGGAAATAATGATGACAATAATCATCAGACCAATAGTGGGAACGGCAGCAGCAGCAGCTGCTGCGTTTGAGTTGTCCTCACTGTGTGCTTGGCTCCATGCTGAGCACTTTACATACCATATTAAAGTGATTAAATGTTCCCAGCTCTGAAGCCAGACTCTCAAGTTTGCTTCCAGCCCTTGAGTCTGACACTTGCCAGGTGTGTGACCTTGCTTTCTCTGAGCTGCAATTTCTGCATCGACAACAGTAACAATTACCACTTTACCAGATTGTTGTGAGAATGACAGAGAAAATGTTCATAAGGCAAACACTGGAATGCCTGGCCCACGTGTGTACCTGGTGGGTTTTGCTACTTTTATTAATAGTCCCATGGCTGATGAAGTAAATGCATTCATCATTTGCATGTAAGTGAAGCCTCACTCAGTGAGCTGAGGCTCAGGGAGCTCAAGGTAGTCACCCATATCTGAACCCTGGTCCCTCTAGTACAGGGTCCGCCTGTGTAGTCTCTACTCCTCCATCATCACAGTCAGTGTGGGATAAACCCCCAGCAAAGGGTCTCACCATCTTGCCATCTGGGACATGTCTCAGCGTACCGGCGGCCCTCAGCAACCACACAGGTCCTTTCATGCCTCCTTGAGTGACATATACCCCTGCATTTGTCCATGACTGGACTATTCTCCATACCCTCCTCATTCCTAATTCTACCTGTCCTCCCTGCAAAGGTGAGTTTAGTTATCATCCTCCAGGCCTCCTCGGCCCACTGTGAGTACTGTGATTAAGACTGGAGGCTCTGGTGGTTGACACACTGGGTTTCAGTTTCTACTACTCAAGAGCGGTGTGACCATGGGCAGGTAACTTAATCTCTCTGAACTGCAAGTTCCTTTTTTTGTAAAGTAGGAGTAATAACAGAAGCTAACTCAGAGGAAGTAAGAGTTAAATGAGGTAATACATAGTAACTGACTCCCAGCATATAACAAGAGCTCAGTGAAGGCCAGCTATTATGGTTGATTTGTTATTTGTTAGTATTTTTCCTATTTTCTCCCTCGGCAGCCTGGAAAAGCTCAACCCAGTCCACATTTCTGCTTTGTGACTGTGCCAAATTCTTAGCATGAAAATGCCAAAACGAGGGCAGGCACAGACAAGGGTTATTTTAACTAGAACTGCCAGGAAAGGCCTCTCCAAAGAGGTGATATTTGGGAAGATCCTGAAAGAATGTGAAAGGGCGGCCAAGAAGAGATCTGGGGACAGTGTCCCAGTCTGAGGGAACTCCACAGGCAAAATCTGGGAAGAGCTTGGCAGGTTCAGGTCAATGTGGCTGGAGGCAATGAGCAAAGGAAGAAAGGGAGGAGACAAGGTCACAGATAGTCCTGTGGTGTGGGGTCTTCCAAGCCACAGTTTAGGGGGGTGGGATTATTTTAAGTGTGATGGGAACATCATTGCTTCACTAGCCATTTATTGAGCGCTTATAACATACCTAGCACTGCTCTAGGTCTGGTGATAGAGCACAAACAGGAGCTCCTATTCTGGGAGTGGAGATGGATCATCCACAAGATACTAAATCAATGCAGAGGAGACTGTCAGCAGGATCGTACAGGTTCTGAAGACAACAAAATAAAAGCAAGGAGAAGAGATGAGGGGTATGTAAATTTTCATGGAACAACCAAGGAAAGCTTCCTGGAGGAGGACACTTTGGGGCGAGCCTGGAATGAAGCAAGGGATTGAGCCACAAGCACAACAAATGAAAAAATAATCAGAGGCCGGGCACGGTGGCTCACTCCCGTAATCCCAGCACTTTGGGAGGCCAAGGCAGGCAGATCACCTGAGGTCAGGAGTTCGAGACTAGCCTGACCAATATGGTAAAACCCCGCCTCTACTAAAAATACAAAAATTAGCCAGTCATGGTGGCATGTGCCTGTAATCCCAGCTACTTGGGAGGCTGAGACAGGAGAGTTGCTTGAATCTGGGAGGCAGAGGTTGCAGTGAGCTGAAATGGCGCTACTTTACTCCAGCCTGGGCAACAAGAGGGAAACTCCGACTCAAAAAAAAAAAAAAAATCCGAGAAGTTCTAATGGCAATAAGAGTAGAAAGGGTGGTGACTGCTAGATACTAACTCTGGTCTGGTATGTATTCAACCCAAAGGGACTCCTGCATGCTATTAGTGATAAATATTGAAATGGATTCACGTTAAATATCTAAGCGTCTTCCATAATCATACCTATTCACAACCGTCCATGGCAATCCGGCTTTGCTTGAAAACAGATGGCAACTGCAAAGATAATGTCAGTGCCCTTCTTGGCTTTCAGCGTGCCCCAAGGCTCTCTCTGCCCTAAATGAACAGCAATTCCCAAAGCACTGCTCACCTCAGTTTTGTCCACAGCCTCTCCTCACCTCTCTCCCGCTCTCCCAGTCTTCAGCCGTGTACATACCTGTGGCCGGAAGGGGTTGAGGATTGGATTCCCCCTAGGGGGGTTCCTAACACACACCCAGGGGCACAGTCTTTTGGGTAGTTTCTGCCCTGAATACAGCTAGATTTAAGGCTTCCTGCAGTTTTCCATGGCAATGACAAGTAGCACTTGTCCTAGGTGTGCTAGGAAGTGGCGTTTCCCACCTCTGTGAATGGGAATGAGGCTTTTCCTCTTTATGTGGCCACCTGGATATTCCTCACCCTGAGAGGTCTCCACAAGGTTACCTGTGTTCTGGAACACAGCCACTGGGGGCCTCTCAGGTCCACAGTCTCTAAATTGACCCTCGCTCCTCCCAGGCTATATGGCCCGGGTGATGACCTTACACCTAAGGACATCAAGGACCAAAATGTAAAATTCAAACAGGAAGATAACAACTCCCTTTGCCGGGCTTTGTAAAGTGACAGTAAACATTTCTTTTGTTGTTGTTGCTGCTGTTGTTGTTGAGACGGAGTCTCGGAGTCTCGATCTGTCACCCAGACTGGAGTGCAGTGGCGCGATCTTGCCTCACTGCAACCTTCGCCTCCCGGGTTCAAGCGATTCTCCTGTCACAGCTTCCTGAGTAGCTGGGATTACAGGCGCATGCCACCATGCCTGGCTAATTTTTATATTTTTAGTAGAGACAAGATTTCACCATGTTGGTCAGGCTGTTCTCAAACTCCTGACCTTGTGATCTGCTGGCCTCGGCCTCCCAAAGTGCTGGGATTACAGGTGTGAGCCACCACGCCTGGCCGACAGTAATCATTTCTTTAATTCAATGTTTACCAAATGGTGGTCCCTGGACTAGCAACTCAACATCGGCATCACATGGAAATTTGTTAGAAATGTAAGCCATTAGGTCCCACTCAGATATATTGGATCAGAAACACTGTTGGTGAGCCCAGCAGTCTATGCTTTAACAAGCTGTTCCAGGGGATTTGGATGCTGATTCAACCTTGGGAAACGAGGCTCTAATTCAAAGTCCAGTGATGAAAATGGAAAAATACTCTTACCTACCTTAAGAAAGGTGATGTAAAAGTGCTCAGCACAGGGCCTGGCACGTGACGCTAAATATGTAAGAGCTGCTATTATTAGCAGTCTTATTATTGAGATAATCATCATCATCACAAGGCTATTCATAAAGGGCTGTGGTACTATAATTCAGTGATGTCACTTGCAGGGATACTGGCACTATTTGTCAAAACATAAATATAATGACTCACTGACTCAGCAAGTAGCCTCGAGGATAGTGATTTACAACTTGACACAGAGACGCCCTATTCCATCATTTGACAAATTCGTTTATTTAAAACGATAAAAACAGCACTTATAGGGGGGCTTCATCAAATATAAGTAGGTCTCTTGACACACTTTCACAGGTCACATGATTTAACACCTGGGGACATCAGGACTAACTGCTCTCAGGCCTCAGTGGTGAGTGGAGTGACATGATTTCAAGTTCATAAAATGATATGTCACTATTCGTCTTACATTCTCAGGAAGCAGGACCTCACCCCGCTCCTGTCTTCCCTTCTGGCCTTCCCGGTAGCCATAACCATGTACAAATATGTGACCATGAGATGTTCTTGCCTGATGTCCAGTGGCTCAGGGACCACATCTGGACCTCATCAAGACACCATCAGCCCATCATCTGAACTTACAGCGCTCAAGGCAGCACTAAATTCTGGAGAAGTGTGAGAACCCGAACCACTGAGGTCAAAGGAAGTGACACCAAGTGGCACAGGAGAGAAAATATAATGAAGGTAACATTTCGAGTCCAGTGCAAAGAAGTGGTCAATGGTCTAAACTTCAGAGCCACATCACCTGGGTTCAAATTAGAGAGTTGCATCTTACCAGCAGCAGGAACTTGGACAAGGACTCAACCTCTCTGTGCCTTAATGTACTCATCTGTCAAATGGGCATAATAATGGAACTCATCTGTGGTGCTATGATACATATATAAGCAGATAGATATATTGGTTTTTTTGTTCATGGTTCCTGGCTCATAATTCCCGTAGCCCTTGTTACAGTTGTTTGTTATAATGTTAAGTGTGTGAGGCCTCAGGGGCAGGCCTCTGACCCTCTCCTGCCTTTTCACTCTCTTCCCCTGCCTTCCTGATTATAGGTCTTTAGACCTTGCCAGGAGAGTATCCCATCCTATACTCTGGGGGAATGAATGCTGACATCATGAATCTCCCTTAGAAACCCAAGAGGACTGGACTCCTGGAGCTTCTGGATAGATGAAGACGTGGAGTTTTCTAGAGGATGGTGCACCCAGGGAGGGCATGGAAGCTCTGTGCCCCTTTCCCCATACCTCATCCTGTGTGTCTCTTCATCTGTATCCTTTGAAATATCCTTTATAATACATGAGGAGATGTAAGTAAGTGTTTCCCTAAGTTCTGAGGGCCACTCTAGCAAATTTATCGAACCCAAAATGGGGATCGTGGTAACAACTTGAAACCGGTCAGTCAGAAGTTCCAGAGGCACAGACTTGAGACTGGTGTGTGTTGCGGGGGAGCAGTCTTGGGGACTGAGCCCTCAAATTGTGGGATCTGACATTATCTCTGGATAGATAATGTTGTAACTACATTAGAGGACACCCAGCTGGTGTCTGCTGCTTGATGTTTGGAGAAAAAAAAACCCACACATTTGGTCATGGAAGTCTTCTGTGTTGGTTGTTACTGTGGTGTGAGACTAGAGGGGAAATGTGGTTATAGAGAATTTTCCCTCTATACCATCTCATAGAGCTGTTGTTGGGGTCAGCTGCTTTGGTACATGCCAAGTGCTAAGTATCAGCTTTTACTGTTCACAAAATTAACAGTTTTGTAAGAGTTTTAGGTAAAAATAAGGTGATGAACTTTCAAAAATGTGAATTTTTTGTGCTTTTTAAGCATTTAAGAAACTGTAATATTTGACTTCTGATTTTAATCAAATGCTTAAATGTACTATAATTTTTCAACAATTAGTAAGAATTTGCATACATTTAACTAAACTCTTATGTTTCAAATTTCTATTCCGTTATTTATTGAGAGAATGTTTAAAGAAGCAATCATTAAAGGAAGGGAAACATTGCATGTTCTCATTTATTTGTGGGATTTAAAAATCCAAACAATTGAGCTCATAGAGATGGAAAGTAGAATGATGGTTACCAGAGGGAATGTAGTGGGAAGGGTAGTGGGGCTTAGGGGCAAAGTGGAAACTGTCAATGGGTACAAAATTATGTTACAATGAATAAGATATAGTAGTTCATAGTCCAACAGGGTGATAACAGTCAACAATAATTTAGTGTGCATTTAAAAATAACTAAAAGAGTGTAAATTGGAATGTTTGTAACAAAAGGAAATGATAAATTCTTGAGGTGATGGATACCCCATTTATGCTTACTACACATTGTATGCCTTTATCAATACATCTCAGGCACCCCATAAGAATATGTACCTACTATTTACCCATATAAATTAAAAATATAAATATAAAAATAAAAAGATTATACTATAGTACGGGCCCACATCATCCATTTCCAGGTAATTAATTACACTTTGCAAATTTTTTCAACTCTTCTCCTTTCCATGACTTCAGGAATTCCTCTGTGAATTAACTTTTAAACCAGTGCTCTGAGTATCACATATGTTGTAGCATAGTAAGCAGTTGTTTTGATTTTTTTTGACCAAATAAATTTTTCATTGACTCTTAGAGAATTATTCCCTGACCCTTGAATTACAACCCTTCTCATGCTTGTGTGGAAAATTTCTGGTTTTCCTTGGCTCCTCTGTTGGGTATTGTGGGAGGGACTGTGTAAGGGAGTAATCAGGTAGGACTCCTTCATCCCTCCTATAAGGTCTTACATTTGATTTAATTAACTGACTCCATGTATAACTCTCATTCTATTGTCTTCTCTCCTTCCTTTTCTCATGCTGACTATATGCCTTCCATTGTGACATTAATTCAATTCACTATCTCAAAATTTTTAATAGACAATTTAGAACTTTGGTGACTAACATTGTTTGTATTTTTTTTACCTCCAAATGTCATATAGAGATGTAATCCCCAGTGTTGACGATAGGGACTTGTGAGGTATTTGAATCATCACACTGAATTTCTTAGACAATGAATGCCTTAGTGCCATCTGCTTGGTAATGAATGAGTTATCCCTGTGATTTTATGGGAAATGTGATTGTTTAAAAGTGTGTGGTGCTTCCTCCCTCTCTCTCTTGCTCCCACTATGACCATGTGACATCTTGGCTTCCTGTCACCTCACACCATGATTATCAGCTTCCTGAGGCCCTCACCAGAAGCAGATGCCACAACCATGCTTCCTGTACAGCCTGAAGAATGATGAGCCAATTAAACTTCTTTTCTTTATAAATTACCCAGTCTCAGGTATATCTTTACAGTTATACATGAATGGACTAATACAGAATACTGGTACCAAAGAGTGCTCATTGCTGTAAAGTTACCTGAAAAAATGGAACTGGCTTTGGAACTGAGTGACAGACAGAAGTTGGAGGAGATTGGAGGACTCAGAAGAAGACAGAAAACTGAGGGAAGGTTTGGAACTTCTTAGAGATGGGTTAAATGGTTGTGACCAGAATGAAATGGTGATAAGGACAGTGACGTCCAAGCTGACAAGGTCTCAGATGGAGATAAGGAACTTATTGGTAACTGGAGCAAAGGTAACCCTTATTATGCCTTTGCAAAGAACTTGGCTGCATTGTCTTCATGCCTAGGGATTTAAGAGTGATGATTTAGGTTAACTGGTGGAAGAAATTTCTAAGCAGCAAAGCATTCAAGAAGTTACTTGGCTGCTTCTAATAGCCTATACTCAGGTGTGGGAGAAAAGGAATGACTTAAGTTAGAACTTACATATGTCCAAGTGATCTCACTGTTCAATTCCCACCTATGAGTGAGAATGTGCGGTGTTTGGTTTTTTTGTCCTTGCGATAGTTTGCTGAGAATGATGGTTTCCAGCTTCATCCATGTCCCTACAAAGGACATGAACTCATCCTTTTTTATGGCTGCATAGCATTCCATGGTGTATATGTGCCAGACACAGCAAGGGGAACATCACACACCACGGCCTGTCGTGGGGTGAGGGGTGGGGGGAGGGATAGCATTAGGAGATATACCTAATGTAAATGATGAGTTAATGGGTGCAGCACACCAACATGGCACATGTATACATATGTAACAAACTTGCACATTGTGCACATGTACCCTAGGACTTAAAGTATAATAAAAAAATAAATAAATAAAGCAAAAAAATTAAATTAAATTTAAAAAATAAAAATAACTTATATGTGAAAGAGTAGAGTGTAAAAGTTTGGAAACTTTGCACCATCATGATAGGGAAGGAATCCATGCAGGCTGTGGAGCAACCACTTGCTATATATAGCAGCATGATTAAAAGGGAGCCAAGTGCTAATAGTCAAGACAATGGGAGAAAGGACTAGAAGGGATTTTAGGGATCTTCAGGACACCCCCTCCCATCATAGGCCCAGAGTCCTCTAATGAAAGAACGGTTTCATGGGCCCAGCCCAAGGTCCCTTTGCCCTGCTCAACCTCAGGACACTGCTCCTCACATCCCAGTTTCTCCAGTTCCAGCCTTAGCTCAAAGGGCCCCAGATACTGCTTGTGCCACTGCTTTGGAGAGCAAAAGCTACCATAAACCTTGATATCTTCCATGCAGTGTTAAGTCCTTGGGCATCCAGGATACCAGAGTGAAGGAGGCTTGGTAGCTTTTTCCTAGATTTCAGAGGATGTATGGAAAAGTATGAGTACTCAGGCAGAGGCCTGCTCCAGTGGTGGAGCCCACACAGGGAAACTCTCTTCCCTTCTCCAGATCCCAGAATGATAGATCCACTGGCAGCTTGCATCCTGTGCCTGGAAAAGCTGCAGGCACTCAACACTAGCCCATGAGAGCAGCCACGGAGGCTGAACCCTGCAAAGCCATGAGGGCAGAGCTGCCCAAGGCTGTGGGAGCCAACCCTTGCATCAGTGTGCCCTGGATGAGGGACATGGAGTCAAAGGAGATTATTTTGAAGCTTTAAATTTTAATGATGGCCCTGCTGGGTTTCAGACTTGCATGGGGCCTGTAGCCCCCTTCTTTTGGCCAATTTCTCCCTTTTGGAGTGGTAATGTTTACCCAATGCCTGTATCACTATTGTCCCTTGGAAGTAAATAAGTGTTTTTTGATTTCATAAGCTCATAGGTGAAAGGAGATGAATCTCAGGTAAGACTTAGAATTTTTGAATTGATGCTGGGATGAGTTGAGACTTTTGGGGTATTGGGAAGGTACAATTGAATGTATTTTGCAATATGAGAACATGAGACTTGGGGGCCCAGGGGTGGAATGACATGGTTTGGATCTGTATCTCCTCCAAATGTCATGCTGAAATGTGATTCCCAATGTTGGAGGTGAGGCTTATTCAGAGATGTTTTTGTCATCGAGGCAGGTCCTCCATGAATGGCTTGGACTTGGACCCCAAGATCAACCACTGAAAGGCTGGAAAATCTAATTGGAAATAGGGTGAATGTTTTATCCACTTAGATGGTCTTTCGAAATACCTAGATGGCCACTTGGTGTATCCTCAGTACCTCATTCAAAAATTAAGTCCACAGATTCCATAATATTTTATGCATCAGGGCCAAAACAATTTAAGTGTCTCTTCCAAAAATATTGGTGGGGACACTTCTGCCCTCATATTGAGTAGGTAACCTCAAGTTGCTCCATCCACCAGAAATGCAAACCTAAAAAAAAAAAAAAATAGACCAGATGTGGTGGCCCATGCCTGCAACCCCAGCACTTTGGGAGGATGAGACAGGAGTATCTTTTGAGCCCAAGGGTTTGAGACCAGCCTGGGAAACATAGCTAGACCTTACCTCTACCAAACATTAAAAAAAAAAAAAAATGTGGAATGTGGTGGTGTGTGCCTGTGATCCCAGCTGCTTGTGATGAGGCTCAGGGCTGAGGTAGATGATCGATTGGGACCAGGAAGTTGAGGCTGCAGTGAGCCACGATCATGCCACTGAACTCAAGCCTGGGCAACAGAGACCCTGCCCCTGAAAGCAATAACAATAAAAAAGTAAAGGTGGGCAAGAACCCACTCTTTATATATACCAGTGAGTTAAATTTTAAAAATTATAGCTATAATCTCTCTATGCCTGTCTGTATGTGTGTGTATATATATTATGTATGTATGTTAAATACCAGTGCTGGTCACAATCACAAGAGACACAATCTTGAAAGCTACAATCCTGAATGTTGAAATCCTGGAAGACAAATTCTGGGGACGGGATTAGTGCATTTTCAGTTGCACACAGGATAGTTGCATCGTGTTAAGCAGAACTGTTAGTTTGCTATTGTCTTTGTTTGAATATTAACTATGCTTTAAGGAGATATGTATGGCTGCCAAGTTGACAAAAGGCAGATTTGTAGACTTAATTTTAGATGTCCGCTTAACTGAATTACAGAATATCTAGAAACCAAGAAAGCATTATTCTGCGTGTTTCTGTGAGAGTGTTTTCAGAGGAGATTAGCACATGAGTCTGAGTGGACTAGGTGGAGAAGATCTACCTCACCTTAATATTTCAAGTGTTTTAAAGATCATAGAAGTGAAAATCCAGGTGAAAAATACAAGAAATTTCCCTTGCCCAATTTTTCAACCATATAGGACTTCTGCCTCTTCACACATAGTGCCATGCTTGCCTTCAAAAAATGTCCTTCATCACAGAATAAAAAAAAAAAAATGGACAAGCTCAGCGACCTTCAGAAACAAAGACACTTGCTGATACATAAATTCTTCCAGTGTTACCAAGTGCATTAAAGGGTGACCTATTCTTGGTTAGGGACTTGACTGTTGAAGAAAACAGACATATTTACCACACAGAAAAACTAGGGCATGCTTCACTTTAGCTAATGGATAGCACTTTCAAAACTGTCCCCACTGTTTGCTCTTTAAAAAATCAACTATATACAATTCATGGCGCTGTTAGATCTGAAATTTCTGAAACTCACCCACCCATTTATGTAATAAAGACTGGAAAAGTGAAACACTTTATAAATGCTTATTTGAAGATTTGTTGGACTTTGCAGAAGAAAGTGGGTTTCAATGGAATCCCCAAATCATAATGGCAGATTTTCAAATAGGTGCGATCAAGGCTTCCAAAAGTAAATTTCAAGGTATTATCCATAGTTTCCTCCCCAGCTCCCCTCACCCCTCGACACACAATTCAGCCCAATGCATTTGGCAGAAAATTCAGATGAGTGGATTGGCCACATGATACAGCAGTGACAAAAACTTCAGTCTAAATGTGTCATTTATCTGCATTGGCATTTCTTCCAGGTGACAAGATTCCGTAAGCGTTTAATGAATTAAAGCTACATTTCCCTGAATAAGCCAGCAAAGTTACTGACTGGCTTGCAAATAATTGTGTACACAGTAGGATAAGAAGACACTTAAGCAATAGTGTTGCTGTTTGATCACCAGTATTGTTTCCGCCAAATTTGTTCTCCGTGTGTGGGTGCATGGGGAATTTCTGCACACCCAAAACAACATAGAAGCATGGCACAGAATATGGGAAAATTTAATAGGGAATGCTCATGTTCATGTGAATTGAATCATACAACAATTTCAAAAAGAGCAGTTCCACACAGAAAATGAATGTGAACGTATTCTGCAAGAAGAACTATGCCCTAAAGGAAAAACGTAGCCATTAATCAAAATGCAAGACTTCAAAATACATTTAATGATTGTCAAAGTTAGCCAGCTTTTATGGACTACTTCTGTGCAATTGTCCATATCTAACCCCCTAACACATTTTCTCATATGTCAACTTTTTTAGTGTTTTAGATTTTTTCCTTTTTTAGTTTTTTTACCACCATTTCAAATTGTCAGCAATATTTTTTAAAAT
The DNA here is from genome assembly GCF_024542745.1 of Macaca thibetana thibetana. Taxonomy (NCBI): domain Eukaryota; kingdom Metazoa; phylum Chordata; class Mammalia; order Primates; family Cercopithecidae; genus Macaca; species Macaca thibetana. The sequence goes on from NC_065598.1 coordinate 140,348,553, forward strand.
GCATTCTGCTATGTATTTCATCTTCACATCATTTCCAATAATAGAAGTATAAACTGCATAAAGACTTTTAGAGAATTCTAATCAGTTTATGCACTTTTTGCAAATTTGACTCTAGGAAAGTACATTATAACGTTGATTTTGTGTATAAGCATTGTGCATCTATATAGAAACACTGATACTTCCTCAGGAAATGAAGAAACATCCTGTTTGTACAACTGCATTTGTAAAAGATAAAATTGCTCGAGATCTAAGTTCTTTGGACTATTGCAGATGTGGTGGTGACATATTGCAACTGATGTTTTCATCAAAGACTTAGACTGACATGGAATTTCAAAAAACAGCAGTTATAAAATGAGGTGGACATAATTACGAACCACAGTAATATATATCCATACATTTTACTTTTGACCTATTTCTTTATGAATACTGGTTATCTGCTCATAGTTGTTATACATGTGTGGCTGTTGTTAGGATATTTAAGTGCCTATAGTTTCAAAAATATGTTATTATTGCACATTTTATTGTGGAAAGTGGTCAATGAATTATTCCATCATGTTTTTATGATTTTCAAATAAATCCCCCCTTTAAAGATGTAAATAAATGTCTTCCAAATTTTTTTAAAAATAATTTTTTCAATAATTATATTTTCAGGATTTTGACCTTTCAGGGTTTCATCGTTTGGGATTATAGCACTTGAGATTGTGTCTTTCAGGATTATGTCCCAAACCCATTATTTACTTACCCCCAGATAATACCGCTGTATTAGAATATAAAATGCATTAAAGGAAAACTATTTTGATTTGCTTAGAGATTTAGAAAATGGTTGTATAAATTAAGTATTCCTGTAAACTTCAGAAATTAAGGAAATTAACCATCTACTATTTTCAAAAGTACTACTATATAAGTTAGTCCAAATATTTTAAAAGCTAAAGTTCATACAATTTAGGTAAATCATAATAAATGAGACTAACTATAAGATAGTTGGCCTACAAACAGTCTTCTGAGTTATCAAGGAGATATATATAGGCATATATATATATATATAGGCATATATAGGCATATATTTTTATTCTACTTGGGATAGTCTTCCTAAGTCTGTACAGGTTTACTGATTGAATGACTTGTCTTAAATATAAAAAAAAGAAAATGTATCTTTAACCAAATTAAATTACTATTTTGAAAAACATTATTTCAACGCTATGCTTTGTAATATGTCATCTAGAAAACAGTTTTCAAGATCTTTTGGTAAGTTAAAACCTTAGGTTTATGTTCTATAAGGTTAATTAATTATTTGTTAAATATGTAGATTTTTTCTAAATCAGATAAAATACTAAAATACTAATTTCTATGCATATTTTTAAAGCTATGTATGTTTGGGTCTGTTGATGAGTGCATTAATTTTTCTCATCTTGAAAAGTTGTAGTGTAAGGGATGTTTATGCTTATAAAAAGTTGTGAGATGGCCAGGCGCAGTGGCTCACGCCTATAATCCCAACACTTTGGGAGGCCGAGGCGGGTGGATCATGAGGTCAGGAGTTCAAGACCAGCCTGGCCAACATGGTGAAACCCTGTCTCTACTAAAAATACAAAAATTAGCTGGGTGTGGTGGCGGGCGCCTGTAATCCCAGCTACTCAGGAGGCTGAGGCAGGAGAATCGTTTGAACCCAGGAGGCAGAGGTTGCAGTGAGCTGAGATCGCACCATTGCACTCCAGCCTGGGCAACAGGGTGAGATTCTATCTCAAAAAAAAAAAAAAAAAAAAAAAAGTTCTGAGATGTATATTTATGAGCTTTGCTAATCTGCTACGAAATACTGATGTATAACAGAGTTTACAATCATCCGTATCCCAATTTTCTCTCTAAAATGAAAGCTACTATGAATGAAAATTATAATCAATATATGTGAATAAACTCAACTAGGAGCAAAGTAGCACAGTCGAACAACTTTGTATGCAAGATAAACAAGATATGTTTTATTAAGGAAAGATAGTTCTGTCTTAAAGTAAGATGACTAGTAGTTTCAAAATAAAAAGTGGTGGGATATAGTTCAAAACCTAAATTATACAAAAAGCTGTAAAGGAGAATTTTATTTATTATTTATCTATTTATTTATTTATTTTTGAGACGGAGTCTTGCTCTGTCACCCAGGCTGGAGTGCAGTGGCACAACCTCGGCTCGTTGCAACCTCCACCTGCTGGATTCAAGCAATTCTCCTGCCTCAGCCTCCCAAGTAGCTGGGACTACAGGCGCGTGCCCCCATGCCCAGCTAATTTTGTGTATTTTTAGTAGAGATGGGGTTTCACCATGTTAGCCAGGGTGGTCTCGATCTCCTGACCTCGTGATCTGCCCACCTCGGCCTCCCAAAGTGCTGGGATTATAGGCATGAGCCACTGCACTTGGCCATTTTATTTTATTTGCTGTGGTCAGAGTTGGCTAAGGAATAATGGGTATATACGTACTTTTACAAAAAGAACTAAAATATAAAATATACTAATGCAAAAGTAGAATGTTATTTTCTCTTTGTCAAAATGACAAAATTTTCTTGCATTATTAGCCTGGCCATAGTAAGAAATTGTAAAAGTTGTTTTCATTTCCTTCCAAACCATCTGACTGAAAGACAAATATTTTGTGTCACAGAGTAAAATGCTATCCCAAATGTGTAGAAACAGGTAAATACAGAGATACAAAGATACATAGCTGAAGATCAGATTATCTGGAGCAGTAGACACTGGAGCCACTAACTGGTGGTACATTTATTTATTTATTTATTTATTTATTTATTTAATTTATTTTGAGACAGAGTCTCACTCTGTCACCCAGGCTAGAGTGCAACAGCACGATCTCGGCTCACTGCAACCTCCGCCTCCCGGGTTCAAGTGACTCTTCCACCTCAGCCTCCCGAGCAGCTGGGACTACAGGCGCATGCCAGCACACACAGCTAATTTTTGTATTTTTAGTAGAGACGGGGTTTCACCATATTGGCCAGGCTGGTCTCGAACTCCTGACCTTGTGATCTGCCGCCTCAGCCTCTCAACATGTTGGGATCACAGGCATAAGCCACTGCACCCGGCAACTGGTGATACTTTTAATCGGTAATTTTCATGAATTCCTAGGAGCTGAGTGTGGACACGGTGAGCGTGAGAAACTCCTCAGGGCTGTAGTATCAGGGAGGCCACCACACTTACATGGGTTTTCCTTTCAGGAATCCCAGCAGGTTTTCATGATGTAGAGCCAAGAAAAATCTCCCGTGGCTCTGGCAGGAGGAGGACAAAAGTATCCATCTTTAAATAGCCCAACACATTCTTGCATTAGGAGTCTCCCGTGAAAAAGAACCAATAGGATGACTATACATGTAGAGATTTATTATAAAAAATTTGTTCTTGTAATTTTGAAAACTGACAAGTCCCAAGATTTGCACTCAGACCCATGAGAGTTAATGGTGTGGGTCCAGTGTCAGTCTGAAAGCCTGGAGACCCAAGAGAGTTAATGGTGTGGGTCCAGTGTCAGTCTGAAAGCCTGAGAATCAGGAGAGCTGATGGTATGTTTCAGTCTGAAGGTCTCCAGGCTCAAGAACTAGGAAAAGCCAATGCCTCCGTTTGTGTCTAAAGGCAGAAAAAGACTACTGTCACTGTTCAAAGGCAGTCACGCAGAAAGAGTTCCCTCCTATTTAGCCATTTTGTTCTATTCAGAGCTTCAATGGATTAAAGGAAGCTCGCAGACATTAGGAAGGCAATCTACTTTACTCAATCTCCTGAACGAAAGGTTACCCTCAGCCAGGAACACCCTCATGGATACAGCTAGAATGATGTGTAACGCAATGTCTGGGCACCCCATTGCCAGTCAAGGTGAAACACAAAATTAGCCATCATAAATCTCTATAACAAAGGCCTACTCTCTACGGAAACTGATTTTTACTAAAGTCTTACCACACTCAGGAAGCAGACAATTTCTTAACTTCATCCCCCTCTAGCCTTCTCATCTTACCCAATGGAGAAGGAAAGGTAAGAAATGCTTATGAAGGCCATAGCTCAGACACATACTACAAGACTGAGATTTAATAAGATAACAGAATGTGGCTCCTCCTCTATACCTTACCACCAAATAGACAGTGCTCCAAGACACTTGCTCTAGCTGAAAGAGCCACGAAGCGTGCAAACTCTATTTAAAAACGTGTTCTTAGGAAACCCCAAAGACAAGAGAGACAAAAACAAGAACACCAGAGGAATTTGAAGTTTCTCACACCCAAAGCTACAGCAAAACTTAGATAAACCCAACTCCTAACCACACTAACAAAAAACCTGGCAATGCTGACCTTTATACCGAAGCTCTGTAATCCTGGAAACAGTTACCATTTTAAAAACATCACAACCCGCTTGTTGTTCTGGGAAATAGCTTATTGCAAAGAATCATCCTTCTCCATATGACTTATCTAAGTCTTGTAGGAAACCCATTTGTTTACCTAAGACAAGGCCACGCACAGACCTTCCAAATTCCCATTCTAAGTGATTAATTAGCTGAAGTGTTTGTTCCCACTGATTATTGCAAACAAAATGCCTGTTAACCTTGACTTGAGAAAATCTTAATTAACCGTCTTTCCTTCCCATAGTATCCTGAGGTTTGTCTCAGCCCTAAGTTTAAACAATCATTAGCATACAGAACAACCAGTTCTAATGATTACTACTGAAAATTGGCTGACATCGAGGAAAGAAATTTCCGGTTCCACTTACAATCAGACATGTAATAAACATGGAAATCTTATGAATAGTCTGATTATGTCACTGGTTTATCTCACTCTCCAATAACCAGTTCTTTCTAGCCTTATTTACTCTTTACTATGAAAGAGCATTTCATTCGTGCTTACTTTTGAGACACTTAACAGATTTTGTGCATTCTCCCTATTCCAATAGTCTTTTCAAATAAAGTCTGTCTTTACTGAAGTCTGGATTTTATAAATTTCCTCAACCTCACACTAAAGGCTTATTCACCTCAGTTGCTATTACCCTATATATCATGTTTGAATTTCAACAAAAATTACAAGTCTAAAGGCAAGAAAAAATAAAACAGCCTTCAGGGCAAACACAAACATTAGAACCAGTCTCAAGTATGGCAAAGATTTGGGGATTTTCAGGTAGGGAATTTAAAATAACTTCGATTAATACGTTAAGGACTCTAATGGAAAAAGTAGACAATATGCAAGAACTGATGGGTAAAGTAAGCAGAGAGATGGAAATTCTAAGTATTAAAAGAAAATGCAAGAAATCAAAAACACTAACAGAAATGAAGAGGGCCTTTTATGGTCTCATCAGCAGCAGACTGAACACAACTGAAGAAAAAAATCATTTAACTTTAAGATATGTCAAAAGAAGCTTTCCAAATTGAAATGCAGAGACAGAAAACAAATGAAAGAAACAGAACAGCCTAGAACAATGGGATAATTTCAAAAGTTGTAGCATATATATGCATTAAAATGCATAGCACAGCAGAATGAGAAGAAAGAGAAAATGAATCAGATGTAATATTATTACATCAAATATTATTATTGTTTGATGTAATAATGGCTGAGCAGTTTCCAAAATTAATGGCAGACACCAAACCACAAATACAGGAAGCTCAGAGAACACTAAGCACAATAAATACCAAATAATATATACCCAAGCATAGCATATTCAAACTTCAGGAAACCATAGATGAAGAGAACATTTTCAAAAATACCAAGCGGGCCGGGCGTGGTGGCTCATGCCTGTAATCTCAGCACTTTGGGAGGCCGAGGTGGGCGGATCACCTGAGGTTGGGAGTTGGAGACTAGCCTGACCAACATAGAGAAACCCCGTCTCTACTAAAAATACAAAATTAGCTGGGTGTGGTGGCACACGCCTGTAATCCCAGATACTCTGGAGGCTGAGGCAGGAGAATTGCTTGAACCCTGGAGGCGGAGGTCATGGTGAGCTGAGATGGCACCACTGTACTCCAGCCTGGGCGATGAGAGTGAAACTCTGTTCCAAAAAAACAAAAAAATGAAAGAAAGCCAAAGAAGAGGGGAGTATAATAAAATGTTGAAAGAAAATAAATACCAACCTAAGAATTCTATATCAAGCAGAATTACTATTAAGTGGTGAAGGAGAAATATAGACTGTCTCAGAGAAATTTGAATGATTCATTACCCACACACCTGCCTTGTAAGAAATGTCTAATATTAATCAGGGTAGAGAAAAATTTGTATAGGTAAAAACTTCAGATTTGCATAAAGAAATAATGAGAAGGAACAAATGAAGTTAGAATAAAATCTTTTCTTTTTTATTCTTAATTGATCTATTAAATAACTGTTCAAAGTAATAGCAGTAACAATATATTGAGTAGTTGTAGCATATGGATAAATGAAATGAATGACCCACTTTTATAAGAGACATGAGGGAAGAATTGGGAATACCATGTTACAAGTTACCTTTACTAATCATGAAGTGGTATAATGTTATTTGAAAGCTGACTTAGATCAATAATGAATTTATATTGCAAACTCTAGGGCAGACACTAAAATCATTTTCAAAAGAAATGTATTTGGTATGTTAAGGGAGAAGAGAAAATGGAAATGTATAAAATACTCAACTAAAACCAGAGAAAACACAGTAAGAAAGAAGGAAAAAAGAAACAAATGATAAGGTGCAACTAATAGAAAATAGCTACAAGCATGGTAGATATCAATCCAACTGTAACAATAATCACTTTAAATACAAATGGTCTAAATACCCTAAATAACAGATATTGCCATAGTGGATTTAAAAAGAAAGACAAGACCCAACTGTATGTTGTTCTACAGAAAAATGACATTTAGAAAATGTTTAACATTACAATTGGTTTAAAAAAAATTGAAATGAGCTAGGGAAAAATATCTGAACCACAAAACACAAAAACTCTTTTTAAAAAACATTCAGTTAGCATTTGACTAAGAAGAAAAAGAAAACAAATTAATTTATAAAAAGTAAAAGAGTGTTGTAAAATGATGTTAATTATCTCCAGTCTGGTACACAGATAAGTAAAAAATAGATTGATTTCATATTTATTTGTGAAAAAAATCCCTAGTATTTAAGTGCCTACATTAAGTCTGTTTAACAGTAGCCACAGTTGGGATAGTTGAGGGTTAAGAAAAATCATTATATTCGCTTAGGAAAGTAAATGATACTTCAAATAGAATGTTCAGAAATACAAGTACGAATAAATTTAAAGTAATTGCTCAAAAGTCCTATCTCCTGGTAAAAATTTATTTTGTTTTAACTTGAGTTTCTTTTCACAAGCTCATTTCAATATTGAAACAAAAATATATATATAAACCTATTATGTATCCACAAAATTAAAAATTTTAAAAGGTATCAAAATGAATAAAATGCGTAAGAGAGTTCCACTCATTTACATTTCAAGATTTTCTACTCCATTTGATGTGATTTTTCTCATTCAAAACAGCTAGCATTGCTGTGATCCCATGGCCTCATGAAGTATTTCAGTCCCACATTTACTCATACATATGTTTTTCCATATGTCTTCTTTGTGCTTTTTATTTAATATGCAAATTCAATGATTTAAAATCAGATCTAATAAGGTTGAATTCATTTATTCAAGACATATTTATTCAATACCTACTTTGTGCCAGGTATTCTACTGGACACTTGGGATACAACGATAAGCACAATAGACAAAAATGCCTGTTTTCCTGGAACTACATTGGAGAAGGTCAATATCTTAAATTTTGCACATCAGCTGTTATTTAATCCCTCTTGATAATTATATTCAGTATTTAAAAAATTATTTTATGCATAAAGAAACTGAGTCCTAGAGAGGTCAAGTGACTTGTAAATATCACATGGCTAATAAAAGGCTGGGCCAAGTTCATAACCCAATTTTGCATTTGACTTTCAGGATAACTTCAGGATATGGCATTGTTCTTGTTACAGGAATGATGATGCTATATTTGAGTAAGAAATGTTTCTAAAAGCAAATTGGAAAATGACCAAGCACACAGCTACTGAGTTCCATCCTACTTGTTCAATCTTTAGGATTTAATGGCCATTCATTGATTTCTGATGCCTTTCTTTTTTCCAGTACTTAGGAGAGATATACCATCTTCAGACAGAGGCTGAAGTTTGTATGAGAATCAGAATAGTTCTGGTATTCGGACCTGGTATTTGGGAAAGGGATTTATTTATAGAGAATCTGACATACATAGATGAATCTTTATAGTGGATCTTAAATCATAAGGAAAAAGTCCTTAGGATCAAAATACATGACAATGAAGTAAGCAATGTATTATCTTGGCACGACAGGTCATATTACAATCAGAAAATAATTTTTCTAATAATCCATCATTTTGGAGCTATGCAAAAAGTAACCATTTTAGAACAATTATATACTTTGTTATTATAGATTAGAAGGTATGTCTACCTTTTTATCATTTCCTTTTTGGTGAGAAGTTAGATAACAGTATGTTGACTATATACAGTGAAAGACAAAAATAAATAGTAAAAACAAAAATAGAACAAACATTCCATGGTGGGTTTTATTCTGCTTTTGCTGCAGTTATCTTCTTTGCTTTGTTTTGTTTTATATGGTTTCCCTTGAATGATTTATTGAACTCATATGAATTTACCTTCTTGCTATACTTCAGTAACTCCTATTCTGAATTGTCTTCTAAAATCTGAGGTCATATTTTCAACTGCTAGGTGGACATCTCCAATTACTCAGAGGCAACTAAAACTCAATGGAACTAAAAGTAAATGAACTAATCTCACTCCATAGCCATCTCTCTCTTTATATTAGCCTAAATCAGTTCATGTCTCTACCATCTATCTCTATCATATATCACATATATGTGTGTGTGTGTGTGTATCTAATCCATTGGTAATATATCAATAAGTATTTTCAATTTCATTTTCATAACTCAAACAGACCCTGCAAACATAATCACAATGCTTTAATTCATGTGATACTCAGCTCTCGGCCAAACATCTGAAATATTTATCTATCTAGTGTTCTTATCCTCAGTGTCTCCCTGTGCAAATCCATCCTTTCTGCTACCATGAGAATTAACCTAGAAAACAAATCTGATAATGTCACTCCTCTACTAAGGACCCTTCAATGTTTCCCTATCATCCTAAAGTCTAAACTTTTTAGCATTGAGTTCCAGGCCTTTCACCATTTTTTCCTCAGCTTACTTCTATTGTCTTCTGGTAGACTAAGAAGTTTGGACTTGATTATAGGGCATGGGAATTCATGAGAAATTTTAAGTATAAGATTGATAATGGAAAAAAAATCCCATGTTAGAAATGTCACTCTAGTTGCAGTGTGTAGAAGAATTTGGAAGCAGTTTTCCTTACTCATTTCCCCTAGTTTGTGTATCAGGAATTTCCACCAATGGTCGGAATTTTCCTCTTTTGGAGCTGCATTTTGCACATCTAATTTCTCTTTACCCAACTGTCCTTCAGATTATTAAAAGACAGTTTTTATGTCCCTTAAGAAGTTATCGTAAAAACTTTGGCTTCTTTTCCAAGTGAGATGAGTCTACCCAGAAAAGAGACATGAGTTGACTTGCAGTTTACAAGGATCACAACCTGGCTACTGTGTTGACAATAGATTGTGAGAGAGCAAGGAGACCAGTGAGAAGGCTATGGCAATTATCCAGATGATAGATAATGGTGGCACGAACTATGAAGGTAGCAGTGGAGGCAATGAGAAATTGTAGGATACTGATACATGCTAAAGATAAAACAAACAATAAGTACCACTGTATTGAATATGGATTGTAAGAGAAAGAGAGCAGTTAAGGGGGACTCCAACATTTTGGACCTAAGAAATTGATAGAATATCACCGCCATTTACCGATATTAGTAAAACTGAGAGAAGAGTAGTTTGAGAGGAAAATGTCAGTAGCTCAGATTTGAATATGTTGAATTGGACAGGCTCATTTGTCATCTAAGTGATGATTTAGAGTAACCTGTAAAGACAAGTATGGAACTTGGGCGAGAGGACTAGGCTGGAGAGAGAAACTTGGGAAGCATCAACATATAGATTATATTTAAAGTCCGCACCTAGATGAAATCACCAAAGAAGTGAGTACAGATGCAAATGAGAAAAAATCCAAGGATTATGTTTTTAAGGCAACAATGTTAAGAAGCCTGTGATATGTGAGGTATATAGCAAAGGAAACCAAGAAGGAGCAGCCAGAGATGTTGAAAGATAATCAGGAAAATGCATTGGCTTGAAAACCAAGTGAAAGAACAGTATCTCAGGAAGAAGTGAGTGAGCAAGAGTATCAAATATTGTTGAGAAATCAAGTATTATGAGGAAGAGAACTGACAGCAAATTTGGTGACAATGATAAAAGTAGTATTCCAGTTATCTATTACTGTATAACAAATCACCCAAACATTTAGTGGCTTAAAGCAACAAAACTTATTGGATTATTATCTCTTACAGGTTTCAGGTTTGACTGGGCTCTGCTCAGCATTTCTCACACTGGTCTCTCACGCAGTTGCAGTCAGATGGTGGCTGAGGTGGAAATCATCTCAGAGGCCGCCTCGGCCATGTCTGGAAACAAATGCTGATTGACTGCTGGAGCTGTCAGCGGCACCTCCCACAGGTGGGCTTTTACTGTGTCCTGGGCTTTCTTGGTGCATGGTGGCTGGATTCCAAGAATCAGCATCGCAAGAAAGAAAGTCAGGTAGAAGCGGTATTACCTCCTTTGATCAGCCTTGGAAGTCACATATTACTCCGGCAGTATTTTCCTCACTGGAAGTGAGTCAATAAGGCCAGCGCTATTCAAAGAGAGGGAAATTAGATTCCACCTCTTGATGGGAGGTGTGTAGAAGAATTAGGAGAAACTGCTTTAAAACGGCTCATGCCTGTAATCCCAGCACTTTGGGAGGCCGAGGCTGGTGGATCTCTTCTCACTGAAGAGATTTAAACAAACAAACAAACAAAAAAGTCTGGCATCACTGAGCCCATCCCTCCCTAACCCCCCAGTAACCAAGTGTGGTGAACATCTTTGGGGACTGGGGGAGAAAGAACACAGCAATTGTGAGGCATCGAACCCAGTGTCGTCCTATTAGAACAGAAAGAAAAGCTGGACCAAACTCAACTGATGCTCGCCCTCAGAGGGAGCATTTAAATCAGCCCTACCAGAGGGGAATCGCAGATCCCAGCAGTTCAAACTTGAGTTCCTGCAAACTTAGCCACCAAGAGCTGCAGTGCTCTGTGTCTCCAGGTAAACTTGAAAGGCAGTCGAGGTCATAAGGACTGCAAGTCGTAGGTGTGTCCCAGTGCTGAATGACGACCAAAGACAGTGGACTGGTTGGGCATACAACCTACTGAGAAACGAGCTGGAGCAGTTACAGGAGTGCTGGCATCACCCTTCCCCTAACCCCACACTGTAGGATTAGCAGCTCCAAAAAGACCTCCTTTTTCCACTTGAAGTTTGAAAAGAGTAGGGAACATGGTGGATAAGCTTTTTGATGTGCTGCTGGATTCGGTTTGCCAGTATTTTATTGAGGATTTTTGCATCGATGTTCATCAAGGATATTGGTCTAAAATTCTCTTTTTCTGTTGTGGCTCTGCCAGTCTTTGGTATTAGGATGATGTGGGCCTCATAAAATGAGTTAGGGAGGATTCCCTCTTTTTCTATTGATTGGAATAGTTTCAGAAGGAATGGTACCAGCTCCTCCTTGTACCTCTGGTAGAATTCGACTGTGAATCCATCTGGTCCTAGACTTTTTTTGGTTGGTAGGCTATTAATTATTGCCTCAATTTCCGAGCCTGTACTTGGTCTATTCAGTGATTCAATTTCTTCCTGGTTTAGTCCTGGGAGAGTGTATGTGTCCAGGAATTTATCCATTTTCTTCTAGGTTTTCTAGTTTATTTGCGTAGAGGTGTTTATAGTATTCTCTGATAGTAGTTTGTATTTCTGTGGGGTCGGTGGTGATATCCTCTTTATCATTTTTTACTGTGTCTATTTGATTCTTCTCTCTTTTCTTCATTAGTCTTGCTAGCAGTCTATCAATTTTGTTGATCTTTTCAAAAAACCAGCTCCTGGATTCATTGATTTTTTTTGAAGGGTTTTTTGTGCCTCTATCTCCTTCAGTTCTGCTCTGATCTTAGTTATTTCTTGCCTTCTGCTAGCTTTTGAATGTGTTTGCTCTTGCTTCTCTAGTTCTTTTAATTGTGATGTAAGGGTGTCAATTTTAGATATTTCCTGCTTTCTCTTGTGGGCATTTAGTGCTATAAATTTCCCTCTACATACTGCTTTAAATGTGTCCCACTGATTCTGGCATGTTGCATCTTTGTTATCATAGGTTTTAAAGAACATCTTTATTTCTGCCTTCATTTCGTTATGTACCCAGTAGTCATTGCAAGGCTAGTTCAACATATGCAAATCAATAAACGTAATCCAGCATATAAACAGAACCAAAGACAAAAACCACATGATTATCTCAAGAGATGCAGAAAAGGCCTTTGACAAAATTCAACAGCCTGTCATGCTAAAAACTCTCAATAAATTAGGTATTGATGGAACGTATCTCAAAATAATAAGAGCTATTTATGATAAACCTACAATCAATATCATACTGAATGGGCAAAAACTGGAAGCAGTCCCTTTGAAAACTGGCACAAGATAGAGATGTCCTCTCTCATCACTCCTATTCAACATAGTGTTGTAAGTTCTCGCCAGGGCAATCAGGCAGGAGAAAGAAATAAAGGGTATTCAATTAGGAAAAGAGGAAGTCAAATTGTCCCTGTTTGCAGATGACATGATTGTATATTTAGAAAACCCCATCATCTCAGCCCAAAATCTCCTTAAGCTGCTAAGCAACTTCAGCAAAGTCTCAGGATACAAAATCAAGGTGCAAAAATCACAAGCATTCTTATATACACCAATAACAGACAAACAGAGAGCCAAATCATGAGTGAACTCCCATTCACCATTGCTTCAAAGAGAATAAAATACCTAGGAATCCAACTTACAAAGTATATGAAGGACCTCTTCAAGGAGAACTACAAACCACTGCTCAACAAAACAAAAGAGGACACAAACAAATGGAAGAACATTCCATGCTCATGGATAGGAAGAATCAATATCGTGAAAATGGCCATACTGCCCAAGGTAATTTATAGATTCAATGCCATCCCCATTAAGCTACCAATGACTTTCTTCACAGAACTGGAAAAAACTACTTTACAGTTCATATGGAACCAAAAAAGAGCCCACATTGCCAAGACAATCCTAAGCCAAAAGAATAAAGCTGGAGGCATCATGCTACCTGACTTCAAACTGTACCACAAGGCTACAGTAGCCAAAACAGCATGGTACTGGTACCAAAACAGAGATATAGACCAATGGAACGGAACAGAGACCTCGGAAATAATACCACACATCTACAACCATCTGATCTTTGACAAACCTGAAAAAAAACAAGAAATGGGGAAAGGATTCCCTATTTAAAAAATGGTGCTGGGGAAACTGGCTAGCCATATGTAGAAAGCTGAAACTGGATCCCTTCGTTACACCTTATACAAAAATTAATTCAAGATGGATTAGAGACTTAAATGTTAGACCTAAAACCATAAAAACCCTAGAAGAAAACCTAGGCAATGCCATTCAGGACATAGGCATGGGCAAGGACTTCATGTCTAAAACACCAAAAGCAACGGCAACAAAAGCCAAAATTAACAAATGGGAACTAATTAAACTAAAGAGTTTCTGCACAGCAAAAGAAACTACCCTCAGAGTGAACAGGCAACCTACAGAATGGGAGAAAATTTTTGCAATCTACTCATCTGACAAAGGGCTTATATCCAGAACCTATAAAGAACTCAAACAAACTTGCAAGAAAAAAAAACAAACAACCCCATCAAAAAGTGGGCAAAGGATATGAACAGACACTTCTCAAAAGAAGACATTTATGCAGCCAACAGACACATGAAAAAATGCTCATCAACACTCACCATCAGAGAAATGCAAATCAAAACCACAATGAGATACCATCTCACACCAGTTAGAATGGCGATCATTAAAAAGTGAGGAAATAACAGGTGCTGGAGAGGATGTGGAGAAATAGGAACACTTTTACACTGATGGTGGGACTGTAAACTGGTTCAACCATTGTGGAAGACAGTGTGGTGATTCCTCAAGGATCTAGAATTAGAAATACCACTTGACCCAGCCATCCCATTACTGGGGATATACCCAAAGGATTAGAAATCATGCTGCTATAAAGACACATGCACATGTGTGTTTACTGCAGCACTATTCACAATAGCAAAGACTTGGAACCAACCCAAATGTCCATCAATGACAGACTGGATTAAGAAAACGTGACACATATACACCATGGAATACTATGTAGCCATAAAAAAGAATGAGTTCATATCCTTTTTAGGGACATGGATGAAGCTGGAAACCATCATTCTCAGCAAACTATCACAAGGATAGAAAACCAAACACGGCATGTTCTCACTCATAGGTGGGAATTGAACAATGAGAACACTTGGACACAGGGTGGGGAACATCACACACCAGGGCCTGTTGTGGGGTAGGGGTAGAGGGGAGGGATATCACTAGGAGATATACCTAATGTAAATGATGAGTTATTGGGTGCAGCACACCAACATGGCACATGTATACATATGTAACAAACCTGCACGTTGTGCACATGTACCCTAGAACTTAAAGTATAATAAAAAATAAATAAATAAATAAATAAATAAAAGAGTAGGGAAGACCGTCTTCCATCCTTGATACCAGCTAAGCCACAGCAGGATAGGGCACCAGTCAGTCATAAGGCCCCTGTTCCAGGCCCTATCTCCCTGATGACATTTCTAGGCACAAGCTGGGCTAGAAGGAAACTGGCTGCCTTGAAGGGAAGTATCCAGTCTTGGCAGCATTCATCTCCTGCTATCTACGATTCCTTAGGCCCTGAATAACCAGCAGCGATACTCAGGTACTACACTGAGGGCCTTGGTTGAGCCTCTGAGATTTGCTGGCTTCAGGTGAGACTCAGCACATTACCAGCTATGGTGGCTACAGGGTTTACAAAACTCCTTCTGCTTGAAAAAAGCAGGAGGACTTTGTATTGCACCTTAGGTATCAGCATGGCCACAGGGGGATAGAATACCAAGTGAATGCTTGAGGTCCTCAGTTCCAGGACTTGACTCTTGGACAGCATTGCTGGACCTGCCCAGGACAAGAGGGGAGCCCACTGTCCTGAATGTTGAGTCCTAGGCAAGGCAGCTTCACCACAAGCTGACTTAAGAGCCCTTGGACATTTAGAGAAGATTCCTGGTAGTCTGGTGACACTCCTTGTGGCACGGGGTGGCAGTGGCTACAGGGTGAGGCTCCTCTGCCTTTAGAAAGGGGAGAGAAGAGTGGGGAGAACTGCCCTGTATTATTTGAATGCCAGTTCAGTGACAGCACAATAAAAAAACAGGTAGACTTCTCAGGTGTTTTTAGTCCCTGACTACTGGATAGCAGCTCTGGACCCAACCAGGGCCTGAGGATCTTGCCTCCCTGAAGGGAAGGACACAGACCTGCCTAGCTTTGTCATCTGCTGATTCTAGAGACCCAGGGCCTTGAGCGAACATAGGTAGTAACCAGTGAGTGGTTATAGCAGGCCTTGGATGAGATCCAGTGCTGTACTAGCTTCAGGCCTGGCCTAAGTTCAGTCATAGTGGTGGTGGCCACAAGAGTGCTTGTGTCTCTCCACCCCCACATTTATGTGGCTCAGAACAGAGAAAGAGACTCTGAATGTTTGGGAGAAAGTAAGGGAAGAGGACAAGAGTCTCTGCCTGACAATCCAGAGAATTCTCCAGGATTTTGCCCAAGACCATTAAGGCAGTACCTCTACGACTCTACAAGAACCACAGCATTACTGGCCATGGGGTACCCCATAAAGTAGTTACAGCTTAGATCACAACACAGAAATCCTTTCAAATATCTGGAAAGCCTTCCCAGGAATGATGGGTACAAATAAGCTCAGATAGTAAAGACTACAATAAATACCTAACTCTTCTATGCCCGGACACTGAAGAATATCTACCAGCATCAACACCATCGAGCAAAACATGACCTCACCAAATGAACTAAGTAAGCCATCAGAACCAATACTGGAGAAAGAGAGATATGTGACCTTTCAGACAGAGAATTCAAATTAGCAGTGTTGAGGAAACTCAAAGAAATTCAAGATAACACAGAGAAGGTATTCAGAATTCTATCAGATAAATTTAACAAAGAGATTGAAATAATTTAAAATAAGCAGAAATTACAAGAGCTGAAAAATGCAACTGGCATACTGACGATTGCCTGAGTCCTATAGAAGCAGAATTGATCAAGCAGAAGAATGAATAAGAGCTTGAAGACAGGCTATTTGAAATTAAACATTCAGAGGAGATGAAAGAAGAGTGAAAAACAATGAAACATGCCTACAGGATCCAGAAAATAGCCTCAAATGGGCAAATCTAAAAGTTACTGGCCTTAAAGAGGAGGTAAAAAAAAGATATAGGGGTAGAAATTTTATTCCAAGGAATAATAATAGAGAACTTCCCAAACCTAGAGAAATTTATCAATATTCAAGTACAAAGAGATTTTAGAACACCAAACAGATTTAGCCCAAAGAAGACTACATCAACACATTTTATAATCAAACCCCCAAAGGCCAAGGATAAAGAAAGGATCTTAAAAGCAGCAAGAAAAAAGAAACAGATAACATACAATGGAGTTCCAATCCTTCTGGGAGCAGACTTTTGAGTGGAAACCTTTCAGGCCAGGAGAGAGTGCCATGACATGTTTAAAGTGCTGAACCAAAAAACCAAAAACCAAAAAACAAAACTTTTATCCTACAATAGTATATATTTTCAAAATATCCTTCAAGCATGAAGGAGAAATAAAGACTTTCCCAGAGAAACAAAAGCTGAGGGATTTTATCAACACCAACCTGTCCTATAAAAAATGCTAAAGGGAGTACTTCAATCAGAAATAAAAAGACATTTTAAAAATAAATTTATTTTAAATCTTTTAGAACCTTATTTTGGATTGCTGCATGGTAATATAGGTTGTACATGTGTCATAATGTATTTATTTATTTATTCATTTATTTTTCAACTTTTATTTTAAGTTCACGGGTATATGTGCAGGATGTGCAGGTTTGTTACATAGTTGTGTGACGTGGTGATCTGCTGCACAAACCATCAAATCACCTAGGGATTAAGCCTAGCATCCATTATTTATTCTTCCTGATGCTCTCTCTTCCCCCGACAGGCACCAGTGTATATTGTTTCCCCCCGATGTGTCTATGTTTTCTCATGATTTAGCTCCCACTTATAAGTCAGAACACGTGATGTTTGTTTCTTTGTTCCTGCATTAGTTTGCTGAGGATAATGACTTTCAATTCCATATATATCCCTGAAACAGACATGATCTCATTCCTTTTTATGGCTGCAAAGTATTCCATAGTATATATGTACCACATTTTCTTTATCCAGTTTATCATTGATGGGCATTTGGGTTGATTCTATGTCTTTGCTGTTGTGAATAGTGCCGCAATGAACATAACATGTGCATGTATCTTTATAATAGAATGCTGTATATTCTTTTGGGTATATATCCAGTAATGAAATTGCTGGGTCAAATGGTATTTCTGCTACTAGATCTTTGAGGAATTGCCACACTGTCTTTCAAAATGGTTGAACTAATTTGCACTCCCATCAAATATGTGTAAGTGTTCCTTTTTCTCCACAACCACACCAGCATCTGTTATTTTTTTGACTTTTTAATAATAGCCATTCTGACTAATGTGAAATGGTATCTCAGTATGGTTTTGATTTGTATTTCTCTAATGATCAGTGACACTGACCTTTTTTCATATGCTTATTGGCTGCATAAATGTCTTCTTTTAAGAAGTGTCAGTTCATCTTCTTTGCTCACTTTTTAAATGGTGTAGTTTGTTTTCTTCTTGTACATTTGTTTAAGTTCCTTGTAGAATCTGGATATTAGACCTTTGTCAGATGGATAGATCGCAAAAATTTTCTCCCATTCTGTAGGTTGTCTGTTCACTCTGATAATAGTTTCTTTTGCTATGCAGAAGCTCTTTAGTTTAATTAGATCCCATTTGTCAATTTTGGCTTTTGTTGCAATTGCTTTTGGCTTTTTTGTCATGAAATCTTTGCCCATGCCTATGACCTGAATGGTATTGCCTAGATTTTCTTATAGGGTTTTTATAGTTTGGGGCTTTACATTAACTCTTTAATCCATGTTGAGTTAATTTATGTATATGATGTAAGGAAGAGGAACAGTTTTAATTTACTGCATATGGCTAGCCAGCACTCCCAGCACTTTTTATTAAATAGGGATTTCTTTCCCCATTGCTTGTTTTTGTCAAGTTTGTTGAAGATCAGATAGTTGTAGGTGTGGCCTTATTTATGGGTTTTCTATTCAGTTCCATTGGTATATGTATTTGTTCCTGTACCAGCACCATGCTGTTTTGGTTACTGTAGCCTTGTAGTATAGTTTGAAGTCAGATAGCATGATGCCTGCAGCTTTGTTCTTTTTCCTCAGGATTGTCTTGGCTATTTGAGCTCTTTTTTGGTTCCATATAAATTTTAAAATAGTTTCCTCAAACTCTGTGAAGAATGTCAATGGTAATTTACTGAGAATAGCATTGAATCTATAAATTACATTGGGCAGTATGGCCATTTTCATGATACTGATTCTTTCTATCCACAACCGTAGAATGTTTTTCTATTTGTTTCTGTCTTCTCTGATTTCTTTGAGCAGTGGTTTGTAGCTCTCCTTGAAGTTGTCCTTAGCTTACCTTGTTAGCTTTATTTTTCGGTATTGTATTCTTTCTGTAGCAATTGCAAGTGGGAGTTTATTCATGATTTGGCTCTCTGCTTGCCTGTTGTTGGGTGTATACAAATGAGAGCAATTTTTGCACATTGGTTTTATATCCTGAGTCTTTGCTGAAGTTATCAGGATAAGAAGCTTTTGGGCTAAGATGGTGGGGTTTTCTACATATAAGATCGTGTCATCTGCAAACAAAGACAATTTGACCTCTCTCTTCCTATCTCAGTACCCTTGATTTCTTTCTCTTGCCTGATTGCCCTGGCCAGAAATTTCAATACTATGTTTAATGAGAAAGGTGAGAGAGAGCATCCTTGTCTTGTGTTGGTTTTCAAGGGAAATGCTTCCAGTTTTTGCCCATTTGGTATGATACTGGTTGTGGGTTTGTCATATACGGATTTTATTGTTTTAAGGCACTTCCCACCTCACTCTCTTGCTCCTGGTCCCACTATGTGATATATCTCCTCCCCCTTTGCCTTCTGTCATGATTGTAAGCTTCCTGAGCCCTCCTTAGAAGCAGATGTCAATGTTATGTTTCCTGTACAGCCTGCAGAACCATGAGACAGTTAAACCTATTTTCTTATAAACTACCCAGTCTCAGATATTTCTTTATAGAAGTGCAAGAAGAGACTAATACAAATACTCCAAAGTGGAATTGTTGGATCATGTGATATATGGTATATATAATATGGTGTGGAAGGTGATTGGATCATGAGGGAGATTTCTCTGTTCTTCTGATAGTGAGTGAGTTCTCACAAAATCTGATGATTTTAAAGTGTGACACTCCCCCCTCCTCCTGCCGCCATGTAAAATGTGTCTTGCTTCCCCTTCAGCTTCCGCCATGATTGTTAAGTTTCCTGAGGTATTCTCAGCCATGTGGAACTATGAGTCAATTAAACCTTTTTTCTATATAAATTACACATTCTCGGGTAGTTCTTTATAGCATTGTGAAAACGAACTAATACAGTATATATATTTGGAAAGACAGGGTATCACTTTGTCACCCAAGCTGGAGTGCCTTGGTGTGATCATAGCACACGGCAGCCTTGACCTCCTGGGCTCAAGCAGTCCTCCCACTTCAGCCTTCTGAGTAGCTGCTATTACAGGAACCCGCCATAACATCCAGATAGTTTAAAAAAAAAAAAATTGTAGAGACAAGGTCTTTCTCTGATGCCCAGGCTGGTTTTGAACTCCTGAACTAAAGCAATTTTCCCACCTCAGCCTCCCAAAGTGCTGGAATTACAGGCACGAGCTACTATCCCTGGCCTGGTAATTTTATTTTTAGTTTTTTTTAGGAGCCTCCATAATATTTTCCACAGCAGTTACATCATTTTGCATTTCTACCAACAGCAGACAAAAGTTCTAATTTCTCCACATCCTCATGGATATTTGTTATTTACTGTTTGATAATGGCCATCCAAAACAGAAGAAAGAGTATACTAACTCACTGTCACTTTGATTTGCATTTCCTTGAAAATTAGTGACCTTGGGCATCTTTTCATATACCCATTGGCCACTTGTCTTTGGAGAAATGTTTACTCAAGTCCTTTGTCTGTGTTTTAATTGAATTATTTGTTTCTTTGCTATTGAATTGTAGGAGTTTCTTATGTATTTTGGAAAACAATCTTTTTTCACATATGTATGGTTTGCAAATATTTTTCCCACTCCATGGGTTGTCTTATTATTCTGCTCATTGTTCCTTTTGCCGCGCTTTTTATTTTGAGGTAGTCCCACTTGTATATTTTTGCTTTTGTAACTCGTGCTTTTGGTGTCTTATTTAATAAATTATTTCCAAGCTCAATGTCATGAAGATTTTCCTCCATGCTTTCTTCTAGTTGTATAGTTTCAGGCCTTGTGTTTAAATATTTAAACCATTTGAGGTGATTTTTGTATATAGTGTAATATAAGGCTCCAATTTTATCCTTTTCATGTGTCTATACAGTTTTCCTCAACATTATTTGTTGAAAAGAAAGAAGAATGGAATTTAATAATGATAATCTCACGCAGAAAGGAGTGCCAAGCCTGTACAAAGCACACTGGGGTAAAGGGCCCTGCCTCAAGCCTGCAGAATTCTGGGCCTCCAATTTGATCCCTGGTAATGAATTAATATGCAGAGCCCTGTAGAGAGGTCATCTTACTCTCTGTTCATAAACTGCCTCTTGACCTCTGCTGAGGATGGGTTCTAGGCCAGCAGTATGGTGATTTTATTCTGAGTCTATGGATACTCTCTTAACCTCTGTCAGTGGTATTCTGCAAAGAAGTGGTCTTTTAAAAGGACATAGAATTCCTCTTGAATTCTGATGAAAAAGAGTCTGGTTTAAATTCCTTCTACCTCTTACACTACAGTTTATCTACATTATCATTATAGTTTCAAAACACATATTTAGACATAGTTGGCAGAAGAGTGGTCCTCTCGCTCTATAATTCTAGATAACTCTACTACTGATAATGTACCCTGACGTCACATCACACTGTTATTTCCAGTGAACTTACCTCTCTGGCATGCATTTTTGATAAGCCACATATTCAAGTAACTATTACAAAAGCAGCATGTAGCAAACAGTAAAATAAATTTGTAGAGAGATTAGAAAAATTATACTTGATGGGATAATTGAGAAAAGACCTTTGGGAAGTAGCAATTAGGCTGGTTTTGAAGGATGTTAGAATTGGGGTCACAGAGAATAGCATGCATACAAAGAGGAAAACAGGGGTACTTAGACGAAATCATGGAAGTAGTCATTTTTGTGCAGCATACATTGCTTTAAATAGAGGTTTTTATGAATGTGGCTAGAAAGGTAAGTTGGAGCCTGTTTACAGGTGACCTTTAGCGTAAATTGAAAAGACATTCCACCATATTTTGTAAGTGCTAAAGAGCAAGCGACATCTTTTGAAATAGGAAGTGATGTATCTAAAGCATAATATGCTATCCTTTTCACAAGGAACCATGAGGATAAGAACCAAGAGGATCTTGTTTTTTTGTGTGGTGGTTTCATTTAGATATATATTTTCCCTGATTATGGCTTCTTTTATCATTTCTATTTTTCTTTTTTAACACTGTGTACCCTTGGATCTCTTTTTACCTCTACGTGTGCTTAATTCTTCCTGGAATTTGGTAATCTATCCATCCATGTTTAAATATACACCAGGGTTCTTTGGGGGAACAATCTCACCTCTCCAGGCATAGAAATCTGTTGCCTTCCCCTATAACAGCAAACATTTCAGTAGATCCTATAACAAAAGATTAAGGTGCAATAGGGTTAAATAATTATAATGTATGCAGAGCAGGAATAACAGCACTGGTCTATCCCTGGGCATAAGCTCTCTGTCTACATCATCCTGGTAGCTGTTTAGGTAATCAATTTTCTGTAAACAAGGCATGAAAATGCTCCCACTTCCTTTGAAAGGACAGCACACCCAGGGTGTCTTTCACTCTTATTGATTTTAAATCACATTCAGTGACTGACTTTGAATCATTAAGTGGGTTTCCCTGGAGTTAAAGCACCAGAAAGATTTAATTAGAGAGCTTCAGTCCAGACAAAAGATACCATATCATTGACTTAAAATCTGAACTGAACTTCTCTTTTGATGCTGATGGGTGAAAAATGAACTTGTTTTGGTTGTTTCTAAAATGTTTTCTGAGGCCCTGTGGATTTCTTGAGGTCAGGCAATCTATCTGATGAATTTATCTGCAAACCCCAGCAGAGGGCCTAGCACTGGGCAGGTGTTACGAAAAAGTTTTCAGTTTCTTTAACTGAATGGCCTTTCGACCTATTAAAAGCAATTCAAAATGAAAGTTAATAACAAATTGATTACTGCATACTCTAAAACTATTTGGAAATATTTGGTTCCAAATAATATAAATATCTTGTCTTTAAGTGTTAATAAGATCAGGAAGTATCTTATGTTATAAGCAGTTATAATGTGAAACTGAAAGGAGGTTTCCAATGTCACATGGAAATGATTTTAGGTACAATCCTCAGCAATAGTTATGTTTTTTGTCACAGCTATATTTTTATCCATAATGTGTATATTATATGAAAATATATTGAAAATATATTGATCTGTGTAAAAATTTCTTTGGGACAAATCTTCATAAAGAGATTTTTTTGGGTTTTCTTAAGTACATATGGTCACAAAAAAAGGAACAACAAACACCAGGGCCTGGTTGAGGTTGGAAGGAGAAAGAAGGGTAAGGATTGAAAAACTACCTATCAGGCACTAAACTGTTATTACCTGGGTGACAAAATAATCTGTACACCAACCCCCAGCCAAACACAATTTACCTGTTTAACAAGCCTGCACATGTACCCTTGAACCTAAATGTTAAAACAAAACAAAACAAAAGGATTGTAAAAAGAACAATTGTTGAGTTTTAAGATATACATATATTTGACTAATTGAATTACTCTCCAAAGTGGCTGCATCAGTCGACATTCCCATCAACAGTGCAATTTTGTAACATCTAAGCCTGGATTTGGCATTATCCAGCTTCCTAATTTTTGTCAATCTAATAATAAGGGCATCTTTATCGAATTTTCACATCGATTTACTAAAGTGTTTTAGATCCTCTGATTTACACATGAGAAAGCTGAGACACAGCAAGATGAAGCTCTCTGACCAAAGTCACACAGCTATATGTATGCTCTCAGGTAACAGAATTGCTTTGCTTATTGCATTTGAAGTCTGGGCAATTGCCTCAAAGAATTTCTTTGGGGAATGATGTTCCAAAGAATACCGTTCTAATTTTTCTTCAACTAATTACCCACCAATTCTTGATTCTTTTGGATCTAGAAGTGATTAAAAGTAAATCTGGAGATGTATTGTTAAGCTTTGACCAAGGAACACAATCTGATTGCGTATAAATATATGAGAGCAACTGATTTGCCTAATTTTCCATTTCTAACAGCCTATAAACATGAGGAATACACTTAGGAATGAAACTGTTCATCTCATCACAAAGAGATTTCTACATGAGTGTTTGTCATGCACTGGCACAGGATTTTCGGTCTGATTTATAACAGTCTCTCTGGTCACCTACTCAAAACCCTGCTGTCCTAATACCACCCATATGCCAAGTCATCATTTTTGTCATGTCATTTTGCTTCTAGCCCCTTTCCAACTGATATGATTTGGCTCTGTGTCCCCATCCAAATCTCATGTCGAATTGTAATTCCCAATACTGGGGGAAGGACCTGGTGGGAGGTGATTAGATCATGGGGGAGGATTTCCCCTTGCTGTTCTCGTGATAGTGAGTGAGTCTCACAAGACCTGCTTCTTTAAAAGTGTGTAACACTTCTGTCTTAGCTTCCTCTTTCTCTGCCACTCCACCACATGAAGAAGGTGCTTGCTTCCCATTCGCCCTACTGCCATGATTGTAAGGTTCCCGAGGCCTTCCCGGTCATGCTTGCTGTACAGCTTGCAGAACTGTAAGTCAATTAAATCCTTTTTCTTCATAAATTACCCAATCTCAGGTAGTTCTTTATAGCAGTGTGAGAACGGACTCATACGCCAACTTTATCCTTTTCTCATCAAGAATTATAGATGGTCCCTGTTTCCAAATAATCTCCTCTGCATCAACCCTCTTAATTTACCTTTCAAATTTCTCTTACACTTAGCATCAATCAATGACAGTACCATTCCCAACTCTACCCCTCTTCAACCTAGCCATCCAGCGTATAGCAACAATTATCATTCTTCTAATATTTTAAGATCTTCTCATCATTCCAAAATGGAAGTTGCGGTACAACCAAGAGGAGCTCTCCACTCAGTTAAAGAATGAGGGGAAAACTGCTTTAAAATCATATATTCACACATGTATTAACTGTTTGATTATGGACAAGATAACATAATTTCTGTCCACCTAAGTTGATCCTTCTGCAAAATGAAGACAATAAAATCCAAATCATACAGCATTTGTGGGCATTAATGAATAAAACTACCTAGAACAATGCACATCTGATACATCATAAGCAGTAAGTAAATTATTTCCATTATGGTTATTGTTAAGTTTTTCAAGAGAGTATCTGTATAATAAATTTATTTTCTTGAAGAAATATGAATTAATTTTAATATGGATGTTAATGACAAAAATAAAGCACATTCATTATAAAGGTCAAGAAGAATAAAATGTGTACAAATTTTTAAAAATTCACATTATTCCTCAGGCATGTTTCTCAAAGGTAACTCTACTCCTTAAAGACATTTTTCTTTGCCTATGCAAATATATAAACACTATGTAGATTTCTTATTAATGAAAATAGGAATATAATATACATACTGTTCTATGATTTAACTCTTTTATCTATTTACATTTTTATTTAAAAGCATAGAATTCTATAGGATGACCACACCCAGAGGTAGGCTAGTAAATGTCTAATAACTGGTTCTCCAGAAAAAACGGCCCCAATTAGTACCATTTTCTTATTTTTGTGTTGTAAATACTCCCACGGCTGAACGCAAGCAACCACTGTAACATTGATAACCACAGAATTAGAAAGAAAAGTTAATACCCAGCTCTTGCAAAGCAGTATAGAAGAACTCCTGCACACCACTGGCTGTGCCATTATTTAAAAAAGTAAAAGTGATGTTTTTATATGGAACTTTTAATAAATACAGGGGTATCATCTTAGGGTAAACCAAATAGATTGTAGTGTAAAATAGTATGAGGATTTCTACATGAAAATCTAAGCAAATACATAAATAACAAGACTATATTTTCTCAAACACTATATTTTAAATGATATAAAAAGTATAAAACCTCATAATTCATAAAAGCACACTACAAATATTTACAGTATCAACTCAATTTTATGAAAAACATAATTACACATAGTTAAAGGTAAGTACTTTTTGAGATAAGTAGTGACTAGATATAAAGTTGATTATGAGAATTTTGTCAGAATAGGTGATGGAATTACCGGTTACCTTAATTTTCTTCTTTCAACTTTTCTGTATTTTTTTAATCTCAAACTATGTTTGTAATTTGAAATTCAACTTAAAAAATAAAAATCCATTTTTATGATCAGATTCTGTAGTTCTGTGATACTCTCCTTTTAAAGGTATTCTAAATATAAGGCAATCTAAGTAATGTAGGGACTCAATCTATGTAAATTGTCACTGAGATAATTCATAATTATTTAGTCACTAAATATCAAAGATCCATTGTTTAAATTGTTCAGCTTTCAGAACTTGTTTGAGTCCTGGTTTAGCATCAGCACCATATTGCCTGCAATCCATCCTTACATATCCATATTGTAACATTTGGAATGAATACAATTTAATAATATATATTTTTAAGAGCAGTAAAATACAAAATCAAATCAAATAAGTGATTTTGAGACTTATTTGATAAGAATTTAAATCTACCAGTTTACTTTTTTTTTTTTTTTTTTTGGCTGTCTCTTGATTCTTTATTCTCTTTTTCTCTATGCCTTCTTTTGGATGAAAAATAGACAATTTTTAGTATTCCATTTAATCTCCTCATCTGGTTTATTAGCTTTATTAAGTACTTATTGCTTTTTAATAATAGTTGCTTCATGATTTGATAAGTATCTTAAAGACACTTATCAGATAAGTCTCAATATTACTTATATCATTTGATTTAATATTTAATAGTATTTAGTATTTAATAGTGATTTAGTATTTAGCATTTGATTTGATTTAATATTTAATAATATTTAGTATTTAATAGTAAATGAGTGATTTCTAAGTGCACAATCTGTCTAGCAATTACTAATTACTAAATAAACATTAACTTCCCTTTCTGTTATTACATCACTTATTTGAAACTCTAGGCATGTGTATAGCCAGTGCTCGATAATAAAACAAACAATTTTAAGTTTTTCAAATAGGAAGGGATTTATTTATTTATTTATTTATTTATTTATTGAGACGGAGTCTCGCTCTGTCACCCAGGCTGGAGTGCAGTGGTGCCATCTCAGCTCACTGCAAACTCCGCCTCCCAGGTTCACATCATTCTCCTGCTTCAGCCTCCCGAGTAGCTGGGACTACAGGTGTCCGCCACCATGCCTGGCTAATTTTTTAATATTTTTAGTAGACACCGGATTTCACCGTATTAGCCAGGATGGTCCCGATCTCTTGACCCCGTGATCTGCCCACCTCAGCCTCCCAAAGTGCTGGGATTACAGGCATGAGTCACTGTGCCCGGCCGGTAAGGGATTTAATAAGTATGTTAGTTGTCTATAAAATCACTGCAAGGGAAAAGCTTTCACTGACAACGATGTAGTAAAAAAAAGCTGCTTTTACCCTCTTGCCCATAACAACTAAAACGATAGACAAAAAAACCATTGGTTTTCAGGCATTAGATATCAGATAATGAAGAACAGTTATCCCTGTGAGAAAGCACAAACAAGATGAGACTTAAGAGGACCCCAGCTTACTGGACGGTGAGAGTTTTTTGGTTGTGGGTTAGGAAAAAGAAACTCAAGAGGGTCCTTGAGGCTCACTCTGAGTTGAAGAGACGAAACTTGGAGTCCAGGGAGGCCAAGGTGGCTAGAGTTCACATGGAAGAGCACCAGAGAAGAAGAAGATACACAGAAAGAGCTTCAGAGACCTGCAGTGTCCCTCTTAAATATTCAGCAGACTATTTTGAATGCATGTGAGGAAACTCACCTAGGTAAAGGAAAGGACAACTCAAGAAGATTAAGAACAATCCCAAGTTTCAAATAGGGCTAGGAGTAGTGGACAAAGTATTCTATAGCACACAAGGTAGAGGGTTTTGTATCAGGAGCAGGGGGAAATTAGCCCTAAACTAAATACCACTCTGGTCTCACCTAACAAAAATTATATGTAATACTCTAAAGTATCAAGCTGCTTCTTGGCAAATCAATTGTGTCCCAAAACAAATCAAAATAATATTTACAGAAATTTATGCATTTATATCCAGCACCCATCAAGTTAAAATTCACAATGTTTAGAGTCCAATAAAATGTTCCTGAAAATGTAAAGAAGGGGAAAAATATGACCCATAATGAAGAAAAAATAAACTGATTGTAACTAGCCCAGAGAGAACATTTGACATAATTAATGAACAAAACATTTAAACAGTTACTGTAAATTGATGGTGTATGTTCCAGAAGCTACAAGAAAAAAGTAAAAGACATGGAAGATATTTTTAAAAGCCAAAATGAACTTATAGAGGTGAAAACTTTCTCTGAAACAAAAAATATACTGGATATTTGAACATTTTTTGATCTATTGAAATGGCAATTTCATAGGGTTCAAATTAATAAATATATAGAAGTCCAGAGATCAATGCTTTGATGTTATCCTTTATTTCTATTTCTTAGGTTAATTTTTTAAAAATGTGTTGCCTATATGTTTTTTGTAAGCTTCTCTTTTTAATTAAAGGTTACATAGATATATAAAATATATAAATAGCATGTGTATTTTTATATTTGTTGTAATATTTTTATAACAAACATAAAGTGGTATAATATCTTTTGATGGTAGACAGTGATCAGTTCAAGATGCAACTATAAATTGTTAAGCAACTATTATTATAAAACAATAAAGTACTTGATAAAGCTAATAAACCAAAAGAAGAGATAAAATGCAATACGACAAATGGTCTTTTTTTAAAAAGTAGATTTATTAAAAAACAGGTGAAGATCTGAGTGTTGAGAGGCAAATGGGGTCTCTGGGGGATCCTGTCCTGCAGCAGGACTGACTTTCAGATGACTGTGCTTATAAGGCAAATGAGCGCCTTCCTGGTTGCCTTAGTTCTTTCCATTTCAGACACCACATTTGGATCCGGGGGCAGCTGCTCAACTCTACCCAACTCCACCATGGCTACCTGGGCTTGGAGAACATGTGAGTATTAGCTACTTTTACAGTCAAATAGGAATCTTGTAGAAGAAACAGATAGACAGACCCACCAAAGTCTCTCACTCTGACCTAGCAAGCTGGTGAAGTCACTGTCGGTCCTAGTTCGCTTGTATGTTGGGCTACAGGCCCATTCCAGTACAGCCCAACTCCTTTTTTTTTTCGTTTTTTTTTTTTTTTTTTTGAGATGGGGCCTCACTATATTGCCCAGGCTGGTCTCAAACTCCTAGGTTCAAAGGATCTTCTAGCCTCAGCCTCCTGAGTAGCTGGGACTACAGTGCGTGCCACCATGCCTATTTTTTTTTTTTTTTTAATGAGACAGGGTCTCACTACATTACCTAGGCTGGTCTTAAGCAACCCTCCTGCCTCAGCCTCCCAAGTAGCTGGGACTACAGGCACAAGCCACTGCACCCAGCTCCAACTCCTTTCTTTATGCAAATACAAAAGGCAAACCGTGGTGCCACACTTAGTCCTTAGTACCAGCCCTGGCTCATCCTCCTAGTCCTTCCCTAGTATTTGCATCAATGGCTAAGCTGATGGCAGACCTCATCCTGGGGTAAGACTCATTCAGGGAAGCAGCAACAAAGGAGGGTGGGGAAAGAGGTCAGGTCAGATTTACCTAACATGATATGTAGCATGACAAGTGCCCATTAAATCTCAGCTACTACTAAAGTTGGTGAGAAAGAGGTATGGAGGCATTAAGACCTGAAGCACTGAGTTGGTCCATAACCCTGGGCTTTAGAACAAGGTCTGGTTTTATTTTCTGGCAGAATCTTTTAAAATATAAGACTGATAAAACACATCTCAACCCTGCAATCTGCCAGCATGCTTTGTTTCTACAAGATGCATGCTAGACCATGAGACTATGTAGCAAAGGGTCTTTAAGAGGATTTGGTTGGGAGAAATAGAAAAAGCAGATCTCAGGGAAGCCTGGGCTAGCCCAAAACTGAGCTACATCCCTGAACACTAGAGCAGTCCTTGTCTTTTCAGATCCTCATACGTCTTCTTATTCACAACATTCCCACTTGAGTCTTCATATTCTTCCTCAGTGTCAGGCTGCCATCGTTCTGAAGCCTTCTGCAATTTCAGTTTGGCCCACAAGGAGACAGCATCTTCAATCTGTGTCACATTAGCAAAGTGAGCAGTGTTTGGGTTGCCCAAACACCTCATACCATGAGCATGACGCCATTTAGCAAAGTGTCGCTGGAAGGCTTTGGGCCCTCGGTCGCTGTAGTTTCCACAAATCTCACAGTTGTAGTTGATATTTAGGCCATGAAGCTTATAAAAAAAAGTCTATTTTTAATCCAAAAGAAGGCATAAAAAGAGGAAAAGAGAATAAAGAACACAAGAGACAGTTAACAAACAGAGTAAACAGATTTAAACTCAACTGTATCAACAATCACATTAAATGTAAGTCATCTGAACACACCAATTACAAGGCAGACACTTTCAGATGGATTAAAAAGCAAGACCCAACTATATGTTGCCCACAAGAAATCCACGTGAAATATAGATGTATATAGCAAAAAGTAAAAGGATGCTAAAACTAAGCAAAAAATAAAAATAAATAAAATGGCTATACTAACATATGACAGAATAGATTTAAGAGCAAATTATAGCAACAGAGAAAATAATTATTTTATAATGATAAAGCCTCAATTCATTAAGAACATATAATAATATCAAATTAGCAGAGTTTCTAAATACGTGAATCAAAAATCGAAGTAACTGCAAAGATATATAGAAAAAATCAAAATTATAGTCAGAGATTTCAGTACCTCTTTCTCAATAATAGGTAGAAAAACTATGGATAAAATCTTAAGTAAGGGTGTAGAAGATAACACTGTCAATCAACGTAACCTTATTGACATTTACAGAACACTCAATAAAACAATGTAAGGATAAACATTATATTCAATTTCACACACAATATTTACCAAGATTGATTATATTCTCACCTATAAAATAAGTTGCTATAAATGTAAAAGGATAAAATCATGAAAAGTATTTTCTCTGACCACAAGGGAATTAAAATAGAAAGCAGTAGAATAATATATTTGGGAAATTTAAAATATCTGGAATTTAAAAGCACATTCCCGAATAACTCATGGGTAAAAGAAAAGTCAAAAGGGAAGTTGGAAACATGTCAAAATTTGTGGAATGCATATAAAACAATATTTAGAGGCAAACTTATTATTCTAAACAGCTACATTAGAAAAGAACAAAGGTCTCAAATCAATGTCAGTGAATAGAAAACAAAATCAATAAAGCCAAAAGCTGGTTCTTTGAAAAGATTGGCAAAATTGATAAACTTCTAATCAGACTGATAAGGAAAAATAGACAGAAGACACAAATTACAAACACCAGAAATGAGAGAGGGTATATCACTACATAAAGAGAATAATAAGGGAATATTATATATAATGTTATACAAACAAATTCAACTACTTAAAAGAAATAAATTTCTTGAAAAATACAACCTTAAAAAGCCTCACTTAAGAAACAGATAATTAGAATAGCCTTATGTGATTACTTTCATAGGTTAACTTTCGGCTAAGCTATGGTGACCAGCTATTTTGGTCAAATACTAGTCTAGATGTTGCTTTAAGTAAAGCAGATTACGCTCAATTGTATTGGTGGTCCTCACCCAATTAGTTGAAGGCCTTAGGAGCTAAAACTGAAGTTTCCTGGGGAAGAAGGAATTCTGCCTCTTAAAGGCAACACAGAAATCATTCCCGAGTTTCCAGCCTGATTGATTGCCCTATGGATTCAAGACTGCAACATCAACTCTTATTTGAATTTCCAGCTTCTTACAGTCTTCCCTGTAAGTTTCAGATTTGCTAGCCTCCAGAGTCATATAATCCAAATTTTTAAGAAACTCTCAATAGATGATAGATAGATATGTTTATAGATAAAGATGTATCTAAATCTAGGGAGATAAGTATTCTCTTTTTATATATACCTATATAGAGAGAATCCCTATAAGTAACATATCTGTATCTACATATAAAATAGAATGTATGTAATAGGATATATATATATATATATATATATATATATATATAAAATGTGATATATACACACACATCTATTTATCTATCTATTTATCCATCCTACTGATTCTGTTTCTCTGGAGAGCCCTGACTGATACACATTTTGGCACTGAGAATGGCTCAAGAGGAACAGAATTTTAGGGATGAGTTTTAGGAATTGGTTCTGGGGTTTCTGTAATTACTTCTCAAAATTACCATTGGGTACTCCCAAAAAATACTTATAAGATGTAAGGTTCTAGGTGACTATGTATTTGATATGTTATAAAACATTTTTGTCAAACTAACAAGTGTAATGAGATTGGCTGGTTGCTCCTAATTGCATTTGACAAAGCGGAGAATGCAAAGTATGAACCAAGGGCTTCAGTCAGCTCAAGTGTCACATAAATTACATGAAAGATTCTAAGTCTGCTGTGAAAGAAACCTTTACCTCCTGTAGCCACAGAATTTATATTGCTGGACTCCAGCACCCTATCATCAAATGGAAATGGTATATATGAGATCAGGCTCAACCAGCTCTGAAGGCACAAGTAAGTTATACGCAGTAGTGGCCCAAATGTTTATAGTCCCCATTCCTGTTTCATTATCTTCCTTTTTTTTTTTTTTTTCCTGTTACATTGTCTTTTCACGCCACACTCATACCGATGTCCTCATAGGTGATTCCATATGACTGAGAAAGAGAAAACTCAGGCCTGGTTTACAGATGGTTTTGCGTGATATGCATGCACCGCCAGAAAGTGAACAGCTGCAGCGCTATTGCCCCTTTCTAGGACTTCCCTGAAGGATATTTGTGAAGGGACAATCTACGCATTGAGCAGAACTTGGAGCAGTGCACACGATTTTTCATTTTGCTTTGAAGAAGAAATGGGCAAATGTGTGAACGTATGCCAATTCACAGAATGTGGCTAATGGTTTGACTAGATGGATGGTGGATCTAAATGTGGTCTAAACCTAAGGAGGAGTGTTTTTATAACAAGCACTCTCTAATAGAACAATTTTTTAAAAATATTCATAAATTAAAGAAAATAACAATAATGTTCAGAAAAGTGTAATGTTTTCTTCACTAATCTTTTTTATTTACAATGACTACAAGACATAACAGAATTTTAAGAAAGCCAACATGTGCAATAGGTACAATGTAAGCAACCATTCAATTATACAGCTAACGTAACATGTTAATTTCTTCATTTGTTCTGTAGTTTCAAAACTAAAGAAATGAAAATTATTTCACTTTTAAAGATATTGTTCAAAATGAGTAAAATATTTTATGTATAAACATAGTAAAATTTCAGACTTCTCAAACAAAACTGTACCTCGGAGTTCACACTTTCACTTTTTATACACAAAAACAAATACATCCAATTGTGTCTTTACCATCTTTGTGAATTATTGTTTATTTTGAATTAACTGTTTAAAAATAAAATATGCATATTACATACATTACTATAGAGTTTCAAGATTAGATGTGCACTGGAAGTGAACTCGAAAAATTCCACATCCTGAAGAGCTTAACTACAAAACAGTAGTAGCTATGTCAGTCGGGGTCAGGGGCCAACTATATATGCCTTCTGGTAACCTCTATTCTATTTTCTATCTCTATGAAATTGTTCATTCTAGGTATTTCAAGTAAGTGGAATTATATAATATCTGTTTTACTGGGTCTGGTTTACTTCACATGGCATAATATTTTCAAGGTTCATCATCCATGTCATAGTCTATATCAGAATTTCATTCATTTCATAGCTGAATAATATTCCAATGTATGTATATATCGCATTCTGTGTATCCATTCATCTGTTGATGAATACTTGGGTTGTTTCTACCTTTGACTATTGTAAATAGTGCTGCTATGAACATTTGTGTACAAATATCCGTTTGAGCCCTGCTCTCAATTATTTTGAGTGTGTACCTGGGAGTGGGATTTCTGGAACACATGGTATTCTATGGTTAACTTTTTGGGGAACCACAAAACTGTTTTCCACAGCAGCTGCATCATTTTTCCTTCCCACCAGCAGTTCATGGGGGCTCCAATTTCTCCACATCCTCGCAAACACTCGTTGTTTATAAATTCCCTCACAATAGCCATGCTAAGGGGTTTGAAGTGATTATCTGATTGTGGTTTGGACTTGCATTTCCCTAATGATTAGTGATTTTGGCATCTTTTCAGGTATCTATTGGCCATTTGTATATCTTCCCTGAAGAAATGTCTATTTAAGTCATTTGTCCTTTATTTATTTATTTATTGGAGACACAGTCTTGCTCTGTCGCTCAGGCTAGAATGCAGTGGAGCAATCTTGGCTCACTGCAACTGCAACTCCTCCTCCTGGGCTCAAGCTATCCTCCCACCTCATCCTCTCGAGTAGCTGGGTCTACAGGTGCATGCCATCACGCCCAGCTAAATCTCGTACTTTTTTTTTCTTCCTTTTTTTTTTGAGATGGAGCCTCTCTCTGTCGCCCAGGCTGGAGTGCAGTGGTGTAATCTAGGCTCACTGCAAGCTCCACCTCCTGGGTTCATGCCATTCTCCTACTTCAGCCTCCCGAGAAGCTGGGACCACAGGTGCCTGCCACCATGTCTGGTTAATTTTTTTGTATTTTAGTAGAGATGGGGTTTCACCCTGTTAGCCAGGATGGTCTCGATCTCCTGACCTCGTGATCTGCCTGCCTCAGCCTCCCAAAGTGCTGGGATTACAGGCATGAGTTACTGTGCCCGGCCAGTAAGGGATTTAATAAGTAAGCACCCAGCCAAATTTTGTACTTTTGGTAGAGATAGGGATTCACTATGTTGCCCAGGCTGGTCTCAAACTGCTGAGCTCAAGCAATCCACCCACCTCAGATTCCCAAAGTGCTAGGATTGCAGGCCTGAGACACCAGGCCTGTAATTGTCCAGTTTTTAATGAAATTGTGTTTAATGAAGTTTTAATGAAGTAGAATTAATCTTATATACTCTGAAAACTTTAACCAAAATAAAGTTTAAAACTTAGACCAACAAAAGAGTTTACTGAGGAAGGTTGTTTTCCCACTATCGTTATTTAGAAATGCTAGAATGTGGTGATCATAATAAGATCAGCTTTTATTTGGTTTTATTCTTGGTTTAAAACACCTTCCAGGGCAAGCAATATTGTGATTTCTACCAATAAAGATTAGCGTTGTCTGTTTTTTTGCCTATAAATTGCACAATATGTACCCGTTGGGCCTTTTCTTTTTATTCAGTATGTTTCTAAAGTTCATGCATATAGTTTTGTTTGTCAGTAGTTTGTTCTGTTTTGCTTCTACGTAGTATTTCTTCATGTAAACAAACCACAGACTCCTGTTGATGGAGATTTGTATTTGATACATATGAATATATATGGACTATTATAAACAAAACTGCAGAGAAAAAAAATATCTGCAGATGTTTCCCTCTATCACCTACTCAGAGGATAAACCTCTTCCACTGCCTCACCCATGCAAGGCTTCTATCCACTCCAACTTTCTTAGCAAGAAAATTGCCTAATCTGTGTTGGGTTTGCACTCTCCAAGCATTATTTCAGTTGTTGGAGGTGCCTTCACCCTAGCTTTCAGTAAGGGAATGTTTTGTGCCTTCTGCACTTCTGGCTTACATCATAGAATTTGCTGGTTCTGAGGCCTCCAGACTTGGACTGAGCCATGCGAATGGTGTCCCTAGTTTTCCAACTTGTATATGGAGACTTCCCAGCTTCTACAACCGTGTGAACACATTCCTCTAATTATTCCCTTTACATACATCCTGTATTAGTCCATTTTCACACTGCTGATAAAGATGTACCCAAGACCGGGCAACTTACAAAAGAAAGAGGTTTAATGGACTTAAAGTTCTACATAGCTGGGGAGGCCTCACAATCACAGTGGAAGGCAAAGAGGAGCAAGTCACATCTTACGTGGATGGCGACAGGCAAAGAGAAAGCTTGTGCAGGGAAACTCTCCCTTATAAAACCAGGGGATCTCATGAGACTTATTCACTATCACGAGAACAGCATGGGAAAGACCTGCCCCCATGATTCAATTACCTCCCACTGGGTCCCTCCCACAACACATGGGAATTCAAGATGAGATTGGAGTGAGAACACAGCCAAACCGTATCATTCCACCCCTGGCTCCTGCTAAATCTCAGGTCCTCACATTTCAAAACCAATCATGCCTTCCAAACAGTCCCCTAAAGTCTTAAGTCATTTCAGCATCAACTCAAAAGTCCACAGTCCAAAGTCTTATCTGAGACAAGGCAAGTCCCTACTACCTATGAGCCTATAAAATCAAAAGCAAGTTAGTTACTCCCTAGATACAGTGGGAGTAACTACATCAGGTAAATAAAGCCATTCCAAATGAGAGAAATTGGGCAAAACAAAGGGGCCACAGGCCCCACGCAAGTCCGAAATCCCGTGGGGCAGTCAAATCTTAAAGCACCAAAATGATCTCCTTTGACTCCATGTCACACATGCAGGTCATGCTGATGCAAGCGGTGGGTTCACATGATCTTGGGCAGCTCCACTCCTGTGGCCTTGCATGGTACAGCCTCCTTCCTGACTGCTTTCACAGGCTGGCATTGAGTATCTGCAGCTTTTCCAGGTGCACAGTGCAAGCTGTTCGGGGATCTACTATTCTGGGGTCTGGAGGATAGCGGCCTTCTTCTCATAGCTCCACTAGGCAGTGCCCCCATAGGGACTCTGTGTTGGTGCTTTGACCCCACATTTCCCTTCTGCACTGCCCTAGCAGAGGTTCTTCATGAGGACCTGGCCCCTGCAGCAAACTTCTGCCTTGGCATCCAGGTGTTTCCATACATCCTCTGAAATCTAGGCAGAGGTTCCCAGACTTCAATTCTTGACTTCTGTGCATCTGCAAGCTCAACACTATGTGGAAGCTGCCAAGGCTTGGGACTTCCACCCTCTGAAGCAACAGCCTGAGCTGTATCTTGGCCCCTTTTAGTCACAGCTGGAGTGGCTGGGACACAGGGCACCAAGTCCCTAGACTGCACACAGCAAAGGGATCCTGGACCTGGCCCAGAAAATCTTTTCTCTTAAACCTCTGGGCCTGTGATGGAAGGTGCTGCCACAAAGGTCTCTGACATTCCCTGGAGACATTTTCCCCATTGTCTTGGAGATTAACATTCAGGTCCTCATTACTTATGCAAATTTCTGCAGCTGGCTTGAAGTTCTCCTCAGAAAATGGAATTGTCTTTTCTGTTGCATTGTCAGGCTGCAAATTATGTGAACTTTTATGCTCTGCTTCCCTTTTAAAACTGAATGCCTTTAACAGCACCCAAGTCACCTCTTGAATGCTTAGCTGCTTAGAAATTTCTTCTGCCAGATACCCTAAATCATCTCTCTCAGTTTCAAAGTTCCACAAATCCCTAGAGCAGGGGCAAAACACCACCAGTTTCTTTGCTAAAATATAAAAAGAGTCAACTTTGTTCCAGTTCTTACTAAGTTCCTCATCTCCATCTGAGAACACCTCAGCCTGGATTTCATTGTCCATCTCATTATCAGCATTTTGGTAAAAGTCATTCAACAAATCTTTAGGAAGTTCCAAACTTTCCCACATTTTCCTGTCTTGTTCTGGGCCCTCCAAACTTTCCAACCTCTGCCTGTTACCCAGTTTCAAAGTTGCTTCCACATTTTTGGGTATCTTTTCAGCAGCACCCCACTCTACTGGTACCAATTTACTGTATTAGTTTGTTTTCATGCTGCTGATAAAGACATACCCAAGACTGTGCAATTTACAAAAGAAAGAGGTTTGATGGACTTAGAGCTTCATATGGCTGGGGAGGCCTCACAACCATGGTAGAAGGCAAGGAGGAGCAAGTGACATCTTACATGGATGGTGGCAGGCAAAAAGAGAGCTTGTGCAGGGAAATTCCCTTTTATAAAACCATTACATCTTCTGAGACTTATTCAGTATCATGAAAACATCGTGGGAAAGACCTACCCCCATGATTCAATTACCTGCCACTGGGTCCCTCCCACAACACATGGGAATTCAAGATGACATTTGGGTAGGGACACAGCCAAACCATATAACATCCCATATATCTTTTCTTCTCTCTATATATCCTATTGGTTCTGTCTTTCTGGAGAACCTTGACTAATACTTGGTACTAGCAGCAACAATGATGACTCTCAAAAAACAAAAAAAAAAAAAAAAAAAAAAAAACGGTGAGTGAAAGAAACCAGACAAAAAGAATGAACACTGTACGCTTCCATTAAATGAAACTTACAAATGCAAACTTGTCAACAGTGACAGAAAGCAGATCATTAGCTGCCTGGGTTAGAGGTGGGGACAAGAGGAGGAAAAGGGATTACAAATGGCGTTTTAAATACATGGAGTTAATTATGTTTTTCATAGCTCAATGATGTTGTTAAAATAGCAACAACGAATACAAGTACAACAACAACACAGCACTGGAATGAATAAAGATGGTGAAAGTCCAGATGACCACTACTATCTTTCATCTTCACATTTGCAGATGCTTACAGAGATTCTGCTGCCCAGGGTCAAGGATCTGCAGAAAATTACTGCCAACTTTCTAGATCTTCCTCAGCCTCAAAGCAGATGAAATGACTGGGCAATGAAGAGGCTGTAGCATGTGTGTGTGTGTATATATATATGCATTTGAGAATCCTTTGAGTCTACTTGCCACTTATAGATGAAGAAGATAAAAGGACTCTGCTTCTCCTCTGCCTTCCAAATCTCACAATAATGCATCTTGCCATAACATGTAAGTAGTGCTTCCCAAGCTTTAATGTGGTAGTGCTTTGCAAACTTTAATGTGCTTACAAATCACTTGGGGACCTTGGTAAAACAGAGATTTTAATTCAGTAGGTTTGACATGGGCCTAAGATTCTACATTTCTGACAAGTTTTTGAGTGATGCTGATGCTGCAGGTCTATAGCCCACTCTTTGAGTAACCAAGTTATATGACATGAATTGATCTGGTTCATTCTTGGGTTCCATTTCAAAAAAACGTTTAATTCTGTCAGTGACAGGAAAACTCGCTTGTAACCCTGTTTTGTCTCTAATGTGAACCCCTCTATTGCATCTAATTTTTCAAAAAACATGTGTCTGAAAGTTGGGCATTTATTACTCTCGGATTGCATTAGTTGTAGGTGAGAGTAAGCAATCTATGGTGTTGGATATATTACTGCTCAACAGATGCACCTTTTCATTTTTATTCTATTAGTTCTTATATCAAGTGTATGCTGTTCTCTTATTTTCTCTTTCATGTTGTCCAGTATCAGCACTTACATGAATGACAAGGCTAACCACTATCTTCTCTGAATAGCCATGGTCAACATAAATATTAAAGAAGAATATCTATCTGTTTTCCTTTGCAGAAAATGTATAATTGGAACAGTAGATTTATCCAAGATGAATCAGCATTGGATCTAGTCAGTGGAAAGAATGGCTGAATCCTTTATTGAATAACTCTCAAATATAATAGTTTCAGTGTGACTTTATCTTTTGTTGAGATGACATTAAGTACAAACTAAATATTGAAAAAAATTAGGGCTGGGCGCAGTGGCTCACACCTGTAATCCCAGCACTTTGGGAGGCCAAGGCAGTTGGATTGCTTGAGGTCAGGGGTTCGAGACCAGCCTGGCCAACATGGTGAAACCCTGTCTCTACTAATAATACAAAAATTAGCCGGGCATGGTGGCATGCACCTGTAATCCCAGCTATTCAGGAGGCTGAGGCAGGAGAATTGCTTGAACCTGGGAGGCAGAGGCTGCATTGAACCGAGATTGCATCACTGCACTCCAGCTTTAGGGGATGAGGGGGTGAGACAGTGAAACTCTACCTCAAAGAAAAAAAAAAAAAGAAAAGATTCGAACAATAAACTGTACATTATTCTGTCTTTTGATTTATTTAGGGCTCCTGGGGCACTTGTTATCAAAGCGCAATTGAATTGCATGAGGCAGTCTTGCAAGGAATAACTGAAGTATCTTTCAAATTATTCAACATTCGTAAAAAATTTAATTGCTTAAGGGCAATCTCTGATAAAGATGACCCCAAAAAGGACGGCAATTTTAAATTAGGAGTAAAAAAAAAATTTTTTGGAGAATTGTGGAAAAAAACTCAAGGATTTAGAGAAATGAGATTTGTTTAGAGAGAGAAGAGGGAGAGAGCAAATATGCAATTACTAAAAAGCACCTCTCTCTCCTTTTCTAATGATAAAAAAGAACAATATCATAAAAATTTAATCTCAGGGAAAGCAGTAACAAGAGGACATGACTTATCATCTCACTATACCAACTACTATCTCTTGCTCCTTTGTTTTTACTTTACCATGAATTACTTCATTACTTTGAAAGGATTTTTTAAAAATCTTGAGTCATTATGTAAGTATTTTCAATTGTAGTCTGAAAAACTGATATTAGAAATCCCTTTTAAAATCTTTAACCTCTTGGAAACAAAGGAAATTCCAATAAACTGACACTGCTTGCACCATTTATTTAGTGCTCATTCCCTTGTAAACATCTCAAAAGGCAGCACTCAGAAATACAGCTGCCCTCGTCTGCAGTGACTTTCCCACAGTTCCAATAAATGTCATTGATGCTTTCATTCAGAAAACATTACCCCCCCCCACACTCCCTTGGATTTTTAGATATTTCCTTGCTGATAATAATGACACATATGCTTCACTTGGAAAAGTAGATGTGTTGGTTCCTCAAAGGCTTTTCAAAAATCAATAGTGTGCAAACTGATCCATGAGGTCATAGAGAAATTCTGTTACTTTGAAATTTCAAAGTGTTTTCATCCATGTTTCTGATGGATCTTCAATTGTCAAAAGGCTCTTCAATGGCCCCCTTGTAGCCATGTGTAGTAAAGGGCCCGTAAATAGTCACGAGCTTGAGGATAACAGAGAATTTAAGGAGGTCTTATATTAAGCCAATCTTTGAGGGTTTTTTTGCTCAGATTTTACTATATCATTTTAGCTTTTAGTAATACTTCCCCGTATTTAGTTTGAAAAAATTTCAATAATGTCAGCCCACTAAATATTCCAAAATCATCAGGGAAACAGCCTCAATAGAGAAGGGCTTTCTGAGTTATTCCTCCCCCTCTTCTACTATTCACTTTTCAGCTACTTTTCTAAAAGCGTCATTGAAATCACATATCCTTTTGGTCAGTGCTAGAAGAAGAGGGCTTTCTGACTGTGAAACCAGCTCCTTCTTAGCAACAGATGACACACACGCACCCGGAATAGCTACAAGCTCTATGCTCTCTGTGTGTCTCTTGTATGATCAGTGACAATTTGCTTAGTTTCCCCTCACCTGCTTCCTAGCTAGTAATTACCCAGAGACAGAATCTTTGTGTAACCCTGACTTAGAGCATTAGAATAGGATGTAATTGTACCAAGTGTAATTGGCTTCAGTGGCAGAGTCCCATTAACCTGTCACAGCCGTTCTTAAAGCAGCCTGTGATCTAGCTCATTAAATTTTATCTTCAGTAATAAGGAAAGTTATGACCTTTGCTGTTCCTGTCTTAATGTATTTACGTGGACATGTCACCTAGCATGTCAAAACATACAGTGTCATGAAAATGCAGAGGCAGGCCAGCCATCTATACTCAAGAGTGGCTAAAAATTGAGTTCCAAATGTGATGCAAATGAAAGACATAACCCATCCGTAAAGAGGGTCCTGAGAGGTCCAGTGTGGGAAAAGCCTTTTGTTCGGAGAGTTACCCTCACCCCCAGGGACTCTCCCTCTCCAACAACACAATTGGTCAGCTTCTGACTGCTGAGCTCTGTGCCCTGGCAGAGGGGCATGGGAAGATTCCCTCGTACCTGTGCTTTCCCACAGTATAAGAAATAGCTGGAAGAACAAATCCAGATAGCTCATCTCTTTTCTCAATACAGCCTGGTATGTTCCTTGAACAGTTAGTTGTCTGAGAGGCAATGTGGAAAGAGACCTAGACTGGGTCCTAACCTCAGGTTGGGTCAGAAGCTGCTAGGTCAATATGAGCAAAGTACTTAAGCACTCCAGGCTTGGGTCACCCATCTGTAAAGTAAGAATATTGGCTTAAGTTGTATCTAAGATCATTTTGAAGTGAAAATTTCAAAACAGATGTCATATTTTATTTTTTTAAATATCTGAATAGAATTAAATTTTGTCACACCAATTCTCCCTTTTATTCACAAATAAGACTTATAGTATCTACCCCATCAGACCTGTGTCTGATAAAGGCAGCCCAAAAACAATTTGGTAATTAAAGAAAAAAAAAATGTGTATTCTGAGAACTTTAGAATATGCTAGAAAATCAGAATGGTTTTGACTTGAAAATTTTATTTTACATTTGTGATGATTAGCTTTATGTGTCAATTTGGCTAATCTATATTACTCAGTTATTCAAACATTAATCTAGGTATTGCTGCGAGGTATGTAACAGATGTAGTTAACAGCCACAATCAGTTGACGTTAAGTACAGGAGATTACCCTTGATAACATGGATGGGTCTCATACAATCAGTCAAAAGGCTTTAGGATAAAACATGAGGTTTCCCCAAAGGAGTAATTCTACCTGTGAATGAGAACCTCAGCTCCTGCCCAAGAGTTTCCAGCCTGTTTGGCCCACATATCTCTGATATGCCCAGCCAGACCATACAATTTCATAAACTAATTATACATATGTGTGTAGCTGTATGTAAAATATACACATACACACATATGTATAATATACATATATTGTACACACACATATACGTATATTATACACACACACATATATAATTGTGTATAATTGTAAGTATATGTATATGTACATACATATATATGCATATCCTACTACTATTGTGGGTTGAATTGTGACCCAAAAAGATATGTCAGATACATTAGGATCTGAACCTTTACACAAATTAGGTCATACTGTATTAGGGTGGGTCCTAAATCCAATGATTGGGGTCCTTATAAGAAAAGAAAATGTGAAGACACAGCAGAGTCCAAGAAAGAAAGTCATGTGAGATACAGTAAGAGATTGGAGTTTGGCTACCACAAGTCAAGGAAAATCAATGATTGTCAGCAACAACAGGAAGCTAGAAGAACTAAGAAAAGATTCTAGAGCCTTCAGAGGAACCATGGCCCTGCTGACACCTTGCTTTTGGATTTCGCGCCTCCAAAAATATGGGAGAATAAATTTCTATTGTTTTAAGCCACCCAATTTGCGGTAACTTGTTACAATAACACTAGGAAACCAATATACCTAATTTTCCTACTGCTTCTGTTTGTTTGGTAGAGCCCTAACTAATACAATGTTCTTTTGATGAAAATGCATCTTTGTAATAAAATTAGAGGACTCTTTTCTCAAGCTATGTCCATAACTACTTTTTCACAAGTGGAACTACTGAGAAATGTAAGCAGAAAAATGTCATGGTCAAATCATCGTGATAAATATTTGAAAAAAAAGTAACACTGGCTTCTTTTTATTGATACAAAAGATTTTACATATTTATGGGGTACATGTGAGTATTTGTTACATGCATAGAATGTATAAAGATCAGGTCAGAGTATCTGGGTTATCCATCACCTTAAGTATTTATCATTTTCATGTGTTGGTAACATTTCAAGTCTCCCCTTCTAGTTACTTTAAAATGTACAATACATTGGTGCTAACTATAGTCATCATACTCCGCTATTGAATATTTGGGCTTATTTCTTGTACCTCTCTGTAAGTTTGTACTCACTAACAGCCTGTCTTTATCCCCTCTCTGATCAACAAGCTTTTCTCAACCTGTGGTATCTATCATTGTATTCTCTACCATCATGATATCAGTTTTAATTCAGCTCTCACAACTGGGTGAGAGTATGCAGCATCTGTCTTTCTGTTCCTGGCTTATTTTACTTAACATAATAACTTCCAGTTCCACTCATGTTGCTGCCAATGACATGATTTCATTCTTTCATTCTTTTTTATAGCCAAATGTTATTGATTTATGCATATATACTACATTTTCTTTATCAACTAATTTGTGGTTGGACACTCAGATTTATTCCGCATCTTTGTTATTATGAATAGTGCTGCAATAAACATGTGAGTGCAGGTATTCCTTTCATATACAAATTTATTTTCCTTTGGATAAATACCCAGTAGTGGGATTGGTGGATCATATGGTAGTTCTATTTTTAATTTTTAAAAGAATCTCTATACTGTTTTCCATAGTGGTTGTACCATTCTACATTTCCATCAACACTGTATGAAAGTTCCCTTTTCTCCACATCCTCACCCGCATCTTTTATTTTTTCTCTTTTTAACAATGTCCATTCTGACTATTGTAAGGTGAACTCTCTCGTGGTTTTGGTTTACTTTTTATTGCAGGTCTGCTCCGTCTTCAGTGTGTCATGTCTCTAAAAGGAATCAATAGGGGGCAGTATTTTCCAAAATTATATAAGCTTTATTCACATTACATTTACATTTACTTCAGATTTCCAACTTAGCCTGGCATCAATATAACATTTATCCACTTGGAGTTGAAAAGAATGGGCCTTGTTGATAATATTATATTTTATGGCTTTCATTCAACAATATCAGCTGACAATTAAATTTGCTACTTAGCAACATAATATAAAACCATCTGTCTCAAAAGGAATATTTAGATTTATATACCATCCCTTTCTACTTAAAAAGTTGCAACAGTTTAATTTTTTTTTCCCCAAGATGGCAGATTGGAGGCAATGTTAGCGTAACTCTCCCACTTTGCAGGACAAAACAGTGTATAGAGGTTCACACTGTGAACTTTTTTTCAAAAAGCAATGCAGAAACGTAACTGGAAAACCAAAAGACTTCACAGACCCTTTCAAAGAAGCAAGAGGCTGCAGTCCGTGCAATGAGCCAGGTGAAAAACTTTAAAGTCCCCAGAGAGTGAGAGAGGGAGAGGCTGCCTCCAAGATACACACCCCCATGGGGGAACCTGAAAATCCAGGCCACAGAGAATGGCC
Source organism: Macaca thibetana thibetana (assembly GCF_024542745.1). Classification (NCBI taxonomy): domain Eukaryota; kingdom Metazoa; phylum Chordata; class Mammalia; order Primates; family Cercopithecidae; genus Macaca; species Macaca thibetana. The sequence goes on from NC_065598.1 coordinate 140,393,250, forward strand.
TTAACCCTACTCAGTGCCAGAACAGATTTAGGGAGTGGTGAGGAATACACAAGTAGGAGCAACTGTGGTTAGAGCTTTTCCATGCATTTCCAGTTTCCAGCACAGACCAAGGGAAGTCATTCCTTATTATACCTCACAGACTACCTCAAGGAAGTCAGACAACTAGCTCAGGCAGTGATCACACATTGAAAGAAGTTCCCAGTTGAATTTTGCAACATAACATCCAGTGGTGATAAACTCTCTTGGTCAAAATCAGGGGTATGAGTGGGAAGTGTGCTGCAGCCAGGAGCACAGGAGACAGGTGCCTGGCTTTTTGGGTGGACTGGGAGGAGTGTGGCCTGAAAATTACTGGGGCAGCTTTCAGTTCTGAGTGCAGGCCGCCTGGAACTTAGGTTGCTGCTGCTAGTAGAGCACTGTAGGAGTCAGGTTTGTCTAGCCAAGGGAGTGGGAACCGGGTGGGGCTTACTGCAGCCTGCTACTCCCGACTTTTTGCATGAATTATTCTCTGCAGCAGAGGCAGCAATGCTTCTCTCTGGAACATTGCCCAGTGACCAGAAAACCTCCCTCAGGCCCTTGCAGGGCACACTGCTTGCTGCACATGCAGAGTGACAGCACAGACCCACGTGACACAGCCCCTACCTGGCTTTTCCCCTCCACCTGTCCTGGTAGCATAACACAAGGGACAGAAACCTTTGGGAGCTTTATGGCTCTGCTCATTGCCTGAGAAACCAGAGTACCTCCTCTGGGCAACATAAGGCAAGCACAAACCCCACTGTTACTACAGCAGCTGGTGTTCTTTTGCAAGTACCACCTCACAACTGGAGGCCAATGGACACTGCCCATTACAGCATCTCCTGGTAGAATAACACTGTACCCAGGAGGGAGAAAAGCGGTGCACGACCTCAGTTATGATCATTGCCTGAACCACAGTGGCTAACCAGGAGGTCCTGAGTCTGTCCACTAATATAACCAGCTCTAATGGAGGTGGCAGGGGAATGATGTAGACTCTGTGAAATCCCTTGGTTATTGATAGCCTTAGTGTGTTGGCTTTCTTGAATGACGGTTATAGTAGTAATAAACTAGTCACAAGGACAGACTCAAGATCTCTGAGTTAGCCAGAGTAGTGCATGAAAGGGTGATAACAGAGATCACACTAAGGCTACCTATAAGTAAGGAATCTCACAGAGTCTACATCACTCTCCAGCTACCCCTATCAGAGCGGGTGCTGGTAGCTGCTATTGGAAGACTTGAGGACAGGTCATATAACTGGATCCCTTCGTGCTGGTACCCACTGCTGGGAGACTTAAGGGCAGGTCACATCACTGGACCTCTTGCAGACACTCCCCAACACCAGCCTGGAGTGTGGCAGTCCCACTGGGGGACTAGACCCAGAAGAGCAACAACACTGACAGTAGGGCTCTCAGGAACTTCTACTCCTAGGAGAAGGCGGAGTGTACCACCTCAAGGGAAGCCGCTGTGGGACAAATGAATCTGGATGGCAAGTCTTGAATACCAGGTCTTTCCACTCTTGAGAAGTTCCTGTTAACAAAGTCACAGTTGCAGTGCTGGGCTCAGCAGGGAAGGTCTGCAGCTCTACCCCAACAGTCAGGCAGCCCTGGTCCTCACGAAGGGTTACGGAGAAGGGGACTTCTTATCTGCCTCATTCACCACTGCAGGCATAGCTGGGGCTTCCCACACAGGAATGTGGTGTGGGTACACCTATAACCAGCCTCTCTGGAAAACTTCGGGGTGACTGCATCCTCACAGGAAGAACATCTTCCAGGCTCAGCTTGCACAATAGGCAGAGTCACAAATCTTCTCTACTTGGAACATCAACATCCCTACAAGTGAAAAGAGGTGCCTGTCTGACCTGAATAGCCAGAACACTGAGACAGGAGTGTGTCTGAGAAGTGGATAGCTTTCCTGCTGGCCTAGCAGAGCAGCTGAGGTAGCTCCCACTCTTCCCACTGAGAAGACTTTGGAGCATCTCACCAAGAGCTCCCTCAGAAATCTCTGTTCAATGCTGAACCTCTGCCCACCATTGGGTATTTAATTGACCCACCTGCTTTAGCCACAACCAGTTCTTACCCGAGGACACCTTGTCTACTTCCCTGAAGCCTGAACAATCATCCCAATAAATAAAATATTGGGGAAAAGTAAATAAATAAGTGTACACCATGAGGGAATGCGAGAAGCTTCAAGAGACCTCTGCCATTCTAACCCCATAGGAAAACAGTGAACTTGCTCATACACCAAGCGCACTGCTACTACAACCAGCATCTGCGAAAACCATCATTAAAGACTGTCTACAACAAAGGAATTCATATAACAGGCTTCACCCTTAAAAGCATCAAGAAACAAAGTAGGCTAAAATATACTATAAATATTAAAGTAACATCCTTAAGATGGAAAAAACTTTTAAAAACTCGGTCAAATTAAAAGTAAATTCAAGAATAATGAGAAGAAATTGTCAGGCCTCTGAGCCCAAGCCAAGCCATGGCGTCCCCTGTGACTTGCATGTGTATGCCCAGATGGCCTGAAGTAACTGAAGAATCACAAAAGAAGTGCAAATGCCCTGCCTCACCTTAACTGATGACATTCCACCACAAAAGAAGTGAAAATGGCCGGTCCTTGCCTTAAGTGATGATATTATCTTGTGAAATTCCTTTTCCTGGCTCATCCTGGCTCAAAAAGCTCCCCCACTGAGCACCTTGTGACCCCCACTCCTGCCCGCCAGAGCCAGAGAACAACCCCCCTTTGACTGTAATTTTCCTTTACCTACCTAAATCCTATAAAACGGCCCCCCTTTATCTCCCTTTGCTGATTCTCTTTTCGGACTCAGCCCGCCTGCACCCAGGTGATTAAAAAGCTTTATTGCTCACACAAAGTCTGTTTGGTGTTCTCTTCACAGGGATGCACATGACAGAAATAGTCTATCCAAATGAAAAGGAATCAGTAAAGAAACTCTGGTAAGGTAAAAAAATAGAGTTCAATAACACCCCCTCAAAAGATCACACTAGCTTTCCAGCAATGGATCCAAAACAAGATGAAATATTTGGAATATCAGATAAATTCAGAAGGTCAACTCTTAAGTTACTCAAGGAGACACCAGAGAAAGGTGAAAACCAACCTAAAGAAATAAAAAAATCAGGATATGAATAAAAATTTTTCTAGTGAGATAGATGTCATAAAGAAAGACGAATCAATCAGAACTTCTGGAAATAAAAGACACACTTAGGGAATTACAAAATTTAGTGGAAAGTTTGAACAGCAGACTACACTAAGTAGAAGAATGAATTTCAGAGCTAGAAGACAAGGATTTGGATTAACCCAATCAGATAAAAATAAAGAAGAAAACATCAAAAATGAACAGTCTCCAAGAAATCTGACATTATATAGAGCAGTGAAATCTAAGAATAATTGATGTTCCTGAGGGAGAGGAGAAAGCAAAACATATAGAAAACCTATTTGAGGGAATAATAGAAGAAAGCCTTCCTGGCCTTGTTAGGAATCTGATATCCAAATACTAGAAGCTCAAAGAACTCTTGGGAAATTCATTTCAAAAAGATCTTCACCAAGGCATAAAGTCATCGGGTTATCTAAAATCATCATTAAGGAAATAATTATAAGATCAGTGAGACAAAAGCATCAGGGAATCTATAAAGGATAACCTACAAGACTAACAGTAGACTTTTCAGCAGAAAACCTACAAGCCAGAAGGGATGTGATTCCTATCTTTAGCCTCCTTAAACAGAGTAACTGTCAGCAAAGAATTTTGTATCTAGCAAAACTAAGTTTCATAAATGAAGGAGAAATAAAGCCATTTTAGACAAACAAATGCTGAGGGAATTTGTCACTCCCAAATCAATATTATAAATAATGCTAAAAGAAATTCCAGATCTTGAAACAAAAGCTCAGTACGCACCAAAATAGAAACTCTCAAAAGCATAAAACTCACAGGGGCTATGAAACAACAACACAATGAAAAAAACTAAATTTCTAGGTAACAACAAACATGATGAATGGAACAGTATCTCATATCTCAATATTAACATTGAATGTTAATGGCCTAAATACTCCACTTAAAAGATACAGAATGGCATAATTAGTAAACAATCGCAAACCAAATATCTGTTGTCTTCAAGAGGGCTAACACATAAGGATTCATATAAGCTCAAGGGAAAGGGGTGAAAAGAGAGATTTCATGCAGATGAAAACCAAAAGGAAGGAGTAGCCATTCTTATATCAGACAAAACAGACTGTAAAGCAACAACAGTAATAAAGACGAAGGTCATTAAATAAGGATAAAAGGATGAACCCAACAAGAAGATACTGCAATCCTAAATTTAAACACACTTAACACTGGAGCTCCCAGATTCATAAAACAATTACTACTTGATATGGTTTGGTTCTTTGTTTCCACCAAATCTCATGTCAAATCATAATCCCCAGTTTTGGAGGTGGGGCCTTGGGGGAAGTGATTGGATCATAAGGGTGGTCCTTCATGAATGGCTTAGCACTATCCCCTCGGTGCTATTCTCATCATAGTGAGTAACTGAGTTATAGTGAGTTCTGGTTGTTTAAAAGTATGTGAAACTTCCCTTCCTCTCTCTCTTCCTTTTGCTCCAGCCATGCAAGATGTGTCTGCTTCCCCCTCGCCTTCTGCCATGATTCTAAGTTCCCTGAGGCCTCCCTAGAAGCAGATGCTGCCATTCTTCCTTTACCGACTGTGGAATAGTGAGCCAATTAAACCTCTTTTCTTTACAAATTACCCAGCCTCAGATATTTTTTTATAGCAGTGTGAGAACTGACTAATACACTACTAGACCTAAGAAATATTGACATAGCAACATAATAAGAGTGGGAAACTTCAATACACCACTGATAGCACTAGACAGGCCATCAAGACATAAAGTCAACAAAGAAACAGTGGACTTAAATACTTTAGAACAAATGTATTTAACAGATATTTATAGAACATTCTACCCAACAACGGAAGAATGTACATTTATCTCATCAGCAAGTGGAACATTCTCCAAGACAGACCATATAATAGGCCACAAAAAAGTCTCACTAAATTTTTAAAAATTGAAATTTTATCAAGTATCCTTGCAGATCATGGCGGAAAAAAACTAGAAATCAACTCCAAAAAGAACCCTCAAAACTATACGAATGCATGGAAATTAAATAATCTTCTCCTGAAAGAGTTTTGGGTTAACAATAGAATCAAGATGGAAACTTAAAAATTATTTGAAAGGAATGATAATAGTAACAAAAGTTAATAATACCTCTGGGATAGAAGAAAAGCAGGGCTAAGATTAAAGTTTATAGTGCTAAATGACTACATCAAAAAGTCTGAAAGAACACAAATTGACAACCTAATGTTACATGCCAAGGAACTAGAGAAACAAGAACAAACTAAACCCCAAATTAGCAGAAGAAAAGAAATAACAAAATCAGAACAGCACTAAATGAAATGGGAACAAAAAATACAAAAGATCAATAGAACAAAAAGCTGCTTCTTTGAAAAGATAAACAAAATTCATAGACTATTTAGCTAGATTAACCAAGAAAAAGAAAGGAGATCCAAATAAGCTCAATTAGAAATGAAACTGAAGACATTTACAAGTGACATCACAGAAATATAAAAGATCACTTGAGACTATGATGAACACTTTCATGCTCACAAAGTAGAAAACCCAGAGGAAATGGATAAATTCCTGGAAACATAAAATCCTAGATTAAATCAGGAAGAAATAGAAACCCTGAACAGACCAATAACGAGCAGTGAAATTGAATCAGCAATAAAAACAAATTGACAACAACAAAAAAGCCCAGGGGCAGACAGATGAATTCACAAGTGAATTTTACCAGACATTCAAAGGAGAATTGGTACCAGTTCTACTGAAACTATTCCAAAAGATTGAGAAAGAGGGAATCCTCCCTAGGTCATTCTATGAAGTTGATATCACCCTGATACTAAAACCAGGGAAGGACATAACAAAAAAAAGAAAACTACAGACCAGTATCCCTGATAAATATCAATGCAAAAATTCTCAACAAAATACTAGTAAACCAAATCCAAAAGCATAATCAAAAAAATAATAAATCATGATCACGTGGGTTTCATCCCAAGGATGTATGAATGGTTTATCATACACAAGTCAATAAATGTGATACATCACATAAAAAGAATTAAAAACAAAACCATATGATTGTCTCTATAGATGAAGAAAGCATTTGATAAAATCCAGCATTCTTTTATGATTAAAAAAAAAAAAAAAAAACTCTCAACAAACAGGGCATAGAATTAACTTACCTTGAAATAATAAAAGCCATTTATGGCAAACCCACAACCAACATCATACTGAATGGGAGAAAGTTGAAAGCATTTCCCCTGACAACTGGAACAAGGATTCCCACTTTCACCACTTATATTCAACAAAGTAGTGGAAGTCTTAGCCAGAGCAATCAGGCAAGAAAAAGAAATAAAGGGCATCCAAGTTGGAAAGGGCTTTCTAGGTGTACAATAATATCATCAGTGCAAACTATCATGGTTCACTGATGATACGACTGTACACCTAGAAAGCCCTGAAGACTCATCCAAAGACTCCTAGATTTGATAAACAAATTCAGTAAAATCTCAGGTTACAAAATCAATAAAATACAAATACCTAGGAACACACTTAACAAAGGAGGTGAAAGATCTTGACAAGAACTACAAAACACTGCTGAAAGATATTATAGAGGACACAAGCAAATGAAAACACATCCCATTCTCACAGATTGGAAGAATCAATATTGTGGAAGTGACTATACTGCCCAAAGCAGTCTTCAGGTTCAGTATAATTGCTATCAAAATACCAAACATCATTTTTCCCAGAATTAGGAAAAAACAGTGTAAAATTCATATGGAACCAAAAAAGATCTCAAATAGCCAAAGAAATCCTAAGCAAATTGAATAAATCTGGAGGAATTATATTACTGGAGTCCAAATTATACTATAAGCCTATAATTACAAAAACAGTATGATACTGGTAAAAATGGGGACCACATGGACCAATGGAACAGAGTAGAGAACCTAAAATTAAAGCCAAATACTTACAGCCAGATCTTCAAAAAATATATACAAAAACAAACATTGGGGAGGAGACATCTGTTTTATAAATGGTGCTGGGAAAACTGGCAGGCCACATGTGAAAGAACGAAACTGGGTCCCTGTATCTCACCTTGTACAGGAGTCAAATCAAGGTAGATAAAAGACTTGAAACCAAAACCTGAAAACATAAAAATTCTACAAGATAATATTGGGAAAACTCTTCTGGACATCATCCTAGGCAAAGAATTAATGACTAAGATCCTCGGAGCAAATGAAACAAAAACAAAAATAAATAAATGGGATCTAATTAAACTAAAAAGTCACTTCACAGCAAAGGAGATAATCATCTAAGTGAACAGATGACCTGCAGAGTAAGAGGAAATATTTGTGAACTATGCATCCGCCAAAGACTACTACCAAGAATCTACAAGGAACTGAAACAAACCAGCAAGAAAAAACAAATAATCCCATCAAAAGGTGGGCAGAGGACATGAATAAACATTTCTCAAAAGATGATCTACAAACAGCCAACAAACATGAAGTGATGCTTCACATCACTAAGCATCAGGAAAATGCAAATTAGTATCACAATGAAATACCCTCTTACTCCTTCAGAAATGGCCATTATTAAAATGTCAAAAACCAATATATGTTGGCATGGGTGTGGTGAAAGGGGAATGCTTATGGCTTATGTACTGCTGGCTGGCATGTAGATTAGTATAGCCTCTAGAGAAAACAGTATGGAGATAGCTTAGGCAACTAAAAGTAGATCCGCCATTCAATCTGGCAGTCCCACTGCTGGTTAACTACCCAAAGGAAAATAAATTTTTAGATCAGAAAGATACATACACACATATATTTATAGTGGCACAACTCATAGTTGCAAAGATATGGAACCAATCTAAGTGCCCATCAACCAGTGAGTAAATAAGAAAAATGTAGTATATATGCACCATAGAAAACTACTCAGCCATGAAAAGAAACAAAATAATGTCTTTTGCAGCAACTTGGATGGAGCTGGGGGCCATTGTTCTAAGTGAAGTAACTCAGGAATGAAAAACCTAATACCATATGTTCCCACTTGTAAGTGAGATCTGAGCTATGAGGATGCATATCAAACAGAGTGGTATAATAGACTTTGCAGACTTAGAAGGAGAAAGGTGGAAGGGGGGTGTTCCATTGTACTATATGCCACATTTTTAATCTATTTATCCTTTGATGGACATTTGTTTCTCCACCTTAGCTACTGTAAATGGCAGTGTAGTGAACATGGGTGCACAGATACTATTCAAGATCCCACATTCAGTTATTCTGGGTGATTATCTAGAGGTGCAGTTGCTGAATCATATGAAAGTTCTACTTTTAATTTTTGTGAGAAGCATCCATACGGCTACCCATGGAGGCTGCACCATTTTACATTCCTAACAAAAGTGTACTAGGTCTCCAATTTCTCCATATCAACAATGCTTATTATCTTTATTTAAAAGTAAAAGCTATCCTAACAGGCGTGAAGTGATATCTAATTGTGCTTTGGACTGGCATCTCCCTGATGATTAATGAAGTTGAGCATCTCTACATATACCTGTTGGCCATTTGTGTTTCTTTTTTGATGTCTGTTCAGATTATTTGCATATTTCTTAATTGGGTTATTTTATTTATTTGCTATTGAGTTGTAAGATTACGTTATATATTTTGAATATTTGGACATTTTGGATATTAATCTTTTATTACATGTATTACATACATATTTTCTCTCACTTTGTGAGTTGTTTCTTTGCCTTGTTAATTCTTTCCTTTGTGGTGCCAGAAATATTTTGGATTGATATAGTCTCACTTGCCTATCTTTGCTTTTATTGTTTGTACTTTTGGTATCAGGTTCTACACCACTTACATGAAACTTTCTCCCTATGTTTTTTTCTGGGAATTTTAGTTTCATGTTTTATGTTTAAGTCCTGCTCCATTTTGAGTTGACTTTTGTATGTGGTGTAGGAGAGGAACAGGGGAGTCCCGTTGTATTCTTTCACATGTGAACATCTGATTTTCCTAGCACTATTTGTTGAAGGGACTGTCTTTTTGCCATTGTGTATTCTTGGCACCCCTTGCCAAAGTCCATTGATCATATATGCATGGCAATGTTTCTGGGCTCTCTAGTCTGCTCCATGGGTTTGTATATCTGTCCTTGGTCCAGTACCATACTGTTTTAACTATCTTTTAAATTATTGTGGTTTTTTAACATGTTTTGAGATCAGGAGGTGTGATGCTTCCAACTTTGTTTTGCCTTTTCAAGACTGTTTTGGCTATTCAGTGTCCATAACCATTTCACATAAATTTTAGTATTATTTATGCTATTTTTGTAAATGCTACTTTGGGATTTTGATGGGGATTGCAACGAATCTTGGGATTGCTTTGAGGAAGTGTGGACTTTTAACAATATTAAGTTTTCCAATCAATGTCTTTTCATTTAACTGTGTCATCATTAATTTTCCATTAAAGCTTTACAGTTTTCAGTGTAATAAAGCTTTCAATACTTATACCAACTTGGCAATTTCAGAATCCATTCATTGTTTAATAAAATAATTTAACAAATGGTACAATATTTTTCATATAAAATAAAATATTTAACAAAATACACTGAAATTGCCTAATCATGGATTACTACCAAGCAGTTTAGAATTCAATCTTTGGCAATAGTAATTAATGAAAGACATAATTTTAAAGCAAGGTGTCCCTTATGTACTTTCTTTTCTTAAACTTCAGTTGGAAATTATATATCTAACAACTCAGTTTTCATTAGAAAGTTGGCTATAATTTCTGTCTGGCCATTATGTGGGGGTTAAACTCTGGGCTATGTCACTACAGTGTTATTTGAATAGCAGTTACTGAACTGAGTTTCCAAGCTGTGTTCTGTAGAATTACAAAAGTTTCAGGGTGGGCAGGGTAGGGTGAAGTTAAGTGAGCATCTTATCCTACTCCCCCTGCTACCAATAACAACAAGAGTCCCTCTCTTCTCTTTTTAATATATTAGAATCCTGGGTAAGATTCTAGTGGAAAATACACCGTTACGGTTTAAAGAAAAAAGTACCAAGCTGCTCAGTTCTCACTTCTCACTACTTTTGTATACCTTGTAAGAATAATGGCACTGTTCATATTTTCAGCAGTCACTTTTCTCTTTCTTTCCCGTAGTTTCTCTTATACTCCATTGAGTTTTCTAATTTTGAACTTTGAATCCTGTGTCATGCCTCCTTCATGCCCAGTTGAGAAGGAATATAAAGGAAATAGAATACATTTCCCTATGAGATGTCCCTCTAACTCTGTGACTCTACTTTCGTAATCATCAGGCTTTCCCCGAAAACTTGAGTATCTAAATAAATCGAAAGAAAATGAAACTAATATTTATGAAATTGTCTACTCTATGATTTTATATAGTATTTATTCTCACCATGTGAGATACTTCATATGCATTCTCCCTTTTACATACACTACCTTACTCCCCCTTCCAGTAGGTGTACTAAAATAGCTAATGCCTTTTTCTTTGCTTCTTGGAATGTGGAAAATAACTGTGTCTCTGACTAAATTAATTCAGTAACACTCTAAGGTATTTCATTCACATATAGGCTGGTCTAAAACATGTGAAGGTTACCCTAACCAAGCGACTTTTGGGATAAGATCTCAAGGATGAAGATGCATCAACTAAGAGAAGGAGAAAGCAGGAAGAACAATCCAGGAAGAAGGAGCAACATTTCAAAGGCTCTGAATCAGGCAGGAAGCAAACAAAGCCAGTGATGCTGGAGGGAGCCGAACAAAGGACAGAATGGAACAAGGTGTGATCGAAGAATTAGGCTGAGGCCACACCATATAGAATTGTAGGCTATGATAATAATTTTAGTTTCTGTTTTAAAATGAATATGAATCAATCGTATGGTTATATGTTAAGGGGAGAGGGAAGTGGAAAGTGAGGTATGACGATCGGATTTTTTTTGAACTGATTGTTCTGGCTGTGATGGTGTTCTGATTGGATAAAGACAAGGGTGGATGTGGGGAGACTAGTGAGGATAGAATTTCGGTTGCCTAGGCAAAAGATGGTGACATGGAATAAGTATTAAATACTTTGGCTTCCCATCTCATTCTTCCATGCAAAAGCAGTTACCTCCAAATGTGTGCTGATTTGTTCTCCATTCCCTCCTCTGCCCTGCTTAGATCCACTTTGCGCTTTTTCTGCCCATCATGTGTTCTTGAGATGGACCCTTGCTGGATATCTTCTGGGTGGATTTTAGCCCATAGAAGGTATCAATGGGACATTTGTGGGTGCAAAGAGAGAGAGAAGTTAGAGTAGCATTTCTCTTCAACTCACTTCTTGCTTCTGTACTGCTTCTCTGGAGGTAGCTGCATTCCTCCACACTTACAAGTCCTGCTAGGTGGCCTTCTCTCCAGGAATCCAGCTGTTATTGATCTCTGGAAACACACTTCCTTCTCTCCACCTCTTCAGAGCTATAGATAATTATGGCTTCCTTCTGCTGCTAGTCTCTGGATAGTCAGCATCCACTGTTGGTTCCTCTAATCTTTCTCCAACTCTGTAAGAGGTCTCTTCACTAACATCCTTTCATTTGAACCACCTAAAGTGAAAGTTATTTTCTGCTAGAACCATAGTTTCACGAAGTACATTTAAAATAATTATTTTGGGAATACAAACTTAAAATACTGAGGAATGGAAACAGACCATACCTATAGAATGCCAAATATCCATATAAAAAGTGAAAGCTTAAGTTGTTCTAAACTAACTTGAAGTAAATCCCCACCCTTTGAAGGTGGAATTTGGTCGAACAATAGCCTTAGATAGCACATATCAGGAATAGAATACTGGACTGCCTAAGTTCATAAGAATATTTAGATGAATAGGAACATCTGTAGACAACACATCTAGTTTAGTCCAATTCCCATTCATTGCTGTACATATTTTGGCCATGTAAGTGGAATGAGTTAACTTTGATCAATTATTTCCTTTGTTTGACATGTCCTCAGGCTACTGAAGGGAAATCTAGTCTTTTTCTTTAGTTTATGCAAGACAATGGTGAGTGGATGAGAAAGTAGCTTCTCATACAAGCAATGGTATAACATTAGAAACATAATGACCCTAGGTCAGCCTTACAGACACAGAGAAATAAATAAGCCATTTGTAGGAGTATAAGAGGAAAACCATGTTAAAGATCTCAGAATCCAATTTCTATATGCATTCCATTTACATTAGTCAGTCCCCTCTTAAATTGCTATATTCCTTTTCTAATTCAATTTATGTATATTCTTTTGGCACACACATTCCCAAATACCATACTAGTTTCTTCTAAGAACTTATCAATGATCCAAAGAAAGACATAAACTGTTGATGAGAAAATGCACTGCTTAAGTAATATGTGTTCTATATTTGGCTGTTCCTTTTGCTTGCCAATAAGTATACTACATCTCAACAATAAACATAGAACATTAGACTGAAGTACTGAAAAGAGGTTAGTTAATACATGCCATTCTTAGCTTAAACTGTAAAACAAAATTCTTGCATTCCATTATAAAGTGATAGTAAAGAAAGAATGTGGCCGGGCGCGGTGGCTCAAGCCTGTAATCCCAGCACTTTGGGAGGCCGAGACGGGCGGATCACGAGGTCAGCAGATCGAGACCATCCTGGCTAACACGGTGAAACCCCGTCTCTACTAAAAATACAAGAAAATTAGCCGGGCGAGGTGGCGGGCGCCTGTAGTCCCAGCTACTCGGGAGGCTGAGGCAGGAGAATGGCGTGAACCCGGGGGAGCGGAGCTTGCAGTGAGCCGAGATCGCGCCACTGCACTCCAGCCTCGGGCACAGAGCAAGACTCCGCGTCAAAAAAAAAAAAAAAAAAAAAAAAAAAAAAAAAAAAAAAAAAAAAAAAAAAAAAAAAAGAAAGAATGTAACATTTGCAAAAGACCTTAGTCTCCATTTCACTATCAGTTGCCTATACTTTTTCAGGAGATCCCATTTTATGCAGAAGAAACTTCTAGGGTCTTCAAAATCACTATGGAGTACTCAAGGACAATACACTCCTGCAATGTCCTTAACAATTTTACACCTCAGAAAAAAATAGTTTTTAAAAATGGAATCCAACTTCTTTTCAAGGCTCAGTACAAATCACAAAGCCATTGTTAAGGGCTATTATTCTCCCATGTGACAAAAAAATTATATATACTTATCCTTCAATTTTATGGAAGAAAATAAAAAGGCAACTATTAAGATAAGCTTTCTAAGAATGTATAAATGCCATCCAATATACATGAAGATTTGCTAAGGCCTACCCCTACTCACCAGCTCAAAATTGCCACTGTGCTATCTGGAGAAAATGTATCTCTTTGGGAGATTTGTTCATTTGGACTTGCAGCATAGGAGCTTGAATATGCTAAATAGAGGCTTTGCTTTGTTTTTATCCATTTTTGGTCATAGTGAAAGTCCTTTATCTGCACACATAAAGCCATGTTCCATGAGCAGAGGCTCCTAGAAATATGTTACCCCAAAGAAAGATGTATACACAATTTAAAATGGAATTCTAATGCACTTCAAGTCTTTGAGTTGAGATATGAGCATATTGCAAATGGAGTAATTTAGTTAAGTCAGTTATTTGGCCACAAGCTGAAACCACTGGCCCAAGCAAATAACTGTCAGTAATATGTTGGTCAGAACTGGAGCCAAATGGGTTGAATGCATTCTCATCTATAATACATACACTGAGAGGTTTTCAGTTGTGTCTTTTAAAAACAAACATGGAACTACTTGTTCTAAAAGAGGAATTTTTAATTTTTGACACTGAATTTCTTAGGTTATATCTTGTGTGAAATGAAGAATGGAAAATCCTATGTAAGTGAGAAAAAGAACCTTTGGTCCATTAACTGTAATTCTTGGAAGAAGTAAGGTGCTATGGGGCCAGTCCTAGAGGGAATGAGTCAGGGATTACTATAGTGGAAAAGTATAACATACAGTTTTTAAAAAGATATAATGAAGAGAAAAAAGGCATTTCTCAAAAGGAGTTACACAAGCAGCCACCAAACAGAAGATAAATGCTCAACATCACTAATCATCAGAGAAATGCAAATGAAAACTACAATGAAATATTATCTTACACTGGTCATAATGATGATTTTTAAAAATTCAAAGAACAACAGTTGTTGGCATGGATGCAGAGAAAAGGGAAAGCTAATACACACTTGGAGGGAATGTAAATTAGTTCAGCCTCTGTGGAAAACTGTATGGAGATTTCTCAAAGAATGAAAAATTAGGTCTACCATTTGATCTGGCAATTCTACTATGGGTTATCTATCCAAAGGGAAACAAATCACTATATAAAAATACACCTGCATTCATATGTTTATCACAGCAGTATTCACAATAGCAATGTCATGAAATCACCCTAAGTGTCCATCAGCAGTTGGTTAGATAAAGAAAATGTGGTATATGTACACCACAGAATGCTCTGCAGCCATTTTCATAAAATGTTATGAAGTCACGTCCTTTGAAGCAACATGGATGCAGCTTGAAGCCATTATCCTAAGTGAAATAACTCAGAAACAGAAAATCAAATACCACTTATTCTCACTTATAAGTGGGAGGTAAACAATGGGTACAAATGAACATAAAGATGGAAATAATAGACACTTCATACTCCAAAAATGAGGAGGTTAAGAGGGGGCAAGGGCTGAAAAATTACCTATTAGTTACAATGTTCACTGCTTGGGTGATAATACATAAGAGGCCCAAACCCCACCATTATACAAAATACACATATAACAAACCTGCACACATACTTCCTGAATCTAAAACATAAAAAATTGAATAAATAAAAGATTATGACAACCAATATGACCTAACAAATATTTATTGAACTGTATATACCAAAACTGCAATAAACGTATCAAGCCATAAAATGTGTTCCACTATATTTATATTTTTTATTTTATCTATATATTCTTGTTTAATTGGCACATTATAAGTATATATATTTAGAGTTCAGTTTGCTGTTTCAATACATGGAAATGTGGATCAAATCAGGGTAGTAACTATATCTATCACCTCATATGTTTATCATTTCTTTGTGGTGAGAATATTCAAAAACCTTTCTTCTAGTTAGTTTGACATATACAATACCTTTTGTTAACCATAGTCAGAATTTTGTGCAATCAACACCAGAAATTATTCCTCCTATTTAAATGGTATTTTTTTTACCTATTACCAACCTCTACCCATCTTCTCCTTTACCGTTCCCTCCCTAGTCTGTGGTAACAAATATTCTACTCTCTGCATCTATGAGATCAACATTTTTAAAAAAATGTTTGTAAGTGAGATCATGTGATATTTGGTTTTCTGTGCCTGGCTCATTTCACCTAACATAATGGCCTCCAGTTTCTTATCTATTGCCACAAATGACAGGATTTCATTCTATTTTATAGCTGAATAGTATTCAATTGTGTATATATGCCACATGCTGTTTATCCATTCATCCATTGTTGGATAATTCATTGATTCCTTGCCTTGGCTATTCTGAATAGTGCTGCAGTACATATGGAGGTACAGGAATCTTTTTGACATACTGATTTTATTTCCTTGGAGCCTGGAGACTGGCCACCATGCCCACTACATCCTGAACCCATGCACACCAAAAGGGGGCCTGAAGACAGGCACACACACTCAGGCATCTCCCTCTAGTGCCCAAGTATGCTGCCTGTGGGCTTGTCCACCACCACTGACACCTATAAACTCCTCTCCCTGGGGCATGAGAATGGGCCCATCCAGCCTGTCACCACCACCACCACCACTGGCACCCACACAAACATGCTACCTAGGGATCTGGCATCTAGCCTGCCCAGCCAGTCACAGCCACTGCTAACACCAGCACAAGGCACTTGGGATGCTGAGAGTCATTCTACCACAGTTACTGCCATTGCCCAAACAATGTATTCTTACTAGGGGCTCAAGGGCCCACCCACATACCCAGTTCACTACTGCCACTGCTGGATTCAAGTAAGCCACTTGGAAGACCAATAACTGGCCTTCCGGGTCCTGCTAACACCAAGGCCTACATATAACACCCAGGGGCCAAAGAACAGGCACATTTGGCCTGCCATTGCCACCACTGGGGCCCAAGGACTTGGTAATCTGGCATCGTCATCCCCAGCAAAGCATCAACACAGCCTCCACTAACAACAGCAGCCTAAGCCACTAAGAAGAAACACAGATACCCACTGTTGTTCTTAACAATCAAATAAATTACACCGAGACTGCCCTACTGCATACACCAAAAATCAAAAATAAAGTGCCCTACGCAACCAAAACCATAGATACATCTTTATGAAAATTTTTCCCCTACAAAAGCCAATCCAAAACATTAAAAGTGACTGTTATACCAGACATACAAACATCAATGTAAGGTCACAAAAACATGAACAAGCAAGGAAATACAACACATCCAAAGGAACACAATATTTCCCCAGCAACAAATTCCAATGAAAAAGAATTTTGTGAAATGCCCAAAAAACATACTCAAAATAATTATATCAAAGCAGCTCAGGGAGATATAAGAAAACAAAGATAAATAATACAAAGAAATCAGAAAACCAATCAGGATACAAATGAGAAATTTATCAAAGAGATACAAATACTAAACAAGAAACAAACAAAAATCCTAAAACTGAAGCATTCAATGAATAAAATAAATAATAAAATTGAGAACTTCAACTATAGACTAGATCTAGTAGAAGTAACAATTTCAGAACCTGAAACACAAGTTTGTTTTTTTTTTTCCAAATAATCCAGTCAGATTAAAAAATAAATAATAAAAAAATGAAGAAAGCCTATGTGGCATATAGGACACCATAAAGTGACAAGTTGTGCAAATTTTGGGTGTTGTAGAAGCTGAAAAGAAGGCAGAGGCATTGAAACCCTATTTAACAAATTAATAACTGAAAACATGCCAACTATATAAAGAGATTTAGACATGGGAATGCTGGACGCTCAGAGATCTGCAAACATAGACAACTCCAAAATGTCTTCTGCGTGAATATCTCCTATATGGCATATTACAGTCAAACTGTGAAAAGTCAAAGACAAAGAGATAATTCTAAAAAATAGCAAGACAAAAGCATCTAGTCACATAAAAGGGAACCCCTATCAGACTAATGCAGATTTCCCAAAAGAAACATTACAGGCCAGGACAGAATGAGATGATATATTCAAAGTGGTTTAAAAGAAAAACCTGTTAGCCAAGAATACTACATGCAGCAAAATTATCCTTTATAAATGAAAGAAAAATAAAATCTTTCCCAGACAAGAAAAATGGAGGAAATTAATCACCACTGAACTTGCCCTGCAATAAATACTTAAAGGAATCCTAGACCCCAAAGTGAAAGGATCATATCCGCTACCATAAAAATACATTAAAGTTAAGAACTTATAAAAGTTTAAAGCATGCAAATGAGGAAAAGGAAGGACTCAAATGTTACCACTACCACTGCAGAAACCAAAAAACCGCAACAATAAACAATCAGAGAGAAAGAAAGGAACAAAGAATATACTAAAAAACAGAAAATAATTAACAAATGACAAGGAAAAGTCTACACCAATCAGTAATAACCTTGAATGTTAACAGATTAAATTTTCCATGTCAAAGATATAGAATAGCTGGATGGATAAAAAATGGACCAACTATACCTTGCCTACAAGAAATTCATTTCACCTGTAAGGACACGGATATAGTCTGGATATTGTCCCCTCTAAATCTCATGTTGAATTGTAATCCTTAATGTTGAAGGTGAGGACCGGTGGGAGGTGTTTGGATCATGAGGGAAGATTTGTCATGGCTTGGTGCTGTCTTTGTGATAGTGAGTGAGTACTCACTATCTCTCTCTCACTGTGAAAAATATATGGCACCTCCCCATGCACCCTTTTGTGCCCACTCCTGCTATGTGACATATGCTGCCCCTTCACCTTCTGCCATGATTGTAAGCTGCCTGAGGCCTCACCAGAAGCAGATGCTGGTGCTATGCTTCCTGTACAGACTGCAGAACCATGACTCAATTAATTAAGCTTCTTTTCGTATAAATTACCCAGTCTGAGGTATGTTTTTATAGCAACACAAGAATGGTCTAATACAGACACTATAGTTGGAAAGTGAAGGAATGGAAAAAATATTTTCTATACAAGTGGAAACCAAAGGGAGCAAAGGCAGCTGTACTTTCATTAGACAAAACAGACATGAAGTCAAAAAGGTAAAAAAAAAAAAAAAAAAAAAAAAAAAAGAAAGAAAGAAAAAACTAAGGTTATTATATAATAATAAAAAGATGAATTATGCAAGAGGATATAACAATTCTAAATATATATGCAACCAACATTGAACCACTCAGATATATAAAGCATAGATCAGTAGTTCTAAAGGGAGAGATAGACGCCACTATAATAACAGTTGGGGACTTCAGCACCTCACTCAGCATTAGATAAATTATCTAGACAGAAACTCGACAAGGAAACATTACATTTAAATGGAACTTTAAATCAAATGAATGTAATAGACATTTGCAGAATAATCTATTCAACAACTACACAATACATCTTCATCTCAACAGTAGGAAAGATCATATACTAAGCCACAAAACAAGTTTCAACAAATTTTAAAAACTCAAAATTATATAAAATATCTTCTCAGGTCACAATGGATTAAGAACACTAAAAATCAGTATCAAGAGGAATTTTGGAAACTAAACAAATACATAAAAATCAAACAATCTGCTCCTGAATGACCACTGGATCAAGAAAGAAATTAAAGTGGAAATCAAAAAATTTCTTGAAACAAATGGAAATGAAAACACAAGATATGAAAACCTATGAAGCATAGCAAAAGCAGTGTTAATACAAAAGTTTGTAAGCAATACAAAACACCTTCAAGAACAAAGCAAGCTCAAAATTAGTAAGAAGGAAAGAATAACAAAGATTAAAGCAAAACTAAAAAAAAAAGTAGAGACTACAAAAATACAAAAGTTCAATGAAAAAAAGCATGACTTTTTGAAATGATAGAAAAATCAATTAAGCATTCATTAGACTAACCAACAAAAACAGAGCAAATATTCAAATGAACAAAATAAGATATAAAAAAGGAGGTACTAAAAGTAATATAATAGTGTATTAGTCAGGATCCTCTAGAGGGGCAGAACTGATAGGATATATGTATATATGAAAGGGAGTTTATTAAGGATAATTGACTCACAAGATCATAAGGTGAACTCCCATGATAGAATATCTGCAAGTTGAGGAGATAGGAAGCCAGTAGCTCAGTCCGAGTCCCAAAACCTCAAAAGTAGGGAAGCTGACGGTGCAGCCTTCAGTCTGTGGCTGAAGGCCTGAGAGCCCCTGGCAAACCACTGCTGAAGGTCCAAGAGTCAGAAAGCTGAAGAACTTGGAGTCTGATGTTTGAGGGCAGGACGCACCCAGCACGGGAGAAAGATGAAGGCTGGAAGACTCAGCAAGTCAGCTTCTTCCACCTTCTTTTGCCTGCTTTTACTAGCTGCACTGGCAGCTGATTGCATGGTGCTCACCCACATTGTGGGTGGGACTTCCTGAGGGTGGGTTTTTCTCTCCAAGTCCACTGACTTAAATGTTAATCTCTTCTGGCAACACCCAGAAACAATACTTCGCATCCTTCAATCCAATCAAGTTGATGAGATTAAGCATCACACACAGAAACACAAAAGATCATCAGGGACTATCATGAGCAACTATACACTAACAAACTGGAAAACCTAGATAAAATGAATAAATTACTGAACGCATAAAATCTAATCAAGATTGAACCCAGAAAAAAAAATAGAAAACCTGAATAGACCAGTAATGAATAATGAGATTGAATCAGGAATTCAAAAACGTCCCCCAACAATGAAAAGCCTAGGAATGTGTGGCTTCACTGCCAAATTCTAACAAACTCATACAGAAGAGCTAACACCAGTTTTCCTCAAACTATTCCAAAAAAAGAAGAGCAATGAATTCTTCCTAATTCAGTCTGTGAGGCTACCTGAACCCTGATACCAAAATCAGACAAAGAAACAACAGATAAAACTAAGGGCTAATATCCTTGATGAACACAGATGCAAAAATACTCAACAAAATACTAAAGAGAACCCAACCGAACAGCACATCAGAAAGATCATTCACTATTATCAAGTGGGATTCATTCTAGGAATGCGAGGATGGCTTAACATACAGAAATTGATAATTGTGATAGATCATATTAATGTAATGATATGATGCATGTCAATGTAATGAACAAGACAAACCATAAAATCATACAAATAGATGCAGAAAAAGAATTTAATGAAATTTAATATCCCTTCATGATAAAACCTCTAAACAAACTAGGCATAGAAGGAACATGCCTCAATGTAAGAAAGTTCATTGATACAGTTTAAGTGTTTGTCCCCTCCAAATCTCATGTTGAAATGTGATCCCTAATGTTGAAGGTGGAGCCTACTGGGAGGTGTTTGGGACTTAGGTGGGGATCCTTCATGAATGGCTTGATACCCCTCTTGTAAATAAGTTCTCACTCTATTAGTTCATGTAAAAGATAGTTGCTTAAAGGAGCTTGGCATCTCTCTTACCCACTCTCTTGCCATGTGACATTCTGCTTCCCTTCACCTTCTGCCATGATTGTAAGCTTCCTGAGGCCCTCACCAGAAGCAGGTGCTGGCACCATGCTTCCTGTATAGCCTGCAGATCCATGAGCCAAATAAATCTCTTTTATTTATAAATTATCCAGCCTCAGGTCTTTCTTTATAGCAATGCAAAAGTGATTAACACAGAAAATTGGTACTGAGAAGTGGGGCATTGCTATAAAAATACCCAAAAATGTGGAAACAGCTTTGGGACTGGGTAATGGCAAAAGTTGGAAAAGTTTGGAGGTCTCAGAGGAAGACAGGATGATGAGGGGTAGTTAACTTCTTAGAGACCGGTGAAGTGTTTATGACCACAATGCCAATAGAAATATGGATAACAGAGGCCAGGCTGACAAGGTCTCATATGGAAATGATCTTATAGGGCACTGGAGCAAAGGTTACCTTTGTTACAACTTAGCAAAGAACTTTGCTGCATTGTGCTCATGTTCCAGGGCTTGGTAGAAGGTTGAACTTAAGAGTGATGACTTAGGGTCTCACTAAGTCAGAGGAAAATTAATAAGCAGAGTAGCATTCAAGAATTGGAATGGCTACTTTAACAACCTATGATCAGATAGATACAGGAGCAAAGGAATGACTTAAAGTTGTATATCAGTCTGTTCTCACACTGCTATAAAGAACTACCTGAGACTGGGTGATTTACAAAAAAACGATTTTTAACTGACTCATAGTTCCATAGGCTGTACAGGAAGCATGGCTGGGGAGGCCTCAGGAAACTTTCAGTCATGGCAGAAGAAGAAGCAGGCATGTCTTACATGATCAGAGAAGGAGGAAGAGAGCAAAGCAGGAGGTGTTACACACTTTTAAACAACCAGATGTTGTGAGATCTCACTATCACAAGAACAGCAAGGGGGAAATCCGCCCCCAAAATCCAATCTCCTCCCACCAAGCCATTCCACCAACACTGGGGATTACAATTCAACACGAGATTTAGGTGGGGACACAAATCCAAACCATATCAAATTGGATCTTATATTTAAAAAGGAATCAGAGTGTAAACATTGAGAAAATTTGCAAGCTGGCCTTGGGTAGAGAAGGAAAGATCATTTTCAGGGGAGGAATTCAAGAGGCTTGTGTAGCAACCACTTATTAGAGAGACTAACATGAGTAAGTGGGAGCCAAGTACTAATATCTAAGACAAAGTGGAAAAGGCCTCAAAAACATTTTAGAAGTTGTTCAGGCTTCTCCTTCCATCAGAGGTTCAGAGGGCTTGTATGAAAGAATGGTTTTGAAGGTGAGGCTCCAGGATACCACTGCCCTGAACCACCTCTGGAGGTTGTTTCCTGTATCCCTGCTGCTCCAGCTCTAGCTATGACTCAAGGGGCCCCAGGTACAGATCAGGCTGCTGTTTTGGAGGGGGCAACCCATCATCCTTGTCAGTTTCCACATAGTGGTAAGTCTGCAGGTGCAGGGAATGCAACAGTGATGGAGGTTTGGCAGCTTCCACATGGATTTCAGAGTATGTATGGGAAAGCCTGGGTGCTCAGGCAGAAGCCTGCTACATTAGCAGAGTCCTTGCAGAAAGGCTGTACTAGGGTAGCCCAAGGAGGAAATGTGGGCTTGGGGCACCCACACGGAGTCACCACTGGGGCACTGCCTAGTGGAGCGGTGGAAGAGGGTTTACTACCCTCCAGATCCAAAATAGTAGAGCCAGTGGCAGCATGCACCCTCAGTCTGGAAAAGCCGTAGGCACTCAATTCCAGCTTATCAAAGCAGCCATGAGGGATGTACCCTGCAAATCCACAGGGGTGGAGATGCCTAAGGCCTTGAGAACACACACTTTGTACCACTGCCCTGGATGAAGAACATGGCGTCAAGAATTATTTTGGAGGTTTAATTACTGCCCTACTGGGTTTCAGACTTGTGTCTGGCCTGTAGCCCCTTTCTTTCAGTTGATTTCCTCAGCAAAATAACATGGGAATGGGAATTTGTCAAAATTCTTAAAACTTTACAAAGTGCCAGCAATTCAAAATGAAATATTTGCTTTTTCCATCTCCTCTCTTGAAACAACATGGTTGTGTATACAAGTAAGTAATTAAAATAAGTTGCTACCCAGATCATTGAGTGTGTCATGCTATTAATGTAAGGCAAGAAATTAAGGAGAAAAGAATTAGCTCTGATGAGCAAGCTGTATAAACTCATGTGTTGGACTGCTCCAATTCAGGTCCCAGTTTAGTCATTTCTTAGCTGTGTGACTTCAGGCAAGTTACTTCATTATGTCTCAATTTTCTCATCTGTAAAACAAGGAAAATAATGGTCTCTATCTTATAAAGTGGGAGAGAGGATTAAATGGTAGAATTTATGTAAAGCACTTAGTACAGTGCCTGGCACACAGTATGAATGCAATAAATGGTAGACATTACTATTATTATTTCCTGCAGGAGACATCCATGATAAGCAAATAATTACTCATGTCATATGAGTCTTTATGACTCTTGCCGCTCTTTTGGCCCACGGCTGTTCACATTGAGGCTTAACTTGGAAAGGGAGGCCCATTTTAACTTTGCAATTCGACCTTCCCTGGTGTTAGCCCAATGACAGTGATGGCATTTTATACTTATGGAATAGCTATTTGTGTCAGTTTCTGTCTTCTTGATAGATTCCAACTGCTGCTTGGAACATATGCTGTTGTGGGTATTAGAACAGGAAACCAGCAAGATCTATTTTGATACAAAGGTTAGGGAGCAGTGTGACTTTTTATTTGGCAATATAGTAATATTTTACCTTAACATTTTTTACTTCTCTTATTGCCATAATATGTGAATAGTTCCATATAGATATAGTGGAGTAGGGAAATAACTGTATAAATAGCTCTAAATCAAATCAACACATATTTACAAAACTTGTACTATACTAGGTGCTGTTGAGAATACATATGTGTATAAGACATGACCCTTTCCCCTAGGGAACTGATGATCTGGTTAAAGAGAGAATAAATATATGTACACATAGAAATGTTATGTAACAGATACTGAAGTCTCAGCGTCAGTTGCAAAAAATATAAACCATTCTAGCACAGAGGGAACACTTTTATGAGCCCTTAATGGAACTATGTGGCTAGAGGAGAGAAGGGGAAGTAATACTCAAGTATGGGGATATATGAGAATATACATATGAGCAAATAGGAAGTATAAGTTTAGCTGGATCTGGAATTTTCTTTGGGAGATATCTGGAATCTAAATCACAAATAGGTCTTAAGGGTAAGATTGTGAAGGACCTTGTAAGTCACAATAAGGAATGTGAACTTTGTTTCTATAATTGAAAGCCACTGAAGGCTTTGGAGAAAAAGATGAATAGGAGGAAAGTGAAAATTTAAGGAAAAAAGTGACTGGAACCGTATTTGTAGGAAGAAAACGCAAGAATCAGGTTTACCAGTGTGGACATTATAAAAGGAATCTGAGGCCATTGGATGAGAACAATAAGGTTGCAATGGAAGAGTTAATAAACGTCCTGACTGGAAGAGTTAATACGTCCTGACTGATTGGATGAGGATGCCAAAGAAAAATATGAGACAAAATTCCTGATTATTTTTGAACCTTGGAAACTCTTAAGAAGTTGCAAACAACTGTAGGAGTTAGAAAGTTTGAGCTGTGTTCAGTTTGTTTTGTTTATGAGTTTTCTCTTGTTTTTTGGAGATCAAAAGTTGAGTCGAAGTTATATTAATTAGAGGCAATAATATGGAAGTAGATAGAACTCATGAAAAAGTAGAACTTAGAATTTGGAGAGTTATCCTTAGTGGTGGCATTTGAAAGCATAAGTATAATGGAACTAAGCAAGGAGGTAGAGTCTATGGATGAAGACCAAACTTTGAGTATCATCCACATCTTAAAGAAGCTGGCAGAGGAGAGAGGCACTGTAAGCTATCTTCTGTGGGTTAAAAAATGTGGGTTAAGAATATTCTCAATCAATTTACCATTTCTTCCTGATTACCAGGAAGCCCAAAATTCATTTGGTGCAAAAACAGAATACTTGCCCAAATACATCCCCCTCTTTCCTAATGATTTCAGATTTCTTTTTTTAGTTTTATTTTATTCCCCCTTCTTTTACTTATGCCTCTATATTTTAAGTCAATACAAACCTTTTGTGATAATAGGCAGGATATAAATAACACACAAAGAAAGATAGGTGTCATAAAACCATGAGACGAGACAATTCAAAGAAGGTGGATTTCTCTAATAGTTTCAAATGCTGTAGGAATACAGAGTCAGCACTGAAAGGCAGCCTTGCATTTGGCAACTAAGAAACTGTGTGACTTCAGGAATAAAAAAATATTGGAAAAACTTAGAGTTGGGATGGCATTGCCAAAGGAGAAGGGCAAAGCTGGTGCTAGGGAATAAAAAATTGGAATAAAACATTATACAAAATACCACAAATAAAAATATTTTGAGATTTCTACCTTAAAAATCAGGTTTTTATAACATCAAATACTCTCATTATCTTCCAGTACCATGAAGCAGGTATCTGGCTCCCTAGCTGCATTTGTGGCAAGGCATCCTATGAGGAAAGATTGAGAATTGGAGACACAGGAGGATAACCAACCTTTTCTATCTGCTGCATATGTTCTCAAGATAGGCCAAACAGGAAAGCTGGCAGTCACATACGGGCAAAAGCAAATGCACAGGTGGAAGCCTATCTAGAGGGAACGTGCATAGTTCTTCCAAACACTACTGACTGCAGCTTAACTGGAAACAGAGAATGGTATTAAAAACACAGGACTATACAAGATAAATTGAACAACAAATCTTATTTTGTTTGGGCTTCAGTAATAATCATCAAACTTTTGATTATTTGTCCCTTGGAATATCTGCATTTGTCAATTATTTCTTCCCAAGGACCTGTTTCAGTTTATCCTTTTCTTGAGTCCTCCCCTGATAATGATAACAATGACTCCCAACAACTCTATGATGATCACTGCCAACAATAATAATATTTATTGAGTACGTACTGTGTACCAGATACCCTCAAAGTCACTACTTTTCTCAATTTTCATAACAAGCTCTTGAGGTTAGTACTATTTTTTCAATCCCGATGAGAGAAATAGTGACATTCAGATGGGTGAACCACTTTGGAGCACAGCCACATTTACAACCCAGTTCTGTCTTTAACTTAAACCTGTTATACCACAACGAATCTTTTCTTCCAGAAGTCCTACAGTAAAACAGCTAGGTTTACACTGGCAATTGATTGTGTCTATTTCGTTCATTGTTGTGCTGTAAGTACAGAATCTAGTTTGAGGTTTACTCTTTCAAGTGTGTTTATTTTCCTTAACTCAATTGTAAGATTTTGCATTTCTTAAATCCCTTTCCCTTATTTATTTTAAAGACATTATCCTCTGAGTTGTTTATACCCTTCCCCATATTTCTGTAGTTCATACTCCCCTGTTCATCTCTATACCCACATGAACATATCTTTACTATACATACACCTCTGCCATTCTGCACTCTCATATATACTTCATGTCCCTGAGAGCATTTTCAGTCTCCTGGAGACACTCTGAGCCTGAGATTCATCTCCTCTGTTTCCCTGGATAAGCTAGTGTGATACCTTCACGGATTCTTTTCCTTTTGCCTGCCCTTAAAGTATTCATTTTCCAGGGTTTTACCGTGTTCTCACTACACCCATTCTTGGGGCAGATTATTTTCTTTCATGGATTCAGTGGCCATAATAAGCTGATGTATCTCAAATCTACAGGCCTGGCATCAATAACTTACCTTTAGCTCCAAATTCTATTTGTCAAATCATTACTAGAAATTTCAACTTGCACATCTTGTAAGACTTCAAAGTAAATATATTAGAAACTGAATTCATTAGCTTCCTCTAACATACTTGATTTGTTTCCTAGTTTTTCTAGCTCAGTGGATAAATTAATATTAACCCATTTGGCCAGGCCCAAATCTCACCTTCTCACTTCAATAAGATCTGGAACCTGCCTTCTTTTTGGTGTTATTGTTCTCTGATTCTCAGTACCACTTGATATTTATGTATTCATCCATAGGAGCATTTATCTATTCAACAGGTATGAACCGAATGCCTATTATATGCCAGGCATTGCATCCAAATCGTATTATGTTTTCCACCTTTTGATGCCTTTGTACATGCTTCATTTTATACCTGAAGTGCCCTTCAAGTTGTAGAGAAATGGAGAATGGTGATTCTATTTCAAAAATATGGAGGTTTTGAAGAGAGTCGGTTTAGAAGTGAGTTCAGGTGATACCTTCCATTTGAAATACATTGAATTTGATGTCTGATTGAAATATCCTCTGAGGTGATATCCTGCTGCTACTAAATGACTCCGTTTTTACCAAAATAATTGAACCACCTCTGTTTAGTTAAGATATTTCAGCCATCTCATCAACTACATGAGATGAATTCTGAATCCACAAAATGGAGATGTATCATAAATATTTGGCTTATATTCATTTTTACTTATCTCCTGTCATAAAAAATCATTTCTAGTATTGAAAATATGATTACAAATATCTTCATAATTGCTGTAATAAACATGTCATTGGTTGTTTTGTGTGCCAACACAGAATAGAAATAGTCAAAGAAGTGCCACAACTCTTGCTCTTATGGAATTCGTATCTGAAATTTTAAAGTTTGCATAGGGGAACTATTCTGGGTCACTGAACTCTTGGAGAATCTTATAAAAGTCATGATTCTCCCTTTTAAAAAATTCACATTTCTATACAAACAAAATTGTATACATAAATTTGAGGGAGATTTTGAGAATCCTGAAGTATATATATTGACTTTTTGACAGTCCATGACCCTAAATTTGTCAACCTTAGTGAAGTTAAATAATTCTGTGTACCACCCAAAAAACCTTTGTAAGATTTTTCCCTTCCTGTAAAATAGCATATGACCCACTTTGAGAAGTGATTTTGATAACTTGAGATAGTGTATATAAAGTATTTCTTATGCTGTTGTTCATATAGCAATTTATATACCTCATACCCTTCAAACCTCTGGGGCTGCATCAAAACTCCTTCAAATGTTAATCTTAACTAAAGGATACCTATAATTATGCATTGTGTAAATTGCATAAGAACCACATATTTTTAACAAATATATTTTTAAATTATACAACCAGTTCCTTCAAGAGAACAATCCTGGAAAAGATAAGTTACTTGCAGTCTGACACAAACATAATTTTAACTGTTTAGAACATCTCTTTATATATTGACTTCTTAAAATAATAAACCCCAAGTTTATTTATATTTTTCAGGTAAAGTGCGATGACAATACACACACGATTAATTTGAATTTTGAAATGTATCCTTAAATATTACTTTGACTTACTTACAGAAACTTATTCTTTGTTCTGTTATATTTAAAAATACACTTTCACATGTACATTGTATAGTCGACTTTGTAAACTTAGAAACAACTTCTGGACAAAACAATTCAATAAGGGACTGACCTGCTAACAAAAACATTGATTTCCTTTTTTCCTCCACTGTAAGAGTGGAGAAAGCTTATCAAGTTATCTAAATATAGTAATATAAATGACAACAATAAATATCACAATTATCTTTGAAGAGCTTTCATGTGTCTCCCTGTAAGGGAACAATACAGGGAAAGCTAGTGTCTTTTTGTCAAGTCCTGGGAACATCATGAAACCGCCTGATTCGGAGAAAACATACGTCCTCTAGTGCTGAGGCAAACAGAATACATTAATGACAGATTGTTACTCTGAATTTTCAAGGATTTTACAGTCCTAGTTAAAACAATATCTTGTTTATTCCATTCTCAGTCTATCAGAATGTGTTATAAAACCATACATTTGATTTTCAGAAGAAGATTATGTCTCATATTCAAATATTTCTCAGTTTTGTGTTGCATGTTTGTATTTAAATTTATCTTAACTAGTTAACGTGTGTGTGTGTGTGTGTGTGTGTGTGTGTGTGTGTGTGTGTGTCTGTTTATAAGAGCTTTTTGGTGGCAGTATTGCATTATATTAATTTATCAGTATGAAAATATAATATCTATGCCATGTATTCTCTGTGAAATACCAACAGTGAAATCTTTTTAACATTAAATGTAGATGGTGAGAACCCAGTGGTGGGGTCCGAATTGTTTACTATGTAGCCAGGAGCTCAAGGCATCTAAAATTAGCCATTTTGAACGGCAAAATAGTTAACTCTAGTAGACTTAGTATAAGCTCAGGGAATTATTTAAACCTCTTTTTTTTCTCCCTCAGAAATAGATTCATCTTCTTTCTCAGTAATTGGAGATTAGAAATATAAATGGTGAAGCTATCACATTGTAGATTTCTCAGAACTATATTATGGTAGTATTCTTGGTGAAACGCCTACTCATTTGTGACAAATGACTTGTTTGATGTATTTATAAATTTTATTTGTATAACCGGTGTATCCCTAAGGTCACATTTGATAATACTTGAAACGACATCTGTTATAACCCACACTTTGTTGACTCACCCAACCTGCTACTACAGCATTTCCAGCTCACTGCAATATCTCTTCCTACTAATTGCATGCTTCCCCAAAGGTTGCACGTTTTTTTGTTTGCTTGTTTTGTTTTCACTTTTGAGACAGAGTCTCGCACTGTTGCCCAGGCTGGTGTGCAGTGGTCACTGCAACCTCCGCCTCCCGTGTTCAAGCAATTCTCCTGCCTCAGCCTCCCAAGTAGCTAGGATTACAGGTGCCCGCCACCACGCTCAGCTAATTTTTTGTATTTTTAGTAGTGACGGGGTTCCACTATGTTGGCCAGGCTGTCTTGAACTTCTGACCTTGTGATCCCTCCACCTCAGCCTCCCAAAGTGCTAGGATTACAGGCATGAGCCACTGCACCCGGCCACGTTATTTCAAAGACTATCATTTTTTCTAAGACTATTGCCATAGACCTTGCTTAGCTCTGAAATCCCAATGTTCAGTTTTAAATATACATATTTAAATTCTATAGGGTACACACTTTTAGCTAGGTATTTTAGGATTTCCTCAAAGCCTGATGTCCCTATAATTGACTCAGATTTCCCACACAGAATCTCTGGGCCATCAAAATGAGATAGAGTCAATCTTTCTCATCACTATGATGCATAGCAATATACCAGCAGTATTCGAAGGTTTGCTGTAAATTAAGTACCAAAATAAATGTCACATTAATAATAGGAATGATAACCAGCATTTACTGGCTTACTTTTCTATGTGCCAAAGAAGGAAAAGAACACACAGAAAGATTAGACAATATCTGTGGTTGGGTTTTTTGGAAGCAGTGCTTGAGACAGGGATTCAGGTGGCAAAACTGTATGAGAGGGATGATGGGAAAGAGCAGAGGAAGTATGTAGTCTCAGATAAGTTTAGCTTTGGTTTGATCCATGTGGCACTGGGGACAGCACAGGCTCTGCAGCATAAGTCAAACTATAGAGTTACTTTGCCTCGTGACAAGAGGCCCACAAGGCTTTTATAGCCCATTCACCCTAACTCTTGGTTACTTGCCACCCCCAGAGGTTGAAGGTATAACCTTTATCAGCCAAGAGGATTCTCATGAGAAGTTTGAATGTGTAAGTCATCTATCCCAGCTCTCACAAGGCTCAGGGACAGGGAAGCTGTCCTGTTAAGGGAAGCTGACTAGGATCCTGTCAGTGTGCATTGCAGGTAAAATTATCTGTTGTGGGTTGAATCGTGTCCCCCTCGACCCCCCATTATTCATGTTTTAGTCCTACCCCTCATACCAAAATGTGACCATATTTGGAGATAGGGTCATCACTGAGGTAATTTAGTTAAAATGAGGTCACTAGAGTAGGCTCTAATGAAACAGGGAAAAGCTTGAATTTGAATACAGACATGAAGACAGGGGAAGAAGACAGCCATCTACATGCCAAGGAGAGAGGACTGGAACAGGTACTCCCCTCCCAGCCCTCAGAAAGAACAGACCCTGCTAACGTTTTGGTTTTGAACTTTTGGCTGCCAGAACTATGAGAAAATAAATTGTTGTTGTTTAAGCCACCCAGTCCGTGGTACCTTGTATGGCAACCCTAGAAAACTAATATATTGCCTGACACTAAGTGGCAGAAATGGGGAATAGAACCCTTAATGTGTTGAAATACTC
Organism: Macaca thibetana thibetana; assembly: GCF_024542745.1. Lineage (NCBI taxonomy): Eukaryota > Metazoa > Chordata > Mammalia > Primates > Cercopithecidae > Macaca > Macaca thibetana. Next base: position 140,424,144 of record NC_065598.1, read on the forward strand.
ATTCTGAGACAAAGAGAATCTGTCTACTTAAAGCTGTATCCCAGTGCACAGTAGAGAGGAGTCGAGGGGCAGGGACCTAACGGTGATGCTTTAGTGAAAAACATCTCCTGAACTGCAAGTCCTTCACAGCCTGACATAATACTGCTCTCAATCAAACACCAATCTTCCATCAGTCTCCGCTCTTTCCAATCCTCCAGTCCCTGCCTGGGGCTCTCTAGTCCCAGAGTATATTGCCCTCTGGCCTTCTCTCATTCAGTCTCTTTTCTTCAGGAGCTTAGTTAGCCTAACATACTTTTTCCAGCCTCTTCCCTCCCTGCCTTCCCAGTTCATGCACATCCTGACCACTTGCAACTCTCTGATGTGCCGTGGCCGTCTGACTCCTGGGCTTTTACCCATGCAAACGCTGTGGCTTACAGCAGTGCTCCCAGCTGCCCCTAATAGCGATGTCAAGCGCTGCAGAGCCCATTCATCTGTGATGGCCTGAAGCAACCACCGATCCAATGCTGTTTTCTGCCCAGTAACCTACACTTATCCTTTAAGACAAGCTCAGAAGTCTACTCTACTCTCTTTCTCTACAATGCCCCCAAGCAAAGTCAGTCTCTCTCATTTAGGCTTTTATTATGCAATTCTTTTCCCATGGCACATTGATACATCAATTCAGTCAAGTTTCAGATTTACACAAAAGTCGGGTTCAAATATTAGGTCTGCTATGTACATGTCACATATATATATAAACCATATATTTTTAATTTGGCAAGTTTCTTAACTCCTGTAAGCTTCAATTTTCTTGACTATCAAATTGGGATAATGAGAGTTGCTACCTCATATGGTTGACTGAGGAATGAAATATGAGTAAAGTTTTAAAACAATACTTGGCACATAGGTAGTATTCAATAAATGGTTCCTATTATCATTATTACTTTTTAAGCATAATTTTTGCATTCAAGATTTATAGAATACCTGCCTCTTTTCTATATTTCTCTCTTCCACTGGGTGTTTAGGTTCCTGACAGCACGGACTCTGATTCTCTAGCAAAGCAAAGCACAGAATGCATATGCTAACCAGCTGACAAAAACACCCAACATAGTGCTCCAAAGGTAATCTACAAACTGAAATATAAAAAAGGCTTAGCTTTTATACCCACCTACATGGAGAGAGAGATACTGATATTTTAAAGCCCAGAAACCTCTTCAATACTCTGGTACTCACACACACACACAAAATTGTAAATTAGAATATATCAGAATAGACAAGAATAAAGTGATGAAAATTAGCTTAAATTTTATTTTTCTGAATCATAATTGAATGCAATGATGAAAAGAACTCTAGATTCCTGACAATCATGCCAATGTACTTTTAACAATATTCTGTTTAGTCAGGAGGATACTGGGAACAGGTGTTACACAGGAAAGCACACCGTTAAACTCTAATGCTGATTTTTGTGGCTGACAATATACTTCTTAAGCCTTGTTCAAAACTAAGAGTAACCACAACAAGGGTCTGTAGAATTCACATCTGCTGTCATTAATGGTTTAAAGCTGTGGCAAAATCCATCCATTTAATACAAAACAATTTTGCAAAGTGTATATATGATGTATTAAGTACAAAAGAATAAAATTAAATAAGCCCCAAGCCAAAAAAAGAAACATTTACTATCTAATAGATGTACACAGTAGGTAGTGATTTTAATAATGTTCAAAAAATTTAAAAGTGCATTTACAGATTGTTAGATCTAGAATTGGTCCTTGTGTTTATTTTTTTCATTATTTTTTTTTTCTACCTGCTAGAACAGTGATATGAGAGCTTCAGAGCCATTATTCTGTTCTGCCATATTACTGACTAAAAATATTATTTTAAATCAATTCATTTTTTTTTGCATCTTTTCATGTACCTATTGGCCATTTGTATATCTTCCTTGAAAAAATGTCCATTTAAGTCCTTTGTCCATTTTTTGTTTGTTTGTTTTTGAGACAGGATCTTGCTCTGTCACCCAGGCTGGAGTGCAGTGGCATGATCTCGGTTCACTGCAACCTCCACTTCTTGGGCTCAAGTGATCCTCCCACCTCAGCCTCCTGAGTAGCTGGGATTACAGGCATGCACCACCACACCCCGCTAATTTTTGTATTTTTAGTAAAGATAGGGTTTTGCCATGTTGGTCAGGCTGGTCTCTAGCTCCTGACCTCAGGTGATCTGCCCAGCTTGGCCTCCCAAAATGCTGGGATTATAGACATGAGTCACCACCAGTGGACAATTAATCATTTAAATAATTCATCTTCTCAAATGATTTGTCATTTTGACCAAGTTCTTCCCTAATAATTCATTTTTAAACCATATAATTTCAGACAAGTCAGCTAGAATATCTTATTTCTACTGTTACTGCTGTGAAAACAAAACAAAACTTGCAACCTCTGTCTTTGCCACAGTGATGCCTCCATGTTTTGATCAAGCTTTTCCATGACTATCCCTAAAAGTCAATCACCACTCATATACCTTGCAGGGTCCTATATTTTACAGCTGGCTATAAAACAATTCTTAGCAAATTAAAGGAACTGAAATAATATCGACTACATTCTTGGACCACAGTTCAATAAATACAGAAATCAATACTAAGGAGAGTTCTCAAAATCATACAATTATATGGAAATTTAAAAACCTGCCCCTGAATGACTTTTGGGTAGACAATTAAATAGAGGCAGAAATCAATAAATTATTTGAAACTAATGAAAACAAAGATACAACATACCAGAATCTCTGGGACATAGCTAAAGCAGTGTTAAGAGAAAAGTATGCAGTACTAAAGGCACACATCAGGAAGTTAGAAAGATCTCAAATTAACAACCTAATATCACACCTAGAGGAAGTAGAAAAACAAGAGCAAAACTACCCCAAAACTAACAGAAGAGAAGAACCAAAATCAGGTAAAATTTTGTTTTACCTAAATTGAGACATGAGAAATCATACAAAAGATCAACAAAACCAAAAGTCAGTTATTTGAAAGAATAAATAAGATTGATAGACTGCAAGCTAGACCAAAAGAAGAGAGAAGAAACAAATAAACACACTTAGAAATGACAGAGTGGACATTACCACCAGTTGCACAGAAATATGAACATCCTTTGGATACTATTACAAACACCTCTATTCACAAAAAGTAGAAAACTTGGAAGACATGGATAAATACCTGGAAACATACACCCCCCTCCAAAGATTGCAAAAGGAAGAAATTGAAATCCTGAATGGATGAATAATGAGATCTAAAATTGAAAGAGTAATAAAAAGCCCACCAACCACAAAAAGCCCTGGACCAGGTGGATTCACAGCCAAAATGTAGCAGATGTATAAAAGGAGCTGGTACCAATCCTACTGAAACTATTACAAAAAAATTAAGGAGGAGGGACTCCTCCCTAACTCATTCTATGAGGCCAGCATCATCCTGATACTAATACCTGAGAGAGGCACCACAAAACAAAAAACTTTAGGCCAATATCCCTGATGAACATAAATTCAAAAATCCTCAAAATACTAGCAAGCAAAATTCAACAGCATATCAAAAAGCTAATCCACCATGATCAAGTAGATAAAATGGTAAGAGCCACCAATGACACCTGTAGTCAACATCATACTGATCTGGCAAAAGTTAGAGGCATTCCCTTTGAAACCCAGAACAGGACAAGGATACCCACTATCACCCCTCCTATTCAACTTAGTACTGGAAGTCATCATCAATACAATCAGGCAGGAGAAAAAAATAAAAGGCATCCCAATAGAAAGAGAAGAAGTCATACTATCTCTCCTCACAATGATATGATTTAATATCTGAAAAACCCCGTAGTCTCTTCCCAAAGACTTCTAGATATGATAACTTCAGCAAACTTTCAAGACTCAAAATCATTGTACAAAAATCAGTACATTGATTCAACATAAGGCTTAATGTAAGACTTAAACATAAGGCCTAAAACCATAAAAACCCTAGAAGAAAACCTAGGCTATAATACCATTCAGGACACAGGCATGGGCAAAGACTTGATGATTAAAACACCAAAAGCAATGACAACAAAAGCAAAAATGGACAAATGGGATCTAATTAAACTAAAGAAAAGCAATATTAAGAGGAATGTGTATAGCAATAAACACCTATATAAAAAAATAAAGATTTCAAATAAAACAGTAATGATACACCCCCCAAAAAACAGAAAAGCAAGAATAAACCAAACCCCAAATTTAAAAAGGGAAAGAAAATATAAAGATCAGAGTAGAAATAAATGAAATGCAGACAGAAAAATACAAAATATTTAAAAAACTGAAAACCGAAACTGGACCCCTTCCTTACACCTTATATAAAAATTAACTGAAGATGTATTAAAGACTTAAACATGAAGCTCTAAACTATTGAAAAAAATAACCCTAGAAGAAAATCTAGGCAATACCATTCAGGACATAGGTATGGGCAATGATTTCATGACAAAAATGCCAAAAGCATTGCAACAAAAGCAAAAATTGACTAATGGGATCTAATTAAACTAAATAGTTTTTGCACAGTAAGAGAAACTATCATCTAAGTGAACAGACAACCTAGAGAATGGGAGAAAATTTTTGCAATCTATCCATCTGACAAAGGTCTAATATCCAGAGTCTATAAGGAACTTAAACAAATTTATAAGAAAAAAAAACCAAACAACTCCATTAAAAGTAGGCAAAGGACATGAACAGACACTTCTCAAAAGAAGACATTCATGTGGCCAACAGACATATGAAAATAACTCAACATAACTGATCATTAGAGAAATGCAAATCAAAACCACATTGAGATACCCTCTAACACCAGTCAGAACGGCGATTATTAAAAAGTCAAGAAACAACAGATGCTGGCAAGGTTGCGGAGAAAAAGGAACACTTTTACACTATTTGTGAGAGTGTAAATTAGTTAAACCATTGTGAAAGACAGCATAGGGATTCCTCAAACATCTAGAAGCAGAAATACCATTTGATCCAGCAATCTCACGATTGGGTATATACCCAAAGGAACACAAAGCATTCTATTTTAAAGATACATGTATGCATTCTGTTCACTGAAGCACTATTCACAATAACGAGGGCATGGAATCAACCCAAATGCCCATCAATAATAGACTGTATAAAGAAAATGTAGTACATGTACACCATGGAATACTATGTAGTCATAAAAAGAAATGAGAACATGCCTTTTTCAGCGACATGAATGGACCTGGAAGCTGTTATCCTCAGGACACTAATGCAGGAACGGAAAACCAGACATCGCATGTTCTTAACTTATAAGTAGGAGATGAATGATAAGAACACATGGTGGGGAACACACACTGGGGTCTGTTGGGGGAATGCAGGGGGAGGGAGAGCATCAGGAAGAATAGCTAATGGATGCTGGGCTTAATACCTAGGTGATGGGTTGATCGGTACAACAAACCACCATGGCACACATTTACCTATGTAACAAACCTGCATATCCTTCACATGTACCCTGGAACTTAAAATAAAAATTGAAGAAAAAAAAGAAAAAATAAACAAAATTTACACCAACAGTGAACAATTTGGAAAAGAAATCAAGAAAGCAATCCCATTTACAATACTTACAAAAAATTACCTAGAAATAAATGTAACCAAAGAGATGAACGATCTGTATAAGAAAACTATAAAATATTGATTACAAAAATGAAAAGGACGCCAAAAATATAGAAGGACATCCCATGTTCATAGATTGGAAGAATTAATATTGTTAAAATAAGCATATCACCCAAAATGATCTATGGATTCAAAGCAATCTTCATCAAAATACCAATGACATTCTTCACAGAAATAGAAAATAAAGTCCTAAAATTTGTATCGGACCATGAAAGACCCTGAATAGCCAAAACGGCCTTGAGCAAAAAGAACAAAACTGGAGACATAACACTATTTAACTTCAAAATCTACTACAAAGCTATAGTACCCCAAATAGCATACTACTTGTATTAAAAACAGTTACATAAACCTATGGAACAGAGTATTGAACCCAGAAACAAATCTACGTATTTATAGCTATCAGATTTTAGACAACGGCACCAAGAACATTTGTTAGGTAAAGGACAATCTCTTCAATAAATGGTACTGGAAAAACTGGATATCCATACACAGAAGAATGAAGCTAGACCTCTGTCTCTTACCATATAAAAAAATAAACTCAAAATGGAATAAAGATGTAAAGGTATGACCTGAAATTATGAAACTACTGGCAGACAACATGGGGAAATGCTTCAGGACGTTGGTCTAGGCAAAGATTTTATAGATACAACATCAAAAGCACAGGCAACAAAAGACTTTATTTCTTTAGGTTATACATACAGTAGTGGAATTGTTGGATAATGTGATAGTGCTATTTTAATATTTTGTGGAAATTTGGTACTATTTTCCACAATAGCTATACTAATTTACATTTCCACCAACAGCGTGCAAGGGTTCCCTTTTACGCACATCTTAACTGACACATTTAATCTTTTATCTTTTTGATAATAGTCATTGTAATAGGTATAGGTTAATACAGTGAATTTGAGCATTTTTTTGTTTGTTTTTTGTTTTTTTTGTTTTTTCAGACGGAGTCCCACTGTGTCGCCCAGGCTGGAGTGCAGTGGCCGGATCTCAGCTCACTGCAAGCTCCGCCTCGTGGGTTCATGCCATTCTCCTGCCTCAGCCTCCTGAGTAGCTGGGACTACAGGCGCCCGCCACCACATCCAGCTCATTTTTTGTATTTTTAGTAGAGACGGGGTTTCACCGTGTTAACCAGGATGGTTTCAATCTCCTGACCTCATGATCCGCCCACCTTGACCTCCCTAAGTGCTGGGATTACAGGTGTGAGCCACCGCACCCTGCCGAGCATTTTTTTTTTTTATATATACCTCTGGCCATTAGAACTCTATATTTTGTGAGTTATGTTTCTATACAGTTGTTATTAAAAAGGAAAAAAAGAAAAACATAGCATTCCCTCCTGAAGGTAAGACCAGATCATTTCTTATCTTCTTTTTTTCTAAGAGCTTTATTAATTTATTTTTCTAATTTAATTTTTCATTTATGAAGAAAATACAATAATTGTACATATTTGTAGGGTACAATGTGATGTTTTGATGCATGTATACATAGTATAGTAATCAAATTGGGGTAATTAATATATCAATCACTGTAAGCATTTATCATTTCTTTGTGGTAAGATTATTCAAATTCTTCTCTTCTAGCTATCTTGAAATCTGCGTGACATTGTTATTTGCTACAGTCACCCTACTATGCAATAGAGCACTAGAAATTATTGTTCCTGTTTCATGTTTATGCCTATTTTATCATAACTTATTTTTCATTCTCTAATACCTTTTGGATTTAAGGACTACATATGGTTCTTTTATGCCCCATTCCTCCATGATGCAATGAGGTTTTGCCACACAAAAAAACTCATTTTATTGAAAAAAATGAATGCATTTTACCAGAGCATAACTTGATGAAAACGGATCCTTCATATTAACATGACTTCTATAATCTCTCGTAAGGCTGTTTTCTGCCTTTGAGGACCTTTCCTAAGCAGAGGTCACAATTCCCCACAGTGTGGCTGCTTTGGCCATACATTTAAAAATGTCATATGTACAAATAAAGACGGGAGGGGTTGCTTCATATATACAAATGTGAGTTTCAGCTGCAGCTTAGCCCACACAATGGCTACTGCTGCCAGTGGTGGCTGGCCACCATATTGGTATGCTGGAGCACTTGATCCTAACATAGTATAGTGTAGAGCATGCTGATTGTGGCCTAGTGAAAGCAAAAGGGACATTAATTCTCTTTATATGGATATTTTGATTTAAGAGGGATCACTATATACAACATGTTTTTCCTCAAAGATTCTAAAATCTTTAATGTACGACGAATTGTATATAATCTATTGTGTCTATAGATCATGAATTAGAAAGTAACATTTTCATACACCTGGCTAGACAAATGAATGCAGAGAAAACTGATATAAATAATATCACAATCAATTTTCTGTGAGCAGTGATATAAATTGCATTTGGTTATGTTTTTCTGATTGCATTGTCACATCTGAGATTTCTCAGCAGATATGCCTGCACTTCCACATGAAAAGGCAAATCCAATTGATTGTCTAAAATACTTTAATGTTTAATTCAATTGTTAATTAAAATGAGCAGGGACAGAAGGAATAGGATTGAAAATAGACATGTTCATGTCATCTCTCCAGGGCACTCATTTTTCTGAATTCTTTTTGTAATATATTAAATATCGAAATGACTTTTTGCATTTACATTACTGGCAAAAATCTTATCTATCTTCTCTGATTCAGTGGAGTAATGTATAACTTTTAGCTTATTCTTGATTTTTAGCTCTTAGGGATAGTGTAAGATAGTAATATAAACTGAAAAAAATAACCTAGTCCCCATATAAGATTTTTTTTTAAAAAAAAGAGCCCTTAAATGTACATATTTAGTTTGCTTCTGAGAGCCACATCAAAGAGTCACCAGTGTTGGCACCTGACAGAGCTCAGGGGCCAACTATCTTATGAATCAATGGTCATTTAGCAAATAGATTTCAAGGTTGCTTCTTTATCTGTTGAAGCTACAGGATTCATGGACAGTACTTTGTGGCCAAGTAAGCTTGTAAGATTGTGTGTTTACATCACTTTTGGAATTAAAGCACATCATGGTAGGCCCTATACAGCAGAAATTAATATGTTACAGATCATTACCCCTCCTCCTATGCAATCCTGTGAGAATAAAGCTAATGTGGTAAGTAAAATCACAGCACAAGATACAGTTAATTAAACACTGCCACAGAAGTATAAGGAAAATACTGGCTACTGTAATTGCTGACCAGAATACAGAAACTGAATGAATGTGATAATAATTCTTGTTGTTTTTGTTATTAAGTGTTATCATTTTCCTATCTCTGAGATTGGGAGTACCCCAAACTGGAATTTCCTGTCAGTTGGAAACATTGTGATACATGAGTGGCAGGATATTTTTTAATGTGCCTAGAGCAGCAAACACCCAAGAATCATCCCTGTATATGAGAAGTAATAGTAAAAAGGGATTTCAAATCTAAACATGCAAAGCAAAACTCATAGAGTAGGAGTACCACAGAGATTTTGATGAAGGGCAAAGACTGGAGTCAGACTTCTTGAATTTATTTCCTGGTTTTTCCTTACTAGCTAAATGATCTTCGGCAAGTTAATGAACCTTTCTCTGCCTCCATTGTACTATCTGTAAAATGGTGGAAATAGTAGCACTTATTAGAAATAAGTGAATTAATCCATGGAATGCAATTTTTAAAACATTTAGCATATAGTAAATGTTCAATAATCTCAGCTATTATCATTAATAATGTTAAAGACATAGACGATCATATTTTAATTCATAACCACTCAAATGTATATATCCAATCAAAAGATTACCTTAAGGAAACACTTGCTCTGGACTACTAGTTCCAAAATGGCTGCATAGTAACAAGCTGGCTTAACTCCCCACCATCAGCAGAAAACCAAAACCAAATATACAGCACTGTGGTTATTACCAGCAATATCCCAGAACTCAAATATCAGGAAGAGATAGTTTCTCGGGCTACAGAGAAATGAAAAAAACTCACAGAAGTTGCCAAGAGAATCAGACTTCTCCCTCCCCTCATTCTGCCTGGACCCGAACATGTGGAAAATTTCCCTCCAACTCGTATTTTGAATGCTGGAAAAATGAGGCTGAAGTAGACAACCAGCTTCTCTACCATTCTGGGTTCCCTGGAAGGGGACCTGTCCTTGCTTTCACCCATGTGAGGCATCAAGAGTGACTGAAAGGAGTAATATCCCTGAAGAAAGGTAGAAACAAATGGAGAGTCGGGACTATTATCCCCAGCCCTATGAATACTGCTCTGTAACTCAGGCAAAGGAGACACCAAATCAAAGTGGCTGTTCAGCATCAGCATGCTATAGGAGATGTGTTCCACAGGTCTCCTGGGAGTGAACCCCTAGCCAGCCTTCCCACACTGCCAGGATATTTCCTTTGGGACCTCCCCCATTTAGGATGGGCAGCACTCTGATCATTTACTAGAGCTGAGGCAAACCTGAGATAAGCAGATACATCCAATAAGTCCTCAAAAAGTAAGTCTGAGAAGACTGGAATGTATAACTAATCCTTCAATGCAAAGACATAGATGTAGAACCACAAGAAACACAGCAAACAGAGAACCATGACCTCACCAAATAGACAAAACAAGGAACCAATGAATTACCCAAATGAGACCTGAGCTCTCTGACCAATAATTCAAAATAACAGTTTTAAAGAAACTTGGTGATCTCCAACATCGCACAGAAAAAGAATTCAGAAACTTATCAAAGAGGTTGAAATAATTTTTTAAAATCAGATAGAAATCTTGGAACTGAGAATTACATTTGCTGAACTAAAAAATTCATTGGATTCTCTCAAAAACAGACAGGATGAAACAGAGGTAACAACTAGTGAACTATTTGAAATAACATAGAGGAAAAACAAATGAAAAGGAAAGAATATTGCTTACAAGATATAGAAAGTTACCTCAAAAGGCCAAACCTAAGAATTATTAATGTTCAAGAGGGAGTTGAGCAAGAGCAAGTGGTAGAAAGCTTATTCGATGAAATAATTGCGGAAAACCTTTCAAAACTAGAGAAAGATATAAATATCTAGGTACAGAAATATCAGAGACCACTAAACAGATTCAACCAGAATAAGACTACCTGAAGGCATATAATCACCAAATTCTCAGATGTCAAAGACGAAAAGAGAGCATCCTACAAGCATCAAGAGAAAAAAAACTAATTAACAAATAAAGGAGCTCCTGTTTGTCTGGCAACAGACTTCTCAATGGAAACCATGTTGGCTATGGACGGAGAAAAATGACATTTTCAAATTGCTAAACAAAAAAAAAAACTGACATTCAGGAATAATTTATTCAGCAAATCTATCCCACAAATATGAAGGAGAAATAAATTCTTTTCTAGACAAATAAAAACAACTGACTTTATCGCCACTACAGCCATCTTCCAAGAAATTCTAAAGGGAGTTCCACAATCTGAAAGGAAAAAATAACACTAATGTACAAAAAGAAAACATTTGAAGGTATAAAACCCACAGGAAAAATTACATACAAAGACAGTCCCAGAATATTCTAATACTGTAATTGTAGTGTGCAATCCAGTTACAACTCTGGTATTAAGCCTAAAAGATAAATCTATTGAAAACAATAATAGCTACACTAACCTATTAAGAGATAGGCAATATAAAAATATGTAAATTAAGACAACCGAAAGTCAAAATGTTGGGGTGGATGGAGTTAAAATGTAGAAATATTTTTAGTTTTTTCTTTTTGTTTTCTTTTTTCTGATGTAAAATAAGGTGTCATCTCTTTAAATTAACTTGTCATTGTAATAAGATGTTTCCTTTAAGCTTCATGATAATCACAGTTTAAAACCTATAATAAATACACTAAAAATGAAAAGCAATGAATTAAAACATGCCACCAAGGAAAATCACTTCATCATAAAGAATGACAGCAAGAAAGAAAGAAGAGAGAAGTTTCAAAACAAACAGAAAACAAGCAACAAATACCAGTAGTAAACCCTTTTTAAAAATCAGTATTAACACTGAATGTAAATAGGCTGCATTCTGTGACTGAAAGAGAGTGGCCGGATGGATAAAGAAACATGACCCAACTATATGCCACCTACAAGGTACCCACCTCAACTATAAATATATGTGCAGACTGAAAATGAAGGAAAAATATATTCCACACAAGTGGAAACCAGAAAAGAGCAAAAAGAGTTATATCTGATAAAAGAGAATACTAGTCAAAGCCTGTAAAAACAAAAAAGACAGAGAACATTACTATATGATAAAGGGATCAATTCAGCAGGAGGATATAAAAAGTATAAATATTCGCCCAACACTGGAGTACCTAAGTATATAAAACAAACATTAATAGATTCAAAGAAAGACATAGATGACAATAATATAATAGTAGATTTCAATGCTCCCATCTCAGTAATAGACACCTAAACAGAAAATCAACAAAAAAAATCATAGTTAAACTGCATGCTACAACAAATAGTTTTAACTGACATTTTTAGAACATTTTACCCAACCACTGCAGAATACACATTCTTTTAACAGAAGATAAAATATTCTCCAGAATAGACCATACTTTAAGACACAAAACAGGTTTCAACAAATTGTGAAATAAAACCAAACACAATTAATAGAAAGAAAGAAATAATAAAGATTGGAGTGGAGCAGAATTTTTAAAAATTCAGAATTAAAAAATACAGGAAAATGAAATGAAAAGTTGATTCTTGAAAAGGTAAAGAAAATGGACAAACCTTTACCTAGACAAAGAAGAAAGAAGACCCAAATAAATAAAATCAGAAATGAAAAAGGAGACATAACAACTGTGACCACAGAAACACAAAGAATTGTTATAGACTACCACAAACAACTATATGCCAACAAATCAGAAAACCTGAAAAGAACTGGATAAATTCCTGGACACATACAAAATACCAAGATTGAACCATGAAGAAATAGGAAACCTCAAGAAATGAATAACAGGTATAACATCAAGTCTCTCATTGAAGAAAAGCCTGAGACCCAATGGTTTTGCTGCTGAATAATATTAAATATTTAAACAATAAGTAATACCAATTCTACTTAAACTCCTCAAAAATATTGGGAAAGGAATTCCTCCAAACTCATTCTATGCTACCAGCATTATATTGATACCAAAGCTAGGCAATGACACAACAAAAAAAGAATACTGGCCGATATCCCTGATGAAGACAGATGTGAAAATCCTCAAGAAAATACTAGCAAAGATAATTCAACAACAATTCTTAAAAGTTCATTCATCAAGGTCAAGTGGAATTTATCCCAGTATGCAAACATGGTTTAATATATGCAAATCAAAAAATATGAGACATCACATTAAGAAAAATAAGAACAAGAACCATATAATCATTTTAACAGATGTTAAAAACCCTAATCAAACTGGGTATAGAAGGAAAATACAACAAAATAGAGGCCATATATGACAGACCCACGCCAACATTATACTGAAAAGGGAAGAATTGAAAGCCTTTCCTGCATAATCTGAAGCACAACAGGGATGTCCACTTTCACAGCATTTATTCAACATAATACTGGAAGTCCTGGCCAGAGTAATTAGGCAAGAAAAGGAAATACAAGGCATACAAATGGGAAGGGGAGAAGTCAAATTAGCCTTCTATGCACACAACATGATCTTATGTTGAGAAAAACCTAAAGGCTTCACCACAAAGCTATTAGAACTAATAAATGAATGCAGTAAATTTGCAGGATTCAAGACCAACATACAGTTCATCAACACAGGGGGCCAAGGTAGCTGACTAGAAGTATCTAGTGTGTGCCACTCTCATGGACAGAAGAATGAGTATTGAGAAATACTAGCTCTTCTTCTTCTCAGTAAAATAAACTATCACCAGAGGAAAGAGATAACCTACAGAATGGGAGAAAAATTTTTCAGTCTCTCCATTTCCCAAAGGTCTAATATCCAGAGTCTACAAGGAACTTAAACAAATTTACAAAAAAAAAATATTAAAAAGTGGGCAAAGATGTGAACAGATATTTTTTAAAAGACAACATTCATGCAGCCAATAAACATTTTTTAAAAAGCTCAACATCACTGATCATTAGAGAAATGCAAATCAAAACCACATTGAGATACCATCTAACACCAGCCAGAATGGTGATTATTGAAAAGACAAGAAACAACAGATGCTGATGAGGTTGTGGAGAAAAAGGAATGCTTTTACACAACATTCATGCAGCCAATAAACATTTTTTAAAAAGCTCAACATCACTGATCATTAGAGAAATGCAAATCAAAACCACATTGAGATACCATCTAACACCAGCCAGAATGGCGATTATTGAAAAGACAAGAAACAACAGATGCTGATGAGGTTGTGGAGAAAAAGGAATGCTTTTACACTGTTTGTGTGAATGTAAATTAGTTCAACCATTGTGGAAGACAGTGTGGTGATTCCTCAAAGATCTAGAGGCCGAAATTTCATTTGACCCAGCAATCTCATTACTGACTGTATACCCAAAGGAATATAAGGCATTACATTATAAAGAAACATGTATGCGTTCTGTTCATTGAAGCACTGTTCACAATAGCAAAGACTTGGAATCAACCTAAATGCCCATCATTGATAGACCGTATGAAGAAAATGTGGTACACATACACCATGGAATATTACGCAGCCATAAAAAGGAACAAGAACATGTCCTTTGCAGGGACATGGATGGAGCTGGAAGCAATTATCCTTAGCAAACTAACATAGGAACATGTTGGAAAACAACACACACTGGGGCCTGTCATGGTGTGGGTGGAGGGAGAGCATCAGAAAGCATGGCTAATGATTGCTGGTTTTAATACCTAGGTGGTGGGTTGATCTGGGCATCAAACCACCATGGCTCACTTTTACCTATGTAACAAACCTGCACATGATGCACATGTGCCCCAGAACTTAAAAGTTAATAAATAAATAAACAAACAAATAAATATATAAAAGCTCTTCAACTGAAACATCCAGGTGGACACATTGAGATTTTTCAAAGAAGCAACTCAACCCATAGAGAATGGAGAGGAGTAAGGCAGGACAGCTACCAACCTGGGAGTGGCATGGACTCATGAGAATCTACCCCCACTCTGGAGAAATGATGATTGAGTGAGAGTCCCCAGGGATCCACACATCTGCCATGAGATCTTATAACTCTGGGCTCTGGGGATTCCTTCATGAGCCCCCTCACTGGGACCTCTAGACTGACATGGAAAACTACATGGAGTCTGGGCAGAGCCAACACTCAGGTACATGAAGAGCCCTGGAGGCCATGGATCCCTGAGCATCCTGGCACTCATGGCTGCAGCACCATCAGTGGGGGAGGTCAAGTTCCCTTCCATGCCCACATGAAAGAAGATGAATCTACACCGCTGAGCAGAGAAATAAGGCAGGCCTTGCCTCCACTGTACCTCACAGAATAACACCCAACTGGCCTGGGACCCTAGAGTGGTCATACCAGCCCCACCTGGGCTCTTGGGCTGGTAGCATCTCTGTACTTTTCTGGGATGGAACTCCCAGAGACAGCGGGTTGCCACTTTTCCTGCCCCACAGCCCTCATTGCTATTGCTCTCAGGCTCTGTAGGGTGCAAAGTGCTTAGGGACTTATGTGGATCTGCAGCACTGTACGACCATCCCACGAGAAAAGTGTCCAGAGTTTCTCATGTGGGGCCCCATTTCTGTTTCTCCTCTCTGGATAGGTCCTCTCAACCTGGGACTCCAGCCACCCTCAACCTGGGTTCTCAGGTCAGTAGCCACTCAGAACTTCCAGGGAAGGAACTCCTGAAGGAAAGGCAGGCTGCCATTTTTTGCTGATATGTTTCATAAGTGAAGGAGAAATAAGATCCTTTTTAGCAAGCAAATGTTTAGGAAATTGGTTACCACCAGACCTGCCTTAGAAGAGTTCCTGAAGGAAGCATTAAATATAGAAAGGAAACACCATTATGAAACACTAAAAAAGCACACTTAAGTATAAAGACACATGACACTTGAAAACAACCACACAAACAAGTCTGCATAATAACTAGCTAACAAGAAGACAGGATCACATCTGTACATATTTATATTAACCTTGACTGTAAATGGGCTAACTGCTCGAATTAAAAGGCACAGAGTGGCAAGCTGGATAAGGAAGCAACACCCAATATGATGTTGTCTTAAAGAGATCCATCTCACCCAGCAGTCTTGCCCCTGTTGCCCTAAGTCTGGGGAAGAAACAAAGAGCCTGAGAGCTTCACTTTCACTTCTAGCATGCCGGAGTCACTATATGGAGGGGAGCCCAGTCTCTTCTCTCTGTGAGTCCTCAACCCTCTGCTCTTCACCAAGTGGAGCCCACAGCTTAGGCCAGCAGAGGATCCACCCCAACCCCTGGCTGTACATTCTCAGTAGCAGTGGCATCACGTTTCTATGCAGTGAAGCTTCCAGAGTCAACCAAAAGCCCCTCTGCCACTGTTAGTGCATTGGTGCTACCCTTGCTGCCCTTGGACTGGGGAAGGAGAAAATACCCTGAGTGATTTAATCATACCTCTAGCAAACTGCAGTTGCCCTAACAAAAAGAGGCCAGTCTGTCTCCCCTGTGACCTGCACCTGCTCATCACTATGCTGCCACCCCACATGCAGCTGTCCCCACACTGAGCTTATTGGACTGACTGGTAGTAGAGCCCCAAGAGAAAAGGGAAAGGCCCTATGCCACAACTACTACCAAGGTTCCTTTCTCTGCTGCCTCCAAGATGGGGAGGGATACAGAAAGCCTGAGCATGACCCAGAGCTGTGGTATGTAGCCCAGGACTGCCAAGCTCCTGGGCCAAACAACACAGCCAGCACTGCAAGGGGGAGAGGATGTTTGCACCGACATTTACAGCCAGCACTCAACTGGGGGAAGAATCCACACTTTCAGAGCACTGACAGGAAGCACTGCTGCAATCATGAGGAAATACAGAGGAGCCACGTGGTTGAGGAAGAGCCTACATACTGACCATTATGCTTAAGTGCCATCTACTGGATCACAGCCCAAACTTCAACAACAAAAATACTTTTTTAATATACCCCAGTGTGAAACCAAGGGCAAGAATCCAACTACAAATACAGATCGTGCACAAAGCCTCAGCCCTCTAAAAACATCCAGAAAAGAAATGTAATGTACTCAAATTATGCCATTGTTAAAGAAATATCAGCCTACACAGATGAGAAAGAACCAGTGCAAGAACTCTGGCAACCCAAAAAGCCCAAGTGTCTTCTTATCTCCAAATGACTACACTAGTTCTCCAGCAAGAGTACTTAACTGGGCTAAAATGCCTGGAATGATAGAAATAAAATTCAAAGTATTGATGGGAGCAAAGATCACAGAGACTCAGCATAAAGTTGAAACCCAATTCAAGGAAACACTGGATTACAACAAAAAGATACAGAAACTGATAGATATAATAGCTGTTATAAGAGAGAACCAAACTAATCTGATAAAGCTGAGAAACACACTACAAGAGTTTCATAAGATACTTACAAGTATTAATGGTAGAATAGACCAAGCTGAGGTAAGAATCTGAGAGCTAGCAGATTGGTTCTCTGAACTAGCTCAGTCAGACAAAAATAAATGAACAACAAATTAAAAATTTGAACAAATCCTCCAAGAAATACGGGATTATGTAAAGAGACCAAATCTATGACTCATTGGTGTCCCTGAAATAGATGGGGAGAAAGGCAACTTGGAAAACATATTTTAAGATATCTTACATGAAAACGTCACCAATCATGCTAGAGAGGCCAACATTGAAATTCAGAAAATTCAGAGAACCCCTGCAAGATACTACACAGGAAGACAATCCCCAAGACAAAGACATGTAATCATCAGTTTTTCTAAGGTCAATATTATACACACACACACACACACACACACACACACACATGTATAAGTATATATATATGGCAGCTATACAGAAGGGGCAAGTCACCTACAAAGGTAACCCCATCAAGCTAACAGCAGGCCTGTTAGCAAAAACCCTACAAGCCAGAAAATATTGGGGACCTACATTCACCATTCTAAAAGAAAATAATTTCCAACCAATAATTTCATATGAAGCCAAACTATGTTTCAAAAGTGAAGGAGAAATAAGATCCTTTTTGGACAAGCAAATGTTTAGGAAATTGGTTACCACCAGACCTGCCTTAGAAGAGTTCCTGGAGGAAGCACTAAATATAGAAAGGAAATACCATTATAAGCCACTTGAAAAACACACAAGTACAAAGATACATGATATATTAAAGCAACCACACAAACAAGTCTGCATAAAAACCAGCTAACAAGAAGAAGACAGGATCACATCTGCACATACGTATATTAACCTTGAGTGTAAATGGGCTAACTGCCAAAACTAAAAGGCACAGAGTGGTGAGCTGGATAAAGAAGCAACACCCAATGTTATCCTGACTTAAAGGGATCCATTTCACACATAATGACACCCATAGGCTCAAAATAAAGGGATGGAGAAAAATCCTCCAGGGATATGGAAAACAGAAAAAATTAGAGGCTGCTATTCTAATTTCAGATGAAAAAATGACTTTGAATCAATGAAGATTAAAAAAGACAAAGAAGGTGATTATATATTGGTAAAGGGTTCAATTAAATAAGACCTCACTATTCTAAACACACGGAACAAAGGAGCACCCAAATACATAAAGCAAGTTCTTAGAGACACATAAAGAGACTTCAATTTCCACACAATAATAGTGGGAGACTTCAACACCCCACTGATAGTATCAGACAGATCATCAAGGAAGAAAATTAATAGTTTGAAGTCAGGTAGCGTGATGCCTCCAGCTTTGTTCTTTTGACTTAGGATTGTCTTGGAGATGCGGGCTCTTTTTTGGTTCCATATGAACTTTAAAGCAGTTTTTTCCAATTCTGTGAAGAAACTCATTGGTACCTTGATGGGGATGGCATTGAATCTATAAATAACCTTGGGCAGTATGGCCATTTTCACGATATTGATTCTTCCTATCCATGAGCATGGTATGTTCTTCCATTTGTTTGTGTCCTCTTTTATTTCACTGAGCAGTGGTTTGTAGTTTTCCTTGAAGACGTCCTTTACATCCCTTGTAAGTTGGATTCCTAGGTATTTTATTCTCTTTGGAGCAATTGTGAATGGAAGTTCATTCATGATTTGGCTCTCTGTTTGTCTGTTACTGGTGTATAAGAATGCTTGTGATTTTTGCACATTAATTTTGTATCCTGAGACTTTGCTGAAGTTGCTTATCAGCTTAAGGAGATTTTGGGCTGAGACAATGGGATTTTCTAAATATACAATCATGTCATCTGCAAACAGGGACAGTTTGACTTCTTCTTTTCCTAACTGAATACCCTTGATTTCTTTCTCTTGCGTGATTGCCCTAGCCAGAACTTCCAACACTATGTTGAATAGGAGTGGTGAGAGAGGGCATCCCTGTCTTGTGCCAGTTTTCAAAGGGAATTTTTCCAGTTTTTGCCCATTCAGTATGATATTGGCTGTGGGTTTGTCATAAATAGCTCTTATTATTTTGAGGTACATTCCGTCAATACCGAATTTATTGAGCGTTTTTAGCATGAAGGGCTGTTGAATTTTGTCAAAAGCCTTTTCTGCATCTATGGAGCAACCCAAATGTCCATCAGTGACAGACTGGATTAAGAAAATGTGGCACATATACAGCATGGAATACTATGCAGCCATAAAAAAGGATGAGTTTGTGTCCTTTGTAGGGACATGGATTCAGCTGGAAACCATCATTCTTAGCAAACTATCACAAGAACAGAAAACCAAACACCGCATGTTCTCACTCATAGGTGGGAACTAAACAATGAGATCACTTGGACTCGGGAAGGGGAACATCACACACCGGGGCCTATCATGGGGAGGGGGGAGGGGGGAGGGATTGCATTGGGAGTTATAGCTGATGTAAATGAGGAGTTGATGGGTGCTGACGAGTTGATGGCTGCAGCACATCAACATGGCACAAGTATACATATGTAACAAACCTGCACGTTATGCACATGTACCCTAGAACTCAAAGTATAATAATAAAAAAAAAATGAAAAAAAAAAAGACAATTAATAAATATATTTTGGACCTGAACTTAACAGTTGATCAAATAGACCTAATAGACATCCACAGAACTCTCCACCCAAAAACAACAGAATATCCACTCTTCTCATCTGCAAGTGGCATATACACTAAAATTAACAACATAAACGCCCTTAAAACAATTCTAAGCAAATTGAAAAAAAAATGCTAATCATACTATTCGACTACAGTGTAATAAAAATAGAAGTAATTAATAAGCAAATTGCTCAAAACCATACAATTACATGGAAATTAAACTGTCTGCTCCTGAATGACTTTGGGTAAATAATGCAATCAAGGCAGAAATCAAGAATTCTTTGAACTAATGATAATAAGAATACAACATACTAGACTCTCTGGGACACAGCCAAAGAAGTGTTAAGAGGCAAGTTTAAAGCACTAAACACCCACATCAAAAAGTTTACAACCTAACTTTCCTACCAACCACATCAAAAAGTTAACAGCCTAAAGATCAAAAGTTGGTAATCTATCATCACACCTAGAGAAACAAGAGCAAACCAATCTCAAATGTAGCAGAAGACAAGAAATAATCACAATCAGTGCTGACCTGAAGAAAACTAAGATATGAAAAATAATACAAAAGATCAAGTAGTGCAAGAGACTGTGATTTGAAAAAATTAATATGATAGATATACCACTAGCTAGAATAATATAGAAAAAAGAGAAGATCCAAATAAACACTATCAGAAATGACAAAGGGAATGTTACCACTGACCCCACAGTAATATAAAAATCCCTCAGTGGCTAATACAAACACCTCTGCGAACAAAAACTAGAAAATCTGAAAGAAATGGCTAAATTTCTGGACACATACAACCTACCAAGATGGAACCAGGAATAAACAAAATTCCTGAACATAATAATAATGAGTTCCAAAATTGAATATTAGTAGAAAGCCTACCTCAACCAAAAAAAAAAAAAAAATACCAGGACCAGAAAAATTCATAGCTGAATTCTACCAGAGGTATAAAGAACAGCTCATACGAGTCATGTATAAACCATTGTAAAAAAACTGGGGAAGAGGAACTCCTTCTCAATTCATTCTATGAGGCCAGCATTATTCAGGTACCAACACCTGGCAGAAACACCACACACAACAAAACCTCAGGCCAGTAACGTTGATGAAAATAGATGCAAAAAATCCTCAACAAAATACTAGCACACTGAATCTAGCAACACATCAGAAAGGTAATCCATCATGATCAAGTAAGCTTATCCCTGAGATGCAAGGTTGTTTCAACATACATGAATCAATAAATGTGATTAAAAACATTAGCAAAATTAAAAACAAGGACCACGTGAATGTCTCAATAGATGCAGAAAAGACTTCTAATAAAATTTGACATCGTTTTATGGTAAAAACCCTTAAAATACTTATTGAAAAGCATACCTTAAAATGATAAGAGTCATCTATGAGAAATTCACAGCCAACATCATACTGACTGGGAAAAAACTAGAATCATTACCCTTGAAACCCAGAACAAGATAAGCATGTCCTCTCTCACTACTCCTATAGAGCATAACACACCAAGTCCTGGTCAGAGCAATCAAACAAGAGAAAGAAAGAAAAAGAATCCAAACAGGAAAAGAGAGGTCAAACTATGCTTGTTTGCAGATGATACAATTCTATACCTTGCAAGCCTCAAAGTCTCTGGCCAAAAGCTCCTTGATCTGATAAATAGCTTCAGTAATGTTTCAGGATACAAAATCAATGCACAAACATCAGTAGCATTCCTATATGCTAACAACATCTAAGTTGAGAGCCAAATCAGAAACAATTGCATTCACAATAGCCACACAAATAATGAAACGACATTCCTATCTCTCGCTGTATGCAAAAATCAAGTCAAAGAAGACAAAGCAAGATGGTGGAACAGAAGGCCCCACCAATCTTCCCCCACCCCCCATAAGGACACCAATTTAACAACTATCCACAGAGAAGAAAACCTTTATAAGAACCCAAAATCAGGGGAGCACTCATAGTACTTAATTTTAACCACTTATCCTTGAAAGAGGCACTGTAGAGATAGAAAAAAAAAAAAAACAGTCCTGAATCACTGAGGCTGTCATTCCACAACCCGCAAGGAGCAGCAGTGAGGAGCAGAGAGCATCTCTGGGCACTGGGGGAGGGAGAACACAGCAATTATAAGGCATTTAACTCAGTGCCGTCCTGTTAGAACAGAACGGAAAAGCAGACCAAATTCAGCTGATGCCCACTCAAGAATGCAGTATTTCAACCAGCCCTAGCCAAAGGGGAATCACAGATCCCAGTGGTCAGAACTTAAGTTCCCACAAGCCTCACCACGGAGGCCTACAGTGCTCTGCACCTCCAAGTAAACTTGAAAAGCAGTGCAGGCCATAAGGACTGTAACTCTCAGGTAAATTCTAGTTCTGATCTAGGCACAGAGACAGTAGATTGGGGGAGGGTGCATGTGACCTGCTGATACACCAGCTGGGGGCAGTGAAGGGAGTGCTGCCATCACTCCTCCCCTAACCCCAGGCGGCACAACTCATGGCTCCAAAAGAGATCTCTTTTTTTTTTTTTTTTTTTTTAATTATTATACTTTAAGTTCTAGGGTACATGTGCATAACGTGCAGGTTTGTTACATATGTATACTTGTGCCATGTTGCTGTGCTGCACCCATCAACTCGTCAGCACCCAACTACTTGTCATTTACATCAGGTATAACTCCCAATGCAATCCCTCCCCCCTCCCCCCTCCCCATAATAGGCCCCGGTGTGTGATGTCCCCCTTCCCGAGTCCAAGTGATCTCATTGTTCAGTTCCCACCTATGAGTGAGAACATGTGGTGTTTGGTTTTCTGTTCTTGTGATAGTTTGCTAAGAATGATGGTTTCCAGCTGCATCCATGTCCCTACAAAGGACACAAACTCGTCCTTTTTTATGGCTGCATAGTATTCCATGCTGTATATGTGCCACATTTTCTTAATCCAGTCTGTCACTGATGGACATTTGGGTTGATTCCAAGTCTTTGCTATTGTGAATAGTGCCGCAATGAACATACGTGTGCATGTGTCTTTCTAGCAGCATGATTTATAATCCTTTGGGTATATCCCCAGTAATGGGATGGCTGGGTCATATGGTACATTTAGTTCTAGATCCTTGAGGAATCGCCAAACTGCTTGAGGAGAAGAGATCGAAGAGTGGAAAAGACATTGTCTGACATCTGGGATACCAGCTGAGTCACAGCAGGATAGGACAGCAGTCAGAGTCATAAGGCCCCCATTCCAGGTCCTATCTCCCAGATAATATATCTAGACATACCCTGGGGCAGAAGGAAACTGGAAGCCTTGAAATAAAGGGCCAAGTCCTGGCAGTATTCATCACTTGCTAACTGAAAAGCCTTTGGGCCATGAATGACCAGCTGTGATATCTAGTTACTACCTCGAGGGCTTTGGATGAACCAATCAAAAATAGTAACTACAACAACTTTTCAAGACCTAGTCAATACAATAAGACAGGAATAAAAACAACAAAAAGTCAAAAAATGGGAGGATGAAGTTAACGCATACAGTTTTCATTAATTTTATTTTTGCTTATTTATGCAAAGTGTTAATTTGTTAATGTTTTTATAATCGAAAAGTAAATGTGCAATACTTTAGAATATTATTTCAAAACCTAAAAGAAAAGGTTTTTCAGTTTCTGACTTGATGACTTTTGTGAAGATAATGGCACTATTTATTGTAGGGGACATACAAAACTTGTTTAGAATCAGTTAACAAGTCTAACATTACATGAATTTGACACAACGTGAGTCTGTGTCTATTTAGACACACTCTTTTAGCTCAGCTTATCTCTTGAAATATAAAATTCAACAAAGTTGTGTGTTTGCTTAATCTGGCTATATGGCAAAATTAATAATTCGACTAAAAGTTTCAGTGATGCTAAAACTTTCACATACGTTTGGGTCATGCTCTTTTATTTTGATTCCCCTGCAACAATAATTCCTAGAGACCAAATATGCACTGCTCTCCTAGTAACACCCAAGTCATCCTGTGGACACACTCCTTGTGAAGCTTTGGAGCACAAATCAAGTAGAGTGGGCTTTTCCAAAGGACTTCACCAATATAGGTGAGAATTCAAGGATTAGGAGTTTGCAGGAAATAAGCAGTGCTTGACCGACTGACAAATTTTGCTTTCTATCACAGTTGGCTTGTTTTCAAAGCTCTCCATGATGCCCATTCTACCTGTCTCCCATCCTGTTTCCTAAACACCTAAACAGTCTCATAAGCTGGGCTCCACTCTGCAGCATGGAAGACACTAGCCACATGTAGTTATTTCAACTTGAATGTAAATAAATTCAAATTAAATAGAATTTAAAATTCAGCTCTCAGGGGCACAAGACTTATTGCAAGTAATTAATGGTAAAATATGCATAGTGGCTACCGCATGGGGCCGCATAGGATCTATCACAGAAAACCCTATTGGACAGCACTGTTCATCTCAACCAGGAGTTGGTCCTCACTCTCAAGCACATCTAAAACTCTCCCATAGTTTTAGTTTCTGTTATTAAGATCATAGTTTTCTTCCGGATAATCTGATCAGTGCCAGGTATCACCTCCCTCTTCACATAAGACACTGCTCCCTACATAGCTACTCTAGTCTCTACGTGGTACAGGTTCATTTTCTATCCCTTAACCATAGAGCAGCTGTAACAGTCACTACCCTGAAGTTATCCACTTCAGTAATAAAGCTGTTCTCTCACAATGGGTTCCCTTTAGAGATTGAATCCTTCCCTCATGGAGCTGAATTCCATAAATAGGAGGCTCGCGTCATTCCAGCAGTACTGAAGGAAATCTGCTTCAGTGTCCATTCATAGCTGAGTCATCCTCATATTTTGGTTTATTTTTCTAAATGAGTCTCGGTGCACACCAATCATCCTGCTGTGATTGTGCAATCCTTACTGTCTTGATTCTATTAACTTCCTCTGATTCCTTCTCAGATTTTGCACGATATGAAGATTTCACACAAAGCCAATTGCCTGGGTAACTGGACTCTTCCACAGCTTACGAGGCTGCAGCTACTCAAAGGAATTTCTTTCTGGCCTTCTCGTTTACAGTCTTTACCAAATTCATAAACATAAATTATTTCATAGAGTGTCACTTTGAGGAGAATATTTTGCCCCAAGTACAAAGAAGTTTCTCGAATGAATCAGCCTTTCTCATGCTTTTGTTCACCTCCCACATTCCTGTGGTGTTCATTAAAACTGAAATCATCTAGACTGATTTTCTACAGTCTTCAAGTGGCCCCACTGAGTTAGAGATTAAGATCCTTCAGTGCATAGATTTCAAATTTTAACATTATCCTCTAGTGACCCAGTGTATGCACATGCAAACACACACATACAAACACACACATACAAACACACCACACAAACTCACAAATGAAACAAAAGTATCAAACCAATACTTCCCCTTACTTCCTATGACACACTCAAAAATATTCAATTTTATATTGCTCTACAATTTTTTTTATTTTTTATTTTTATCTCATCATCAAAGGATGGACTGCAAACTGGTACAGTATATTGGTCTGGACAATTATGATTGCAAAGTAAATAAAATCTAATATAAAGTAGCCTACATAAATGGAGTATGTTTTGGAAGGCTGACATGTGTTTAAAAAAAAAAGAAGGAAAAGATGAACAATCAACCAAATTTCCAGAAGGCAGTAACTATAACACTCTGGAACCAGAAACAGGGACTTTACCACTGTCAGGACCCTCTCTCTGTCTCTCTCTTTTTCTGTTTCTATCTCATTCTATTTTTCTCCATCCCTCACCTCTGCTTCTGAGTGTTGACTTCCTTCTTGGTGAAGCTAAAGCTATGCCCTTCAGAGGAATTTGAAATATATCGGGAGAGCAAACTCTGATTAGACTAGCTTGGGACGTGTGCCCTCTCCCCAAACCAACACCTGACTATTGTGGCCAACTTAGTAAGGTCAATGTAATGACATGGAAACACTCATTGTAACCTTAGGTAGTACTAGGGGTGCAAGAATATGTCGTATTTGCAAAAAAAAAAAGAAATGGGTGATAGCAGAAAAATGTCACAATTAAAAGACAGCCATGTCAATTTCTGAAAAATGTATCTTACCCCTTGACTACTTAGCACACACACACCTTCTTCCCATGATAAGAGTGAAAAATACCTCTACTGATGTTACGATCAGCACCAAGACTATTGCAATTTTCCCACTTGCACTCTCCAGGCCTCCTCCATCAAAGACAGCCCAGAGGTGGTTGTCTTTCATGTCTTTCAAGGCTACTCCTGGTAAGAGAA
The DNA here is from genome assembly GCF_024542745.1 of Macaca thibetana thibetana. NCBI lineage: Eukaryota > Metazoa > Chordata > Mammalia > Primates > Cercopithecidae > Macaca > Macaca thibetana. The sequence goes on from NC_065598.1 coordinate 140,450,233, forward strand.
TTTGAGTTAAATTTAGGCTACATACATTGTTTACATTTGGATAATTTCTCACTCTCTTGATCACAAGCTATGGAATGACTAGGAATGTATGTTATTTAAGAAAATAGTAGATTCCATTTAAACAATGTATTTGGGGGCAGAGGAGAAGTCCTCCATAAAAGGAGGGTAGCACAAGCATGTTCACTGATGGGATTATTGTGAGCCAGGCAGTGATCCTCATTTTATAGCCACTACTATTATGAATGAGTTCAAATGAACAAACATTTGTTGAATGCCTATTCAATTTCTCTTCCTGGGCATTGGATGAAGTCAATATGGCTAGATGCTGGCCATGGCAGCCAACACTGAGGAGGATTATAACCTTCGGTGAACTTATTAAGAAATGTTACTGAAGGCAGCCCCAAAAGACTGGACAGAATACATAGCAATTTCAGTACTGCTGTGTTAGTTTCAAAGCTGTGGAAATAATTGAAGATCCAAGGGGGTGAATGCAAGATCCAAAATGAAAAGTAACACAAGAAATAAGAAAGAAGGGACATGTCAGGCAACAGTGACATCGAGAAAAGAAGGTAAAGGACTTTATCCCGGAATGAGGCTCAAGGGCTTGGAGTTCTCTCTAGCTGGGTGCCAGCTGTAAAGAGAAGAATCAGCTGGAGTAATGGTCATAAATAATGTAGCAACATAAAATCCAGTCTTACAAACTACACTGGTTACGCGGGTGCCAAAACTGTGGCATACAACACAACAATATCTTCCCTTTTGGCAGTTTTAACACATGCCCTGGGAAATAAGCAAGAACACAGTGCTTTAAGGCACGAAACAGTGTGTTGCAATGGAAAGAATTAAGACCTAGAAACCAGAAAAACTGATTTATTTGTTAATTTGTAAGTTTAACAGATATTAAGTAGGTGCCTATTATATTCCAGGTACTGTCCTAGGGGCTGGAGATACAACCATGAACAAGATAAGACTCCTGTTCCCCTGGCTTATATTCTAGATGAACAAGTAGGGGCATATAATCAACACCTGCAGTTACCTCTCCAGGATCTCAGCTGAAGAAGGGTCTCTTTAGTCGGCACCCAGGCTTCTCTCAAGTTGCTCACCGCTTAGGGGCACTTCTAGTCAATAGGCAATTCAACTAGGTATGTAAAATGTCATTATAAATGTATTCATAGAATACTGGGGGAGATGAAGGAACAGGGACTGATTTCATTGCCTCAGCACTGAAACCTGTAACAGCAACTAAGCAGTTAGGTGTAGACTGGAGGCTAGATTCTAAATTCCTTAAGGGCAGGGTCTCTGTCTGCCTCAAATTTGTATACCCAGGGCTTAGAGATTTCCTGAGCACTTAAATTGTCCATAAATATTTGTTGAAGGAATGAAACAATTCACAGAGATAAGAGAACTATGGCAATTGTTTGTACTGTATTTACAGTAAACCAGCCAACTAATGAAAAAGGGAAAAATTTAGTCAAACAGGCATTTGACGCCTTAGGGATATGAGTGGAGGGAGTTAAAAATTTTATAGCCGGCTGGGCATGGTGGCTTGTGCCTGTACTCCCAGCACTTTGGGGGGCCGAGGCCAGCGGATCACCTGAGGTCAGGAGTTCGAGACCAGCCTGACTAACATGGTGAAACTCCATCTCTACTAAAAATACAAAAATTAGCCGGGGCATAGTGGCGGACCCCTGTAATCCCAGCTACTCAGGAGGCTGAGGCAGGAGAATTGCTTGAACCCAGGAGGTAGAGGTTGCAGTGAGCCAAGATGGCGCCATTGCACTCCAGCCTGGAAGACAGAGTGAGATTCCGTCTCAAAAAAAAAAAAAAAAAATTGTCATAATCTGATAAAAACATATTACATTTTAATCTATTTTCAACAAGTTGACTCACTCTTTAATGTGATCAAAATACCAGTTGCTATAGCATTATGTCAAGTTGGCTTCATAACAACAAACAAACCAATAGGCAAGCAAACCACAAATTTTTGAGGCCTTTAGGAAACAGGTCAAAATATCAGGATACCTTCTTTTCTCAGCAGTGGCATATCCAAATGATTTGCTTAGATTATTTTCAATCATTACTGATAAATAACCTAGTTAACCTTCTTTATGTTTTCCTTCCCCACTGTTAAAATGACAGTGGGGTCATTTTAAGATGGTATTTTTAGCATTGTTAAAGCAAGAGCGTTAGTAACATGCTGTTCACCAGAGTAAAACTACTCTAGTTTTAGAGTAGCCATTTAACAGCTATGGAGTCTCTCTACTGTCCTTGTTGAATTATTTGAGTACTATGAAAAAATATAAACTTTAAAGTACACATTACATTTGTATGGATCTTGTTTGTATGCTGCTTTTTAAAATTCTATTGCCATGTTTATTGCTATGTGTGCTAATACAAGTGATCAGTCATCTATTGATCATAGGTGCTCCCAGATCCATCTGCCTCTAATAAGGCTTACCCCCAGACATCTCCCCTACCCGCCACACACATGGAAACTAAAAAATAATAGGAGCTTATGTATAAATCAGGAACAGTATGAGCTAAGTCCCTCAATGTATTAAGATGATTCACCTGAAAAGAGGATATTGCCATATACTGGTATCTGACACATAACAGACATAGAACCCAAGGATCCAGGAATAGCAGCATGCATATACCTTGGAAAACATGTGGTTTTCATGACTGGTTCTCCTTTGCTCAGAACTTCTGGAAATAGGCCTCTTATCTATTATGTAAACTTTGGTCCCTCAGAGTACCCAGCCCTGCTTCTTGCCCCATTCCTCCTAGCTAGCTGTGTTGCTAGAGAACCTCTTTATTCCTTTCTTAAAGTCAACTTTCCTTCCCAGGGATCTCCTGCCCCTGCAATCTTTGTTTTACGCTCTTGAAACTTCATTCCCAATATTGTTCTCTACGTTTTCAATCCCCCTTGGATTCTGACCTCTAGTTCAGATTCTACTGAAGTTTAATATTTTCCTAGGTCCTTTTGTCAAGAATGTTTGTCCTCTAACTCCTAAGGAAAAAGAAGACTGCCAATTCCATCAGGGGAGAAGGGCACCCTTCTTATTCCTCTGGATCTGCCCCCTATCCCACTCCTCTGTGCCACCCTCCTCCAAGCATTCTGTCTGGCCATTACTGAGGCATGGTTTATAATAACTTCTTTTTAGAAACCACATCTGACTTGTTCACCGTATTAGCACTCTTTTTACCAATTGATATTAGCCAAATGTAGTTGCTATTATGATGACCATTTTGTAAATAAGGAAATGAGACTCAAAACAATAAAAAAGTATGTAACACTACACAGTAAGCTAATGACAGATTTCCTTTGTCCTTCACTTCTTCCTTCAACACTACTGTATAAGATACTGATGTTTCTGTTTATATTAAAAATATTCATAAAAGTCAATGTGCATTAAGCTTTATTGCAACTTTAAAAACCATATAAAGTAACCATTATTTAAGACATGATTTTATGCAAATAGTTATTTAAAATTTGTTTCCAATAAATTGAATATATATGTATGTATACCATATATAATATGACATTGAATTTTCTGTGTTTCTATGAGTTTTTGTGTTCCCAACCATTTAATAAGGCTGAAGCCCAGTGCCTTTAAGGAAATTCACATCATTGTCTGTACCTTCCATCTCGCGAGAAGGGTGAGGGGAGCTCTTTCTATTATACAAAAATAGCTGAATGAAATCTTCTAAAAATAAAAAGGTGAACAAGGTCAGAATAAGTGTTGCAGAAGAGAGGATTGTAACTTCTCACTAGGTGAGACAGAATCCTCATAACAAAATCAGATTCCTTCAGTATCTAAATTTTATGGATTTGGAATGTTTCACATAAAACATGGTTATGATAGCCTAAGAATGTACATTGGAATAGAAAATAATACACCCAGAAGTTCAATATTCATCAATTCAATAAACATTTATTGAGCACCTTCCAAACGGCAGGCATTGTTTTAGATAAGAGGGGCAGGGGATACAGCAGTGAACAAAAAAGGTAAAATCTCTGTTTTCATGGAGTTTGTATATTAGTACAGACAAACAATAAACAAAAACAAAAGTATTCGTTTAATGGTAATAAGTGTTACTGAGGAATGGAAAACAGAGAAGAGGAATATAGAGCAATAGAAAGGCACAATATTTCATTTAGAATGCTCAGAGGCGGCCTCAATGATTAAGTGAAATTTGAACAGAAACTTGACTGAAGGGAGAAAATAACACATGAAGATTTGGAAGGTGTGACCGGCAGAACAATGCTCCCCAAACACATCCATGTTCTAATCCCTGGGATCTGTGAATGTAGTATTTCACAGGGAAAAGGGGACTTTGCAGATGTGATTAAGTTAAGGATTCTGAGATGGGAAAATTATCCTGGGTTATCTAGGTGGGGTCAACGTAATCACAAGGGTCCTTGTAAGTGAAAGAAGGAAGCAGAAGTGTGGGTGAGAGAAAGATTTAAAGATGCTCTTTGCCTGGCTTTGAAAATGGAGAAAAGTGCCACAAGCTAAGGAACGTGAATGGTCTCTAGAAGCTGTGAAAGGCAATAAAACAAACGATCTCCTAGAATCTCCACTAGGGAGGCAACCCTGCCCAGATCTGAAATTTAGCTCAGCGAGACCCATTTCAGACTTCTGACCTCCAGACCTGTAAGAGAATACATTTGTGTCGTTTTAAGCCACTAAATGCATGGCAGTTTGTAAAAGCCTCAGTAGCAAACTAATGCAGGAGCAAAGGGTTTTCTAAACAGAGAGAACAGTAAGTGAAATGGGCTAGAGGTATGAATATGCTTGGTGTATTTGAGCAAAAGCAAGGAGGCCAGCGTGACTAGAGCCCAGTGTGCAGCAGAGAAATAGTGATGAGATGAGGTCATAGAGCTAACACTGGCTATACCAGGTAGGGTCTTGCAGGCAGTGGTAAGGCCCTTGAATTTTATTCGTATAGTAAGATAAACCATTAGAAGATTTGGGTTGGAATGATCACAGTAGGCTGACCGGAGGAGTGAGCATTTTCATTGATTGTATAGGAGTTTATTCAACAGACAGAATGTGAGATACAAGAGTATAGCATGAATAAGACAGTGGTTGCAGGCAGTTCATGGGAGACTCTGAGATGGCATTAGACTAGTTTACATAGGAAAGTACTATAGAAAGACTGATAAATCGATAAAGATTGCTGCATTGGACCTCATCAAAAGTTAAAAAAAGACAAGCTATCAAATGAGAGAAAAATAATTGCAAACCACATATCTGATAAGATACTAATGTCTCGAATATATAAATAATTATCAAAAATCAAAGGTAGAAAAGTAAGCAATATAATTAAAAATGGGCAAAAAACATGAAAGGATATTTAACAAAAGAGGGTATATAGATTACATATAAGCAAATGAAGAGATGTTCAATGTTACTAGCTATTTAGGAAAATGCAAATTAAAACAGTAAAGTGAGATATTACTATATACCTATCAGAATGGCTTAAAAAAAAAACAAAAAAACAAAAAAACCGTGACAGCACCAAATGCCCATGAGGATGTAATGAAGCTGTCACACATACATTTCTGGTAGAAATGCAAAATGGCACAGGTACTCTGGAAAATAGGTTGGCAGCTTCTTTAAACACTAAATATGCAACTACCCTCTCACCCAGCAATCACAGTCCTGGGCATTTATACCAGAAAAATAGAAACTTATGTTCACACAATAACCTGTATACAATGTTTATAGCAGCTTTATTTACTTATTTATTTATTTTTATTTTTGAGATGGAGTCTCACTCTGTTGCCGAGGCTGGAGTGCAGAGGCACAATCTTGGTTCACTGCAACCTCTGCCTCCTGAGTTCAAGTAATTCTCCTGCCTCAGCCTCCTGAGTAGCTGGGATTACAGGCATGCGCCACCACACGTGGCTAATTTTTTTGTATTTTTAGTAGAGATGGGGGTTTCACCATATTGGCCAGGCTGATCTTGAACTCCTGACCTTGTGAACCGCCTGTCTCGGCCTCCCAGAGTGCTGGGATTACAGGTGTGAGCTACGACACCCAGCAGCAGCTTTTTTTTTTTTTTTTTTGAGACGCAGTCTCGCTCTGTCGCCCAGGCTGGAGTGCAGTGGCCGGATCTCAGCTCACTGCAAGCTCCGCCTCCCGGGTTCGGGCCATTCTCCTGTCTCAGCCTCCTGAGTAGCTGGGACTACAGGCGCCCGCCACCTCGCCCGGCTAGTTTTTTGTATTTTTTAGTAGATACGGGGTTTCACCGTGTTAGCCAGGATGGTCTCGATCTCCTGACCTAGTGATCCGCCCGTCTCGGCCTCCCAAAGTGCTGGGATTACAGGCTTGAGCCACCGCGCCCGGCCAGCAGCTTTCTTTTTAACATCAAGGAACCGGAAACGTCCCAGTACCTGATGGCCCAGTACTAGACTCCTTTATCTTTCACCATTAACTTAGTCATTAACTACATTCCAGCCACGCTGGATTTCTAATTCTTAAACCTGCCATTACTTTTTCCCTTAGAGTGTTTGCCCAATTCTTCAGAACAGTCTTACCCTAGACCTTCATTTGGCTTGTTGTTACCATTTCCAATCTTTCCTCACATGTTCTAGTCCTTTAGATCTCCCAATATTTATGTTTTGGCTTACATTCCCTCATTGAGGCTATTCCTAACAACCCTGACTAAATTACCTCTCCTCCAATCGTTTTTTCACACCCATCTAATTTCTTTTCCTCCTAGTACTTATAACTAACTGAACTCATGTTGTTTATTTATTCATTTGTTTTCAGTTATCTGCCTCCATCCCCAGTACAATGTAAACTAAATGAAAACGGGATTCTTTATGTCAGTATTCTCAGATCCTCAGGAATGCCTGACCCATTAAAGAAACTCAATAAATATCTGAAGAATGAATGAAAGAATGTATTTAAAAACAACTTGTTAAATGGAATTCCTCTAAAATTTAACAGATTAGCTGTTCCATTAAGTATGAGTTAATACTACTTCAGCAGGTCCAGTTAGAGGCTTAAAATAGCATTTGGGAATGGACTCGCCCTTTGCAATTTCATTAGATAATCTTTGTTCAAGCAAAGGCCTGGTTTTTGAACTTTAATTGGATTTAGGGTGAACATTTAGGGTCTGTTATTTGTTGGTCAAAAGACATGCTTTATATGCTCATCGTCTTACCCACTGCAACCAAGAATATCAGTCACTGGACATGACGACCAAAGAAAGCGACGAAAACTACAAAGCTAATGATAATTGCTTTAAAGTAAATAAGAAAAGTATACATAACAAATGAACGAAAACACAGTAACATGAAAATGATACTACATCCATCAGCAGGAGCAAGGGGGTCAGAGAGGGAAATAAATGTCATGTGTTACGAAAGTAGAAAAAGATAAATGCTGTAGCTTCTCGTTCATCCACCATTGTTTAAAAAATAATTTTGAAGATATGTGAAACCTAAACCTATGTGTTTATATTTTTATGTGATGAATTAAATATTTTTTAAAAGGCATTGTATTTCTTTCTGCTTGGCAAACTCTTTACTTGTCCACACTCACAAATAACATATTTTACTTTGCAGAAACTTCTAGCCTAACTTCCCACTCATTAACAGAAACTTCCTGACACCTAATTGGGAATGCTGCAGAAGAAATTTCACAGCTCAGAGTCATCTGGAATATTTTAATATTAAAATATTATGCTGATTCATTTTGACTTTAATGACCTTTCAAATAAAAGCATCAATTATCTCTGATATTTGACAAGTTAAATAGGTATTATTGTGCAATGACAACTATACAGACGAGTTTTGTCCTAGGTTTGAAACTCTCTTTACCTCTTCAGCCTCAATTTTCTAATCTGTAAAGTGAAGTGGTTGGCTTTTTTTATATTTCTAAAATAAGTTCTGCTTTTTAAAAATCAATTATTCTGTGAATTGGCTTTCATTAACCACAGTATAGTATAAAATGCCTTGGGATCTAGTGATGTTTGGAGATGTAAAGTTTATTATATTGCCAACTTTTTATCTTCTTTACTTGTTAAAATTGAACAGACTGTAGAGCATGTACAAACATTCTTTTTTTTTTAATTTTAATTTTTTTTTTTTTTTTTGAGACGGAGTCTCACTCTGTCACACAGGCTAGAGCACAATGGTACGATCTCAGCTCACTGCTACCTCTGCCTCCTGGTTCAAGTGATTCTCCTCCCTCAGCCTCCCGAGTAGCTGGCATTACAGGTATGTGCCACCACACCCAGCTAATTTTGTATTTTTCGTAGAGATGGGGTTTCACCATGTTGGTCAGGCTGGTCTCAAACTCTTGACCTCAGGCGATCCGCCTGCCTCGGCCTCCCAAAGTGCTGGGACTACAGGCGTGAACCACAGCGCCCAGCCACAAACATTCTTTCAATGTAGTCTCATCTGTGCACTTTAAGGATAGCATTTGCAGCTTAGATAACCAGGAACCTCATGGAGATGACCAATGGGGTACAGTAATTATGGATTTACTACAAGTAGCTCTGAAACTTTTTCCCTACTATGTTGACTTTTTATCTAAAACAACTGAAATTTAAGGTTTAAAAATTGGGAAAGAATAATTAAAGCATAAGCGTAATGTAGGGAGATGTAGTGATGAACTGATTAAATATTCTTCATTTCCTAGATTTGTAAGTTGTTTTTATTTGCTCTTGTTTTGTTACAGAGTATAAACTATGAGTACCGAGTCTGTTACCAAGACATTCCCAAATGATGTCAGAGGAGATGGATCCCCTTGATGTCCTTGCCTTTGCTTTTACTAAGAATTAATAAACTTAGCTATCTGTGCCAATGCCTATATTAGCTCTCTAATTCTTTATTATAATGGAATTTCTAGCCAACCCTATATTTTGTCATTCCATTTACTTTATCCATCTTGGTTCTCTGAAAGACAAGGTTAAAATAAAACCCATCAGCTTGAGTAATTCAAATTGAGCTGCCAAAACAACTCAGCAGAAAGCAAAATTAGAAAACTATGCCATCCCTCCCCCTTACATCTTCCAATCTTACCTTTTACTTGTGTAATTTCAAGTGTTCTTTAAGTCCTGTGGTTTTTACAAAGAAAGAAAAAATGACATTTAAAAAAATAATGTCTTTGATTTTTCAAACTGCAAAAGCAAAAGAGTTTAAAATAGAAAATTTGGAAAATATATCAACATAAGAAAAAGGAAACAAAATTATTTCCATCACTGAGATTTCATCATTGTTTATAACTCAAAGGCTTTTCTTCCTGCATGGGATTATATTATACCTAAAGTGTGGCATTCATTTTTTAACATTTAAAATTATATCATAAGACTATCCTTTGTCATTAAATATTCTTCAAAAATATAATTTTACTGGTAGTATATCATTCCATCATATGTATATGCAAAAACTGACAGTTAACCAAACCAAAGAAAGAGCTGATTGAAATGAATTATTAAAGCTGTCTTTCTCTTCTTTCCATCATTCTTGATGGTAACAGAGCAGTCAACGTAGTTTGAATTGTGTCATTTCTTCTCTATAAGCCATGATGACAGGAGTCCCATTATCATCTGTCCCTGGTAACAAAGGTGAAAATCACGCTGTCCTCTTAACCCCTTATTGAATACTTCTGTCACTTATTATATCTTCAGGGTGTCTCCTGTGTGTCGTATGCAATCATTTAGTACTCAGCAGAAAGGAAGTGACAGAAGCTTGGGCAGAGATCACTTCATGTTGGCTTCTACACCCCCACCCCCAGAACACAAGACAGAGACAGAGGTCATACGAATATTGTAACCGAGCCACAGCCAAGGCATCACCATACTTAGATCAGGCAGAACATCGGGGAATGTTGTTTGCCTCTCTCCCTAGATCCCCAGACAATACACTTTTGGAAAATGGGGTGATCTCAAACTCTGCTCTCCAATCCATCAACTCCCAGAGTCCAGCATCAGCCATCACAGAAATTATGATGTCTGTTGACAGTAACATTACAGAAGTTGCTGGAGAACAATAATAGCTTATTTATTATGTGCCGTTATTTGATAGCACATTAAATATATTTCTACTTTTAATAGAATGTGAATTTATTTCCTTCCTCCTGGTTTGCGATAGAAGTAATAATCCCTAAGCCTCTCCTTCACCATATTATCACTATGATTGATACTATTAAGAGGGGTCTCACTTAGGTACCTCGTTAGTCTTGATACATCCTTCAGCAAATATAACCAAACCTGTCTCCCATCAAAGATTGGTAGTGCTTCAAGCAGCTTCAAAACTGAGTTTAATATGACTCTAAGTCTCTCTTGTGTCCCACTTTCCAAAGTTCTAAAGACTTACCAGGACACATAGCCTCATACCTGTAACATTTCGAAAACTGAACAAAATTTTCAACTGCTTCAAAAGCTTATAATAAAAACATAAACAAAAGAAACAACAAAATTATGTCTTCAGGACGAACAAAAATAATGTCTCCAAAGAAACACACATCAAAATCTTGACCAATATTGTTATTGCGAGCTGCAGACCTGGGCAGAGGTTTAGTATTACTTGGAAGAAGGTATTCAAATGGGGTAAAGAAAGTGAGTAAACACTCTGAGTTTCAGCGTCACTTTGACTCCACTCAACCTACCACAGTTGACTATACTTGACAGATAATGAATTAACACTCAACTTTGAGTTAGCCTTCAATCAAGACGCTAATTTTAAGAGCCAGCTTTCCTAATCCTTGAAGAAGAATCCTACCGCATATACCACCTCTCTGCTTAGACAGTGGCATTTGAAAAACCCAAGTTTAGAAATGTGTTACGGTTCTACCCCTTTTTTTCCACTTAGAGTTCTTTCTATATTAAAATCCTTGCATTTCCATTCCTCGTTCACAAATAGCTCTAAAAGAAAAGCAGGTATTTACAAAAAAAAAAAAAAAGTAAAAATACTATCATACTATAAACAACTGTCTGAAACTTTATTTTCTCACTTAATGTGGTGTATGTCATTATATATGAGACACTCTTTTTCACATTTAAAATTAAACATTTTAAAATTCAATTATATATTATGTACATTATGTAATATACATATACACACCATGGAAATAGTATAAATAAGCTGTGTGTGTGTGTGTGTATATATATACACACACACTTGCATATATATATATACTTGCATATATATACACTTGCATATCTATATACTTGCATATATATATACCATGAAAATAGTATAAATAAGCTGATATCTATCTCTCTATATATATACATATCATAGCTTATTTGATTATTTCACTGTCTGTTGACTCTTATTAATTTTTCTTTCCTTCCTTTCTTCCTTATTTCCCTTCTTTCTTCCTTCATTACAGCATCATTCACAACAGACAAGATATGGAAACAACCCAATTATCTATTGACAGGTGAATGGATAAAGATAATGTAATAGATATATAGATAGATAATAGAATATTATTCAGCCTTAATAAAGAATAAAATTCTGACATATGTGACAATATGAATGAACCCAGAAAACATTATGTTAAGTGAAACAAGCCAGGCACAGAAAGGCATATAGTTCATGATTCCACTTATATGTGGGAGCTAAAATAGTCTTTGCTCTCCCTTACCGAACAATGGCTTTAAAAATTGTCTATTCTCATTGCTTCCACTTCCTTACATCCATTCTCTCATCAATTCACTCCATTAAAATTGAATTTTCTATCACTCCACCAAAACTCCCTCTTTCAAAGATGGAGTGACCTCCACATTATACATACAGTGATTAATTCTCATTTCTCCTCTTCTGTGATCCATTGGCAACATTAGAACCATTGGTATTTCTTCTTCCTTGAAATACTCTATTCTCGTGTTCAAGAATACTTGTTCTTGTTTCATCTTTCTCATGCATTGCTTATTGTTTTTTTATCTTTCTCCTTTGCTGAGGCCTTATCTTTTCATTGATCTCTTAACTTTGGAGAAACCCAGAGCTCAATCCTCAGACCCCTTCTATACACTTATTCCCTCAGTAATATTTTCCAGTTCCATTATTTAAATACCCTCTATATACTAATAATTCTTGATTTATCTTCCAGCATTTTATATCACCAGCTACCTATGTGACATTTTCACTTAGATGTATGAGTCAGATTATACTGCAATAAGAAAAAGCATGAAAATGCCTGTGGCTTGAAACAACAATGTTTATTTCTCATTATACCTCATGCCAGGGAATCAGCAAGAGGTCTACTTATTGTAGTTATTCATGGACCATGGCTGATGGAAGTTCCATCTTGACACCCGTTTTTATGATCAGAGTCAAAAAAAAAGAGAAGATGGCAAATCGTGCATGTTGATTCTTGAAGCTTTCACTGAGAATAAATACATGTCACATCTGTTCACATCTCAAGCACTTCCCATCTGACATATTACTCACTTAACAATTTACAGGTTAGTTTTCCATTTCTCTCTATTACAATGTAAGCTCCATGAGTTCACAGACTTGGTTGCATTTGCTGCTTTATTTTTAGTACCTAGCACAGTGTCTAGCACATAGTAGGCACAAAATAAATATGTATTAAATAAATGTTCTCTTGTATTTATTTCGATTTATTTTATTCTACTTAGTTGAATTATTGATAAACACATAAGATGATTAACCTTCTTAACTCATCTTTCACCACCATCCATATACTTTGAGTGAGATGTAGTGCTCTCACTGGTAATGTATCCAAATAGTCTGCATTTGGAGTTTGAAGTCCCCCTTTGACCTAAGTGTTATTTAGAACAATAGTTTAAAATATTGGTTGGATATTTCTATGAATTTCAGCTGTTCATTTTTAATTGCTAGCTTTATTTCATAGTAATCAGAGAAGCAGTAGAGGAGGGTGCCAAAATAAAGAATTTCTATCACCAGCATACTCTGTACACATAAAAAAATGTTCAATTGGCCAGGCGCAGTGGCTCACGCCTGTAATCCCAGCACTTTGGGAGGCCGAGGCGGGCGGATCACGAGGTCAGGAGATCGAGACCATCCTGACTAACACGGTGAAACCCCGTCTCTACTAACAATACAAAAAATTAGCTGGGCGCAGTGGCGGGCACCTGTAGTCCCAGCTACTCGGGATGCTGAGGCAGGAGAATGGCGTGAACCCGGGAGGCGGAGTTTGCAGTGAGCTGAGATGGAGCCACCACACTCCAGCCTGGGTGACAGAGCGAGACTCTGTCCAAAAAAAAAAAAAAAAAGTTCAATTACAGCAAATAAACATTAACTACGGGATAAAATATCAGATCTTTTGCATTTTCATGAAATGGAACCTTACTAAATATTTCATCTCTTCTATGTTTTCTTCCAAGGTTCAGCATGCTGTTCCCATGACAATATGCACATTGAAAGAGGGTTATAAAGTCCTAGCATGTAATCCCAGAGGAATATAAATTAACTTTGTTACAGGAGACATGCTTAGGTTGTTTCTGCCTTGTTTACATTTTGTATTTAACAGCTCTGTCCTTCTAAACTCTTAAAAAATACATATGCTGAGGAGGCAGAGAAAGATGATTAAATGGAAGGCTTTACCAGTTGCCACTCCACCCCTGAAGTACACCAATTTAACAACTATATACATTAAAAATGCACTTTTATGATAACCAAAAATCAGATGAGCACTCACAGTACTGGTTTTAACTTCATATCATTGAAAGAGGCACTAAAAAGCTAGAAAAAAAGTCTTGATTCACCAATGGCACCCTCCCCCACCCCATGGCAGCTGCAGCAAGATGCCAAGAGTGTTTAAGTGCACTGCAAGAGGGAGAACACAGCAATTGTGAGGCATTGAACTCAGTGATGTTGTGTAAGAGCAGAAAGCAAAACCAGACCAAGCTCAACTAATGCCTGCCCATGAAGGGAGAATTTAAACCAGCCCTAGCAAGAAGGGAATCACGCAGTCCCTGAGGTCGGAAACTGAGTTCCTTCAAACTTCACCAACCTAAGCTAAAGTACTCTGGGGCTCTAAATAAACGTGAAATGCAGTCTAGGAAACAAGGACTGAAACACCTAGAAGAGTCTTAGTGAGGAACTGGGGCCAGAGTCAGTGAACTGGGAGGCAGGAGACCTACTGAAACACCAGCTTGGGCAGCCAAGGGAGTGTTGGCATGACCCGTCTCCTCACCTCAGTATGCAAATTTCAAAGCCCCAAAAGAGACTCCTTCCTTCCACCCGAGGATAAGAGAGGTAAGAATGGGAAGGACTTTGTCTTTCATCCTTGATGCCAGCTCAGCCACAGCAGGATAGGGCACTTATCAGAGTCTTGAGGCCCTGTTTCCAGGACCTAGCTCCCAAATGACATTACTAGACACACGCTGAGCCAGAAGGGAACCTGTTGCCTTGAGGGGAAGGACCTAGTTCTGGCAGCATTCATCATCTGCTAATTGAAGAGCCCCTGGGCCCTGAATAACCAGCAATGATACCCAGCACTAGATTGAGGGCTTCGGGTGTGGGTCTGAGACTTGATGGATTCAGGTAAGACTCAGCAAATTTCTAGCTGTGGTGGCTGTGGGCAAAGACTCCTTCTGCTTGAGAAAAGCAGACAGAAAGGTAAAAGGGACTTTCTCTTGCATGTTAGGTACCAGTTTAGCCAGAGTGTGCAGAGCACCAAGCAGACACTTGGGACTTGGCTATTGGATGGCATTTCTAGACCTGCTCTGGGCCAGAGAGGAGTTCATGTCTCTGGAGGGTGAGTCTCAGGCAAGGCAGCATTCACCACATGCTGACTGAAGAGATCTGGGACATTACGGGACTATCAGTAGTAGGCTGGTAGCATTCCACATGTGCTCGTGGTGGTGGTGGCCATGGGGTGAGACTCCTCTACTTTTGGAAAAAGGAGGGAAGAGTGGAAAGAACGGCATCCAGTGGATTGAGCGCCAGCTCAGCCACAGTACAACAGAATACTAGGCAGACTTCTAAAAGGTTTTTGAATCTAGCCCATGGCTCCCAGACTGCACTCTGGAACTGCCTGGGGCTAGGGGGAACTTGCTGCCCTGAAAGGAAGGACGCAGGCCTGGCTGCCTTTGCCCCCTGCTGATTGTAGAGCCCCAGGGCATTGAGCAAACATAGGTGGGAGAAAGGAAGTGCTTACAGTAGGCCATGGGTGAGACCCAAAGATGCACTGGCTTCAGGTCTGACCCAGTGCAGTCACAGTGGTAGAGGCCACAGGGGCGCTTGTATCACTCCATGCTCAGCTTCAGGTGGCTCAGAACAGAGAGGGAGAGACTCTGTACGTTTGGGAGAAACTAAGAGAAGGGAACAAGAGTTTCTGCTTGATAATCTAAAGAATTCTCCTGAATCTTGTCCAAGACCTTCAAAGCAGTACCTCTACAGGTCTGCAAGAACAACAGTGTTACTGTGCTTGAGGTGCCCCCTAAAGTAGACACAGCTTAGATCAGAACACCCCAGTCCTTTTGAATATCTGGAAAGCCTTCTCAAGAAGGACAGGTATGAACAAACCCAGACAGTGAAGACTACAATAAATATGTAACTCTTCAATGCCCAGACACAGACGAACATCTACAAGTATCAAGATTATCCAGGAAAACATAAACCCAACCAACTAACTAAACAAGGCACCAGTGGCCAATCCTAAGGAAACAAAGATATGTGACCTTTCGGACAGAGAATACAAAATAATTTGTTGTAAAAACTCAAAGAAATTCAATATAACAAAGAGAAGGAATTCAGAATTCTATCAGAGAAATTTAACAGAGATTGAAATAATTTAAAAGAAGCAAGCAGAAAATTTGGACCTGAAAAATGCAATAGGCATACTAAAGAGTGCATTACATTTTTTAAATAGCAGAATTCTTCAAGCAGAAGAAATAATTAGTGAGCTTAAAGATAGGCTATTTGAAAATACACAGTAAGAGGATAAAAAACAAAAAATAAAAATAAAAAAAACAAGGAAGCACATATACAGGATCTAGAAAATAACTTCAAAGGGGAAAATCAGAGCTAAGAGCCTTAAAGAAGTGGTAGAGATTGAGTTAGAAGTACAAATATTATTCAAAGTGACAATAAGAGAGAATTTTTAAACTTAGAGAAAGATGTCAATATCTAAGTAAAAGAAGGTTATAGAGCATCAAGCAGATTTAACCCAAAGATGATTACCTCAAGGCATTTAACAGCCAAACTCCCAAAGGTCAAGGATGGAGAAAGGATCCTAAAAGCAGCAAGAGAAAAGAATCAAATAACATGCAGTGGAGCTCCAATACTTCTGGACTTCTCAGTGGAAATCTTACAAGCTGGAAGAGAATGGCATGGCATATTTAAAGTGCTGAAGGAAAATACTTTTACCCTAGAATAATACATATGGTAAAAATCACCTTCAAACATGAAGGAGAAATACTTTCTTAGACAAACAAAAGCTGAGGGATTTCAGTCACACCAGACCTACCCCACAAGAAACACTTAATGGAGTACTTCATTCAAAAATAAAAAGATGTTAATCAGAAATAACAAATCATCTGAAGGCGCAAAACCCACTGGTAATTGTAACTAAACAGAAAAACACAGAATATTATAACACTGTAAATGTGGTATGTAAACTATTCTTATCCTTAGTAGAAAGACTAAATTATGAAACAGTCAAAAATAATGACAACAACCTCTGAAGACAGAGATAGCACAATAAGATGCAAACAGTAAGTACAAAAGATTAAAAAGTAGGTAACAAAGTTAAGGCATAGTTTTTATTAGTTTTCTTTTTGTTTGCTGGTTTGATTGTCCATGCAAACAGCATTAAATTATTATCAGCTTAAGATAATGGATTACAAGACAGTATTTCCAAGCCTCATGGTAACCTCAAACCAAAAAACTTACAACAGACACACCAAAAATGAAAAGCAAGAAATTGAATCATATCACCAGAGAAAATCACCTTTGCAAAAAAAAAAAAAAAAGAAAAAAGAGAGAGGAAAGAAGGAAGAGAAGAGAAAACAACAAAAAAAGCCAGAAAACAAATAACAAAATGGCAAGAGTAAGTTATGACTTATCAAAAATAACACTGAATATAAATTTACTAAACTCTCAAATCAAAAGACATGAACTAAAATTTCCAATCAAAAAACATACACTGGCTGAATGAATTAAAAAAGTAAGACTCACTCACCTGTGGCCTAAGAAAAATACAGTTCATCTATAAAGGCACACATATACTAAAAATAAAAGGGCAGAAAAATATATTCCATGCAAATGGAAACCAAAAAAGAAAGAGAAAGAGTAGCTATACTTACATCAGAGAAAACAGATTTCAAGACAAAATCTATAAGAGACAAAGAGGAACACTATACAATCATAAAGGAGTCAATTCAGCAAATGGATATAACAACTTTAAATATACATACACTGAATAAAGGAGTCCCCAGGTAGATGCAGCAAGTATTATTAGAGCTAAAGTAAGAGATAAACTCCAATACAATCAGAGCTGCATACTTCAACACTACACTTTCTTCATTGGACATATCTTGCAGACAGAAAATAGACAAAGATACATTAGACTTAATCTGTGCTATAGACCAAATGGATCTAACGGATATTTACAAAACATTTCATGCAATGGCTGCAGAATATACATTTCTTTTCCTCAGCACATTGATCATTCTCAAGGACAGACCATAGGTTAGGTCACAAAACACAACTTAAACAATTGAAATTATATCAACCATCTTCTTTGACCACAATGGAATAAAACTAGAAATCAATAATAAGAGAAATTTTTGGAAACTACACAAACACATAGAAATTGAACAATATGCTCCTGAATTATCAGTGAGTCAATAAAAAAATTAAGAAGCAGATTGAAAAATTCCTTGAAACAAGTGACATCAAACATACAACACACTAAAACCTATGGGATGCGGCAAAAGCATCCTTGGTCTATATATCCTTGTTTGCAGATGATATAATCTTATATTTGGAAATATCTAAACACTCCACAACATAACTATTGGAATTATTAAACAAATTCAGTAAAGTTGAAGTTACAAGATCAATATGCAAACATCAGTAGCATTGCTATATGTCAACAGTGAACAATGTGAAAAAGAAATTAAAAAGTAATCCCAAATTTATGAGAGAAGTTTATAGCTATCAGAACCTATATCAGAAAAGAAGAAAAACTTCAAATAAAATATCTAAGGATGCATCTTAAAGAACTAGAAAAGCAATAGTGAACTAACTTCAAAATTAGCAGAGGAGAAGAAATAATAAAGATCAGAGCAGAAATAAATGAAATTGAAATAAAAATATACAAAAGGATATTTACAAAACATTTCATCCAATGGCTGCAGAATATACATTTCTTTTCCTCAGCACATTGATCATTCTCAAGGACAGACCACAGGTTAGGTCACAAAACACAACTTAAACAATTGAAATTATATCAACCATCTTCTCAGACCACAATGGAATGAAACTAGAAATCAATTATAAGAGAAATTTTTGGAAACTATACAAAAAGTTGAAACAAAAAGTTGGTTTTTTGAAAAGTTAAACAAGGCCGGGCACGGTGGCTCACGCCTGTAATCCCAGCACTTTGGGAGGCCGAGGCGGGTGGATCACGAGGTCAGGAGATCGAGACCATCCTGGCTAACACGGTGAAACCCCGTCTCTACTAAAAATGCAAAAAATTAGCCGGGCGCCTGTAGTCCCAGCTACTCGGGAGGCTGAGGCAGGAGAATGGCGTGAACCCGGGAGGCGGAGCTTGCAGTGAGCCGAGATCGCGCCATTGCACTCCAGCCTGGGCGACTAAGCGAGACTCTGTCTCAAAAAAAAAAAAAAAAAAAAAAAAGAAAAGTTAAACAAAATCGACAAACCTTTAGCCAGACTAAGAAAAAAAAAAGAGAGAAGATCTAAATAAAATCAGAAATGACAAAGGCAATACTACAACTGATACTGCAGAAATTCAGAGGATCATTAGTGGCCACTATATGCCAATATATACCAATAAGTTGAAAAATCTAGAATAAATGGTCAAATTCCTAGACAGGAACAACCCATCAAGATTAAATCAGGAAGACATGCAAAATTTGAACAGACCATTTCCAGTAATGAAAGCCCGGGACCCAGTGGCCTCACTGTTGAATTCCACCAAACATTTAAAGAAGAACTAACACCAATCCTACTCAAATTATTCCCAAAAAATAGAGGAAGAGAGAATACTTTCAAATGCATTTTGTAAGGTCAGTATTACACTGATACTAAAACTAGACAAAGACACATCAAAAATTAATACATAAACTACAGACCAATACTTCTGATATATATGGATGCAAAAATCCTCAACAAAATACTAGCAAACATAATTCGATAATACATTAAAAATATCACTAATCATGACCAACTGGGATTTATCTTTGTGATACATGGATGGCTCACCATATGTAAATCAATCAATGTGATACATCATATCAGCAGAATGAAGGAGAAAAACCATATGATTATGTAAATTGAGGCTGAAAAATTATTTGATAGAATTTAACATCCATTCATGATTAAGAAAAAAAAAAAAAAAAACAAAAGACTGGGAATAAAAGTAACATACCTCGACTGTGTCAAGATGGTGGCACCCAGGTCCTAATTTGGTTTCCTGTGGTTACGAGAAGAGCCCGGTTTACCGAGGTGCAGTCCCCAGGGCTGCCGAATCAGCAGCGATGGAGAGCGGCACCGGGCCCTGCGGAGAAGAGTGCCCACGTGAAGTCCAGCAGATGACAGTCACTGAGGGGGCTGCCAAAATCCCAGCGCCAACGAGGTCTTTTATAACCTGGTGCAGGAATTCAATCGGAACCTGACATGTGCTGTGATCATCGAGTTTGCTCGCATTCAGCTTGGGGCCAAAGGAATCCAGATCAAGGTGCCAGGAGAGAAGGATACGCAAAAGGTGGTCGTGGACTCATTAAAGCAAGAGGAAGAAAAGGCTGAACTGAAAGAGAGTGAAAACCTGGCCTCAGGAGACCAACCTCGCACAGCGGCGGTGAGGGAGATCTGTGAGGAAGGCCTGCATGTGCTGGAAGGCCTGGCAGCTTCAAGCCTATGTTCCATTCGATTTGCCGTAGAGGTGCCTGGGCTCAGATCTGTGGTTGCAAACGATGCCTCTGCCCGGGCTGTGGATCTCATACGCCGGCATGTGCAGCTCAATGATATGGCCCACCTGGTACAGCCCAGCCAAGTAGATGCCCGGATCTGATGTACCAGCACCAGAGGGTGTCAGAGAGCTTCGACGTCATCCATCTGGAGCCCTGTGGCAGCCCTGGCCCCTTCACGGATGCAGCTGTGCAGGCTGTGAGTGAAGGAGAGTTGCTGTGCGTGACCTGCACGGACATGGCGGTGCTGGCGGGGAACAGCGGGGAGACTGTTACAGCAAATACGGTGCCATGGCCCTCAAGAGCCGGGCCTGTCACAAGATGGCCCTGAGAATCCTCTTGCACAGCCTGAACCTCTGCGCCAACCGTTACCAGCGCTTCGTAGTGCCGCCGCTGCTCAGCACAGCGCCAACTTCTACGGGCGTGTTTTTGTCCGTGTCTTCGCCGGCCAGCCCAAGGTTAAGGCTTCAGCCAGCAAGCAGGCGCTGGTGTTCCAGTGTGTGGGCTGCGGGGCCTTCCACCTTCAGCGCCTCGGCAGAGCGTCAGGAGTTCCCCAGCGGCTGGGTCAATTCTCTGCAGCCTATGTTCCCCCCGTGACCCCAAGTGTGAACACTGTGGGCAGCGACACCAGCTTGGTTGCTCCATGTGGGCAGAGCCCATCCATGACCTGGATTTCGTGGGCTGCGTACTAGAGGCTGTGCGCACTAACCCCAGCCGCTTCCACACCTCGGGGCGGATCCGAAGGGTCCTGAGCGTCATCACTGAGGAGCTTCCGGATATGCCTCTGTACTGCACCCTGGACCAGCAGAGCAGCACCATCCGCTGCAACATGCCCAGCCTCCCGTCCTTGCGGTCAGCCCTCCTCCACGCTCACTTCCGGGTCTCGCTCTCCCAGGCCAGTAAGAAGGCTGTGAAGACAGATGCCCCCGCCTCCGCCCTCTGGAACATCATGCGCTGCTGGAAGAAGGAATGTCCGATGAAACGGGAGTGACACTCAGAGACCAGCCCAGTGTTCCGCATTTTCAGTGTGGAGCCCAGGCTGCAGGCCAACTTCACCATCCGGGAAATTACCAACCCCAGCTCCCGCCAGCGAGGACCGAAGAGCTTCCGGGCCAACCCGGAAGCCAACTGGGGTCCCCATCCTCATGCCTGGCCAGGGAACAAGGCGGCCGGCAAAGCTATGGAGTAGGCTGCTTCGGAACAAGCGGAAGGAGCCGCTAGAGGGCAGGGCCCAGCGAGCTGCCCCGCTCAAGACATTTCCTTGCAAAAGGTTTAAGGAGGGCACCTGTCAACGCGGAGACCAGTGCTGCTACTCCCGCAGCCCCCCGACACCCGGGGTCTCTGCTGATGCTGCCACTGACTGTCCAGAGACCTCTAGTTACAGCCCCCCGGACCTGGGGCTGCCACCAGGCCAGGCATACACTGAACCAATAAAGAGATGTTGGCCGGGCGCTGCAGCTCACGCCTGTAATCCCAGCACTTTGGGAGCCCGAGGCGGGCGGATCATGAGGTCAAGAGATCGAGACCATTCTGGCCAACATGGTGAAACCCCGTCTCTACTAAAAGTACAAAAAATTAGCTGGGCGTGGTGGCACGAGCCTGTAGCCCCAGCTACTGGGGAGGCTGAGGCAGGAGAATCGCTTGAACCCGGGAGGCAGAGGTTGCAGTTAGCCAAGATGAGGCCACTGCACTCCAGCCTGGCAACAGAGCGAGACTCCGTCTCAAAAAAAAAAAAAAACACAACAACAACAACAACAACAAACAGAGATGTCACATAACCGTCTCCCGATAAAAATAAAAAAAAGAGAAGTAATATACCTCAACATAATAAAAGTCATGTATGACACCCACAGCTAGCATCACATTGAATGGGGAAAAGATGAAAGCCTTTCTTCTAAGATCTGGGACACAAAAAAGATGCCCACTTTCACCACTGTTATTTAACATAGATTTCAAGTCCCAGCCAGAGCCATCAAACAAGAGAAAGAAACACAGGGCATCCAAATTGGAAAGGAAGAAGTCAAATTATTTTTGTTTGCAGATGATATAATCTTATATTTTGAAAAATCTAAAGACAGCACAAAATAACTTAGAATTATTAAACAAATTCGGTAAAATTACAGACACAATATCAATATACAGACATTTCCAGGTCATTGGTCTAAGCAAAAATGTATTGAGTAATACCTCACAAACACAGGTAAACAAAGCAAAAGTGGACACATGGTATCACATGAAGTTAAAAAGCGTCCACATAGCAAAGGATACAATCAACAAAGTGAAGAGTCAACCCACAGAACTGGAGAAAATATTTGCAAACTTCCCAAACTCAAACAACTCCATGGAGAAAAAAACTAATAATTCTATCCCAAAATTCCAAAATGGGCAAAAGATGTGAAAATACATTGCTGAAAAGAAGACATACAAATGGCAACAGGCATAAGAAAAGGTGTTTAACATCATTGATCATCAGAGAAATGCAAATCAAAACTACAATCAGATATAATCTCATCCCAGTGTAAAATGGCTTATATATAAAAACAGGCAATAACAAATGTTGTGAGGAAGTGGAAAAAAGGGAATCCTCATACACTGTTGTTGGAAATGTAAATTAATACAACCACTTTGGAGAATAGTATGGAAGTTCTTCTAAAAACTAAAAATAGAGCTACTGAATGATGCGGCAATCTCACTACTGTGTACATACCCAAAAGAAAGGAAAGCAGTATATTGCAGAGATATCTGTACTACTTTACTTCTTGTAGCACTGTTCACAGTAGCCAAGATTTGGAAGAAATCTGTGTCCACTGGGTAAAGAAAACATGGTACACATACACAATGGAGTACAATGCAGCCATAAAAAGGAATGGGATCCAGTAACTGCAATAACATGGATGGAACTGGAGGTTATTCTGTTAAATGAAATAAGCAAGGAACAGAAAGACAATCATTGCATGCTTTCACTTATTTGTGTAACCTAAAAATCAAAACAATTGAACTCATGGAGATAGAGAGTAGAGGAATGGTTATCAGAGCTGCAAAGGGTAGGTGGGGGGGTCTGAGGGGGAGGTAAGGATTGCTAATGGATACAAAAAAATAGAAAGAATGAATAAAACTTACTATTTGATCTCTCAACAGGGTGACTATAGTCAATAATAATGTAATTACACATTTTAAAATAACTAAAAGTATATAATTAGATGTTTTGTTATACAAAGGATAAATGCTTGAAGAGATGGATACCCTATTTTCCATCATGTAATACTTGAACCAAAGTATCTCATGTGCCCCATAAATATACACACCTACCATGTATCCACAAAAATTTAAAATAAAATTTTTAAATAAAAAGGAGAAATGTGACGTATAATATATATTATGTGATATATAGATCCACAAGTTTGCTAGGGGCTGGTGGTGGTTTGAGCTCTCTGATACTCATTAGTCTTTGATGTTTGGACTGGTAGTCCCTTTCCTCAGGAGCTTTAATCAAAACAATGTCCTCTCTCATCACTCTAGCCAGGAACTGTGAAGCTAAGTAAGGCCAAATCAATCTCCCTGCCCTTAATCTTGTATGTATTTCTAAGTGTGAACTGCCTACTACTATTTAATAGTCCTGTAGGATAAGTCTGATATCAGAATTTAGACTGCATTTCATCCTTGTTCCAGTTGGAACTTTTTATGATTTCCCTCTCCCCTCCAACCTTAACTTCATCTCCTTTCCCCTCTCCTCTCTTTTCATCCCCTCTCTTGTACATATATACTACACACACACACACACACACATATATATATATACACACACACACACACACATGGATTGGGTTAGATAAATTCCAAGTTTATCTCCTGAGGAAATTTTGAACTAACTTGTCAACAAGTAGGAACATGGTATCTGTACAAGTCATAAAGAGTTAAAATAAATGCTAACTGCCTTAATAATAGCTACTAGTCAATGGTCACTTATTTACCTATTAATTGTCAAATATTCTCCTTATAATATCTTATTTAGCACTCATAATAGTAATGCAGAATAGCTATTTTGATCAATTTTATAGATAAGCAGTTTGGAAATATTAATTAACTTGTTCAAAGTCATAAAGCTAGTGAAGTACTGAGCCAGATTTTAAACTTAGTTCTATATGATTGCAAAATTTACAACCTTTCAACTGAGCCACTTCACTTTAATAGTTACAAGGCACTTATATATTTTCATTAGGTGCAACTTATTGCTTATGTATTGTTCTATGGAGCAAAGTTATTATTGGTCTTATTTTCCCAATAAGAAAATGAAAGTTCAGAGAATGTATATGGTTTTCCAAAATTTATCTAACTAGTACTGGTAGCACTAGGGCCTGAACCCAGGGCTTCAGGCTCCTGGGCCAGGTCCTTTCCTACTACCCACTACTTCCTCTTGAGTAATGAAATTGTTAACATAGTGTTGAAACAGGGCACATTGCACAGATAATACCTAATTAAAGAATTTGGAGCATATTTTGCAAATGGTAGGGAGTCATAAGCTTTTGAGTATTGGAAGGGCTTCCTTATAATCTTGCTTTAAGAAGATGAACTGGATAGCACTGGACATAGAAATGGAAGCATTGGGCAGACACTAGAGTCCAGGAGAGCAACAGTAGTTTAATTTTTTTTTATTTGCACTATAGCAGGCGTATTTATCCATTTTATTCACTGATGTACTATCAATGCTTAGCCCAGTGCCTTATACACAAGAAGCAATGCATATTCATTAAATGAATTTAGAATTTTGGCATTGAAGGAAAATTGAGAGTTTAGTCTAATCCGTTCACTTTATCAGTGAGGTAAATGAGATCCAAAGGAGCTGAGGTTTCACAGCCATCTTCTGATAAACACTAGAACACATTCTTTAAACAAAGAATTCTTTCCACTCAGCAATACTATCCAGCACTAATATGTTTAAAATGGAATTCATGTAAACTTTTCAGGCATTACAGTAATCAAAGAGTCATTTTATTACTACAAATGTACACATTTGATGCCATATAATATTTTCT
Organism: Macaca thibetana thibetana; assembly: GCF_024542745.1. NCBI lineage: Eukaryota > Metazoa > Chordata > Mammalia > Primates > Cercopithecidae > Macaca > Macaca thibetana. The sequence continues at coordinate 140,475,381 of NC_065598.1, forward strand.
TCTCAATTTCTGCAAAACTTCCCCAAGCAAAAACCCTAAATTTTCAATCTCAATGTGCAGATAAAAAAGTTGCTAGTTACAAACCCAAATAAATGTATATAAAAGAGTGTATAGGAAGCATCCATGTAGAGAGAATGATTTGAAATGCATATGAGAATGGGTGAGAGTCCTTATATTTGAGCACTCAGGACCTAATTAAGATATTTTCAGAATTATAATATACCTATAATTCCTCCATAATTTTATTATCATTCTGAAAATGTCTATGTTGCATTTTGTCCCAACTTTACTTCTTTAGAATAAAATAGACTTTGCCCAGATATTCATGTAAAAGTAAAACACGTTCTGGACATATTCAATTTTCATGCACCCAACATATGCATCTATGACCTACCCAAAGAATCTTTGATAAATATGAGGTAGATCTGTACCTTACGTAGAGTGTTAAACTTTCTTTTAAACTATATGAATGCCAAAGGTTCTAGGTTGAGAGAACAGCTAAAGTCTTGCTAAGCTGGACATAAAACGATTTATGGAATATTTTAAAACTAGCATTGATTTTTATTCCAAATATTCAGTGACTGAGACGTGGCTAATATGATTTCATATAATTGGCCTTGGTTGGGCTGACACCTCATAACTACCAACCACCCAACACAAGCACACACACACACACACACACACACACACACAGCCACACACACACACAACCTTGAAAGGCCTAATCAGAGCAGTGCACTGTACAAGAGATTGGAACTTGGTCACCCACTCCACCCTTCCCTGCTGCTAATAGCCAGGCAGGCAATGCTAGCTAGAGCTTCTGGCCCAGTGGTCTCACTTTTGTGTGAACTCGGCTGTAGACACAACTTCCTGTTGTTCTGGGAAACACCAGGATGGCAGCCCTGTTCAGGAAAAAACATAAAGTTTAATCTATTCATAAAATTCCATATACTCTGCTTAGATTGGAACTTCCACTATGCCCAGAGAAGGTAACTTATTTTATCATATTTCGGTTCAACCTCATATTGTCCCAGACTCTTCTGTTTTAAAATTTAGTTTTACATTGGGGTCCATCAAGGCAGCAAGGGAACACAGACAGCAGAGAGGAGCGAAGCCGGGCACCAGCCTGTCTGGGCTCAGAACAGAGCCAGGAGAACCTCTCCCAACACCTCAGGAGTAGGAACCCCCAGGGTAATTCATGCTCTCCACAGGGAACTGTGCAAGACTGGGAATGGAAAAATATCCCTGCCCCCTGCACCACCCCCAGTACTCCACCACGCTTCTAGACTGAGGCAGAGAGCCACCTGGACATTTTGCAGTGGCAATGCTCAAGTCCAAGGGGACCTCTACAAGCTTTGGGGCCCAGAGAAGACCAGCACTTGCACCACAGTTCCATAGAGGTTGGAGTTGTGGCACCTGGGAGCAGTAGGTTGCTCCAGTCCCCCTTGGCAACTGAGGCTTGGCACCAGCTTCTGGTCCAGCAGTCCTGCCTCAGCCCAAACTCTGCCACCCACTCCACCCTGCCCTACCGCTAGTAGCCAGGCAGGCAATGCTAGCTAGAGCTTCTAGCCCAGTGGTCTCAGTTTTGTGCAAACTCAGTTGTACAGCACAACTTCCTGTTGTCCTGAGAAACACCAGGATGGCAGAACATGTGAACCCGCCCACCCCACCACTGGTATCCAGGTGGGCAACACCTGCTAGAACCTTCAGTCTCAGTGGCCCTGCTTCCATGTGAACTCAGCTGGAGGGCACAGCTTCTTGTTGTCTCTAGAAGCATCCAGATGGCAGGGTGTGTGACTCCATACATCCCTGCCACTGATAGCCAGGCGGGCAAAGCCTGCTAGAGATTTTGACACAGCAACCCTGCTTCAGTGTGAACTCAACTAGAGGGCTTTCCCAGGAAACACCCAGACAACATGGAGGCCATTCCCGCTCACTCCCACTGCTGGTAACCTGGTGAACTATGCCTGCTAGAGCTTCTGGCCCAGCAGTCCTTTTTCTCCCCGAATTTTTGTCTGGGGACACAGCCTCCTGTTACCCTGGAAACATGCAGATGGAAGGACAGGCAACTCCACCCATCCCCACCTTTTGCAGCCAGATAGGCTACACCTACTAGTGCTTCTAACCCAGCAATCCCACTTCTGCTTGAAACTCTGTGGGATATTTCCCCACGAGGCACGTGGAAAGCAGATTAAGGCTGACCAGGCAAGAATACAGTTTATCTGCTAACTGCAGCCCATGCCTGAGGGAGCCCCATGGACAAGAACACCCAACAAAAGAAATGCCGTTATGGAGACAGTAATTGGAGGGAACTCCTCCAAGACCTAGAAGTGGACTAGAGGCCAGTCAACTGAACCCACCTTATACCATAATAAAAGCCTCAAGGGCATCAAAGAGAAAAAAAAGCAAAAAAAAAAAAAAAAAAAAGTTCAAAGGACAGCAATGTCAAAGAATGAAGAAACAACAACCCACACAAATTAGAAAGGATCAGTGCAAGAACTCTGGCAACTCAAAAAGCCACAGTGTCTTCTTACCTTCAAACAACTGTACTAATTCCCCAGCAATGGTTCTTAACAATGCTGAAATGACTGAAATGTCAGATATGAGATTCAGAATATGGATCTAAGATTATTAACATACAGTAGATAGTCAAAATTCAATCCAAGAATTCTAGTGATTACAATAAAACAATACAAGAGGTGATAAACCAAATGGCCATTATAATAATGAGACAAACCAATCTAATAGACCTGCAATGCACACTAGAAGAATTTCATAATGTTATTCCAAGTATTAACATCAGAATTGGTCAGCCTGAGGAAAGAATCTCAGAGCTTGAAGATTGGTTCTCCAAAATAACTCAATCAGACAAAATGAAGAAGAAAACAATAAAGAAGAATGAACAAAACCTCTGAGAAATATGGGATTATGTAAACAGATCAAATCTATGACTCATTTGCATCCCTGAAAGAGAGGTAGAGAAACCAAGAAACTTGGAAAACATATTTCAGGATATCATTCATGAAAATTTCCCTTAACCTCACTAGAGAACCCAACATTCAAATTCAGGAAATGCAGAGAGCCCCTGCTAAATAGTACACAAGAAGAACATCCCCAAGACACATAGTCATCAGATTCTCCAAGGTCAAAATTAAAGAAAAAAAATGACAAAGGCAGCTAGAGAGAAGGGGAAGTTCACCTACAAAGGGAACCCCATCAGGCTAACCACAGACCTGTACATAGACATCTACAGAACTCTCCATCCCAAAATAACAGGATATATATTATTATTATCTGCACATTCACAGACTCTAAAATAGACCACACAATCAGACATAAAACAATCAAGTACTGAAATTGCTGGGTCAAATGGTATTTCTATCTTTAGGTCTTTGAGGAATTACCAACTGTCTTCCACAATGGTTGAACTAATTTGCACTCCCACCAACAGTGTATACCTTTTTTTCCACAACCCCACCAGCATCTCTTATTTTTTTGACTTTCTTATAATAGCCTTTCTTACTGGTGTAAGATGGTATCTCACTGTGGTTTTGATTTGCATTTCTCTAATGATCAGTGGTGTTGAGTTTATTTTTCCTATAATTGTTGCCTGCACGTATGTCTTCTTTTGAAAAGTCTCTGTTCATGTTTTTTGTCCACTTTTGAATGGAGTTGTTTGTTTTTTACTTGTAAATTTGTTTAGGTTTCTTATAGAGGCTGGATATTAGACCTTTGTTGGATGCATAGTTTGCAAAAATTTTACCTCATTCTGTAGGTTTTCTGTTTAGTCTGTTGATATTTTCTTTTGCTGTGCAGAAACTCTTTAGTTTTATTAGATCCCATTTGTCAAGTTTGGCTTACATCGCAATTGTTTTGGGCATCTTTGTCATGAAATGTTTGCACGTGCCTGTGTCCTGAATGTTAGTGCCTAGGTTGTCTTCCAGGGTTTCTATAGTTTTGGGTTTTACATTTAAGTCTTCAATTCATCTTGAGGTGATTTTTGTATATGGTGTAAGAAAGGGGCCAGTTTCAATTTTCTGCATATTGCTAACCAGTTATCCCAGCACCATTTACTGAATAAGAAGTTCTTTCCACATTGTTTGTTTTTGTCACCTTTGTCAAATATCAGATGATTGTAGGTGTATGGCCTTATTTCTGGGCTCTCTATTCTGTTCTGTTTGTCTGTGTGTCTGTTTTTGTATCAGTATCATGGTGTTTTGGTCAATGTAGCCCTGTAGTATAGTTCGAAGTCAGGTAGCATGATGCCTCCAGCTTTGTTCTTGTTGCATAGGATTGCCTTGGCTATCCAGGCTCTTTTTTTTGTTCCATATTAGTAGGAGCTAAATGATGAGAGCACAAGGACATATAGAGGGGAACAGCACACACTGGAGCCTTTTAGAGGGAGGACAGTGAGAGGAGGGAGGGGATTAGGAAAAATAACTAATGGTACTAGGCTTCATACATGGTTGATAAAATAATCTGTACAATAAACTCCCGTGAAACAAGTTTACCTGTGTAACAAACCTACACTTGTACCCCTAAACTTAAAAGTAAAAAGAAGGCCGGGTGTGGTGGCTCAAGCCTGTAATCCCAGCACTTTGGGAGGCCGAGACGGGCGGATCACGAGGTCAGGAGATCGAGACCATCCTGGCTAACACGGTGAAACCCCGTCTCTACTAAAAAAATACAAAAAACTAGCCGGGCGAGTTGGCGGGCGCCTGTAGTCCCAGCTACTCGGGAGGCTGAGGCAAGAGAATGGCGTAAAACCGGGAGGTGGAGCTTGCAGTGAGCTGAGATCCGGCCACTGCACTCCAGCCTGGGCGACAGAGCGAGACTCCGTCTCAAAAAAAAAAAAAGTAAAAAGAAGACTATCCAAAGCAAATTATAAAAATTAGAAATTATAGCAAACACACTCTTGGACCACAGTGCAATAAAAATAGACATCAATGCTAACAAAATCACACAAATCCATACAGTTACATGGAAAGTAAACAGCCTGCTCCTGAATGACATTTGGGTAGATAATTCAATAAAGTTAGAAATCAATTAATTCTTTCAAACTAATGAGAACAAAGACATAACATACCAGAATCTCTGGGACACAGTTAAAACAACGTTAAGAAGGAACCTTATAGCACTAAACGCCCACATTAAAATGTGAAAAAATCACAAGTTAACAATCCAACATCACACCTAGAGGAGCTAGAAAAACAAGAGCAAACCAACCCAAAAGCTAGCAGAGGAAATAACCAAAATCAGAGCCGAATTGAAGGAAATTGACACATGAAAAAAACATACAAAAGATCAATGAATCTAAGGGTTGGTTCTTTGAAAAAAAAGTAACAAGATAGACAGACCACTAGCTAGACTAATAAAGAAAAAGACAGGGAGTGGCCAAGATAACTGATAAGCAGCAGCTAGTGTGCATGGCTGCCATTAAGTGAAACAGAAGGGGCAAGTAATTACAGCACCTTCAACTGAAACATCTAGGTACTCACATTGGGACTAATCAAGGAAACGACTTGACCCACAGAGAATAAAGAAAACAAGACAGGACAATGGCCTATCCAGGAGCAACGTGGAGCCAGGGACACTGCCCCCCGCCCAGGGAAGTGGTGAGTGAATGTGTGACCCCAGGAAACCATGTTTCTCCCATGGATCTTAGCAAGCTTCAGGTCAGGAGATATTCTTGTGGACCCACTCTATCAGGGCCTTCGGTCTGACAGACAGCTATGTGGATTCTTGGCAGAGCATCACCTCAAGCATGCATGGAGAACTTGGAGCCTTAGGTACTTGGGTATTCTGGAAAAAGTAGTTGCAGCTCTGAAAAAGTGGGAGGTTATATCCCTGTACATACCTCTAGGTAGGAGGCTGAATCCAGGAGGCTGAGCAGAAACATCCTGCAGGCTCCACTTCCATGGCACCTCACAGGGTGAGATCCACTGGCTTGGAATTCCAGTCAGCTACCAGTAGTGGCATTGCCTCTCCATAAGGAGATTCCAGGTGGAGGGGAGCTGCCATCTTTGCTGTATAGGAGACTTAGCTGTTTCAGCCTTTGGCCATTGAAGAGTTCGAGCTGACCAAGGGAAAAGGGATTCCCCGGCACAGGATAGCTGCTCCACCAAAATGTGGACAGACTGCTTCTTTAAGCAGGTCCCCGATCCCATTCCTCTTCACTGAGTGGGACTTCCCAACAGGGGCCTCCAGCCACCCTTGTCAGTATTCTGGAGCTGGTTGACAGAGATTTATAACCTCCCTGGGACCAAGCTCCCAGAGGGAGGGGCAGGGCATCATCTTTGCTGTTTTGGCGACTTAGCCTTTCAAGCCTTCATGAATCTGAGTGTACAAGGCAATTAGGGACTGAAGTGGACCCCCAGCACAGTGCAGCTCTTCTACCAAAACATGGTCACAGTGCTTTTTTAAGCGGGACCCCGATCCCATTCCTCCTCACTGGGCAGGACCACCCAACCAGGCCTCCAGTCACCTCCTACAGGTGCCTTAGGGTCAGGAACAGGCCCATGCCTCCCTGGGACAAAGCTCCAAGAGGGAGGGACAGGCTGCCCTCTTTGGTGTTTCACAGCCTTCACTAGTGATGCTTCCAGGTACTGAAAAATCTGAGATGATAAGAGACTATAATGGGTCCCAAGCATATGACAGCAACCCTACAGAAAAGCAGCCAAACTGTTATGTGGGTGCTCATTCCCATATCCCCTCAGTGGTCAGGTTCTCTAGGCCTGGGCCTCCAACCAACCTACACCAGAGCTATCAAGCCAGCAGCAACTTGGCAACTCCCCAGACAGAGCCTCCAGGGGCAACTAAAAGCCCCTCTGCCACTGCCTCTGCAGTGGAACTGCCCTTGCCACCCTTGGACTAATGAATGAGCAAAGACCCTAAGTGCCTTATCCATACTTCCAACAAGCTGCAGCCGATCCAAGGAGAAGAGGCCAGTCAGTCTCCCTCAGGTCCCACACACGTCCCACTGCACATCCCCAGACAGGGAACCCTTGACTTGGGACAAAAGCACAGACCCTCCACCCTGGGCCAATTGCACTGAGTGACTGCTGATCTGCATCACTCTGGGGTGGAGCCCCCAGGAGACAAGCAAACAACCCTCAGCCACAAGCACTACTAGGTTCCCTTCCTTTGCTGCCTCCAAGTTGAGGAAGGAACATAAACACCGAGATTTTCACAAAGCTGCTGTGGGCAGCCCAGGAGTGTCAAGTTATGATCTACAGCCAGCACTCAAGGGGGAGAATAATCCACACATTTGGAGCATTGAGAGGAAATACAGCTGCAACTGTGAGGAAACATAAGGGAGCCACACAACTGAGCAAGAGTCTATCAACTGACCAATAAGCCTAAGTGCCACCTGCTGGATCACACCTCAAAACTTCAACACCAAAAATACCTAACTAACATAACCCCTCTGAAACCAGAGACAAGAAGTCAGTTTCAAATAAAGACCCTGCACAAAGCCTCAGCCTGCTGAAAACATCCAGAAAAGAAGTCTATTGACTACTCAATCTACACTGCAGTTAAAGGTACATTCACACACAGAAATGAGAACGAATCAATGCAAGAACCCCAGTAACTCAAATGACCAGAGTGTGTATGTCCTCCAAATGACCACACCTATTCTCCAATGAGAGTTCTTCACCAGGCTGAACTGGCTGGAATGACAGAAATAGAATTGAGAAAATGGATAGACACAAAAATTATTGAGATTCAGGAGGATGGCAAAACCCAATCCAAGGAAAACAGGAATGATAATAAAGTGATACAGGAGCTGAAGGATGAAATAGCCAGTATAAAAAAGAACCTAACACATCTGACAGAGCTGAATAACACAATACAAGAAATTCACAATGCAATCACAAGTATAACAGCAGAATAAACCAAGCTGATGAAAGAACTTAAAGACTGGTTCTCTGAAATAAGACAGTCAACAACAACAACAACAAAAAAATAAAGAGCAATAAACAAAAACTCCACAAATTATGGGATTATGTAAAAGGGCCAAATCTATTAATCATTGGCATCCCTGAAAGGGAGGAAGAGAAGCAAACAACTTAGAAAACATATTTCAGGATATCATCTATGAAAACTTTTCCCCAACATTGCTAGAGAGGCCAACAGTCAAATTCAGGAAATACAGAGAACTCCATCACAAGAAGATCATCCTTAAGACATGTAATCATCAATATTTCGAGGCTGTGGGAGCCTACCTTTTGCATCAGTGTGACCTGGATGTGAGACATGGGCCAAAGGAGGTCATTTTGGAACTTTAAGGTTTAATGACTGCCCTATTGGATTTTGGACTTGCATGGGGCCTGTAACTGCTTTCTTTTGGTCAATTTCTCTTATTTGGAATGGGTGCATTTACCCAATGCCTGTACCCCCATTGTATCTGGAAAATAACTAACTTGCTTTTGATTTTACAGGCTCATAGTTGGAAGAGATTTGCCTTGTCTCAGATGAGACCTTGCACTTGGACTTTTGGATTAATGCTGGAATGAGTTAAGACTTTGGGGGACTGTCAGAAGGGCATGATTGTGTTTTGAAATTTGAGGACATGAGATTTGGGAAGAGCCAGGGGTGGAAAGGTATTGTTTGGCTCTGTGTCCCCACCCAAATCTCACCTTGAATTGTAATAATCCCCACATGTCAAGGGCAGGACAAGGTGGAGATAATTGAATCATGGGGGTGGTTTCACCCATAGTATTCTCACGATAGTGAGTGAGTTCTCATGAGATCTCATAAGGGGCTCCCCTTTACTCGGCTCCTGCCTCCCCCTGTGAAGAGGTGACTTTGCCATGATTGTAAATTTCCTGAGGGATTTCCGGCCATGCAGAACTGTGAGTCAATTAAACTTCTTTTCTTTATCAATTACCCAGTCCTGGGCAGTTCTTTATAGAAGTATGAAAACGGATTAATACAGGCTGCCATAACAAAATATCACAAACTTGGCGGCTTACATAACAGGAATGTATTTTCACATAGTTCTGCAGTGTAGAATTTCACAATTAACTTGTCAGCAGTGTTGATTTTTTTCTGAGGGCTGAGAGAGAATGAATGATCTGCTCTAAGTCTCTCTCCTAACTTCTGAGGTCTTACTAGCAATCTTTGATAGTCCTTGACTAGTAGACACATCACCCCCATCTCTGCCTTTATCATCACAGGGCATTCTTTCTGTTCATGTCTGCATTCAAATTTCTCCTTTTTATAAGGACACCAGTGATATAGGATTAGGGGCCCAATCTACTCTCATATGACCTTATCATACATAATTATGACCAGTTATAAACCTACAAGGATCTTGTTTCCAAATAAAGTCACATGCTGAGATACTAGAAATTATAACATCAACATATGAATTCTAGGAGGAAACAAGTTACTGATACTGATACAAAAACAGAAACACGTACAAACGGAACAGAATAGAGAGCCCAGAAATAAGGCCATACTCAAGTTAATTCATAAAAATGACTACCTCCTGTAAGTGACTGGCAGAACAGAAGCAGGGTGGGGGTTGGGGAGGCAGTTGGTAGGAGTAAATGGGACCTCTCTACATTCTCAATCTGATACAGACATGGTAAATCTGCAGAAATAAATGAAATAGGAAACAGAAACATAGAAAATATCAATAAAACAAAGAAGTTTTTTTAAAGATCAACAAAATTGACAAACCCTTAGCTAGATTAAGAAAAAAAGAAGTTTTAAAAAATAAAATAAAAAATTAAAGAAAGGGTGTTACAACCAGTGCTACAAAAATTAAAAGTACAATCATCCTCTGGTTTCCACAGGGAAGTGTTTCAGGATCCCTATCCATACCAAAATCTATGAGTTTTCAAGTTCCTAATATAAAATGGCACAGTATTTAGATATAAACTATGCACATCCTTGTGTATACTTTAAATTATCTCTAGATTTCTTATACAATACAAAGGTTTCTTATACAATGTAAATCCTATGTAAATGATTGCTATTCTGCATTGTGTTTTAAACATTTGTATTATTTTTATTTTCATATTGTTTTTCTGTTAATTTTTTTCTATGTACAGTAAATTGAATCTGCAGATGTGGACCAACAGATATGGAAGGCCAACTGTATTCTGAGTCTACTATGAACAATTATTCATCAACAAAGTGGATAACCACTAAGAAATTGCCTCTTTCTAGACTGAATCATGAAGAAATAGTAAGTCTGAACAGACTTATAACTAGTAAGCTGATTGTTTAAGTAATCTAATACCTCCCAAAAAAGAAAATCACAGAACAAGATGGCTTCACTGGTGAATTCTACCAAATACTTAAGAAAAATTAATGCCAATTCTTCTCAAACTCTTCCAAAAGATTGAAGAGGAAGAAAACACTTCGAAAGTCATTTTATGGGGTCAGTGTTACCCTGATATTGAAGACAGGTAAAGTCAATTTAAAAAAAGAAAATTTAGGAGAATATCCCTGATGAATATAGATGCAAAAATCTTCAACAACAATATATTAGCTAAACAAATTCAACAGCACATTTAAAAGATCAAGTATCATGACCAACTGGGATTTATCCTTAGTATGTAGGTATGGTCAACATACAATAATCAAACAATGTTTTATACCACCTTAAAAGAACAAAGTATAACAATCACATGATCATGTCAATAGATTCAGAAAAAGCATTTGAAGAAATTTGACATCCTTTTATGATAGAATCATGCAAAAATCTAGCAATAAAAGAAAATTACTTCAACATAATAAAGGGCATATATGAAAAGCTTACAACTAACATCATACTAAATGTTGAAAACCTGAAAGTGTTTTCCCTAAGGTCAGAAACAAGATAAGGATACTCACTCTTGGCAATTCTACTGAACATAGCAAGAGAAGTGCCTGCCAGAGCAGTTAGACAAGAGTAATAAATAAAAGATATCCAAATCAGAATAGAAGTTAAAATTATCTCTTTGCAGATGATATAATCTTGTATGTAGAAAATGCTAAATATTTCACAAAAAACTGCTATAACTAATAAACAAATTCAGTAACGTTGCAAGATACAAAATCAACATTAAAAATTAGTTGTGTGTATGCACTAACAACAAATAATCCAAAAAGGAAATTAAGAAAGAAACCCAATTTTCCATATTACCACCAAGAATAAAATATTTGGGAATAAACTTAATAAAGGAGGCCAAAGACCTGTACACTGAACGGTAAAAAAACATTGTTGGAAGAAATTAAAGAAGACCTAAATAAATTGAAAGTCATCCCTGGGTCATGGATTGGAAGATTTAATATTGTTAAAATGTCCATACTGCTCAAAGCAATCTACAGATTCAATTAAAAATCTATCAAAATCTCAATAGCATTTTTCACACACAAAAAATGAAAAGCAATCTTAAAATTTATATGCAGTGTTAAAGTACCACACATGTCAAAAATAATCTTGAGAGAGAAGAACAAAAAAGCTGAAGGCATAACCCTTTCTGATTTGAAAATATACTACATTGCTATAGTAATTACAACAGTATGGGAGTGGCATAAGAGAAGACATAGACAAATGTAACCAAACAGAGTGCCCAGAAATAAGCTCATGTGGATATGATCAAATGGTCTTCGACAAGGTTGCCATGACTACACAATGGGAAAAGAAATAGTCTCTTAAACAATTGATGTTGTGGAAACTGAATATGCACATACAGAAGATTGGAATTGGACCCTTATCTTACTTTAGCCACAAAAATAGACTCAATGTAGATTAAAGTCTTAGATATAAGACTTGAAACTATAAAACTCCTAGAAGAAACATGGGGAAAAACTCTTTGACATCGGTCTTGACAATGATTTTTTTGAATGTGACCCCAAAAGCACAGGAAACAAAAGCAAAATTAGACAAGTAGGACTACATCAAACTAAAAAGCTTCTGCACAGCTAAGAAAACAATCAACAGATTGCAACAGATTGAAAAGTCAGCCTATTGAATGTAATAAAAAATCTTTACAAATCTTATATCCGATAATGGATTAATATCCAAAACATAAAATGAACTGCTACAACACAAAAGCACATACACACACACACACACACACACAACCTGATTAACGAATGGGCTATGGACTTGAATAGACATTGCTCCAAAGAAGACACACAAATGACCAAGTATATGAAAAGGTGTTCAACATCATTCATTATCAGAAAAATGCAAATTAAAACCGCAATGAGATATGTCCTTCCACCTGGTAGGGTGGCTATTATCAAACAAATAAGAGATAACAAGGGTTGGTGAGGGTATGGAGAAAGGGGACCCTAGTACACTGGGAATGTAAATTGCTGCAGCCATTATGAAAAACAGTATGAAGATTCCTCAAAAAATTAAAAATAAGACGGCAAAATGATCCAGCAATACTATTTGGGGATATTTATCCAAAAGAATTGAAATCAGCATTTCAAGAAGGTATTTGCACTCTTATGTTTATGGCCACATTATTCACAAGAGCCAAGACGTGGGAACAATCTAAATATTCATCAACAAATGAAGATGTAAATAAAATGTGGTACGTACAAATAATGGAATATTATTCAGCCTTAAAAAAAGGAATGGAATTCTGTCATATGCTAGAACATGGGTGAAAGGGCTATCGACTTAGTCCCTTAAATCAATGGGGCTATGGACTATGAGGCTAAGGGGCTATGGAATTAGCCCCTTATATTAATTAGGATATTAATCTAAGTGAAATAAGCCAGTCATACAAGGATAAATACTGCATAACTCCACTTAAATGAGGTATGTAAAGTAGTCAAATTCATAGAAATAGAAAGTAGAATCATAGTTGCAAGAGGTGAAGGAGGGGGGAAATGGGACTTACTATGTGATAAGTATAGAATTTCAGTCATGAAAAATGAAAAAATTCTAGAGATCCATTCTACAATACTGTACTTATAGTTAACAATTCTGTACTGTGCACTCACAAATTTAAGGAGGTAAATCTCATGTTATGTGTTTTTTTACCACAATAAAACAAAAATAGCTCAATCGTTTACCTAATTATTACCTATTAAAATTCCTTTCTGTCTTGAAAGAAAGAGCGAGGAAGGAAGGAAGGGAGGGAGGGAGGGAGGGAGGGAAGGCAGGGAGAAAAAGGAGAGGGAGGGAAAGGAGAGAGAGGGAGGAAGGAAGGGAATCTTTTGGTCTTTCATTTGTCTTTCTGTTACTGATTTGTAGTTAAACTCATTGTGGTCTTAGACATGCTTTGTATGATTTCTGTTCTTTTATATTTGTGCTTCATGGCACAGAATGTGGTCCTTTTGGGTGAATGTTCCATGAGAGCTTCAGAAGTATATATTTTCTGGTGTTTTTACATGGATAGTCTATAAATGTCAATTAGATCCAGCTGATTGGTGATACTGTTCAGATCCTCTGTAATCTTGCTGATTTTTTCCCTGCTTTCTCTATCAATTATGGAGAGGACTATCACTATACCTATCATAGTCTCCAAGTATAAAACCTGATTTCACTATTTCTACTTTTAGTTTTATCACGTTTTGCCTCATGTTTTTTGACAGTTTGTTGTTAGGTACATACAGATTTTGGATTGGGATGTCTTCTTGGAGAATTGACTCTTTCATTGTTGAATAAACCTAACAATATTCTTTATTTCTTCTTTGTTTGAAATTTATGTAGTAATTCCAGTTTTCCTCTCATTATGAATTAATGTGGCATATCTTTCTCAATTTCTTTACTTTTAATCTATCTGAGTCTTTATATTTAAATCAAGTTCCATGTACATGAAATAGAAGTGGGTCTTTTTTAAAAAAAATATACTCTGACCATGTACTTCTTAATTGCTCCTTTTATACCATTCACATTTAAAGTGACTACTGATACAGTTGGTTTAAAATCTAACATTTTTGCAGCTTGCATGTTGCTTACTTCTTGTATTAAAGATTTTACATTATTAATTATGGTTAGCTTAAATTTCTTGTCTTATAACTTCAACAACTGTGTCATATGTTAAGTCTGGTTCTGGTATTTGTCTCTTCATGCTGTATTTTTGTTGTGTTTTGGCCTGCATAGTAATTTTGTGTTAAAAATCAGACATATAGTGGGCTATAGGAACTAAGATAAATAGGACTCTAGTGAGAATTTAGTTTAAGCTGTCTAGGAAGTAAGCTTTGCTTAAGGTTTTTTGTAGCTGGAGGTTCCAGAGGCTTCATATAACTCTAATATCCTTGTTTATGTCTCCCTTCTTCACTTTGGTACTTCCTGTCTATTTCTTCTTAGAAAGTCTGCATCTTGTAGCTCTTTAATTTGTAATCCACTGTTATTATATTAAAGTCCTGTTTGTGTGCCAGTAGGGTGTATGTGGTGAGATTATTTATATTCTTATGATTAAATCCAAGTCTTATATTCGGCCTTTGTCTCTGGGATATGACCTTCACCAAGAGGCAAGTAAGACTTTTCTGATTATCTAAAAATATCCTCCTTGAATGATCAACCATGTACCAGATTGACTATAGATCTGTTTGGCCATAGAGATAACATATAACAAACAACAAAATGTGAAGAATAAGTGACAGATCTAACATTTTGAGAGGTTCAAGTTTCCTGAACTTTATTTCTTCCATTGCAAGAAGGAGTAAGACATAAGTAGGTACAGCCCACACACTTAGAGTTTGAAGTTGCTATGAAGTCAAAAGCTCAGTTTTCTCTGTTTGGCTCCTGTATTTGTTTCCTAGGACTTCTATAGCAAGTACCATGCATGAATTGAGTTGCTTAGCACAACATTTATTGTCTTGCAGTTCCAAAAGCTAGAAATCCAAAATTAAGGTATTGTCAAGGCCACGATCCCTCTGAAACCTGTATGGTAGAATCCTCCCTTGTCTCTTGGCTGCTGGTGGTAGTGGCCATCCATCCTTGGCATATTTTAGCTTGTATAATATCACTCCAGTCTCTTCCTCTGTTATCTAAATCTTCACATGGCCATCTTCCCCTTTTATACATCAGTCTTATTATATATAGTGCTCAGCATAATGGCCTTGTCTTAATCCGATTACATCTCCAAAGATCCTCTTCCCAAATAAGATAACACTCTCAGATATGAGGGGTTAGGGCTTCAACATGTGCAATTTGGGGAACACAACTGAAATCATAACAACTCCCTTTTTATTATTTCTCTGGTTCTTCCTTCCTATCTGTTCAATGTGGTAAAATAATGTTGCGGTAGCCTCTAGGTGAGAAGTCTTCTGTTCCTACTCTGGAACGACGTTGTAATAGCAGATGAATTCCCAAAGCTCTAAAAGTTCTAAAAGACATGAACTACGTAGCACGGTTGGCTTTGGCAGTCTCTCATCCGGACCTCAGAAAAAAAATACCCACTTTGACTAAGCCCAAGGGTAAGAGACCAAGAAATAGTCTGGAGACAAAAGAAAAGGCAAGTTTTCACAATTCAAATAATATCCAGCTGAGTTGACTATAATAGGGAGGAGTTCTCTAGGTCTTAGGGTCAAAGCTCTACATAATATGAGGGTATTTTTTTCTTTCTACATTCATTCACCATAGATGATGGTTCCAGTTAAATGAAAAACTCTGCCTTTCTGCTTAAACTTTGATAATTTCAGATGGACGAAGGTAGACCTGAATTAGAGTTAGCTTGTAATAACAAAACAGAGTTGAATGGCTATATATAAGAAGTAGGACAAGTTTGAAGTTACCTAGAGAAATCTAGGAGAAACACGGTGAAGTGAAAAACTGACGGGGGGTTGGAGGGAGGAGAGAATAGAGAAGCTACTCAGATGTATGAGACTGAGGCACTATGTAAATTGCAGTAAAATTTCCCTGATGGTAGGAAGGCAAAGAAACTTTGTATATGCTGTTATCTCTGTTCTTGGTAGAATAAATGATCCCTACCCACGATGTACACAACCTAATCCCCAGTACATGGCAAAAGAGACCTTTCAGATGTGATTAAATCAAGGATCTTGAGCATGGTGATTATCTTTAATTATCCGGTGAGCCCAATGTAATAGCAAGGATCCTAATAAGAGGGAAGCCAGAAGATCAAAGTAAGAAAAAGCAGATGGAACAATGGAAGCAGAAGTCTGAGCGATTCTCTGAATATAGAGAAATGATCCATGATCCCATCTCTAGAAGCTGACAAAGGCAAGTAAACACATTCTTCTCTGCAGTCTCCAGAAAAAACCAGACGTGCTGACACTTTGATGTTAGTGAGATTTCTTTCTGACCTCCAGGGCTGTAAATAATCTGTTTTGTTTTGAACCGCTAAGCTTGTGTCAATTTGCTATAGCAACAATAAAAAACGAACACAGTCAGGCATGCCAAAATGTTGAATTTGACTTTTTTTCTGTTGCTGAAAGGTACACCACTCCTCTGTGCCCTCCTACTCCAATCAAATTTGTGAACTTTAACATACTAGCTCATATTTTGTATGAGTCTGATTGGTTGGTGCGTATATGTATATGTGGCAACTGAGGAAGAGGCTGGGGTGCATTACTTTATCAGTGTTATACAGAATGGAAAAGGCAATGCGCACAAAGGAGCTCTGAGACAGAGGTGAGCTTAAATGCATAAGACCCCATCAACAGCCCAGAAGTTAAGGGGAGGCCTTTGGCCTTTGTGAATCTGGTGCCAGGATAAAATACTGTCTAGAGGTGCACTGCACAACCTCTCTCTAAAAGACATATTTAACAGAGAGTTCTCACGGCAAAAAATAAAATCTAATGATGAAAGGGGCAAGAATTGATGGGGTGATGATTTTCAGCTACATTGAAACTTTTATGTTTTCATAGATACTCTTTGCTGAAAAAAAAGTTGCTGTAGGAAATAAATAGATTTCATGGACTGACTGACTGATGTACACAAACATAAACTTCTCTTAATCAAAGGCAACTAATTATCTCGAGATTTAAAAAATCCCAAAATCTATTTGCACCTTGTATAATACCGGTCTTTTAGAATTCTGTTGTTCAGAAACAAAGCATCTCTCTGATAAAAACAAATTCTGTTGCTACAAATGGATACACATTTAGGCAGGAACTTATACACACTGGAAAAAGACTTCAGAAATTATAAGTTTGATATAATTCTAAGTTATCTAAAACAGTTAATGCTATTTTAATTACCAGAGCAGTTGAGGGTGGAGATTTTAGTACCATGGTGGAATAGAGCCTAAAGAATTCAGAATAAGCTGAATTCTATATTACAATCATGAACAAAAGATGAATGTTTCAATGTATAGAAAAATGATTGGAAGTTAATCCTGGGGACTTTGCACTTATTTAGGTAAAACATAAGCTTTATCTCACTGAATATGAATATGTATAAAGTATATTTCTTGTGCGTCTGGGATGACCTAGAGACTGTACATAATGACACCAGTGGTTTAGTGCTAATCTCTTTGGTGCCTAGTTTGCATCTCTCATTTATGGTTGTTTCCTCTAATGGTTAGCACATTGTAGGCTCAGCAATTTAATAATTATTTATAAAATAAGTGAAGTAATTATAATTATGAGAGACCAGTGTTTTATAATTTTTATAACAAATTCATTTTTCCCTGTATTTAGAATAGTTTATGATTACATATTTTGCTTTGAGTAAAGGTGCCATCTCTAAATATACAGTAATACTATTGAATTAACCTCTATATTAATTTCCTATTGCTGCTCTAACAAATTAACTGGAGAGTAGTGGCTTAAAACAACACAAATGTATTATGTTACAGTCTAGAGGGCAGGAGTACAAAATGAGTCTCAATGGACTAAGATAAAGGTATTAACAGGATGATATTCTTTCTGGAGGATCTAGAAGGAAATCCATTTCCTTGCCTTTTCCACCTTCTAGAGGTCATCTGCATTCCTTAGCTTGTGACCATTTTACCTTCAAAGCCAGTAGCATATTATTCTCAAGTCTTCCTCTGACTCTGACCTTCTGCCTCTATCCTATAAAGACCCGCATTACATTGGACCCGCCCAGATAATCTAGGATAATCTCCTTATCTCAACGTCGGTTGATTAGCAACCTTACTTCTCTATACCACCTTAATTCTCCCTTGCCATGTAATATCATATATTCAAAAATTCTAGGGATTATATCATAGACATTTTGGGGGGAAACATTATCCTGCATACCACAACTTCTCAAACTTCTCAAACTCTCTTTCCCACTGAATCTTAGTACTCATCCAATCACCCTTACACACCTCTCACCCACATGGTTACAGTAATAGGGCTCCTGGAAAACATGGTCATATAACATGACACTCTTACCCCAACCCTACTCATAGACCACAGTTGATTGAACCAGATAAAGATGGGCTTCTGACACCATTTGTGTGAATGCTTGTTTCCTAAATCATTTAAAGCTGGGAATAGAATTCCAATTTCATTTTGACTGAATGATACAGACATGCAGAATGTCAGGGAGGAAAAAATCTATGCAAGCTGTACCAGCTCCAAGTTCCAGATCACTGCTGAGGCTCGGCTGCAATATTGACCTTCGGCTCCGTGATCTAGTATTCTCATAATAATCCCCCCCTTTTGCCTACACTAATTCGAGTATACTCTTATTACAACAAAAAGGATTGTATTCAATAACAATTATACAATCTGTTATTACTAAGAGGTACTTTATAAATGACTGAACATATAAATGAAAATATTAAGTGAAGTAATTTGTTCAACATCATATAATGGTTCACAGCAAAGGCCAAGGCAAGAAGCTAGTTCTCTTGCCTTTCAGTTCAATGCTCTCTCCTCTTCACTGTAAAAGTACTAGGTAGAAATAAACATCAGCATAAGGTCAATGCTACATTTGAATAAAATCCACTCATGTGTACTTAAATGATCAAGAAATCAATAAAAATTACTTGGAAGCAACTCTACATTGTATTTAAAATATAACAATTTTTCATCTAGGAGAGTACTATTTCTTTCAAAAATACATTCAAAAATTTATCTTCCAAGAATTTGTTGAGGAAAAATAACTATTGGTACTTGGCTTATTACCTGGGTGATGAAATAGTCGGTATAACAAACCCCTGTGACATGATTTTTACCTATATAACAAACCTGCACATACACCCCTGAACGTAAAATAAAATAAAATAAAATAAAAGTTTAAAAAAGGAAAAGAGCAAGCTATAGATTGTACATATGACAGATCTTAACTTTGAAAATACAGTTATTCAAAAATAAATGGATATTTACAAAAACTGAATTATTCAGTAATTAAGTTACATGTGAACATGTAATCAAAACCTATTTGTAAAGAAACTCTGTTATTTCTCTCTTCTTACAAATGTTTCATATGTGCTCCTCCTGCCACATGGCACTCATCAATTCTGTGGTCTATTCATGACAGAATATCACCACTACCAGTGACAGCCACGATTTGTTCCCTCATTTCCTTAGGGCTATGAAAAAAAGGGTCCACAAACATAAGGTTTTTAACCTACATCCACAAGTAGAAGTTGCATGGTATAGCAAATTTTGTAATGTGTTCAAATATTTTTACTAACCTTTAAATATAACACAAACACACATATACACTTTTGCACATGCACACATATACATACACATGGACAAAAACACTAGAAGGAGGTACACCAAAATTCAAACGATTATTATCTTTGGGCAGTGAGATTACAAATCACCATGACGGTTTGTTTCCTTCTTTTTATTTTTCTGTATTTTGTTGCATCTACAAATGAACATGCATATCTTGTATAATAGTAAACAGTAAATGTTATAAAGATAAAAAACAAACAAAACCTTAAAAATGTGTTATTGTCAAACAATTGTTCACTTCTTCGAAATGGCTTTCTAATCTACTCAATATATCCCTTTTCCACACTGCCAACCTAGAGCAGATGGCTCAATACTCCCCACCTCAAAGAAAAGGTAATTCCTGGAACTGTGGTGAGGCCCAGCAGTTTGCTTTCCATGTCACTACCTGCACCATGAGACACTTATTTGATTCAGAGAAATGGCAGATTATTTATAATTTTCATTGTTTTTATAGTATTCTTAAGATAAATCTCAGTGAAGAATTCCTCATCTATAACCAAGCATTCTGAGTATTGAATATATAGGAAAACTAAAATATGTAGGAAAATAAAGTGTAAGAAAAAATACTGGTTTTACAGTTAGTTTTGATTCACAGTGCATTGAATTTCCATAATAAGCCAATGTACAGCAAGTATTCTTCCAATGAAAAACTTATATTGCAGTGATTATCTACTCTGTCGCTATTATGGCTCTTCTACAAACATCACTTAATGAATCTTCCCATATAGTCTATGATAATAGTACGAATTTAAATTCAGCAAATATGATATGCAACAGCAGCAATTTGCAGAAGGAGTGGGAGAAAATCTAATTTAGATCAGATTCCTGCCTTCAAAGAAGTCATATTCTAATAGGTGATACATGGACGAATGGGAATGATCGCCAGTACATGTTTGAGCTTGTAAATTACAATACATGGGGCTAAACTGAAATCTATAAAATGGGGGCAATGGCCTGGACAAGTGCTTTTCAAACTATTATGAAGATCCTTAGTTTTTTTTTTTAACTCGAAATGTGACAGGGCCATAGAGAAATATTTGGAGAAATTGAATCAACTGAGCTCTAATAGAAAGCTGTATATAAGAAGTCCTATAGCTGACATATTACCAAAGAACTGTGGGGACAGCAAAGATCAAAATATCAATTCCAGATGTAGATATTGGTGAACGCTTTATAGAGAACATATCACATGAGTCTGGTCTTGGAAAAAGGGAATTTCAATTGGAAAAGAATGTGAAAAAGAGCATTCCAAGTGGAAAGAATCACATGAACAAAGTTGAGATATGAAAGTTCATGCACATTTTGAGAATGTCAATTTAGTGTCACTTAGAGTGTAAACATATCAGAAACAGAGTAGTGAAGACAAGACTAGAATGTCAAGGACCAGCATGCATGGTCATAGTTGTGTTTGAAAGTTTATTTGGGAATCATTTTATCCAGACTTAGAGCTTTAAATTTCGTCTGGACGTTTATGACTCCTAAATATGTGTCTCCAGTACTATCCTTTTTCATAACTTCCAGAATCATCTAACCAACTTCTGCATAAGCATCTCCACTTTGGTGTCTAATAAGTTTCCTTAATTGACATGTCCAAAAATCAAGAACTTGTTCTTCCCTCGGTCTTTACTAATTTGCTAAATGACAACCCTAGGCACCCAATTAGTCATATGAAAAAACTGAGTGTTGTGTGATATTCTTATCTACCCTATTAAAACCATCCTTAATCCATGTAAACTCTAAATATTCTAAATCTATCCATTTCTCACCACCTCATTTTCTGAATGATTATCATCTCTCAAATGGACTACAGTAATAGTCTGACAGGTTTCTCTGTTTCCAATCTCTCATCTAGCATAGACTAGACTAGACGTTTGGTATGAAATATTTCTACTTCCACCTCCTTCACCTCCATGAAAGGCATGTATTTTCTGACTCATTGGCCAATGGAATACTAGGAAATGTGACATAAGTAGTGCCTGAAGTGAGTGTGTTTGGTATTGCCCTCTTGTGCTTCTGCTATTTCCATAACAGGAACATGCCTTGAGTAGCTGCTAGTTCAAAGAAGATGAGAGACATGGAGTATACTTGGGTTCAACCCATAGCCAATTCACAAATGCTTAAGGAAGACATAATGCTAAATTCCATATGCTCCTGAGTTTTGGAGTGGGTCGTTTCTCAGTATTGTTGTATCAGTGACTTACTGATATAGACTCCAACCTTCTGTTAACCTCACAGCCACCTTTTAGTGCTTAAATCAGACTATGGCACTCCACTGCTATCAACACTGTAATAACTTTATATGTGCTTAGAATAAAATACAATATCTATACTACTGTCTCCAAGCACCATGACTCTGGTTCCTGACTACCTTTTGTCCACTGCATGTCAGCCATGTGGATTACACCGAGTAGGCTCCCATCTAAGGAGATTTACAGTTGCAATTCCTTCTGTCCTGTATACTTTTCCCAGGAATATTCACACGATTTACTCTTTTACTTTATTAAAATGTTACCTCTTCAGATATACCTTACCTGACTAACCAATCTAAATATTTCCCTCACTAACACACCAAGGAACCACTTGTCTATCCACTTTTCCTGCTTTACTTTTTCTTCCTGCACTTAACACTGTTTTAAAATATATAATAAATTTGGCTGTCACTTAATTTAGGTCTCCTCCAATCAAAAGAAAGCTCCTTGAGAAATTGTTCTGTCCTGTTAACTGTTATATCTCCAGTGACTAAAAACTGTCTGGGAAATGGTAATCGGTCATTGAATATCTGTCCGATAGGAATGAAGGAAGAGAACATTTTATAGGAGATATTGGTAAGAAAAATAAATATGTAATCATAAAGGTTAAGAAGCCATGACAATAGTTTTGTGAAGGATTCTAGATACGGGCAGAAAAACTGGAAAGAAGGGAGACTATGAGATATTTTAGAAGTAGAAACCATGAAATGTAGTGGTTGACTGAATGCCACAATCCTGCAGCAAAGATATATCAAATATAATTATGAGAGGTCAAGTTAAGGAATCTGCAAAGATAATTGTGGCATTCAGACATGAACTCATGTCAGCAATGTACTTGAACACCAACTCTATGCCATATACTGTGCTAAGTCTGTATAAGCAGTTAACAACTTTTAGACAGGAATCATGTCTGATTTATTATTTATTTATTTATTTATTTGAGATGGAGTATTATTTATTTATTTATTTATTTGAGATGGAGTCTTGCTCTGTTGCCCAGGCTGGAGTACAATGGCGCAATCTCAGCTCATTGCAACTTCTGCCTTCCGGGTTCCAGTGATTCTCCTGCCTTAGCCTCCTGAGTAGATGGCATTACAGGCACCTGCCACCATGCCCGGCTAATTTTTGTATTTTAAGTAGAGACAGGGTTTGTTGTCCAGGCTGGTCTCGAACTCCTGACCTCAGGTGCTCTGTCCACCTCAGCCTTCCAAAGTGCTGGGATTATAGGGGTGAGCCACTGCGCCCATCCCTATGTCTGATTTGTCTTTGTGCTAAGCTCTTAGCACAAAGCTCTTAGCACAAAGACAAATCAGACATGGCTGCTGTCTAAAAGTTGTTAACCACTTATATAAAAAAGGCAGAATTTTAATGAAATGTGCTGAAGTGCTATGATAAATATTTGCACAGGGGGGCAACACACTTCCACACATAAGAATGCAGATAGAAAACATAGGAACAGAAGCAGGTTTGCAGGAAAATATAAATTTGGCTCTAGTTATGATGGATTTGAAACTCAAAATGAAGATGCCAGCAGTTCACACGATCTGAAATTTGAGGGCAAGGATTTGGCTAGATATGTGGAATCATCAGAGCTATTAACAAAGGAGTGACTGGTTTGGAGGAGATCATCTCAGGAGAGTACATGAACAAAAGAGCAGTGACCTAACAACAGAACTCTGGGAGGCTAAATAGCTAGGAGATGAGCAGAGAAATAGAGGACTGTGAAGGAGATTAGATAGAAGTTGTCAGATGGGAAAGGAAATAAGAGAGGGAAGTTTGGCCGGAGCCAAAGGAAAAACCAATTTCAAGCAGGAAGAAATCGTTGAGATTGGAAGGTATCTTCTAGAAGGTCATTCATTTTGTAGTTGAACTAAAATAACAATAACATTACCTATCCATCCTTCTATGTATCCTTCATCAACTCATTTATTCAATAAGTATTTATTGAGTACCTACAATTATGCATCAAGTAGGATGCTTGACATTGATAAATATAAAGGTCTTTCTCTCTTGTGGTCTTTAGTCTAGCTGGAGAAATATGCATTAACAAACGATTAAAAAATACATATATAGGGTGATGACACCACAGTGGTGCAGTGTAAGTACTGGCCCTCATTGCTCCCCCCACACAAAGAAAAACATATATAGACAGATTTCAAAAGCCAAAATAGCTCAGAGGGGACTTGAGGGCCCACTAAAGAATCTGGAGCAACACAGTGGAGCAAAATAAAACCCAGATATTATCCACATAGAAAGGATTGCTGGTGAGATCAGCATATCTGAGGCACCAGACGACTGCTAGGAGCAAAGAAAGGCAGAAGCCATCAATATCAGCCAAGTGACAAGAATCATGTTGGTCACCATTGGCTTGCTCTGCAGAGAACACAGGCATCTCCTGCCACTGAGGTAAGCCATATCCATTCCCACTGGAGAACCCCATATAAGGAGATACAGCTACACACCCCTCCCTACCCAAGAAGCAGTTTCTCTTGATCAGCCTTGGGAAAGGATCCTCCACCTCTCCCATCCCTAACCCCAGAGCCACTGTTCTAACAAAAATTGTTAGGACAAACAAATGAATTCAGTAAAGTTGAAGAACACAGAATCAACATACAAAATCAGTACTATTTCTATGCACTAACAACAAACTATTCAAAAAAATTTTTAATCTAATTTCAATAGATGCAAAAAAAATTTTAAACTCAGGAATAAATTTGACCAGAGGAAAAAGATCTGAACACTGAAAACTACAAAACATTGATAAAAGAAATTGAAGAAGACATGAATAAATGGATAGATATAGCCAGTGTTCATAGATTAGAATTATTAATAGTGTTAAAATGTTAATACTACCCAAACTGATCTACAGATTCAATCAATATCAAAATTCCAATGACATTTTTAACAGAAATAGAAAAGACATTTGGAACCCCAAAATATCTGAAATAGCCAAAGCAACCTTGAGCAAAAAGAACAAACCTGGAGGCATCACACTACTTCACTTCAAAATATACAACAAAGCTATGTCAATCAAAACATCATGGTACCCGCATAAAACAGACACACAGACTAACCAGACAAGATATAGAAATGAGAAAAAAAAAATCCATGTATATATGGTCAATTGATTTTGACAAAGGTAATAAGAAAAGAAAGAACAGTCCCTTCAATAAATGTTGCTGAGAAAACTAGATATCCACACATAGAAGAATTATATTAGAGCCACATCTCTATATACAATAATCAACTCAAAATTGATGAAGGATTTAAATGTAATACCATAAACTGTAAAACTACTAGCCAAAAACATAGGAGAAAAACTCCATGACACTGTTCTGAATAAAGATTGTTTTCAATATGATGCCAAAAGCACAGGCAACTAAAGCAAAAATAGACAAATGGGATTATATTAAACCAAAACCCTTCTACATAGCCAGAGAAACAATACGCAGAGTAAGGAGACAACCTACAGAATAGGAGAATATGTTTGCAAATCGTAATCTGATAGAAGGTTAATATTAACAATATATAAGAAACTCAACTTAGCCCAAACAAAAATAGCCCAATTGAAAAATAGGTCAAAGACCTCAAAGAAGACATACATAC
This sequence comes from Macaca thibetana thibetana, assembly GCF_024542745.1. NCBI lineage: Eukaryota > Metazoa > Chordata > Mammalia > Primates > Cercopithecidae > Macaca > Macaca thibetana. The sequence goes on from NC_065598.1 coordinate 140,500,808, forward strand.
AGCAAAAAAAAACAGTGTATAAAAACATGCTTAACATCACAAGTCATCAGAGAAACGCAAACAAAACCACAACAAGATATTATCTTATACCCGTTAGAATGGCTATTATCAAAAAGACAAAAGATAACAAGTGTTGGCATGGATGTGGATAGATAGCAACCGTTGAACATTGTTGGTGAAAATGTAAATTAGTAGAGCCATGATTAAAAAAAAAAAAAAAACTGTGTAAAGGTTCCTCGAATAAATAAAAGTAGAACTACCATATGATCCAGTAATTTCACTGATAATATTCACATGATATTAAATCAGTATCTTGAAAGATATCTGCACTCCCTTGTTTTTGCAGCATTATTCAGAATTGCCAAGATACTAAATCAACCTAAGTTTCCGTCAACACGTGAATGGATAAAAATATGTGGTATATATACATATTAGAATATTTTTTCTGCCTTCAAAAGAAAGGAAATTCTGTCATTTGCACCTATGTGGTTGAACCTGGAGCACATTACGTTAAGTAAAATAATCCAGGACAGAAGTGAAAATATCAAATGATTTCACGTATATGTAGATTATAAAAGAGTCAAACTCATAGAAACAGAGAGTAAAGTGCTCGTCAACAGAGCTTGAGGGTAGGTGGATTAGGAAGATATTGGTCAAAGGACACAACATTTCAGTTAGACAGAAGGATAAGCTTAACAACTTATCCTTCTAATTTTAGTTAGACAGAACTTTATCTTTCTGTCTAAAATTTTGTGGTGACTACAGTTAATAAAAATAGATCTTATATATGAAAATTGCTATGAGAAGAGTGAGCATTAAGTGCTCTGAGCATGAAAAAAATAATAACTATGTGAGGTAATAATACATTAATTAGCTTGATTTAGCCATTTCACAATGCATACATATATCAAAACATCATGCTGTATATCATAATATATACGATGTTATTTGTCAATTGAAAACTAAATTTAAAAAGCATCTATAATTACAAATTGTGATGATTCACATGGATGAAGTGCCATAAGAATATCCTCTAAAGGGGTCTGCTGTAGACTAGGGTATCAGGAGTGGCCTACTTCAATAAACTGAACGCTTACAAACCCCCAAATTTACATGCGAATATCCTAACCCCCAAGGTGATGGTATTAGGAGGCTTTGGAGATGTGACTAGATTGTGAGGGTAGAGTTATCTAAAAGGCAGGTGCCATCTATGAGAAAGTGAGCCCTCACTGGACACAGAATTGCCAGGACTTTTATCTTTGATAACTGAAAATGTGGAAGCAACTTTGGAACTTGGCAACAGTTTGAGGCTGAAACAGTTTGGAGGGTTCAGAAGGAGAAAGGAAGATGAGGGAAAGTTGGGAACTTCCTTGAGACTTGTTGAATTGTTGTGACCAAAATGCTGATAGTGATATGGACAATGAAGTACAGGCTGAGGTGGTCTCAGATGGAGAAGACGAACTTGTTGGAAACTGGAGTAAAGGTGACTCTTGTTATGCTTTAGCAAAAAGACTGGTGGTATTTTGCCCCTGCTCTAGAGATCTGTGGAACTTTGAACTTGAGAGTGATGATTTAGGGTATCTGGCAGAAGAAACTTCTAAGCAGCAAAGTGTTCAGGAGGTGATCTGGCTGCTTCTAAAAGCCTAAGGTGATTTACATAACAGAGAAATGACCTGAAACTGGAACTTATATTTAAAAGGGAAGTAGAGCATAAAATTTTGGAAAATTTGGGGCTGAACATTCAGTAAAAAAGAAAAATCAATTTTCTGGGGAGAAATTCAAGCCTGCTGCAGAAATTTGCATAAGCAATGAGGATCCAAATGGTAATAGCCAAGACAATAGGAAAAATGCCTCTAGGGCATTTCAGAGACAGTTGCAACAGCCCCTACCATCACAGATCTTGAGACCTAGGAGGGAAAAATGGTTTCATGGGCCAGGTTCAGAGTCCCACTACTCTGTGCAGCCTAGGACAGGGCACCCTGTATCCCAGCTGCTCCATCTCCAGCAGTCACTAAAAGGGGGCAATGTACAGCTTGGGCCATTGCTTCAGAGTGTGCCAGCCCCAAGCCTTAGTGGTTACCACATAGTGTTGGACCTGCAGGTGCACAGAAGGCAGGAGTTCAGGCTTGACAGCCTCTACCTAGATTTCACAGGATGCATGGAAATGCTTGGATGTCCAGGCAGAAGTCTGCTGTGGGGCAGAGCCCTTATAGAGAACCTTTACTAGGAAAATGTGGAGGAAAAATGTGGATTTGGAGCCCCCACATAGAGTCTCCACTGGGGCACTGCATAGTGGAGCTATGAGAACTAGAGGGCCACCATCCTCCAGATGCCAGAATGGTAGATCAATCAACAGCTTGTACCATGCACCTGGAAAAGCTGTGAGCACTCAATGTCAGCCCATGAAAACAGCTGCAGGGGCTGTACCCTCCAAAGCCTCAGGGGTGGACTTGCACAAGTCCTTTCACACCCACCCCTTGCACCACTGCGGCATGGAAGTGAGAAATGGAGTCAAAGGAGAGTATTTTGAAACTTTAAGATTTAATGACTGCCCTGTTGGTTTTTGGACTTGCATGGGGCCTATAGCCTCTTTGTTTTGACCAATTTCTCCCATTTGGAATGGGAGCATTTACACAATGCCTATACCCCTATTGTATCTAAGAAGTAACTAACTTGTTTTTTATTTCATATGCTCATGGGTGGAAACTTCAGATGAGGCTTTGGACTTGGACTTTTGAGTTAATGCTGGAATTAGTTAAGACTTTGGGGGGCTGTAAGAAGGCATGATTGTGTTTGGAAATGTAAGAAGGACGTGAGATTTGGGAGGTGCCAGGGGTGGAATGATTTGGTTTTTCTCTGTGTCTCCACCCAAATCTCGTGTCAAATTGTAATTCTCAATTTTTGGAGATGGACCTGATGGGAGGTGATTGGATCATGGGGCAGATTTTCCCCTTCTGGTGATAGTGAGTGAGTTCTCATGATATCTGGTTGTTTAAAAGTGTGTAACACCTCCCCCCTTTTTCTCTTCCTCCTGCTCCAGCTTCCCCTTCACCTTCTATCATAATTGTAAGTTTCCTGAGGCCTCCCCAGCCATGCTTCCTACACAGTCCGTGGAAGCATGAGCCAAGTAAATCTTTTTTCTTCATGAAGTACCCTGTCTTAAGTAGTTCCTTATAGCAATGTGAGAACAGACCAAGACACAGACTAAAACACCTCCCTATGAAAGTGATATTAAAGTTGGTGACTAAAGAATGAATTAGGATTTAGCAAGGTAAAAGTAGGGTAGAGTGAGGGGAGAATTCCAAGCATATTGAACAGCATATGCAGAGGCCTTGAGGCAAGAAATCCCTTAAATGTGATCTAATAACTCAGAGATGTCAAAGTATTTGGAGAGAGAGAGAGAGAGAAAAAAAAAAAAGCAATGGAGTGAGTAGAACAAGATAAGACTGATAAGACTTGCAGGTTCATTCAAGGTCTGGTCTTTGTGTTGAGCATGTTTTACTGTACATTAAAGGCAATGGGGAATCTTTTACGAGTTTTTAAGCAGAATACTGTTATAATCTGATTGGTGTTTTAAAATTTTACCCTGGTTAAAATATATAGAATGGATTATCAGCTGCCGTGGTTAAAACAGAGGTGTGGAGGAACAGCTGAAGGTTTGACTGCTTTGAATCTTTTTTGTCAACAAGAAATGTAAGTAATCAAACAACTGAAAACCTAACATGCTAATGATCTCAAGGGATTATGCTTCTCCCCTAAAGTTCATCTATAATATCTTGAAAATTCAGATTCTAAAGAGGTCGATGCAGGGAGAAGGTGATGTCAGAGCTACTTCCCAGGCTTCTAGCATGAGTAATATGGGGGTGGGAGAAAGGCAGAGGTCATTTGCTGAAATGGGCAAGACTGTGAGAAATAGGTTTTGATGAGAAATCAATTAGGCAGTTGCATATACAGGTTTTTAGCCTACCTGAGAGGTCTGGGCTGTAGACAATGGAAGATAAAACAGATAAATTCTTATATATGTACTTGAACTGCTTCTGAAATAGAGACTTATGTTACCTGCCCATTGTTATTCCAGACATTTTTTCTAACACTTTGCTCTTATTTCACAAACTTGATTCCAGGAACAACAATTAACTAGCTATGTGACATTGAAGAAATTACTTAACCTCATGGGAGCCTCAGCCTGGCATACAACAAATTATAATAGAATTGTTGAAGGCAAGAGCACATTCGTGTTCCAGTATCCTCTGTACCACCTATTAATTTATGACATTTCAGTCATTTAAATTATCTTTGCCTCCGTTTCTTCATCCATAAAATAAGGATAAGGACATGATTTACTCTAAGGCTTTTTTGAGGGTAAATAAGTTATAATCCATATAACACTAATTTTTGTCACAATGCCTGAAACATGGTGAGCCTTAAATAAATGTGTTATCACAGCAGTTGTAGGACACAGTCAGTAAATGTGTCCTCACTTCCTTTCTTCCTCTACCTTCTTTTCTAAACACTTTAATTCAATCAATTTTTGCCACTTATTATGTTCACCATCTTTTCTTTCTTCAGTTAGAACACATTAAGATATGAGAGTTTAGTGCTCACCTTGTCACTACCAGAATCAAATATGCAATAAAAATAGCAGCGCAAAGAGAGAACGAATGAAAATCACTTTATTATCTCTTCTCTAGTATTGGTAAAAACATACAGCAGTTCTGGGGATACACTGGGTTCTGTCTTCTGAACTCTTGCTGTGAAAAACAATACTTCTCCTGTGTGGGAATCCTCATTGCCAAAAAAATAAAAAGTAAATAAACACACACAATACTATCAAGAGTTAAATAATTTCACCTATTGAGGCCATCTCTTTTCAGTTTAATGACCTTAAACTTGGCATTATATTGCCTGGTTCTTTCTATTAGATACTGTTTATCATGTTACTTTATTTCTTACTATTATCTGTGTTGTCAGAGCCCAGAGTAATATGATGACAAGGTAAATAGAAGTCTGCAGCCAGGCATGTAGGTTCTGAACACACTACAACTGAGGGTAAGCAGGGAAGCAAGCAAGTATGAGAGGCACGGAACCAGTGAGAAAATCAATGGAGAAAGAATCATTGTGGATAAATGAGAAAGTAAATGTGACTCATCAGCATTAAGGAAATCACAAGGTTGCCCTAAAACTAGGGCCAGGCTCCTCTCTCAAGAAGGAATTCTTGTTTGTTGCCTGTTGGAATAAAAATAAGTCCTGAGGAATGCACAGTCTGTGTGTCAGATAAGTGAATGAACGTTTTGTCTTTGCTTGGAAAAAGTAAGGCGTTCAGAGTTGAAGGTAGACCCTGAAACCCAAAGAACTCCAGGTAGCAGCAGCAGGCAGCCTGAGTTTGTATTTTTCCTCACACAATCCATCACCTTTCTTTTCCTGTCCTTATCTGGAATTCTTGGAATAGACCAGTTGGCAGAATACTAACAAATCTGCTAATCTTTCTAGCTATGTGTTTTTCTTTTGCCTTATAAAAATAACACTGTTCTGGCTCTACCTCTGAGACATCCAGTAGTCCCTACCAATACCCTGATCTCCAATGATTGTTGTGAGATATGATGTCCAGTTTTCATCACCCTCAGTACTTGAGAACTCTTAATTTCTATCTGTCTAATGCGGCTTCTGACATATCACCTGTTCTCTTTGCACTTGTTGACCAGTACTGATTTACAACTTCTTTCTGATTCTACGTGCCTAGCTTGTTTCTCAAGTTTTGCTTTATCATTAGTGTTTCAACTCCACACAATAGACTATGCAAACCATAGTGCCATTAGACAGAAAATGATGAGAGACAGATAAATCAGAAAGAAAGTATTGAAAATCACCAATGACAAAAGCAGGAGAAGAAGTTTGCATCAAATCCTCTTTTCTTTAAGCTTGTATACAAATATGAAATTATGGCATCTAGAAAAGTTCTGATGCTGCTAATACTTATTAAAAATAAATACGTAGACTTGATACCACATAGTGTTTTGCTCGGTGAGATATTCGGAGTAGAATAAACTAGAGTTACTTGTTTCTGTGGTAGAGACTGGCCAGTTATTCACCAGTTTCTACCACTCTATTTTTTCTTTTTCCTACCTTTCCCAGCTTCCCATGGAGTTAATTGTAGTAATACTAGTGAATACTAGCTAACTGATTATGAGAGGCAGTCATGTGCAATCCTTACAGGACTGATTCATAAAACTGCTCATACTTGATTCTCTAAGCTCTTCCTCTTGGTGAAGTAGAGGAGCCTGATGACCTTGAAAGCCATGTATTGAAGATGGAGGCTCCATGGGATGGAAATATTCTACGACCGTGAATCACCAACTGACAGAGAACCACTTGCTGATCAGGAACATTCATTTTGAAATTTGTGTGTAAGAAAAAGCTCCTATAAGGTTTGAGTCCTTGTATAGTTTTGGATTTATCACCAAAGCTAATATCAACTTACATAATAAAGTAACCAAAAAAATTGCTAGTATTTATTGAGCTACTACATAAAACAAACTCTATAAATGAGAAGTGGCTGCTGCCACTAGTAAATAGGATAGGAATAGGATTTAAAACACTAATGTTTTTCACTAAATACCCACTGAAACATGTCTCATGTAGTTTAGAAAGAGTGCACTATGTATATTTATTTATTTTTCCAGCTTTATTGAAGTATAATTGACAAGTAAAATCGTATGTATTTTAAGTGTACAACATGAGGATTTCATATATGGACACATTGTGAAATGATTGCCACAGTCAAGCTAATTAACACAACCATCACCTTACATAGCTGTTATTGTGTTTATGTTGTGTGGTAAGAACACTTAAGATCTAACATCTTAGTAAGTTTCAAGTGTACAACACAGTATTGTTAACTATAGTCACCATCCTGTAGATTAGAACCCCAGGATTTACTTATCTTATAACTAAAACTGTGTGCCCTTTGACTAACATCTCCCCTGGCCCCTGGCGACCACCATTATACTCTCTGCTACCGTGAATTAGATTTGTGAAAGGAAAATAAATCTCAGGACCTCCAAATTGGAAAGCCAAAAGGAACAGTCAAGCTGGGAACTGCTTAGGGCAAACCTGCCTTCCATTCTATTTCTAAAATAGATAGCTACTAAGATTTTTTTTTAAAAAAAGCTACATATCTCCCACACAATTTATCTATAAGGAAATTCCTTGTAGACAAAGGACAGACAAAACTCAAAGTCATCCATCTGCTCACTGAGATAAATGCATCTCTGATTGCTTCCTTTGGAAAAGTAGGAAAACACTCAAAAGAATGCAACCGTTTGTCTCTTATCTACCTGTGACCTGGAAGCCCCCTCCCCGCTTTGAGTTTCCTACCTTTCTGGACCAAACTGTTGTACATTTTGCATATGTTGATTGATGTCTCACGTCGCTCTAAAATGTATAAAACCAAGCTGTGCTCCAACCACCTTGGGCATTTGTCACTAGGACCTCCTGAGGCTATGTCATACGTTCACGTCCTTAACCTTGGTGAAATAAACTTTCTAAATTAACTGAGACCTGTCTCGGATATTTGGGGTTCCCATTTGGTGACCATGAAGGGACTCTGAGTGAAGGTGATCCTGATCTTTGACAAATCATCAGTGCTTGCTACCAGCTTGAGATATCTTCATGGGTCAAATAAATAGGATATTTGACTGAGGGCTGGGAGCCCCCACTCCAGAGAATCCCTGATCTCCCAAAATTTGCTCAAGATCTAAAGTTAGTTTTTCTGAACAACTAATTTTTCTGGCGTTTATTTGCTTCCAACAAGGAAGGTGTTTTCCTGCTTCCATGACGATGGAAGGCGGCTAACTCAATTCTGGAGTTTGAGTTCACTTCGGACAGGAATGGTGAGTTTTCTCCTGTGTCTAGGATGGTAGAGAGCAGTCTTCAGCCTGAGACCTATCCCTTGGTAAGTAGCTAAATTGTCATTTCTTCTTGGCTAAAGTTACAATTAAAGCCAGCTGGTCTTAATGTCTCCTTACCATTACAGTGCTCAGTAATCATGTTGGTGGGTTTTTGTTGTTGTTGCTGCTGTTGTTTTTTCTGGCATTTTTCCTGTCAGACTTGACTAACTGTACCTGACTTGGTCTAATCTGAATGAGAATTCCAAATTATGAGATACAAGGCCTCTCTGAGAAAAACAAAATAAAATCATGAGCTTGGTTTCTGCGTTTGATTCCTGTCTTAAAAAAATTCTTATTTAGTTTACTATTGGTCCACTCAATTCCTCCTTTCCCCTTTGCCGTTTTCAGTACCAAGAGAAATCTAGAGAAGATTTCTAATGACTCTAACCCCTTAAAGAACTCAGAACTAAGGCATCACTCACATCTTTTTGGGGTGTTCTGTTTTCTTTGTGGAGTTTCAAGAGTCGTGGACAGATTCTTAGGTCTAAAGTTCTACTCTTTTGTACTGCATTACATGAACTCTGGTTTTTAGGGGTACCAGAGATTACCTTGTACTGTGAGAGGATTTGACCTTGGCATGTATAATGGTGTAAAAGAGCTACAAAGTTAAAAGTGGCTAAGGACAGTTTACAGGTATTGGTCTTACCTGTTTTTGTCTGTTTGTTTGTTCCTCCTAGGAAGTTGTTGTTTAGGATCCTAAATCTGATTCCTAGGCGCATTATAAATAGTCTTCTCCACTCTCTTTCCTCCCAAAATTAATCTCAATTTGACTTGTGTGCGTATTTGCATGAGGAACGAAATCGTCGTTTTCATAGAATAAAGGAGAGACTGAATTTCCTCAGCTCCGAAGAGAAAGGGCATTTTGCTCTTCTCAGCTGAAAGGCACCCGTGGGTGACAGGGGGCCAAATGATAGTGTCTGCGGGCTTGAGCTCCCAGGATGTGCAATGTCCCTACAGGGAACTCGCAACAAAATTAGTTTAAAAAGGCTCATCCAGTAAGCACATATAGGAGCCGGTCACTCTGCACTTTGAGTCCACCCAGAGGTGCTAGACCTCCAGAGAGAAACTAAGAGACGTGTAAGAGGGCAGAAGCGACTTAGTGGTGATGCGCTGTGGAGTTCCAACCACAACCAGCACGCTCCGATCCATCACGCTAACCCTTAGGCCACAGCTCAGTTCCTCCTTTTAAGAAAAAAATGTGGGAAAAAAATTGTCTAAGAATGAGGAAAGACAAGGAGAATGGCCCCGCCTAGGCACCCTGTTTGGTTTTATGGAGCCTCTACTTGCAAGTGTAAATGGAGGGACATGCCATGTTTTGTAATACTCCAGCTAGTTACACATTCGTTCTGCTTTTGTGCACATTTTAAACTGACGGGTAAATTACAAGGAAAATCCAGAGCCCAAAGGTCGGTCTGCAACTATGAAGTTCCAAAGTTCTCTATCTGCTTTCTTCTCTGCCTGCTTTAAGCCTGCTGTTACATTTCAACTGAAAATTCACTGTTTGCATCCAACCATTTCTTTTTGCTATTATTTTTGCAAATCAATGAGATCGTAATAATATCTCATGGCTAGAGTTCTGAAGTAAAAGCTATAAGATCTCTCTATGAGTGTGAATCTCTCTATGAGTGTTTATGTGTATTCACACGTATTTTATTATGTGTTTTGGTCACAAGGTACCAAATTTGCGTTAAGCTTAAAGAGTACGCATAAATCAAATAGTAAGCCCAAATGCTTTTGAAGTTCCTATGATGTAAGTAAAATCTACAATAAGCTAGGTTTAAAATTATTGGTAAAGTAATATTAGGAATCTCTTTAAAAATGTCAGCATACGTTTTTGTTTGCATTTGTTGATCAAGAGATTTTATACTTATTCCTGCTAAACACTATAAGGTGACAAAACTTGGCATAAGGGTTATTAAACTATAAACCCAGCCCAAAAGAGAACGATCTTTGCTTGTGTAATTTTTGATAAATAAGACATTAATATTGGTTTCATGAAAACAGCTAAATCTTGAATTATTTGATAAAATAACCATATATTTAATCTTAAGGTTCTCACTTAGGTAAACACCTGAAATTCACAGACTACAAAATGGTTGATAGGACATAACTTTGATGACTATTGCAGTTTCCATAAACAGTCTAGGTAAACTATTAAAATAAAATAATTAGGTAAATGTAATGAGATAAATATTTGTAGACAATCTTGTCATCATTTAGAATCTAAAGTTAAATTAAATAATAGATATTCTATTAATTGGAAATTAATTTTTAATCAGTAAAAAATTTCCAATTAAAAATATATCATAGGAAAACATTGTTTCTTTAAAAATACATTTTCCTTTTAAAAGGTGAATAATTTTTATCTAATTCAAAGCTTATTTAAAGGTTACGTATAGAACAAGGTAAAAGGAACAAGGAAATAACAGGGATGTAAAGAAGGTTACAGAAATAAAGAGGTATTTTTGGTAAGAAACTTAAAGAAAGATAATTTTCATTGAAAAGAATCTTGTATTGTAAATTTTGTCCTAGAAAATGACTTGCTGTTTAAGAAAGAGAGATGTTCAGATAAACCAGAAAGTCCAAGTGTGTTATGAATGATCTGTTCAAGTCACAATGAGGATTTATGAAAAAAAAAAAAACTTTTATATGATCAGGTTGTCTATAATTAAATGGCAATTACTTATAATGGTCTTTCTAGAGATTGTGTTTTGATTTAAAAAAAAACACTTATACAATAAAGAATTGGTTCAAACTGTGAAATTTTCTTCAGGCATTACTTTACTTTTAATAAATTACAAGATATTATAATTTTTTTTTACATAAAGTTCAACTTTTATTGCATGTCACTGTTTTCAGCTTTCTCTCCTCTTTTGAAAGGCCTGAAATAATAACTCTTTCTTTCCACTTATTTTCAGCTCCTGTGTGTTTTTTAACCCTTTCAGTTCAAACTGTTGTGGCCTGATGCTAAAAAAAATGTTTTATCTTAGAGGTCTAAAGGAAATGATTTTTTTCCAAAATAATATTCCCCATAGGGAAAGGCAGTCACAGTGTAGAAAGCCTTCTTATGTCTTTCAGCAGCTGGACTATTAAATGGACTTTATGCTTTATTGAAATAATTCCTATGTCATTATTACTAAGTTTTGGTTTGCTTAGAAAAGCGTAAGATTTTTTAAAAATCTAATTAAGATTATTACATCTGTGTAACTATCTGTATGTACTTTTAAAGCCCTTGTGGGGCTTTGATTCCTGCATCTAAAGATTTAGATGCTAAATCTTAAACAGTTACACCACTTAAAACCTCAACTCCAGACCCAGTAAAACATAACAATCAAAATAAACTGCATTCTGACACAGGGCCAGAAATTAAAACTATTCAACTTCTCAAGGTCCAGGGGCTATTGCAGAATACGTGGGTGCATGAGATTGTAAGAGCCAATTTTGAAAGATAAAATAAGTTCAGTTTCTCTATAACTTAACAATTAATGTCAAAGGCAGGCCAGCATATGGACCCCTGCATTTGATTAACAAGGTTTATTTGGAGCATTAACCCATTCCTTATTAAAGGTTAAAAAGGCTTATGAAAATTATGTCTTATGGTCATGATGATTAAAATTTTATAGATTGTTTATAAAATCTTGGAAGATAAATTTAATTGGCTTCGTGCTGTTTTTATTAGGGCTTATCATTGGGGGAATTAAGTCTCCTCTCCCAAAGAATAAAGGTTGTCACCGTTTTTTGAAATCTTTGAGTTATCACTTTGGCTAAATGAATGACTTATTTTACAATAATCTGTGATTCAATTTTGTGATATCAAGCGTTTTATACATTTTATATTTGACAAACTTCCCAAAGTCAAATTGTAACTTTGATCCTCAATTTTTTGATATTAGTCTCCTGAAGTCCAAAGGAGACATATTTGGCTTGTTTGTTATAATAAAATAATACAGGAAGTATTGTCAAATATAAAACAGTGTTTACCCTTCTTTGGATTATATTTATGTAATATGTTACTAGTGTGCGTTCCAGAACTATATGAAATTCTTTTGATTCTGATATGTTTTAGCATGTTATTACGAGTAATTGTGATTATTATGTAAAATTGCTGCATGGCACAGAAGTAACCAAGTTTCCTTGTCAATTGTGTTTTTAACTATGACTGTTCTAAAACTTGTGTCATCCACAATTGTTTTACTTCTATCCTTTTCGAAATGTGGTTTTATAATCAGCATAGGACTCTGACAGGTGCTCCTGAATGCATGTTTTGGAGATTGTGACACTAGAATAGAGAAAAAGACTTCGAAGTCTACCAGGAAGAGCTGAAATGTCCATGAATATCAAGCAGAACATGAGTTAACACTATGGACTCAACTAATAGAATATTGAAATACTCCTTTTATGATTTTTGCTTAAAACTTTGCTGATCCTTTCTTTGTTTTCCAGAGCCAAGAAAAATTTTCTTTTGAGCTATTTATAGCTTTTAACAATTGAGTAAACTATGCTCCTAAAAACAAAGTTTGGAGCACATTTATCTTTACCTGATTCCTCCAAAATTTGGAAACTAGTTGTGAGTATTCTTCACTTATGGCAATATTGTTATTTGCATAAATGCAAATTCTTATTGTTTCTGTTTTCTTTTGTAACAGGACACAATTGGAGACACTGGTTATTTTACCAATGTTTTGACTGGAATAATATGCTATCAGATACAGACCCCTTTAAGGAATTAAAGTTGACTTTTAGAGCCAATAAAAGCCCCTTGGGAAAGCTGACCTCATACCTTGTCCAGACAGTCCCTGTACAGGTTCCTGACTGGTAGTAAGTAAAGAATGTCACTTTCTGACAGACCCGGGAGCCCCAAATTCTCTTGGGACCTCAAGGTGAATAATTCACCCAATTAATACAGGTATTTGCAGGCACAGGCTAAGATTGAGGCATTAAAGTTGAATCTGAGATTCCTTATCAAATGAATTTCCAGCAAAGTCAATTTTTGTTAAAGAGGAGCCTACATGGTAAATGTTTATTCTTGTTGACTTTATGCAACTACTCTGGCCAAATATAATAAGACTAAGACTTATTTTGCAAATGAATTTCTCCCATAATTTGTCTTTAGTGAAAATGGGACTGAAGAGAAACATCAAAATAAACTATTGTACACATGCTGTTAGATTCTAGTCTTGCTTAATGTTTTTCAATTTTTATTATTTTCTACAGGTTAGAGTGAATTGTAAAATGTTTCCTGGCTAAAAGTCTCCAAAATAAATATTTTCAGTTCCTTCTTTCCATTCATTTTTTCCCCATTTTTTTCTGATTTGAAATCACTAAAAATGAAGCTGTATTTTCTTAAAGCCCTGCAAACTGAAGCCAGACAACTTAAACTTCAGAAGAAAATAACAGCAACCTATTTATATACATAAGCCACTTTCATACCTTCCTACTGATGTATAGACTTCAGAGTAATAGGCCTATATAGATTTTCCAAAGTTGGTATTCTTTTTTGTTTGTTGTTGCTTTTCTTCCTTACCCCCACTATTTTTAATTTGTAGGACATAAGACTTTACAATCTACTAAAAATGAGCTTTCCTAATAACATGGGACCTACTCATCTAAGAATAAACCATTCTCGCTATGAGATATCAGACAAAAACTGAGACCAGAGACTCATTTTTTTCTAAAATCCTTTCTCCAGAATATTAAAAAAATAAAAAAAAAAAGCGTGGGAAATGTGAAAGGAAAATAAATCTCAAGACCCTCTAATCCCTAAGCCAAAGGGAAAAGTCAAGCTGGGAACTACTTATGGCAAACATGTCTACCATTCTACTCCTAAAACAGATACCTGCTAAGATAAAAAGAAGTTACATACCTCCTTCGTAATATCTGATTGCTTCTTTTGGAAAGACTAATCAGAGACTCAGAAGAATGCAACCCTTTGCCTCTTATCTACCAAGTAGCTGGAAGCCGCCTCCCTGCTTTGAATTGTTCCGCCTTTCTGGACTGAACCAATGGACATCTTACATATATTGATTGACGTCTCATGTCTCCCTAAAATGTATAAAACCAAGCTGTTCCCAGACAACCTTGGACACGTGTCATCAGGACCTACTAAGGCTGTTTCATGGGCACATTCTTAACCTTGGTAAAATAAACTTTCTAAATTGACTGAGACCTGTCTCAGATATTTGGAGTTCACAGACATTTTTAGATTCTCTATACAAGAGAGATCATACAGTATGTGCTTTTCTGTGTCTAGCTTACATTACTTAGCATAATGTTCTCCAGGTTCATTCATGTTGTGGCAGATGGCAGAATTTCCTTCTTTTTAAATGCTGAATAATACTATTTATTGCGTATGTGTGAGATTTCTGTTTTGTAAATATTAAGTTATGTAAGTTACTTTTATCGAGACCATCCTGGCTAACACGGTGAAACCCCGTCTCTACTAAAAAATACAAAAAAAGCTAGCCGGGCGAGGTGGCGGGCGCCTGTAGTCCCAGCTACTCGGGAGGCTGAGGCAGGAGAATGGCGTGACCCCGGGAGGCGGAGCTTGCAGTGAGCTGAGATCCGGCCACTGCACTCCAGCCCGGGTGACAGAGCGAGACTCCGTCTCAAAAAAAAAAAAAAAAAAAAAAAAAAGAAGTTACTTTTATATTTTGCATATTAATTCTTCATATTATATTATAATTTGAATATAATACACAGGATGTAAATATGTCATCCTGCTTCACAAGTTGCCTTTTTATTTTACTCATTATTTTCTTCGTTGTGCAGGAAGTACAGCAAAGTCTTAGTTTGATGTAGTCTCAATAGTTTATTTTTATTTTTGTTGCCTTTGCTTTAGCAGTCATACTGAAGAAAAAAATCATTGCCAAGACCAATTTTAAGGAGCTTTTTCCCTATGTTTTCTTCTAGTAGTTTTACAGTTTTAGATCTTATGTGTAAGTCCTTAATCAATTTCAAGTTAATTTTTGTGTATTGTGTAAGACAAGGATCCAATTTCACTCTTTTGTATGAGGATATCGAGTTTTCCCAACACCATATATTAAAAAGATTCTCCTTTCCCCATTGTGTGTATTCCTGGAAAAGATTAGTTGACTGTATATGTGTGAGTTATGTAGGGGATTTCTATTCTCTTCCATTAGTCTATGTGCCTGTTTTTATGCCAGTACCATGCTGCTTTGATTACTAAAACTTTGTAGTAGATTTTAAAGTCAGGTAGTATGATGCCTTCAGCTTTGTTCCTCTTGCTCAAGATTGTTTTGGCTATTCGAGGTCTTTTGTAATTCCAATAAATTTCAGCATTTTTTCTATTTCTGTAAAAAAATGCAATTGAAATTTTGATAAGGATTGCATTTAATCTGTAGATCATTTTTGTCAGACATTTTAGCAATATTAATAATTTTGATTCATGAACAAGAGATATTTTTCCCTTCATTGTTGTCCCCTTTGATTGTTTTCATCAATGTTTTATCATTTTCAGTGTACAGGATCTTTTATATCCTTGATTAAATTTATTCCTAAGTATTTTACTTTTTTGTGCTATTATAAATGGGATGCTTTTCTTAATTTCTTTTTTGAATAGTTTGTTGCTTGTGTGTAGATATGCTACTGATTTTTGTATGTTGATTTTGTATCCTGAAATGTTACTGAATTTCTTTATTGGTTCTAATAGTTTTGGGGGGATGTCTTTAGGGTTTTCTATGTGTAAGATCATTTTGTCTGCAACCAGAGACAATTTCACTTCAATGCCTTTCTTATTTCAGTGCCTTTTATTCTTTTCTCTTGCCCAATTGCTCTGGCTAGGACTTCCAGTACTTTCAGTATTCTGTTGAATAGAAGTGGTGAAAGCAAGCCTCCTTGTCTTGTTCCTGATATAAGAAAAAAACCTTTCAGCTTTCAACATTGAGTATGAGGTAGTTATGGGCTTGTCATACATGGCTTTTATTATATTGAAGTACATTTTTTCTACACCTAGTTTGTTGAGCATTTTTCATGACAGGATCTTGAATTTTGTCAAATGCTTTTGTGCATCTATTCAGATGATCATATGGATTTTATCCTCCATTCTGTTAATTGTATCACATTCATAGATTCATATGTATTGAAATTTTATTGCATCTAAGGAATAAATCCCATTTGATCATGGTGCATGATCCTTTTAATGTGCTGTTGAATTTTGTTTGCCAGTATTTCGTTTAGAATTTTTACATCTAAGTTCATCAAGGATATTAGCCTGTAATTTTTTTCTTCCAATGTCCTTGTCTGGTTTTAGTATGAGGGTAGTGCTAACCTCATAAAATGAGTTTGGGCATGTCCCCACCTCTTTAACTTTTTAGAATAGTTTGAGAAGGAAAATGCAGTGTGTTTGTAACAAAGACTAGAAACCAGACACCCAAGTGAATGGCTTCAGATACAGTCTGTGTAAGGGAACGTAAAACTTGGTTTGAGACAGCCTTAAATCAGTGTGATTCATGCCTGAGTCTGTCTCTCTAGTGACAGAAGCCCTGTGTTATTCAAATATGTATCCTCTTCTTCTCCAGTGCCTTGTTCAGTGTCTTGCAAATAGTTGATGTCCACCAGATGATCTTACAAATGAAATGGTTTGAATACAAAGTACAAAGTTTGGAACTGGGGTAAGTTAGTTTCATAGCTCCTATTTTGTCTTTTCTAGATTCACCCTCCTGAAAATTGTCTTGTATATGAGGTCAAATCTAAAAATAATTTTTAAGAAATTTAAATTGCCTTTTAGGTGATACTTTAGTTTATCTCTTATACCTTTCTGTGCTTTTAAAAGCAGATAACTTATGTAAAGCTCCTAGCACAATGCCTAGAATATGCCAAGCACTCAATAAAATGGCAACTGTTATCATTGACATCAGGTTTCACTGTGATCTCTCATTGATATTCTCCTTTTGGATATTTTTCCTGCCTAGTGTTGGTGTTTCTAATGCTGTGACTTCTACTGCTGTGCCTTATCTTCTCTAATTTCATTCATTCACCTTACAATTATCAGATACTGAAACATACTCTATATGTATTACCTCATTACTCCTCATTAAAAATGGGATTTGGTATATTTGTCCTACAAATCAGAAAACCAAGACCCATAATTTAAGTATCTTGTCTAAGATCACACAGCTTTAAATGATAGAACTGGAATTCAAAACCAAGTCTGCCCAACTACAAAGCTTAGGCTATCCACAGCACTTATAACTGAATTTTCCTTTTCTTTAAAGAGAAGTTACTATCATTATTAGTTCATTAGTTATATAATATGGAGTAGACATTTAAGGTTGGAAGGAATATAGTCCATAGTAAGCTGGAGCCAGCTTATAATAGCTTGCAAGAGTACATATCTTCCCAATTCCATATTCAGTGACAGTCCGCCCATAGCTTGAAATTATCCATGGTGGGTTGGAGTGTTTGCACTCTGAAAATTATTAAATGGTACAAACAGCACAAACAAAGTCTTCTCTTCTTTTTCTTTTTAATATTTTTTTTTAGATGGAGTTTCACTCTTGTTGCCCAGATTGGTGTGCAGTGGCACAATCTTGGCTCACTGCAACCTCCGCCTCCTCAGTTCTAGCAATTCTCCTGCCTCAGCCTCCTGAGTAGCTGGGATTAGAGGCAGCCGCCACCACACCAGGCTAATTTTTGTATTTTTAGTTGAGACGGGGTTTCATCACATTGGCCAGGCTGGTCTTGAACTCCTGACCTCAGGTGATCCTCCCGCCTTGGCCTCCCAAAGTGCTGGGATTACAGATGTGAGCCACTGCACCTGGCCTCTCTTTCTTTTTACAAGCAAACAACTGGTTTTGTAGTACAGACTGTTTGGTTCATAAGGAAATAAGGTTAGAGGAGGCTAATGGCTTATCCAATGTAATAGAGCTAGTTTGTGGCAGAGATGGAAACATAACTCAGGTTTTCTGACCCCCAATATATAATGTAAAAGCTGTTGCTACCTCTTCCCTTATTTGGATAGAAATCAGAGGGACAGAGAGAGAGAGTTCCTGAAGTGTGTGATAATACAGAGCATCATAGACTCTGTATTGTAAGAAAAGTTGAACATCTTATCTAGTATTTCCCAACAGTCGCTTCATATAAGACTCACCTGAGGCAACTGTGAAAATTAACATTTTCCTGGATCATCTACTGAATGAGATGAATCTGCATGCTTAATATGAATCTCTGCATGTTGTTATACAGCCACAGATTCTCATTCAGAAATCGCTTTATGTAGCCCAATTTTGTATTCCATGTGTAAAACCTCTACACATAATTCATGCTTTTATCCTGTATGTGTTTAACCCTAACCTCTAAGCTTTAAACAATTCATTCCCTTAAATCATTTTTTTTGGTGGCGTAAGGTTTGCACATTACAATGTGAACCAAGTTTCCAGAAACTAACGACTTATAGTATTACATATATATATTATATATATTATATATTATATATATTATATATAATAAATTATATATATAATATATTATATATATTATATATAATATATATAATATATTATATATATTATATATAATATATATATATTATATATATATATGAGATAAAAGAACTTTTGTTCTTGGGGACTTTGTAGTCACTGTCTTCTTTGGGATGCAGGAAAGGATTATAATTTGTGTGTGTGTGTGTGTGTGTGTGTGTGTACAGAATGGGAGAAAGTGTAGCCTCAAGAATGTCCTCATTTCAGGGCTCTGTGAGGAGCTTGGAGTACTCAGGGGATGCCCTGCTTTGGCACTAAGTGCGAAGGCATGGAATGTCCCGCTGAAAGAAGCCAGCCGTGATCACTGGCAGGGAGAGCAATAAAAACAGAGACTTTGTTCTCAAAAGCTTGCTGAAAGTATAACATTGGGCCATTGAGACAGCTCAGTCTCTCACACACACTCCCACTGGGCTTTGCCAAGGTGCAGGAAGGCCTTGCTCAGTCTAGCACACAGAGAATTGCTCCCTCTGAAAGGAACCAAGTAGCTCGCAGACAGTAATAAGGTTCTTGAAAGAGTGTGCCAAAGGAAAGTTTTCAATCTTTAATTTGTTTACAACTTAAATCCAGGATTTATCAGCAAATATGATTTGCAGGCATTCAGGATTAACTTTTTTTTTTTTTTTTAGTTTTTTCAAAATCATACAAAGCTCGAAGGATACCAGCAGCTACAAGAATATCATTTTCTGTGGAATTCTTCTTGACTCTGGAAAATATATCAATGAAAGACATAATATTTATAAAGTTGTGACCTATAGCCATGAAAGAAGGTTTCCAAAATATTCCTGGTGGTTAGGAGAGGTATGCACATGACTGTTGTGGCAAACAGTATGAATTTAACTCTGGAATCCCTAAATCCCTAGTTTTCTAGATAGTATAATTAATGAATAAATGAATGTATGATCTAATGAATGAATGGATGGAAATTAGTCATCTGTCTGATGATTGTGCCTGAAAAGCAACCAATAAGAAACAACACATCCAAAATCTTCACAAGGAGGAGAAATTATTGATTTTTTGATTTATCCATCAAAAGTTTACCAAACACTTACTATGAACCAGATTCTGTGATGACCACTGGGAGTAACTGCCTCAGTAGTTCTCAAACTTGAATGTGCATCAGAAATACTTGAAAGGCTCATTAAAACAGATGGCTGGCCCCACCCCTAGAGTCTCTGACTTATTAAGACTGGAGGGATGCTCAAGAATATCCATTTCTAACAATTCCCCAAGAGATGCTGATAGACAAGGGGCCAGACTTCTAGAACGACAGGTTGTTCATACAGGAGGGAACATGGAAATGTTTATAATGCACAGTGATAAGTGGTAAGTGCCATGAAGTATGTTGGGAGAGCACAGAAGAGGGGCACTTTATTCAGCTTTGGGATGAGGAGACAAGGGGAAGAGGTCACCAAAGGCTTTCCAGAAGTGGTGACACCTCGGCTGAGTCTTGGAAGTTGAATGAGATTTCCTATCAGGGGAGGAAGAATTGAGAAGATACTCTGGATGGAAGAAATAGCATGTATGAAAACAGAGAGGTAAGAAATAGCATGGTGATTTTAGAGAACTGCAAGTAATTTTTGGCAAGAGTTGGAGTGGATAGGTTTGCCACAAAAGAGGCACTCAATAATGTGTAAATGAATGAAATGTTATAGCACTATGCTAGGTACTACGGGAACTCCAGGATAACATGTGGTCCTAGGCTCAACCCCAAGGAGCTGTCAAAACTGTTTTGGGGAGGAGACATGGTGCTTTCAAAGTGAAGCAGTAATTCCCGGGAGACCACAGGTCAATGTGGTAGCAGCCAGGGAGGCTGCCTGGATCACAGTGATTTCTTTTCTCTTCTGGAAATGATACTTAGCCTAAGGTTTGCAGACAGAGTGTAGGTTAAGTGATTCTACCTCAGGCCATCCCAGAGTTTTCTGGAGATAGGTATCTGAAGCAAGTAGGTCAATCAGAGCACTTCCCTACAATTATCTGAAATGAAATGGAGAAGAAAATCTAAAACCTCCTCTAGTGGAAAGCCTGTGAGTATATATACAGCACAGGAACGGTTCGTCATCACGTCTCCCAGGAGAAACTGAGAGAAAGAAGGTTCCATGCCAAAGGAAGCAAAGATGAGAGAGGGACAGTGCACTAGCAGCACTCTGAGTCTCTGATTCCAAATGTCCCTAAGGCCCAGCTGCCCTTGATCTTCCCACCTTTTCTTAGTAGATTAAATTCCTCAAGGGCCTTCCAGTAAATTTCCCTTTTGGCTTCAGCCAGATCAAATTGAATTTCTGTCACTTGCAATCAGATCAGCTGTGACTGCTCTAGTCAGCAATCACTCAGGATTCAATGCATGAAAAAGACACTGAAAGGACCTATAATCCATGTGCTAAACCTGCAGTAGAAGTGGTGTGGGGGCAGTGGGACTTGAGCTGGTATCAGGACACGTAGGCAGGACTTGGCCAAAGAGAAGTGAATGCAGGCCCTACCAAATAGAGAGAATAGCTTAAAAGAAAGTGTCGTGTGAAAAATAAACATGGTTTCCAATGCTGGGGGATAGGCCTGCCGGCTGGATAGTGGCTTCTTTCTGGGGTAAGTATGAAGAAGCATCAAATATGAAGGGGCTTGCATGCTAGGCTCAGACGATTGAACTTTCACTTGAAAGTCTGGAAGGACAAACAGAAGAAAGTGGTGTTTTTCAAGAGCATGAATCTCATGACAGGTTTTGTTTGTTTGTTTTTTGTTTTTTTCTGGGGAGAGTTCTCTCTCTCGATCTCTCTTTCTTTCTGAGAAGAGGTGTTCTTACGGAGAATGCTGATTGCCAGCCTTCTCAGGAATTGCTAGGAACTGGGTGTGGGCAGCTGGGCTCACCCTGAGACAGCTTCCCTTGACCCAGAGGAGCCGAGAATAGCAGTGTGGAGCATGGCCACACAGAGCATAGCAGCCGCCAAGTGCTGTAGTGGGCAGAGCACTGGGCTGGGATTCAGAAGGTCTGTCCTTACACAAGTTACTTGCCTCATTGAACCACACTTTTCTAATCTGTAACATAGGAAAAATAATCCCCACCAGGCAAGTATGGCCATACAGATAATTAAGATCATATGTATGTAAGAACTTTCTGAACAGCAAAGAATTGACAAAAGGTTGTGAATATTGCAGCGTGATTTAACCCTTTATTTCAGAAAATCTGTGACAGAGCTTGCCTAAGTCATCACTAGCAGTATACTTTTATTGGATGGGTGTGGTATTTCCCAAGCAGCCATCTCAGTTTAGGGAGACTGCTTTCCACTACATATTCTGGCAGGCCCATCTTTGGAAGGCTTTTCTCTTTTTTTAGTTCAGACATGCTGCAATTACAAATTACTTTCAAGACATTTTAAATCAACTGGGCAAGTACGCTCATGCCCTGGTCCATGGAGACCACGTTCGCTTCTCATGTTGTCTCCTCATTATTAATGCTGTCCCAAGATCCTTTTCTTTAAGCATCTCCTTCTCTTTAATGGGAGGGAGCTCTGTCTCACAACTGACAATATGTTTCCCGGAGCCATTCATCTTTTCTTTCATGCATACCACATTTAACATTCTCTCATGTCTCAGTCAGAAGAGTGCACTGACTGCAAATCCACCGGGTCCAGGCCCGATGCTGGGAGCAGGGCACACCTGTCTGGCACTGCCAACTCTGCCCTGATTTATTCAGAGATGGAGCTGAATGCCCTGAACATCTTCAGCTCTGGGAAGTCCTTGTCAACGCTGTGATCTATATATGCCTTCAGGGAAACAGCCAAGAGACCAATCCAAATCAGGTGTCTTCCTTATGGATGAAGGGAGAGCGGTGCTCAAGCTACAGGATGGCTACAGTACCTTTGAGTGTTGTGGGAATGTATGGAGTTCTGTTGCTACCCCAGTTTACTTTCTGCATATTTCTCTACACTGTGTCATTGGCAAGGTTTCCGACTTTGTCATGCTCTTAAAGCTTTACAGCATGTAATAGAAGAGACATTTCAATTGTAATGTAAAAAAGATACTTTGTCACTCTTATCTTCACTGATTCAAGTCAACACATGTCCACAAACTTTTCTATTATCGAGCCTGCATTTTAATAGGATGACTCCGAAAAGTACCCATTTTCCTAATTATTTCAGAATTACGTGGACAGTAATTACCATCTTCCATTAGCAGTACTAGTGGTGGTTAGGACAAATTTCAAATGCATCCAGCAAGTGCTTTACACTAATATGTCTGCTTCATTAACTTCAATCAAAAGACAGCAGTGGCTCCTCATAGCAATAACTTTGCTTTGATACATTCTCATCAAATATTGATCTGAATAGTGTGTAGGAGTGCTCTGTCAGGCTGTGTGAAATTTATTTACTGAATATATTATTTCTATCCCCAAACTGCCAGTTGCTATCTCAGAAAATCTGTTTTTTTTTTCATGTTAAAACTTTATTAACATTAAGAAATCACTAAATTTTTGGCCAGTAAAACATGTCCAGAAAAAGGTTTTTAGTGCAAAATCTATAACAGGAAAGGAGAGGATTCAAAATTGTATCAGATGATAAATAAGTTTGCTTTTCCAGTTGGTCTGAATAATTTTTTTTCCCCAGAGAACCAAATATACGCAATCGTGACTGGCAGTGCTCCCTTCCCCCGAACAGGTTTACCCAAATGTAACTTGTGTGGCTAGTAATTAAACAGATATTTTGTTGAACTCCGTTTTCTTTTTTTTTTTTAACTCTTTAATAGAGATGCAAGTTTCTGGTATTCGAAACTTCACAGATTCAGGAAAGAGAGAGAAATTCTCTTCTAAATGTATGCATCATGGAGCTGAGTTCCCTATTTCACATGGGCTCTTCAGTTGCAGCTGAGGCTTGTGAGGGTGGCAGAGCAGTGAACAGAATACAGAGCAGGAAAGAGAGCCTGGCCGAAGAGTTCTGAAGGAGGAGATAGGCGAGGTTATTAAATAGGTTCTGACAGTCCCGTAGAACCAACAAGAGACAAAGCACGGGGCATGAAATGGGAATTAGAAGGCCATTTAGCAATCCAAAATGGCAACCCTATCAGCAACTGAAAGCTAGCAGGGAAAGAAAAATCCAGAAGTTGCTTTCTACCTGATTTCACTGGAGATTTAAAAGTGAAGTTGCAAGGGAGTACAAAGGAAGGTTGCTTGTGATGGGCCGGCGGCGGGGGGCGGGGGGTAGGGGGTGGGGTAAAAACCACAACTGAGACAAGCCATTTTCCCAGAAATGAGGCAAACAATTTCCATTATATGCAGTGTGTTGTGACTGAATGGAGAGCCAATTGACTCCAAATCATTTGGTGTGTTGGGATCACACACCTTGAGATGGCCTGGAATTCTTTGACAAATATTTACTGGTCACCTATTGTATGTTAGGCTTTTGTTCTAGATGATGATGAGCGAAACATGATTTCAATATTGCGCCTGTTATCTCCGACAATTGCCGTATTCATCCCCTGTGAGAGTCATCATCAACAAGTCTGCACCATGCCCTTCTCATCTCCATATCCAGTGCCCACGTTATTCCTTTCCCCAACTCCAGGGTGAGATATGCCTGGACACGGTCTGCCACTGTGGCAGTTGCCCCTCAGTAAACATAATTGAGAAGCTGAGGGCACACAGGGCCAGAGGCTGTTGTCAGACTCCAAATCTAAGACTGGCCCAGGTTCCAGGTGCAACTCAAAAGGGCCGTTTCAGAGAAGAGAGTCCTGTGTGAGTATTCTCAATCACATATAGACAGGGTCTGCCTCAGGGACTGCTTCTCCAATTGTAAAAGGATATGAACAGAATCTTACACCTTTAAGTTTTACATATGCATAAAGAGCTTTATACACAACAACCCATCTCCAAATATTATCACACTTATTGTCCAGGGTGAGTAATGTGACTCCTACATTGCAGGCTGGAAACATCAGCTCCAAATGTTAAGTGACTTTCCCAAGGTCATACAACTGGTGACTATCACAATCAAAACTCAAACACTGATTTTCTAATTACTGACCATTCACTGTTTTTGTTATCCCACATTACATGTCTGCCCAGTATTTATGCTTTATAATTCAAATGCGTGTCACATAGGTATAATAATATACTCTTACTATTTATCTATGTCAATAGGCCTAATATGTCTATGCAGCTATTTAGTAATTAACAGAGCGATTGTTATCGCTATTGAATGGTTACTCTGTAGCAGGCACCATATTAAATATTTTAAAGATTTTTCTTTTTTAATCCTCCACAACCCTATGAGATATGTACTCTAACATATAAGGAAATTGAGACTCACAAGGTTACATACCTGATTCAAAGTTACATAATGTATACCAAAGGTCATGTTCTTGTACTTTCTCCTTCTTTCGCTCCCTCTCTGCCTCTCTTTTGATCTCTGTCTCTCTGTCTGTGAATGTGTGCAAGTCTCTCTCATCGTCATGTAGACTATGTGCAACTCTGCTCTATAATCTAATTAAATAGTCAAATGAGATGTCATCCAGTGTAGTGGATAGGCAAACAGGACAAACAAGAGTAACAGTGGTCTCTTTGGCCATTTTAGTTATTGAGCTGAAGTCACCCCTCCTGGGTTTTGCTCAGCCTTTCTGAAAAAGGTCTTGCTCAAGAAAAAAAATTTGAGGAAAAACAAAAAAGACTTTAAGAAGACACAGATATTTTGCTGGCTTGATAAGAAGTAGTTTGCTTCAGAGTTGTGGAGAGCAATGTATTCAAAAGTGGGTAGACAAGCAAAGACTGACAATGGGAGCTATATAATTGTCTAGAGAGTAGAGAATTTTTAGAAAGTACAAGAAATGACTATAATAAAAACTTACTAGTAATTCAGTATAGAATTGTGATGTATTTTGTAGAAAATGAAATAAGAAACATAGCTTGTTACCTTGCTCTTACTTTAGAATGACACCAAGACTCTCCTGAAGGTTTATAATTATAAATCCAAAGGATCATTATACTGCATTAGGGTGGATAATTACTGACCTGATTTGGATCAAGGTGAATTCAACTTCTTTTCATCAAAGTGTAATTATTCTTTATTCAAGCCCTTTCCAGATCAAGATTCTCTTGGATAGAAGGGGAAAATAACACATTCTTTCTAATACACTATGTATATTTATTAAGTATCATAGATCCTTAATTGTAAACTGATTTTTTACTTTCCTGGGGTCACTGGAGGATTGCACTCCATAATTGAACAATGCCTTAATGAATGTAACTTGGTGGCTCCACTTGCTAATGTGACTAGTTCCTACTGTTTATTTCGCTTCAAAATTGGACGTGATCAGATATGGAAACATAATTACACTGTGTAGAAATAAGATCCAAGATTTCCAGACCTGACAGAAGAAAGCATGTGGGCATGTAATTAAGAGAGAGGAAAAAAGTTGACCTACTTTTTGAGTTTCAGAGATCAACCTGTACATCTGACTATGGATCAATTCATCCGCTTGTCTATTCTTCTTCTAATAATCCTGACCTCATTTTTTATTGTTTGTACTAATGAATTAATTTGTAGTCTAATTCTGTTGATTTAGAAATCCAAATAAATGAGAGATTTGGAAGTGTCAATTAAGCAATCTGTGGAATTCCTTTCACAAAGATTGCTTTGTTAGCCTCATTTTGTATTCACTATGTGAAATTAATTTGGGGGCAGGGGTAATGGGAAGGAATCATGCCAGTTACAAGGTCATTGCAAGGGAGGATTCAACTTGGACATTGTCACATGCAACACATGATAACTGGGTGTCTTCTTCACTTAAAAGTGCTATCAGGATTAAAATTAATCATCTGGGAACAGTCAAAATAGTAATGGCCCTCCTCTTTTAAAGAGTAAAGATGATTTTAAGCACATGGTGGAAAAAGAAAGAAAGAAAACGAAGAAAGATGAGATTTCTCAACTCTGCATTCAAGGGTATGGTTTAACTTCCAGGAAAGGAGCAGTTTGGTGGAAATAATTTGTCTGTAAGGTCTATAGAACATTCATGTGGAAATATCCACTAGCTATTATGGACCTGAGGTCCTGGAGAGATGTCTGGACTAGAGACCTATTTGAGAACCATTTGCATAAAAGGCAGAATTTTCTAATAAAACTGTTTGTGATGATAAAACTGTTCTATGTTTGCACTATCCAATATAGTAGTTACTGGCCACATGTGGTTATTGAGCATTTGAAATGTGGCTAGTGTGACTGAAGAGCTACATTTCTTATTTCATTTTCTTCTAATTAACTTAAATGGAAATGGCCACAGAGCTAGTGACTGCCCTGTTGGACAGCACACATACAGAGGAAAATTGAAGACTGACTGATGGAGGATGAGATTGCCCAGACAGACTGCAGACTGAGAAGGGCAAAAAGTCTAAAAGAGAACTGAGCGTAATAAACGAGCGTTTCAGGGATGGGAAGATAAATATGATTAGAAAGAGTCATCAAGCTAAAGTAAGAACCCAGTATATCAAAGGACAGTGGAGAATAGAGTCGCAAAATGGGAAAGTAAACAGCGTCAAATGCCGCTTAGGAGTCAAGTAGAATGAAGATTCTATAGGGGCAATGATTTATTCTTGCAACATCTATAAAATAGGCATTAAAAGATACCCAGAAGCATGTCGTCCTCAAAGGGACATAAAATACTTTGAAACTTACGGTTTGTTTTTTAAAAAGCGTCTAAGATTTTGTCTCTGAAAGTGAAAGTTCTCTTCTATTTGAGTTAGTCGGCATATGGTGTATTTTCAAACAGGTGTTTGAAAACAAGCAAGTTAATTCAGTCAATGCTTTGTCTGGTAACTGGATGCTAATGAGTACTTTTTTAAAGTAACCACTTGTTTGATCACATTTAACTATTTGGAGTCTTTTCAAAGCAATTTACGTGCTGTGTGGAGCTAGCTATAAACTTGTCTTGAGGATGGATGTGGAAACTGTATTCAGCAAAAAGAACAGAGTAATAACACGGACATTTTCTTGACCATCTATTGAAGTCACCAAGGCCTAGGCTGTGCATCTCTGAAAGGAAAGCGCTTTGAGATCAATGCCTATGGCTTTCAAGCATTGCTGGAACTCTCTTTGAGTTGTTCATCTGCCATTTCTTTCCTTGACTAGTTTGAACTCTTTACTATTTCACGTAAAATCCCCACGGTTCACTGACTTTTAAAGAGCAATATTTCTTCCCCACCTCATTTTGTGACAACTCACACAATTGAAGCCACACAATTGAAATATCTTGTCTTGAGCTTGAGAGCTTTCAGTTGAGTAGAAAATAAGCCACATGGAACTATCCTCAAAAGCATTCAGATTAGCTCATTGTGGAACAGTCATTCAGAGGGAAATACAAATGCAGACGTTTTAATTCACTATCCAGTCGCTCCCAAGTGATATGCCCAGGGAGCTCTGTTTAGTAGGCATAGCTCAAAAATCTGTTTTCTTATTTCCCAAGAGTATGTACCCCAATAGCCTCTCTATACCACGCATGGTCTTCCCTGGTGATTTACTCCAACTGTTGTCTGACCCTGACTAATTCGATCCCCTTTCTTACAAACACCAACTTCACAAAAGCACTGGGTTTTGACCATTTGAAGTGCCTCGTTCAGCAGAAATATTACCATGTCCTCTGCAGTGTACAAACCGGAGTAACATGTGTTAATCTTTCTGCAAAGCAGAGTCTCATATTTGAGGTGTTCCCCTGGGGCCTTCACAGAGAGAGGCTAGTGGATGTGAAGATTTAAAGATAAAAAGATATTCATTCTACAGGCGATGAAAGGATTGGACAGAAGGTCACACAAGCTACTACTGCTTCCCAACATGCAGTTACAAAGACAAAGAAACAGTAGTCTCTCAATAAAGGTTTCTCAAAGTTTCTCAGATGGAAAATATGTCTAAAATAATATCATCAAGCTCAAGTGCAACTGGTATGAATTTTCGTCAGTACATTTCAAGGCTAGTAACTTCTAGTTTTCTTTTTTTAAAATCAAATAAATCTAGTTTAGTACCAATCTGTTAAAATTGATAGAAAATTTAATCTCAGCAGTGTTTTGGGAGACTCCCCCCAACTTCAGATTATGCAGGAGACAGAAGGTCTATTGGTACATAAAATGTAATGATGAGCCTCTGTTCTCCAATGCATCATGGTCCTTGCTCAGACCAGCCTACTTCACTCAAACTCAGGTGGCTCTCTCTTCCTATCATGCCAAGCTTAAGCACAGAAACTTCAATGAGCACCCAAGCTAAAGCTACGAATGTCCATCCATACCACATAGCCATCTCCCCTTTGGATATTTGCACAGAAACAGGGAACATGTATCTTCTACTTCTTCATGAAATGTGCTACCAAAATTAAAACCTAACCCAATTTGGAATCCTTAGGCAAATCCACTGAGTATCCCAGGTTAAGCCATTCCTCACTTTTGATGTAGGCATCAGTTTCCATGTCCTAAAGTCCAGCATGATTTCTTGAAGTATCTAACATTGAAACATACAAATTCTTAACCAGGAGAAAAGGAGTTGGAAGGGCAGCTCAGCATTTGAAGCTCAACCATATCAAACTGGATGTTCTCTTTTTTAACAAATATTTTGTAATACTCAATTTACTACCATGAAAAGAAAGCCACGCAAAATGAAATCTGCATACTTACATAATTAAGGTAAAAATATAATACAATGCCAGAACTGTATCATAAAAGATAAGTTCAAGGAAAGAAATTAATAATGAGTGAACGCATTTTAGGTTAAGTAATAATGGGCTAGATGGATTTTTATGTGAGAAGAGCAAACAAAGAGAAAACCATTGTTGCAATGGCCATAATTATGGCCAAACAAATTACACACTTCAAGATGAGAAAAGGAACATGCATGTGATTCTTGCAAATGAGTTTGTCCCCATTTTTATGAATTATGATAGAGGACAAGATGGTATGAGTTATCATGAAAAACTCATCTTCTGATTTGAAATCCCATCACATGTTGAGGTATACATTATGGTCTTTAACACATAAATAAATCTTGGATAACATATCTTTCAATAGACAATGAGAGAATCAAGGATATATTAGAAAAGGAACCTAATAAGATAAGTTCTAGAATGGTTATAATAGACCTCAGAGTAGCCGGGCGAGGTGGCAGGCGCCTGTAGTCCCAGCTACTCGGGAGGCTGAGCCAGGAGAATGGCGTAAACCCGGGAGGCGGAGCTTGCAGTGAGCTGAGATCTGGCCACTGCACCCCAGCCTGGGCGACAGAGCTAGACTCCGACTCAAAAAAAAAAAAAAAAAAAAAAAAAAAAAAAATAGACCTCAGAGGACAGGATCAGAATAAGATTGAAAACAAATAGGCAACCCAAAAAATTAAATGAAAATTTCCATATGAAATGTTTATAACTACTATATGTAATTGACCTAATGATGTATTGCAATAATAGTAATAATATTCTTAAAACAACATTCATTGATGAAATTCAATGACATCACTGCAATTCATAATTCTGCAAATTTGATAATATTTTTACTTTTAGATCCATTGAATGGACTTCAAAGTAAAAATTTATTTTTATCAATTCTCAGATACAGGTGCTTCAAATAGGTCTAGCAGAACCCCTGTTAATGTTAAAGTTTGTGATATGGTTAACAACTCTTGACAAAATTCCAAACAAAACTAAGGACAGACTTTCCCTATTTTACACAGAATTTTGCATCTCCAAAAAATTTTAATGGTTATTAAAATGTGAAGCAAATCCTTTGGGTTTCTATGTAAAATTGAAGTTGTTTTCAAACTCAGCTAAGTATTAACAGTTTTTATACATACAATAATGCCTGCTGGGATATTCCAAAATAGTGCAGAAAATAGTATGAGTCTTCTTTTTCCAAAGCCTGTTCCAGCATTGCAGAACATCTCGACTGTCTGGCCACTAGTCACTGAATGCTTGTAGTTCTCTGTAATCCCTGTGACAACCAAAAATAAAAATAAAAATCACTCCAAGATACTTCCAATGTGCTTCCTGTGTACGGGGGAGGGGGTGTTCTACTCCAGCTTAGAGCCAGCCTGGGTCACAAGACACAAGACTTGAGTGTAGAAGGAAATACTACCTTTTGATTTTTCAAATTTCTGACAACAAGAACAAAAAATTAGCATTTCAATAAACCATAGATATTCTCATTTCACAAGTTATGGAAATAATGAAAGAAATAATGGAAACCCCTAGACTTTATGCCAAGTTAAGCATATCCAGAAAGAAGTAAGCTTTCTTCTCCATTCCAGCTTATCTACCCATTCTTACATTTATACTGTGGACTCTGTCAGTACCTGAAGCTATGCTGCCACTGAAAGCATTGATTCAAATATGTCTTTCTTGAACACTATCTCTAACGCTTCCAGCTAGCTTAAAGAATCCCAATTGTGTTAAATTAGCCCCTACTTATTGTGACATTCAGTCCATTCACTTCTCTACTTTCTCCCTATTGATCAGTCCTCGACTTCCTTCAGAGTCCTCTTTATCTAGCTTAGGTTCCGTGTTCCATCAATTAGTATTCCACCAATAATACTATTGCCATTATTCTAATCTTCTTATTCATCTGTCACTGTGCTTATTTGGCAAAACCCAAAAAGAGCTAAACTCAAATATCTACCCTTTCTCTCCCTGCAGTGAGAAATTCCAAGGCTGCAGGAGAAAATCCTAAAATACTGCAAGTTTGTTTTACAATAAATTCATGGTCACCAACCTTAAATATATCAATCCTCAACACTGCTAACACATTCCTATTATGCTCCTTTTCTCAACTGATGCTTCCACTCTTTCCAAGGTTTATGTCAAGCATAATCACCCTCTTCCAAAGCTCTGACTCCACCTCCCCATTTTTAGTGTGCAGAATGATCTTGTTGCTTCCTTCGCAAGGGAAATAGATGCAGACAAAAAGTCCTTCAATTTCTGCCTATTTCTTATTACAAACCCACCTATATCTGCTCCAGTCTTTTCCTTCCTCTTTCTCATTACAGTAGAGGTTCCCTTCTTTAGTTAGAAACAATTCATACAAATTTCTCTCCAAATATGTTTTCTCTGTTACTTGTTTGTACATTCTCATGTATATTTACTTTGTAACCCATTCCAATCTGTTTCAGGTTCTTACTCCTCCCCTCAAATCATTTTTGTCTATGTCATCAATGCCTAATTGATAAGTTCTGGCTACACCATATACTTTGGATGAGTTAACCTGCCTCCAAGATTTAGGTTGTCATTGATAAAAGTACAGAAATAATATTTGTTTGTTTTGTAGAGTTGCTGCAAAGATTAAATGATATGATATTAATGAAATCATTAGAAAAATACCTGAAACAGAGTACAAACTCCATGAACATTATCTCTTTCCAGTAGTAGTAGTAGCAGCATCAGCAGCAGCCGCAGTAGTAGTAATATTAGTAAATCCAGTAAGTGATCCTTCGTTCTCCTGTGTGACTTCTCAGCATCCTTGACTCAGTTAACCATGCAAAATACTGGCTTTCTGCTCTGCAGATTTATGCGACTGGCTTTATAATGCCATGATATTCTCTATAATGCCTAAATGATACGTGCTGGTTTTGTCAGATGCATTCTTTCTATTTTATCTTTGTCCTCAGAGTGTTGTGGCAACACAGAGAGTGTCTTCAGCCCCTCTGAGAGAAAATTTCCACCAACTGTTTCAGTCTTTCTGGAAACCGGATGCCAAGCGGTGGCATATTTTTTGTTTGATGCTGTTGTACTCTGCATTCTCAACTCATCCTGAGTAACGCGGAGACTTCAGAGTTTAATCATTTGGTACAAAAGACATGTGAGCTGTAGATAATATATTGCAGCTCCTTAAGGGTAGAAACTATGACTCATCCATCTGTATACCCTATGGCATGGAACAGGATGCTTAACATACACTAGGTCTCAATAAATGTGCTTTGAATAGAACTAAAATTGGAAAGAACAGGCTGAATACTCAACTTGACATTCACTAAAGTACATTTTCATGCCTAAGATTTCAACTGATCTTTACAGGGCTTTCTCTTGCTGATTAAGCATCCTATTTGCTAAAATGCTGTCTTTCCTTTTCTTGGTAGCTAACATTGACAGTGTTTCCCATCAGTCCTCTTTATAGAGAATCTATCGCCTGAAATAATTAGTATACTCATCAGTCTTGTTTAGATATTGCCATCCCTACTTGGCAATTTCCATTTTAGAGAATCAGCAAAAGGCTTTAGATGCCATGACAGATTAAATGGATGTGAGGTTAGAAATTTCAAGATAGATCAAGTTCAGGCAGATAAAGGAACGTATTTTTCCTCTGAGTCAAAATGAGGCACACTGACACAACATACTGTACACAGTCTGAAATTGTCACATACAACACTTAGTTTTTCACTAAAGATGGCTTATACACTGAAAACACAGAGATACCTGAAACTTAACACTAATGCATTTGGTTTCTTAGTCTCAAAATTAGTATGGTCTTTGGAATAGTTTAATGTGAGTGTGTGAGCATGTGTATGTGTGTACATATAAATGTGTGTGTGTACAGAAAAAAAAAAAAACACATTTTTACGGAAGCAAGTTTTTTAATAAATAAAAGGGATTCACGGATGACCAACTAGAAAAAAAATTATGGATTTAGAGCCTTTTCTTATAACATGCATCAAGTTAAGTTAAAGCAAAAATAAAGTAGAACAAAATGAAGGTGGTTATTGATCCAATCTCTGGCTCTCAGAATGAAAAACCTCTTGTACACTTAAAAGCAGTGGAGGCTGGGTGCAGTGGCTCACACCTGTAATCCCAGCACATTGGGAGGCCGAAGCAGGCAGATCACCTGAGGTCAGGAGTTCGAGACCAGCCTAACCAACATGGAGAAAACCCGTCTCTAATAAAAATACAAAATTAGCCAGGCTTGGTGGCGCATGTAATCACGGCTACTCGGGAGGCTGAGGCAGGAGAATTGCTTGAACCTGGGAGGCGGAGGTTGCAGTGAGCCGAGACAGCGCCACTGCACTCCAGGCTGGGCAACAAGAGTAAAACTCCATCTCAAAAAAAAAAAAAAAAAAAAAAAAAAAAAAGAAGCAGTGAAAAAAATGACAAAGTTCACGGTTAGTAAATTTGACACCATAAGCATCTTATTTTATTATAAATTTTATTTTAGGTTCAGGGTTACCTGTGCAGGTTTGTTACATAGGTAAACTTTGAGTTGCCTATATAACATTTCATGTGCAGATTATTTTGTCACCCAGGTAATAAGTGTAGTACCCAATAGGTATTTTTTCTGATCTCCCTCATCCCACTCTTGACTGTTAAGTAGGCCTGGGTGTCTGTTATTCCCCTCTTTGTGTCCATGTGTTCTTGTTTAGCTCCCGCTTATAAGGAAGAATATTTGGTTTTCTCTTCCTACATTAGTTTGCTTAGGATGATGGCCTCCAGCTCCATCCATATGGCTGCAAGGGACATGATCTCATTTTTTTATGGTTGCATAGTATTCCATAATGTATATGTATCACATTTTCTTTGTTCTACCATCGATGGGCATTTAGGTTTATTTCATGGTTTTGCTATTGTGAATAGTGCTGCAATGAACAAAGACATGCATGTGTCTTTATGGTACAGTGATTTATATTCCCCTGGGTGTATAACCAATAAGGGATTGCTGGGTCAAATGGTAATTCTGTTTCAATTCTTTAAGGAAGAGCCACACTACTTTCCACAATGGCTAAACCAATTTACATTCCTACCAGCAGTGTGTAAGTGTTCTCTTTTCTCTGCAGCCTTGCCAACAGCTGCTGTTTTTTGCCTTTTTGGTAATAGCCATCCGGACTGGTGTAAAATGGTATCTCATTGTAGTTTTGATTTGCGTTTCTTTAAATGATATGATTTGGATCTCTGTCCCCACCAAACCTCATGTCAAATTGTAATCCCCAATGTTGAAGGTGGGGCCTGGTGAGAAATCATTGGAACATGGAGAAACATTTGTCTTGAATGGTTTAGTACCAGCCTCTTGATACTGCCCTCATGATGGTGAGTGATTTATTGCGAGATCTGGGTATTTAAAAGGATGTGGTACTTCCCCTCTCCCTCTACCTTTTGCTCCTGCTATTATTACCATGTGAATTTTCTGCTCCCACTTTGCCTTCCATCATAAGTAAAAGCTCTCTGAGGCCTCCCCAGAAGCAGAGGCCACCATGCTTTATGTACAGCCTGCAGAACCATGAGCCAATTAAACCATTTTTCTTTATGAACTACCCAGTCTCAGGTAACTCTTTACAGCAATGTGAGAATGATGTAATACACTAGTGATTAGTGGTGTTGACCATTTTTTCATATGCTTGTAGGCCTCCTGTATGTCTTGTTTTTGAAAAGTCTCTACGTAATTTTCCCACTTTTTAATGAGGTTGTTTGTTTTGTGCCTGTAAATTTAAGTTCCTTATAGATTCTGGATATTAGACCTCTGTTAGATGTATAATTTGCAAATATGTCTTCCCATTCTATAAGTTGTCAGTTTGCTCTGGTGTCAGTTTCTTTTGCTGTACAGAAGCTCTTTAATTAGGTCACACTGGTCAATTTTTGTTTTCGCTGCAATTGGTTTTGGTGTTTTCATCATGAAATCTTGGCCAGATCCTATGTCCAGAATAGTATTGCCTAGATTATCTTCCAGGGATTTTATAGTTTTGGGTTTTACAGTTAAGTCTTTAATCTATCTTGAGTTGATTTGTGTGTATATCATAAGGAAGAGGTCAAGTTTCAGTCTTCTGCATATGACTAGTCTGTCATCTTAGCACCATTTATTGAATAGGGAGTCCTTTCCCTATTGCTTATTTTTGCCAGCTTTGTTGAAGACTAGATGGCTGTAGATGTGTAGCATTTCTTCTAGGCTCTCTATTCTGTTTCATAGGTCTATGTGTCTGTTTTTGTACCAGTACCATACTGCTTTTGTTACTGTAGCCTTGTAATAGAACTTGGAGTTGGGTAACATGATGCCTCCAGCTTTGTTCTTTTTGCTTAGGATTGCCTTGGCTATTCGGGATTTTTTCTGGCTCTATATACATTTTAAAACAGGTTTATCTAATTCTATGAAGAATGTCATTGGCGGTTTGATAGAAATAACATTGAATGTGTAAATTGCCTTGTGCAGTATAGCCATTTTAACAACATCAATTCTTCTTATTCATGAAGATGAAATGTTTTTCCATTTGTTTGTGTCATCTCTGATTTCGTGGAGCACTGTTTTCTTCCCCTCTCTGGTTAGCTGTGTTCCTAGATACTTTATTTGTTTTATGGCAATTGTAAATGGGATTGCATTTCTGACTGTGCTCTCAGTTTGGATGTTGTTGGTATATAGGAATGCTACTGACTTTTCTGCATTGATTTTACATCCTGATACTTGGCTGAAGTTTTTTTTTTTATTGGATCAAGGAGCTTTTAGGCAGACTTAGGGATTTTCTAGATATAGAATAATGTCGTCTCAAACAGGGGTATTTTAACTTCCTCTCTTCCTATTTGGATTCTTTTCATCTCTTTCTCTTCCCTGATTGTCCTGGCTAGGACTTCCAGTATTATGTTGAATAGGAATGGCGACAGACAGCATCATTGTCTTGTTCCAGTTTTTAAGGGGAATTCTTCCAGCTTTTGGCCACTCAGTATGTTAGCGGTGGATTTGTCATAGATGGTTCGCATTATTTTGAAGTATGTTCCTTCAACACTTAGTATATTGAGGTTTTTTAAACATGATGTCATGTTGAATTTTATCGAAAGTATTTTCAGCATCTTTTGACATAATCATGTGGTTTTTGGTTTTAGTTCAGTTTATGTGGTGAAACACATGTATTGGTTTGCGTATGTTGAACCAGCCTTGCATCCCAGGGATAATGTCTACTTGATTATGGTGGATTAACTTTTCGATGTGCTGCTGGATTCAGTTTGCTAGATTTTTTTTGAGGATTTTGTCACTACGTTTTTGAGGATGTTCATCAAGGATATTGGCCCGAAATTTTCTGTTTTGTGGTGTGTCTGCCAAGTTTCAGTATCAGGATATTGCAGGTCTCATAGAATGAGTTGATGAGGACACCCTCCTCCTCAAGTTTTTGGAATAGTTGCAGTAGGAAATGTATCAGCTCTCCTTCACGTATCTGTTAGAATTTGGCTGCTAATCCCTCTGGTCCTGGGCTTTTATTCGGTTGGTAGGCTTTTTATTACTAATTCAATTTTAGAATTAAACTGTCTGTTGAAGCATTCAATTTCTTCTGGCTCAGCCTTGCAAGGCTGTATGTGGAGTTGATTCATTTACTCAAGATTTTCTAGGTTATTTACACAGAGATGTTCATAGCAGTCTCTGAGGGATTTTTGTATTTCTGTGAGGTCAGTTTTAATGTCCCCTTTGCCATTTCTGATTGTGTTTATTTGAGTCTTCTCCCTTTTTTCTTTCATTATTCTAGCTAGTGGTGTATCTATCTTATTAATTTTTTCAAAGAACTAACTTCTGGATTCATTGATACTTTGCAAGGTTTTTCATGTCTCAATTTTCTTCATTTCAGCTTTGATTTTGGTTACTTCTTATCTTCTGCTAGCCTTAGAATTGGTTCGCTCTTGCATCTCTGGTTTCTCCAGTTAGGTCATTAATTTGAGAATTTTTTAACTTTTTGATGTGGGTAATTAGGGCTATAAACTTCTCTCTTAACACTGCCTTAGCTGTGTTCCAGAAATTCTAGTATATTACATTGTTTTTCTCAATAGTTTTAAAGAAAGTCTTGATTTCTGCCTTAATTTCAGTATCTACCCAAAAGTCATTCAGAAGCAGGTTATTTAATTTTTATGTAATTGTATGGTTTTAGGAGATTTTCTTAGTGTTGATTTCTACTTTTACAGCACTGTGGTCCGAGATTGTGGCTGGTATGATTTCTGCTTTTTTGACTTTGCTGAGGATTGTTTTATGTCTGATTATGTGGTCGATTTTAGAGTATGTGCCATGTGGCAATGAGAAGAATGTATATTCTGTTGTTTGGAAGTTGAGAGTTCTATAGAGGTCCGTTAGGTCTATTTGGTTGAGTATAACCACATTTTTAAATGAAATATTATATGATAATCCAATAATATAAACCAGATAAAAATGGAGCTGGGCTTATTGAAAAAGCAAGCAACATGCCGTTCCATTAGCTTAGCCTTCTTCTTTTTCACCCCACAGTGGTCCCTGAATCAGATTTCCAAAAGTCCAGGACTTTGCAGGCATAGTTTGAAAGCCATTGACCTAGGGTATGGACCGTGAGAAGTCTGAGGTAGAATTTTTTCCCACTGAACTCTTTCATTGAAAGCATTAAGGAATTCCAAATACAATGATGCAAGATGCTCCATCTATTTATGGCTTCGTTTCTTACCACTTGCTGCCGCCACTCAGCAAAAACGCCGGGGAGGCGGAAGCTTGGCATTGGTATGTAGATAGAGGAAAAGAATGTACCTTCCAAGAAATCAGTGAATGGGTGTGAGGGGGGAAACGGAAACGAAATAAAAGGGTATGTTTTAAAAACTAAGGCAAGTTGTTGATTTTTTTTTTTAAAGAAGATGGGATGGTCAAGAGGGTAAATATTGATGACAGTCTGATGGGATACCAGTTGATTTGTGTTTGGCTGAGGTGTGAAGAAGAGGGGAAGAACTAGAAGCAGTGAGTATAAGCAACCTATCTATAAGTCTGGCTGTACAGGGAAGAAGAGTGGGCATCAAGTGGATATTTATTTTTCTTTCAATGAAAAAGAACTAAGCGTGTATAAAAGCTGAGGCAAATCACTTATTTGAGAGATAAAGGTTGAAAATAATAAAGAGAAGGAGCAAACAATAATTAAAGTTTCCTGAATACAAAGGTCTTGAAAGAGTGGGAGATTATGCTGCCTGAAGCTTGAGTTGGGTGTCTGGCCTCAGCGTGAAGGATATGCAGGTCCTATATTATGACAAAAATGAAGGAAGATAAAAATGAGTAGAGTTCAGGTACAGGCAGACATGCATATGATAGGGGGACACAGAAGTTCCCTTCTGTAACTTTCTTTTCCTTGGTAAAACAGGGGAAAAAAAAGTTCATCTACAAAACGTGATATAAGGCAGGGTTCAGATGTGAAAAAAAGTTTTGAAGTAGCCTTTGTGGATATAGAGAAATCAGATTGACCATACAAATATGATATGTTTTTCACGAAGAATCGAGGGCCCCATTGAAGTTCATAATCATGAATTCATATTTAAGTCATCTGCTCTGTTGAATCATAATTTTTAGAGAATTCAGCTGACTATCAGCACAGAGAAGTTAGCCAGTCGGATTAATGTGTGAGGTTGGGTTTTTGCAAAATATTGAGTTTTCCTTGGCAATGAAAAGACAAATAATGTAAGGCTTTTGGGGCATTGACAAAGATGTTATTGAAATGGTTAACTATGGAAATAGACTGGTTAAAAGGGGAAGTTGATAAGGGAGTATTGATTGATGAGAAGAAAATAGAGGGTAAGTACTTTGGGTAGCCTCAAGAGATTAAATAACAGTCATGCTACTAGTTGCACTATAAAACTGAAAGGACAGGTAGTTGTGCTAATAGAATGGGCTACTGGAATGAGAGATTTTGGAAGTGCAGCAGTTATGAATAATGATCTGGTCCAGGGTGTAGCTGTGGGAGAGCTAACTGAAAAAGCCCGGACATGAGGGTCATTGGAACTAGGAGGCCAGGATATGTAGATTGGGCCATCCACATAGGTACTGACGTCATCTTAGGATAATGGAGGGACTTTGGGTAGAGAGGAAAACTGTGAACCATGAGCCAAAGTCATGGATGAATGAGTAGGGTAGTTGATAGAAATTTGGAGAGGGAAATAATTTTAAAGCTGGATGATAGACCTTTCAAAATAGCACAGGGATTTACCCACAGCATAGAGGAATAATATTCTACAAGAGGCTATGGAATGCAGTAGTGACATTGTCACTACTTTCAGGTCCACTACTTGAGCAGTGATATAGCAAGAGTAATTGATGTTCAGGAGGCAGTGTAATCTGTTTGCACTTTTTCTCCTTATTCCATACTAGGATTTTTCCTAGAAAATAATAAATTCATAGTGAAACCCGAGTATGTTTATTCCATTTTTTGAAAACTCAGTGATTATAACTGAATACAAAATGGTAAGAAACGTTTTTTTGACCTATGCCATTTTGGCATCCCATAAACTGTATTTGGGAGCACATGTAGTTCCCTTTACTCTGCCACTTCATGTAAGAAGTCCTCAGGGAAAGAAGTGTCCTTTTCTTTTTTTTTTTTTTTGAGACGGAGTCTCGCTCTGTCGCCCAGGCTGGAGTGCAGTGGCCGGATCTCAGCTCACTGCAAGCTCCGCCTCCCGGGTTTACGCCATTCTCCTGCCTCAGCCTCCCGAGTAGCTGGGACTACAGGCGCCCGCCACCTCGCCCGGCTAGTTTTTTGTATTTTTTAGTAGAGACGGGGTTTCACCAGGTTAGCCAGGATGGTCTCGATCTCCTGACCTCGTGATCCGCCCGTCTCGGCCTCCCAAAGTGCTGGGATTACAGGCTTGAGCCACCGCGCCCGGCCAGAAGTGTCCTTTTCAATTAAACAAGGAGGTGGAGAAAATGATAAGAAAGAAGCTGAAGCTGGCTCATTATGAAAAAGCAAAAAATTTGAACATCATCTGTCACTCTCAGTGAACTCCAACATCAAATAAAGCATCAAGTTCTTTCAAATGTATCACCTAAATATATCTTTGAACAGTACACTTCTGATCACCCTTACTGCTACCACCCTGCTTCAAGCCACCCTCCTCTTTCATCTGGTCTATTGCAATAATTTTCTCATTAGCTTCTCTGTTTCCTTTCTAGTTCACCTCCAATCCACTTTCCATTCTGCAGCCAGAGAGATCCTTCTGAAACAAAAGTAGGTCAGGTTGCTTCTCTCTCCTCAAATGATTCAAAATGAAAGGCCTTGCCCCAGTACTCCTTCACATACATGTACATCTCATGATCCAACTGTAATGAACTACTTGACCAAACTTGCTGAACTTTTCTTATACTTGTGATTATGTTCCTCTCTTTGCTTGGAAGGCCTCTCTATAGTCCTTTCCTTCTGTGCTTGGCTACCTCCTGTTCTCCTTAAAGATTCAGCCCTGGGTAGTCTCTACTTCAGGATGTTCTCCCTAACATGTTTACCCCAAAGGCAAAGTTAGAAGTTCTCATCCATTGTGCATTAATAGAGCCATGGGATTCCCTCTACCATAACACTTATTAAAGTATATAATAGCCACCTATTTGCTTGCCTGTCTACCCAACATGCACAGAAGTTTCCAAATTGTAGACACTTAACTATTGATTATATAGGAATGAGCTTGGTGAGAAGAGTCTACCAGTTTTGGACTCGAGTTGGCTAACTTTATTCTTTTCTCAGAAGAAATGGGGTGCTATGGTCTTTCCAATAGATGATTGTTCAATCATTGTATTGCCCTCCATAGTACTCTTTGTCTCTCATACAATATCTTTACTTTGTGCAAATGACAGCCACCGAGCACACAGTCTGTCCTATAATAGCTTTTAGCAAAATGCAATTTTCACGAGATGATAAGAGACTTAGCGAACTTACTATGCTACAACAGTATAAAGTCAGCATTTACTATACAAAGAATGTCCTGAGGAACACACACACATTTTCAGGAATAAGATTGGTTATGAAAGCCATTGATACATTTCAAATGCCCATTTATTTGATGTTTAAAATGTTTTTAATTTGAACCCAATTTAGACATAGAGAAAAGTATAAAAATTTATAGAGTTCCTTCATGTCTCTCACCCAACTTCCCCTAATGTTAACCTGTTATATAGCCATAGTACAATGATCAAAACTAAGAAATTTACATTGTTTAATTTGGAAATTGTATTGTGACTTAGCTATCTTATCATCAGACGCTTTCATTCTATTGATGGGAAGGTGAGTTTTGCAGCTGTAGTTGCAGAAAGAGAGAACTGGAGTAGGTGACTCTGCAGGGAAGTTCTACCCTGTCTACATTCAAAGGGATCAGACATTGAACTAGAGTGCACTTGCCTCCAAAAGGAACAACAATATCACTTTCTGAAAGCAAACTAACCTCTTATCTAAAAAGGAGAGAGATTTGGCTGAAAGAATGCTGGACTAGGGCACAGGGGGCCTGGGTTGAAGGCTCAATTCTACCACCAGTTAATTCTGTGAGACTGTGCAGATCTCAGCATTTCCAGCATCTTCACTGAGCTCACTGACTTCTAAGATCTCTCCTAACTCCAAAATTTAATAACAGAGTATGATGTAGTTGAAAGAGCAAGATTTAAAGGGAGTATCACATTAACATTTAAGAAGCCATACACTTGACTATACTGAACAATAAAGTGAGGAGATTACCTGTGTATCTAACTGGAAGAGAATTGCCAAGGGGAATAATTGTATTTATTTTATGCCACTGAAATACTGTACTTCATGGTTCTCTGTTGTCTTTCCTCAATATTAACTTCTGCTTTAATCTTTGCCTGGTACAGGAAAAGAAGCCCAAATATCCAGTTAGGATGCAGATGAAATGATATATGGAGCTCAATTTGGAAGAAAAGAACCAGTGGGGAAACAATCTTTGATGTTTGCAATAAAAGCAAACCGAGTTCAGAAATAAAAAGGAAATATAGGACAGCTTATAAAAGTAATCACTACTTTACCTCATCCACTTTCATTCTCTAAAACAAACCTAATCTGCAAATGCTATGTGGAGCACTCCATCATTGAAGAGAGAGGAGTAGGTATAATGGGGTCAGAGAAATAGACAGTGAAGGGGGCAGAAGGACAGAGGATATTAGTTAAACTCCATTCAGTACACAGTATAGGTGAAAGCACTATGCTGAAAACAATAGCATCTAAGTGAACAAAAATAAGGCAAAAAACCAGCACATAATGACAACATTTATTCAGAGAGTTTTCTCCTATAGGCTGCTGGCAGTCCTCAACATCAACTGTTTGCAGAAGAGCAGTATGTTAGTTTGCAATGGCTGCTATAATAAAGTTCCTCTAATTAGGTGACTTAAAACAACAGAAATACATTGTGTCGCAGTTCTGGGGTAAAGAAGTCTAGAATCAAGGTATCACCAGGACCACACTCTCTCTGAAGTCTCAAGGGTGGAATCTGTTCTGTGTCTTTCTCCTAGGTTCTCGTGTTGTCAGCAGTCCTGGACATTCCTTGACTTGTAGATGCAAGGCTCCAGTCTCTGCCTCGGTAGTCACATGGTTTCCCTGTGTATTCCTTCTCCCTTTTTTTTTTTTTTTTTTTTTTAGTTTTCTATGCAAATTAGCTCTTTTTTTTTTTAAATTTATTTATTATTATTATACTTTAAGTTGTAGGGTACATGTGCATAACATGCAGGTTTGTTACATATGTATACTTGTGCCATGTTGGTGTGCTGCACCCATCAACTCATCATTTACATCAGGTATAACTCCCAATGCAATCCCTCCCCGCTCCCCCCTCCCCATGATAGGCCCCTGTGTGTGATGTTCCCCTTCCTGAGTCCAAGTGATCTTATTGTTCAGTTCCCACCTATGAGTGGGAACATGCGGTGTTTGGTTTTCTGTTCTTGTGATAGTTTGCTAAGAATGATGGTTTCCAGCTGCATCCATGTCCCTACAAAGGACGCAAACTCATCCTTTTTGATGGCTGCATAGTATTCCATGGTGTATATGTGCCACATTTTCTTAATCCAATCTGTCACTGATGGACATTTGGGTTGATTCCAAGTCTTTGCTATTGTGAATAGTGCTGCAATAAACATACGTGTGCATGTGTCTTTATAGCAGCATAATTTATAATCCTTTGGGTATATACCCAGTAATGGGATGGCTGGGTCATATGGTACATCTAGTTCTAGATCCTTGAGGAATCACCATACTGTTTTCCATAATGGTTGAACTAGTTTACAATCCCACCAACAGTGTAAAAGTGTTCCTATTTCTCCACATCCTCTCCAGCACCTGTTGTTTCCTGACTTTTTAATGATCGCCATTCTAACTGGTGTGAGATGGTATCTCATTGTGGTTTTGATTTGCATTTCTCTGATGGCCAGTGATGATGAGCATTTTTTCATGTGTCTGTTGGCTGTATGAATGTCTTCTTTTGAGAAATGTCTGTTCATATCCTTTGCCCACTTTTTGATGGGGTTGTTTGTTTTTTTCTTGTCAATTTGTTTGAGTTCTTTGTAGGTTCTGGATATTAGCCCTTTGTCAGATGAGTAGATTGCAAAAATTTTCTCCCATTCTGTAGGTTGCCTGTTCACTCTGATGGTAGTTTCTTTTGCTGTGCAGAAGCTCTTTAATTTAATGAGATCCCATTTGTCAATTTTGGCTTTTGCTGCCGTTGCTTTTGGTGTTTTAGACATGAAGTCTTTGCCCATGCCTATGTCCTGAATGGTACTACCTAGGTTTTCCTCTAGGATTTTTATGGTATTAGGTCTAACATTTAAGTCTCTAATCCATCTTGAATTAATTTTCGTATAAGGAGTAAGGAAAGGATCCAGTTTCAGCTTTCTACTTATGGCTAGCCAATTTTCCCAGCACCATTTATTAAATAGGGAATCCTTTCCCCATTTCTTGTTTCTCTCAGGTTTGTCAAAGATCAGATGGCTGTAGATGTGTGGTATTATTTCTGAGGACTCTGTTCTGTTCCATTGGTCTATATCTCTGTTTTGGTACCAGTACCATGCTGTTTTGGTTACTGTAGCCTTGTAGTATAGTTTGAAGTCAGGTAGCGTGATGCCTCCAGCTTTGTTCTTTTGACTTAGGATTGTCTTGGAGATGCGGGCTCTTTTTTGGTTCCATATGAACTTTAAAGCAGTTTTTTCCAATTCTGTGAAGAAACTCATTGGTAGCTTGATGGGGATGGCATTGAATCTATAAATTACCTTGGGCAGTATGGCCATTTTCACGATATTGATTCTTTCTATCCATGAGCATGGTATGTTCTTCCATTTGTTTGTGTCCTCTTTTATTTCACTGAGCAGTGGTTTGTAGTTCTCCTTGAAGAGGTCCTTTACATCCCTTGTAAGTTGGATTCCTAGGTATTTGATTCTCTTTGAAGCAATTGTGAATGGAAGTTCATTCCTGATTTGGCTCTCTGTTTGTCTGTTACTGGTGTATAAGAATGCTTGTGATTTTTGCACATTAATTTTGTATCCTGAGACTTTGCTGAAGTTGCTTATCAGCTTAAGGAGATTTTGGGCTGAGACAATGGGGTTTTCTAAATATACAATCATG
The DNA here is from genome assembly GCF_024542745.1 of Macaca thibetana thibetana. NCBI lineage: Eukaryota > Metazoa > Chordata > Mammalia > Primates > Cercopithecidae > Macaca > Macaca thibetana. The sequence continues at coordinate 140,545,511 of NC_065598.1, forward strand.
TCATCTGCAAACAGGGACAGTTTGACTTCTTTTTTTCCTAACTGAATACCCTTGATTTCTTTCTCTTGCCTAATTGCCCTAGCCAGAACTTCCAACACTATGTTGAATAGGAGTGGTGAGAGAGGGCATCCCTGTCTTGTGCCAGTTTTCAAAGGGAATTTTTCCAGTTTTTGCCCATTCAGTATGATATTGGCTGTCGGTTTGTCATAAATAGCTGTTATTATTTTGAGGTACGTTCCATCAATACCGAATTTATTGAGCGTTTTTAGCATGAAGGGCTGTTGAATTTTGTCAAAAGCCTTTTCTGCATCTATTGAGATAATCATGTGGTTCTTGTCTTTGGTTCTGTTTATATGCTGGATTATGTTTATTGATTTGCGAATGTTGAACCAGCCTTGCATCCCAGGGATGAAGCCCACTTGATCATGGTGGATAAGCTTTTTGATGTGTTGCTGAATCCGGTTTGCCAGTATTTTATTGAGGATTTTTGCATCGATGTTCATCAGGGATATTGGTCTAAAATTCTCTTTTTTTGTTGTGTCTCTGCCAGGCTTTGGTATCAGGATGATGTTGGCCTCATAAAATGAGTTAGGGAGGATTCCCTCTTTTTCTATTGATTGGAATAGTTTCAGAAGGAATGGTACCAACTCCTCCTTGTACCTCTGGTAGAATTCAGCTGTGAATCCATCTGGTCCTGGACTTTTTTTGGTTGGTAGGCTATTAATTATTGCCTCAATTTCAGAGCCTGCTATTGGTCTATTCAGGGATTCAACTTCTTCCTGGTTTAGTCTTGGAAGAGTGTAAGTGTCCAGGAAATTATCCATTTCTTCTAGATTTTCCAGTTTGTTTGCATAGAGGTGTTTATAGTATTCTCTGATGGTAGTTTGTATTTCTGTGGGGTCGGTGGTGATATCCCCTTTATCATTTTTAATTGCGTCGATTTGATTCTTCTCTCTTTTCTTCTTTATTAGTCTTGCTAGTGGTCTGTCAATTTTGTTGATCTTTTCAAAAAACCAACTCCTGGATTCATTGATTTTTTGGAGAGTTTTTTGTGTCTCTATCTCCTTCAGTTCTGCTCTGATCTTAGTTATTTCTTGCCTTCTGCTAGCTTTCGAATGTGTTTGCTCTTGCTTCTCTAGTTCTTTTAATTGTGATGTTAGAGTGTCAATTTTAGATCTTTCCTGCTTTCTCTTGTGGGCATTTAGTGCTATAAATTTCCCTCTACACACTGCTTTAAATGTGTCCCAGAGATTCTGGTATGTTGTATCTTTGTTCTCATTGGTTTCAAAGAACATCTTTATTTCTGCCTTCATTTCGTTATGTATCCAGTAGTCATTCAGGAGCAGGTTGTTCAGTTTCCATGTAGTTGAGCAGTTTTGATTGAGTTTCTTAGTCCTGAGTTCTAGTTTGATTGCACTGTGGTCTGAGAGACAGTTTGTTATAATTTCTGTTCTTGTACATTTGCTGAGGAGTGCTTTACTTCCAATTACGTGGTCAATTTTGGAGTAAGTAAGATGTGGTGCTGAGAAGAATGTATATTCTGTTGATTTGGGGTGGAGAGTTCTATAGATGTCTATTAGGTCTGCTTGCTGCAGAGATGAGTTCAATTCCTGGATATCCTTGTTAACTTTCTGTCTCGTTGATCTGTCTAATGTTGACAGTGGAGTGTTGAAGTCTCCCATTATTATTGTATGGGAGTCTAAGTCTCTTTGTAAGTCTCTAAGGACTTGCTTTATGAATCTGGGTGCTCCTGTATTGGGTGCATATATATTTAGGATAGTTAGCTCTTCCTATTGAATTGATCCCTTTACCATTATGTAATGGCCTTCTTTGTCTCTTTTGATCTTTGATGGTTTAAAGTCTGTTTTATCAGAGACTAGTATTGCAACCCCCGCTTTTTTTGGTTCTCCATTTGCTTGGTAAATCTTCCTCCATCCCTTTATTTTGAGCCTATGTATGTCTCTGCGTGTGAGATGGGTCTCCTGAATACAGCAGACTGATGGGTCTTGACTCTTTATCCAGTTTGCCAGTCTGTGTCTTTTAATTGGAGCATTTAGTCCATTTACATTTAAGGTTAAGATTGTTATGTGTGAACTTGATCCTGCCATTATGATATTAACTGGTTATTTTGCTCATTAGTTGATGCAGTTTCTTCCTAGCCTCGATGGTCTTTACATTTTGGCATGTTTTTGCAATGGCTGGTACCGGTTGTTCCTTTCCATGTTTAGTGCTTCCTTCAGGGTCTCTTGTAAGGCAGGCCTAGTGGTGACAAAATCTCTAAGCATTTGCTTATCTGTAAAGGATTTTATTTCTCCTTCACTAATGAAACTTAGTTTGGCTGGATATGAAATTCTGGGTTTAAAATTCTTTTCTTTAAGAATGTTGAATATTGGCCCCCACTCTCTTCTGGCTTGGAGAGTTTCTGCCGAGAGATCTGCTGTTAGTTTGATGGGCTTCCCTTTGGGGGTAACCCGACCTTTCTCTCTGGCTGCCCTTAAGATTTTTTCCTTCATTTCAACTTTGGTGAATCTGGCAATTATGTGTCTTGGAGTTGCTCTTCTCGAGGAGTATCTTTGTGGCGTTCTCTGTATTTCCTGGATTTGAATGTTGGCCTGCACTACTAGGTTGGGGAAGTTCTCCTGGATGATATCCTGAAGAGTGTTTTCCAACTTGGTTCCATTTTCCCCCTCACTTTCAGGCACCCCAATCAGACGTAGATTTGGTCTTTTTACATAATCCCATACTTCTTGCAGGCTTTGTTCATTTCTTTTTCTTCTTTTTTCTTTTGGTTTCTCTTCTCGCTTCATTTCATTCATTTGATCCTCAATCGCTGATACTCTTTCTTCCAGTTGATCGAGTCGGTTACTGAAGCTTGTGCATTTGTCACGTATTTCTCGTGCCATGGTTTTCATCTCTTTCATTTCGTTTAGGACCTTCTCTGCATTAATTACTCTAGCCATCAATTCTTCCACTTTTTTTTCAAGATTTTTAGTTTCTTTGCGCTGGGTACGTAATTCCTCCTTTAGCTCTGAGAAATTTGATGGACTGAAGCCTTCTTCTCTCATCTCGTCAAAGTCATTCTCCGTCCAGCTTTGATCCGTTGCTGGCGATGAGCTGCGCTCCTTTGTCGGGGGAGATGCGCTCTTATTTTTTGAATTTCCAGCTTTTCTGCCCTGCTTTTTCCCCATCTTTGTGGTTTTATCTGCCTCTGGTCTTTGATGATGGTGATGTACTGATGGGGTTTTGGTGTAGGTGTCCTTCCTGTTTGATAGTTTTCCTTCTAACAGTCAGGACCCTCAGCTGTAGGTCTGTTGGAGATTGCTTGAGGTCCACTCCAGACCCTGTTTGCCTGGGTATCAGCAGCAGAGGCTGCAGAAGATAGAATATTTCTGAACAGCGAGTGTACCTGTCTGATTCTTGCTTTGGAAGCTTCCTCTCAGGGGTGTACTCCACCCTGTGAGGTGTGGGGTGTCAGACTGCCCCTAGTGGGGGATGTCTCCCAGTTAGGCTACTCAGGGGTCAGGGACCCACTTGAGCAGGGAGTCTGTCCCTTCTCAGATCTCAACCTCCGTGTTGGGAGATCCACTGCTCTCTTCAAAGCTGTCAGACAGAGTCGTTTGCGTCTGCTGAGGTTTCGGCTGTGTTTGTTATTGCCCTGTCCCCAGAGGTGGAGTCTACAGAGACAGGCAGGTTTCCTTGAGCTGCTGTGAGCTCCACCCAGTTCGAGCTTCCCAGCAGCTTTGTTTACCTACTTAAGCCTCAGCAATGGCGGGCGCCCCTCCCCCAGCCTGGCTGCTGCCTTGCTGGTAGATCACAGACTGCTGTGCTAGCAATGAGGGAGGCTCCGTGGGTGTGGGACCCTCCCGGCCAGGTGTGGGATATGATCTCCTGGTGTGCCTGTTTGCTTAAAGCGCAGTATTGGGGTGGAAGTTACCCGATTTTCCAGGTGTTGTGTGTCTCAGTTCCCCTGGCTAGGAAAAGGGATTCCCTTCCCCCTTGCAGGTGAGGCAATGCCTCGCCCTGCTTCAGCTCTCGCTGGTCGGGCTGCAGCAGCTGACCAGCACCGATCGTCTGGCACTCCCCAGTGAGATGAACCCAGTACCTCAGTTGAAAATGCAGAAATTGGCCGGGCGCGGTGGCTCAAGCCTGTAATCCCAGCACTTTGGGAGGCCGAGGCGGGTGGATCACGAGGTCAGGAGATCGAGACCATCCTGGCTAACATGGTGAAACCCTGTCTCTACTAAAAATACATAAAACTAGCCGGGCGTGGTGGCGGGCGCCTGTAGTCCCAGCTACTCGGAGGCTGAGGCGGGAGAATGGCGTGAACCCGGGAGGCGGAACTTGCAGTGAGCCGAGATCACGCCACTGCACTCCAGCCTGGGTGACAGAGCGAGACTCCGTCTCAAAAAAAAAAAAAAAAAAAAAAAAAAAAAAAAAAAAAAAAAAAGAAAATGCAGAAATCACCGGTCTTCTGTGTTGCTCGCGCTGGGAGTTGGAGACTGGAGCTGTTCCTATTCGGCCATCTTGCTCCGCCCCCCCCCTTCTCCTCTTCTTATAACAGATGTCAGTCTTGCTGGATTAGGACCCACTGAAGTTGAGTATAATCTCACCTTGAGTTTATTACAAAGACCCTATTTCCTAATAATGTCATATTAACAGATACTGCAGATTAGAACTTCAACACCTCTTTTTGAGGAACAAAATTCAACCTACAACAAAGAGTTTCCCAATTTTCAAGTATGAAAACCCTTTATCAATGCCCTCCCACAATGTAACTGACCTCAATCCACATAAATGGAGTTATAATATTAGAATCTGTTGATTGAGAAAAAAAGGCATTGAGACCAGGTGCTGTGGCTCATGCCTGTAATCCCAACACTTTGGGAGGCAGAGGCGGGCGGATCACCTGAGGTCAGGAGTTTAAGAACAGCCTGGCCAATATGGCAAAACCCTGTCTCTACTAAAAATACAAAAATTAGCTGGGCATGGTGGTGTGCGCCTGTAATCCCAGCTACCCAGGAGGCTGAGGCAGGAGACTCACTGGAACCCAGGGGGTTGTAGTGAGCCAAGATTGTGCCATTGCACTCCAGAGCAAGACTCCATCAAAAAAAAAAAAAAAAAAAAAAAGCATTGATTTTTATGAACTTTTTCTAAGTACTGTAATGCTTTCAAATACATTTGTATTTTATCATTTTTTAAAATTAATAGTGGCACCCATCCACATTTGGAGACCAGTCATACATAGAGGTACAAGATAGTCATAGTCAACCACATGATGGCTTGAAAACTAATGCTTTTGAGTCTTGACTTAGTTCCAAAGACAACACATGACCATGGGCAGGTTCCTTCACTATTTTTTTTATGGGTCTTAGTTTCATCTATGCCTGCGAAAGGGTTGTATTAGTTGACCTTTAAAATTTCACCCCTGACATTCTCGTAAGTTTACATGAGAAAAAACATTTTAGGCAAGAATATTTCAGAAGTTGTGTTTTTGCTAGATAAGTTAATGTCTAATTTCACAATCGAATTTCACCCCTGCTAAGATGATGTGTCAGATTTTGGTATTTGCCAATGTTCTTACAGAGCAGTTTAAGATAATTCAATCAGGTAAATAGTTAAGCGCAGTAAATGCTTCATATTTTTTTAAAGTTGTCCAACTGAAAAGTTACAAACTCAGTTTGTCCATAATTGATTTATCAATAACAAGGACAGACCTAGCAAGGAATAAATACTTAATAAATCTCCAACTTATCATTCTTTCTACAGTTACAGTCTTATAACTAGTTGCTGCTTGAACTGAAAACTTCCTGATTACACACCAGGAGTGCACATTACTAAAATAGAGGGATTTTTCATTTCCACAAATTGTTACAAATGTGTGTGTTTTACATTCCTCACCAGAAATTTAAGCTCACCCAAAGTTTTCATATTCTGCAGGCTCTAATTAAGATGGAATATATCGCCGGGCGCGGTGGCTCAAGCCTGTAATCCCAGCACTTTGGGAGGCCGAGACGGGTGGATCACGAGGTCAGGAGATCGAGACCATCCTGGCTAACACGGTGAAACCCCGTCTCTACTAAAAAATACAAAAAACTAGCCGGGCGAGGTGGCAGGTGCCTGTAGTCCCAGCTATTCCGGAGGCTGAGGCAGGAGAATGGCGTGAACCCGGGAGGCGGAGCTTGCAGTGAGCTGAGATCCGGCCACTGTACTCCAGCCTGGGCGACAGAGCGAGACTCCGTCTCAAAAAAAAAAAAAAAAAAAAAAGATGGAATATATCTTTAAACAATAAACTTCATGGCATAAAACTTTTGAGAAGCTACTAAAAGACACCATTTTTCTTTTCTTTTCTTTTCTTTCTTTTTTCTTTTTTTTTTTTCTTTCGTGACAGAATCTCGCTCTGTTGCCAGGCTGGAATGCAATGGCGCGATCTCGGCTCACTGCAAGCTCTGCCTCCCAGGTTCAAGCGATTCTCCTGCCTCAGTGTCCCGAGTAGCTGGGACTACAGGCACCTGCCACCATGCCAGCTAATTTTTGTATTTTCAGTAGAGGTGGGGTTTCACCATGTTGGCCAGGATGGTCTCAATCTCTTGACCTCATGATCCGCCCACCTCAGCCTCCCAAAGTGCTGGGATTACCAGCATGAGCCACTACGCCTGGTCAATTCACCATTTTTCAAAGGTACTGTTGGTATTGGAGATATATATCTGGCTGGGGATATATATTCCTGGGATCATCACTGAGTCCCTCTTCTCCCCTCCACCTACCTCATCTAATCAATACCAACAGATTCTACTTCTTAGTTATTTCCCAAATTCACCCAGTCTGGTACACATCATTGCCATAATGATGTTCAGGCCATTATCATTCCTCATTTAGATTAATGCAAGGCACTGGAACTTCTATTTGGTGTTCCTGATATTTGTTGTTGTTGTTGATACTTCATGGTTGTCCATATTTCTGGGGTACATGTGATATTTGATACATGCAAAGACTGTGTAATGATCAAATCAGGGTAACTGGGATATCATCATGACACCCACTATCACCTCCTACAATCCATTCTCCATACATTAACCTAAATCATCTTCTTAAAATATAAATCTGATGATGCTATTCCCGTTCAATGGTTTTTTCATTACTGTTAGTAAAGTCTGAGTTCTTCTGCCATACATACAATATTCTATATTATTTGGCCCATGCCCCCGGCTTCAATTTCATTTTCTGATCTCCTCCACTCCCGTCATGGCATTCAATATTCCAGTTGCATTGAATTCCTTACAGTCTACTAAATAGGCCTTTTTCTCTCTTCCCTCCAAGTCTGTTTTTATGAGCCTTGCTCTGGCCAGAATGTCCTTCTGTCCTCCTTCCCATTCTTTATCAAGTTCCTCTCAGCCTTGAAGACTAGGCTAAAGCATTCCTTCTTGACAGGCTTTCCTGAACTACCCAGCCATCCTGTGTGCCCCCTTTCCCCAAACATTGAGAATGCCCATACCATGACACCGATTGTAAGTACAAGATTCTGTTGCTCTCATCACCTTTCTATACCTCCTGAAAAGGAGAGAATACTTACCCGAATAGGTTAATTTCCATGATATCTGTTTGTCCAGGTTTACCATTTGATGGGATCACTGGGCATTGAAAGATGATACTCACATGCACAGCTCTCTCTTCTGATTCCTGTCTCTTGCAACAGGATGAGTCAGAAAACAGGCCTCCACTTTGATTTTTTTTTTTTTTTGATGCTTTCTTCTCACTATATAAGAAAGCCTAAGGGTAGGTTAAACATCATGTTCCCTCTTCCTCTTCTTCTAGCTGCTTTGGTTTCTTCTGGACTGTGACCTTCACAATTGTTTTTTACCTTTTTTTTCCTCCCCGTAGGTAAGCCAGAAAGGCTAGAGGTAGCTAGGGTCAAGTAAATGTGCTTTCACAGAACTAAAATTCTGGCAAAGTCTTTCCCTTGAAGAGTAAACCTATTGACACAGAATATTCTGGGATTACTTCACAAAGGTTATCTTTCTCTCTCCCTGCCAGAATCAGGAGGAGGCAATTGTTGGCTCTTATTTGTGATAATCTGATGGGGGTCCCCCAAAAAAGGATGGGGCTCCACTTAAAAATGCCACCCTATCAGTTCTCACCCTCAAACCAGATCACACTTAACTTCCAAAATTCTTCACAGTTGTCAGGTGTGTTTCTACCAGCATATGGTTTTTGTGGCTTCTACTTAAGGCAATAAGATATTGGCTAGAATTCATTATATTTGCCTGCCTCTGCAGATTTCAGGATGGTATTTGCTCTGTAACCTCAATTATCTGATTGATCCAAGAAAAGGTGATTTTCAGTGTATTCAGATGTATTTTTACTACGATGACAGGAATGATAATTTCCAAGTTCTTTACATGTCATATCTACTTTTGTTCATCTATAGCACTTATCACCTGCAGACACACTGTGTCATTTATTTATTTATGTTTATTACCTGTTCCTCATGCTAAACACAATTGCTGTGGAGGCCAATTAGTGTATGTTTACTGTCCTAAACAAGAACCCAGAACAGGGCCTTACCTCTTTATATCTGTGTTTCAATTAACATAAGGCAATAATTATTCATTTATAATGTGTTCTGTTGGGGGTGAATGATGGGCCCTGAAGAAAAGTAATATTGGTCCTGGCACGGTGGCTCATGCCTGTAATCCCAGCAATTTGAGTGGATCACTTGAGGTCAGGAGTTTGAGAGCAGCCTGGCCAACATGGCTAAACCCTATCTCTACTAAAATACAGGAAAAGAAAATTAACTGGGTGTGGTGGTGCACACCTGTAATTCCAGCTACTTTGGGAGACTGAGGCACAAGAATGGTTGAATCTGGGATGCAGAAGTTGTAAGCTGAGACTGAGCCACTGCACTCTAGCCTGGGTGATGAAGTGAGACTGTCAAAAAAAAAAAAAAAAAAAAAAAAAAAAAAAAAAAAAGAAGAAGAAGAAAGAAGAAAGAAGGAAGGAAAGAAAGAAAAAACAGAAAATTAATATTGAGGTTCGGTCAGGTTAATGATTTAAGAACCACTATAGGCTATATCACAGGCCATAAAACATACCTTAACTAATGCTAAAGAACAGAAATCGTACAAAATATGTTATCAGATAACAATGGAATTTAACCAGATATCAATACCAGAAAAATAGATGGAAAATCTTTATACATTTGAAAAGTAACATTTTTCTAAATGATATATGCATCAAAGAAGAAGTCTCAAGAGAAATTAAAATTATTTGAACTAAATGA